>NC_135532.1:157800121-159277621 GCF_045843805.1 Urocitellus parryii
TATTTACTTCTTAAAAATAGCTATTTAAAAGAAATAAATTATATTGAAGTGCAATCCAGACTAGTAGTCAATAAAACTGTCACTCTAGTTGTAGACAAACATGATATATAAAGTTTTATATTCCATTTCCCATCAAGGAAGATAAACACTAATTGATAATCTAATTAAAACCCATAAAGTTCATTTCTGAGTTATTTTTCTAATAAGTGCATATTATTCTCATTTCATAGAATACTAAAATGGGTTAAATACAACTTTCTTTGCATAAAACCAAAAGTCAAATTATATATAGTCAGAAAATCAAAACCTGGCTTTAAAAAGTTAAGTCAACATTTATTATAAAATCTAAGAATACCAATAAAGTTAATCATAATTTCATTATTTGGAACCCATCACTGTTCAGTTCTCATTATACATTCATGAATACATATATACACACATATATCTTAAAGAGAGACATGTAAATCTTTTTTTTGAGTTTGGTTTATTGCTTTTTCTACTTCACAAACTGAAATCAATTTCTATGTACTTTAAATATATTTCAAAATCTGGATGTATTTTATACTGATTAACCAATCTCCTACAATATATAGTCCATAGTATATAGGACAGTTTCCAAATTTCATGCGAAATTAATGTTGTACACAACTACTAATGTACCTAAATCCATCCTTATTTCCTTAGGATAAATTCCTAGAAGTAAAATTGCCCAAAAAACTCATCTTAAGTTTTTTGGTGGGGTGGTGATAAGAGAGATGGAACCATGGTCCCAAGCATGCTAGGTAAGCACTCTCCTACTGAGCTACATTCCCAACCATTTTAATTTTTGAGACAGTTCTCACTCAGTTGCTCAGGCTGGCTAGAACTCCACTGGCTGGGATTTCAGGAATGGGCCACCATGCCTAACTATACCTTAGGGGAATTTTCAATCGAATTGGTTGGTCTATGTTTTGAATCATGGGTCACTCTTCCTGAGAATACCACAGAACTTTAAATATCTTATTCTAAACTAAGAAAGCTAAGCTGTTTTTAGAATCCTTTCAGTTCTAACATGCTGATTAACTGTATTACACAAATCACTAGGTAGGAATTCATATTACAATTCGTGAGCAAATAAAATCTCTATTTAATTGAGCATGAACAATGCTATTTTTTGCTAGCACTAATAATAAGACTTTGATAAAAGGATAAGGATAAGTTTGATAAAACGATAAGGCCAGATACTCTTACTAAAGTACTTTATTTTTTTGTTAAGTGAAACAAAAATACAACTCTCAAAATAACTGAAGATAATATAATGGAAAGGCAAACTCATTCACTACCAAATCGTTGCCAAATGCTCTGCTTCTTACTGGAAAATTAGTTTTAAATATAATAAAACCAAAATCTGGGCTATTCTTAATCACTTTGAAACTGCCATTCTCTTATTAGATTTTTTTGTAGGTATACTAGGATTAGCCATTTTCAAGATTCTAAGAGTATAGAAACAGTAGGTCCTTGAGGAATTAGAAACTGAAGAAAAAAATACAGCTAATATAGAGGAAAAATGCTTACTTCTCTTCATAATGAATGGCTTCTATGAAGAAATATTTGTAGCTCAATAAGCAAAAAAAGAATTAGGACAGCATATATTCATGGGATATGATAATTAAATTTTCTCTAGTGTATTTAGGAAATGCTTAGATGAAAACACGTAGAAACAAAATAGGCCACCCAGTCTTTGAATACCAACAAGAAAGTCATTTTTGATACAAAATGCTTAACAGTTAAGACCATATAAAATTTCAATGTGATTTGCATATTCAAAAGAACCCCTTTACTTTTACACTACAACTAAGTACTTATCAGGATCATTATATATATTTTTTTAAAAAAGCAAAACATCTGCCTATTTTGTTTTAAAATTATCTTGAATGCTAGCTCAGTGAAGGCTAGAAATGTATAATTATGTTCTTAATCCAAAAGACATATTCACTGAGGATAATAAACATTTAATACTTATCAGTGATCACTGACAGAGCCCAGGAAAGTGATGACCCAAACATTTGTAATAAGAAGGTATTAAGAGACAGAAAGTGATGAAGAATATTAAATTGACTTACCTTGAGCGCTTAAGTATGGATTTTCTTCTTCAGAAAAATCAAAAGTAGGTTAAGATTATATTTTTAACAAGTCTATTAAAAATATACATATAGAGTACAATAAGTCTCCTCATTATCTACAGAGGTTATGTTCCAAGATATTTAATTCCTGAAACCTAGTACCAATTTTTATAATATATTCTTTCCAATAATACATATTTACAAATAGATAAATAAATTAGGTACAGATTAACAATAGTTAATTAAAAAAACAATTATACAATATACTGTAGTAAAAGTTACTGAAATATGCTTTTTCTGTCAAAATTTTATTGCACTTTTTTTTTTTGTGTGTGTGTGTGTGTGTGTGTGAGAGTAGGTAAGATGATACTAAAAGATGCACTTAACTGATTTCTCTCCAGAATATCCAAATTGTCAGCAGTGCTACACTTGTAGTTTGGGCTATTAGTAAGTACTGTAAAATAAGAATTACTTAAACACAAGCACTCACTACAATACCTCAGCAGTTAATTTGGTAACTGTAATGACTACTAAATGACTATGAGTAGGTAACACATAAAGCATAGACACTGGATAGAGATGATTTATGTCTCAAAATAGAGTTGAATGATTCCATCATAGTACTACTAAGTATGATAAACAATTTAAAGCTTATGAATTGTTATTTTTGGACCAAGATTACCCATGATAACTGAAAACGAAGAAAGTAAACTCACAGATAAAGTGGGAATACTTCATTTGCCTATCCAGGTCTATTTAGGTCTTTAAAAATAGGCAAATTGAATTCTTTAAATAAACACATACTTTCTAAAATCAGGTTAGAGCTTCACTGTCCAGTAGAATGGTCAATAAAATAAAATGAAATTAAAAATCCAATGCATTAGTTGCACTGGCTACATTTGAAGTACTAAAGAGCCATAAGTGATTAATGGTTATGGTAATGGACAGCACAGGTAAAGGATACTACTATCATCACAGAAAATTCTACATGGCGGAACTGGGCTAGGCTATGCCTAGAGATGCTTAAAAAAATTTTTTGGGGAGGGGGGTACTGGAGATTGAGCTAATGGATGCTTAACCACTGAGCAACATCCCTAGCCTTTTTATTTTTTATTTTGAGACAGGGCCTCGCTAAGTTACTTAGGGCATTGCTAAATTACTAAGGCTGGCTTTGAACTTGTAATCCTCCTGCTTAAGCCTCTCGAGTCACTGGGATTACAGGCGTGTGCTACTGTGCCCAATCAAGAAATGCTTAAAATTATAAAAATATGATTTTCCTTACTTTTTAGTTATTCAAATATTTTTTAACTTTTAGTTTTCACTTTGTAAAAACGTTCATTCTTCAGTTATATCTATCCATTTGTAGAATTTCTCACATTAAAATATACACATAATTGCAAGAGACTGAACCTCAATAGAATAATTTAAAATGTCTTACTCTGCACAATACTTTTAAAAACAATTTGCAGAACTGAACAAAATGTAGATAAATATAATAAAAGTAGTGTAGATTTATATTCCTTAATGCAATAAAATGCAAAAATGTATTTAACTTTTAAACATAAATTCAGAAAATTAGGGTTGAAAAACAGAAGTGCAGCTAAATTCACCTGAAACAAATAGAGATATAGTGAAAAGAGCAAATTAATAGCTATAATTGTATAGCAATAAAATCAAACAAAAATACTAAAAAATGTTCCTTTGAACAAAATAATATTTAATCTATACTTTTAAAATTAAATGGCACAGAGGTTTTCAAGATGGAGGCATAGAAATTGCTTGGCTGAGTGCTCCATGGCACAAAAACAACAAAGCAGATATGCAGCTTCTCCACAAATGAAGTACTGAAAACCTTTAGGAACACTAAAGTCAACAAGGTAGAAACTCTACTGCTTCAGATCCATACTGTTAGATGGGTAGACATACAAACAGCATGAAAAAGCAAACAAACTAACTGCCCCAAACAAACCAAGATACTCTAATAGTAGAATCCATTGATACCACAGTGGAAAAAAATGTCAGAGAAGAAGTCTAGAATGTACATAGTTAAACTGATCTGTGAGGTAAAGGATGGTACAAGGAGTGAAATCAGAGAGAAAATACAGGGAGTAAAAGAT
The DNA here is from genome assembly GCF_045843805.1 of Urocitellus parryii. Classification (NCBI taxonomy): domain Eukaryota; kingdom Metazoa; phylum Chordata; class Mammalia; order Rodentia; family Sciuridae; genus Urocitellus; species Urocitellus parryii. Next base: position 157,804,341 of record NC_135532.1, read on the forward strand.
TATGTCAATAAAGAGGCAGAGATCCTGAAGAAAAAGAAAACAAAAAACCAAGCAGAAATCCTCAAAATACAGGAATCAATAATCCAAATTAAAAATTCAAATGAAAGCATCATCAACATTTGGAAGACAGAGTGTCATGCAATGAAGACACAATATATATTTTGAAAACAAAGTTGAACGTGGAGACTATGAACATAACTTTCAAGAAATAGGGGAAAACCTGAAAAAACCAAATTCAAGATTTATTGGGATAGATGAAGGCTTGGAGATACAAATGAAAGGAACACACAATCTTTTCAATGAAATAATAACTGATAATTTGGCAAACCTAAATAATGAAATGTAAAATCAAATACAGAAGGCTTAAAAGACCCCAAAATATACAAAATTAAAACAGATTGACACCAAGGCACATTATTATGAAACATTCAGAATATGGACAGAATTTTACAGGCTTCCAGAGAAAAAGGACAGATAATATTTAGAGGGAATCAACCCAGACCCTCAAAACTAGGAGGTCTTAAAATAATATATTCCAAGCTCTGAAAGAAAATGAATACCAGTCAAGAATACTATACCCAGCAAAATTAAGCTTCAGAATTGATAAAATAAAAACATTCTATGATAAACAGAGTTAAAAATTCACAACTAGAAAGTCTGCACTACAAAACATACTCAATAAAATATTTCATAAATGAAAATTAAAAACCAGAAATAAATCAAAATGACAGGGAATAAAAATCATCTCTCAATAATAACATTGAATGTAAGTGGCCTAAATTCATCAATCAAAAGACATAATGGGCCAGTTTGGATGAAAAAACTGGACCCAACAATATGCTGTCTACAAAAGACTCATTTCATAGGCAAAGATATCCAGTAAAACCATGGGGAAAAACATATTCACACGGAGCTCATCAACAAGCAGGGGTTTCCATTGTCATATCAGATAAAGTAGACTTCATGCCAAACTTAATCAGAAGGGACAAAGGACATTTCATATTGCTTAATGGAATAATACATTAACAAGACATAACAATTGTAAATATTTATGACCCAAACAATAAAGAATCTATGTACATCAAACAAACCTTTCTCAACTTCAAGAATCAAATAGACCACAACACAATAACACTGGGTGTCTTGAATACAATTCTCTTACCATTTGATAGCTCCTTCAAATAAAAACTAAATAAACTATGGAACTAAAAAATACAATTAATAACTTAGACTTAAAAGACATCTATAGGATCTCATCCATCAATGACTCAATATACTTCCTTCACATAGATCCTTCTCTAAAACAGACCAAATCTTAGGCCACAAAGCAACTCTTAACAAAAATAAAAAAAACAAGGATAATATCTTGCATCCTATCAGATCATAATAAAATTCAATTAGAAGTCAATGATAAAACAAAAAACAGAAGGTATTTTAACACCTGGACATTAAATAATATGCTATTGAATGATGAATGGATAGCAGAAGAAACATACTTAAAAAATACTTAAGACTTAAAATAAGAATAGTGATTCAACATAACAAAATCTCTAGGGTAGTGCTAAGAGGAAAGTTCATTGCATTGCACTCATTCATTAAAAGAACAGAAAGTCAATTAATAAATGACCCAGTTACATCTCAAAGTCCTAGAAAAAGAACAAATCAATACCAAAAGCAGAAGACAGGATAGGATAGTAATTAAAATCAGATCTGAAATCACTGAAACAGAAACAAACAAACAAACAAAATAACTGAAAAAAAATGGCAAAACAAGTTGGTTCTTAGACCTACACAAATTGAATGAGGACAACACAGAAAATTTAAATAGATCAATTTCAAGCAATAAAATTGAAGATGCCACTAAAAGCCTACCAAAGAAGTAAACTGCAGGACCATAGGAATTCTCAGCCGAGACTTTAAGACCTTCAAGAATAATTAACACCAATCTTCCTCAAAAAATTCTATGAAATAGAAAAGGAGAGAACCCTTCCAAATTCATTCTATGAAGCTAGTAACACCTAAATACCAAAATGAGACAAAGACATATCCTGGAAAGAAAATTTCAGACCAATATCCCTGATGAACATAGATGTAAAAATTATTCATAAAATATTGGCAAATTGCATACAAAAACATATTTAAGGGGATGGGGATGTGGCTCAAGTGATAGCGAGCTTACCTGGCATGCACAGGGCACTGGGTTCGATCCTCAGCACCACATAAAAATAAAGGTTCTGTGTCCACTGAAAACTAAAAAATAAATATTAAAAAAATAAAAAAAACATATTTAAAAGATAGTGCACCATGATCAAGTGGGGGTTCATCTCAGGGATGCAGGGTTGGTTCAACATACGGAAATCAATAAACATAATTCATCACATCAATAGACTTGAAGACAAGAACCACAAGATTATCTCAATAGATGCAGAAAAAGAATTTGACAAAATACAGCCACCATTCATGTTCAAAACACTAGAAAAACTAGGGATAGTAGGAACATACCTCAGCATTACAAAAGTTATATATGCTAAACCCAAGGCCAATATCATCCTAAATGGAAAAAAAAAAAATGGAAGTATTCCCTCTACAAACTTGAACAGAACAGGGATGCCCTCTTATACCACTTCTATTCAACACAGCCCTGGAAAATCTAGCCAGAGCAATTAGACAAAGGAAAGAAAGGGATACAAACAGGAAAAGAAGAAGTGAAACTATCACTATTTGTTAATGACATGATTCTGTATTTAGAAGATCCAAAAAATTTCCATCAGAAAAGTTCTAGAGCTCATAAATGATTTCAGCAAAATAGCAGGATATAAAATTAACACCTATAAATCAATTGCCTTCCTATACATCAGTGTCGAGTCCACTGAAACAGAAATTAGGAAAACTACTCTATTCATAATAGCCTCGAAGAAAATAAAATATTTGCAAATCAATCTAACAAAGGAGGTGAAAGACCTCTATAAAAAAACAAACAAACAAACAAACAAAAAAACTACACAACACTAAAGAAAAAATTGAAGAAGAATTTAGAAGATGAAAAGATCTCCCATGCTCTTAGATAGGCAGAATTAATATTGTCAAGTTGGCTATACTACCAAAAGCACTAAACAGATTCAATGCAATTTCTATTAAGGTTCTGATGATGTTCTTCATAGAAACAGAAAAAGCAGTCATGAAATTCATTTGGAAAAACTAAAGGCCGAGAATAGCCAAAGCAATCCTTAGCAAATGTGAAGCAGAAGGCACCACAATACCAGATCTGAAACTATACTAAAGAGGTACAGTAACAAAAAAACAGCATGGTATGGGTATCCAAATAGAAATGTAGACCAATGGTACAAAATAGAAGACAGAGACAAACCTACATAAATACAGTTATCTCATACTAGACAAAGGCACCATTAACATATATTGGAGAAAAGATAGTCTCTTTAATAAATGGTGTGAGAAAAACTGAAAATGCATATTTAACAAAATGAAAGTTTGTCCCCTACTCTTACCCTGCACAAAACTCAACTCAAAGTGGATCAAGGACCTAGGCATTTGACCAGAGACCCTGCACCTAAGAGAAAAAAAAGTAGGCCCCAATCCCTCCACTATGTTGATTTAGGAACCAAATTTCTCAACAAGACTCCTACAATGCAAGAAGTAAAATCAAGAATTAATAAATGGGATGGTATCAAATGAGAAAGCTTCTTCACAGCAAAGGAAACAATCAAGAATGTGAAAAGAAATTACAGAAAGGGAGAAAATCTTTGCCACTTGGACTTCAGATAAGAGCATTAATCTCCAGGATATATAATAACTCAAAACACTGAACACCAAAAAAGACAAATAACCCAATCAATAAATGGACAAAGAAATTGAACAAGAACTTCACTGAAGAAATAGGATCGGTTGACAAATATATGAAAAAATGTTCAATATCTCTAGCAATTAACAGAAATGCAAATTAAAACTACACTGTGATGTCATCTCACTCCAGTCAGAATGGCAATTATCAATAATACAAGTAACAATAAATGTTGGTGAGGATATAGGGAAAAAGGCACACTAATACATTGCTGGTGAGACTGCAAATTGGTACAACCACTCTGGAAAGCATATGGAGATTTCTCAGAAAACTTGGAATAGAATCACCATTTGATGTTAGTTATTCCACTCCTTGGCACATACCCAAAGACTTGAAATCAGCATAGTATAGTGCCTCGGCCACATCAATGTTTATAACAGCTCAATCCATAATAGCTAAGCTATGGAGCCAACCTAGGTGCCCTTCTACAGATGAATGGATAAAGAAAATGTGGCATATACACAGTGTAGTATTACTGAACCATAAGAAGGTTCGCATCTGTTAGTAAATGGATGAAACGGAGATTATGCTAAGTGAAATAAGCCACTCTCCCAAAACTAAAGGCTAAATATTTTCTCTCATAAGCAGATGCTAACTCACTCATAGGTGGGCAGTGAGTCGGGAGGTGAGTTTCACTAGATTGGATAGGGAATGGGAGAAGGGAGGTGGAATGGAAATGGGAAAGACAATAGAATGAATCAGATATAACTTTCCTATATTCATGTGTGAATACATGACCAGTATAATTCCACATCATGTACAATCACAAAAGTGGGAAGTTATACTCCATGTACGTATGATTATGTCAAAATACATTCTTTGTCATGTATAACTAAAAAGAATAAAAAATTAAATGTCCCAATTAAAAATTATTTACACATTAAATACATATCAGTATAATTAACAACAAACACATTTCTGAATATGTAGCAAGAATAGAATTTAAACTCTCCTTATGTAAATCATAAGAAATTTATAAGCGATGGGAAGTGTAGTTCAACATACATTTTACAAAAAAAAAAATATATATATACAAACTAATATACCTTACAAACTGTTCTTTAAATTAGTTTTGTTAGATGATGTATTCATTCAACAGCTATTTCCTAATTTTTATACATTATTTCTGATAATTATTCACTGTATTTTTTCCCCCAAATTTAAGTTTCTGCTATTTATCTTACTTCATGTTAAATGCAATAATAATTATTTTAAATTCACTGATTTCTCTTAGGCTACTTTAGAGACAAACTTCTTTGCATCATATCTCTTTTTACTAAATAACTGTTTTCAACATATTAACCTTTCAAAATGTTATTTTAAGAAAGTTTGATTTTAAAACCTAAGTAAGGTCATGTGCCCAGTGTAATGTCATTTCCTTCAGTAACAGACCACATTTACCATGGTAGTCCCATAAATGATACTGCCTAGTGATGTCTTAGCTATCTTAGTTTGTGTAAATATGACCTATGATGTTCTCACAATGAACAAATCACTTAATTATGTATTTATCAAAATGTATCCTTGTTAAGTGACATATGACTATAATCACAAATGAGGGTAGACAAGGAAAACAGTAGTTTAGAAAGACAATAATGCAGGTTTCTTAAGAATACTCTAATGTAAGAAAGAAAGCTTTAAGCAATAAAAGCCAAAAACAGAAAGTAAAAGTTTAAAAAAATTTCTAATTCAAAACACCAAATAAAACATGCATCAAATTATGATCTTTACTAAATTATTAACTAAATAAGAATTTCCCATTGTTTTGGAGTCACAAGTAACCTTCTTTAACCACCCCCCTCCAATACATAAATACACCCAAATTATCATTATTACAAATTCCAAAATGCCATGATGTCTATATACTAAGATTCACAGTTTCTGGACTTATTTTTCCACCACTTAAACTGTGAATCATTGCTATCATATGAGAGTGTTTGTTCAACTCTTCTTGTTGAAGTTTCACCAAATTTTCTTTTTCTTCCAAACGACCTTCTAATTGAGCCTTTTGAACCTCTAGAGAGGAAGCCTATGGAATTGGGGATTGGGGTAGGAGAAAATGAAAAATTGAGAAGAAAAATAGCTTAGTATGATTTCTCTTTAGGTATTTTAAGATCCTTTATTTTTCATTTGTGTGTAAGACAACCATTTCAAGATAACTATATAATGTGTATTATATTGCAGTTAGCCAAATTATATGGTAAAGGTAAGTAATAATATAATGTAAATTAGGAAGATACTTTCAAATTATCTTTTTAAGTCAATAGCTAGCAGCTAAGGTTTTGCAGAAACTACTATATACTACTACATTAAAAATTACTAAAAAATGCATTAAGGCAGACAACAAAAAATGTAAAAGTGGTATTAAATTTTATGTCTCTCCTATTACTCATGGTTTATAATAACTGGTAGCTTAATTGGCCAGAGAGAATAATTCATGGCTAACACTCAAGTTGGGTGACCATAAAATAGAAAGAGCATTATTTTTATTTTTGGAATATTTATGACCATGATTCTGTTACTTCAGACTTCATTTTTTCATTTTTAAATTACATGTATTAATATTAAAGTATTAAAACAACATTTGTTAATCTGAAGAAAATTAAGAAAAAATGTTTGTGTCCTTTGCAAATTACAAAGTTCTAAACAGCTATGAAGGATGATTATAAGCAGAAATATAAGTACTTGCATATGACATCAAGAACCAAGAATCCCTTTCTATATTTTTTGAACACTTGAAAGCTGTAAGTGCTGGTAATGCAGTATACATTCAATAAATGTTTGATGATTTTATGAAAAACAGTGTTAGAGAGCTCTCATAACAAGTGACAAATGGCTTTGAAATCCTAATATCTTTTAAACAAAATTACAAATAAAACAGAACATAAATTTATCCAAATTTATCCTTTTCAAATGCAAACGAGTCTTACCTTAATGCTCAACTCTTTTCTTATCTGTTCTGTTCTGTTTAATTCTTTCCTAAGGATATCAATGGATTCTTCCTTATCTTCCCTTTCCTTTTGTAAGACTTTAATCTTTTCTTCTTGTGCTTTTGTTTTTTGATGCAAATCTTAAAACAAACAAACACCAGCTATGTATTCATTTATTTATTCATTGGTCTTATACTGATATTACCTTAAAAAACATTAGTAACTATTATGAAAGCAAAAAAAAAAAAAAAAAAACACAAAACACAAAAAACAAAAAAACAAAGCAATGAGTAAGATATAGAGATATCTTGCTGGGGCTGGGGCTCAACTGCAAAGTGCTCGCCTAACATGTATGAGGCCCTGGGTTTGATCCTAAGCACTACATAAAAATAAATAAAATATTGTGTCCAACTACAATTATTAAAAAAAAAAGAGAGAGAGATCTTGCTGCAAATACATGTTTTTACAGAATTTGCTGATTAGAAATTACCATGAAACTCTTCCACTATGTGAGTATAATACAGATATTACCAAGTATTCATTCCATTCCCTGTTTCCTCTGTTATGAATATAAATATAGTATACATCAAAGACAGGAAGAACAACTCTTAAGAGCATAAGGGTTAGGAGAAAAAACAGTGGGAAGAAAACCATGAAAAATTATATAGGTATGTTTCTGTGCTCTAAGGCAAGTGAGTTAGAACAAAATGTTTTTATACATCATTTCACAGACGCAGCATTAAGAAACTAGAAGCTAAAAGTTACCTAGCACTGCCACCTGCTGTTATGCCTCTTAAAATTTTTAAAAGGAAATTATTTCTTGTACCCCTAGATTTAATAAAATATATATATATACATTGTCTTTTCAACTTGGATCAAGCTAAGGAAACTACTTCTATGAAATATTACAAAAAGAAAAGGGAAGTTGTGAGTCTCACTTAAGGTTTAAAAAAGTTGAGAAGTAAAAAGTAATTAAAAAGTAAAAGAAGCCACACATGCATTTCTTCCAATGCAAAACATGCTAAAAATAGGCAATGTATTAAACAAGAAGTTACTTACTTGCTAATTTACATTCTCTATCTACTAACTGGTTTTGGACTTCTTTTCTCTGTTCTTCTTTTTCTAGCAATTGGGTAATAGTTCTGAAGTTAAAAAAAGAAAAACCATTGGACCACATTATTTGTGACATTTTGTTCCCAAGTATTTCTTTTCTTTTTTTTTAATTATTGGTTGTTCAAAACATTACAAAACTCTTGACATATCATATTTCATATATTTGATTCAAGTGGATTATGAACTCATATACAGATTGCAGAATCACATTGGTTAGAAATCCACGTTTTTACATACTGCCATACTAGTGTCTGTTGTATTCAGCTGCCCTTCCTATCCCCCCCTCCCCTCCCCTCTCTCTACCCCATCTATCTTAACTCATTTTTCTCTCTTTTTTTTCCCTTTCCCCTCACTTCCTCTTATATGTAATTTTGTATAACAATGAGGGTCTCCTTCCATTTCCATGCAATTTCCCTTCTCTCTTCCTTTTGTTCCCAAGTATTTCACAAGAAAATATCACAAGAACCATAATTACTTGTGAAATCTGCCAAATATATATTTTTCTTTTGTAAAATCCCAACTAGAATATATAAGATATTAGAATAAAGAAATTTTACTTTTCATTTTGTTGCTTGAGTGACTCATTCAACTTTTTCACTGTCTCAATTTGTTTATTCAGGGAATCACATGTGATCTCCAAATCTTTATTCTTCTGTTCAGTAGTTTCATTTCTGAAATGACAATGAATTGGTAACTTTATGAAAGAAAACACAATGGAAAAAATAGTACTAATAAGAGGAATGTTATGAACAAACCGATTTTAATGAACTCTAAGATAGTAAAGATATATTCAGGTTGACTGATGTGGTTAAAAATTAATATGAAATAGAAATATGTGAGACAAGCTGGGTGTGGTGGTACATGCCTGTAATCCCAGCAGCTTGGGAGGCTGACGCAGGAGGCAGGAGAATCCCAATTTCAAAGCCAGCCTCAGCAACAGGTAGGCAGCTCAGTGAGACCCTTTCTCTAAATAAAATACAAAATAGGGCTGGGGATGTGGCTTAGTGGTTGAGTGTCCCTGAGTTCAATCCCTAGTACTAAAAAAAGAAAAATGATATGTGAAGAGCTATGTAATGTTTTGAACAACTAATAATAATAATAATAAAAAAGAAAACAAGAAATATGTAAGACATTAGCCTTATTTTATGGATATAGTGTCAGTTTACCTACTAAAAGTTTTAGTTACTTACTAAGCCACTAAAGAAGTTTTATTTTTGGTGGACATAAGCAGGTCACAGTAAAAAGATTAAAACAAACAACTAAAAAACCCTAATCAACAAAAATGGGTGCCACTGGCCAAATGTGGCCAACAGAAATATTTCATCTGTGGTAACCACCTATTAAAACCCTTCTCTCTCTGTGAGAACTATTTCTTTTCCTCTTGCTTGAATCTTACTCTTTCACACTCAAAAAAAAAGAATAAATAAATAAATAAAGACTTCATCTATCACACAGTATACGAATTTGAATACTTTTATTGAATTTGAATACCTTCAGATATTCCTGATAATTAAAATGAACACTCCCTAACAATTAGCTTCCCTTTATTACCTACCTACATGGCAACTGAAATTTTACTTTTGGTGGCCACAAGTAGGTCCCAGAAACCATGTATTTCTTTTGGACCACAGCTTACATCCTTACATGTTAATCTGATTTAACACAGAGTTCATGTTATCAGTGGTGTCTCAAAAGTTGTTGGGGGAAACTACCCTGTTTAGAAATGAATTAGTCACCACAAATATTCTAGATGCTGCTCAACTTCCACTATTTTTATTGATAGACAAATAAACAAATGAACCTTGCAAAGTTAAAAATTTCTACATCTATATTAACACAATTTTAAAATAAGTTAAAAAAAAAGTTCCTCAGAATGTTTTCATTTTTATTGTTTGCTAGAATATACATAATTCCTGGAAATTCAGAAGTTTTAAAAATGGTCTGAAAGTTTGACAAGGGAGGAAAAAAATAATCAAACCTTTTATTAGTAGGAATAAGAATTATATGACTATAGATCTCTAGAAGTTCTTATAGATGAATTGTTGTGTATAACCTTTTTAGATATAAATCTGAAAATATCTGTCAAAATTTTAAAATGCACATACTCCAGTAATTCACCTATAAAACTTATTCTACAGATCTGTAGTCATAAAAGAAAATACATATAATTTAACATCATTAAGAGATGAATTAAACACAACCAAATCTCTCTGCTATTAAGGTTGAAAGTTAGGAAACTACCAACATACAACTATTTTTTGAACTGCAGAAATGACAACTCATATGGTTTGACCTGATGATAACTGTAACAACTAAGTTCATTCAACAATTAATGAGGTGCTTAATTATGTATGAATCAAGCACCATTCTAGGCTTTAGGGATTTTTCAGTGACCAAAAAAACAAAGAAATTTGTTCTTATGGAGCTTACATCCCATATGATTGGTGACTATATGAATAAAAGAAGCAAAGTTAACTGCAAAGAAATAAAGACACCTGTATTCTATTTCCAAATTTACTAATGAGTTTGAGGAAGCAATAGTTCATTTCACCAAGACTCAAGTTTCTTGATAACTACTTATTTTATGGGGTTAGCAAAATATATGAAATGCTTGCAAAAGAATCTTAGTATCACAGAAAAAAAATATAGTGTGTTCATTCTAGGTTGTAACCTTAGACAGAAACCTTATTTACCTCTGAAGAAGTTCCATGTAAGATTTTGTCAGTATTTCATGTTCTTCGGCCACAGTCTCTAACTTCCTATTATGCTGAAAGAGATGCTCGATATCACTTTGGGCTCTTTCTGACTCAACTTGTTGTGATTTCAGTAATACACTAAGTTCTTCATTTTTTCTTTCAACTTCTCTTAACATACCAGCAAGTGTTCGTGCCTTAAAAGAAAAAAGCAGACTATCATTTATATATAACTATGCATCATCCATAACATTTCAGTTAACAAATCACGTGTACAATGAGGTCCATTAAGAATTTATACATAGCAATTCACCTATAAGAACTTATTCTAGAGATCTATAGTCATATATCTTAGTGCATATAACTTAAGGTCATTAAGAGATGAATTAAATACCAACACCAAATCTCTGTACTATTATGTTAAATGATATGAAATTGCCAATATACAACTACTTTTGACCTGCAGAAATGAAAAAAATGACATGGTTCAACCTAATACTAATTGTGACAACTAAGTTCATTCAATGATTATATTGCTTAGCTATCCATGATTTAAAAGATTCACCCAGTATCAAATAAGTCAGTATCTACTGACTATAGAGAGTTACATTAATCATATATACTTATTACTTAACTGAATTTTTAATAAATAAGACATAGGGTGAGTATTCCTATCCCCAATGCTTGGAATAAAAGTGTTTCAGATTTCAGATTCTTCAGAATTCTGGATTATGTGTATATACATAATGAAGTATCTTGGGGATAGAGCTCTATCTAAACACAAAATTCATTTCTTTCAAATACACCTTACATAGATACTCTGAAGGCAATTTTATAGAATATGTTAACAATTTTGTAAACAAAACAAAAAATTTCATGGTAAGAAATTTTCCTTTGGATTTTGAAGTGTTTTGGATTTCAAAATTTTGCATTAGGAATGTTCAACTGTGTTATTATAGTTTTATATTTAGTAAGTCATTCTCATAAAAACAATTTCAGATGACCAGGCTAAAGGAAATGAACAAAAATTTAACATAAAAGTAGCTGTAGGGGCTGGTGTTGTGATTCAGTGGTAGAGTGCTTGCCTAGCACTTGTGAGGCGCTGGGTTCGATACTCAGTACCACACTAAAATAAATAAACAAACAAATAAATAAAAGTAGTTTTAGCTATAATTAAAGGTTAGCCATTAAAAATAAACTACTAGTTGCATACGTCAGTTCTTCCATTTCATGTAAGAATTAAGAATAAGACCTTAGTTACATCACAGATCCTTAATACTTAAAATTAAGGTGGCATACTCAAGAACATAGCAATATTTAATAAGTGACATGAAACATTAAAGGATAAAAGTAACTAAAATGAGAAATGGATTATCCCTACCCTTCTAGCCTTAAAAATACTACTTATTTTCAAATGCCAAATAAAAACCTACATCCTACTCTTGTTTTTATGACGTAGACTATAAAAAAGTAATATCAATTACTGTTGTTTTTATGAGAAACATTTCTAGTACATGAATAAAATATTAAATTTTCTTTTTTAATCTTTATTTACCTATTTATTTATTTATATGTGGTGCTGAGGATGGAATCCAGTGCCTCACACATGCCAGGCAAGTGTGCTACCACTGAGCGACAGACCCAACCCCAAATATTAAATTTTCTAATAAAATGCAAGACATGTCCAATAGACATAGAATATAAGAATGCACTAGGAGAAAAGATGGAAAGAAATTATTTCAATATCATTAATTTTTTAAATTGATACTTAAGTTCAATATGTCTCACTGCTTTTACTGCCTTTAAAAATCCAAGCAACTTTATCATATCATAATTCATTACAAATAAAATTAAATTGGGTAGATTTGTTTGTGACTGATGGGAATTTCATATTACTGAATTAAACTCAGACCTATAAGGTATACATCTTATATATATTTGTACATAGCCAGTATCAATCTTACCAAGCATCTACCATATGCTAAATATGTGCTATGTATGGCTTAGAGATGCACAAAATTTCCAATGTCCCAAGTAAGGGGAAGATAACAGTATTTGCACATAATGTGAGAAACATTATTAAGCACAGCATTGACACACAGTAAAAGAACAGGCAAACACATGAATGGGTTGGAAAAGATCATAGCAGAATTCTGGGAAATAGAGGTATTTAAATTGCAATCTGAAGACTATAAGGAGTCAGGCAAAGAAAGACAAGTTGTTCTAGACAGGAGACAGAAATTAAAAAGATAAGGAAACACAAAAGTATGGCAAGTTTTAGAAAATGCAAAGTAGTCTAATATGGTTGACTTCACTAAATAAGAAGCACTAGATATGGATTAGGAAGTAGTTGTAATCCACATATGCTACACTAAGAACAATCAATGATATTCTGAGAGCAATGGCAGCTACTGTGAAGGATATTCAGCACAGAAGGGATAATCATATTATTGCTTCAGAGATCTCTAGGGGTGGGGTGAAGAAGGGCAGAACCAAACATAGGAACCAACTTTGGCTTTAGTATAGAGGGTGGCTAAAAATAGAGTACTAGACTCATGCAGGAGGACTCATTAGAGGTTCTGTTGTGACTCTTCCTATGAAAAAGAAAAAGGAATTGACCTATAGTAAACAGAATTAGGAACAGACATAAGGCAGAAGAGTGTAATTTTTAGGAGGTAGAATCAACAGGACTTGGTGAATAATTATAGGATGTAAACTGTAAATTTTAGATATCTTACTTGGAAACAGAACAGCGGTGGGAATACATAAGAAAAAGTTTATGGTTTTTTAAAATAATTTTTAAAGTTGTAGATGGACACAATTCCTTTATTTTAATTATGTATTTGTATGTGGTGCTGAGGATTGAACCCAGTGCCTCACAGGTGCAAGGCAAGCACTCTACCACTTAGCCACAACCCCAGCCCAAGAAAAACGTTTTTTAAAGGGAAAGGTGATTAATTCACTACTAGTTATGATGGGTTTTAAGTATTTGCTGTACATTTAAATGTAGCTGTATAGGAAGCTCTAAATGTAGCACAGGAAAAAAAAATCTGTGCTTGCCATAAATTGGGAACACTAACATTTTAATAATGGTTAAAACCAAAAAATACATAAAGAATATCAATTAGATAGAAAACAAAATCAAAAGATAGACTTAACCATAATTAAAGGGAAGAAAGTTTCAAAGTGGAGTAGATGCATCAAATCCTCAGGAAAATACATTTTGATTATAGTAATAAAAATATAATATCGTGCATATGATTTACTTCATTCATTAAATTTTCTACTAATCAGACGCATCTTTATATCTGCACATACCTCTGTTTCAGCTTGAGTTCTTTGACAGCGATACTGAGCAATCAGTCTATCAGCTTGTGCGAGAGCTAGAGCTTTGGCTTCCAAGAGATCTTGTAATCTGCTTTCTTTGGACTGTTACAAAAACATCATTAATTTTTATCAAATTCCAAAACAACTATTAAAACTTTTCAGAAATAGTTAAAATAAACTTATACTCACAGCTAATGTGGAGAGTTTCATCTCATAAACATCCATTATATCAGATATTCTCACATCATTTATCTGATCCTTGACCTAAGTTTTTAGATTCAAAATCAGAAAATTGTTAACATGACAAAAATCATAAAATAAATTCCTACTTTGCAATTAAATCATTAAAACTTAATGATGAATAACAAAGAAAAATAAAAGAATGTTATACATCAGATGCTCGCTCTGGCAGCACATTTACTAAAATAGGACTCCTTTGGTGCAAGAATTAAAATCAAGAATCAATAAATGGGATAGATTCAAACTAAAAAGTTTCTTCTCAGCAAAAGACACAATCTGTGAGGTGAATAGACAGCCTACATCTTGAGAGCAAATCTTTACCCCTCACACATCAGATATAGTACTAATTTCTAGTGTATATAAAGAAATAAAAAAAACTAAGCACCAAAAAAACAAATAACCCAATCAATAAATGGGCCAAGAACATGAACAGACACTTCTCAGAAGAGGATATACAATCAATCAACAAAAATTAAAAAGTTCATCATCACTAGCAATTAGAGAAATGGAAATCAAAACTACCCTAAGTTTTCATCTCACTCCAGTCAGAATGGCAGCTATTATGAAGATAAACAACAATAAAGCATGTGGGGAAAAAGATATACTCATACACTGCTGGGGGGACTGCAAATTGGTGCAGCCAATGTGGAAAGCAGTATGGAGATTTCTTGGAAAACTGGGAATGGAACCATAATTTGACCCGGCTATCCCTCTCCTTAATCTATACCCAAAGGACTTAAAAACAGCATACTACAGGGACATAGCCACATCAATGTTTATAGCAGCACAATTCACAATAGCTAAACTGTGGAACCAACCTAGTTGCCCCTCAGTAGATAAATGGATTAAAAAAAAAAGTGGCATATATACACAATGGAATATTACTCAGCAATAAAAGAAAATAAAATCATGGCATTAACAGGTAAATGGATGGCGTGCGTTGGAGATAATGCTAAATGAAGTTAGCCAATCCCAAAAAAACAAATGCCAAATGTTTTCTCTGATATAAGGAGGCTGATTCATAGTTGGGTAGGGAGGGGGAGCATGGGAGGAACAGAGGAACTCTAGATAGGGCAGAGGGGTGGGAGGGGAAGGGAGGGGCATGGGGTTAGAAATGATGGTGGAATGTGATGGACATTAATATCCAAACTACATGTATGAAGAAACGAATTGGTGTGAATACACTTTGTATACAATCAGAGATATGAAAAATTGTGGTATACATATGTAATAAGAATTATAATGCATTCTGCTATCATATATAAGTTAAAATTAAAAAAAAATTTACATAAGGTGGGTCACAAATATTCACTAACCTGGTGGGGGGTAAGGAGGAAGAGAAAGAGGAAAGATTTGATAAGCTTATAGCAACTTTAAAACTACTTCTTAAGCTGGCTGGATGGTAGAAAGGGGACTAGGAAGGACTGATAATTGTGTTAATAAAGGCTAAAATTTTATGACTGATTTCTGTTCCTTTCCTTTCAAAATTTCCACAATAATATACTTTTTATGTCAAAAGAAAGTTTCAGTGATGAAATGAACATTTAAGGTTATTTAAATAAATGTTATCATTGGAGGTAATTTTTAGCTGGGAGATACCAGGCATCATCCCATTTAATATTGGTATCACTCACCATTACTCCAGATTGAAGTTTCTCTATTAATTCCTCAATGTTCAACCCAGGAACATTATCTTTCAAAAGGGGAGGTGTTAAACACTTTACTGATGTTGGAAAACTGTGACTTAATGATTGAAAAGGCATTCTTCTGGGCATATGTTCTGTTTCCTGTTGTCTATATGCATTATTTGCTGCTATACTTTCTCCAAGTCTGAATGAGAGTAAAAAAGAAAACAAAGTAATAACAAAATAAAGTTTAAAAAAGTGCATAATTAGGGAATCTTTTAGACTTTTTTTTCCAAAATATTTATTTTTTTGTAGTTGTACACAATAACTTTTATTTTATTTATTTTTAATGTGGTGCTGAGGATCGAACCCAGGCCTTGCACATATGAGGCGAGCGCTCTACCGCCAAGCCTTAACCCCAGCCCCTAGAATGGGTCTTTTTGAATAGAAATCTTTAAATCTTCTCAAAATAATATTGGAAAGCATGAAAAAACGGGTTTTGGGAAATGTCCTAAATTTACTAAAGAACTTACTTTTTCACTTAAATCCTTCATTGTAACAAATCCATCTTTGGTTTGGAGGTATTGCAGAACTAGTTTGTGAGTGTGCATTATTTGCAATTTTACAAAATTATTGGTAGTGTTCAAAGCAACCTTTATGCCATGAGAGAGATCACCTGGCCTTTATGTCCTTGATTTTTTTTTTAAACTCTGTTCTCACCAACCTGACTTCCATCCTGCCCACTTAAAAGCCCATCTTGTTCCCATCTCAAGGCTTTGTATGAGCTCCTCAGATAGGTCTTTGCTAATGCCCTATGCAATATTAATATTAAGCACCTCTCCTTCCCATAACAAAATGTACAAAATGAACTCACCCTCACTTTTAAATATTCTCCACTGACTATACTGTAAATTTATGACAGCAGGAACATAGTCAATTTACTGCTGCGGTCATAATGTCCAGAAAAGCGAATGACACACAGTCATAACCCTTACCAAATGTTTGTTAAAGGTTAATAAATAAGCATATACAGAAAAATCTACTTACTTATCCATCCTATAAATTCACCTTATTGAATTGCCCAAGATAATATCAAATAAGAACACTAAACAGTAAACATAAATGAATGTTTTGAGAAAAGTATCTATAATACAAGACAAGGATGGTCAAAATAGTGAAAATGGTAATGAAAACCTCATGTACAGAGGCAGAGGTTCAGATGCCCATGTTCATTGTGGATGCAGTCTTCCCTCTGAAGCTTGAGAAATTTTTAAATATTAACACTATTAAAGCAATCAAGCAAACACCAAATGGAGCTGCTACATTTATAGACCATTTATATCTTGTTAACTTTAGAAGCTTCCTGTATGACCATTTATTTGATGACCTTTAGTAGACATTTTGATGGCAACCATTTAGTTTACAGAGAACTACTCCCAACACAACAATTTGAAATTTTTTTAAACATCATTGCAAGTATTCTTTTTTGTTATTTAAAATTGGTGAGCATAGAGAAAAAAATCTTGCCTGGCCAGTGTCTATTCCATTTTCTGATAAAAGCACAGAATTTTTCACCAGGAACCTTTACAGCAAGCTTATCCAAATAACTTTTAATCCATGTAGTTTTCACAGCTAACCCCTTCTGGTCAAGGATAGTTATGCTTATACTATTCACTTAAAACAACTAGAAAGGAAAAGTTCTTCCTATAAAGGAACTAATATGGTAGGATCCAAGTGTAAAAAGAATCCTGAACCTACTACATTTTTAAAAACAGGCAGTAAGAGACAAAGAAGGATGGTATCTGGATAACATCTTTTACTTCATGGATCTAGTGTTCCCATGATTGAGTACATGTCTGGCCCTTTCAGTTGTAGGAATCAAAATTTTATTTTAATCGAATGAAAAATTACTGATAATCACAAAATCTTCAATTCAGTAATCTATTCATATTAAGCATTACTGCACAAATAGTAATCATTTCAATAGCATAAGAGATACATTGCAAA
Organism: Urocitellus parryii; assembly: GCF_045843805.1. Lineage (NCBI taxonomy): Eukaryota > Metazoa > Chordata > Mammalia > Rodentia > Sciuridae > Urocitellus > Urocitellus parryii. Next base: position 157,822,135 of record NC_135532.1, read on the forward strand.
TAACCGTAACTCACACCAATGCAGGAAAGTCTGGCAGTGGAGCAGCTTCCAATAATATTCCCAATCCAGATTGTACTTGTTCTCTATTATCTGACGTTAAAGCAAAAGCCAAAGGAGTAATCAAACGAGGATCCTAAACAAATCAGAAACCAGAAAATGAGAGGCAGAAAGAATATGTCAGGTCTTTAGAGCAAAGTGGCAAATTCTAAAATGTCTCTATTTAATGTCTGAATGCATTAATGGACTTTACTTGTTTATAGCTATTTACACTGTTATGCAATCAATATGAACACTAGCTTAAAAATTTAGCAAAAGTTTGGGATGCTTTCAATTATGTCTATGAAAATTACATCTTAAATATTTTGATGAATTTAAAATATCATTCACACCTTACTAATGTTTAGAATCACTGTTTACTTTTTCTAATTACCATTTAATGAAAGAAAAAAATGGCTAATAATGTCCAAATTGGCAGTTATCAATTAAAAATAACTACCATTTAATGAAAGAAAAAAATGGTAATAGTGTCCAAATTGGCAGTTATCAATTAAAAATTCAAATGAACTCAAATCAGAAAATTTAAGTTTAATGACTAAAACAGTATAAAGTATTAGTTCTCTATATTAGTAAATATTTTATATTGGTACTGTCAGCCCCAAATCATCCACTATGAAAAACATCCCCTAAGAACATAAAAATCACATTTTTGGACTCAATTCTTTAAAAGGCACGTTGTTAATAAAGATATTAATATATAAGTCCTTTATACTTAAAACATTCATTAGGTGACTTGTAGGTACTCAAGCATAATTTGTGCTACAGAATTATGGTAACAGCAGGTCTTTAATTACACAACCCTCAATGAATATCTTTCTTTATAATTTCTCCCACAAAGAAGAATCCAGTTTGCAGTTTGGAAAATTTAAATATAGAGAGAGGAAATTACTCACTCAAGCCTACATCAACAATGGGTACAGTCAAACTCTGAATCATTTCTATGCTTTTACACATAATACTCTCAAAAGTGTATAAGTGGACGTGCCTAAAAAGTTTGTTTTGGCTTCTACCCTTTCTATACATTTTAGAGATATCTTTGCTAAGTTACGGTACTAACAATTCAGCATTAACAGTAATAATTAATTAAACATTTTTGCTAAATACCTACAAATGGCAGGTGTTATTAAAATAGACACTATTAAACAAATGTTGATCTAGGCCCCAGAAGATCAGAAATAATAAGAATGAAGTCATTTGTACTAAATGTTACATAATCAAACTGAACTTTGATTTGAGTGTTTTTAAATACAAACAAAAATGACCAATTGCTTTTTGTTTCTTGTTTCTGGATTTTTTAGAACTTTTTCTATCTAGAAAGCCAATCTTCCTTTGCCTAGCTCATGAGAACACTTATTTTACTTGATAGAACGAGATGTTGCCTGATTCTAGAACTGTAAATAAAAGGCCAATTAGATATTTAAACTAATTATGGTATTATTGTCTTCTTTTTTTAAAAAAAAATAGGATTTATTTGAAACAGTTTTAGGTTGACATACAAACTGAACAGTCAGTATATAAAGTTCTCAACCCTACCCCAGTTTCCTTCTTAAAAATGCTTTTAGTTGTGCATTATAATTATGCATAATAGTTAGATTTGGTTTCCTTTTTTAAACAATTTGCCATAGTGTTATTTATTTATTTATTGCAAGGACTGAACAAATGTTAGTAAATTATTCTTTTTTAAAAAATTTTTATTATTAGTTGTTCAAAACATTACATAGTTCTTGACATCATATTTCATACATTTGATTCAAGCGGATTATGAACTCCCATTTTTACCCCATATACAGATTGCAGAATCACATCGGTTACACATCCACTTTTTTACATACTGCCATACTAGTGTCTGTTGTGTTCTGTTGCCTTTCCTATCCTCTACTATTGGTATTATTGTCTTCTGATAACATGTAGAGCTTTTTTCATACACTACCGTTTTGAAATCTGAGTGAGCTATTTTCTGCACTCTTCCTCTAATCTTATTCTTTTTCATAACTGAATTGAGTCCTCTTCTCCTGTTAGCTTTTCATTGCTATGACCAAAAGACCTGATAACAACACTTTAGAAGAGGAAAAGTTTATTATGGATCACAGTTTCAGAGGTTCAGTCCATGGCTAGCTCTGCGCAGAAGGTGAAGCAGAACATCACAGCCAAAAGGTGTGGAAGAGGAAAGTAGCTCAGGATAATGGCAACCAGGAAGCAGAGAAAGTTCTGCTCAGGAGGGACAAAATATAAATCCCAAAGGTATGCTCCCAGTGACCTACCTCCTCCAGTCACACTTTACCTGCCAAACATCACCACCCAATTAATCCATATCAGTGTACAGATATAGCTATGTACCAATTAAGTTAAGGTTCTCAGAACCCAATAATTTACTTTTGAACTTTCTTGCACTGTCTCACACATGAGCTTTTGAGGGACACTTCATATCAACCATAACAGACATTTTCCTGTCCCCTTAATATTCTCATCAACCCTAATCTAAACAAAACAAAACAAAATCTAAAATAAATACCACTTTCCTAATGCCAAGTGAAACACATAAAGAAATCCTCAAGTATGACACAAGAAAAGGATGAAGAGTATTGTTATCACTAACATTCTATACATTTAAATCAGGAGCACTTAATATTCAGTTTTGGGGAAAATATGTAAAATAACAGTATAACGAGAATATCAAAAGTACTGATAAAAGTTAACTTTAAACCGTCTTCTGGTGGCCAATTCTAAAATAAATATCCTTTAAAGATTTAGAATATTAAAACAAATATATTCATTAGACATCAGTTATATATAAATCAACTTCACTGTTTAAGAAGTTTAAACTCACCTGAAGGATTTTGTAGAAGCTTACTTCCATACCAGGAATCAACTGTTTAAGTTTGTTCATCAAATCAAGAGTTTTCAAAATTACATCAGCAGCAAGTTTGCTTTAAACATAAATCATATTTAAATTAGATAACTAAAAAAAATTCTTTGAGCTTATTTCTGTTCATAATTCTAAAGAAAATGAACAAACACCGCCCCCCTCACCTTAAATGGAACTGGAAATTAAATTCAGGGCCTCATGCATCCTAGGCAAGCACTCTAACACTAAGCTACATCACCTGCCCTATATCTTTGTATTTAAAACTCAAGAAGATAAGGAATTACGTCTGCTGATGAGTAAAAATATTAGAGATCAATATTCTTAAAACTCAAGACCCAAAGAGAACAAACTTGCATTAGTAATCTAAGTTTAAACAGTGTTTCTTTTTCTGTTCTCAAATAGCAATATCCTTTAAGCTGTATTGGAATATGACCCATTTAATTCTTAGTTTTGTCACTGGATTATAAAAGGGAGGGTAATCTTAGGTAATTAAGAATACCCAATACAAAGTGAAAGAATTATACTAGGCCATGTTCTCTGCTCCATTCCTCAGAGTATAAAAAGTAACAAAGAGATAATTTTTGTTAGATTATCTTCGTTCATGATGAGGAAGAAGCATAAAAGAATGTCTTCTTACTATCAGTGAAAATCTACCTTTAACCACAACTCCTGACAGGCCAAGAAAAGTTGTCTTTGTTAAAAAACTATCAGCAGTGATTCATTATCTTAAATAAAACTATCCCATTTTCCCCCATACATTTCATTAAACATTATGAACAAAACTCTATGAACAAACTCATTAAACTCTATGAATGAAGATATTAAATAACGATTGAGGCAATATAAAAAAGAATTTCCAGAAAAGGAATGTGCAGGACCCTTAGCTATTCACACATGCACATACCCAAAACCCTAAACAATGATACAAAACCACAGAAGTTAATAATTTTCTTAAGAAGTACACAATCTATAAATTAAATGTTTTTAAACAAATTCATTATGAAAAAATACTTTAATTCTCTGCTATACCTTGAGTTAACTGAACATACACTAAGATGATCTTTAAAGATGAACATCACCATATCTTTGATTTTTATTGCCCTTGATTACTTTGCAATATGAATTTCTTATACTCACCATAACTCAGAATCTGCTACCTTTGTTCCAAACCCCAAGTCAATTTTGCCATATGTAAACTGCTGTTCTATCAGAGTGGTACATTTGATAGTAGTCAGAATTTTTGCAATGTGCATTTTCAAAGTATCATCTCCACACAGAGGTTAAGTTTTGTTAAGACACAAACAAAAAATTCTCAATATACTATATATTTGTGTAGTACTTTATAACAGAATAATTTCACATTAATTATTTATTTGTCACTGCAATCCAGTATAATTACTGTTATATTTCCTCAATGACAGAAAACTGGAACTGAGGGTAGTAAAGTGACTGGTAAGTGGCAAGTGAAGAACTCATATGAAGTTTCTGACTCAAAGATAAAACAGAAAAGATGGGGGCTGGGGTTGTGGCTCAGTGGTGGAGTGCTCACCTAGTACATTCGAGGCCGTGGGTTCGATCCTCAACACCACATAAAAATAAATAAAGTGGAAGTATTGTGTCCAACTACAACTAAAAAAAAATATATATATATATTAAAAAAAAGATGTTTTTCCACCGGATGTACACGTTTTCTTAGCAAAGATCACGTTTCAATAAATATTTATTGAATTAAGGGAAGTTATTTTCTCACATTTTGCATATTGTAAATTACTGTGAATATCTACCACCAAAAAGAGGCTGTTACGATGGCATTCAATGAACAGGCCTGAGTATATCAATTGCAAATATCTATAAAGTCAAGCAGAATAAACATGAATCTGTAAAGCAGTGGTTCTCAAATCTGGTGGCATATTATAATCCCCTAGACTGATGAATCAAACAAACAAACAAAAAGTCAACACACAGAACATACAATCTCCACTAATCCTAAGGTTTCAAAATTACTTTCATTACATCAGATTCACTGGAAGGTTCCTATGTCTAAATTTTTTTGTTTCTCAAATAATTCTAATACCAAACCAGAGTGCTGTAAAAAGTTGAGTATATTCTGGTTCCTCTATACAGCAAGAAACTTGACCAGGTGAATTAAGAGATCTGGTTAGATTTGCTTATGGGGGAGAGGGTATTAATTAAATATTTTAAAATGGGATTTGCAATTAATTAGCAACTCAGAATTAACTATATAGAAAAAGCAAACACAGGAAAGAACTAAAAATGAAGTTAGAAGTGAAACTAATTGTACTTAAGGTTTTCTTTTAAAATAAAGTTCTGTTGATAACACTTATTGATGGACCTTTATTTTTATTTATTTGTATGCGGTACTGAGAATCGAACCAGTGCCTCAAGTATGCTAGGCAAGTGTGCTACCGCTGAGCCACAACCCCAGCCCAAAGGCTTTTATTTTTAAAACACACAATTAAAAAAAAAAAAAAAGAAAGAAAGAAAAGCTGGGCTAAAATCATGACAACTACATAAATATTTATTACTGATATACTCCACTAAAGACTGGCAGGACTTACACAGGGGTAACAATTAGAATTAAAAGCAAAAGACATAAGATAATCTTAGAATGCATCTCTAAATCTCAATTTATAATACAAATGCTTTCAAATTAAGATTAGAAAGCATTTATTAAAATGCACTTTAGTTTAAACATTTTACACAGAAAAGAGGGAAAGTATATATAACTTCTTAGAGACTTTTTATTGTAACTTTTTAAAATTTTCAGTTTTAATATTTCTGAACAGAGATGATCATTGGAAGTGACAAAATACAAAGACAAAATGTAATAAATGAAGTACTGGAAAAAAATATCATTTCCATACTTATAACAGCAAAGGATATTTAACAAAACTTCAATGGCCTTAACCATCCTTTCACATTTTTTTCTTAGTAAGGCCTCATCTAGATTTTGTTCTGTGAACTGAAGCTGATCAAGGATTGTAGGCAACAGAAGGGTCACAAAACGATCAGCTGAGGAACAGTTAGCAGTATCTATGGCATCCTAGAAAATTAATAGTCAACAATGATTAAAAATAAAGATGAAATACAGAGTATAAAAACAGTCATCATCCAGCTGTCACAGTCTCTTTAGATGTCTTATTTACTTTAATACTTCCTTGACTTGAATCTCCTGTTTAAAATTTACCTTTGCATCCCTTTTTGAGGGCCATGATGGCTATTTTTTTCCTCAAAGGGAATAATAAGATTTTGCAAATAAGACATTTTTAAAAGACCTGGTGATTTAAAATTTTTCAAAATAATTTAAGTATTTACTAACCACCCCCCAAATTTGCTAAAAATAATTATAATAAATAATAACAGATTGGTCTTAATGGTTAATAACCATAATTTCCATCAAGAATCTCAAAGGCTTTTTAAAAAATACTCAAACTGTTGAGAATCAAGATCAAGTTAAAATAGGATAATTTGTGCATAATCTTTAATGTATGTAATCACTCACACAAATATTTATTTGTAGTTCAGAAGTATCCACCAATGAGAAAGGAAATGCTTTAGGAAGACAGTGGAATATAAAAAAAAGTAAAAACAGGGAAAACAGTAGAGAATGCTAATTTGCAGAGATAGTAGAATCTATTGACTAAGGTGATTTTTTTCTCATATCCTAAGTGCGTAGCATATAGTCTGGTATGTTCACTCTATCTTATATTCAATTAAATTTCATATTCTATCTTTACAAACTCAACAGCTAATAAGGACAATGAGCAATTTCTACTGAGAAAGACAGAATGTGACTGTTAAAAGTATAACCATACAACAAAACTATACAATTCTCATCAATACCTTTACTTATTAAATAGAAACAAGAATACAGAAGCTATTCAATGAAAAAGGGAAAAGTAATGAATGTGAGTTTGGCTGAAAAAACACTTGGTAGTTGAATACAGCAAGTAATTCTAGAGTGACTGTTTCAGAATAATTTTCCAAAAGTATACAAACAATTGGAAGTTTACTATGAATGTTCTTGAAAACAAAATGTTAAGGGTAATGAAAAGTAGAAAAATCAATTTGTCTATTATTTTATTACCTCAAATATTTCCCTGAACAACTCCAGAGCTAAAACAGAACAGTTTTCTGATCCATCCAATGGTTGGTTCAACCAGCGAAGCAAAGCCACAGTAGGTTCTAAGCACTTAGAACGGCTTCCCAGAATGGTATTGCCAGATGCAGACTGTTCAAACATCATCTGAGTAAGCACATGGCGTAGCTGAGTCACTGAACAGAAGGCAAGAAGTAATTCTAAAACCTGTATAATATAAAGTCTTCATTTAATGTCAATTTCATCGGACTGCATCATACAAAGCATGATGAAGCTAAAACGCCATGTTTTTAAAGAAAATATTCTCAAAGTTAAAAGTGGCTTCCAATTTATCTTTCAGTATTATTTTTCAAATGTGTGATAAGTTTCGGGGCTATAAAGAAATTTGTTAACAGTGCTTACCTCTGATAAGCAGGACTATGAGAACAAAACAGGGAAGGGTGACTTAAACTAATGTTATACTCTTTTTATAGTACTTAAATCATTTTAAAACACAAGCATGTTTTGTTATGACAAAAACTTCAAAAGAATTAATCCTCAGTGTCAAGAATCAGTATAAAGTATACTGTAGGATAAAATAAAAAGTGGCATCTCAAAACCTTAAAACCATATGGATGAGTGTTTCCATACTATTCTTTACATACTTGTTAGCATTATGACCCTTAGCTACCCTACTATACTCAGTTCTCCATTTTGTAAAGTGGGCTATAACCACTACATTTATCACCAGTCTGCTTATTAGCCATCAAGTTAAAATCTATCTTATTTCATGTACTATCAAACTAACAAAAGTTTTTTATTTGCTATCTCTTTGCCTATCTACTACTTTTTAAGTGACATAATCAGGATTTGCATTTTACTCAACATGACAGTATCTGATTTTAATAAAATTCATCCCATATTCATGTATGGTAATAAATGATGAACAATCTTTAATTTACACTTGCAAATATAAACTACAGACTTTGTTTCTGAATAGGTAAATAGATTCACAATGCTCCAAAATCAAACCCTGATCTCTAGCTCCAGAAACTTTGACCTGGAGACAAGCAAAGTTTATTGTGTATTTCACAGAGCTATTTTATGCATATTTAAGGAGATAGTTTTCCACCCATATTGATTTTCTTAAAACATTCATAAAGTAAATAAATCAATCATTATTTCCTATATTTTGTTTCCTGTTTAATTTTTCCTGCTTAACAAAATCTTCGTCTATCCCATGGCTGTGAAGATATTCTGGCTAGATGTTTCTGTTAAAAGCTTCACTGTTTTTACCATTCACATTTACATCTACAACTTTTGTATTAATTTTTGCATTTGGTTCAATATAAGCTTAAGGTTAGGGCTTTTTTTGTTTGTTTCCTAGACATATATTCAACTGATATAGTGTCATTTAAAAATCACCATACTTTTTAAGAGTCTACTGCTATCAATCAGAAGACTATGTACTTTGAGTCTGGTTTAAGACGATACCGTGTTCCATTGGGCTAGCTATCTTATCATTATGAAATCATCATTCTGCTCTATTATGGTAGTGTTACATTAAGTTTTGGTATCTGTACTATGAATCATTCAATTTTGTTCTTCAGAACAGTTGAGGTTATTTTCAGAACTTCTATATATCCATATAAATTTTATAAACAGTGTCTCAATTTTTATATAACACCCAAACCAAAACTAATGCTAAAACAAAAACAACCAAACCTGCTGGGTTTTGATTAATTACATATTGCAAACTCTTCTAACCAAAGAACTTGGTATACTCATATTTGCTTAGCTGTGTTTTTCTAAACTGTTTTGTAATTTCACAGCAGAGGCTCCGCACACATTTTGCTACATTTATGCCCTAATCATCTGATATTTCCTTAAAAATCAGTAAATGCCATCTTAAGAACTTTATTTTCCATTTATTTGTCACCAGAATAAAAAAATAAAATTTAATTGTATGTACTGATCTTACATCCAGCCCAACTTGCTCAACAGGTTCACTTAATTTTTATGATTTCTATAGATTCTAGATTTTCTATATTCACAATAACATCATCTGAATAATAAATTTTATTTCTTCCTTTCCAATTTCTATAACTTTTATTCATGTTCATTTTCTTACTGGGCTGTTTGGCATCACCAATAAATACTGTTGAATACAACTGGTTATATTGAACATTCTTTTCTTAATTCTAAAATGAAGGAAAGTTCTCATAATTAGCCATTAGAAATGATGATGCAATCGATTTTTGGTAGTTATTCTATGAGGGAAAGAAACTTCTGTTTATTCCTACTTTGCTAATCTTCATCATGAATGACTATTAAATTCTATCAAATGCTTGTTCTTCCTCTAATAAGTTAATACCATTATTTTTTTGCTCTTATTAATGTGAGAAATTATATTATATATATTTTTCAAAAGTTAAACCATTTTTGTATTCCAGGGATAAATCTCATTAGGTAACAAAGCATGATCCTTTCTAAATATTGGCTTTGATTTGGTAAATATTTTGTTTGGAATTTTCACAACTAAGTTCATGGACAACATTAATATATAATTTTCCTTTCTCACATTATTCTTTCAGTTTCTGCTATCAAAGTCATTGTGGTCTTATAATCAAACATACTTGCATGCTATTTTATATATAGACATTACACACACACACACACACACACACACACACACACACACACAACTATATAAGACCAATCCCTTTGGTTCCATGATATTTAATAAAGCATATGTATATTCCATGACAGAGCAATTCTGCTTTTAGGTACACAGCCAAGACATACATGTCCATAAACTCACCAAAAGACATGTAGAAAATAGTTAATATAAGATTCTTCCCAATAGTCAATCAACAACAACAACAGCAGCATCTGTAAAGCTTTACAAAATGTGGGTAAATCTCAGAACAACAACAAAAAATAAATGCAAAAGTACATGTTTTGTGTTTTTGTTAACATAAATTAAAAATTAGAAAAAATAGCCTATCAGAAGTCAGTTTGTGTCATCCTTGCTAAGGAACTGGCAGGTACTGACTTAAAAGGGAGAACAAGAAGAGTTACTAGGGTTCACATAATATTCTACTTCCTGGTCTCAATATTTATTACACAAATGTATTAAGAAAGCAGTACACTTGGATTTTTCTGCCCATTATAGTTTATAAAAGTTGAAGACAAAATGTGTTTTTACATACCTTTGAGGAAGAATCAGGATCTTTAGCATTAAGAAGACCTAATACTTGATTAAGGCATGAAGAAAAGTGTTCATACCTAGGTTTAAATAAAAAGCATATATCAATTAATGATATATTAAAAAGGATTTATTTATAACATAAATGAAACATAAGTATTTCTTCCACTATTTATTTATTCTAATATAGAACACAATTTTTGTAAAGTTTACACAGATACTTCTTGACTTATAATGCAGTTATGTCCCAATAAACCCGACCTAAGTAGAAAGTATTTTAAGTTGAAAAAGTATTTAATACAACCTTATCTACTTAATAGCTTAGCCATATAATACACTACGGAGTATTGGTTGTTCAGTAGCTTACTGGTAGCTGGTTCCTTATAGCCACCACTCAGCATTGTAAGAAAATATGACACTACATATTGCTAAAACAAAAGATCAAAATTCAAGATCCAAAGTATAGTTGCTACCAATCTGAGTATTTCTTTTACACTACTGTGACGTCAAAAAAATTCTTAAGAAGTCAGATCACTGAAAGTTGGGTACCTATGTTTAAAATCTGGAATCTATCTTATACTATTATAAACATAAATTGGCCCTCTCTTTATTGAAACATAGTAACTCACTTGGCAATAATCATTGAATTTTAATATCTCAACTGTCTTATGTTGAAAAAGATTTGTGTTCATTTTATAAAAATTCAAAGGTCACAGGAATATACTAATAAATTACATATCTACTTATTTATATAAAACATCTAAAATTGGCAAGCATTAAATTAGGCTCTGCAAACACATGATACTGAACTCAAGGAGAGGTACCATTCATGCTATGTTCTATATAACTAAATTGGAGAGAGCTCACAGAAGAAGTAATGTAAAACATAACAGTATAATGGAAGAACATGTGTGATGATACAGAACAAAGAATGGGTATCAGGCCTAGACTTGGCAGGGCAGGCCTAATTAGGTAATGATGTTTCTTAGACTTAAGTATTAGAAGAATAAACATGAGTTAGAAATACAAAGTTTTTCAGCCTTACAGAGGAAATAAAAAAAGAAAGTGTGAAGAGGTTGCCAGGGACCCTGATTTTGGATGAAAATTTGGATATACACCTAAAAAAGAAAGGACATATGGTTAAAAGAAAAGCTGACACTGAGCATGTTTATAAGAAAAGGAGAAAGAGACAATTCAGTGAGAGGTACAAAAAAGATGGAGAAACTGCTAACTATAGGACAGAATAAGACTTAACACGTACAATAAATAATATTTATTAACGAAACAAGAACTGGTATAAACACAAATAAATTTGTCTGCAGACACAGATTTGAGCAAATTCCAGTCAGATGGGATTCCATTTCATTTTTTCTGTGTGTTAAACAAAGATAAGGTAATGTGCACAAAAGGTGGCAAGAAGCAACAAATATTTGAAAGAACCATTGTAAGCAATGAGAAAGGAAGTCAACTAGCAATCAATAATTCATGAGGGCTGGCCCAGATAAAGTTGTGTGATTTGTTGAAGTTGTGATTAGTAAGCTAGGCATTAAGTTTGAATTTGGAACAGACTTGGGACTCAGGTTTGCTAAATGGTATAACAGGTCTACAAGTAGACTTGTAATTCTTGGGTTCTAGTCTTCTTGGATTCTAGTCTGCACAGAGGAAAAAGTAAATAATAAAACTGTGATATTTTCAGAAGCAGTGATCAAACAATGTCTTACTAATGCTAAAACAGATTATCTTTCTATACTCCTAGGAAGATATATCTCAAAGAAATTTCCAGTATACAAAGCTGTCAAGCACTATCTGGTAGCCAGAATGAATACACATGGATACTGAGACACTTATAAAAGATGAGAAGAGGCAAGTAAAGGGAGGGCATGTGGAACAAAAAGTGCTCTCATTTATAGAAGTTTAAAAGAAAATAAAGTGAAATACTAATGTAAATTCCTCTAATTTTTTTATTTTGAGACAGGGTCTTGCTAAATTGCAAAGGCTGGCCTTGAACTTGTGATCTCCTTCCCTAGTTGCTGGAATAATTGCACCAATCAGCTTTTTGTTTGTTTAAGTTCTTTTCTTTTCTTTCTTTTTTTGGTGGGTTAGGGATTGAACCCAGGCCTGGCACATGCCAGCAAGCACTCTACCACTACCATTGCTTCATATCCCCAGCCTCTCCCTTTTAAATTTCTTCATTCTATGTTTTTTTTTTTTCCCCTTTCCTTTCCTTTTTTTTTTTTTTTTTTGGTACCAGGGATTGTACCTGGGGTGTGCTTAACCACTGAGCCACATCTGTAGCCTTTTATTTTTCATTTTGAGACAGGATCTCGTTAAGTTGCTCAGAGCCTCAATAAGTTGCTGAGGTTGGCTTTGAACTTGCAATCCTACTGCCTCAGCCCCCCAAGCCCCTGTGATTACAGGCAAACACCATTGCATCTGGCACTTGATTCCATGTTTCTTAAAAATCAGGAACTGTCTTACATTTTGCTACTGCAAGAACCCATCCTTCCTGAGTGTCTGATAATAGTAGGAGCTCAATAAACGCTTTCCTATTTGTGAATGATGACTTAATTTAACTCTTTAAAGTGTTTTCAACAATTTCTTCAGTCGGGACCACAGTGCTGCTTAGGCACTATGGAAATTTAACTTAAGATGTTAACAGACCATGAGATCTTTGGAAAAGAGCTACAACCCAATCTCAAAAGATAGATGGTTACATGAAACTCACTGATAGAAAGGACATATAAACATTTCATTTTAACTATGACACAAAAGTGGCATGTACCAAGGAAAACATTAATATTTTGATAAAAAAATTTAAAGTCATAGACATACTAACATAAATGTTAATAAAAATATTATTTCAATGAATTATAATGTTCAAGATTTAAAATTAATTTTAAAAGATACTAGTTAAGAATATCTACATTTTTAGAGAATGACAGCAGAATCCTACTGATGTAAGACATAGTTGAAATATACATATACCACCCCATCATCACCAACTTGTTATATTTTGTTATGGTTCAGGAGAAAAAGAATGGGAATTAATAAAAATATCAAAACATTTCAATTTAGTATTCTATGAATCAGTAGAATGCAAGTTTATCATCTTAAAAAGTAGTTTTATTTAGCAAAAACAACACATCTTAATTAAAAAAGAAAAAAGAGAGAAAGAGAGAACCTATATTTAATAAAGAGTGTCATACCTGGTAAGATAATCAGCAATTTTTGGATTCTTGAGGAGATCCATAAGTAGATCAACTGAATACTTTCTTGTTAGGGTACCATCACCATTTATAAGAATATTGAATATTAGTTGAAAAGTCTGATGAATGTTTCGAGCATGAAATAGCTTAAAAACAAATTAGGAAAAGTATATTACATAAAAAAATTTAAGTTGACACCATACTAAAATGCAAAAAACAGCTTCAATGATTTTTTAAAATATCAGAGACTATAAACACTCCATATATAATAGAAAAATAATTATATTTACCTTTTCCCCCACCTCTTCATTTAATGTCAAACTGGATAATATTGAAAGTGCAAACACAACCACAGTTAAACTACTATGGGCTAGGAAGGTTATAAGAGTTCGATAAAAGGATTTCACATTACTCTGAGGAAGAAAAAAATTAAAAATGAATTAGAATAAAAAATTATAAGTTTTATATTTCAGTTTATAAAGTGAATGTTGCACAAAATGGGTGAAAGTATCAACTCTTTTTAATAATGATTGCCATCTTTAAAAGATGAATGCTCTAAAGGAGCAATTTATAACAAAGATAAATTTAAATTTAAAAACTATTTGACTAATTTTATAAACAAAAAGGATCTACAGAAAAAATAAAATTTGGTAAACATGTCAAATTGGTGGGAGATCAATTTTTCCCAAGCTTTGTCACTTTAGAATAAATAATGAACAGATAATAAATGTGTCCCTTCTAATAGTTCAAAATGGATACAGAGAAAGGAAAAAACTTAAATACTACGGGAAGTTGTTTTACCATTTAAGTTAATAAAAACAGTAATGAGGAACTCTCTTAATTGTGGTATAAAGCAAGAAAATATTCAGTCAATTAGACAATTTATCTTATTTTGAGGTAGCAATGAACTTTTCTCATTTGCTAATTACCATTTAGACTTATGAGACCATTCATGAGGTAAGTAAGATCGGTAAGTTCATAAACTACTAACAGTAGTACAGATAAGTACAGTCTTGGTAAAGAGCAGTTTCTACGTAAGGAATTATGAGCAAATGTTTATTATTTATTATATTTAAGTGTTTTCTGCATATGGACATTATTTTTGATTCAGAAATTAAAAACAGGTGTGTATACCTACCAACCCACCCATACATGGAAGCTTTCCTTTTTCTAAAAACCTTTCAAACACTTTAAAGGCTCAAAAATCAACTCCACTTCCAAAGTAGTCAGACTAGGTCAGTAAAACCCAGCACTTGAACAATTAAAATAGCATTTAATTTAAAATCAAAAAGATAATTCAGAATATTGCACAGTAGAGATGTGTTCAAAAGCAATTCAAGTAATCAATCAATTTTCCCAATTTATTCTACTTCTATATGTGATTCTGTTAGTTTATTTGGATGCTTTCACTTACAACAAGTATTGATAGTTGATATTAGGTGATTACTCATGGACCTTTCTGGAGGAGTTGCCCTTGACAATGCAGACTTAGGTAAATGGGAGTGCTAGTGACATGCCTGCATTATTAGCACAGAATAACTTAACAATTCTTGCCTTATTCCATGTGACAATGGGATACTACAGAGAAGGAAACATTTTAGATATCAATATTTGCATTAACTCTGAACTTACATCGTCTTTAAGAAATAACATATACAAAACTAGAATATTTCAAGTCTTTATATGACAATCTGACACTACATTAACTTTAATATATCTGCTGGATGGTCTTAAATTAATCTTTTTTTTTTTTTAAAGAAAAATGTGTAAAAACAAACTTCTTACCAAAGTCTTTATGTGTGTTTGAACAGAAAGATTGTGCCGACATAGATTTGCCAATAATCCTAGACAAGGCATTGTTAACTCATCTTCAGATGATTGACTGTTATTGTATATTGGTGTTTTTTTTTAAAAAAAAAAAGACAAAAAAGATTAAATACATTCTAAATCAATCAAAAAGATAAACTAATTCATACATCTAATTCCTTTTTATATTTAAAAAGTTTAACATCTGAAGACTGTCAAGCTCTAAATAGTAATTAATAATTATTTCACTCTTTGAAACCAAATTAGTCAACTGCATCATAGAAATATGAAAATAACTGTCAGAGTGACAATGTGCTATTTCATTGATATATTTCCTATCAAGAAGATTAAGCATATATACATAATGTCTACTTTCATTAACTTTTTTCCTACCCAAACCAATGTTTCGTGACTCCTAGCTATGAAAATTGAAGCAGTTCTGTTTTGATCTTTTAAATCATCTAAGAGGACCAAATAAGAGTCAGTCTCACTTAGTTTAAAAAGTAAAAAAAATAAAAACAAACCTAAGAAAAATTAATCTACCACATCATTTTAGTTTAAAAATAAACCAATAAATTATTTGGTTACATGTTTAGTGCATACTCACATATGATCTATCAAGAATGTAATTAATTCATCCATATTGGCACCAGAATGGAAAACTCTGACATTATAAGTTAACCTCTGCAGAAGCTGAATGCACTAAGAATAAAAAAATATTTATGAATATAAACACATAAAAACCCATTGGTACCTACTCACATGACTGGGAAGTTGCACATATTATGAGAATGTCATCATTTGAAGAGGCAAAGGTTAGGGCAAGAATTTTGTCATTTCTTAGAGCAATATTTTTTTCCTTTTTTAAAAATTTCAAACACATACCAAGTAATGAGACTAATAGGAAGCTTTGAGTTTATCACTTAATTCACACATTTCTACACATTCTATATGAAAAAGCACATCAGTGTTAACAATTTGGGAGTGGTATAATTGTATCTCTCAGGGGGTCACTGTTATTAAAGGTTTGATTCCCAGGCTGATGCTATTAGGAGGTGGTGGAACATCTGAGAGGTGGGGCTTGGTGCTAGGTATTTGGGTCACTGGGTACATGAAATCTTTCTCATGTGTCCTCTTTGGTAGTTCTCAAGAGAGAAAGGTTGCAAAAGGAGCAAGCTTGGCCCTATTATCTCACTATGATTATGCTCTTGCTATTGCTATCTGATATGATGTGACTGCAGCCATAAGGGCCTTTGTCAGAACGGAACTGATATAGATGCCATGCTCCTGAACCTCCCAAACTGTGAGCCAGTAAACCTTTTGTCTTTAGTGTACTCTCTCAAGTTCTGAAAACTTAGTAACATAAAACTAACATAATCATCAACATTGTTCACTTAATCATCCTACTAGTGAATACAGAGTGAAACACATACATAGCTCATTAATTGATTAAAAGATATTTTTTCAAATTTAATCAATTCTAAAATTGCATGCCAATTTAATTGCTGATGTTTCTCCATCTTACAATTGCTTACATTTTAGATTCAATGAAATTTCACATTTTTAAGAGCTTTCAATCTTTACTAAATAAAACTATGACCATAGCTTTAATTTTTGTAGGATGTTTCATCAATAGATTGAGACTAGATGCCAACTCAAGTTACATTTTAATATGAATAGCTTACATTTCAAAATGCAGACATCTGTTATAAAGTAGATTTAGGTTTCTTCAAGAATGATTATAGTATGGGTAAAATTCCTTTCTCTAGAAACAATTACATGTGTGACCAAACAGCTCTTTATGACAAGAACCATGCCTAATCGTGTTGTTATATCATCATATATAGTTTAACAGTTTATAACAGATATTGTCAGTTTTGATCTGGAAATAAGTGTTACAGCATACTATGTGGGTATGCATACCTGCAAAAACACTGAATCACTGTGGCATGTGCTGCTCCGACAGATCACTCCTGCCAGCACACTATTCAGATTATATGTATTCTGAAGACAATCTCTGGTTTCATTGTCTACAGCTGTAAGTTAAAATAAAATGGTACAAACTATATTTTTTAAAAATTATTTTTAGGTATATATAACAGTATAGTGCATTTTGACATATTATACACACATGGAGTATAACTTCCCATTATACGTGATGGTTGTACCCGAAGTAAAGCTTCACTGGTCGTGTATTCATATATATATGAACCTAGGAAAGTTAGGTCTGATTCTACTGTCTTTCCTATTCCCTTCCACACTCCCTTCTCTTCATATTTTTTTTATATGGACTTCATGAATGAAAGGAAAGTAATTTTAAATTTATTTCACATAAGTTGTCATTTAAGAAAATAAAGTGTGAAAATATGGTTATTTATCAACACCCTCCAATTCAGAAACTCAAATGATTTCTCTATGGAGAATAAATTAATATCAAAGAAAAAACTCATTTTACATCCTTATAGAAATATTGCTATTAACAGATTATCACTTTGACTTTTGTTGTAAACCAGAAAGCTTCTACAATATAAATCTATTAATTAAAAGTATATATAACTTAAAAATAAAGATTATCACTTAAAAATTGTCTAGTATATTTAAATGTTGAAATTGCACCTAAATTGTTGGTGGGTGTTAGAAGAGGAATAAATGTTTTAAAAGCAATTTATGCAGGTGGCACACCCCAGCCAGATGCTAAGGAAGCTGAGACAAGCATATTGGAGATTCAATGCCAGGCTCTGGAACTAAGTGAGACCCTGTCTCAAACATAAAAAATAAAAAGTGTTGGGGATATAGCTCAATGGTCAATAGCCCCTGGTTTCAATCCCTGGTATATAAAGAAAAAAAAAAAAAAGCAATTTACTTCCTGTAATAGCTATTCAATTTTAAAATGACCTGAAAATTTTACTCGGAATTTTTGAGGGAAATTACGTAAAAAAATGTTCATTGCACTATTGAGTTTATTTATTTTTTGGTACTAGAGATCAAACCCCAGAGGCAGTCACTGGGTTTACACGATGCTGTATAGACAGGGAATGGCAGAAGTTTAGAAGAATGAATAATCTTCTTTCACACTGATACCCATTTCTGCATACTCAGCAGTTGTTTCCATAAGTTCTGCACAAAGGCATTCACTATCAATGCCCCCATGCCCAGCACACTATTGACTCTAGAAGCAAAAGTTGAAAAATAACATCACCATTAGGAAAATGGCTACATAAATTATAGCACCCTCTAATTATAGTAGCAGACAGCTACTAGAATTATACTGATATAGGATGAAACATCTGGTGCTCTACACCACCAACTGCATTGAAAACAACCATCTAAATATCTAAAATCATTGTTCTAAAATAGAAAAATATCTAAAAAGATACATATCAAACCAAAAAAAATGAGATTTCATTCCCCAAAGTGAATGCAATAATGAGAAGAGCTGTGGTAATGAGTAAAGACTCATCCCATCTTACTCTACAACTAGGCTTACTAATTTGGTAGCCATTATGTTATATATGTGGTTATTTATATTTAGATTAATTAAAGATTTAGTTTCTCAGTATTCTACCTATACTTCAAATGCTTAATGGCCCTGTGTAGCAAGTACTTACTTGACTGGACAATAAGGATCTAAAAAATTTCTATCATTAAAAAAACTTCTATTCTTCTATTGGACAATGCCTCCCTGTGCTAGTATTTCCATATCACTTGAGTTTATTAAGCTTATCTTCATTTTACAACTACACACAGAAATATTCCACTCCTTCCACCTCATGCTCAAATGGGGGATGGGGGCTAATCATTAAGTAAATGCAAAGGGAAAAAAAATTAGAAAAAGCAACCACAGTATTTTTATCCCTAGTTCAAAATTCTCTGTAATGTCTATCACAGAAAAAAATGATTTTTTGGTTGGTAACTATGATTTTCTGAATGGTGTATTCAATACTGCCATTATGTAGGTACAGATTTTTGTAGTTTATAAATTCCAAAGCAGCTTAACATTTCCCAAACTGCATTCTTTCCTATAAAACATGGAATCTTTGAAATGCTTTTGATTCCTTGACCTAATATTTTAAGAAATAACATATTATCCTTTTTCTAAAGATTCACAATGCATAGTAACTCTGAAAAGTTCTGCAATGAAGAAATCTTTTGAATGTGACTTGTTCTCTAAGGGAATTTATAATTAAATTTGGACTACAGAAAATATTAAATTCATATATTTTCCAAAAACTGGGAATAAAAAAAAAGAAAGAAACTAAATGCATTACCTAGTTGAGACAGCAAACTGATAATACTTAAGATCAGTGAAGCACTTATGTTTGGGTCTTCCAGTAGCTCCACAAGGCAACTCAAGCATTCACTTGGTAGTATCTGATTTGAGGTAAACAGTCGTGTGAGCTTTTGTCCAGAAATTACCTATTAAATGGTATACAAAAAGTGTCAGTTAAGAGTTGGCAATTTTCACCTCTTCTTTGTTTCAAATAATAAGCTCAGTTTTTTCAAAGTGCTACTGCCACTTTCTTTCCCATTATGAAAAATTCACACATCCTAGATTATCTAATCCTCCCTCACTAGCTACAGTAATCACTTGGATCTTAGTTTAAATTCTTTCCTTCCAGTCAATTTTTCTTAAGTCACACCATATAAGTTAGGTTGACTTGTAGCCTACCATACACTATACCTCTTTTTCATGTGGTAGCAAACTTTTGACTATCTAGTAATATTTGTCTTCCATACTATATTGAACACTCTACAAAACTCTAGACTAAAAATTTGCCCTTTATTACTTATACATTTATTTTATAAATGAATTCTAGTTTCACTGACTTTGAGGGAGAATGAAAAAATGAAACCTCAAGGGTAACTATGGATTGCTCCTTTGCAAAGATAAGACCTAAGTCCAAAAAGTAAGAGATAATAGAGAATATAGTTAAAAAAGAATTTTAAGTAGCCGGGATAGGCATTACAAATTTAATTTTTGTTTATTCAATTTTTCATTCCTCTTTTTTTTTTTTTTGAGAGAGAGAGAGAGAGAGAGAGAGAGAGAGAGAGAATGAGAATTCTTTAATATTCATTTTCTAATTTTCGGTGGACACAACATCTTTGTTTGTATGTGGTGCTGAGGATCGAACCCGGGCTGGGCCGCACGCATTCCAGGCAAGCGCGTTCCTCTCTTACAACCAACAAAGAAAGGAGAGTCACAATGTAAAGCTTGGATTGAAAAATGAAACCAGCTGGCAGAAAGCATGAATTTTCAAAATGCTTTACAAATTATTTATTATTAAGCATCCTTTTATATTAAGATAGAAAAACCATTAGTTACTTCAAAATTAGATTAAATCTGTTCTAAATACTTTAAAAATTTTCTGCTTTATTATCCCTCTAATTTTCTTTGCCTGCTTTATTATCTCTCTAATCTTTCTTTTCTGATCTTTTATTCCCTCACCCATGTTAGTTTTCTTTGAAAGCTTTGGTGTTAAGAGTTTCATATTATCTGTTCCCAAGGAGTATAGATTTTACATTGATAACTGTAGTCCTCTAGAAAATTAAGACCATACTTTTTGTGTATTGGATACTGGGGATTGAACCCAGGGCACTTTACTACTGAACTATGACCTTTTCAAAAAATTTGAGACAGGCCCAGGCTGGTCTTGAACATATGATGTTCTTGCCTTAGTCTCCCAAGTAACTGAGATTACAGGCATGCACCACCAGGCCCAATCTGAATGCTACTTTTAATTTCTAGTCACAAGGTCACTGTTGTGAAATCACATCATCATCAAGAATCAGCTCAGCCTATAAAGAACCAATTAAGAAACTATGAACAGGGGATGGGGATGTGGCTCAAGCGGTAGCATGCTCGCCTGGCATGCGTGCGGTCCGGGTTCGATCCTCAGTACGAAAGATGTTGTGTCTGCCAAAAACTAAGAAAAAATAAGTATTCTCTCTCTCTCTCTCTAAAAAAAAAAAAAAAGAAAGAAACTATGAACAAATAGAAGGAAGACCACTACAATAGTGGAAGTGGAAACAGGAGGGAGAAAGAGGGGGAAAGAATAAGTACTAGCGACTCAAGTAGAGACAATTATATTCCATGCTTGTATGATTATACAAAATGTACCCCAATATTATGTATAACTATAATACAAAAAAATCAACTCAACTTAGCTTTGTGAATCATAAAAAATTCAAAGCTCAAGTTCTGCATGGGGCTATATAGACAAAGTATGGAGGAAGTTCGGAAGAATGGATAATCCCCTTTCATGCTGATACCCATTTCTGCATTCTCAGTTCTTTTCTGAGATCTGCACAAGGCATTCACCATCAGAAATATAAATATCACCTACCTAATGGCAAAATTAAAAACTATGAAAACACCAAGGAGTGGTGTGGATGAGTGATGGTAAATTTCATATATTGCTGGTGGGAGAGTAAAATTCCCATCTTTCAGAAAACTATTAAGCAATTTCATCTAAAACTGAACATAAATCTATCTTATGACCCAATGATTCCATTCCTAGGTATATTAAAGAAATGGGTAGGTGCATATATCCCAAAAAGTATATGAAATGTTTTTTAATAATTTTATTCACAATTCCATCCAGAACTGGAAACAACTCAAATGCTAATTAACAGGAGAATGTATGTAAATTGTTTACATTTGTGCAATGAGATTCTAGACAGCAACAAAAAAGAATGCAGTACTGGTACATGAGCAACCTGCATAAATTTCACAGATTATAGTCAGACAAAAGAGTACATGTTGTTTAACTCCAGTTATTTGAAACTTATGTGACGGGACAATGAAAAAAATTATGGGGATGCTGAAAATGTTCTATAATATGATGCAGGAGATAGCTACTAAATGTACACATATGTCAAAAAACCTATCAAGCTCTTTACTTAAGACGAATACATTTATATACTGTGCTCTAAATTACAAAAATAATGTCCCTAAGAGTATTAACCTAAAGCCAGTGCGCTTTGTATCTTTAAATCAATAGTAAAAGAGTTTTCTGTAAAATTCTTCAAAGTTTAGGTAAACAGCATTCAAGAAGGACTAGGACTCTATGTCCCAAATTTCCTTAGTTTCTTTCAGTTCACAATAGCATTACATTCAAATTCACAACAACCCTGTTCTTGAAGAGAGGTCATGTTTTAGGTTGGTATTTCTAAGTGTTTAACTCCTAATTCTTAAATAAAACTGACGACCCTAACCTTTTGGCTTTCTGTAGTCTGCAATGTTCTACCCTAATTGAGAAGCTCAGCCTTAAACATTTAACAACTAACACCTTAATTATTAGGTTTGCAGGGGCTTTCATGGAGTAACGAATAAAAAAAAAAAAGAAATGTACAGCAATAAAGTTTAAGGGAACAAAGATACATTTATTAACTCCAGTTTCTCTAAAGACTGATGCTGCTGTACTTTTCACAATCGTCTTTTATCTGTAGCAATCACAGGTACTATCTGCTAATAATAATCATAGGGTTAATATAACACATAGAATGTATTTTAAAATTCTGTTCCATTTTAACAGGGAAAGCTCAGAGAAATAAAATAAGCTTTAAATGAGAACCTAAATTTAAGAGCCTAAAACAGGACAGCTTATACTAAAATCACTGGGAACGAATAGCAGGACTTTCTCCACCTCCGTCCCCGAAGATCGCTGAACACTGGGACGGCTCGGTTTCAACGGGGGGGGGGGGGGTGACAAGAAGCAAAGGAAGTGAAAGGACGGCTCTGAGCTTTCTTTACCTATAAGAAACAGCCCAAATTTCCCACCCGCTCTTTTCCTGGAGTCCTCCGTAGGCCCTCCTCTCTCGCTGCAGCCACCTGAACGCTTATACTCACTCGCCCTCATAATACAAAATGACAGTTAAGAGAGTGAAGAGCTGTCCTTTCTGCCCCAACCTGGGGCCGCCACTCCCCGGCCACACCAGGATCCGTGGTAATTTTAAGGACGGAGAACCCAATTTGTCCCACGCCGCGAAATCCTTTACCTCCAAGTGCCGCAAAAGCTGAGTAGCGTTCGCTTCTGACTTAACGGCTTTGTATTGACTGATGGTCAAGAGCAAGGACTTCAAGCAGGCGGTGGAGTCCATCGGGACAGTCCAGTCCGCAGTGCTGATCAAAAACCCGCCCCGTCTCCGTCCGCTCGGGCTTCCAGTGTTCACCGCGCTTTTTTCGTTTTGCGGCTCCACCCACTCCCAGTTGTTTCCGGTTCCGGTCGAGCTCCGGAAGTTTCGAGACACTCTGAGGGACTGCTAGGTCTGCGGGGAGGGGTGGGCCTAGGGGTCGAGGCGCTCTGTGGGTCCGGAAAAGGGATTGAGAGACGGCCTCTTAGCCCCTCTTACACAAAAGGCCGCGAGGTTTCAGATTGAGCTCCGCGAAGACGAGAAATCTCGCGATAAACGCGTTTGCGGCTTAACTTGTGGAGGGGCGGTTAGGCTCCGGGGGTCGGTCCTGGCTAAGCAGTGTGTTCTGTTTTCGTGTGTTTCCTCGGCCTTCACGCTGGAGGGCCAGTTTTTTTCTTTGTGCATCATCTTCTACCAGAGAAATGGTCGCTTTCCCCTAGTCTAGACACGGTGAGGAGATCTGAGGAGAAGAATCTTTGGGTCCTGGATTTTGACGCGGCCTGGGAGGGGCCTCAATTTTAAGTCTTGCTGCAACCACCTCTTATGCCTAGGAGTGAATATTTCTCAAGAGAGGACCTGTGTGTGGTACCTGGGGTTCTACAGCAAGTTAGTCATGCCCTTACCTAGTGCCAAACTTCCTCCAGAAAGCTACCTCGGGGACGCCTGGGCCAGGTATTGCTCCGGAGGATGTTCTCAGCGTTAATTTTTGTAAGCGAAGTTGTCTGTGTGTCTAGCATGACTTGTAAAGTTCGATGATGACGAAAATGACACTTTGCAGTAATATGCATGTGTAGAGTGAAGTGAGTAACTGATTCTGGAACTTTCAACATAGTGTATGACGAATAAAACCTTAAAAACCAGGTTGTAGAAAATTGTGCGGATACAGCACAAGTCCGTTTAATTCGGAAATCACGTTTTGTCAATTGAAGAAACTTTCTGTGCCAGTACTTTTGTTAAGACACACTGTATTTTTATATTAAAACTCGATTTAAAATTAAATGGGATAGTTGAAAATCTTTTGGGCCATTGAGACATTCATGTAAAAGTTTGGGGGTACCTAATGTATTCATTTATGCATTTATTCATTTCCCATATTAAATAATTATTGAATGTTTATGAGTTAGGTATTGCCAGTCTGAGAACAAAGAGAAGGAAGTACCCCCTGCTAGGAAGGAACTGTCTGATAAGGTAAATAACCTAAATAAAAAGTATTTTAGGAATTCACCACATAAATGAAAATCTCTTATCAGTGATTGTAAAGAATGGAACCGTGTTTTTTTACAAATCATTGCTTCATCTTTGACTATGTGACTCCAGGCAGGTTCTCACTGTTCCAGTCTTTTCTTAAAGTAAAATCTAAGTATGTTCTGTTTTAACAGGATTTCTCATTCAATAAATTAATTCGTTGAGATTCTACCATGTACTTGTTCTAGGCTCTAGAGATTCAGTGAATAAACACCAAAAATCTTAGTGGCATAGAACTTACATTCTGGTAGGAAATCTGTAATAAACAGAAAAATAAGGAAAACATAAAGAGTATTGTTACCTCATAGAGAAGCAACATTTGAGGAAATACTTTTAGGAGTTGAGAAAAAGCTATATTCATTACTGGAAAAAGTTTCTAGTTAGTGAGAATGGTGAGGACAAAGACAAAGTGGAAATGTGACAACATACTAGGAATACAGAGTAGAGAGCAAGAATGAGTGGTAGAGATACAGAGATGAGGTCATATAAGATCTTGCAAGACCTTTGAGTTAATCAACATAAAGAATGAATTATTGAGCGTGTACTGCATATGTCTCTAATTCCAGCTACTGGGGAGGCAGGAGGATTACAGTTTCAAGATGAGCTTCCATAAAGTAGCTAAATACAGCTGGAGATGTAGTTCAGTGGTTAGCATCCTTGGGTTCAATTCCCAGTACCAAAAAAAAAAAGGAATTATTGCTTGACAATTATTTTGTGTTAGTTACACATGTTGGTAAGTGGAGTGTTAAGATTTTGGTAGTATTACACTTTTTCACCTCCAATTACAGGAGTAAGCATCACCATTTTTTAGCACCTGCAAAAGGCTCCAACTCCCAGGGTGTGAGCCTTCTTTTGAATCTTGCATTTTAACTTAAGCGGTAACAAAATTCTGCATTTTCTTCTGTTTATTTTAATATAAAGTAATTTTTTCTCGTGAAAAAATCTTCACCAAATTTAATGGAAGCTTAGTAATATGAACATGTTTGTAGCTGTGAGAAACCTGGGCATTTTTAGTCAGTGATACTTGCATTCGTAATTTGGTAAACAGAACCATGTTTTTATTCCTTAAAAAGGGTAGAGAGTAGATGAAGGAGATGACGCTCAGTCCAGGTGACTAAAGGCCTTGGGCTTGGATTCCAACTTGAGTGCTGTAGTGATCTCTGTTTTTAAATTGGGACCTTATCTAGTCAATTTGTGTTTTAGATTGATTACTCTGGCTGATGAATGGGCTATGATTTTGAGAGGGGAAACACTAGAAACAGGGAGACTAATTTGCTTCTGTCTTTGCAAAGGATAACTAGGATAATTGATTTGGAGATTTAGAAGGGGTAAAAATTTGAGAAATATTTATGAGGTCAATTTGGATTCAGTGACTATATGTGAAGATTGAGGAGAAGGATTGCTCTAGAAGGATTTCCAAATTTCTAGGTTGTGTAATTAGGAGAATACAGGTATTGCTGAGGTAGTCAATCAACAGTATTTGGGGTATATTTTTTATTCAGTGAAATTTTATATAGTTTATCATATAATTTTGTACCATTGAATTATATTTCTAGGTATTTATAATTTTTTATAATTTTAAGAAGATTCTCTTTTTCTCTTACAAATTTTTGTTATTACTCTTAAGAAATAGATGCTAATTTTTTGGTTTGCCTTTAAATCAGGCTACTTATCAAAATCTCTTAGTAATTTTTTTTTAATTTAAAATTTTTTTTTAGTTGTGAAGCCTCAGGACAATGAGGCAATACTTTTTGATTACTTAATGTGATGTACACAATACTTTTTTTTTTTTTTTAATGTGGTGAGGATCAAACCCAGTGCCCTGCACATGCTAGGCAAATGCTCTACCACTGAGCCACAACCCCAGCCTTTCTTAATAATTCTAATAGAGTTGTGTTTATTCTCTAGACTTTCTTTCTTATATCATTGGTAAATAATTACTTTATCTTCCAATATTTATTATCTTATTGTATTAGCATAATCTTGAAAGTATGAAAAATCATGATAACATTGAGTATCTTTAATGAGAATGACCAGTATTTGGGGGGAGGTTGCCCGGAATTGAACTCAGAGGCACTCAACCACTGAGCCACATCCCCTGCCCTTCTTTGCATTTTATTTAGTAACAGGGTCTTACTAAGTTGCTTAGCGCCTTGCTGTTGCTGAGGCTGACTTTGAACTTGCCATCCTTCTGCCTTAGACTCCCAAGCCCCGGGATTACAGGCAGGCACCACCACACCTGGCCTAGTATTTTTTACACTCAGTATAATTTGTACTATTGACTTGTTATAAGTATTTTATATCATTTTTAGGAGATTGCTCTTTATATTATGTTGCATTTTTTCTTGGAATAATAATTACACAGACTAATTGAGCATTTGTCATGTGCCAGGCACTGTTCTAAGGACTTTCTACCTATCTATTTGATATTCATAACAGCTCCCTGCTATAGATTCTGTTATAATCATCATTTTACAGATGGAAAAAAAAAAAAAAAACTAAAGTAAAGATGAAATAATTTTCCCAGGGTGACACAGGCAGTGGTAATAGACCCTGTTTTGCTATGCTGTAGGTTTTGATTTTTTGATATTTTATTCAGGTATCATTATCTATGTTTTTAAGTGAGACTTTACAATATTTTTTCTTTATTCTTCTTTGGAATTTGGGTATGTATTACTTTTGAAAAATGAATTGCAGTGTTTCATTTTTAATGGTATAGAATAATGACAATCATATAGGAATTACTTGATCTATGCAGAATGAACACAGAACTGGCCTAATAAATTAAACTTGGTAGATTGTATAGTGGTAGATCTTCAACAAATTATGAATTTCTAATAAGATTATGAGTCTTATAATTTTCAACCTTTTCTTTAGTTATTTCTGGAAAAAATATTTAGCATACTAAATGTTTTCTAGATTTAAAAAGTATTGATATACAACAAGTTGCATTTAATATTTTATTCTCTTAACTTCTCCCATGTAGTTTTAAATTTCCTTTTTCATTCTAATGTCTTTTTTTTCTTATTTGCATTTTTATGCACCTTTTCAAAAGAACCAACTGTAATTTGTTAATTCTTTTCCATTCATTTTTGAATCATTAATTTTGCTTGGCCTTTATTAATTCTATCCGCATACATAAATTTGATTTTTTTTTTTTTTATAAAGATTTCTTGTTTAGTTGTAGATGGACACAACACCTTTATTTTGTTTATTTTTTTATGTGGTGCTGAGGATAGAACCCAGTGCCTCAATCATGCTAGGCGAGCACTCTGAGCCACAACCCCAGCCTCCATACATTTGGTTTTTTTCATAATTTTATAGAAGTTAAAGGCTTAGTACATTTTATATTCTGTATTTTTATAAAGAACACTTACTTTACACCAGTAATTTTAAAAACCTAAAGTCAGAATCTTCATTTTTACCTTTTAAAAAAAAAAAGTCATTTTAACCAGTCAGGAAAATATAATTGAAAAATGCTACAATCAAATATCTACTGAGTGCCAATACTATTTTCAAAGAGGTTATACTCTTTTGGGGAACCAGAATAAGTACTATTAAGAGAAATAGAGAATGTTGTAGAATATACATTTTTTTAAGGATAAAATGTTAAGTATCCAGTTCCTTCATTCTTCAAGGATTGGCATAAAGTATCTCTTTGTGAACTTTTATTACTGTTTGTTCTTTATATTTGGCTTAGATATTTTCCATAGTTTAGGAATCAGGCTTCAAGGAGTAAACAACACTTGGTTAGGATCTTATAACACGAGTTTATGCCTGACTAGTTCCTTTATTTGTTCTGGAAAAACCTAAAACATGCTGTCTTCAATTCTGAAAATACCAATTTTTAATCTCTTTTAATCAGGGTTTAAGCTATGTTAAATGAATCAGACTGAATGAAGATGTGAATTATAGTTTTTACAGAACTGTAGAGTTTGTAGAATACTGAATATTGTAACATGAGAATTGTACCAGAATTGTAAACAGAGGATCAATTGTTCATTCATTCATCCACCATGTACTTAATGAATACTTAAGTGCTAGGTATATTTCAAAGGATTCTGAGGATGTGGCAGTGAACAAAATAGACAAAAAATTCTGCCCATGTAGTTTTTATTTTACTTTCTTGTCTGTCTGTTTTTAGTTTTTGTCTTTCCCTTCAGTGCTGGGGAATAACTAAAGGACCTCATAATGGTAGGCAAGTGTTCTACCACTGAGCTACAATTCCAACCTTGAGTATTTTTTTGAGGGATAAAGATAATTAGACACATAAGTAAATGTTAGTAATAAGATTTATGGGGGGAGACAAATGGAGACAGAATAGGAACTATCAAAGTCAAATTAAGGCGTTGCAATATTTGCTAGGGCAAAGTGTTAATTGGTTTTGGCTGAATAACCAAGTCACCTCAAAAGTCAGTGGTTGAAATCATGAACATTTGTTTCTTGCCCACAGGTATGTGTGTTGATCTAACCTAACTTGTCTGAGTGGCTCTTTTCAGTCATTTTGTGGGAAGGTGCAGTTATCTGGAGCTCTGTTTTAAATGTCTAACATAACATCTGTTATATGTCAACCAGGCTACTTAATTTAATATTGGTAATTAAAGGAGAGGTCAGGGCTGAAGGAAAACAAAAACCCTCCAGACTAAGTGGTGTAGAAAGTCAGTATGAATAGAGAAGACACATCTGAAATCTAAACCCCAGGGTACTTAAAAGTATTTAGAGAGATGTGGAAGAAACAGCAAAGGACATGGAGAAGTTTACTGCCAAAGAACACGAGTGCTGTCTTGACCTCCTGATCATCTTGACTTTTTTTTTTTTTTTTTTTTTTTTTTGGTACCAGGGATTGAATTCGGGGGCACTTGACCACTGATCCCCAGCCTTATTTTGTATTTTATTTAGAGACAGAGTCTCACTGAGTTGCTTAGCACCTTGTTTTTGCTGAGGCTGGCTTTGAGGCTGGCTTTGATCCTCCTGCCTCAGCCTCTTGAGCTGCTGGGATTACAGACTTGCATCACCATGCCTGGCCTCACCTTCCTCCCTTGTTCTCCCTCCCAAACCCATTTTGAGTCACACCCCGCCCCCTTATATCAGAGAAGACATTAGGACATTTGTATGAAAGGATATTCTTCATAACCATAAGCTTATTCTACCTCTCACCTTACAAATGTATGCCTTTCTAAAAGGATTGGAGTAGCCACTGAGTCAAGTTAGCGATGGATAAGGTAGACTTCATCAATTGGTACAGACAGGTGCACAAAAAGAAGAGTTCTGTACTCCTTATGTAACAAAACTCAGTATTCTTTCTTTGTGATTATTGTCTAATGACTATTTTTTTTAATTTGCTGAAGATAAATTTCACTTTTAGAGAATATGCTTTCATAGTATATGCTTCTTCCTTTGGTACCTACCCATATTTCTGAGCAGAGTGGTATTTGCCTGCTTCCCTGCATGCCCTTGTTCTAGCCTGCACATGGGCACACCTGCTTGCTTGCTCTCTTGCGTCTCTCTCCCTCTCTCTCTCCCTCTCCCTCCCTCTCTCCCTCTCTTCCTCTCTCTCCCTCTCTCTCCCTCTCTCCCTGTTTCCCTCTCTCCCTCTCTCTCTTCCTCTCTCTCCCTCTCTCCTCTTCTCTCCCACCCTCTCTCACCCTTTTCCTGTGTGTGTGTGTGTGTGTATGTGTATGTGTGTGTACACACGCGTGCATGCGCGTGCGCGCGCTGCCGCGCGAGCTCACTCTTTCTGTGTGCGCGCTGTCACCCGCGCGCTGGCACACCAGCTCACTTTCTGTGGGCGCACTGACGCGCACGTGTGCGCACATGCACCCGCGCACACACACACCCACGCGCGTACACACCCGCGCGCACATATATGCACTGGTTTGGGAATCAAGCTCGGGGCCACACCCACACTAGGTATGTGCTTTTTCACTGAATTACCTATCCAGTCCATAACACCTTGGTTTTCAGGTGGACAGTTTCATGTCGAAATGTTTTTTTTTTAATTTTGTTTTTGTTTTGCGGGACAGGGTGGAGGGTCAGAGAAATCCTAACCTGTGTATTATGGATACATTCTAAATATTCAAAACAAATACATGTGCGTATATGTTATACACATATTATGTAGGTTTGCCTATTTAACTCCAGAAATAAATTACTGAATAGATGTAAATAGAATTAAAAACCTGCTTCTGACAATATGCTAATTTGCCTTAGGCTTGTTTACTTTATTGGGAGGAATGTGTATATATTTCAAGACTTCTCTGTGGTAAATTGCTATCCAGTGCTAACAGTGATCTTTGTGAAGTAGAACACAGATGGACAGTGGGTTAGGAGGGACAGAAAATACGTGATTAAAATTTCTGTTAAATTCTGCAGAACTTCTGGAATATATTTAATTCAGTGTTGATGTAGTAAATCTATCTTTCTAAAATAGGTATCAAATTTTTATCAAGCTGACTATTTGAGGTTGTTTAATGTAGCATTGTTTGTAATAGCAAATCTTTAAAAAAAAAATCCCAGACACAGCTAAGTTTTATCAGTAATGATCTGGTAAAAATGACATACAATGGCGTATGATGCAGATCAAAGACTATAGATAGTAATATGTACTGATATGAAAATTCAAGGTGCTGCATACTAATTTACAATTTGCATTGTGTGTATATATTTGAAAATAATTTTTGTTCCATTTCTTTTTTAATTTTTTTTAGTTCTTGATGGACTTTTATTTTATTCATTTATTTATATGCTGTGCTGAGAATTGAACCCAATGCCTCACACATGTGAGGCAAATGCTCTGCCACTGAGCCATAACCCCAGCCCTTTTGTCCCATTTCTTAAATCTCATGATTATTGTTTCCTCTCATAATAGCTTTTGCCCATCACTGTAGAGAATTAAAGGAAAAGTAAACTAATTTTGTTGTAAACCTAAACAATTAAGTGATGAAGATGGTGATGATATGAACACTTTTTAATAGTGCTTAAATGTGTTTACAACCCTATGAAGTAGGACCCATCATTACCCCCATTTTTCAGATAAAAGGAAGCACAGAGAATATTAATTTCATATAAAGTTGGATAGCTAGTATGTTTTAGAGCAGGCCTTTTTACCTCTATAGAGTGATTCCAAAATTTTTGTGCTCATTATTAGTAATATACAGTCTTTCAAATTTTGACATTAATGGAAATATAAATGAAATACTTTGTCATTTCACTGTCTTGTGGACAAATGTTTTGTTTGTGTTTCTGTTTGCTAGACAATAATCAGTATGACCTTATTTTTTCCTTTCCAGAACAATTTGTTTTATATCCACATAATTAATCATCCTAACTCATTCATTTATCTTTAATTCTCAACCCAGGGCAATTTTGTGCCCCCAAGGGAGTTTTGGCAATATCTGGAGATATCTTTGGTTGCCCCAATAGGCTGAGTGGTGTGGAGAGGCTGCTAAACATCTTAAAATGCATAGACAGCTTTACATATTAAAGAATTATCCAGTCCAGAATGTCAGTTGTGGTAAGATTTAGTTTGTATAAGAGAAGTTCTTAATAACTAAAATATGCAACTAAAATATACCAAAGATGTTAATTACTTTATTTTCAATCTAGTAGCATTGACAAAAGTGTGAACTCTATTTTTTGCATCGTTACTCTCTTTTTCCTCCTGGCATTGTGTAATGTATAAGTGCCAGAGTTGACAAGGGTAGATAATTCATGGAACATCAATCTACCCATTGAAATGTGAATTTATTTGCAAATTAGAACCTTTAACTTGGTTAGATAACTTAGTCAAGATAAATATATGAATGGATTTTTACAAAAAAAATGTGTCCACCGATCTCTTAGGGAGGTGACAATAGAGCTACAAAATAAATGTTTAAGTGATTAATAAAATAAACGAGCTGTTCCTGCTTTGGTGTGAATAAGCACAGCTTTAAAAATCGAAACTGAAACAATTTTTTTTAATTTATTGATTTTAATTTTTAAAAATACACGACAGTGGAATGTATTACAATTCTTATTATACATATAGAGTACAGTTTTTCATATCTTTGTATATAGAGTATATGTTCATGCCAATTCATGCCTTTATACATGTATTGTTTTTGCATTACAATTCTTATTACACATATATACCACAAGTTTTCATATCTCTATGTAAAGTATATTGACACCCAATTCAAGTCTTCATACATGTACTTTGGATAATGATCTTCATCACATTCTACCATCCTTGCTAATCCCCTGCCCCCTCCTTTTCCCTCCCACCCCTCTTCCCTATCTAGAATTCATCTAATCTTCCCATGCTCCCCCTCCCTATCCCACTATGAGTCAGCTTCCTTATATCAGAGAAAACATTCAGCGTTTGTTTTATTGGGATTGGCTAACTTCACTTAGCATTATCTTCTCCAACGCCATCCATGGAAAATTGCTCTTTTCTCTCAAAACTTTTTGTATTAACTGTTGGTATTAATCAAATACAGAATAGTAGTAGTATCATAGTTAGGAATGTTTTACAGATGATCCTCACATGATTTCTTTTAGCCTACACACCAGTGCTGAGCTGCCCTTTCCTTACTAAGCTCTCCAGTAAGAATATACTCAGACCTCCAGGCTTATAAGAGTTCAAATTTTGCAGTTACTTGTTGTCTCTTTGTGTTAAATTAGTTTTGGGGCTTTAAAGCAGGATCAACATCATATAAAACAGTGTTTCTATAGTATACTATTTGAATTCTTAATTGGTGATTTATAGTTGATTTTCTGGAATATATTTTTTGATTTGGGAATTACTATGTTACATTGCTTTTTATTAATGTGCCTGTAAAAAGCTGAACCAATCTGATTTGTAGGTATATATTAAATATGCTGTTAGATAAACTGGCTCCCTTGTTACTGAAATAAAGTTGTTATAGAAGGAATAAATGAGAAACTTTACCCAGCCTTATGCTGCAAAGCAGTGTAAATCTGTTATGTTTATGATGTTGCTGCCACTTTCCTTTCTTTTCCTCATCATTTCTTCCTTTGCCCAAGAACATTTGTCAGTAGTTATACATATGCTTGCTTTAACACTTTCTGGACTTAAAAAGGGGGATCAGACAAGGAAGCCAGCCTAGCAGAAGATACTTGAGTCTAGAGGCTTGAACACTTAATAAAGAAGATCAAATGGCACTAACTTGGAATAAATAGCTGTATAAATAAATGAATGCTAATGACGCTCTATCTTTTTGTTTTCATTTGTATTATTTCGATTTTTTTTCCTTCAGGAAACATCCATAAAATCCATTGGTATTCTAACCAAAGATGTATAAGATCTCTTTACATCCCACTTTCTATTTATAGAGTTATCCAATCATAAAATTTTGGATAAAGCAGCTACATGTCATTTTTAAACTAAAATGAAGTAAAATAATTAATACTATTAAGGTTATATAAAGCAGAAACTCATACCTCTATGGGAAATAAATTATTACAAACCCTTCAGGAAGCCATTTGGAAATATGCACTGAAGTCTTAAAATGCATTTTGACCTAGAAATTCTCCTAAGAAATTATCAGAAGGAAAAAAATCATAAATATAGAAAAGTGTTGTAAACAATGGAGTTTATCACAGAGAAATATGAGAACTTTATTTGTCCAACTATTAGAAAATCATCAAGGAAACCCCAACCAATTGTTGTGTAGCTATCAAAAATGTTGGCTAGGAGGCTAAAATAACATGAAAGATGTTTTTTTGTATATTATTCAGTGGCTAAAAAAGAGTGGGGTAAAATATTTTCATTCAATATGATTATAAATTGAAAATATACTTATGCCTAAAAAAATAAGTACATTAAAGTATAGGCAGACATTGTGTTAGGAAGGGGAAACTATTTTCCTTTTATAGCAGTTTCAAAAAGTTTTAATGACTGTAGTTCTTACAGGAGGGATAAAGAAAATAACTTTACTAATTAAAAATATTACTTTCCTTATAGCTTTAAGTAGCAGTAGTAAAAGTCAGTTTTCAAGCATTGGAAGACTTATAAAGGAACATTGTGCAACATGGAATCTCTACCAGAAGAATTTTTTGTGAGGTAAGGAATAGGTTGACAAAAACAAACTCATTTGTTAAGATTCCAAAGGCATGACATTAGTCTTTTCCATGTAACCTTGGCAGTCTATTATGAATTAGATATCCTATGCTACAAGACAGTTTTTGATTAATGGGGGAATGAGGAGTGGGTGAAGTATAATTTTAGAGAAGTTTTCTACCAGGGCCATTGAAAAATGTGCTACAACTTGCTGTACTTGGGACATTCTCAACAAAATACTTTTAACATACACTATATATACTTGCTATGTTGGGCTGGGGATGTGGCTCAAGCGGTAGCGTGCTTGCCTGGCATGCATGCCGCCCAGGTTCAGTCCTCAGCACCACATACAAAGATGTTGTGTCTGCTGAAAACTAAAAAATAAATATTAAAAAAATTCTCTCTCTCTCAAAAAAAAGAAAAAAATGTGCTACAACTTGCTGTACTTGGGTCACAAAATAATTTTAACACACTATATATACTTGCTATGTTGAGACATTGTTTTTAATGCTTTTACAAATGATAATTTATATAAACCTCATAAAACTTATGAAGTAGATGCTGTTATTTTCACTTTAAGAAAGTAACTTAAGCATAACACAGGAGACCCTGTGGTAATCTGTTCCCTCCAAACAGTGCAAATTCAGCCTGCCTGTATGTCTTCCATAATATTAGAGATATATAATATTAGAGATGCTGTGGCTGTGTTTAAGAAGGAACAATTATTATTGACTAGGAATTGAGTCAGGTTCTACAATATCAACTTGCTATTTTTTCTACCATCCATCATCCAGTAAGGTCTACCTTAACTTCTTTGATACTTACTAGGATTATCTAAAACTTTAGACAGAACTCAATTGTTAGATTGATTGCTACTATAATTCGTGATCTTTGTAAGGAGATGCTCTGAAAACACCTCTCTTACTCATTTTCAGTAAGGATTCTACTGTGGAAGAACAGACTGAAGAGGAAACTGAGAATAAGATAGAAAAATCAACCAGTCAACTGGTAAGAGAAAATTTAATTTTCATTTATTTTTAGTTAATTAATAATGATTAATTATGTATGAGAATGTAATGCTAAATTTAGTCAGTAATCTTAAAAGCTTTTGAATGAGTCCACTTTTCTAAATGAGTAAGATGATTATAATTAAATATTTCTTGCATGATTGATACTATATATCAAAGTTATCATTCTAAGTACCAATTCTCACTGTGAGTTAAAATTAATAGAAAATTAAATTCACTCTCCCAGAAACATCTCAACAGTTAGTTTTAAGAAATTTCTCATTTGTGGCCAGGCTTGGTGGCTTATACCTTAAACCTAATATGATGACGGCAAAGGGATTACAAGTTTGAGGTTAGCCTGGGCCACTTAGTGAGATACTGACTCAGAAATATGAAAAGGCCTGGGGATATACGCTCAGTGGCAAAGCATTTAGTATTCTATGTGTGAGGCTCTGGTTTTGATCCCCAGTTCTTGGGGATAAGAAAGAAAGAAATTACTCATATCTTTTTCGTGTGTGTGTGTGTGTGTGTGTGTGTGTGTGTGTGTGTATTCCTGGTGATCAACACATATTATGTAACTGCTCTACCACTGAGCACATCCCTAGCCACCTCATTTGTCTTTTCAAAGGAAAATTCAAGAAAAATGAAACTACAAACACATATGTGAATGCAATCACATATAAAAATTTTATTTATTAAGATGTTTTGCTGAATTGTTTATGAAGTTACTTTTCTTTCTTATTTTTATTATCTTTCCTGTTAAAAATTCTAGGCCTAAATGAGAAGTTCTGCATTATGCATTGATGTAATTTTTTTATTGTCAATGACAAATACTTTATAGTTGATTAAAACATTTATGTGAATACTATATATCATATTTATTGAACGTTTTTTTGTTTTGTTTTGGATTTTTTGGTACCAGGGACTGAATGCAGAGGCACTTAACTACTCAGCCACATCCCCAGCCCTTTTTATTTTTCATATTTTATTTAGAGATAGAGTCTTGCTGAGTTGCATAGGGCCTCACTAAGTTGCTGCAACTGGCCTTGTACTTGCAAACCTCCTGTCTTATCCTCCTAAGTGCTGGGATTACAGGTTTGTACCACTGTACCCAGCAAGAAAAAAGTAAAGAATAATCTATATAATATTGTAATTAAAAAAAAACAAAAAAACTTTTGATACTGGGGAATAAACTCAGGGGTACTTTACCACTGGTTCTTCCCCAGCCCTTATAGTTTTTGAGACAGGATTTCACTAAGTTGCTTAGAGAACAGAGAGACTATCTTATTCTTACTTGCATTCTATGTGTCTGTCACAATGATATACATATATTAGGAATTTGACTCTATTTTTAATACTTTTGCTGGTTTTAATCACTAGAGTAAACAAGAGTATGTAGAATTGTATAAATTTTTAATGCATAAATGTCTTGTAGGACAAACAGAAAAAGGACATTCCTACTGACCTTGTTCCAGTTAACCTGCTATTAGAAGTTAAGAAGTTATTAAATGCAATTAATACTCTACCAAAAGGTGTGATTCCTCACATTAAGAAGTTCTTACAAGAAGATTTTTCTTTCCAGACCATGCAGGTAACATTATAATTTGTCTTTGAGGCAGAAGTAATAGCTCTATGTAAATGATTTTTTTTTAACTCATGCAGTGTAACTCAGGTCTTGGAATCTTCATTTTACTACTACTTCTTTTTTTTAAAAGAGCTTTATAGTAGTTGGGTTATTCCAACAAACTCATACATGCATGGAAATCAGTTGCAATTTATGACCCCTATCATTTTTTGTGTGCATATCCTTTTATAGTTACCTTATTTCTTCTAGGACTTCTCTCTGTTTTTGGTGTATGCATAAATGCCAAGGGTGTGACCTAAGTTCCCTCTGATTGTTCCTCCTTTGATTCTTGTTGGTTTGGGACTTTTGTCTCCTTACTTCTTTAAGTTGGAGTAATGTTAGGGAATGCTTAGTTCTGTAGCAGTCTCTAATCTGTGAACTTTTAGTGTCCCTATAAATTCCCAGCACCTCACAGAATGGGGCAAAATACATCATAATAACAACTGTTGCAAACAATAAACAATACACAGTGTTAAAGCAAATTGTCACTAATAAAGAGGAATGGTATTTTAGCACTTGTCAATGGTAAGAACAATAACCGTGAACTAGATCTGGCTTGAAAGAAAAGAGCAGGTGTCAACTGTATCATCCACAACACTAATGACTGTATTTAGCATTAATGCTGGGGGTATGAGTTATATAGACCAATAAGTTCTGAAATGTGGTAAAAGTAGAGTTATTTACTGGAAAAGGAAACATGTTAGGTAGTTAAGAAACACTTTACAATATCAGAAAGTGAACAGAGAATGCAGAAGAGATGTATCAAGTAATCTTTATAATGAAAGAATGGAAAAAAATACAAGCAGCATGTATCAAGAAAGAAGGAATGAAACAATAGAATTTGGTTATTAGCAGGAAAAGAGAAAGAAAAACAAGAGAAATAAACAAATGAAAATAATACAAAACCAAACTAAAATATACAGTCTAAAAAGTCTGAAACCTCTGAAGGTAATGCTAGGAAAAAGTAATTACAATATTTTTTTAAAATGCTGAAAATCAGGGGGGAAAAAATAAGTATATGTATATGATTCTGAACCAATCAACACAGCCAGAATTCACATGCATGCACACTTTCTGTCTCATATACATACACATATGGAAAGAATAAAAAATAAAATAACTTTTAAAAATTCCAAAATCTTAGTGAAGAATGAAGGAACTTTCTCTACTGAGGTAATCAAAATAATTGACCAGAGTAGATGGGCACTGCTTATGTCCAATAGACTTTCTTTCCATTTCTTTTTAAGTAATGTACTAAGAGCAAAGGGTAAAAGTTGTTAATTCCTTCCTGTTTTTGTGTTGCTCTCTGAACTTCCAATTGAAGTGGTCTAAGATGGAAGCTGTTAGATCTAAGACTCAGCTTCCCTTCTTATCAGTATGAGGTGGGATGGGTTAGGATGTACTGCTTGGCATTTTGTTCATTTGCCAGGAGAGTGGACTGAGGTCTAATCAGGCTTTGTTGGGTAGAGCCTTCTTTGGAGTGACTAGATTGACACCTAGTGCTAGACTGACTGTAGCTGATCTCTTTGGAGGTTGGTTTTAAAGAGCCTCTCACAAAATCCAGTCTGCTGCCCAGGATCACAGCCTTCCTGAGCTTAATCCCTGAGTGTATTCACCCCTACCTGTGGAGACTCCCAGCCTGCTTCATATACATAAGATAAACACAAAGGAGAGGTGAGTTGGGTTCCCTTTCACCCTTCTGACTCGAATGCCCCTGGGTATAGTCTACTCCGTGTCTGTTTCTCATGTTTCATGAGGCCCAGCGTAGGTCCCTCAAAAATGGGTACTGCTGGGATGTTGTCACTGTTTTTTTGGTTTTTGTTTCTTTTGCCTCCTGATTTCTTAAATTCCAGAATTGCCATTCTGGCAGTGCACTTGTCCCAAGATGGCTCCCACTCAGCTCTCCACACCCTGTTGACATATACAGCATGATTTTTAAGCACCAGCATGCAATGCAGCCTCTGAATCTGTTAAGATTAGACAGCATTTTTTATCTCACATTTCTTTCAACTAAGTCTGTGTTTGTTCCCTCTTCCTCTGTCTGTGGTGAATCTGCACTGGTGGCCTCCAGGTTGGTTCCATGTAGCCTTCAGAAGCTGTACATCCACTGTTTTAGCTCCATGCCATGGCACAACTTGGGATGTAGCTTTCCTTTACTCCGCCATCTTCCTAGCCTCCTTCATTGTGACACTCTGGCACAAGAGAATGTTTTTAGTTTTCTAATGTTTTACTAAATTTTTTTTCAAAAATGTAAAACAGAAATGATATGCAAAACTTTTGGATTTTATGAGTGAAATTCATATTCTAAAGAATATATAGATTTCCATCTTGCAAATAGTTTCTCTAAAAAATAATTTGTGCTAGCTTCCAGTATAGTAATGGAACTATTTCTTAAAATAATAGTGTTTTCCAAAGTTAAGAAAAATGATATACTCTTTAATCTGTGTCAGTTAAATGGCAGTGGGGGCAGTACACCGTAGGTATCTTAAAAATACCACATTTGTACCTTCTATATGTAAAAAATACATGATTGTTTCCATGAAATAAATTAATGCTGTTACAATTAAAAATTTAAACTCTGAAACTTTCCCTACGATTTTATATGTAGTTATAACCTTAAACTGAGATCAGTTACTGTGATTGAATCTGTCTTGACTCCTTTTTTTCCTCTTGTACTTTGAAAAATATCAAGAAACAACTAGACTCAGAAATCAATAAACCTTATGTATGCATAGTCAATTAGAAAGTAAGAATAGAAGAAAAGTTTTTGTTTACAATAGCAAAAAAAAAAAAAATTAAATACCCAAGAAAACAACTAAGAAATACATAAGAAAAACTAGGAGTTTTCAAAGTTCATCCTTAGTCACTCACATGATAATATCAAAACCATATATAAGTACTAAAGAATCAAAATCTCTTGGGGTAGGTCTGGGAATCTGCAGTTTAGCAAGCATTTACCCTGATTTTATTCACAGCTAAGTTTAGAAATCAATGCTTTCTACTAAAACAATAAATAAATATCTCTAAAACCCTATGAAGAGTATAAAAAAAAAGGAGACCTGAGTGGAAAATATGCATGTAGCTCTCTATACATGGTATAATAAAGTTCTCAATTTTTCCTAAATTAAATATCAACTAATTCCAATTTGAAAAGATTTTTGTTATTGTTGTTACTAAAAGATAATTCTGAAATTCAAATGAGAAATAAGAGCAAAAACAACCAAGAAAATTTTCTAAGAGAACTGTAGAGGAGAAGGGCTCAGAAATTTGCTGACTTACATATTAAGACTTACTAAAAAACTGTAATAACTAAAAGGTTGTGTTACTTGTTCTTGACATTACACATGAATAAGACTAGAAAATAGAACCCAAATTGCAGATGAAATAGAGATATATACATACGGAACTTTTATGAATGATAAAGTGATAAAAATTGAGCATGGTGGGAGGGGGCGCATATCTCTAATCAATGCTTGGGAGGCTGAGGCAATCGGATTGCAAGTATGAGGCCAGCCTCTGCAATTAGTGAGACCTTGTCTCAAAATTAAAAATAAAAGGGTTCTGGATGTAGCTCAGTGGTAAAGCATTCCTGAGCTCAATCCCCAATACTGTAAAAAATAAATATATAAATAAATAAAAATAAAAACTGAATAGTAAAGGGACAATGATCAATTTCAATGGGAGATTTTAATACTGTCCTTTTTAAAACTGCTGACACAAAGTGTGTTGTCATATAGCAAACTTCATCCCATTGGGGGACACAAGCACAATACACTACTTCCAACAGTGGTAGAATATACATTTTTTAAAAAGTGCATATAGAACATTTACAAAAATTGGCTAAGTCACAAGGCGAGTCTCTTTAGATTTTAAAGGATCAACTAACTCATAAAAAGCATATAGAACATCAGCAATTAGTCTAGAAATAATAATAAAAATATAAAACTAGGAAATCTCATGTTCTTAAGATAGATGCTTGTAATCTAGGGTATATATAGGTCAAGGAAGAAATTGCAATGGAAGTTAACATTTTTGAACTGAATAACAACTATATATTAAAACTTACATTATTAGCTAAAGCAGTGCTATGAGGAAAATTTATAGCTTACAATTCATGAGTTAGAAAAAGAATCAAGGTTGAATATCAGTCATTTATGCATGAACTTTAAGACATTAAGAGAACAGAAAGTTAAACATAAAAAGAAGTAATAAGGATAGTTAAATGAAATAAAACATAAAATAGAATCAATAAAACTGACTAGTGCCTAATAATATTTGAAAAAAGAAAGGAAACAAGAGTAATCCAAGTAATCACAAATAAACATAAATATCAATACAAATTCCATAATCATTGAAAAGATGACAGTGAATTCTGCTACTTGCAGTAGTTGCCTGAGTTGTTTCAAAACAACTTCCTGTGAAGAACTAGAAAACAGGAAAAGTCTGCATATTTTCTAGTCCAGAATTATCACCTGAATTACAGATTTATCCACCATTTATTCAACATTATTTCTTAAATTTGATTAGGCATATAAAACATAACACTGAAGTTATCATCTCTATCAAATAGGCTAGGTAATTTTAGATCAATTTTCCCATTGAGAATGACTAAAAATGCTAAACAAAATATGAAAATCAGGGGCAGGATTGTGGCTTAGTGGTAGAGTGCATGCATGAGACACTGGGTTCGATCCCCACAGCACATAAAAATAGAAACAAATAAAATAAATGTATTGTGTCCATCTACAACTAAAAACAATACTTAAAAATATGAAAATCACTGAAAGCAATGGAAAGCCATAATAGCACTGAAAATCTCTGAAGCCAACATGCAGGAGAGGTGGAAGTCCCTTCTCTTTGATAAGCCATGCACTCTAATTTTCCCCTAGTCTTTGCCTATTTGCTTTTCTGTTAGATTTAAGTAATTCACCCAAGGATTGGAATAATTCTAAACTTACTTCTGTTTCATGAGAAAGGGTCTGTTGTCAGTGCCTCGCACATATTCTTTTATTTATTTATTTATTTTTTTAAGTATTTGGCGGATACAACATCTTAGTTTTGTATGTGGTGCTGAGGATCGAACTCGGGCCGCCCGCATGCTAGGCGAGCGCGCTACCACTTGAGCTACATCCCTAGCCCCTCGCACATATTCTTGAAACACTATCTTTTCAGTATGCTCTGGTCAGTTGTGTTTTAATATCTACATCTATGCCTCAAGGCCTGTTTAAAACTGCTGAAAGCTTGTACATCTGGCATTTCGGAAGTTCTTATTAATCCCCCCACCCAAAAGCACTCAATCAATGTATTAAAAGTTATGACATAAATTAGAAGTTATTATATAAATACTCCTTTTCCATTTCCCCTTTAGTCAAGTAAATCTTAGGCTTTTATTTTTCAAGAGTCCAGAGTGTCGCTGTTATATGAACCCCAGTTGCCCATTGTGCTTTATTAAAAGCTTGCTTTTCCTTCTCATCATT
This sequence comes from Urocitellus parryii, assembly GCF_045843805.1. Classification (NCBI taxonomy): domain Eukaryota; kingdom Metazoa; phylum Chordata; class Mammalia; order Rodentia; family Sciuridae; genus Urocitellus; species Urocitellus parryii. Next base: position 157,864,926 of record NC_135532.1, read on the forward strand.
TTCCCCTTTCTAACCATTATTCTCTACCTCCCAAATAAACTACTTGCATTCAGGTCTTTTAATTATAGTCTGCTTTTATTAGAACCAAAACAAAAGAATAAGGTGTTTACTAGAGTCCCTGCCGTGCCCTCTAATTTTTCTCTAACTCTGCCTATCTCCTGAGAGCTCTGCCTGGCATCTTAGCCACAAGTGAATTTGGCAGTTGCTTTAGAAAAGTTGTTCTAAGTCTATCTCATGACTTTGGGTCTTCCACCTCTCCTGCATGTTGGCTTCAGAGATTTTCAATGCCGTTATGGCATTCCATTGCTTTCAGTGATTTTCATATTTTATTTAGCATTTTTAGTCATTCTCATCAGGAGGATTGATCTGAAATTACCTAGCCTGTTTGACAGAGGTATAACTTTAGTGTTATGTTTTATATGCCTATTCAAATTCAAGAAATAATATTGAATAAATAGTTGAATATATGAGTCTGTAATTCAGGTGACAATTGTGGACTAGAAAAATAAATTCGGAAACTATCAGTTTGTAGATAATATTTTAAAATATAACAGTGGATTACTTTAGGGAATGTGTGTTGATAACAAAAGAGATTTATTGAGTCATCTGCTGGGGAGACTGAAATACAGTATCTAGTTAGTTAGGAGAAAAGAAGGAAAGTATTATATACTGGAAATCAAGTTTACAAAGTGTAGATTAGGGCTGGGGATGTAGTTCAGTAGTAGAGCACTTGCCTAGCCTGTGTGTCCCTGGGTTCAATCCTCAGTAACACACAGGCACACACACATACAAAGAAATTATAGATTAAATTTTTCACAGGTTATATACATCATTAAATACAATATAATTTAAAGCATTTGAGGGTACAACTTTGAGGAATCAGCACACAGAAAAGACATAGTTCTTTAATTTTATCCATGTGAATAACAAAGTAGGTAGAAAACAAAAGTGCATATTAGCTCATTTCCTCTAATTTGGTATAAAATGCTTGTCCTGATTTTTGATAGTACTGTCATAGTTTCTATTTACCACAGACTCAGGGCTGGAAAGAAGATTTTACCTATACTTGTGAAGAGAAATAATGAGAGTAAAGTAGGATTACTTCTTTTACTCTGAAGTAGGAGTTGATGTTGCCAACCTCTTGCTTTTAGTGTTTATAGGAAATAGTTACAAACGAGATTCATCAACTACTTATAATTAACAAACATGAGTATACCTGGGTGCTGTAGATTTTTTGAAAACCATCTTTATCTGTTCCAATTTTTCTATAGTGAGCATGTATTATTGGTATAATATAAATATCTATAGGTATTTGTTCTAACTTAAAGAAATTCTCAACTAACCTATTTTTCAGAGAGAAGTTGCAGCAAATAGCCAGAATGGGGAGGAAATTGTTCCTGCTTTAACTTTACGTTTTTTGATAACACAATTGGAAACAGCACTTAGGAACATTCAAGCTACTAATTATACTGTAAGTATATTCCTTGAAATAATGGAACTTGGTCAGCATTTATTTTTTTCAGAGCCTCAAAAAAATTTATAGTCCCATTGTCTCAATGTAATATCCCTACTTGACTTATATGCCCATATTAACAAGTCAGGAATTTAGAATTGCCTCACAAAATTGATTTTTCAAGACTATCACTTAAGTGATAGAAACAGACTAAATAAAAAAAACTGCAGATGAAGTGGAACAAAGCAGACTGTACAAAGAAAGCATTTGGGGGAATGTCACAAAAAAGACGTACAGTTAGTCATCCATAGCCACAGGTTCAATAGATCTGAATTTAACCAACTACAAACCAAAAAGGTAGTTAGGCCTATAATAGTTGTATCTGTATTTAATATGCACATACTTTTTAATCATATTATTATCCCTTAAACAATAGTGCATAATAACTAATTTTGTAGCATTTACATTGTATTTGATATTGTAAGTAATCTAAAGGTGATTTATAATATGTGGGAGGATTTTAGTAGATTACATGCAAATACTCTATCATTTTTAAAACCTTTTTTTAATGTAGATGGACACCATACCTTTTTTATTTATTTATGTTTAGATGTGCTGAGGATGAATCCCAGCACCTCACACATGCTGGGCAAGCACTCTAGCACTGAGCTACAACCTCAGCCCAATAGTCTATCATTATATGTAAGAGATACAGCATCTCTAAAAGGGGTAGGGTCCTGGAACCAACCCCTCATGATAATAAAGGACAACAGCAAGCACTGGACAATATTCTATGGTAATACATGATAAGAACAAGTTTTACACATCTTAGAGAGTACCCAGGACAGTAAGTATGCGCCATTACACTGTGTCACCAACATGTACCTTTAACCTCTGCTTAAGAGTGCTTATTTTTACTCATTTTGCCCATGATCATCTTAAGTGGACAGCATGTTTTAATGCAGGAACATCAATGCATTTTTATTTAGAGGTGTAAGCCGATTTATCTTTTCTTCTTTTACCTCTAGAGAAGAGTACATAGAATTTATTTCCTCCCTTTATCTTACTTCCATATGTGACTACATCTCTATAATGAACTTATTCTAGCTCTCTATCAAAAAACTGTTTGAGTTATCAGAAACTTGAACTTGTAGAACTATGCTTTCCAAATTAGGAATGAAAAGTCATGAACTTCAAAAATAAGAATAAGATGTTTACATAGAAAGACAAAAATTGCATGAATAAGGTGTTTACATAGAAAGACACTAATGGCATGAATAAGGTGTTTACATAGAAAGACAAAAATTGCATGATGTCACTGATATGTGCAATCTAAAAAATGTTGAATTTGTACAAATAGAGAATAGAATAGCACTTTTCCCGAGGATAAAGAAGGGGAGATGGAGATATTGGTCAAAAAAAAAAAAATAGAAAATTTCATTTAAATTGGAGAAATAATAAGTTTAAGAGATATTATGCAACATTGTGGCTATAGTTAATAATGATATATTGCATTTTTAATAATGTGAATTAGATTTTAAGTCTTACTACATAAAATGATAAATATGTGAGATCATGCATGTTAGTTATCTTGATTTAGCCATTCTGAAACCGGTTATAGCTAGCTGGGTACAGTGGCACACAACTGTAATCCCAGAAGCTCAGGAAGCTGAGGCAGAAGGATCAAAGCCAGCAGGAGTTCAAAGGTAGGAGTTCAAAGCCAGCCTCAGCAAAGCAACTCATCAAGACAGTGTCTCTAAATAAAATACAAAATAGAACTGGGGATGTGCCTTAGTGGTCATGTCCCCTAAGTTCAATCCCTTGTATCCTCCATTAATTTAGCCAGTTTACTTTACTACTACTACCATTACTACTACTACTAACAATAATAATAATAAAAGGGCAATAAAATAAAAAATCAATTTTTGGTATAACTTGAATCTGTAAACTGAATTCTGCATATATGTAGAAAGATAGATTATGGTTATCTTCAAAAAGTACTGTTTAAGTGCCATAAAAGATAGTCCTAAAATAAAATATTCCATATTATAAGGATGTACAAAGGGGTTAAACATTAATCCTTATTTAGTTTTTGCAGAATACTTGCAGAAATAAAGAGGTTCTAGATGTATTCAAAAAAGAATCCAAAGAAAAGGAAGTTTGCATCTTGGTATCCCTAGGATGTGTATCTACTGCTGCTTGCTAATCAGATTGACAATCAATGAAGTATAACAGTATATAATGAACATTGTGCAAGTTTTTTCAAAGATGAATCTTGAACAGAAATAGGAAATGGAAGAGTTCCCTCTCTTGGTAGCACTTGTGAGCTGACTTTTAATGTTATGATCAAACCTACTGCTATATCCAAATTGTTCTCCTTGTCCTTGAAGACCATCAAGGAGGAGCAAGACCACTTTGTTTGTAAGAGGCAGCACTGGGTTGCAGGGGTGGAGTGTAGATGCCAGTCACATCTGTAGCCATTTGGTTCTAGTACTTCAAATCATCTTTGCTAACTGGGATAAGATAGGGAAAAAAGGGCAGAGATAAGGTCATATGTCGGACCACCCTCCGACAGAGGTTGAGGAGAATCACTAGACCAGCTAGTGAGTGTCTCCGGGCTGAGCGAGAGGGTGAGTGTCGTGACCCGGCCCGCCACCCTGCCTGGGAAAAATCACACCGAGTTGGGAGTTGAGTCAGCCGAGATGGCGAAGCAACTCAGTTTATTGTGGAGGGAGAGGACTTATATAGAGAGGAGAAGGGAGGTGGGGGCAAAGGCAGGGGCCAATCAGAGATCGGAGAGTCCCCCAGATTGGGGTAGCCTAGGCACCCCAGTTACAGAAACAGATCCCTATTACCCTAGTTGCAGAAACAGAGCCCCGTTACCCTAGTTGCAGAAACAGAGCCCCTTTACCCTAGTTGCAGAAACAGAGCCCCATTACCCTAGTTGCAGAAACAATACCCCATTAGATATGTGTGCCCCGTTGCTGGGGAGTTATTCTTTGTGTTTGTGGAAGCCATATCTTGGGGCCGTTCAGGCATGTATATGGAAGCCATTTCTCAAGCTCTAACTGTCATGTACATGGAGAATCACAAAACCAGAATCCCAAGACTGGGGATTTCTTTTTCCCCAGCAATTGCACTTCTGTGGTCAGCAGAGGTCCCAACAGTCATAAATATGCTGCTTTTGAAATTTCTGAAGTTTTTTGCCCTCTGATTATAGTATTACCACAATTCTGCATCTTGTTCTCAAAAATGTTTTTATTTAGAATTGCATGAGGCACAGACTATTGTACAAAGCTGATTTTTTTAAAAAAATTGCAAAATGATAACCACATTTATTTAATGTTTACTACATGATAGCCAGTTTTCTGAGCACTTTGTAAAGATTAGTTTATCTACTCTTTGTAATATTCCCATTTTTTAGTTTAGGAAACCGAGGCATAAAAGTTAAATAACTTGCTAATTTCCAGGTAGTAAGTAGTAGAGTTAGTATACAATCCATATAGTGTTGGCTTCAGAGTCTATGCTCTCAACTATGACATTGTACTGACTCTTCAGAGATGGGAATTTTAAGGTGGAAACCAGTTAGAAAGTACAGGAAGTTTGTAAACTTATTTAGTCCATTGAAAACAAACATGACATCTGTTTCCACAACTTTTTGAAGCCAAACTTCTAATTCTCTTCATTTGTCTCACAGATACATACAGTTGGTCATAAGAAGTGTGCTAGGGTGAGGGAATACTGTTAGATCAACATAAAAAGGAAGTTTATATCTTAACGGATGTTAATCATCCTTATACCTGGAAAAAACTTGCTTATGGTATGAGGCAACCCCCATTAGAACACTTCACGTGACAGTTGTATAGAGTACAGTTGTACTCTTCAGTCAGTATAGAGTGTAAGAGTAGTGGACTTAAAGGTCTTCAGAGAAACAGAACTAGTTTATGTTCTATATACACACACACACCAAAATATGTATATACACATATATATATATGATTTATTATGAAGAAAGAATGTGTATTATATCTGTGTGTGTGTGTGTGTGAGTATACACATACATACATCTACAGCTGGAAACTCAGAACCAGAGGAGCCAGTAGTATATATCATAGTCCAAGAGCAGAAAATAAGATTCGTTATCCTTTCTTAGACAAGTATACAAGAAGCAAAAATGGTGACTTCTTCCTTCTTTGGCCTTTTGTTCTATTCAGACCCTCAGTGAATTGAAAGATGCCTACCCATGTGTGGAGGGTAATCAGATACTAAGTCTATCAATTCAAAGGCCAATCTCTCTGAATACACCCTCGCAGACACACCTAGAATTAATGTTTAATATGGGCCGCCTGTAACTTGTCCAGTTGACAGATAAAATTAGCCCTCATTAATAGAATGAAAAATATTTTTCTCCACAGATAATTGTTTTAACTTTTCATTTTAAGATAATTATAGATTCACAAATGTTCTAACTGTGTAATAAAAGGAGATCTTAGTGTATCCTTAGCCAGTTTACTTCCAATAGTTATTACTTCCAACATTTTAAAGGTCGGGCGAGCATTGGAGGAAGAGACCACCAAGAGACTGTCTCATGCAACAGCAAGGGGTTTATTTGGGGTCCAGCATGCTGGGGCTCAGAGCTCACTTGAATAGAGCAAAGAGAGAGAGCCCTGAGAACAGCTTAAGCAGAGCTTATATACTTTTCTTGGAGAGGGCAGGGAGGGAAGTTCATTGATGGATGGGTCAGGGTGAGTGGGTGGTTTGCCTGCAACCGGATGAGTTGCAGTTTGGCAGTTGGGGGACAGCACATTCTGGGAACAAGATTAGCAAACAGTTCTCAAGATAATTATAGATTCACAAATGTTCTAACTGTGTAATAAAAGGAGATCTTAGTGTATCCTTTAGCCAGTTTACTTCCAATAGTTATTACCTCCAGCATGACTACAGTACATTATTAAAACAAGAAAATTTACAGTATTATGATAATGTTCTGTCACTGGTCTTTAAGACACCTTCATTCATGTTCAGAGACTTGCTACAAGGACTAGAGTCAGCATATTGTACTAATTGCGAAAGATTTATTACACTGTTGTAGTAAAGATCTATAACAGATCACAAGGGGAAAAGACACAGATAGAATCTCAAGGAATCTATATGTAGGTTTCCCTGTGTTTTCTCCTGCGTGTACTCAGGGCATTGTATGCTCTCCCTCTTCCCTCTCAACCCCAGTAACACAAATGTAGCAACATCTGTATTGCTTCTGCCAGGGGTAGTCCATTAGACATTCAAGTGTTCCACATTTTTATTGGTTGGTTGTCTGAGGGATCCTTTGCCTGGTATGTATCAAAATTTCAAATTACCAGAAAAAAAAATTCCCAGATTTTCAGCATAAATCTCATTATCATAAATTTCAGTTCGACAGTTGAAGCCCAGCAAGCCATCTTCAACGGCTAGAAAATAGTGGGGGAAAAAAAATGAAACCCAAGTTCCAATACAAAAGCTAAGGATCAACCTTGTAGGCAGGCCTTAATAAGGATATTAGTATCATGCCAGCTATGTTGATTATTTTATGCACAGGCATGTATAGTTCTGTGACATTTTATCACAAGTGTGTATTTGTATAATCATTATCATAGTCAGTTCATGCTACCTTTGTAGTTATACCTTTCCCTTCTACCTCGCTTCCTTCCCTTATCCTTAATCTGTCTCCATCTCTGTAATTTTGAGTAAACGCTATTTAAATGAAGTAAATATCTACACATTTAAAATTTTTTACTGAAGAAATGATAAGCTTTATTTTTATATTTTTAAAACAAAACCAACATGTGGAGAGTAAAGGATTTTGATGTCAGAGATGATTGAATTTTTTTCAGATGGGTGGTAGATACTTGCCTGTTCATTATTATATTATTTCCTAAAGTATTCTTGATACATAAAATATAGAATTTTTAAATTTTTAAAAAATTTAATATAATGAATTACATTTGCTTTTATTTTTAAAAATTTCTCTTCTTAAATTATAAAATTGATCTAAACATGCATACTCTATAGTTTTGATTATATAATTGACAAAATAATAATTCTTAACGTTTTTCATAATTATTAAGTAGGCCAAGGATATTTAATTAAACTTGTATACCAAGAAGTAGCTTGGTCTGTTTAACATATATTTTTTTTTCTTTGCAGGCATACCAAATTAATATTGGTTATTATTTGACATTACTGTTTTTATATGGAGTAGCACTCACTGAAAGAGGAAAGAAAGAGGTATGTAGTATGTGTTATTTGCCCATTATGTTAACTTTATTTTAGCAAATTAAAATGCTGACTTTTAAAACTTCTCTAGAAATTGAAACCTTTCAGTGCCTTTTTTGACATGTATTTACACTGCTCTAACTTTACCTTTTTTAAAGTGATTTTTTTAGATGCTTACCATTTGTGTAAAATAGAAGATTGATTTGCTGCTTTAACTTGTACAGCACATTTTACTTCATTTGCTAATATGCCTTAATCTCTATGTTCTTAATCTTACCCCTTTTGTAAAATATGAGTTCTACCGCAAAATTTTTTGTTAAATAAAGTGCAAATAAATAAAAATTGGGGAGTTAACTAGAAAATTTCTAAAGTTTCCTTCAAACTTACATTTTCTTTTTTTTCACTGATTTTTAATGTTTTCTTTGCAGCCTCGAGATTTCTTTCACTTTTTTTTCCTAAATGGGTATTTTTTACATGATATCATAAACATATAAATATGACTTATTAGGTGAACTAGAATATTTTTAAGTATAAAAACTGAGGACATTTCTATTTTAAATAATTTCATGTAATACTAATTATCATTCTGTCTGATGTACTAGAGAACATTTGTAAGGCTTTGAAGGATTTTTTCTGCTTGCTTTTTCCAGACCATTGCTATTATACCTGTTTTATTATTTATAGCTAAAGCACCTTTTGGAATTGATCCTGAGCTTTACCTCCAAATCTATATTACTTATGATCTATCTGTTGCTTTCCCAAATGAGGTTATATCTATGGTCAATGAGTCACTTCTTTCCAGTTTGAAAAATTAGAATTCTGCTATAATTAGAAGGAAACATTAAGAATGACAGAGAATTATGCTCTAGTAGTGATCAGAAAAACACTTATTTTGACTAGTAATATTTTCCAATTTCAAATACAAAAATTGTTATATAACTTTCACTTTGAAACACTGGATAAAGATGTTATGATTAGAGATATTGTATTCTTTCATAAATATTTTCAGTTCTGAATGCATTGTCTTTGTGATCATATACATAGATGGTAAGATTGAAGTTGTAAATAAGTGAAATGATTGGATCATCCTCAAAAATGCCTAATATCTCCAGTTTGGGAAATAATTGTTTATTATAAAAGAACAAAATTCTTTTCACATCAGCCAAACCAGTTTTATGTCACTACAGGATTATACAGAAGCTGAGAATAAATTTCTGGTGATGAAGATGGTAATTCAAGAAAATGAAATTTGTGAAAACTTTATGTGTTTAGTTTATTTTGGACGTGGTTTACTTCGATGTGCACAGAAGAGGTAAAGATTTTAAATAGTGGCTAGATCTTTCAGCATCATCAACTTTTAATTTGTGAAATGGAAATGACATTTACACAGTATGTCAGGCATCATAACATTGTGAACTCATACTGCTTTGTCTGTCTTCATCTTTTCCTATAGAAAATAATTTATTTAATATACTTGAGAATATTAAATACCAAACTTAACACACCATGACAATAAGAGGAACTCTGACTTTGACATTAGCTTTGGAGTCTGACAAACCTGCATTCAGATGCATTTTCTATCACCCTAAGAAACTTAATGTTGTTAAGACCTATCGTTTTTTTCTTATCTCTAAACTAGAAATAATATAGTGTTCACCTCATAAGGACGTTATAGGTGATGAACAGTGCCCAAGACACAAAAAATACAATACTTAATAAATGAACAGTGGTTGTAGTTATTAATGTTACCATTGACTTAAAATAATGTTGTCAAAATATAAGTAAACTTGTAAAGAATTGAAAGGGTACAAGTGCTAAGTTTGGGGAATGTTTTAAATGTTTACATTTTTTTGGAAAGTGAAATTGTACAAAGGAAACTATATAGATTATCTATTCACTTCCTATATGGATATCTTTTACTTTTGTAGCATCTTTCATTCATTTTGTTTACTAAGCATCTGTCATATTCTAGAAATTGTGCTAGGTATTAAGAGTATAGTAGTTTAAAATTGTCTTATTTTCATGTAACTGACAGTATGGTGAAAGATATAGACCTTAATTAAATACAGTTATAAAATATTTAATTATGAAATGTGATAAACGGTGAAGGGCTATGAAGGAAAACATAATGAACAGTCTAAGTCTTTACTGGAACTCCAATTTGGTTCTGAGAACCAGAAGTCTCCACTGAGGAAATTGTGGTTCAGTGAGATCCGATGGATGAATTAGGGAGTTTACTTAAGCAAACCCTTGTAAGGGAGTAGGTCAAATAATTGGATTCCTAAAAGTGTCTCCTGTGTGGTAGTTTTTGGTTCTATATAAGGTTTATCTACTACTCACTGGCATACCTGTTTTTCACTGGTGTATCCAGTAGACTTCTCACTTCCTACTTACTATGACTGATTAGCATGATACCATCAATGTAGTGGGCTAGTGTTATGCTTTTCAGAATTTAAAGATGATCAGAATCTTTTCAGCCTATATTGTGACAGAATGTAAGAATTAACTGTAATCTAAGACAAGACAAAGAATATGTACTGGTGTCTTTCCCTTAGAATGCAAACTACTTTTTATTCTCTTTACTGATGGGCAAAGGAGGAAATCTATTTTCTAGACCATCTATTAATAGAAAACACAGTTGTATGGCAGCATCATTATAGAGGACAACCACCACTGAGTTTCTCAAGGCACTGGTGCTTTTCTTAACTCTTTTTCCTGCATTAATGAAACTAATGTCTTCTCTCTGAGCCTTTCCATGAACATTATCTAATAACAGGTTCTTTCTGGACTTTTTTATTGTGTGTGGGTGTGTGGGGGCCAGAGTTTGAGGGGAGAGAGAGAAACAGAGAGAGATATGTGCTGGGGATTGAACCCAGGGCCTCATGCATGCTAGGCAAGTGCTATTATCACTGAGCCACAGCCATAGCCCAGGTTAAGTCCATTCTAACATTCTTACCTCCACAAGCCTCCTGACTCTTTCAGTAATCTGCCAAAAAATGCTTAGCATTTCTTCTTCATTTACTGTAGGCCATCATTCAAATTTTTAGGAGCCTCTCAGCAGCATGTCAGTACTGGCTTCAGGTATCCTTGCTAGGAAAGTAAATTTTAAATTCTGTAAGAGTTGTCTCATATCAGTATACAGTCCTCTATCCAGCCCATTGGCTTTGCTTTCTTGAGATCTACTCCCACACTTGTTGTTGCTTAAATATGCATACCTGTAGGTTCTGCAATTCTTAGAATAAGCTTTTTATTCCCGAGACCCTTTTATTCCCTTTTGGACCCTTTTATATTTGACCCTAGACGTACTAGTCTGAAGGTAGTGACTATAGGTTGAGGAAGATCTTGAGAAGGAAGGGCATCATCCTTTGGGACTTGTGTCTCTTGTGTTTTTGTATAGTTTCTAAGTTCAAGGAGGCTGTTGTCTTTTAACAAAAAAACGGTCTTTGCCAGTTGGATGATTCAGTCAGAATTTAGAGAGTCAGTGTTTCTGAGCACATTCCATTAAATATCCTCATTTTAGATTTTGCAGAATCCTCTCATTCCCCACAAAAGCCCTGACCTAGCAAAGTAGTCCTGTTGTGGCTATGCATTTGAATTTTTTTTTTTTTTTTTTTTTTTTTTTTTTAGTTTTACCCTTGTAACTAAATCCCAGGCCTTATTTGCAGCATAGTCTACCCTTATCTCTAGAGGAGGTGAGAATTCTTTAAATGTTTCTGTCTTCTAGTTTTATAGTGTACTTATTGATAGCTGCAGTCTGTAGAGGCTTATATATTAGGTCTTATTTGCAGTTTATTCCATTTTAGGATTAAAATCTGGCCCTTTTAGCACAAATTATCTTTATGGATACAGAAGATGAAAGTCTCTTTAAATGCTACCTTAGAGCCTTCTGGCTTTCACAGTATATTCTGGGATAATAATTGGCTGACCAGTGTCTGTCTCTTTCTTCAGGGCCTACAGGAGAGTTAACAAAAGCCATCCAGTTAACAAAGCTAACCTCTTTAATTACTATGGCTCCCATACTGTTAAAACTTGAGCCACTACATAATCCATTGCCTCCCCTTCTATCTATATTTCAGCCCAATCTTCCACAAATGAGAATCCTAGAATTTACATGACAGAGGTTATTACAACCCTATTTACCACACAAACTTGATAACTTGTTATGTCATTTTTAAACTATACAGTATTAGAGTTTCATTCAAACTAACCTATTCTAAAATGCCTTACAGATATAATGGAGGACTGCTAGAATTTCATAAAAGCTTACAAGAAATAGGAGATACAAGTGATCATTGGTTTGACATAGATCCTACAGAAGATGGAGATTTACCTACAACTTTTAAAGTAAGAAATTATTTAGGAATAACATTTCATTTCACTAATTGGAATCATGTTTGGTAAATTTTATTTAAAAACTACATTATATTCTATGGCAAGCACCCTCTTTTATTGAAAATTACCTTTTAAGAAACAACTTTGATTTCATTATCTATTCTATATGTAATGTAAGTATGATTCGTCAAGTACAGAGTAGCAGCATTTTCCATAACAGGAAAGTTAATATCCGTACTAGTCTAGTACTTCATGAATAGAACCAAATGTAATAGATGGCATTGTTTTTTTCTAATTATTTATTTTTGTTACCTAATTTAATTCATAATGCACTAAATGCTTTGTTCAGAAAACTTGGAAAATGTAAAACTATCCAAAGATAAAAGTTAAATTCACATGTATTTATTCAGTGAAAAAACAATTGTTAACATTTTCATTTATGTCTATTCACATATATACCTATGCATATAAACACATACCCTTTATTTTTTTTATACCTTTATTTTTGCTAAATTGCTATATTATATACATATATTTGTAGCCTGGAAATTTATAGTGTTTTAATTTTCTAGTAATTAGATTCTTATATAATATGATTTTTGCAGTTCCACTTTAATTTACTTAACCATTCCCTGCTATTAAACATTTAGTTTGTCCTAAACGTTTCGATTTTTAACTCTTAATATGAAGTGATCTTTGCATATTTCTCACATCATTCCCTTAGAATAAATTTTCTAAGTTTGAATTGTAAAACAAGTGTTTACACACTTGTAAAGTTGTTGATAATATATTCCTATATGCTGTTTCAGGAAATTGTGCCAGCTTATAGTCTTAAGACAGTGTAAGAGTCCCAGTCCCCTGAACTTTTACTCTTTTTCTTTTGGGTAATTTTTATTCAAAGCCATGTAGGTCTCTTTTTAATTTACTTAGTATGAAAATAGCTATACCAGGTTTCTCCTGGTTAATGTTTGAATGGAATGTGTTTTTCCAAGCTTCTAACTTTAAACCTTTTTGTAGCCTTATATTTTAGTTGTCTTTAAGGCCAAAAATATTCTTTAAACTAAACAGGGACATTTCATTTTAAAAAAATGAGATTAGATTATCCTGGAAGCTATAGCAATTCAAAATTTATATATACCTAGTAATATAGTCCCAGAATACATAGGACAAAAGTTGACAACTGAAAGAAGTAATCAAAAAATCCCAGTCACTGTGGGTGTGTGTATATCTGTGTACACCCAAGGTCTCACACATGCTAAGCAAGCACTGTACTACTGAGCTACATTTCCAGTCTACAATGGAATATTTTAATATACCTTTTTCACTTAACAATAGACTTCATAAATGGCCTTTGGCATTGTCATGATAAACATATGAAGTTTAACTTTAAATTATTAATTAGCAATAATTTTGTATACTTTTTAGGTATTAAACTATATCACCCTAAAGCATTCCCAGCATAATCTTTACTGTTTGTTTTTCCTTCTTTTAGAATAATTTTCTATATTATCCAGATTATGTTCAATGAATTTTTATATTATGCAGTGTAATACAATATATGCAGTTTGACAAAAAGACTTAAGAGTTCTTGCTTTGCCATTTCTAACTACAATTCCTGCTCCCTATATTTGACTCCTTCTAAGTTTTTAGTCATTTTCTTTGTTTTTTACATATTTTTCAAAGAAAGTACTGCTATTTAAAAAAAATTTGTCCATTTTAGGTTTTATTTTGACTTTCCACTATAAGGGGTTAGCCCTCTTATACAAAATACATCTCTTTGACTCTTACACACATACACAAACACACAACAGCTCCCATCTTACTAGTAGTTTTAAATTTTTATTAAATTGTCCTTATCCTAGGGATTTCCTTTACTTCTCTCCTGTGTAGAATCTTTCATGTGTCAGAACTCAAGTTTTCTCTTTCTACTTTGCTCCTGGTTTTGGTGTTGCACCTCCTGCAGCAGCTTTCCATAGAAGAGTGCTTCCTTAGGAAGTAAATTTTTTAAGAACTTTAAGTCTCAAAATAATTTATCTTTGTACACTTTACTTATATGTGGTCATAGAACCGTAGGTTGAAAATAATTTTACTTCATTTTTTAGAAATGTTTTTCTGTTATCTTCTAGATTCTAGTATTACTTTTGAGAAATCTGATGTCATTCTGGTTTTCAGCCTTTTACATGTGACCCGTTGCATTGTCTTCTTTCCATTTTCTTTCTGAGGATTTTTGAAGGATATCTTGTATATCCCCAGTGTTCTGAACTTATGTTTTTGGTTCTGAAATATTTTCTTGATTTATGTATCTGATAATTTCTTTTTAATTTTCTCTTATTTCTTTTTAGTTTTCTCTTATTTCTGCTTATTATTCACATACTTTGTATATTTAACCCATTAAATAATATTTATAATTAGATACAGAATTTCTAATATTATATTTTATCATTTTACCTTCTTGCAAAGGTTTTCAGCTTTATCTTCCTGAATGACTGATATTCATGAAATAATCATATGCTCTCAGAAAATTAGCAGTAATACTATTTGAAATGTTCTAATACTATCCCTCTAAAGGATAAGTGTTTATGACCTTATTAGTTAAGACCTGATAATGTGTTTTTCACTTATCAGCAATTTTAAAATTAGAAGTTGTATTTCAAGTTGTAACCTTGGCAGTTGAAAGCATATTTTTGTACTGTACTTTTGCCAGTGTCCTAGGGCCCAATTCTGATATTGAGATATATATTATATATATATTTATCTATCTACCTATCTCTCTATATATGTATATATAATATATATATAATTTCTTAAGCAAGTAATTCTTGATAGGAACATGCCAAGTGTTTTACTATAGGTTAGATGGAAAAAAGAAACATAGCTTCAAACATACATTTTTCTCCTTTCTCCATGTTTCTATCACTCTGTAAAATTCAGTATTTACAGTTTTGTTTACTTTTCATGTAGGAAATACCTTCTCTCACTATTTTTAAAATGCAAATCCTTCAAAAGGGGATATGATATGGACACATTACTTAAGGAAAACTTTGGAAGTATTGTTATTTTAATTTATTGTTATTCATGAGAATATTTTTTATTTTGAAATCTAGGATCTTCTCAATAATTTTATCAAGACAACTGAAAGTAATATAATGAAACAGACCATTTGTAGTTATCTAGATTGTGAACGATCTTGTGAAGCTGACATTTTAAAGAACACGAATTACAAGGTACCATATTTAATAATTTACTGAGTATTTTAATGTGATTATAAAATTAACTTAGATGAAATTATTATATCATTATGTTCTGAAATATTATTTTAAAAGAGTTTTAACTTAATTACAATGGTCATGCAGTTGAGAAGATGTTTCATTATCTCTGAGAATTTCAATTCAGAATGAGCAATAATTATTCACGATCTGTACGTTAGTTAAAAAGTAATTAGTTTTGTCAAGATTTTTGTAACACATACCTATGAAATTGTAACTATTATTCCTGTTATCGTACAGTGAAAATGATCTAGAAATTCTTATTACTTTATAGTTAGAAATGTTAAGGAGCATTTTACTAAAGAGAAAAGTTGCCCCTCCTCAGTAATTTTGATATTAAATAAGTTCTCATTGCCACTTCAGTAGGCCTTCTAGAAGGGAGAGGAATGAAACTCTTCGAGTTTTAACTTGAATAAATTCAACAATCATGAGTATATCAATATGTAAATCAATGGAAGTGTAACTGATGGTATTCTGCAAGCTGTATACGGGGTAAAATGGGAGTTCATAACCTGCTTGAATCAAAGTGTGAAATATGATATATCAAGAACTATGTAATGTTTTGAACAACCAACAATAAAAAAAAAAAATTCAACAATCAGAATACTTCTGATAGATCTCTCTAAATCAATCAGAATAAAACTACGTGATATCATAAGATGGGACAAGAAGATTGATTATCAGTGCAAAATCAAACACCACTTCTGTAAGATAATTGCAGTCTCACTTGCAAGGAATGTTTATAACAAATGGAGAAGGTGGAGAAAAGAAGGCCAAGACATTTCCTTACGATAAGACAGGGATTGATAAGTGGGCTAGGTGAGGTAGAGTTCTCAAAACAAAGCATGTTCTGTATTGGGTTAGGTAACATGGTACTATGTTATTTAATTATGAAATTAGTTATTTAATTATAAAATTAGTTATTTAGTTATGAAATTTCCTAGGAAAGCCTGGGAAAATAAAGTCCTGGACATGCAGCTTCAATATTTGTAATATAAGCAGAATTCCTACATAAGGAGAAACAGGGCTATAGTTCCCAGGGAGGGCATATAGGAAGGACAAACATATCCATACCTGTGATAACATAGTAACCCAGGAACTGTCACTATGGAACAAATCTGAGGTGCAGTGATGGGTTATATAAAAGAGATTCAAAGAATAATGGTATGGAGTTGGAGCTGGAAGAAAAAAAGATGTAAAAATGAAGATAATCTGGGATCTACTGTATTTTCCTTCTTAGAGGTTACTCTCTGGGTTCTGTTATTTTATTGTACATAGAATATGGAAAATATTACATTGACATTCAAATCATTGCCCTTTTTAAACTGTCTATATTGTAAAAATGACATGTAAAGTTCTTCAGTGATCTCTGTAGGTAAATTTTGAATGCCACGCAAAACTCATTATGATAAAATACTTTTAAAAGTAACTTGAGGAGTTTGCATTTTTTTGTACTTACATGAATTACTATTTATTTCCATATCAATTGCTTACTTTTATTTTTTCAAGGGATTTTTTCAGTTAATGTGCAGTAAAAGTTGCTGTGTTTATTTCCATAAAATTTGTTGGAAAAAGTTCAAGAATTTAAAATATCCAGGTGAACATGATCAGGTATATTTGCTTTTCTTTCTTAAAACTTTGCTACAGCACTTTTTCTTCCCTTTTCCATTTTGTCCTTATTCTATTTATTTCTTCCTATGTATATTTTCCCTGTTTTTTCCTCTCTCCATTTTCTTCTCATTTCTCTCTGATGCTTATCTTCCCACCATTCTTTATCCCTCATCATTATTTATTAAATAGCTCTTTGTAGCAGGTATTCTGCTAGTTGTTTTGCCTAGTTATTTATAACAATTCATTTTCTTGCCTCTAGATGTTTATACTCAAGAATAGAAATATTGTTCCATATATTCACATAAAGGATATAAAATCAGAGTAGAACTGCTTAATAAATACACAGGATAATTATACAATTTTAAGGATAATTTCTTTTCGGGGGGGGTGGTATTTGAACCCAGGGGCACTCCTACTGAGCCACATTCCCAGCCCTTTCTATTTTTTATTTTGAGACAGGGTCTCACTAAATTGCTGAAGAGCCTTGCTGAGTTGTTGAGGTTGGTTCCGAACCTGTGATCCTCCTGCCTCAGCTCCCAAGATAAGCCACTGGGATTATAGATGTGCACTACCATGCTCAGTGATAATTTATATTTTTAGGCATTGAGAACAAGGACAAATTTGTTTTAATATTTGGATTTGTTTATATTTAGTTTCTACTCATATAATACTCCTCTTTCCTACTAAAATTGAAGTGGAATTCCATAACACAATTTTGTATTTTTCTTTAGTGAGTTAATGACCATAAGTTGGGTCTTAATTTTGATTCTGTAGGGTTTATATTGTGCAAACAGTAAGAAAACCTTATAAATTGTGATGTATTATAAAAAACACTGGATATAGACTTGGGAAATATGGGTTCAACTCCAGATTGAGACATTTATTAATTTTATTACATTTGACTGGTAATGTAGCCATTCCAAGACAATTTTTTTTTTAAGTTCTAAAGTAAGGATAAGGTAAACCTATTTCATAGGGCTATTGTGAGGAACTGACATTATAAACTGCACAAAGAATTATATAAGGCACTACTATTCATTTTTAAGTGGTATTTAAATACTTCTTCAATTTCTTTTATTATTAGGACCATTAATATTGCTCAAACTTAAAAAGAGAAGTAAAGGAAATGTAAAACTAAGCCAGAGATAATGGCAAAGTCAGAATCAGAGAAAAGAATGATGCAACATTTGTATTTTTCTATTTTCTCAGGAATCTTTGAGTATCTGGTAATTCTGTATTCAGTAAGAAATTCAGTATTCTTTTATACTTCCTCAATTAGAACATGTTACATAAAGTTGCTTTCCTTGGAACAGCAAATACATTTTAGGCTGTAATATAGCTCTTTAAATATTTGGAAATAGAAATGACTAGAAAAGAAAGTGAAACCATACATCTTAAATAGAGTATTTGTTGATATGAAATAGATTATCTTTGAACAATTTCCAAATGTTTATTCACTAGTTAGTTTACTATTTGGCAACAAGTGCTTCTACCTATTTCTTTATTTAAATTTACTCACATTTGCACATTAGTGATTTTTATTTTTATTTTTTTCTATTAACTTTAGAGTTTTAGTGGGAAAAAATGTTTGAAGGAAGGATGTACAGGTGACATGGTAAGAATGCTACAATGTGATGTACCTGGCATTGTTAAAATTTTGGTGAGTATCTTCTAAAACTTTTCTTGGTTTCCTTTACAAGAATAATATTTTTTGATTTGAAACAGATTTTGTAATCATAATAGAATCCTAGTCATATTTCTTTGCCATTTCTATTCATGTGAAGTAGTATTTAAGTGGTCTTTAAGAATAAAAAAATTTTAAAAATAAGGATACAGAAACATGAGAACAGATGAATATGCCATATGCATATGAATGAGGGAAAGTATCATCAACTAAGAATTATAATGTATTTACTTCTGTGCTACCTAAAGTTAAAAATAATTTTACTTTCTGAAACTCTTATAGTCTGTAAATACCTTCCTATGAAAATATCTGTAGAGCAACCCCTATAGTAGTACTTGTCACAGTACACGCAGATGGTATACATTTTATTTTTAATTAATGAAATATCTTATTGATATTATGACAAATTATGAATAGAAATGAATCTCATTTACTTCTTTACCTTCAGATATGTATTTTTATTTTTCAAATTTGTCATTTAGATTGTGTAGTGATATAAAGTTGAATTTGTTTTAAAGGCAACTCTAATTTGTTGTTTCAACAGGACCATGTATTGCTCACCTTTCAATTACGTTTTCTTTATTTTATATTCATGATGGTTTTACTCTGATTGTCTCTTTTCAAGTGTTAAGGCTAAGAACTAACATTAAAGAATTTTGGAAACTGAACTACTTTAGGGCTACTTTTTTTTTTCCCATCATTTGCAGTTTGAAGTTGTGAGAAAGGATGAATATATAACCATTGAGAATTTAGGAGCAAGGTAAGCTTGAAAGAGAATTTTCTCTTACTTTTTTCTGAGTATGTATGTGTTTTTAGTTGCTGCTTCTGTGCTTTGTCACCTGTTAGAACACCATTATGTTTTAAGGTAGTATTTAGATATATGAAAAAGTCGTATTGAATTGCCTTTTATTCCCCCTTCTGTGCTCACTGCTGTATGCATTTACATTGTAAAGCAGGGAACAATAAATTATGTGGATACTTTTCTCTTGAGAAAATGAAACATTTTTTTCTTACAATTAACATTTAAGTTTGTTTGATAATAATCTTTCTTCAAAGCTCATCTAGACCTCTAAGGTTATCTCACAATTAGACTTTTCCTGTTCCTTAGATGAAAAAATATTTTAAAAAGCTGAATACATACACACACACACACACACACACACACACACACACTTTTTAAGCTAAAAATTCATAGAAGTATAGAGAATTGCTACTAAAATGAAAAATTCCAATATAATGTTTTTCAAATTCACTGATTCTCTTTTTCTTCTATTTAAAGTATAAAACATATATACCATTTCAGTCTACCCAGATAGATATCAAAGGCAATATTTTCACTTATGAGTTAATGAAACTCAAATCTTGTCTAAATCTTTAACTCTAAAAAGTCCTCTAGCAATTTGACTTCTTAATATATTGGAACTTTTTCCTTATTTCTGCCCTGCCTGCCCCCTTTAACTAAATTAGATTATCGTTGTTTCTTATTTGGAATTCTAAATAGCTTCTTAACAGGTTTGTTCCTAGCCTTGCCTTTCTCTAGACTGTTGTTCACATAGCTAGCTGTCTGTAGGAATTTTCTAAAATAAACATTGAAATACATCACTTCTGTGATAGCAAATCTTTCATAGTCTTCTCATTGCTCTTAAAATTTAAATTCAAATTCCTTAGCCTGGCTGTTCAAACATTTTGGACCCTGCTGAACTCACTAGTGTCATCTCTTGTTATTCTGCTGAATTTATAGTTATATACTGTGCATTAACTATACTGAGCTTCTTTTACTTTCTTGGGTGTGCCATCTCAAGAAATGTCCAGATTTTTATTTGGAAGTAAAAATGTTTTACTCTTTTATGGGCCTTGCATGGAGTACTTTTCTTCTTTGACTTTCCCTATTTAAAACTACTGGATAGCCTTACTTAGATGAAAGTAGGTGTTTCTATCATGTATTGCTGTTACTTCTGTCAAAACATTCACAAATTTATTACACTTTCTTCCTATCTTCACCCTTTGACTCTAACATCTGAGGGGGCAAGAACTATATCTTACTGATATATTCTCAGCACATAGCTTAAAGCCTTGCATATAGTTGGTACCAAGTAAATGCATAATAAATGTAGAGATTCTGAATTCCATTATTCTCCAGTGAGTAATTTACTTTTGTTTTGATAGGCAGTTCACTTGGCTGGTTGTAAACTGTGGACTTTTTTTTCTTGGAAAATGGTTCCAGTGTCAGTCCAGATCTTTTGCCATTAACTGAACTGCTTTTGGTTTGTTCCACATTTAGTCAAACCCAGGTGTAGGATAATGGCAGTCAAGATTTGGCTAAATATTTAGAGATATCTTCTCTTTCTATCTCTTCCTTCTGGTATTCTCTCATTTCTTCAGTGGACGTAATTCCACGGGTTCAGTTTTCTGATGTCTTTGGACAGAGAGTTTGGATCTGTAGTAATATATCACCTTTTTCATTTCTGATTTGACAATATTTATTTTTTTGTCTTTATTTTCCTGACCATTTTCACTAGAGATTTATCAATTGTGCTAATCTTTTTAGAGTCAGTTTTCATTTCACTGATTTTTCTCTTATACATTTTTATTTTCAATTTCACTGACTTTTGCTATTTGTTATTTCCTTGTTCTGCTTGTTTGGGTTTTTAGTTTGCTTTTCTTTTTCTTAAGATGAAAGTTTTTATTATTGATTCAAGATAGTTTTCTTTACAAACTGAATTTACATTAAGTACTGCTTTAAATGTGTCCCATGTATTTTGGTACTTACAAATTTATGATTATTATTGTCATTAAATTCAGAATGTATTCTAATTTCCTGTGTGTGAGTACCATGGTTATTTGGAAATAATGTTGCTTAATTGCCAAGTATTTGGGAAATATTTTAGCTGTTTCTCCACATACTGGTCCCTACTTTTAATTTTATGTGATTGCAGAATATATTTTCTAGTTCTATAGTTTTTAATTAAATTTGTGGGGGTTTGCTGTATGAGACATAATATTATATATTTTTATGAATATTATATTTGCATTTGCAAGCTATATTCTGTTCTTTTTAAGTGGAGTATTCTCTACATTAGACAAAGGTATTTTATAGTTTCATTTCAGTGTTCTATATCATTAATAATTACTTGTTTACTTTATTAGTTCCTTAGAGGGAAATATTGAAGCTGCTGTTGTTATTTTATCTTTTTCTATTGTCTGTGTATTTTGAAGCTTTTTTTAAAAATCCTGCATATACATTTTAAGATTTTCTTGATGATTTTATCTCTTTACTGTTATATAACATTCTCATTGTCTCTGCTAATAATCCTACTTTAAATCTTTGTCTGATATTAGCTACTCCAGCTTACCTTTGTAAAAAATTTTCTTTAATCTGTATACTTGTGATTATTATTTGTGTGGCATATGTGTTTGTATTCATATATATATATATATATATATATATATATATATATATGTATATATATGTTATTTTAAGTTAATTTTTTTTTCTTGGTAGATGGCATAGGTATTGCTTTTTGTTGTTGTTGTTTTGATATCTCATCTTACATTCTCTGCCTTTTAAACTGGAGTTTTTATTCCATATAAATTTTCTAATTATTTATATGATTGGATTTAAATCTACTATCTTATTGTTTTCAGTTTTTTCTTTCTGTTGTTTTTCTTTCTTGGTTTGGTTATTAGTTTTATCTTTTCCCCCACAGTAATTTTTCCAGGGTTTATAATATACATTTTCAACTTACCATGTCCATTTTTAAATATTATACTACATCATATATAGCATAAAAATCTTAAAATAATATCTTCTTACGTTTTGTGCTATTGTTTTTAATTTGTTTCATCAGCATTTTATAAATTCCACAATATATTGTTACTTATAAGATAATTTAAAAAGTTTTGAACTTCATATATTTGGAAAATTTATGTTTTATGCATTTTAAAGCTATATGCTTATATAATTTAGTCTTATTATTACTTCATTTCATAGTTCTAACTTTATGTGTAACCATCATAGTCATTCTACTGTTGGCAGCTATTTGTGTTATATCTAATTTCAGACTATAACATTAGTGATACAAATGAACATTCTTGTACAAGTTTCCATTTGAGAATGTGTAGAAAATTTTTCAGTATATATACATAGAATTAGAATTGCTAGTCCATTTGTGTATATACTCAACTTTATTAGATCTTGCTGAACTGTTTTCCTCAGTGGTTTTACTGGTTTATACTCCCTACCAGCAGTCTAGCAGAATTCCTTTTACTTATTGTCTTAGCCAATACTTCATAATGTTCAGAAGTTTTAAATTTTTTCAGTGTTGTGGGTGATTGGCAGTGTTATAGGTGATGCTGTAGATAAGATCAATTCACAGCGGTCAGTAGTCACACCAAACTTTCTGTCATGAAACTTACATTCTAATGTTATGTTAAGTATTTTTTTTGTTTTGTTTGTTGTGAGAGGGTTCATTTCAAAGCCAAGCCACACATTTTTTTCCATCTGCTTAATGGCAATATTTACTTAGTTCTTAAGTATGTTTAATAAATTTGGCTGCTACTCAATTTTTTTCTAATTATTTGTGTTGATAGTATGCCACTTTATTCATTTTCAAAATCCTAAACATTGTTTTAGTCAGCTTTTTCACTATTGTGACCAAAAGATGTAATAAGACCGATTAGATGAAGAAAAGTTTATTTGGGGTCTTACAAATTCAGAGGTCTTAGAACAAAGAGAGAGTTCCACTCATTCATTCAAGACTCTATACCCAAAGACACAACCTCAGGGACACACCTCTTCTAGCCACACCCTACCTACCTATACTTACCACCTAGTTAATCCCTACCAGGTGATTAATGCACTGATAAAGGCTCTCATAACCCAATCATTTCACCTTTAGGCTCTCTTGCATTGTTTAATACATGAGCTTTTGGTGCACACCTAGTGTCTACACCATAACAATGAGTAAGTTGGGTTCTATTAGAATAGTTATTGCCAAAAAATTTGGTAAAGGGAAGGTCAAGAAGAAGTTCCAGGTTTGCTATTTTTTGCTTTTGTTTTGTTGACAATGTAAGCCATTTTTCTTTTTTTCTGCTACAACAGAGCCTTCTTGCAGATAAACTTTTTACGTGATTCTTTTCTGTATGAATCTACCAATACTGTTTGCCTCTTAATTACAATGAAAATGTGTATGGTTTTGTTAGTATTTTATATTTTATATTCGATTTTTTCTTTTGCTTTTGAATCATTTCCAGTAGGAGGAGAAGAAAATACCCATTTAACCATACTTATACCACAAATATTGACTGACTTTTATATTATTTCACGATAACTTAATTTTTTTCATTTACAGTTATAAGAAGTTGATGTCTCTGAAAATAACTGATACTGATATAAGACCGAAGATCAGTTTAAAATTTAATACAAAAGGTATTATTTTAGTTTTATATGACTCCTTTTGAAAAGTATGTGAACATATTTTACTTTCTCTGTAAAGTGTCATGCCATTAACAAGCATACCATCACCTTTATTGGCTGTTCTCTAGACTTGGGTTTATACCAGTGAGCAGCACCTTTTGTAGGCTAGAACTCACAGACAGAAAGATTAGCAGTATATGGGTATCATATTACTTTGGCATTCTATAGTACGGCATGCCAGGTAGCTGTGACTACACAATAAGATTTGCCTCAGCAGAGCTTTCCTCCAACTCCTCTCCCATTGTTACTATTTTTCCTTTTGATAGAGCAGCATTTAGAGCATCCTAACATGGGGTAAATGAACATTCTCATCTGTGAGCCAAGTAGTCTAAACTAAGGTGCCAATATTCAGGAATGTGCTAGGAAATGCTCTCTCCAGCACTTAGAGATATTACAGGTCCTTGGTCCCAAGGAAGACTAGTTTGGTGGCAGTCCTTTGTGCTAGGGGAAATGGATATCCCTCTTAGCAGCCAGCTTTTTATTGGGCTAGCTGGAGAAAGCTCTTTGAGTCATTTTATTGTTAATTTTGTTCAGGTCCACAGCAAATGTGAGGTATACTAAGTATAAATACTAATTTAAAATTTTATTAAAACATGAAATCAAGAAGGATAAAATAAGCCACATTCTATGATAAATACATTTTGATATTGATATAAGTACTATCATATACCAAATACTATCATATACCAAATTCTTACTACTTTCTAACTCATCTTAGTCTACTTTCTTTCTGTGAAAGTACTACTAAACTAGGAAAATACTGAATAGTTTAGTCTCATGCCTATTTTATTTCATTAATGACATACATACTTTATCATTAAATTTATTTTGGGGTGTAAAAACATGAAGTTTACTAGATTAGTGCTTCTAAGAATTTGTATGTATTTAATAAAAATCTGATGGTTTTATTAAAATGCAGGTGCTAATTCAGTAGATCTGGAGTGGGCCTGAGATTCTGCATTTCTGACAGGCTCCCAGGTGGATGCTGCTGCTCTTGGTCTGTGGATGACACTTTGAGTAATAAGGATTTAGATTTTGTTTCATGTTTCTTGATATAGACATGTGCTTTCTAATATGATAACAACTAGCCTATGGCATAGTTTAAAGATTAATTAAAATTAAATAAAATTTAACACTATGTTCCTCAAGATAAGCAACATTTACAGTGCTCAGTATCAGACAATTTTTAGACAATGCAAATATAAAACATGTTTGTTATATAAACTCTATTGAATAGTGTTAAAAATTAGGATAAAGTATAGTTGTTTAAGTGAAGTATAAACATTGCAATTATCATTCCTGGAAAATTTTAGAGGCCTAATACTTTGATGACATTTGGTTGCCAAAGCTCATGTACTTGAATGAAACCTTGGATGGTTGAAAGGTTCTGGTGATTGCTTTTGCTTGGGTACATATTGTTTTTGTTTAAGGTTTTTTGACAGCTAGATAGAAAGCAGCATGTTTATTTAGCACCAGTTGTGGCAAAGCACTATGCTGTGCTTCATTCCTTAGGAATAGTTTAGGAGCTTAGAATGTAATTCAAGAGGCCACATAGAAAAAGAGCATTAATGTGGAATGTCTTGACTTCTCAAAATTCATTTTCAGATGAAATGCCTATCTTCAAACTTGATTATAATTATTTCTATCATCTGCTTCATATAATTATTATTTCTGGTACTGACATTGTCCGGCAAATATTTGATGAGGCTATGCCACCCCCTCTTTTGAAAAAAGAGCTGCTTATACACAAGAATGTGCTGGAATCCTACTACAACCATCTTTGGACCAATCACCCATTGGGTGGATCATGGCATCTTCTCTATCCTCCAAACAAGGAGCTACCACAGTCCAAACAGTTTGACTTATGCCTCCTCTTAGCTCTCATAAAACATTTGAATGTATTCCCTGCACCAAAAAAAGGCTGGAATATGGAACCACCATCATCTGATCTCTCTAAGTCTGCAGACATCCTGAGGCTGTGCAAATACAGGGATATCCTCCTTAGTGAGATTTTGATGAATGGTCTCACTGAGTCACAATTCAGTTCAATTTGGAAAAAAGTTTCAGATATTCTTCTGCGCCTTGGGATGAAGCAAGAGGATATTGACAAAGTGAAGGAAAATCCCATTGAGAATATCTCCCTTGATTACCATCAGCTATCCATCTACCTAGGCATACCAGTACCAGAAATCATCCAGAGGATGTTATCCTGCTATCAACAAGGTACTAAGTAATTGTTTACTTCAGTCAGTAAATCTCATTGAAAGTGTGCTCTGTGCCAGGCACAATGCAAAGGGTAGAAAGAGTCAGTGAAGTTGAATTCTTGGTAGAATAGATTCAATAAGAAGGTGATGAGAAAAAAAAATGAAGGTGGTAATGGAAATTATGGTACTACAGATATTTACAGAATATGTGGGATGTCCTCCCTCAAAGGAGTCTTAAAAAGCTTTCTGGAAAATATAATATTTAAGGAATTCTTAAATGATCTAGAGAGGCTTGCCACATGAAGAAGATGAGGAAAGGATATTTCAGAGGAAAACAACAAATTTATAGAAATGTAATAATATATTATGATGCAGGAAACTAAAAAAATTGGTATTAATGACATTAACGTAGAAGGGAGTTCATAGAAAAAAACATACTCAAGAGGATTTCTTTTTTCATATTGAGAAAGCAATTATTAAGACTTTTTTTTCTTTTGGTACTGGAATTTAACCCAGGAGCTCTTTATTACTGAGCTGTGTACCCAGACCTCTTTATTTATTTTTTAATTTTAATACAGTTTCTTGCTAAGTTGCTTAGAGCTTCACTAAGTTGCCAAGGCTGGCCTCTATATTGTGATCCTCCTGCCTCAGCCTCCCAAGTCACTAGGATTATAGGCATGCACTCTCATGCCCAGCTTTAAAAATTTTTAAATAAAATGATTTTATTACTTCTCCAAAAGTAAATATGCCTAAAACCATGAATTACAGGTGCTGTGTGATTTGAGGATGCCTTTATAGACACAATAGGTATATATTTCTTTTCCTCTTCTTTTCAGCCAAACCTTGATGTTTATTTTAAAATTTTAGCAGCTATCCATTTGCTGTGGGTAATTAAAATATTAGATATTAGAAGTGTCTGAATTCAGCAGTTCCATTCATAGACTTGTCTCTTGATATGTGAAACACTTTGGACTTTCTCTGCTACATCCCAGGATTGCTTCTCAGATCTGCTCTTGGGCAATAGAGTTCAAAGCCTGTCAGCATCATTGAAATTCTTGCTGTGCTATTCTGAGTGAATGTTTCTTGTCCCCAAGTTATTAGCCTAATGAGTAACTGATGACCACACCTATACTATTAAATGTACAATTTCCCAAGTTTCTAGTAATTGTTGAACCTGGTCCAGGTTTTCTTCAGAGAAAATTACTTTGTCTCACTCCCAGTCCTGGTAGTAAGGTTCTGGGATAGCTTTATTTGATTAATATTTGAGAGCCTTTTTATAAGTGTAAGGAGACACTGAGTTTAGTGAAATGGGAAAATTAATAAGGAAGAATTCTTGATTTATAAATTTACTTACTAATTGTATTTTTCAAAATATATTTACTGTATTAAGATTTTAAATAGCAAAAACTCATGAAAATGAGGTAATATTTGGAAAGGGCTTTAAACGCCAATTCCAGGCATTTCAAGCAGTTTTTACTTGTATAGTCTGAAGAGCTTATTGATCAAGTTCCTTTAATAGTGGCTTTCTTAGTATCTTTCTTCTCTTTCCTCAGTTATTAAACTTGCAGTTTTTATTCATTTATCTATGAATATTTGATAAATACCCATTGTCCTCACTAAATCTCCATGAAGGTTGTTATTTTTTTTTCACCCTTCAATCTCTAGAGATTAACACAGCCTGATGCATATCATAAGTGCTCAATAAATATTAACAGACAAGAAGAGTGGTGCTGACCAGGATAATTCAGATTGCTAAAAAAAAAAAAAAAATCACAAAGTTTCAATGGAAATTTACTTCATAATTGACTGTTATACCTTCATGGCCTTAAATTAACAATAAGGAATTTTCTGCTTTGTTTAAGCACTTATATTCTAGGCTTTTTCTCTTATCAACTATTAAATTTTTGTGTAATTTTCTCTCTTTAATCATGAGCTTATAATTTTTTTTTAAAGAGAGAGAGAGAATTTTTAATATTTATTTTTTAGTTTTCGGCAGACACAACATCTTTGTTTATGTGTGGTGCTGAGGATTGAACCCGGGCCACATGCATGCCAGGCGAGCGTGCTACTGCTTGAACCACATCCCCAGCCCAGAGCTTATAATTTTTATATGATAATCTAGGTTGTGCCTTATCTAAATTGCTTTGATGACCATAAATTGCTATTTTTATAGTTAATTATAGAATGAATTGGTGCTGTGTAAAAATCTTACTCTTTTCTTAAACTTAGTCAGACCTTTGTTGGTAGCATTTGTAGTTGTACATCTAAATTTTTTTATTTTTATTTTTTTGTACCATAGGAATTGCTCTGCAGTCAATAACTGGCAGTCAACGTAAGTATATTTAACAATAAAGTAATTAAGAGTGACCTTTTAATTTGTGATACCTAAGGGATAGCTATAGGATTTATAGTTGGTCAGATTAACTGTTTAATAAACTGTAAACTATACCTATTTATTAAAAGCTTGGGAAATCATTTGTTCATATTAATACTAGCCAGCTAAATCTTGAATGAACCTTGGTCTTAGTACATATACTTCAGGTTGTTACCTAAGCATGATGTTTTTAACTTGTTGTCAAACATGTACAGCTTTATCTGATTAACAATTAATTGTTTATAGCTGTATTTTTTTTTTTTTTTTTTTTTTGGCCAGGTGATGAAGTGAGTTAATGTATTTTTAAACTTCCATTTATTTATTTATTTGATTTTTTTTTTTTTTTTTTTTTTTTTTGAGATGGGGTTTTCCTAATTTCCCCATTATGGCCTCTCAAATTCCTGAGCTTAAGTCTTTGTCTCCAAAATACCTGACACTACAGATATACAACACCATACCTGGCTTTTTTATTTCCATTTTTGTGTTGTTGTTGTTTTAAATATAATTAACATTCAGCTTTTTTTTAAAAAAAAAAAAAAAGGATCTATTTAGAGGTAAATGTTGAACCATCCAGGTGAAGTTTTGGGCTGAGTCTCTGTGGCAATAACAAGGAACAGTGTCAAAGAGAGCACATAATAAGGGGCTGATATCCTTCTTATGATAAAGAAAAAATAGGTATTTTAATTTTTCCTTATCTTCTTTATGTTTCTGATTTGTATCCTAAAATAATACTGGTTACAGTATTTACAGGGTCAGTGTCAAAACTCAGAAACAGTATTTTGTGTCTACTTAAGTTCTAAAGTAATTAATTACCTATAGTCTACTTAAGATACCAACAAAATTTCATAGCATTTTGGTTCATACAGATTAATTCCAGGCTAATTATATGTACCTATTATTTGATCATTGATAGACATTGTATTTTTATCTAGTATTTGGAAAAAGTAAGATTTATTCTGTATCTCTTTTTTTGGCATATGTTATATATATATACATATACACATACAGATATTTAGGCAAGCATTTTTATAATCATAATAAGAGACTAAAATTGCTTGCATCTAGATTCTGAGTGCTTTGTCTTTAAAAATTAGGTATTGAAATAGAAGAGTTGCAGAATGAAGAGGAAGAACTAAGTCCACCATTCATGGAATACAATATAAATGTGAAATCAAACACTGAAATACAGTTAGCAGAAATGAGTAAAGATGGAGCCTCAATACCCAGTGAATCTTCAACAGAATCTATTAAAGATCTCCAGGAAGTATAAGCTTTCATTAATATTTGAATTTCAAAAACTTAATCTGGGCCTTTAGTTGTGTGTACTATACTTAAGGCATTATGATTTTAGCTTATATTTAACTGTGTTCACACAGAACTTGAATTGGAATACTTCTTTCCTCAGTACTTTATTCCATAATAATTCCTGCCATTACCATTTATTTTATCAACATTTATTGAACACTTTACTCTGTGCCAGGCTCCATGCTAGATTTCTGAGTACAATTCTTCTTCCTGATTAATGGAAGTCTAAGTGGAAGGGTAGCAGAAAGAAAAAGAGTGTATAATGGGGTATAGAGCAGAGAGAAAGAGAAAATTGAAATATTTCAATGCCACTTGCACAGAAGTAGAATTTAAATCATCTAGGATAGAATCTCCATGTTTCTTAATAACTAGCAAAAGTTATTATATAGTCACTAAGTTTTTCATGGGCTTAATCGTTCATCTTATGAACATGAATATGTTGCTCTTTTAAAAGTGCTTTCTTCCTCACATATCTAGATGTTTGAATTATAGGATAAGCAGCACTACAATACAGTAAAAAAGAGTTGTAAAATAAAAGTGCTTTCTTTCTTTGTTGGTCACATGCATGTGTTCAAGTGAGCACCTGAAAGCATTTACCCTTAGCCTACTTATTGACAGAATATTCTATTCCTTTATACTTTATTGATTTGTCAAGGACAAAAAACTAAGACTAAAATAAAAATAAATGTTTCCATAAAACCTAGAAAGAAATATGATTTATAGTAGTAGAAGACAAACTATCAATAGTTAGAAGAAGCATGCAAAATAGCCCATTGTATACTTTGAGCTGCATATTAAATGATTTATTTCTTGCCTGCTAGGTTAAGAGTAAACCAAAGAAAAAGAAAAAAACTAAGAATAAAAAGGTAAGAGACTACATGAGCATTATAATACAGAGTTGCCTGATTATCAAGTCTTCATTTTAATACATGAATTCATTGTTAGAACTTAAATTAGTCCAAGATAGACATGTAGCATGAATGACTCAATGGCATGTTGAGTATAGGATTATAGAGAAATCCACTTACATTGTATATAGTTGAAACAGTATATACAACTCTAAATCATAATTTTCACTTTTCAGTATATAAATATGTTGATTGAATTAGTCAATTTAAAATTCCCTTAATTTCTGCATACCACTGTCATTTTAAAAATGTCTACTGAGTATTTTAATAACAGCTTCCTTTGTCATATTTCTACTATGTAGAAGCATTTTTCAACATGTTTAGAAATCTTATTTTCTTTTGTGTGTCTGAGAGTCTGCCAAAAATGCAATAATGTGCAATAAAGGAACAAATGCAACCTTTTTCATTGCTCTTTCCTCATGTCTACCAGTTCCAAAAAAAAAAATTCAAAAAGTCTTACAGTTTTATTAAAAAGTCTTCTAATCACGTAGACAGTTACAATGCAAAGTGAGGTGTTTTTTTAACCTAGACATATTACTGTCCATTTTGTGGTTCATACTTAGTGGTGAAAAAAAATATTGTTTTTCTAGTCTGAAACAATATATTTAAAATCTTGATATCTTTGTTTATTATATACTGAGTGATTGTAGTTCTCCCAGCTACAATCTGGTGAGACCATAATCTTTGTCATTTGGAAGTATGCACAGATTTTAATCATTGATGAATTTACAAAGTACTTACTGATGTGAAGAACAAAATAAATAACATGTCAAAATATTCTGTCATATGTATCTAAAAAGAAAAAAACAAAAAACAAAATAAAGATAATTTATACATTATATGATAAATAAATATCAGTATTATTTTCACAGTTTTCATAACCATCATTTATTGTAACTTATTTAGCTCCAAAGTTTTGAAAATTAAATTGTTTTTAAAATTCAGATATATGCATTTTTTTTTAATTTTGGAGAGTTTTTCCTTATAAAACACAGTCCAGTTCACTAGATTAGTGGTATATTTTATTTCTGCCAAAATATTGATAAGTCCCAGGTCTAAGACTATCTAAAGCTGGACAAGTAAATTCACAGCTGTCAAACCACAAAACTAAGTTCTATGTAGTATGTCTTTTCTCTGATTCCAAAAAAATTAAAATATGATAATTCTCAAATTCTCAATTTTAGTTAAATAGAAATGTCAAATTGAAACCAAACAGAGAAAATACAACTAGAAATAAATGGAAATATCACTAAAAATTTCATACATATGGATATTAAAAATGTTTTATTAAATGTCAACAAATATCTAGGTATTATCTTGTTTCCTTAACATCTTTTTTTCTAATTTAGTTTAAGAAGTTCAAATACTTTTGAAATAAATTTTATTAAGATAAAATTTGGATATTAGAAGAGAGATCTTATATCTTTATCTTGTATCTTTTATCTAAATTTTTAAATATTTAAAAAATGCTTAAAGTTACACAAACAATTATTTTATATGGAATAATCCTATTCATATGCTTAAATTGCTGTGCTGTAGGTGCAAAGAATTGTCTAGTTGTAGCATAGGCAACCAGTTACAAACAGTGACATCAACCAAATTCTCTAATGAGGAATTCTTACAAAAAATTTTAACATTAAATTATGCTTCTTGCACAAAGCAACAATGACTGTTGTAGTCAGCTATACAATGCTGTTACCAAAATGCCCAGCAAGAGCAATTTGGAGGAGGAAAAGTTAATGTGGGGCTCATGATTTCAGAGGTCTCAGTCCAGAAATGGCCAACTCTGTTGCTCTGGGCTTGATGTAAGGTAGAACTTCATGGTGGAAGAGTATGGTGGAGGAAAGCAGCTCAAGACATGGCACCAGAAAGCAGACAGACTTCAGCAGAGACAGAATATGTACTATACAGGCACACCCCCAGCAACCCATCTCCACCAGACATACCCTGTCTACCCTCCTAGGTTACCACCCAGTTAATCCATTCAAGTGGATCATAACCCAATCAGTTCACCTCTGAACTTTCTTGCATCATTTCATGCATGAGCTTTTGGGAGACACCTCATATCCAAACCATAGCAGTCATTTGAAACCATAGCAGTCTCTGCATGAAATTATATTCTCTAATAAAATATCAAGAAAAGGTAGAATTTGTATAGCATATAGTGGGGACAGTACACACTTTGTAGCTATTCTGTATTTTCTCTTTCTTCAGTTAGGTATTGAGTATTCCTTCTAATATAATCTGAATTGTAAATAACTCTTTTGGATATTTAGATCCTTCCATCTCCTTCCCAGGGTTGGAATTGGGAAAAGAATAGAAGTCTTTTGTGATGAAGCCTTGTGGGAGAAAAAAATGACAGAAAACAAATCTAGCTCTTCAGATTGCGTGGCCTTGCTACAGAACAGAAGTTGCAGAGATGAATTCAAGAGAGATTGATGTATATTGGCATAAAGTTGTCATAGGAACAGCTAGAAGGAAATTTGAGAAATAGTCTAGAAATAATTTATACTATACTAGGTATACTTATTATGTACAACTAAAGATCTTTTCAACTTGGGCATTCAAGTGCACAGGAACCAAAGTCAGAGTCAGTAATTCTAAATTGTAAAATCAAATTGGCATTGAACATTGAACGTAAGTCAGAAAACTGAAACATCAGAATTTTCTTAGTGTACTGGTAACAGCAGAAGAGCATTGTCTGGGGCTGGGGTTGTAGCTCAGTGGTAGAGAGCCTACCTGGCATGTGTGAGGCACTGAGTTCGATCCTCAGCACCTCATAAAAATAAATGAAATAAAAGGTTTTGTTTCCATCAACTACTAAAAAAAAAATAATAATTTAAATGAAAAAGACCATTGTCTGTATAGAAAGAAACTCTGAATTTCTTGTAAACAAGAGATGGTAGAAATTAATTCTTATATAGTATTCCTAATTTATGTCATTTCTGTTACCTTTATTTGATACATTGTTGCTATAGTTTTAATGAAGATAAAATTTAGGGACTTTTTAAAGATTTCTTCCAAACTGAGATCTCCTGAATACTTCTCTGTTATTGTTTTTTGTTGTTGTTGTTTGTTTGTTTTTCTTTTGATTTTGTTTCTACTGGGAATTGAACCCAGAGACACTTAACTCCTGAGCCATATCCCCAGCCCTTGTTTGTATATATTTTTATTTAGAGACAAGATCTCACTGAGTTGCTTAGAGCCTCCATAAGTTGCTGAGGCTGGCTTTGAACTTATTCATTATCCTCTTGCCTCAGCCTCCTGAGCCACTGCAATTATGGGCGTCTGCCACCGGTCCTGGCCACCTTGTTTAAGATTGTTAATGTTTTAGTCTGATTGCACTTTACATGAAGGTTTCCAAGAACCCTTGTAATTAGCATTGGAATAAATCGAAATTACATATACCCTTTTCTGAATTTTACCGACAGTTCAAACTCGACCCCAATATTCACCTTCATTATCTGAGTCAGTGATTTTTAATGTTATATGTCATGACTTAGTAGTAGATTATAAAATCAATTTAATAGATTAGAACCACCATTTTAAAGAAGGTAGAATAATAGAAATAAACAATACCACAGTCACTGTTCATTACAGATAACATGAATATTTTATGAAATTTATATTTTAATTTTTCACTTGTGAGTAAAGATATAGATAAGTAAGCATATATGGCATCATGATATAAAATGTATTTATTTGGTTGTGATCAAAAATATTTGAGAAACACTGGATCTAAATGAGATATCACTATGCTATATTGATATAGTTGATATAGGTTATTAATTCTTAATGCTTTTTTTCAGAATAAGGACTCAAAAGAAGAGCAAGTGTAAGTATTATTTAATTTAATTTTTAAGTTTTTCTTAGTATTTGCAAAGTGTGCTTTGTCCATAACACTCAGCTTTCCTTTGAAAAATTTTTCACTAAGAGAAGAAAAAAAACAGTTATTTTTCTTAACAAGTTGCTGCTATGTTACAGAAAATGACAAAAAGTTGAAATATTTAGCTTAGAAGAATAGTCTCTCACCATTTTTTCTCTGAGGCTACTTAGGAGTCATCTAGTGCTCACTGATTCATTCAAGAAATAACTTGAGTTCTGCATAAAATATTTTTAATTGTATTCTATATTGTAGTAGCCAAATCTAGACTAGATCTAGAATAAATCATTGTTATTCCCCAGTGACCTCTTTAGAAGAGTTTGATTTAATGTGTTTTTATTTAACCTAAAGTGGTGGTGGTAGTGGTGGGTTTTTTTGTTGTTGTTGTTTGTTTGTTTTTAAAGAGAGAGAGAGAGAGTGTGTGTGTGTGTGTGTGTGAGAGAGAGAGAGAGAGAATTTTAATATTTATTTTTTAGTTTTTGGCGGACACTACATCTTTGTTTGTATGTGGTGCTGAGGATCGAACCCAGGCCGCACACATGCCAGGCGAGCGCGCTACCGCTTGAGCCACATCCCCAGCCCCTGTTTGTTTGTTTTTTATCTCAGTTATTGACAGTGAATTTTTAACTTTTAACATAAACATTTCAATGTCAAAACACCACTAAGAGATATTATATAACCATGTGATTGATCACAATATAGTAGATGAAGGAAGGGGATAGAACATTTAATGAAGAAACAACATTATTTCTACCAAAATATTGGTAACTGTTTATTAGAAACATTAGAAAATTTCTCAGAACATAAATTGGGATATCTTTTAAATGAAAGCAAGAACATATTTTGTAAACTTTAAAGCTATTATTTCTAGTAAATATTTCTTATGGACACAATCCACTTGTTGAATAAATAATTCATCAGTGGCACATGCCTATAATCATAGTGGCTCAGGAGGCTGAGACAGGAGGATGGCAAGTTCAAAGCCAGCCTCAGCAAAAGCAGGTGCTAAGTAACTCAGTGAGACCCTGTCTTGAAATAAAATACAAAATAGGGCCAGGGATATGGTTCAGTGGTGGAGTTCATCCCTGGTACCCTTCCCCCACAAAAATTAGTTCATCAGCCAAGATATGATTCTGCTTTCTTTGGCAACATATTGAGCCACTAGAGCAACAGGTTTTTGTTTTGTTTATTAGTTTGTTTCTTGGCTTTTTCTAAATGCCATAAAAATTACTTAATAAAAGTGACACATTGTCAGCGATCTTTTTTTTTTTTTTTTTTTTTACATTGTAGATCCAAATCTATGTAATGATCAATATACCCCAGAGGCTTTGTTTTTAAGTGAGAATTTTCAAATACCCACAAAGTAAAGAGAGTACTATATATACAACAGTATAAATACCTATCATCCCAATTCATCAGTTAATCATTTTTTCACATTTGTTTCATACTTTGTTTGACATTCTGTTCTGTTTTCAGTTTTGAAAATTATTGTAATTTTACCTCTTTATACTTCAGTTTTCAACTGTTAAAAATATGAACATTTTCCTATATTTCCCAGTGCCATTATTGTACTGAAAATATTTAGGAATAATCTTGGGAAGCTTTTAAAAATGCAAATACATATATATATATATATATATATATATATATATATATATTTTTTTTTTTTTTACTTAGAGGGGTGCCTGGAAACTTGTATCTTTTTTTTTTTTTTAAGCTCTTCAAATAAGTTAAAAAATTGAGTTCGGGAAACTGGTCCATATAAACAATTGATTCCATTGAACTTTCTAAATGTTTAAGTCACTCTAGAATATCTCAGTTATGTCTAATGACTTTTATAAATTCTACAAACGTTAGATGTTAGTGTTCTAAAAAAGTAATACTGTATCCTAAAATTTTATTCACTTGCAAAATCAAGTCATCTATATTGTGTTTTAAATAAAAGTACTATTTCTAGTTATCATTCAGGAGATTAGGGAAGAAATTTAGAGTTACTAAATAGTAGGCCAAGTAAAAGATTAGTAGCATGCATTTAAATTTAGACATAAGCATAAAAATTGGACACTTGACATTATATATTTAGTATTTTTATTTTTTAGTGGTTCTTATTAGTGGTGTAGTTACTGAATGCTATGTTGTCACTATAGTTTTATTTAAAAATTCTTTTGTAAAAGAAACTTATATTTGATAATCTATTTTATGTTGCTATGCATAGCCCTCCATTTACACTGAAGTTGATTAAACCAGCCTACTTGTCAAGACAATTTTGGGTGGTAGGGAATGTTCAGATGAATAAATAATAGAGCAGATGTGGACATGCTTGCCAGTGTTTCTCAAAATATTGTTTTACACGTCAACTGATAATTCAGTTATAATTTGAGAAACAAAATAGATACTTCTCAAAAGAAATACAAATGGTCAACAAATATATGAAAAAATGTTTGACATCTAGCAATTAGAGAAATGCGTATCAAAACTTTTTTGAGATTTCATCTCACTTCAATCGGAATGGCAATTATATAATAGTAAATGTTGACAAAGATGTGGGGAAAAGGTATACTCATACATTATGGGTGGGACTGCAAATTAGTACAACCACTCTGGCATGCAGTATGGCGATTCCTAAAAGGAGAAATGGAACCACCATGTGTCACAGTTATCCCACTCCTTGGTATGTATACAAAAGATTTAAAATGAGCATTCTACAATGATGCAGCCACATTAATGTTTATAACAGCACAATTCACAATAGCCAAGCTATGGAACCAACCTAGGTGCCCTTCAACAGATGAATGGATAAAGGAAAAGTGTGTTTGTGTGTGTGTGTGTGTGTGTGTGTGTGTGTGTGTGCATGTATACACACACAAATATATACATATGTGTATACACACAGGCACACACACGTGCGCACATACACACATACACACACACACACACACACACACACACACACACTAAGCCATAAAGAAAAATGACATTATGGCATTTGCCAGTAAATGGATGGATCTGGAGACTGTCGTGTTAAGTGAAATAGCCAGTCTCAAAAAGTCAAAGGTAGAATCTTTTCTCTGATATGCAGAAGCTAATCCAAAATAAGGGGGGAACATTAAAAGACAAAGAAAGGAAAAAGGTAGCTTGAATTTCATTAATATAGAGGAAAGATGAGTGGAATAGACAAAGGAGATTAAGGAGGAGAAGGAAGAGATGGGAAAAGGGAAAAATAGTAGAATGAATCTGACCAAGCTTTTGCATGTGAATGTATGAGTGTGGCACAGTGGGTCCCAGCATCAGGTATATCCACAGGACACTAATTGAAAAAAAAAAAAAAAAAAAAAAACTATAAACGGATTGAAGTAAGATTGACTGGAGAGGACTGGGAAGACAGGGAGAAATAGTGGAGATTGAATTGGAACTGCTTGACTTCCATACCTTTGTGATAATGACAGGGTGTAAGGTTACACCTTACACAGGTGTGTTTTATACAACTAAAATAAATAAATAAATTTATTGTGTTGAATAGGATTTAATAGTTTCTTTTAATGCTCTTTCAAATATTCTGATATTCGTTGTGAATGTTGAAGAGAAAAATATGGTATGAGCACTATCCAAACATTCTTTAACCATGACACCTTCTAATTCTGGGCATCTCATGAGACAAGTACAATACTAATTTAAGAAACAATAGCTTAGATGAAAAGCAATGTATAGTTAATAAAAAATCACATTGATCATATCACCACTACAGCTCATATATGGTAGAGAAGGAAGAACAGTTGAAGAAAGAACAAACAAATCCACAACTCATTGGTAGATTTATGAAAGACGATGCAAGTGACATTCAAGAGGATTCTGCATCTGAAGACAAGTTTTATAGCCTGGATGAATTGCATATTCTAGACATGATAGAGCAGGTAAGTGTGAGTGGAGAGGGAACAGCCCAGATTCTGTATTCCAGAAATAGTTGTTAACCTTTATTTTTTTCCATATTCTTTGAACAGGATGACTTTTTTTTTTTTTTCAGTTGCTGATAGATCTTTATTTTCTTAATTCCTGGTGCTAAGAATCGAACCCAGTGCCTCACACATACCAGGCACATGTGCTACCACTGAGCCACAGCCACAGCCCCCAGAATGACTTTTTTAAAAACCCAGCGGTTTCTGCTATTATAAGGAGAAAGTAAAAACAGAAAAGGAGATATGGTTTAGAGGGTGAAGAATAAAAAAAAGAAGGGGAGAAAAAACTTTAGGAACTGGAAATGTTTCATATTAGCCTTTAAATCGTTTCTTGGCCTTCACTATTGGCCAAAGTGATTACAAATGTATTCCTTGTAAAAGGTTTATGGACACCACAAGGGGGAAAAAAACTAGCATAATTTTACTGGATTCAATGTCATGACCAAAAATAGTTTTGTAAAACATACTTACTTTTTTTTTAAATTAAATCTGGTTTTTATCAAGTGTTTACAAAAATATAATGTACAATATTTTTTTCTTGTTCCCTTGGTGATAGTAGTCACTGTTTGTATATTCACTAAGAAGTATTTGTCAGTACAGATGATTACCTGACTGGTAGTACAGCATTCATATAAATGGTCATGCCCAATTTTTCTCCTTCCCATCTACAGTATTCAAATATGTACATTTTAACTGAAATTACATACTCTTAGTTTTGGATATCATGGTAAAGTTTAATTATGGGACCCCAAGTTTTTATTTAGTATCCAGGAGAGCTCTAGCAACTCAAAATTAGAATAAAAATGTTACATACCTTTCAAAAATGTTTATTCATTTAAGAAAAGACAAAAACATTTATGATGTACATGTTGCCAAGACATTATGTTAAGACATGGTCCCTGTTAACAGTGTTTACAATCTAGTGGAGAAGTTGAATATTAAAGTGAGTTGATAAAGTGCAGTGAAGAGGTTTGGACAATTAAGACTGCCTAAGTTAGAAATTATATAAATTAGAATTATATGAGGAGGATAATTAAGTTAGAAATCAGGTTCCTCCACATGCTGTGTGACCTTGGGCACGTTGCTACTCCTTTTATCTTAAAATTGGAATAATGAGTGTCTGACTCATTATTACAAAAAGCATACTTTAAAAAATGTTAAGTATGAGCGTAGATGTGATCAAAATACATTATTTGCATGTATGAATATGACACAGTGAAACCCATTATTTTGTATAATTAAAATGTACTAGTATAGGTAAGCATGCTGATGGCGTTATTCGACAGAAGCAGCAGCAGACAAGTAACTGTTGTTAGTGAAGGGTGTAATTTGGGAGAGGTGAGTTTATCTCATCAGAGAAGTGATGTTTTAGTTGAGACATGAATAGTTATTAGATGGTATCTTTAAATCCCCTGTAAATAACAATATAGTAGTACTTTTTTAAAGAGGAAAATAAGACATGCATTATTTCATTTTCTTAATAGGGTTCAACTGGCAAGGTAACTACAGACTATGGAGAAACTGAAAAGGAAAGGCTTGCCCATCAACGGCAGCTTTATAAATTGCACTATCAATGTGAAGTAAGTACTTTTCCCACTAGATCTGAGGAAAGCAAGAAATATTTCAAATGTTAAACTTAATATTTTTGCTTTTTAAAAAGAATACAGTTTAGTTTTTCTTTCAGTTTCTAATGATTTAAACCAAATTAACTGTGAAATAATATTTTTCATTGACCAGGATTTCAAAAGACAGTTGAAAACGGTGACATTTAGATGGCAAGAAAATCAAATACAAATTAAAAAGAAAGACAAAATAATTGCATCTCTTAACCAACAAGTGGCTTTTGGAATCAATAAAGTCTCCAAGTAAGTCCAAATTTTTTGATAGAAGGGAAATTGTGGGTTTCCCTTGTTTATCTAATAAGGATACTTATTTTGGCCACTGGATGGCAATATGACTACACAGTCAAAATTCCAAACAGGGCTTGTTTAAAAACCGACTATATTTTTGCCTTGCTAATTGAATTGAGAAATAACTAGCTGCTCATGTATTGGCTAAACAAGTGTGAAGGTAATAAAATTATATGAAGAGGATAATTAACTTTCAGGTTGTAACTCATAATTTGTAAAAATCTGATTGATGATTGGCTGATTCTTTATTGCATATTGTAAGTACATTTCTCAAAGACACCTATGGAATCATGTGAGTACTTCTTTATATTGGTGTGTCAGTATTTGTGTCATGGAGACTCTTCCCATATTTACCAAATCTCTCTTCTTTTATAGTCTTAAGTATTAAATGCCAAAGTCCCCAAATTCTGACTGATTAGGGAAAAACGATTCACCTACTTTATTTTTTATACTAATAGCTGCCTCCCACATATCTCAGTTGTAATAGTAGCATAGTTTGTAACACATTTGCTTATTTCAATAAACAGTTGTACTATACAACACCAGCCATACATGAAGTCTATTTCAGATTCCATTGAAGTTGCTAGAATTCTAGTAGGAAGAAGAGACAAAAACTAGCAGATGTTTTATAGTAAGAGAGTGCAAGATATGTCTTATAAAATTGGAGAAGTATTGGCAGCAATTTAGATCTAAATTTTCTA
Source organism: Urocitellus parryii (assembly GCF_045843805.1). Classification (NCBI taxonomy): domain Eukaryota; kingdom Metazoa; phylum Chordata; class Mammalia; order Rodentia; family Sciuridae; genus Urocitellus; species Urocitellus parryii. Next base: position 157,906,238 of record NC_135532.1, read on the forward strand.
TCACATGTTGTTAGCTTAAACATAAAAAGGGTTTTATAAAGAACTAGATGCCATAGTTTTGACAACATAATTTCAATTACCAACACCTTTAGATTTGTCCCTATTGGAGTAAGAGAGATCCTGTGAGTTCAGAAGGAGATGAGGACCTAAGAAAGTCTAGGCAAACTGAGCGGGCCACAATCACTTACTTCACTTATCTATACTTCAGGATTTAAAACTATCTTTTAGCCTGGAAAATGATAATCAATCCAGAATATGTCATGTAACATCAGAGATAAGAAAAGCAATTCTATAGAAAAGCAATTCTATCAGTGTGGATGAGCAGCCTCTCTTTTGCCATCAAAGAATATTCCTTCTCAATCCATAGGGCTACAGCCACCACTCTGTAGGATGCATATGTCTTCACATCAGAGCATTCACCAAACATATGTCAGGTGCCCACTGTGTCAAGAATTATATAAAGCACATGTAAAAGATAACAAGATGTATGCACAATTTATTATGAACAAATGAATACCATAGATTAACATGTAAGAATTAGAATTACATATAACAGGAACTTTTAGGTCCAACAAGATACAGTAGTCCCATTCTTCTCAGCTCCCTGCATCCTGGTTATAACACAACCAAACATAGGAACACTCTAAAAGGTTAAAGAGGAAAATAATATATACAATAATATATATATCTAAAGACTTTGGGGTTCGTTGGAACAAAAATGACAGTAAGTGTTCTTGTTGCCTCCCATATGTATCCCAGACAAGATACTTCAGAAGCTAGAACTGTGAATAACCACAGAAAGAAAAAAAAATTCTAAGAAGTTTGTTTCCTCTAGTCAAAGGATCAGGAAAAGGAAAGTATAACAACAGTAAACACTTTGATAGTGACCACCCTACTCTAGCTAAACACCAGTGGCCCCCATACCAACCCCTAGAAAGTAATCAGTGCAATCTGAGTGTCCACCTGACAAAGAGGTGGCAGTATCTATTTCCCTATCAGGATACTATCAGCAATATTGAGAAGGCAGCTGACCTTATCATGATGATGATGTATTTATTTGTTTATCTGGGGAATGAATCCAAGCAGCTGATCTTATAATCCCCACTAGACAGAAGGAGGTAATTCACCTAATTCATCTGCCAGGGTGTGTCAGGTGTGATCTAGTGGATAAGAGCTGAGCCTGTACCTCTAACCAGCATCAATGAGACTCAACAAGGCAGTTCCTGGTGGGACTAGTCAAGACTAGGCTTCATCCCTCCTTCTCCCATGGAACGCTAAATCTGTCCCTGGAACTAATTGCATTCCATTTCTCTCCCCCCTTATTAGCTGGTGACAGAGGAGCAAGCACATAGGGAGCTTCTGCCTCCATTCTAATAAGAAAGTGGTGTGATTCCACTCTTGTCAGCAGGGCCAGTAGGGAGCTGATCTTATGCTCCACTTGGAGACAAAAGGTGCCTTTTTTAGTATGAGTTGGTGCTCCTTCTTCATGGGAAGATATCAGCTAGGCTCAATGGGGAGCTAAACTTCTACATCTTTCAACATCATTGAGGCAGTGTAATTCAGTGCCCACTTCTGTTAGAGTGCTTTCATTAGGGACCAGTGTAAAGCTGTACATACCCATTTGGCCCTTATATTATATCTCAAGAGGGGTACTGTTTGCTTAAAAAAAGGAAGATTAAATAGAACCCAGAGTCATAATATCCAAAATATCTAGGCTACAATAGAACATAGTTATAATACCAAGAATCAGGAAAATCATGTTAAAGAGAACAAACCATGACAACATTAAGATGAATCAGATGTTGGAATTATCTGACAAAGATTTTAAAGCAACTGTTATAAAAATGCTCCGATAAAATTGAATTTTCTTGAAATAAATGGAAACCTGAAGGCCTATAATCCCAGCTACTCAGGAGGCTGAGGCAGGAGGATCATTGAGCCCAAAAGTTTTGTGACCAGACTGGGCAACATAATGAGACCCCCATCTCAAAAAGAAAACCTAGAAAATACCAGGTTATAATAAGAAACAGTAAGTTATAATTAAATACAATAATATAATAATTAAAATTAATTTAAAAATACTGACTATAGTCACTAAAGATGACAGGAGTGAAACAGTGAACTTGGAGATAGATGAATAGAATTTGTCCCATCTGAAGAGCAAAAGAAAACAGATTGGGGAGTGGGTGGATCTAAAAAGACAGTTTCAGGGACCTGTTGAATAATGACAAAAAGCTAAAGTTCTTTTCAGAGTTCCAGAAGGAGAACAGAGAGAGAAAGTGGACTGAAAAAGACTGTTCAAAGGAATAGTAGAAAACTCTCAAATAAATGATAGAAAACTCTCACATTTGAGAACACACATAAATTTACATGTTCTAGAGGCTAAAACAACCCTAAATGGCAAAAACTGAAAGAAATCCATGGCAAGACACATCTTAACTATGTCTGTGACAATTAAAAACAAAGAATAATCTTAATTGTAGGAGTAGTCCTCCTTAACCACAGGGGATACATTTGAAGATTAGGTAGTACCTGTGTATACAATGTTTTTTTTTCCTAAGCTTACATATCCATAATAAAGTTTAATTTTTATTAGGTACAGTTAGATATGAACAGTAACTAATACTAAAATGGAATAATTCTAACAATTATACTTAATAAAATAGCATCACTATTCTTCTTTTATGGGAATATTATTAAGTAAACCATGGGTTTCTTGAACATAAGCACTGTAGTGCCAGGACAGTTGATCTGATAGTCAAGATAGCTACAAAGGAACTAATGGGTAGGTAGATGTCTTGGACAAAGGGATGATTCTATATCCCAGCCAGGACAGAACACGAGGGTGCAAGATTATACCACACTGTTCAGACTGAGAACAGTGGAAAACTTACGAATTGTTTATTTCTGAAATATTCCATTTAATATTTTTAAACGATGTATGACTCTGGGAAAGGAAGGAAGCAAAACTACAGATACCAGGAGCAGGGAGGATATTGTACCTATGTTGGAACATTAATTGGAATTATAGCAGAGTTTTCATCTAAAATCATGGGAGTCAGAGGAAGTAGCACATTATTTAATTACTGATAAGAGAAGAATTGAAAGAAAAGAATAGACATGAATCCTGTATTCAGCAAAAATATTCTTCAGGAATGAAAAGAGAGACAAACTCAAAGGGAAAGTATAAGAATTTTTTGGTAGCAAATCTCCCTTACAGAAGGAGAAAAGGAAGTTTTCTAAACTTAAAGGAAATAGAAGATTAAAAAAGGAATAATAATATCAGAATCAGAATGAGTGGGAAAATAAAAATAATGAGTCCATTCTAATGCTCATTCATTTCTTTAATTGTACCACCTCATCTGGAATGTAACATATAGAAAAAATACAACAATATATTTTACAAGTGAGGAGGGTAAAAGTACCTAATTCAGAGTATGATTTCTGAATTTCACTTTAAGAAGGAAAAGATGAATACCAGTAATTGTGTGTGTGTGTGTGTGTGTATTTTCACACATTAATTTGTAATTTTAATTCTGTAATTTTTTTGTAAACCACTGAGATGTGTTAAAAAATACTATTAAATAAGTCAAGATGGAACCTAAAAAAATGTGTTCGAATAACCCATAAGATGATCAAAACAAAAAAAAAAAAGAAAAATGAGGGATATAAATAGAAAGCAAATTGTAAAATGACAGTTAAGCCCTAACATATCAATAATTATCTAAGTTGTAAACAGCAATTATAAGGCAAAGACTAAAAGAGTGAACTTAAAAACAAGCAAACAAAATATGTTCTAATAATATGTGGTTTACAAGAAACTCAATTCAAATTCAGTAACAGTTTGAAAGAAAAAACATGGTAAAAGTGTAAACTATTCATATCAAATAAAGTAAACATCAGAGCAAAGAAAACTACCAGACACAAAAAGAGACATTGAATAATGACAAAATGGATCAATCCACTAAGCAGACATGAGAATTTAAGGTATGTATATCAAACAGCAGATCATTGAAATACATGAAGCAAAATCTGATAGAACTAAAAGGAAAAACAGAAAAATCTACAACATAGTTGATGACTTCAAACCCTATTCTCATTACTTATGGAACTAGTAAACAAAAAATCAGCAAGGATTTAGAAGAGTTCAGAACCATCAACCAATATTATCTAATCAATGTCAGACAACAGCCAGATACACATGCTTTTAAGTGCCCAAACAATACTCAACAAATTTAAGAGTTGAAAATCATACAAAACATGTTCTAGAATCATAAAGGAATAAAACTGGAAATAAATAACAGAAAGATAATAGGAAACTTCCAAATATATGGCAACAACTCAGGTCTAAATAATTCAACAGTTAAAGAAAAGATTTCAAGGTAAATAAAAGTATATTGAATTAAATTAGCATGAAAATACAATATATTAAAATTTTAGGTGCTTAGCTGACAGTTCTAAGACTATATAGCACTAAATAATACAATCATTAGAAAAAAGGAAAAAGTGAGAATTTTCAAATGAATAATCTAAGCTCTCATTTCAAAAATTCCAGTGCAAATTAAACCAAAATAATCTCAAAGCAAATGGAAGGAAATAATAAAGATTAAAAATAATGGAGGTGGAAACACTAAAACAATAGAGAAAATGTATGAAACAAAAAACTGGTTCTTTGAAAATGTCATTAAAATTTGGCAAAACTGAAAAAAGACATGAGTTATCATCATCCACAAAGAAATAGTGATATCACTAAAAACCTTGAAGACATTGGGGAATTATACTGAGTTGAAAAAAGCCAATCCCCAAAACTTATACATTATAAAATTCCATTTCTATACCATTCTCAAATTTTTATTTGAGAATTTATTCTATTTTAAAATTTGAGAATTTATTCTATTTTAAAAATAGAAAATAGTTTTATGGTTCCAAGGTTATAAAAAAGAAAAGGGAGCAGCTATCAGAGGGCAAAATGAAGGATCTTGTGGCTTAAACTGTTAAATTAATCACTCTGAATATCCTAATTATGATATTATACTACAATTTTGCAGTCTGTTACCATTGGTAGAAATTTGGGAAAGTGTGCATGGAATCTGTTATTAGACCTTCATATGATTCTACCATTATTTCAAAATAAAAGTTTAACTTTTGAAAAGTACATATAAATACCAAAATTCACAAAGAATTTTATAGAGTAAAGAAATTACTTTTGATTATTTGGATGAGAAAGAGCTTCCTTCAGTGAAGAAAGAACTTCATTGAAAACATAATACAGGAGGGAGGGAAGATGGCGATGAAGGGAGTGCATCACCCCGTGTACCTCGTCACTGTTCGGGAGAATGATGAGTTAGAACAACTAAAAACTATCTTGTGAGGAATTTCTAGCAAAACTGGTGTGCTCCAAAACCTAGTGGAAGGATTTTCATCGCACGAGGGTCAGCTACAGGGGCTCAAACGCGAGCGATTTGTCCGCACGGAGGGTCACGCTGCTTATTCAGCAAATCGCCCTGTGGCTAGAATCTGCGGCACGCGCTGGGAAGCAACGAGATAACAACGCAAAGGTACAGCGCTGTGGATTCTGTGGGCTCGTGCCAGCTGTGCAATCACTGTACACAGTGCTGAATTTTGGGTTTGAGATGGGGGAAGGAAGCGGTCCAGTTCGGTTCTCCACACCGGTCAGACCACAGAGGAGGCCAGCGGCTGCCATCTTGGAGAGCTGACGTCATCATCCCTGTTTTCGACTGATCACAGCTCATTCCACTATAGAATAGGTAATTTGAGGCTGCCATTCGCCTGCGTCTTGCAGACAAATTACTCAGGCTCAGTGCTAAAGAACATGCGGAAACTGCTTCTTGGAGTCTGCTCCTATCAGAACATACACCGAGCTCAGAGCGGCCGAATTCTGGCTCTCAGAACTACTCTAGCCCAGGGCTAAAGAACCCGCGAAAACTACTGCTCGGTCCGGATCCTGCTGAATACTGTGGAGGCCAGAGGGGCAGAGCAGAGCCGCCGCCCGCGCCCGGAACAGCCCCAGCAACCCGCCGGTGTGGTATCACTTCACCCCAACTGCAGTAGGGGCAAAGCAGAGCCGCTGCCCAAGCCCGCAAGGTAGGCAGACCAGCCACCGACCAGAGGAACAGGCCCAGAGGCCTGCCGGCATGGTAGACACGTCACCCCAATTGGATTAGGGGCAGAGCAGAGCTGCCGCCCGCCCCCGGGACAGGCCCAGCGGCCCGCCGGCATGGTAGTCACGTCACCCCAATTGGAGTAGGGGCAGAGCAGAGCCGCCACCATTACCCACAAGGTAGGCAGGCCTGTGACCGACCGGTGGAACAGGCCCAGCAGCCTGCCGGCGCGGCAGACACGTCACCCCATTTGGACTAGGGCAGAACAGAGCCGCCGCCTGTGCCCACAAGGTAGGTAGGCCTGCGACCGACCGGAGGAACAGGCCCAGCGGCCTGCCGGCATGGTAGACACGTCACGGCAATTGGAGTAGGGGCAGAGCAGAGCTGCCGCCCGCCCCTGGGACAGGCACAGAGGCCCGCCGGCGTGATAGTCATGTCACCCCAATTGGAGTAGGAACAGAGCAGAACCGCCACCCGTGCCCACAAGGTAGGCAGACCTGGGACCGACCGGAAGAACAGGCCCAGCGGCCTGCCGACATGGTAGACATGACACCCCAATTGGAGTAGGGGCAGAGCAGAGCCGCTGCCCGTGCCCACAAGGTAGGCAGACCTGCGACCGACCAGAGGAACAGACCCAGCGGCCCACCAGCGTGGTAGACAGATCACCCCAATTGGAGGAGGAGCACAGCCACTGCCCGCCCTGCAAGGGAGACTTTTCAACTATACAAGAGCAATATAAATATATAGGGGGAAAATTTCAAAAACACAATAGTTTCACCAAGCAGAAAGAAACGCGGGCAGTATGAAATGACAAGGAAAGAAAGGACCACGAGCAATGCAGGTCAATGTCGCGACCCCTCGCCGGCGAGGGAAAAAACGACACAGGATTCTTCCTTCAGCAGTTTACTCATAATGAAAAGACAGGAACAAGAGAAGAAAGCGCGCGCCCCCAGTGGTCGGTCTGCCCTAGCTTAAGTACCCAGCCTTGCCAATGAATCAGCACCACGTGGAAGAGTCCAATAGGTGCAGCGCAGCGGAAGCAGGCCAGAGCCCAGCCCACAGCCCAACAAGGAGTTGTTTAACAACTCTAACCGCTGAGTCATCAGAAGCAGGAAGCCAGCGCCATTTTCAGGGTGCGGTCGTCGGCTCCCAACAGGTCAACTCAACTTTAGAAGAGGTAATAGCTGCAGCAGATGGAATGTCAGATAAAGAATTCAGGATATACATGCTTCAGATGATCTGGAGTCTCAAGGAAGACATTAGACAGTAAAATCAGACAATGAAAGATCACTTTGACAATGAATTACATAAACAAATCCAAGAAGCAAAAGATCAACTATACAGGGAGATAGAAGTAATAAAAAACAAACAGAAATCCTAGAAATTCAGGAAGCAATAAACCAACTTAAAAACTCAATTGAGAATACCACCAGCAGAGTAAAACACTTAGAAGATAGAACATCAGACAATGAAGACAAAGTATTTCAACTTGAAAAGAACATAGACAGCTCAGCAAGACTGTTAAGGAACCATGAGCAGAACATCCAAGAAATATGGGATAACATACAGAGACCAAACTTAAAGAGTCATTGGGATACAGGAAGGTATAGAGATCCAAACCAAAGGAATGAGCAACATATTCAATGAAATAATACAAGAAAACTTCCCAGACTTGAAGAATGAGACAGAATCCCAAATCCTAGAAGCCTACAGGACGCCGAATGTGCAAAATCATAAGAGATCCACACCTAGACACATTATAATGAAGATGCCCAGCATACAGAATAAGGAGAGAATTTTAAAAGCTACAAGAGAAAGGAAGCAGATTACTTTTAGAGGTAAACCAATCAGGATAACAGCTGATCTTTCAACACAGACTCTGAAAGCTAGAAGATCCTGGAATAACATATTTCAAACACTGACAGAAAATGGGTTCCAACCAAGAATCGTGTATCCAGCGAAATTAAGCTTCAGGATGGAAGATGAAATTAAAACCTTCCACGATAAACAAAACTTAAAAGAATTTACACCTAGAAAACCATCTCGTCAAAACATCCTTGGCAAAACATTTCAGGAAGAGGAAATGGAAAATAACAATGAAAACCAACAGTGGGAGGTAGGACAGTAAAGGGGGGAAAATAATCAAAGAGGAAAACAAACCATGTTTAGTAACATAAATAAACAAATATGGCTGGAAGAACAAACCATATCTCAATAATAACCCTAAATATTAATGGCTTAAACTCACCAATTAAGAGACACAGGCTAGTAGAATGGATCACAAAAGAAGACCCAACAGTATGCTGCCTACAGGAGACGCATTTGATAGGAAAAGATATACATAGACTGAAGGTGAAAGGTTGGGAAAAATCATATCACTCATATGGACTTCGGAAACAAGCAGGAGTGTCCATACTCATATCTAATAAAATAGATTTCAAGCCAAAGTTAATCAAAAGGGATAAAGAGGGACACTACATACTGCTCAAGGGAACCATACACCAACAAGACATAACAACCATAAATATATATGCCCCAAACAGTGCAGCTATGTTCATCAAGCAAACCCTTCTCAAGTTGAAGAGTCTAATAGACCACCATACAATAATCATGGGAGACTTCAACACACCTCTTTCACCACTGGACAGATCTTCCAAACAAAAGTTGAATAAGGAAACTATAGAACTCAATAACACAATTAATAACCTAGACTTAATTGACATATATAGAATATACCACCCAACATCAAGCAGTTACACTTTTTTCTCAGCAGCACATGGATCCTTCTCAAAAATGGATCATATATTATGTGACAGGGCAACTCTTAGACAATATAAAGGAGTAGAGATAATACCATGCATCTTGTCTGATCATAATGGAATGAAACTGAAAATCAACGATAAAAGAAGGAAGGAAAAAATCATGCATCACTTGGAGAATGAACAATAGGTTACTGAATGATCAATGGGTTATAGAAGACATCAAGGAGGAAATTAAAAAATTCTTAGAGATAAATGAAAACACAGACACAACAGATCGGAATCTATGGGACACATTGAAAGCAGTTCTAAGAGGAAAATTCATTGCTTGGAGATCATTCCTTAAAAACCGAAAAAACCAACAAATAAATGATCTCATACTTCATCTCAAAATCCTAGAAAAAGAAGACCAAAACAACAGCAAAAGAAGTAGAAGGTAAGAAATAATTAAAATCACAGCTGAAATTAATGAAATCGAAACAATTGAAAAAATTGACAAAACTAAATTTGGTTCTTTGAAAAAATGAATAAAATCCACAGACCCTTAGCCATGCTAACGAAGAGAAGAAGAGAGAGAACTCAAATTACTAGCATACAGGATGGAAAAGGCAACATCAGAACAGACACTTCAGAAATACAGAAGATAATCATAAATTATTTTGAATCCTTATACTCCAATAAAATAGAAGATAGTGAAGGCATTGATAAGTTTCTTAAGTCATATGATCTGCCTGGATTGAGTCAGGAGGATATAGACAACCTAAATAGACCAATATCAATTGAGGAAATAGAAGAAACCATCAAAAGACTACCAACTAAGAAAAGCCCAGGACCGGATGGGTATACAGCAGAGTTTTACAAAACCTTTAAAGAGGAACTAATACCAATACTTTTCAAGCTATTTCAGGAAATAGAAAAAGAGGGAGAACTTCCAAATTCATTCTACGAGGCCAACATCACCCTGATTCCTAAACCAGACAAAGACACTTCAAAGAAAACTACAGACCAATATCTCTAATGAACCTAGATGCAAAAATCCTCAATAAAATCCTGGCTAATCGGATTAAAAAACATATCAAAAAAATTATACACCATGATCAAGTAGGATTCATCCCTGGGATGCAAGGCTGGTTCAATATACGGAAATCAATAAATGTTATTCACCACATCAATAGACTTAAAAATAAGAACCATATGATCATCTCAATAGATGCAGAAAAAGCATTCAACAAAGTACAGCATCCCTTTATGTTCAAAACTCTCGAAAAACTAGGGATAACAGGAACATACCTCAACATTGTAAAAGCAATCTATGCTAAGCCTCAGGCTAGCATCATTCTGAATGGAGGAAAATTGAAGGCATTCCCTCTAAAATCTGGAACAAGACAGGGATGCCCTCTCTCACCACTTCTGTTCAACATAGTTCTCGAAACACTGGCCAGAGCAATTAGACGAAAGAAATTAAAGGCATAAAAATAGGAAAAGAAGAACTTAAATTATCACTATTTGCAGATAACATGATTCTATACCTAGCAGACCCAAAAGGGTCTACAAAGAAACTATTAGAGCTTAAATGAATTCAGCAAAGTGGATAAAATCAAGACGCATAAATCAAAGGCATTCCTGTATATCAGAGACAAATCCTCTGAAATGGAAATGAGGACAACCACTCCATTCACAATATCCTCAAAAAAAATAAAATACTTGGGAATCAACCTAACAAAAGAGGTGAAAGACTTATACAATGAAAACTACAGAACCCTAAAGAGAGAAATAGCAGAAGATCTTAGGAGATGGAAAAATATACGCTGTTCATGGATAGGCAGAACTAACATCATCAAGATGGCGATATTACCAAAAGTTCTCTATAGGTTTAATGCAATGCCAATCAAAATCCCAATGGCATTTCTTGTAGAAATAGAGAAAGCAATCATGAAATTCCTATGGAAAAATAAAAGACCCAGAATAGCAAAAACAATACTAAGCAGGAAGTGTGAATCAGGTGCTATACCGATACCAGACTTCAAACTATACTACAGAGCAATAGTAACAAAAACAGCATGGTACTGGTACCAAAACAGGCGGGTGGACCAATGGTACAGAATAGAGGACACAGAAACCAATCCACAAAACTACAACTATCTTATATTTGATAAAGGGGCTAAAAGCATGCAATGGAGGAAGGACAGCATCTTCAACAAATGGTGCTGGGAAAACTGGAAATCCATATGCATCAAAATGAAACTGAATCCCTTTCTCTCGCCATGCACAAAAGTTAACTCAAAATGGCTCAAGGAGCTTGATATCAAATCAGAGACACAGCATCTGATAGAAGAAAAAGTTGGCTACGATCTACATACTGTGGGGTCGGGCTCCAAATTCCTCAATAGGACACCCATAGCACAAGAGTTAATAACTAGAATCAACAAATGGGACTTACTCAAGCTAAAAAGTTTTTTCTCAGCAAAAGAAACAATAAGAGAGGTAAATAGGGAGCCTACACCCTGGGAACAAATCTTTACTCCTCACACTTCAGATAGAGCCCTAATATCCAGAGTATACAAAGAACTCAAAAAATTAGACAATAAGATAACAAATAACCCAATCAACAAATGGGCCAAGGACCTGAACAGACACTTCTCAGAGGAGGACATACAGTCAATCAACAAGTACATGAAAAAATGCTCAACATCTCTAGCAGTCAGAGAAATGCAAATCAAAACCACCCTAAGATACCATCTCACTCCAGTAATATTGGCAGCCATTAGGAAGTCAAACAACAACAAGTGCTGGCGAGGATGTGGGGAAAAGGGTACACTTGTTCATTGTTGGTGGGACTGCAAATTGGTGCAGCCAATTTGGAAAGCAGTATGGAGATTTCTTGGAAAGCTGGGAATGGAACCACCATTTGACCCAGCTATTCCCCTTCCCGGTCTATTCCCTAAAGAACTAAAAAGAGCATGCTACAGGGACACTGCTACATCCATGTTCATAGCAGCACAATTCACAATAGCAAGACTGTGGAACCAACCTAGATGCCCTTCAATGGATGAATGGATAAAAAAAATGTGGCGTTTATACACAATGGAGTATTACTCTGCATTAAAAAATGACAAAATCATAGAATTTGGAGGGAAATGGATGGCATTAGAGCAGATTATGCTAAGTGAAGCCAGCCAATCCCTAAAAAACAAATGCCAAATGTCTTCTTTGATATAAGGAGAGTAACTAAGAACAGAGTAGGGACGTAGGGACAAAGAGCATGAGAAGAAGATTAACATTAAACAGGGATGAGAGGTGGGAGGGATAGCGAGAGAGAAGGAAAATTGCATGGAACTGGAAGGAGACCCTCAGGGTTATATAAAATTACATACAAGAGGAAGTGAGGGGAAAGGGAAAAATAATACAAGGGGGAGAAATGAATTACAGTAGAGGGGGTAGAGAGAGAAGAGGGGAGGGAGGGGAGGGGAGGGGGGATAGTAGAGGATAGGAAAGGCAGCAAAATACAACAGACACTAGTATGGCAATATGTAAATCAATGGAAGTGTAACTGATGTGATTCTGCAATCTGTATACGGGGTAAAAATGGGAGTTCATAACCCACTTGAATCAAAGTGTGAAATATGATGTCAAGAACTATGTAATGTTTTGAATAACCAACAATAAAAAAATAAAATAAATGAATAAATTAAAAAAAAAAACATAATACAAGGTGCTCAAGGAAAGAATGATAGCCAGGCAGAAGGAAAACATGAACTCCCTGTTAAGCTTTTGAGCCTTTTATCTTATTTAATTCACTGAAACTTTCCTAAGAGTGTGTGATACAAATGTAACATTTCCTTAATTATAAATATTGGTTTCTTTTATCTTATAATATGGAGATTTTTAGAAAACAAAAAAATAGTTTTCCCTTTGACCCAAATTCCATGCCATGCCTACAATAAATGTTTTGCAAATATTTGTTAAGATTTATATGAAAGTGATATTTTGTATAAACTACAATAAGCAGTTAGTAAATGTCAAGAAACTGCTATTAATAAAATTTATATAACAAACTTGACAGCCAGCCTGAGTTAGCTGGAAAACTTTAGATCTTAAAAGAAAATCGAAGAATTTTATCCAACATGAGAAAAATAGGACTGAGAAGTTACTTACAAATGCCTGAATACATATAGCTGGTTCATATCCATGCTGGATAGTGGGAATTGTGCCTACCTACCCAACAATATTTAAGAATCAGGTCTTCTGAATTTCCCATTGGCTCTGTCAACTCTTTGTTTTATTTTGTTTCGGTTTTGATTTTTTTTTAATTTATATATGACAGCAAAATTCATTACAATTCTTATTACATGGGGCTGGGGTTGTAGCTCTGTGATAGAGCACTTGCCTTGCATATGTTAGGCAGTGGGTTCAATCCTCAGCACCACATAAAAACAAATAAATAAAATAAAGGTATTGTGTCCATCTACAACTAAAAAAATATTTAAAAAACAATTCTTATTACACACAATAGGACACAATTTTTCATATCTCTGGTTGTATACAAAGTATATTCACACCAATTCGTGTCTTTATACATGAGGCTGATTCATAGTGGGGTAGGGAGGGGGAGCACAGAAAGAATAGACAAACTTTAGATAGGGCAGAGGGGTGTGAGGGGAAGGAAGGATGGGGTTAGCAATGATGGTGGAATGTGATGGACATTATTATCCAAAGTACATGTATGAAGACATAAATTGGTCTGTCAACTCATATTGCCCATTCTACTCTTACATTGGGTAAAATACTGAAATAATTGAAGTATATAAGGAAAAAGATGTTCATCTTAGAAATCTTACCTCAGTTATGTGCTATCTAACAATGTTTTGGCCATTGAGTGTGTATGTGATGGTTGTCCCATAAAATGATATTGTCTAATGACATGATAACCATCTTAGTTTGTGTAAGTACACCTTATTATATTTATACTAACATTTCTCTGAATGTATCCCCATCATTAAGCAACATATATGACTAACTTTTCATTTCTGTCTGCATATTTCTGTGTATTATATTGTAACAAAGCTTGTATTTCTTATTCTTCACTTGAGAACATGATCTCTTCTACAGAAAGTGGGGCCTGGTTTCTTTTCATTGCTTCCTCAGTTGAACAGAACATTTAAGTCAACAAGTTTCAGAAAACTTAAAGTAAAGGTGAATGGGTAGTCTCTAAAATCTAATAATTCAGCCAACATTGAAGTCACTATTTTAAGGACTTAGCATTCTATAATGTATATTAATCAATCGCCTATGTATCCCAACAATCTGAACTATAAAGGACTTAAGGAGAAATGTATTTTTCCTATAAATCTCTTCATATTGAAGCTAATTAACAGGTTTATAAAAAAGCTTGGTTATAAGAATAAATATGGCAGCACACAAGGAAGGAATCTTAAAAATGGTGTATGACTACATATGTCAGCCAAAAGGTATTACTTTATATTTCTCTTAAGAATTTCTTGCATATTAATCTTTAATCTGATCCATAGGTTTTTTTTTCTGATTTATACAAAATTTTTACCCAATCTTTCCAGAACTAAGTCATGTGACTCCCAAGTTATAATTTATACTTTTAATTAAAATTCTATGTATACAACCTCATTACTTCTATATTTAAGGTCTGATTTTTTTTTTAAGATCTTAATTGTTTGATAATTTGCATGACTTGATACAACAATCTCGTTAAGGAACTTAAAGTTCTGGATCCCACTACCATTTTAGAAAAAAAGATGATACTATCCCTGTTTTCTAGTGGGTAAAGTCTAATGGGTAAACTGTTTCCAAATCATTGAGCTGAGATACAAGATAACACTTTTCTGTGGCTTTCTAATGTACTGGGTTAGTACATAATTCTCCTTTTTTTGAGAAGTCAGTAAATCAGACTCAGAAATCAGTTAAGTTCAAAAGGACCAGGTGTAGAAGTTGTATTAGGATTCTCTAAATGTACAGAGCCAACAGGATATTTATATGAATGATTATAAAAGGGGATTTATTACATTGTCTTACACAATCAGATGCTGACTAGTCTCTAAATGTCTATCTGTGCACTGGAAAGCCAGATGACCAATGATGCAGTCCCAGTCTGAGACTGAGGCCTAGGGACTTCTGGAGAATATCTGTTGAGAGTCCACATTGGAAGAATGAAGGAGCTGGTGTCATGTCCACTGGCAATGACAGCAGTCATAGATGTACCTGCTCAAAAGAAAAAAAAAAAAAAAAAAAGAGCTTTCATCTACTGCAGCTTTCTTCTTCCACCTTTTATTCCATCTGAATCCTCAACTGATTGGACAGTGCCAACCACATTCAGGGCATGTCTTCCCCCATAGTTTACTGTCCCACCCACATGCTAGTGGTTTTTATAAATACTGTCATAGACACACCCAGAGTATCTTAATCCTAGGCATTTCCTGGTGTCTCCCAGTGCAATCAGACATAGTTAGTTGGTCCCCTTTTTGGCTACAGGTAGAGCTATTCTAACTGGGGAAAGGCGAAAATTTCTAATGTTATATGATTTACTTTCTTATTCTAGATTACAACGTCAAATCCATGCTAAAGATAATGAAATCAAGAACCTTAAAGAGCAACTTTCCATGAAAAGGTATAAACTTAGCTTTTTCTTTGGTTGGTATGCCCTTTCTGAAACTCCTTATTTCTCTCTACATGTTATGGATAGGGTAGCCATATAATGTGTCATCCAAACTGGGTACCTTTCTTTTTTGGGGGGGTACTAAGGATTGAGCCCAGGGACTGTTAACCACTGAGTCATATCCCCAGTCTTTTTTACATTTTATTTTGAGATAGAGTCTTGCTAAGTTGCTTACGGCCTCACTAAATTGCTGAGACTGGCCTGGAACTCAGGATCCTCCTGCCTCAGCCTACCAAGTTGCTGGGATTACAGATATGCACCACCACATGTGGCCAAACTGGGTACTTTTGAGCATGATACTTAGCAGCATCAGTAATTACATTGGGACAATAGATGTAAATTGGAAGTGTGCTAAGCAATTTGGGAGGTCTGATCCTGAAAAAAATGATGAGAGAGAGTGAATCAGCAATGTTATAGGCCTATAACAAACTATTGCCTCAGACTAAAACTTCAGAGTTATTTTTTTTTTTAACCCTAATTAATACTACTGGTTGTAACTGCTTTGTGAAATTAGCCAAGTTTTATTCTCATTCACCTATTGTTTGTAGGTAAAATTTTTTGGAACAGCTTTTTTGAGATCTAATTCATATAGCATAAAATTCACCTTGTTAAAATGTACAGTTTGGGCAAGGCATGGCACATGCCTATAATCCCAGTAATAATAATAATAATTCTCCTGTCTCAGCCTCCTGAGTTAGGAGGATCCTAAGTTTGAGGCCAGCCTAGACAACATAGCAAGAACTTATCTCAAAATAAAAAATGAAAAAGACTGAGGATATGAAAGTTGTTTGTTGGTTTCTTAGTATATTTGTAGAGGTATACAGCGATGACCACTGTCTTTTTACAGAACATTTTTATCACCTCCCAAAAGAAACCTTGTACCCATTAAGTCATTCCCCCTTCTCTTCTCCTCTAGCTCTGGCAAACACTAATTTACCTTTAGTCTTTATAGTATTTGCCTGTTATGGACATTTTATGTAAATTAATCATAACATGTGGCCCCTTGCAATTAAATTCTTAACATAATGTTTTCAAAATCCATGTTGTAGCATATATCAGTTCTCATTCTTTTTTATGAATATATAATATTCTATAAATATAACACATTTTATCTTTTCATTAATTTGTTGCAAATTTGGCTTTTTACCAAGTTTTTGGTTTGTATGTACAATATTGTGAATACTGATGGCATTTATACAGAAAGACTTTGTGAATGTTTTTCTGTCTTTTGAATATATACTAAGGAGAAGAACTTCTGGGTCATCAGTAAACTTTATGTTTAACTTTTTGTTCTTTTTGGTACTGGGGATTAGATTCTGGGACATATCCTCAGCATTTTTTTTTTTTAATTCGGGTCTCACTAAATTGCTGAGGCCAGTCTCAAATTTGCAGTCCTCTTACCTCAGCCTCCAAAGTCACTAGAATTACAGTTATGCAACCACCATGCCTGGCAATGTTTAACTTTTTGAAGACCTACCAAACTATCTTCCAAGTAGCAGCACCATTTTTATAGTCAAAGTAACTATATATAGAATTTTGATTTTTCTACATTCTTACTACACTTGTTATCTATCTGTATTTACCCGTTTTGTTTGAAGCACAATGTCATTATGCATTTCTCTAGTGATTAATTATGTTTAACATTTTCTCATTTTTTTTTAGTGTAGATGGACACAATACCTTTATTTTATTTATTTATTTTTATATGGTGCTGAGGATCGTACACAATGCCTCTCACATGCTACTGTTATGGTGAGATTGTAATAAATCACCAAGTCAATCTCAAAGCAGGAGATGGAACACCAGCTGGCTGGCCAAGGGGCAGGCTGCAAGTCTACACCCTTCAACCCCCTTCAAGGGTTAGAGCACACTTTTTATAGTCCAAAATCATAAGTAAATCATATCAGTACATTAATTATAAATAGCTGTTGCTATGATTCAAAACTATAAAGAAAAATCATGAGATCTAAAATCATAAGCAGAAGGAGAAGTGGATCAAAACAACACTGGTTATGTACAGTTTAAAGAATAGTTACTAACGTCTAGACAATCATTCTCTGATAGGGTACATTTACCAAGAAAAATGGAAACCAAAAAAAGGAATAATTTTACATTGTATAAGAAGATCAGAAACATTTGCATTTCTAAGCAGGGTGTGCTAAGCAGGATCAGGTTGGCAGAGGCAGAGTTTTTTCATGGAAGAAGCATTTCTTACATGACATGGAGTCTCAGGGTAAAAATGGAGTCTGTTTGGTCATTGCCTATATAGTCTGGCCCATAACACTAGGCAAGCTCCGCACTACTGAGCCACAACCCCAGCTCTTCTCATGTGCTTTTTAGTTATCTATCTTCTTGGAAAAATTTTTACTTGCTTGCTTTGCCTATTTTTAAATTTGATTGTCTTTTTATTATTAAGTTTTAGGAATTTCTTGTATTTTGTGGATACAAGTTTCTTTGAAGGATACTCTTCCATTCTGTGGGTAATCTTCACTTTTTTTTTTAGGATATCATTTAAGTCAAAAAATTTTTTGATGAAGTACAATTTTTTTCTTTAAAGCAAATTTTGCACAATATTTAATTGCATAATCATTTCTATTGGATTAATTTGTCTATTTGAGTATTTTGTGGTTTTTATTTTCTCCTCAAAAAACTCTGGCCTTAATGGTATTAATAGTATTATTGTCAAGCTTCTTATCAATATTTGTCAGGCACTTGAGCTTTTTAGTGCTTCTAATAGTAAAACCTTGAGAATGGTTTTGTGACAGTCCCTGTTACAATGTTGGATTTTTGTGGGGTTTTTTGTTTTGTTTTGTTTTGTTTTTAAGAGAGAGTGAGAGAGGAGAGAGAGAGAGAGAGAGAGAGAGAGAGAGAGAGAGAGAGAGAGAGAGAGAAGTTTTAATATCTATTTTTTAGTTCTCGGCGGACACAACATCTTTGTTGGTATGTGGTGCTGAGGATCGAACCCGGGCTGCACGCATGCTAGGCGAGCGCACTACCACTTGAGCCACATCCCCAGCCCCAATGTTGTATTTTTGATTGATTATTTTCATTAAAGGTATCTGGTTGTGGTGATGCCAGTAATCCTAACAACTTGGGAGTCTAAAGCAGAAGGATCGAAAGTTCAAGGCCAGTCTCAGCAACTTAGCAAGGCTCTAACAACTTAGTGAGACCCAGTCTCAAAAGTAAAATATAAAACAGGCTGAAGATGTGACTTGAGTACCCATGGATTCAATTCTTGGTATAACACACACACACACACACACACACACAGAGTTTGGTTTGTATTTACTATAGAATTTTGGGACTCAAGTATAGGAAGCTGAGAAGGGATAGGAAAAAAAGAAAGAAATATTATAGGAAGCCATTTTCCATTGTATAAACAATGTCCTGACTTTTATGTTTCTCCTTCCTCAAGCTATGTAGAACTTGCTCTTATTTTAAGGTATGAAATGAGAGCACTGATAAAACCAGTAAAATATTTTATGACAATAATAATGAAAACTTTTGTGGTTTTATTGTATTGTTAGGATACAAAAGGGTTTATGGAAACTTGATGTAAAATTTATTAACAAAGATAGTGGCTAACATTTATTTAGTATGTATGTGCCAAGCACAAAGTGCTTTATGTATATTGTCTGAATGAATTTTCACAACAGCTATTTTTAAAGATAATACAACTTTCTTTTTACCTGTGAGGAAAATGAGGTATAGAAAAGTTAAGTAACTTGCTGTCTTACTTTGAGCTGTTAAAAAAAAAATACCATTGACTAAGTAGCTTATGAACAACAGAAATGTATTTCTCATAGTCCTGGAGGCTGGAAAGTCCAAGATTACGGCACTGGTCAGTTTGGTATCTGGTAAGGATTTGCTTCCTCAATAGACAGCCATCTTCTCACTGTCACCCTACATGGCAGAAAGGGAAAGTCAGCTCATTCAAACCTCTTTTATAAGGATACTAATCCCTTTCATAAGTGTTTTACTTCATAACCTCATTAACACACAAAGACACCGTTTCCTAATACCGACATCTTGCAGGTTAGGATTTTAATGGGGGTATAAACATTCAGTCCATTGTATTCAAGTAAGACTTTACATTTAGTAAGTTGTAGAGCTAAGATTCATCCTAAGACAACTTGATTTTAGAACCAAGTCTTAGATAATAACCCATATTCTGACAACTTTAAAACTTCTGCACTCTTGATACTAAAGGATAACAGTAGGGGTTGAGCAATGTCTTCTCTTGTTCTCACGTGTTATATAATTTTCCAAAAAATCATTTTCTACTCATGTATAGTTTATATTTTTCTTCCTCCTTAATAAGATGAAAAAGGTGGTTCTTGCTATAATGTTGATAACTCTTTAATGATCATATATTTCAGATCCCAGTGGGAAATGGAGAAGCTTAATCTGGAAAGCACAATTAAAACATACTTAAGCAAGGTGAATGCAGAAACTAGCAGAGCCTTAACAGCTGAGGTAAAAAAAAAAAATATATATATATATATATATATATATATATAAAGAGTGAGGGAGGGTGTTTTACTTGTGTAATACTGGTATCCTAAAGAATGAAAAAAGACTGGTTTTGAATAATCCAAAATAAGATATTTTAGTACTAAAAAGGAAAACACAGCTTAAACTCATGTTTTTTTGACTCACTGGAATACTGCATATGAGTACTTCAGTGTTTATGATCACATGTTGTTTTACTTCAGTGATTCCAAGAAATCATTGTGTTGTGGTATTGTACAGGAAATACATAAACCTTGGGGAAATTTTCATGAAGCCAGATCACTTAGCCAAACTTTAAAAATAAGCCAATACCTAAAAACCAAAGGCCGAATGTTCTCTCTGATATGGATGCTGATCCATAATGGGAGGGGGGCATGGTAAAATGGAAGAACTGTGATTGGGAGAGGAGAGGAGGGAGTATTGGGGCAGGAAAGATGGTGGAACGAGATGGACTCATTACCCTAGGTACATGTATGATTGCACATATGGTATGATACTGCATCGTGTACAGAGAAATGAAAAGTTGTGCTGCAATGTGTACAATGATTCAAAATGCATTCTGCTATCATATATACCTAACTAGGATAAATAAACTTATTAATTTTTAAAAAATAACATTTCACTGCTGCCATAATATTTCTTTTCTTTGCCACTTTCCATATACATTGTATACCCCAGAGTCAAAAATGAACTTACTTTCCAGGCCCCTAGAAAGTCACACAATTTCTTCTAAGTTAGCTTATAACACCATAGCTGGTATCTCTCAAAAGAAATATAATTGTATATGTATATGTAATTTTTATTTATAGATAACCAAACTTGATATACAATAAGATTCACATTTTTGGAGAATTTGCTGACATTAAAAGCATTACAAACCTTCCCACCTCTGTCATTGTTAAGCTCTATTTTCTAGCAGAGTACTTGGGATTCCAGAATTCAAGAACCAAGGAGTATATCTGAACTCAAAATCTGTGGAGTGGTTTTGAAGTACTAGCATTAACAAAAGAAAAAGCCCACATAACCTTAAAAGTTCAAGCTTATATTCTTCTTTTTTTACTACTTTAATCAAAAATTTATTTCTGCTTCCACTATTAATTTTAAAAAGGAAGGACTTTGTAACAATGCTGTCCAATAGTACAATTTGTAGTGAATATTGTGTGATGAGTAGTTAAAAACAGAGGCTAGGTGATTATGTATCAGTTATGACTTCGAAAGGATTTCTGATATTGGAGAAACTCCAAGGCCCTTTGGACTGTTATCTTTCTGTGTGGTCTGATTCATTATTTGCCTATTCATCAAGGGAAAAAAGTAGCAGGACTTTTGAGTGTTCTCAAATTTTGCTGCCTATTATGATTACCCAAGTTATTATCCTAATGCTCAGGTTAATCCTGTTATCAATTAAACTGGAATCTCTGGCACCAAAGCATCATTTTTTTGAAGTTTCAAAAATTATACCAGTATGTGTGCAAGTTTGAAAAGTAACATTCTTGGAATGTTTACTAGCAGTAACCATTGAATATGAACATTAGAATTATAGGATTACATTCGATCAAAAATATTTAAAGTGTATCTTGAATGATGAAGAAGTTCAGGTGCTATTGGGAGAGATTGAAAAATAGCTTAAAATTTACTTGAGCCAATATTCACTTACAAGAAGGACACCTTCAACTTCTTTCTTTTTCTGTCAAAATCCATAGGTGTATTTCTTACAGTGTCGTAGAGATTTTGGTTTGCTTCATCTGGAGCAGACTGAAAAGGAGTGTCTCAATCAGCTTGCCAGAGTGACTCACATGGCTGCAAGGTAACCTTTTCCTCATAATGAATGCATCTTGATCTTTGAGGTTCACAAATGTCTTCAAGGTTGAACGTAATCTACAATGTATTTCACGTAGAGTATACCAGAATCTTTGGAGTAAGGTAGCCCCCCCCCTCCACACACACACACACACACACACACACACACACACAGCCATATATATATATTTCAGAAGTTATTTAGTCACTTTGATGGCTGTACTTTTTGTTGCCTCTGCTGAAGCACTGAGTACAGTAATAGCTGTGGAAAGATTTTTTCTTTCCTCCACAGTGAAATATATCAGAAGTCTCAGTCAATTGGAAAACTTTTTTTCTAGTTGTTTTCCCTAATATTGCTTGTTTTTATTTATTTTTTATATGAGAAGTAAAAACTTTACTCTCACAGTATTATCAAACAATGCTATATATTGAGGACATGTACAAGTTTTACCTGAACATAAATACATCTATAATACATACATAATGAAACTTCATTGAGTAGTGAGTATTCAGTTAGACATTTAAAGATTTTTTCTGCAAGCTCATATCTAATGTCTCTATTAATAATGCTTATATCAAATGCTATTAGGATACCTTGAGGGAAAATCAGTATTAACACCTAAAATCACATGCTAAGGGCAGTTTCTTACTATGTTATGTAAGAGTAGTTTTCAAATATTGAGCAAGTTGAATGAAATTTTCCTTAAATTTTTAATCTTATGGGGTGTACCTTTGACATTAAACACTTAATTTAAAAAGAATCTCTGTAATCAAGACATCCTTAATTTTTTAGTGATTAGCATTTTAATAATT
Source organism: Urocitellus parryii (assembly GCF_045843805.1). Classification (NCBI taxonomy): domain Eukaryota; kingdom Metazoa; phylum Chordata; class Mammalia; order Rodentia; family Sciuridae; genus Urocitellus; species Urocitellus parryii. The sequence goes on from NC_135532.1 coordinate 157,928,926, forward strand.
ATTATTCTTCCAAAAATCAGAATCTCTGTTTAGCAAGATTCCCGGGATGTATTGATGGGCATTCAAGTTTAGGAAGTACTGTTGTAAGTGATTGGTCTTCCTTTGCTTGCTAGAGAGAGAAAGAATGTAGTATAAATGAAAATATTATGAGGTCTCTTTCTATGAGATGATCTTAGTGAAAACTAATTCTGCTCTTTTAAAATTTTTGAGTTTAGTAATACAAGTATGACAGTGTTTCAAAAGATAGACATTTTAGACTTCCACATGAAGTCCCTTCTAAAGATGACAGACCTGAAGATTCAGAGTTGTTAAAACTTAATTATTTGTTGGACATGGCTTGACAAAGCTACTGTGTTTGTGCAGTTTATGCAATGCACAAAGTAATCTCATTCATACTCATCAAAAAGGTATTTGTTTCTAATTTGCCCTGCCAAAGGCAGTATCTTTTTCTAATTTACAGAGGAACCAGGTAAGCCAGCTCTGGCTCTGTGATGTCAGAGTTAATGTGAACATGGACCAAAACCTTCTTCTAAGATGGGTCAATATTTTTTAAAATGCTCCTGTAGTATATGACTAAGGCAATTTCCATATAGCTTCCCTACTTCACTGGAAATATTCCTATGCAAAGGTTTTATAATATGGTCTCTAAAATATCACCAAGTGAAAAAAACTGGCATTCTGGAAGACTAAGGTTGATTTTCTTTTGAAAAAACAATTTATATATATTATTAGTTTTGTTTTTATTTTTAATAATAAACTCTTCCATACACAACTTTGACCCAATTTAAGGGAATTATTGGTGATAGAAGTAATTTTATAGTTATATGTTATTTACATGTGTGCTAGAGAACATAACGGAAATTTGCAGAAGCCTAGGTGTTATATAAAAAGAATTTCTCTGTGTTTCTTTGTTTACACCAGCAACCTAGAATCACTTCAATTAAAGGCTGCAGTAGATAGTTGGAATGCCATTGTGACGGATGTTAGAAACAAGATTGCATTTCTCAGGGTAAGTCCTGAAATATATTTAGAGCAAATTGGCTGATTGTTAAACAAGACATCTAAAATAAAAGCAATTACAGAAATTTAGGGAAGAGCATTTTTTGTTGTTCTTGTTGTTATTTTGTTTTTTCAGATACCAAAGTTTAAGCTTTCAGATTGAGATTACTTTCATGTATTTGATAGTAGAGAGCATTCTAGATTCATACATGTGGCCTTTAGATCCTTAGTTCAGGTAATGATAAACTCAGAACTTGTCCCTTATACCTGGTTTCCCTGAAATTCCAAAGCTAATGCTACCCCATCAAAGATAAGTGCCTTAACTAGCTTTAAGTAATAATATGCTCAACTTAAAAGAAAGATCAAATAGGCCTGTACTCATTTTCAGTTTTAACTTTGTATATAATTATTCCATAATGCAAACTAATTCTTAATCAATGATTTGCTTGAATTGGGATAAGGGGAAAGGTAATCTAAAGAAGTAATTCAATAAATACTTAGTAATTAATTTAATTTTAGAATCTTTTTTTTTTTTTTGGTTTTAGAATCTTTATATCTGTAAAGTTGATACATAATGTTGATTGTTTTACAACAGAGCAAGAAAGTATTGGTGCTCAGTTGTGAGGAACTACCTCAAAGACTATATATAGACTTGTACAGTTTCTTCCTTGGTGGTTTTGACTGTTTTTCCCCAGACTCTTCTTTACTCAGTCTTTAGTGTGTCTTTAGCATATCTGTTGGTGTCTAAAGAGCTGTCAATTTTTTCTCTATCTTTATTTTCTTCCAAGCACACATCCTGTGTGGAAACTTCTAAATGTTTTGTTTTATAAGACTTTCTTTTCCTGCTTTTGTGGGTTGTTTGCCAAATAATATTGTAAAGCAAGATGGAGAGAGTGGCCCAGAATGTTGAAAACATAATGATAAGCCTCCAGGATTGAAGTTTCATTTTTGGCAAAATCTAAAAGAATAAAATACATGTGGAGTAAGAGCAAGCTAAAGGTATATACTTTTTGAGATAAACAAAATGTGGACATTTAATCAGTATTCCCAAAGTTTTCCCTTTAGTTTTTAAAAATGAACATATGTAAGTAGTTTAGCTCTTTGTTAAAAATGCTTGTTTTCCTGTGTATTACTTGACTCCTCTGACTTAGATTCTTTCTATACTTTATTTCAGTGATTCCTACTTGGCACTTAAACTTACAGAAACAAGGAGTTATACAAGGAACTGTGAATTATGTGTCACTGTTTCTTGTCAGTCAACAAACACATCTAAAAAATATAGTATTTACAGTGGGGATAGTGGTTTATAGCATTGGTCTTATGTTGAGAGCTTATGGGTTGAGAGCTACTATTCTGTTGGATTATTCAAAACTATATCAAGTATATTATTTCTTTGAAGTTGATTGTGCTTTAAAGTATCTTTTCTCTTCCACCAGACACAGTACAATGAGCAAATTAGTAAGGTGAAGCAAGGGTTTGCCTTGAGTTCCTTGCCTCCAGTTCAGCTTCCTCCACCACCACCCAGTCCTGAAATATTGGTAAGAAATATGACATTTTAGAAAATTGCCAGTTTATTTTTGATAATATAAGGATGTAAAACACTGATTATGCAATATATTTGATGTTGCAATTATCTCCATATCTACTAATATAATTAACAGATGATAATTTCCAAATGATATAATAACTGGCTGACTCAATTGAAGCCAGTGCAGTAGGGTTCTATGAATGGATTTTAGTGATTTGTTTGCAATCTAAAGAGTAATATTTTCTCATCCTCAATCTCACCTCTATTGTAGGAGATACCTGATGAATACTCAGAATTTCTGGTTCCTCCATGTTACTACAGAATAACTGAAATATTTCAGTAACATTCCCTAGAAAGCATTTACTAAGGATTCACTCCTCTCTATTTCTACATTAGACTCTTTTCTTTAACTTTTATATTCTAGTTTATTTTCAATGCAAGGACAGATTACACTTATTCCCATTCCCTGCTCCTTACGGGACAATGAATCTAACCAGATACACCATATACGTATTTCTGTACCTTCACATCCAGTGAATTCTCACGGGTTTTCAAAAGAACTTTTAGGATGATAGCATTAGGTAATAATTTTTTATAATCTTAATAGAACTGGTCATAGTAAAAGAAGAAAGGTATAAGATTCTTGGAAGCAGATGACTATTGATATCAGCACTCTACTGCTTGTAGTAGAACTCATGGTTGAATATAAAAACTTAAAAATTATGTGAGTTGTATGGAGTTAACACTGCGCATTTTGAAAGCAGAATCCAAAACTAAAAGAACTTTATGATATACACCATGAGCTTTAGTTTAGAATAATAGTATTGCCTTTTATAATTTTGGTTAGTTCAGTTTCTACAGGAACAAGGTTTTATGAACATTGTTGTTCTAGAGTTAGCACATCATCAATACCACGTACCCTGAGAAGAAAGTAGCTGACAGAGAAATTTCAAAGATTATCTATTACAGGAAGCAACACATATTTTTGGTAGGATTTCCAAAAATCTTATACCTTCTGCCCATATTAAAAATATTGCTTATAGGCTGTAATCAAACTTTCCCGTGATAAAAGGGCTCCACAAACTGAGAAGCTGAATAGAATTCTTTTAAAGAGTTTTCTGGAATGAAACCAGCATCAGCCTTGACTGGAAGATACCTGTGATACTCTACAACTAGAAAACAGTGAAATCTTGACCCCCACACCCTCTAGATCTTTATGCTGTTAGAGACTATCTTTGTGGCTTACCCAGTTTTAATAAAGGGCATAATCCACTGGCAGTTAGGCTCAATGGCAATTTATAAGCATCCTTTGTTAATGGTCTGAGGGGTACACATATATATATCTTCTGTACTTACTAACCCAGCTCACAGTTGTGTAAAAATGCAAGCACTATTGGCCATTGAGCAGCAACAAAATACTTTTGAGAGAACAAATACTAGAAATGTTAATGTTATTTGTATAAATTGAGGTGGTATTATACAAGACAAGTACACTAAAGGGGACTGGGTTTAGGTCCTCACTGTATGAAGAGCTATGTTGGTATTGGTCAAATGAGCTGTCCTGGACTTTGGTTTTCTGGGTTTTCCCATTAATAAATTAGGAAATTGTCCTAGATGATCTGATCACTAAATTCCCACCCATCTCTGAAGTTCTAGTGTTCAAGAAATGATCACTAGACTTCAAAGTTATAGAACTCTACCTGCGAAGTCTGTGATAATGTGAATTATTCCCAGTGTACGTGTGTGTGTTTTGTTATATCTTGACTCATGTACCCTGGCTTTTTAATTCTCAAAGAATTGTTAGGTAACTGTGGTTCTTAAAGAGAGCATACTGTTAACTCAGTTACCCACCATTAATTTATTATTTAAAAACTTATGAAAAATTTGAAACTTACATAAAAATATTATAACAATCTTCTGCAATCCCAAGAGCAAGCTTCAATATTATCAGCATTGTTTTATGTCACCCCTTCTTCCTCTCCTCCCTGAGAGGAAGCAAACCCAAGACATCATATAATTTTATCCATTTATACTTTAAGTTATACCCAAAAGATGATGAACTCTCATTGGATATACTCATAAACACCATTATCTTACCTAAGCAAATTATAAGTAATTTTTAATATCCAGTATCCAATTCAAATTTGCATTCCACCATATGTTTCAGAAATGTTTTCTTTTTTACCTATAAGATATATAATGTCTGTCCTTTAGTGGTATTAAAAACCAAGTATCAACCCAATCTGTTATAACGCTCTCCTTTAGCTTTTCATTTGCCAGTTTTAGGATCATTTTTTAAAGTTATGTTAATGTTTGTTTTTTTTTTTTTTAATTCAGCAAAACAGTAGAATGCCTATTTAATGCTTTGTGCAATGCTAGTCCTGGCACATGATAGTTCCTCAATAAATCTGTCCTCTTTTGTACTCCAACCAACAAGTTTTCTCTCTCATTGAGAACTGCTAAAAAGGTTCAGGTTTCCCCAAATCCCTAGTAAATACAATGACACTCATAAACATCTGGAAGTCACTGTAGAGAATTTATCTGCCAGGTCTATCCTCCTTTGTTCTTCTATTCCTCCTGGTGCTAAACCTGAAGCTGTGCATCCATTAGGTGGTATCTTTAATACATAACCAAAAAAAGCAATATTTTCTGTGGATAACTTTTTGAGTTCTTTTGTGAAATTTCAGCATAACAATATAACAATACTAACAGCCAACATGACCAGCACTCACCAAGAACCTCCTTTACATAGTCCTTTATTATACAAGTGGGAAGGAACCTTAAAGATCACCAAACCCATCTTTCTTATTGTATAGACTAGGAAATTGGCATTCAAGGTTAAGCTAGATGGAGAGAAAGTGGAAATAAAACCCAGTTCTCTTTTCTGACTCTCAATGTTCTTCCCAATATATCTCACCACACAAGATATTTATATATTTAACAAATATTCTAACATACATTGTTTCTTAGGCAGTTTTCTGTCACTGTGATAAAATATCCAAGATAAACAAAAGGAGGAAAGATTTGTTTTGGCTCACACATTCACAGGTTTCAGTTCATGGTTACTTGGCCATTTGGCTTTGTGACTTTGGCAAAGCAGTACATCATGGTGGTGAGTGAATGGATGAGGAAGCTTTCCACCTCATGGCCCCTGGGAAACAGAGAGCGAAAGTGGCCAGGGTCCCAATATACTCTTCAGGGACATACCCTTATCTCTACTCTGTGACCTAACTTCTTTCCAGTAGGCCCCATCCCTTAAAGGTTCTACCACCTCCCAATAGTGCTGCAGCAGGCAACCAGGCCTTTAACACATGGGTCTTTGTGGGACATTTAAGATCCAAACTATAACATATTGCTTCTGATATATTTTGTATCTGAACTTCAACATGTTTATCTTTATATTGCTCTATGAATTTAAATCATTGCCTGTATAAGTATATAAATGTGTATAGTTTTTTTTTAATTTTTTAAATATTCTCTTTTAGATGCAGCAGTTCTTGGGAAGACCCCTTGTGAAAGAATCATTCTTCAGACCCATACTTACTGTTCCTCAAATGCCACCAGTTTGCTCTGGTGTCATCTCTACAGCAGGCCAACCTAGAACCCCCCTGGTAAGTCTTTCTTGGTGAAATAGATATTAATTAGTTGTTTATCACTATTATGGGCTTCTTCAATTCGTTTTTTATCAACTGACAGTTTGGTTTTGGGGGCAGTGGTTGGGTAGAGAGGATACTAGGGTTTAACCACAGAGCTACATCCCCAGCTCCTTTTTGGTTTTTGTATTTTATTTAGACACAGGGTCTTACTGAATTGCTTAGGGCCTCGCTATGTTGCTGAGGCTGGCTTTGAACTCCCAATCCTCCTTCCTCAGTCTCCTGAGCCACTGGGAATACAGGCGTGAGCCACTGGTATTACAGGCGTGTGCCACTGGGATTACAGCAGTGCGCCACTGCATCTGGCTTGGTTTTTGAATAAGAGTCATCACATTTACAATTTTACTTTTGTAACAGGCAACAATGCTTAGTAGATTGGTATGTATAATAGATAATTTATTTTTAGCATGTTTGTTGGGTGGAATGAAAAGCAAAGAAGCCAAATCACTCCAAACTAAATTATGCCATGAAGCTAAAGAAAAAATTTATACACGCATGTACTGTATAACACTTAGGAGTACTTTAACTATATCTATAAACAAACAATATAAGTACCACCACCTTGGAATATATGCTTTCAAGTAACAAATCTTCCTACCTACCAATAGTCAGATAAGCTTTATCTAAGCTTGAAGAAGTAATAAAGAAATTTAAAATTACTAGAATTATTTGTTGTCTTGGCTAAAGTAAAGTTTTATTTGATTAAAAGAAAATCTTTCTCAAAAAGAATGATGTTACATGTAATTAATGAAAAAAATTATAACTTTTTTGTATGTTCTAAGTAATTATGTATATATGTATATGAAATTGTAATAAAATTTTCTTGAAAACATTGAAATACCTTAACTTTCTATTAATATTATTTTCTGATTGCTAAGGGAAAGCTAATACTGAGGCAAATTTTCTGAGCAGTATTCTGTTTCTTACTTATAAGACTTTATTCAAGTTATTCCAGTGACTGTTAACAGTTGCTAATTTTTTTATGACTTCTTAAACTTTTTCTGTATGTGCATATGCTTAGACATTTAAAAAATTTTTTAATGTTACAAGAAAATACTTTATGGCAGAAAACTAGATGTATTTCATGGACATCATTCATGCTCCATAATCTAGATTTTCTTTTAGTTACTTAATTAGATCTACCCTAACTTAGTCATTCTCCTCTTTACAGTCTTTTGGTTGTTTTCAGTTTTCCACTATTTAAAAAATACACCAAAAACACTGTGCATTTATGTACATGTTTATAATTACTGAGGCAAGCATGTCTTATTTTATAATAAATAGTTAGGTAACAAATTAGAAATGTTGTTGCTCTAGTTTAAAGGATCTCTGAAAAGGGAATGTGAGTATCAGTGTTATTCTTCATTGTAGTCATTTTCTGAAGTATGTAAGTGTCATGTTGGCATGGAATTGTACCAGTTAAAAATAATGGGTTATAACTTTCTGCTCCTTACAGATGACTGGCATAGCCTGGACTATGCCAGCTCCTGTGGGAGAGACTGTGCCTCCTGGTACAGGTCTGGGAAATGATCCTTCCCTGATGAATTTGGAGAGGATTACAGACAGGCTGAAAACTGCTTTCCCACAACAAACCAGGTACCTCAGTTTTTATTTAGTGCTTGAGATCATATTATACAGTTTCCATAGCCATAACTGTGACAGTGAAACTTTTCAGAGAAACATAAAATTCACACAGAAATATAAATAATTCTTCACCATGGTCTTGGTAAGGAAAATGAAATTTACCAAGAAAGGATAGTATTCAACAGAAATGCTAAACTTCTTCACTAATATTATTAGACTTTAATTATGAGAAAATAACATTTTAAATTTAGGTTTGCTCATTTACTGAGAGTATAAGTAGTGGTAACTGATCAAATTTTAATGCTACCAGCTGCAATATTTACCTTGATAACCTATTTTCAAAGGGGCTTTTAAGTTAATTGTATGCTAAATAAGCCCAAACATCATCGGGTTATAGTTCCCTATTTTCTTAATTTTATTGAAGATTCTTATAATGTCTTTGTTAGGAAAAACAGTTAAGTGCAAGAAATCATGATTTTATTGTGCTCTTTTTTTCTATAGTCTGACTTTGGCAGAAGGATATTTAATTCTCCAACACAAATGACGTTTTTTTTATTTCTTGTACCCAAGGGTGTAATTTGAATTTTCACCAATATTTTCATTCAAAAACTAATACTTTACTATGCCTACTGATGCTATTTGGATTCGATGATAAGTTTATAATTCATAATAATAAAATAAAAGTGAAAAATATAATATACAGAGTTGTTATAAGTAGATAAGTATAAAATGAATAAATTATAAATGAAAGGTAAATATATAAGGCTAATTACACTACTCTTCATTTGAGGGAGAAAAATATTTGATCCTCTCTTTCATCAAAAAAGTAGTTGTAGGCTCAGTGGACTTTGGGAATTGAAAAGGAGCATAATGATTAAAACAATTGTAGGTTCCTTTATCGAAAAATGTGGTTTTTAATTTTTGCTTTTCTATTCCAAGTAATTTTTTATTTTTCTCTACGAATTTTAAAAAGTTAACTCTTAACAGATAAATAAGAAAGAAAACACTAACAACCTAGGTAAAAGAAATATTTTAGTCATAAGGGAAGTTTGAGAGAAAAATATAAAAACTTAAGTACACAAATAAGTAAACTCAATTTTTATATAATGAGCTCTCAAAAAAAGGTTATAATCTGTTTTTTGGAAAGAAAGTAAATATTAAATTTTATCACTAATGAAAACATTAAACATCATTATTAAACAGAATTAGGTGTTTTCATTTTGGCTTAATATAATTGCAGATGGACCTATAATCAATTGTTTTAGATCAGAAACCAGAAGGGTTACATTTGTATTCTACATACATATTATGTAACAGGGTTTTATGTCTCATTTGGAGGGTATATCCTCAAGTCAGTAGGGAAAATCACCACTTCTCTCTCTTTCATCTCTTTCAGAAAGGAACTTACAGATTTCTTACGAAAATTGAAGGATTCTCATGGGAAGACCTTATCTGGGCTGACATTTGATGAAATTGTTTACAAAATTTCCCAATTTATTGATCCCAAGAAATCACAGGTAAAAAGCTATATCTCTCAGGCTAGGGGTTTATATAACTCGGTGGTAGAGTGCTTGATTAGATACATGAGGCCGCAGATTCAATTATTATTTCATATCTTTCTGCTTGCATCTAATAGTTGGTTATTTTAACTATTTCCATAGCATGCTAATAAAATTGATAACCTCTAGTCATATAGCAAATAATTGATTAACAGTAAATAATTTAATAACTTTTATTTGAAAGAACAAATATCCTTGAATGGACAAATTTAAATACCTTTCACCAGATCATTCTAGAATAAAACTGACCCTCTTGAAATTTTCTCTAGGTTACTTTGAATGATTCTAAATGGTGACTTTTTTCCTTAATTTTCTGTAAGGATTATTTAATTTATTTGTTAATGAAAAGAACATATAGAGTTATTTTTGTCTTCACCTAACTCTGACAAGTATTGTCAACATTTTGTGTCAAGATTCCTAATGAATCTGATTATTTACCCTTTTGCTAATTCTTCTTCCACCCCATTGTCTGAAATTCTATGTTTATGCTATTTTAGAACAATTCTAAACTATCAATATAATATTCTTATTTTCAGAGTCAAGGAAAATCAGTACCAAATGGCAATTGTGCTTCACCCAGTCATACCTCATCACAGCCTAATGCTCCCCAGACCCCCAAACCAGCTTGGAAACCCCTCAGTTCACAAAGTTCTGCCACATGGGAAGGAGCAAATAATTTGGTGAGACTGAAATTATTGAATTGTTGAAACACTTACGAACACATTTGTGTTTTCAGGAGAAACAAATAGGCCAAATTTAACATATTTATTTTTCCATAGGATAATGAGGAGGAAGAAGAGGAACCTTGTGTAATCTGTCATGAGAATCTTTCTCCAGAAAACCTTTCAGTTTTGCCTTGTGCTCACAAATTCCATTCTCAGGTAACCCTTTAATCAGCTAAGGGAGATTCATATTACCTTATTTAAAATCATATACATGCATCATCTTCCTGTGACAAGATCCACTAGGTATAACTCTGAACTTCACATTTGGGTACCACACAGAAACATTTATACTTTTCTCCTGTTCTTACAATATCTACGCTGTGCTTTCTCATATTTCCATATACCTTACAGGAGAAGAGACTACGTTGAGATTTAAATGGTACACGGTAAGCAGGTCTCTGAGAAAATATTGATTGACATGACAATTTAGTGGCAAAACTAGCAACACAACAGTGGCACTTTACCTTGACTTGCTATAAATTCCTCATAGTATACTCTGTCTATACCTTTGATGCCTGCCCCCCCATTATTAAGCATAAACCTATCTTAACAGTCTATCCAGGCTCCTATATTTGCATTTGAAGATGCTCAGACTTGAGTTTTAATGTTAGAAAAATGTTAAGGCTGTAATATCTCCTGTTTATTTTTGGCATTTATATGAATCAACTCCTAGTGTTGCTGCTATGTAAGTGCTATTCATATACAATATACAGTCTAAGTCCTCTGTGGAGAGATGTAATTTGACATGGGAAAAGATAGTCTAACACAAAAAAGCTTCTCAGAAAAATAACCAGCTCATTCAAGCCATGTTTGTAAAACATTTCAAAATTTCAATATGTAGTACCTGGTACAAAATTATGTATTGCATTTACATTGACATGAAGAGATATACATAAAATAGTTAATCCCAAAAGAGCTCCAAGAGAGATTCTTAGCCACCTGACATTCCTATTTTAAGTTTTAAAAGTCCTGACAATTTATAATAAAAAGTAAATATTTAACAAAATTTATTTTGCTCTTTGTCATTGCCAATTGAATACAAAGCACATAATTCATTCAGGTTACTTTCTAGGATTCGGGTTAGTGAACCTCATTTATACTGCTTAATTCTTAATCCTCTCTCATCTGACCTGGCTCTCCATTATTCATACAGGTCAAAATTACTTGTTTTTATAAAGTCAGTATTCAAGCAGATTCTTAACAGATAGTTTATAGTTGAATATCACTGCCATTTTAACATAGACGACAACCTGAGTTTATTCATCACTAGGGATTTTAACTTCTGAACATAATATGTATTTTATACAAAGTATTGATAAATTTGTATGTTTAGTTTTGACTTTTTCTGGATTATATGAGCATAATATGTAATGAAATAAACCAGAAAGATATTATAGCAAGTTTCCTGATTTTCCTTGTCAGGAAGAATTGCTAGTCATTGTGACAACAGGTTGGGGAAAGAATCTTAATAAAAATAAACTGGCTAAAAAGTATTCTACAGTTACCAAATAATATTGCTCAGCAAATCACAAATCACATAGTTATCCACTGGGTAAGGCTTAAGCTTTAAGGTTCATCAGAAGACATGTGGTTGGTATACAGAGTGACAGCTGCCTCTACTAGACTAAATCTAAGAGACTGATGTGAATCTTTTTGCTCCTTAGTGCATTAGACCATGGTTGATGCAACAGGGGACATGCCCAACCTGTAGACTCCATGTTTTATTACCAGAGGAATTTCCTGGTCACCCCAGCCGACAGTTGCCCAAGGTGTGATATAAGGCAGGTGACTGCAAAGGAGGCTAAGTTTTCATACTCCAGAATTTAGTTCTGCCTTTTATTATGAACTGATTGTGTGAGTAGTGTGAAGCAGTGCTCTCCTATTATGCTAAAGAAGCAAGCTAATCTCATTGAAGAGGCAGCCAGAGGAATCAAGACAAATCTTCAAGACTTGTGAACTGAACTAAAGAGGTTTAAAGAAGATGAGTTTTGTTAAATTATATTTGCTCTTATCTTCGTAAGTGTTTTTTCTCCTGTAAACACGATAGCTATATTGCTGAATTTCTTAAGATTTCTTGTCTTTCTTCCTTCTTATTCTACTCATTCTTTACTTTCTGACAAGTACACTACCTTATAATTTCCTGAAAAAAGTTTAGGAGAAAAAGTAGAATAGTGAAGAAGAGAAGTAGAAAAATCCCATGGATTTTAGTGTTCCTCTTAACTTTTAAATATTAGCTATAAAAGTTTAATTGGATTATTTAAATTGTATTTCTCTTTCCTATTGTTTTCTGTCCTCTAAACTATGTACCCATGAAGAGAGTGTGAGCTACCTGATGGTAGAGACCACACTATCAGGTAGCTCACAATCTCTTCATAGGTACATATTTTAGAGGTATGTTGGAGCTGGTTTGTAATGGCTTATGAGGGATAATTGTTAAAGTTTCAGAAATTTTGCAAACTAGGTGTCAAATGGTGGAAGGAAAGCTGCTGTGGTGGCAGTATTTATACAGTAGAAATTGGTAAATACTGTAAGTAATGACTTGTCTTTCCTTCATGAGCTGGTTCTTAAACATTTGCCAGAACACCACAAGACATTTGTGTTCCCAATGTCTTGCATAATAGGTGCAGAACAAATATTCTGAGAAATCAGGACATGGTAAAAGAGGGAAGGAGTACTAATATACAAATTAGTTCACTTGCCAAATTGAATGATTGAGATTTTATGTTCATTTGTATACATGCTCTTTGGACCTTAATAATTTGCATTTTGAAGGAATTTATTTTCTCTTTAGAAAGTCTTAATTTTCTTCTTCTGGTTAAGGGGGAAATACTGTTTATATGTTGTTGCTTCTTGTGACAAAGTTGATGCCCACTGGGCTGAATTGCATATATAAAACTTGTCACTGAGAATTTTAATTCTTAGCAGTCAAAAAACTATTTTGAAAATAGTATTGTGTAAATGCTGTGTTGTATATGTCTCTAGTTGCAAAATTAAAGTAATTTAGAGTTACTTTTTGATTCATATGTTCCTTGGCTCACATTCACAGTCTCAATTTCATTAATTTATGGAAAAGAATAAATGTTTTCTAACTCGTCAACTTTTTGAACTATATATTTCAGTTTAGATATTTTGAAGTTACTTTAAAATCTCTATTTAAAATATCTATTTCTGTAATTGAATGCTAAATGGTTATTTTTCTGTAATGAGAAAATGTGAGGGAAAATATTCAAAAAAGTTAGCAGTCATCATACATAAAATGCCAAGAATATGTATTAGAATTACACAGGGCCTTTAAATTAATCTAGCACTTCAAAGTCATGGTCTAGTAGCAAGTTGCTTTGTAAAATTTAGTTTATGTTTACAATGTAATTCCATTTTATGTGGTAAATAATAAATGTTTCTTAAGCAACTATTTTATTTGTGTATTTTATCTTCAGTATACCCAAAACTACTTTTTTTTTTTAGAGAGAGGGAATTTATTAATATTTATTTTTTAGTTCTTGGCGGACACAACATCTTTGTTTGTATGTGGTGCTAAGGATCGAACCCGGGCCGCACGCATGCCAGAGGAGCGCGCTACCGCTTGAGCCACATCCCCAGCCCCCCCAAAACTACTTTAAATCTCTATTTTAAACATCTGTTTCTGTTTAACTGTGCCTAAACTTTTTCTTCTGTTTTGAAACAGGTTAGGAAAATGTGAAGGAAAATATCCAAGAAGAAGTGAGTATCTAGACTTACAAAATGACAATTATGTCTTGGAATCAGCGTGCCAGAACTTCTTAGGCCCTTGATGATCTTATAATCTATCCTCTCATTCTATGGGCATGTCAATTTATGTGACTAGATAGTGGCAAATCTAGTCTCAATACCTGATGTCCTTATGCTCTATTACATACTTCCTTTACAAATTCATGCTGTAAGATTGGTGCTGACCTGCCATTCTTAGCCCCAAGGAAAAGCCAGATGACTTAACATAACAGCCAGTGTATGGTAAGAATGTACATAATAGGACAGTGTTCCTGAAAGTCCTGTCTAGTTCTACAGGTGCTGAAGATAATGGGATTATTTTTCTTTTTGATGTATAATTTCATAGTACAGAGAATTATTATCACTGTCATGCTTGTGTACTGAAGGATGGTCCAGAAGAACACTCTACTGTGCCTAGAGATGCAGTGAGAACCAGAGAGCATCTGATGTTGCAATGTGTATCAAACAATCTGCAGGTATAAAGTAATATAATTGAAGCTGCTGCTAAAGGATATGTCTTCTATTTTCCTTCATATTTTCCCATGTGATTAACATTTTACAGTTTTTAAAGGACACCTTCACTCAGCACCACAGAAAAAATAAATATAAAGGATACCTTCAAATGTGATTGGTACCTCATTTGATCCATTAGTAAATCTGGACTTGATGTCATTATTCTTTATAGGTGAAACTAAGAGTCAAGCAAGAAGAAAATAATTTGTCCAACAGTTTAGCTCTTGGCATTTTGGCATTTGAATACAGACTTCTGTCCCTTACTTGGTATTCATTTCTAGTACTTCCCAACTCCATCCTATTTTGAGTTGACATTGCATATAAGAGAAGTAGTATTTTATTCCTTTTAAATAATATTCTTCCAATTAAATTGATTACACGCTAAACTCATTGATTGTTTTGTACTAGGAATGTGGTTTTGAGTATATAATAGTAGTAGGACATCATGAAAGACGTTGGACTCACTTTTCCCTTCTATGGTTTGCTTAGGATAGTTCAAATTGGTGCCTGTTGTCTTGACATAATTATTCGTTGTTCTTTCTTTCACTTTCAGAAGTGTCCCAGTTTGGATGATGAACTTTATCTCAATTCAGGAAAGGCAGGCTTAAATACTTTTTAATTACCAGATTCAGAATTAGCAAAAAATTCTCTGTATTTATAAAATGCTCTTAAATACCGTTTCTGTAAGCCTCTCAGGTAAGAATTCTGGGATTGGAATAGTTTTGAGATTATTCTAGTTTATAGCCAGATAAAAACAGCAAATGATTACTAATTTATTATAAAAATACATGATTTCTGATTTTCTTGAATAGGCTGTTTTCAGTAACCAGCTGTGTACATTTGAAGATGCTACTTAGTAGAGCTAATGGGCTGTTGTATCTTATCCTAGACCAACACCTCATTACATGCTGTGTTTATAAAAATTCCAGGAGGCCATCTAGAAATTTGCCTTGCAAATGAGCACCATAGGTGCTCTGATACACACTAAATTTTGGAAACTACTGGTGTTAATAGAAAGGTACTTTCTCAAACAGATCTATGTTTGGATTTTTGAATTCTGTATTTGACATATTGTGTGTTTATAAATGAATTACTTTTCTCAACTAATTCTTTTTCTGGAAAATGGAGAAAAAAATTATAATCTTTAATGAACATTTATTAGTCTTTACCAAAGCAGTAAAATTTCCACTATTCAACCTGTTTAAATTTACTCCTTAATGACAAAATTCTAAAAAATTTGTTTAACTACCATTATTAAAAAGAGATGAAGAGAGAATATGACCAAAGTTCTACTTCCAGCCTCACAACGCCCCAAAATGTTCAATATGTTTATTTCAGGTAATCATACCCTCATAAACATTTGATTGATTCCTTTTAATATAATGGAATACTGCCTCAAGGGTTGAACAACTAACAATGATTTTGAAGACTGAATGTTTTGAAGGCTTATGGCAAAGATTTCATCTTCATTTGGAAGATAAGAACGCTGAAGAATTGATTTGCCAAGGTCACACAACTATTAAGTAGGGCCATGATTCAAAGTCAGAGTAACACCATACTGCCTACTTGAAAAGAACAAACAAAACTATTTGAAAATCAATAAGTTGTTTCTTTGGATAAAGACAGAAGCAAAACAAGATTAGAACAATCTTAGCACAAGGAAATACTATTATAGCTCAGAATAAAGCCAAACTTACAGTCTTCTTGCATCAAGGTTAATGATATTTGATCAATAATTCAAATAAAGACAAAGTTCAGGACTGGGGTTGTGGCTCAGTGGTAGAGTGCTTGCCTAGCATGTGTGAGGCACTGGCTTTGATCCTTAGCACCACATAAAAATAAATAAAGGTATATGTCTATCTAAAACTAAATTATGTTCATCTACAACTAAAATAAAAGATAAAGGAAAGATATTTCACCTTTTTAATTTCAAATATCATCTTGGTGCTTATTTAGAACATGTCCCTAAGGTTGCATCATTTTTTTAAACCATGAAATTTTACAATTACTACTATGATTTCAGTATCACACCACCACAGTTCTACAGTATGAATTATCTCTGTCAGTGTTACAGGCCTTTGATTTTGTTTTAGAAATATTTTATGACAAAAAAAGTAGGCTAATTATAAGCAATAGTTGTGAAGTTGTGCATTATTTTAATCCAAGGAAAATTGTTTTAATTCCTAAGGTCTATAATAGAGTTATGCCTCAGCAACTAATAATGAAATATTTTCAGTTAAGAAAAGTAGATTATTTTTAATAATGTTAATTTATCAGATCACTACAAATAAAGTTCAAGACCAATAGATTTTAAATATATTTTTTGAAAGCAAAAATCTATTACTACCCTCTGCTCAACAATATCATTAGTCTAGAGTTGATATGCTCTTTGAAGTTATGACAACATCACAGAATATTATATCAGACTCCTGTGATCATACTCATCAGTATTTATTGAATGCTTGTTAAATGAGTACAATTTTGGACTTTCTGTATACAACAAAACAATAGGACATAATTTCTGACCTGAAGAAGCTGAGTCATGTGGAAAGCAAGCATCTCAAATTGATAACTCATATTACGATGTAACATGCATTTAATGCCCAATGAACTATAAGCAAGTACTATTAACAAGAGTTTGGCCTGGTCATTGTAAGCTGAGACAATTGGAACCTCTCTTGGAAAATGAAGAAATGGGATGTACCTTGGTGATTCTTTGTCATTCTTACCTTTCCACCTGGACAATTCCTCATACTCCATGTTTCACACTCTCTTCATTCAGTTTTTTACTCAAATGTCAAGCTTTCCTTAACTACTGTAATGTAATTATCTTCCTCAACACAGATACTATTTTCTCTTATTATCTAAAATTCAGTTTGTTGATTTCATCTTTCTCACAATATAAGATACATGTCAACAAGACTCTTGTTCACCATTGTGTATCTATTGTCTAAAACATTGTCTGCATTCAAAATGGGCCTTGTGAATTACATAGAACTTACATAAGATACAGAGTACCACTTAAGGCAAGGACGGTAGTTTGAAACTCAAGTGCTTCCTAAAGAATTTTTTTCAGTCATGGCCAATAGATGGCTATTAAAATACTTTACAAATACTATTGACATTTTGTTATATTAATAGTATTTTTTAATTTTGGAACATTTAAAATCTAGATTTTTATGGGATTTTTAAGAAGTTCTAAAAGAGAAAATAAGAATGTATTAAAATTTTTCTGCTTCTGTTTTTTATGGAGAACTGCTATCCTAATAATACTTTAATTAAGAAAACCTATAAAAGCTGGGGGGGGAGGTTAAAAAGATCTGATGAAAATATTAAAAAGTAATGAAGGATAGCCACAACTCTAGAAGTCAACTTTCCAAAAAGCATATAAACACTGTGATGAACTCTGCTTAAGGCTGCTTTTTTTCCTCCACACATTTTCATATTTAAGGCTGATGATAGAAATAAAGCATCTACATATTGCATGAGAAACTAACATATTAGGGAGGGGAAATGCATTACTAAGATATACAGAACTAAAGTACCAGTGTCCCAGAAACAAAAAAGGACCATAGAAAAGTAAAACACACTCTTTCTTACATTTTCCCTCATGAAACATCTGCAATTTTCTAAGCTGTACATGGGCCAGGTAAGACAAAAATTAAGTGGAAAAGAGTTGCTGCTAAGAGGCTAAAAAGCTAAAGTTGAGATTTGGGCATTATCGTGATTCCAGAGATCAAATTGGGGTTCAGGGCTTACAAATGGCAGGCATTCCATTGAAAACCTGAAAGTTCAAGGGGAATGGACAAACCAGAATTAGCCAAGTTCAACTGGGTTCAAGTGATTTGATCATGATCTACCTGTCTTCTGGAGAATAGAGATAATCATAAACGGGAGTTTCCTAATTTTTTTATTCATGATGAGTAGCATTCAGCAACAACAGCAAAAACTTACAAAGCATGCTAAAAAACTGACCTAAAATTTTTAAAAGCTAAGAGAGAAACAACAAAACAGAATTAGACTCAGAGGTGTTCCAGATATTGGAACATTAAGATTAAAAACTCTGTGACTAATGTATTTTAAAAGAAAGATTAAAAAAATGTTAAATTGGAATTTTTTAAAAGAACAACTTAAAAACTAAAGAAATTCAATAACTATAATCTATGGTTCAGTGAAAGAGTTTAATAATATATTAGACACAGCAAAAGAGAGGATTAATGAATAGGGAAGTATAGCAGTAGAAAATATCCAGGCTAAAGCTTAGATTTAAAAAAACGGAAAATGCATTCTAAAATGGAAAAAATCATATAAAATTTAAAAATGGAAAAAATGTAAAAGTGAAAACATTAGTATATATGTATATAGTCATATTTACATATTTATATATATATATTCACAGAAGAAAAGAAAATTGAATGTGTCAGAAGCCTCATTTGAATATTAACTGAGATTTTTTTCCAAAGCCACACATTGAAGAGCTATTCAAATGCCAAGTAGCATTTGGTGAAGAAGATGTGGAGCCATTGTCCTCACCATCATACTCAGTCACATCATAGATTAACTTCTGGGGAAATGAGACCTCCTAAAAGTATTTTAGACCCTAAATGAACAACAATGAAACTGGACACTGATTTTTCACACACACACACACAAAAAAAAAAAAAAAAAGCAAGCCAATACATAATGCAGTGGTGTACATAAAATGCTGAAGGATGAAAAGTGCCAATTCAGAATTCAATTATCAGTAAATATATCCCTCAAATCCAAGGATGAATCAGTGTCTCTCAAACAAACATAAACTGAATCTACCCTGCTGCCCAATGAAACAAAACAAACAGATAAAATTAACAGCAGTTCTTAGAATATTAACCCAAGCATAATGGGACAGTGAACCCTGACAAATCAGAAACCAGCAAGATGAGCTTTACAGTTGACCCATTTTGCTACTTTAAGAAAATTTCCAGGCTGCTGTGGGGAGAGGAAGCTCAGATAAGATCTATAAAATTCCCTTCTTGAGAGAATAGAACTAGGAGTACACTGCAGCATAGCAACTTAGTTTTGCAGAGCAGAATGCTAAAGACCTAACTGTGTACCCCATGGAGTATTCTTTTTAGTAATAAGCAACTCATACACTTGAGGAAACAAAGGCTGAGAAGAGAACCACAAATAACAAACAGAATAATCTCCAGGAGGTCATTGATTGATTATCTTCTAAGAAGGCCTTTAGTGCTATACATTTCAAATACTGTTTAATACTTAGCTTTAGTATTTCTACACTTTCCTAATTTCAATATTTTGTATTTTAATTTTTATTCGGTACAAAGTATTATCTGTTTTACCTTTTATTTAAGAAACCACTGAACTGTTATACAAAGTGGCTATGCCATTTTGCATTCTCACCAAAAAAGGAGAGTTCCTGTCATTTCATGTCTTCACTAGCATTTCATGTTGTCAGTGTTATGTATTTAGATTCTTCAAATATGTTCATAGTACTATCTCAATTTTATTTACTAACTTAATTTTATTTCCCTAATGACATATTAAGTAGAGCATCTTTTCAATGTGTATTTACCATCTGTATTCTTCTTTGGTGAGGGGTCTGGGTCTTTGTTCATTTTTAATTA
The DNA here is from genome assembly GCF_045843805.1 of Urocitellus parryii. NCBI lineage: Eukaryota > Metazoa > Chordata > Mammalia > Rodentia > Sciuridae > Urocitellus > Urocitellus parryii. The sequence goes on from NC_135532.1 coordinate 157,948,858, forward strand.
TTCTGTATTAAGAGGTCTCTGTACATTTTGGTTAACAGTTTTTTATTAGCTATTTGGTTAACAGTTTTTTATTAGCTATGTCTTTCTTATTTTCTTCCAATCTGTGTCTTATCTTCTCATTCTTTTGACAGTTGTCTTTTATGGAGATGAAATTTTTCATTTTTATTAATTTTTTTCATGGATCGTGCATTTGGTTTTATACTTGAAAAATCATCACCATACTCAAGGTCATTGGATTTTTTTACTCTGATATAGTTTTATGCTTTTGGATTTTACTTTTTGGTCTCAGGTGCATTTTGAATTAATATTATGACCAATATAAGGTCTTAACAACATTTTGAAAAGTTGAATTCAATAGTACATAAAAAGGATAGTGCATCATGATCATATGAGGTTTATCTCAAGAATATAAGGTTGAATTAGCATTTTAAAATCAATGTAATTCATTATATTAACAGACTAAAGAAAAAATATCTGATTCATCCTAACAAATGTAGAAGAAGCATTTAATAAAGCCTACATCAGTTTCTGATTTAAAAAAACAATACAAAGAAACTTATTCAATGTCATAAAGGTCATGTATTTTTAAAAAATAAACAGAAAAAAACAACCTACAACTACCACTTAGTGGTTGAAAATGAAATGCTTTTTCCCTATATTCATTTGGCAAGGATGCCAACTCTCACTATTGCTCTTCAATATTATGTTAAATGTTCTAGTCAATGAAATAAGGCAAGAAAAAAATAAATGAAAAGCCCAGTTTCAAAAGAAAGAGGTAAATTATTCTTTATCCAGACATGAAATTATTATTTTTGTAGAAAGTCTGAAGAAATCTAAAAAAACTGTGTTTATTAAATTTGAAGATACAATATTATTACATGAAAATCTATTGTTTCTGTGTAATAATAATAATAATAAATCACATATTAAAATTTGAAAGCAATAAATACGTTTATAATAACATTGAGAATATATGGAATATTCAGTAACAAGCCTAACAAAGATAAACAACATCTTTATAATAAAAACTACAAACATTGCTGAAAGAACTTAAGAAAGACCTAAATATATGGAGAAAAATACCACTTGCATGGATTGAAACATTCAATTTTGCTAAGATATCATTTCTTCCAAAATTGAAAAAAGACAATCTCAAAATCCCAAGAAGCCTTTCTTTATATATAGAAATTGAACAAGCTGATTCTGTAGTTCATTTAAAAATTTAAAGCACTTAAAATAGCCGAAACAGCATTAACAATGAACTTAAAAGATTAGGAAATTCCACTATTTGACTTTGCTAATTTTAAAGCTACAATAATCAAGACAGTAAGGCAGTGGTATATATCTAGATGGAAAAATATATGAATGAGAACAGAATAGAGATTCCATAACTAAATCCATGCATATATGTACAATTGATATTTTATAAAATTTAAAGATAATTGGGTGGAGAAAGGAGACTTTTCAAATAAAAGCAAAAGAAACTGCTCAATACCCTGTGGCTGCATCATAGACCTCAATGTAACATTTAAAACTAAAATATTTAGAATCAAACAAAGCTTTTGTGACTTTGTGATAGGTAAAAGATTTAGGTACAACATTCAAAGCATAAACCACTAAAGGAGAAATAGATGGATTGGACTTCATCCAAAGTAAGAATTTCTGCTCTTTTAAGATGCTATAAATAAACTCATAAGACAGAAAATATTTGCCAAGCATATAAATTTTTGATTGAATTATGTACAGAGAACTCTCAAAATGTAATAATACAAAAACAATTCAGTAGGAGGGAGACAAAATTAGTCCAGAAGCTTCACCAGAGGAATATACATTCTAAATAAGTTCATGAAAAGATTCTCAACATCATTAGTCATCAGGAAAATGCAAATCTAAAATAGTGAGGTACTACTATACATTTATTAGAAAGTCTAAAATTAAGAAGACTGAAGACATCAAGTGTTGGCTGAGTATGTGGAGAATAAGGGACACTCACACACACAAACACACATACATACAAGTGTACTTCAGAGATTGTGAGTTTGGTTCCAAATCACTACAATAAAGCTAATTATCACAATAAAGTAAATCATAATTTCTTTGGATCCAGTGCACATAGAAGTTATATTTATACCAAACTATAGTTTATTAAGTGTGCAATGTTATTTTGATAAAAATAATGTATGTACCTTTGTTTTAAAAGATGTCAATGGGGCTGGGGATGTGGCTCAAACCATAGCATGCTCGCCTGGCATGTGTGCAGCCCGGGTTCGATCCTCAGCACCACATACCAACAAAGATGTTGTGCCACCAAAAACTAAAAAAAAAAATTAAATCTCTCTCTCTCTCTCTCTCTCTCTCTCTCTCTCTCTCTCTCTCTCTCTCTCTCTCTCAAAAAAATAAAAGATGTCAATGATTGTCTCACCCTTTGAGTTGTATTCCTTTTCCTGGTAGAGAATCTTACTTCACTGTCAGTTGCTGCTGAATGACTAGGGTGGTCATTGCTGATGATTTGCATAACCATTCAATTTCTTAAAATAAGAACATTGAAGTTTTCCATATTGATATTTTGTTGTGAAAACGTTATTGAAAATTTCTTTGTAACATGTAAATGCTGTTTGGTAGCACTTTATTCAGAACTTTAAAAATTGAGTAAGTCTTCTCAAACCCACCACTGTATATCAACTAAGGTTTTTTTTGAAAAATATTTGTTGGCATTTAATGAACCTCCAGAGCTCCAAGTGGCTTTAAGTCACCAGAACACAGGCATCCCTAACACCCTTAATCTTCTCCTCATCTCTTCTGCTGAAGAATTTGGCCTTCACGATGACAGCTGCTTTGGGAGTTTTCCGTTTCCCAAAACTTTATAGTAACCTGATTGCACTACATCAATTATAGGAGCAGCTCCAGTCTTGTTTGTAGCAGCATTCACTCATGTCTGTTCACTGACCAATGTCCACAATTTATCAAGGTTGACAGTTGGGCAGAAGCTCTGGTTTCTCTTTAAGTGGTAATGCCTCATACCAACTTTCCCAAAGTAACCTGCTTGATATTTGTCAAAGTGAATCCTGTGGTGATGCATGCCACCCGCATTATGTGGCCATGGCCATGGCTCACATGGCCCTGAAGTTTCCAAGTCTTCCTCAGTCTGGAAGGCATGTCGGCTGCCTAGAGGAAATTTTGTAATTTTGTAAATGCTGTATAGTCATTTCAACAAAGTTCACAGCATCTTTACCTGGAGTAGATTTCATATCAGGAGACCACTTTCTTTTCTCATCCACAGGAAGCAACTTCCCATCCACTAAAGTCTTTTCATGAGATCACAACACCTTAAAAATTTTCAGACTCCACTTTTAATTCTAGTTCTCTTCCTATTTCTACCACATCTGCAGTTACTTCCTCCATTGATGTCTTGAATCCTTTTAATTAATATATGAGCATTACAGTCAACTTGTTCCAAATTCCTGTTAATGTTGATATTTGACTTCCTCTCACAAATCATAATTTGCTTGTGTGTGTGTTGCTGAGGATCAAACTCAGGGCCTTGCACATGCTGAACAAGTTCTTTATTACTGAACAACATCCCCAGCCCTCACAAATACTTCTGTGAATCCTTTCCAGAAATTTTTCAATTCACTTTGCCCAGATTCATCAAAGGAATCACTATGCAGGGCAGTTATAGCCTTATAAAAAGTTATTTCTTAAATAATAAGGCCTCAAAGTTTAAATGATTTTCTGTTCCAAGAGCTGCCAAATGAAGGATGTATTAGAAGGCATGAAAATAACATTAATCCCATTGTACATCTTCAGAGATCTTGGTGCATTATCAATGAACAGTAATATTTTGAAATAAATCTTTTTCTGAGCATTAGGTTTCAACATTGAGCTTAAAATATTCAGAAAACCATATTATAAACAGATGTGTTGTCATCTAAGCTTTGTCGTTCCATTTATAGAGTACAGGCAGAATAGATTTATTATAATTTTTAAATTCCCTAATATTTTCTAAATGGGAAATGAGCATTGGCTTCAACTTAAGTTACCAGATGCATTAGCTCTTAACAAGAGAGTCAGCCTGTCTGTTGAAGCTGTGAAGCCAGGCACTGACTTCTCTTTACCTATGAAAGTCCCAAATGATTTCTTATTTGAATATCTGTCATTTAGTGTGGCCATTTATCTTCATTAATCACCTTAGCTAAATCTTCTGGAAAACTTGCTGGAGCTTCTACATGAGTACTTGCTTCTTCCCCTCGCACTTTTATGTTTTTTTCTTTTCTTTAAACCTTGAGAAACAACTTCTGCTAGATTCAAACTTTATTTTGCAGCTTTATCACCTCTCTCAGACTTCATAGAATTGAAGAGATATAGGACCTTGTTCTGAATTAGGTTTTGGTTTAAGGGAATATTGTGGCTGATTTGGTCTCTATCCAAACACTAAAACTTTCTCCACATCAGCAATTAGGTTGTTTCACTTTCCTGTTGTGTATTCACTAGTATAGCACTTTTAATTTTCTTCAAGAATTTTTCCTTATGTTCATAACTTGGCTATTTGGTGAAAGAAACAGCTTTTCTCCTATCTCATTTTTCAACATACCTTCTTAACTAAGCGTAGGATTTGCTTTTGATTTAAAGTAAGAGACATTCAACTTCCCCTTCTGCTTGAAAACTTAGAGGCCATTTTAGGGCTATTAATTGGCCTAGTCTCAACGGTATTGTGTCTCAGGGAATAGGAAGGCCTAAAGAGAGGCATCGAGACTAAGGTTCAGCTTGTGATACCCTAAAATAATTATAGTAACAACATCACTGATCACAGATTACTATATTGGGTACAATTAAAAGATTGAAATAGTAAGAGAATTACAAAAGTGTGACACAGAGACATGAGGTGAGCACATGTTGAGAAATTGGCACCAAGACTTGCTCAACACAGGGTTGCAACAAAACTTCAAATAAAAAAAACTATGCAAATCACGACAAAACAAGATATGTATATACTGCTTTTGGAATATAAAATGATATGTTGGAATACAAAATTCCAAAACTAGTTGGAATAAAATAAAAAGTTAAGCATTACATCTTTTGTATGGCTCAAGCCATTCCACTCCAAGGCATTTATCCAAGAGAACAGTAAACATATGGCCTTACAGTGCCTGTATATGAATGTTCATGGGAAGAGTATTTCTTTCATCCCCAAGTTGGATAATCTAAAAATACCTCCGCAGGTAAGTGAATACACAATAAAAAGAATGAACATTTCATAATGCAACTATTTGGATGAACTTCAATTACGTTGATTTAAAGAATACAGACAAAAATGAATATATACTGTTTTAGCCAGCTTTTTCAATGCTCTGACTAACAGACCCAACCAGAACAACTTTGGAGAAGAAAAGTTTATTTAGGGGCTCATAAATTCAGAGGTCTCAATCCATAAGCAGCAGGCTCCATTCCTCGGGGCTCAGAGTAAGACAGGACATCATGGCGGAAGAGTGTATCAGAGGAAACTGGCACACACGATGATCAAGAAGCAGAGAGAATCTCCTCTCCAGAAACAAAATATATACCCCATAGTCATGCCCTAATGAACCACTTCCTCCAGCCACACCCCACCCAGTCACCACTTAGTTAATCCCATCAGGTATTAATGCATTGATGAAGTTAAGGCTATAATACAATCATTTCTCCTCCAAACCTTGCATTGTCTCACACATGAACTTTTAGGGGACACCACACATCCAAACCATAATGTATGCTGTATGATTTCATTTGTATAAAATTTTAGGAAATGCAAACTTATTTGTATTGACTGAGAACAGATGAGTGGTTGCCTGAGAACAGAGAAGGTACAGAAAGGGATAGGAATGAATTATTATGTAGAACACAAAAGATAATTAGAAAGAGACAATAAATATACTTCTTGATTGCGGTGATAGTTTCATAAGTGTATACTTATGTCAAAACTTAACAAATTATATACTTCTGATATGTGCAGTTTACTATATGTCAACTATATCTCAAATCACTTTTTAAAAATAAGCAATAAATTAATGGTCATTACATCCTAAGATTGCAGTAATCAAATGGAACAAAAATGAAAAGACATTCTATCCAGGATCACCACCAGGTTGCTTGGATCTGAGGTCCTCTACTTTTCTACTGATAAGATCCTTAAAAACCTCCTAGTTTGAATCCCTATGCTCTGTTCTGATGAAATGTTAGTCACCCAACTTCTATCACTCCTGAAAACATGCTTTTGCTTTTTTAAAATTCATATTTCCTGGGAGGTAAAAGTTATCTCCCTGACCTCAGTTCTTTCCATTTAAAAAAATTTTAACACTTCTTGACAGGGTTGTCTTGAAGGTAAAAGAATGTAATAGAATACCTTGTGTATTAATCAGCTGCATTATTGCTACAACAAAATATCTGAGGCAACTAACTTATAAAGAGAAAAGGATTATTTAGTTCACAGTTTGGGAAGTTCAAAGAGAAGGAACCTATATTGGCTTAGTCTAGTAAGGGTTGTGGATTATGGTGCACATAGGAGCAAATTGATTAAATCTCCAGCCAGGAAGCAGTGAGAATTCTTGACTAGACAGGGATCCCACCTCCCCTTTGAAGGCATGCCTTAAGGACCCACCTCTTAAAAACCCATAGGCACTTTCATTGGAGACCAGACCTTTACATAGGGACCTTTGGGGTGAAAGGAGCAGCACAATAGGAATGACTCTTATTTCTACTATTTGAGTACTATCCTCAAGCCATAATTGTATATACTCTTATTATGCTATGGGGACTCCAGCTGAAGCCACATGTGTAAACTGTAAATAAAGTTCTTAACTAGTGGATCTCAAGCTTGGCTACATATTAGAATAACAAGGGAAACTGGAAAAACAAATACCTCCCCCCAAAAATGATGTTTAGGTTTTACCCAAAAATTTTGATTTAATTGACTTGATGGCACAGCTGGGCATTAGGATATTCAAAATCTTCCTAAGACATGTTAACACGGACCCAAGACTAAGAAACACTGCTTTAATACTGCTTAAATTTTAACATACTTTGAATCATTTGTGGTCTTGTTAAACTTTGCATTCTGATTCAGTAGGTCTGGAGTGAGGTATGAGATTCTTCATTTCCACTAAGTTCCCAAATTATAATGCTGATGTTGTTGGTCCTGGAGTGGTAATTTAAGTAGAAAAGCTAAGCCACAGGGTGAGTCAGAATCAATTAGAGATCTTTTTTGAATCTGAAGAGTCCCAGATCCTGCCCCCAAGATGGGGCCCCAGCCGCTGTATTTTATTATAGGCTAACCAAATGAGTTGGGTGTGCTTCTCTGAGCAAGAACCATCTTGCTAGTTTGACCTTTTACACATGAAGATACTGTATCAGGAAGCTGTTTGACCTCTATCCTAATGTTGCTTTCTCCTGGGAAACTTCATTAGTGAACAAAACACATTTTCAATGGGAACATTTTCTGGTGTCTAAGTTCCCAGTGTGGATTGGGGACTGCCATCTGCAGCGTGAATCGAGCGTGACGGTTTCATTAACACAGCTCAGAACCTAGTGTGGAGCAGCCTGTATGATGAATGCAGTATTGGGTTCTACTTGAAGCATTATCACATAATATATCAGTTTTATGTCACATGAACTGATGGTTTTATGGCCTTTCCATTCAAGTTGATAGGCCCCTTGTCACAAGCTCTTTTTAATATGGTTTGAGGGCATTTTTTGGTGGTGATGACATAATGATTTATAAAACCTACTTCATGCATCAGCCACACATATGTAGATCAGAAATATTTCTTTCTGGAAAAAAATTACCATTCTGTGATAAATAGGTACGTATTCCATGAGCAAGCATTCATCAATTTACAGATTTGAATTCATGTTTCTTTATACCATAGGAACAAGCAATTAGCACTGTGCCAAGGAAATAGTCTTGTTAGTAGGATCCTCCCAAAGGGAAGACTTGCATTCAAACTTAGTGCCAAATTGACCTTCACTGTACTGTGGACTTGCTGGAGATGCCATCAGTCTGAATGTTGATAGGGAAAAGGCGCTTAAAAGGAAGCACCACAGATAGAAGACAGAAAGTTTTTCATCTACATTTCAGGGTTGTTATATAACTTACTATTTGCCATATTTTATCCTCGAAACATCCTGCAAGGTAGGAATTATTATCTACAATATAAAGAAAACTTAAGTGAGGACTCATGCAAGGCTTGAAACTAGGTCAGTCGGACTCCAAAATCCACACTTATTTTGCTATATTACAATGTGTGGCATAAAACACCTACAGGTCAATGTGAGTTAATTATGGTTACACCAGTTTTACAGATATCAAATCAACTCTTTGTAATTGTTCCCATTCTGCTTCCTTGGCCCAGCTATGAATCTGTAGGGACTTGACATCAAAAGTGTTAATGCTATGTCTTGAAAAGTTCAAAAACATTAAGCAAGTAAAAACTCTCTTTCATTGATAAATGAAATATTCTTCATTCTTAACTGCTTGAATGAAATAATATCATCAGTAAATTTTAAAACCTCCTAAAAATCATTTTGTAACAGAAATAAAGTAAGTCTGATGGCAATATTTTTACTTTATAAATATTTTTGATATTTGTTGTAGAGAGACAATGATTAGCTTCTGTACAACTTTTAATATTTGCAAGTCACTTTCACAGATATTGTATGATCCTCATGACATTGCTGTCATGTTAGCATTAATCCATTTTTAGATAGGAAATCAAGGCTCAAAGACTCAGCAATCAGGAATCCCACCCTCAGAAATGGCCACAAAGTCAATAATGAAAAGACAATTCCCCACTCCAAGTTCCAAGTTTCTCATTACTCCAGAGAATATAACTTAAAAAATTACTTTTCTGCTTTTACAAGTCTCCATGTCAAAACAAGAAAATATTTACTAAAACAATTTCAGTTGCAAAATATTTTAAAGAGTTAAGAGAATTGTCAACTCAAATATCTGGGGACTTCCTAGATAATTTAAGGATCCAAAATGTTTTTGAATTGTAATTACAAATCTCTGTTTTCTTCATTATATCCTTTCTAAATATAAAACCAAAAGATGAATATTTGGTAGAGCGGGAAAAAAATGATGGCATCTGACCTCTAAACTTAGAAAAAATATACCATGTAAACAGAATGCCTTACAAAAATGAAACAAAGCAAATGGAAATCAGAGATTAGTGGTCTAGGTTCTGCCAGCAAGGAGGATGCACAGAGGAGTTTTTGCTTAGAAGATTGCTTTTGTATTCTAGAAATTAATTTTTTTTAAAGAGAGAGAGAGAGAGAGAGAATTTTTTAATATTTATTTTTTAGTTTTGGGCGGACACAACATCTTTGTTTGTATGTGGTGCTGAGGATGGACACCGGGCAGAACACATGCCAGGCGAGCGAGCTACCGCTTGAGCCACATCCCCAGCCCTCTGGGAATTAAATGATGTGAAAAATATGTGGTGTTTTTATCCTGAGGTGGCTACTTGGGGTGCAATGGAAGTGTGTCTAACCAGACCATTTCTTGAAAGGTGTGATTTCATCTCACTCCAGTCAGAATGGCAGCTATCAAGAATAAGTGTTGGCGAGGATGTGGGGAAAAAGATACACTCATACACTGCTGGTGGGACTGCAAATTGGTGCAGCCAATATGGAAAGCAGTATGGAGATCCTTGGAAAATTGGGAATGGAACCACCATTTGACCCAGCTATCCCTCTCCTCGTACTATACCCAAAGGACTTAAAAACAGCATACTACAGGGACACAGCCACATCAATGTTTATAGCAGCACAATTCACAATAGCTAAACTGTGGAACCAACCTAGATGCCCTTCAGTGGATGAATGGATACAAATAAATGTGGCACATATACACAATGGCATATTACTCAGCATTAAAAGAGAATAAAATCATGGCATTTGCAGGTAAATGGATGAAGTTAGAGAAGATAATACTAAGTGAAGTTAGCCAATCCCAAAAAACCAAATGCTGAATGTTTTCTTTGCTATAAGGAGGTTGATTCATAGTAAGATAGGGAGCAGGAGCATGGGAGGAATAGATAAACTCTAGATAGGGCAGAGGGGTGGGAGGGGAAGAAAGGGAGATGGGGTTATAAATGATGGTGGAATGTGATGATCATTATTATCCAAAGTATATGTATGAAGACACGAATTGGTGTGAGTCTACTTTGCATACAACCAGAGATATGAAAAATTGTGCTCAATATGTGTAATAAGAATTGTAATGCATTCCACTGTCGTATATAAATAAAAAGTAAATAAAATTTTAAAAAAGGCAGGAGTTAAAACTAAAGAGAGAAGGGTAACAACATGAAGCAGAGGTCATCCTTGGTAGCCACAAAAGAAGAGAAAGCCTTCAGACTGGAGTAGTCTGCAACCTGGCAGGAGAGGAACTTATAACCTCTTCAGGTGGCAGTATCCACATTTCCACTTTGTGCTAGGAATAATCTGGAAATCGCGTCAGTGACTGGAAATGGCCAGTCACTTTGGGAACATTGGAGAAGTTGTATGATATACCAAGTCTGCATCTCTTCCCACCATATTCAGTCAAGTGGGTGAATAATAATATAAAATTTAAGGTAGGCATCTTTATATCATCCTTACAATATATTTATAAAGTGAAATAGTGATCCTCGCTTTACAGAGGAAGAAAGCTTAGAGAGTCTGTAGATGCTTTCCCCAGTGCCTTTTGCAAAGCTGGAGTCAGGATGCAGGTATGTGCCTGCAGTATGTTGAGCATACAGTTATGTGGTTGAGTCCAGACCAGAGAAATATTTAGGCACTACTATATAAATCATTTTTATTACAGGACAGTAGCCTAGAAAACACTTTTGAGATAAGAAAATATTCTTGATTAGCAAAGGGTGCAAAGCAAGGCTATCTACACACAATTGGCTAATAGGAGTTGTAAAGCATGAATTAAAATAGATATGAATACCTGTTAGTTCTAACTAGGTAAGGAACCTCAAATATAAGCAGTTAATGTGTAAGTCTATCTAAACATTCAAATACTTGCATTATTATTACTAGGTAAGGTCACTTCCTTGAGAGGCTTTCCAACTTCTGGACCTGGTTTACTCTCCAGAGTACTTGTCTCTATAATACCCTGTCTACTCCTTAACACTTGCCTGACTTGTGCTTGCTTTTGTGTTTGAGTAGAGCTGTGATTGATTGGTTCTCCTCTGGACCCCATTGGTTAACAGGGTTGTAAGCAGAATTTTTAAAATATATTTTTCATCAATTTTTTATAACTTTATTTAATTAATTTATTTATTTTATTTGGTGCTGAGGATCAAACCCAGTGCCTCACATGTGCTAGGCAAGTGCTCTACCACTGAACCACAACCCTAGCCCCTATAAGAAGCATTTCCAAAGATAATCTCTGTTACATTCAAATGTTAAAATTTTCAACAACGTGGGAAATTTTTGAATGATGATTATGTAAAAAAGCAATAGGTTAAAAAACTATGACATTGTGGTGCAATTTTTCTTAAAATTTGTTGTATATGCACAATACACTATAGAGATAGTCTAAGACATAATTGTGGTTTTATGGATGGTATATCATACATGATTTTCTTTTTTCCCCTGATTTTGCTTAGCCATAGTTTTTAAATTAGTAATATTTTATTATAGAGAAAAAATAATAATAGACTACTTTTAGGCTCCATAGAAAAGAACTAAGGCTGATTAAAATGTGAAGAATTACTGATGGTTAATTCACCCTGTTTACATGAATCTAAGAAAGAAGTATAAGCTTCAAGTGAAAGGTAATTTAGGATATGGCTAGAAAGGGGTTAGGAGAAAGGGAGGTAATTGAATAAAAAGAGGGAAAGAGTCGGCAGGTAGGGAGGAAACAAATTATTTGACACCTTTATCGAGAAAATAGCCAACCCTTCTTAATAATCCTTAATAGCTAAAGAAATTATATCCTTGGTTAATTTGTCTTTAAGTTATTCAATAAAGTCAGGTCAAGGCAAAGTGATGGTGTTCTATGACCCATTATCACTGGAGTCAACTCTTAACAAAAGATAATTCATTTCTGTATGTGGCTCACACATTACATTAAAACTTATAGTTTTTGGCATTCTTAATTAAAATTCTAAGATTACTGCCAATAACTTTCAAATACCATGCATTTTCTAACATTTAGATGTTTTCTTCTAAGTCCTCACATTGACCAGAGAGGATTTTTTTGGTGATGATTTTGAGCAGAGAAACATGGAAAAAAAAATGATAAGAAAGTGGTTAGTTCTAGGTCACCAGGCAATGGGTCTTTTTTTTTTCTTGTTTGCCTGCCATTAAAAAAATGGAAGGGGAACAAAAAATCATTGAGGGCCAGGTAAGGTGACACATGCCTGTAATCCCAGCAACTCAGGAGGCTGAGACAGGAGGATGGAAAGTTCAAAGCCAGCCTCAGCAACATCGAAGTGCTAAGTAACTCAGTGAGACCCTGTAGCTCAGTGAAACCCTGTCTCTAATAAAATACAAAAATTAGGTTGAGAATGTGGCTCAGGGGTTGAGTTCCCCCGAGTTCAATTCCTGGTACCCCCTTCCCCTAATTTTTTTTTTTAGGAGAAGCACAGATACTTTTTTCCTTTGAAACAAAAGTTTAGGGACCATTTGTGTTTTCACTGATAAATGGAAAATACTTTATAAATTTTATGAAAAACATCTTAAACTTTTTGTGTGTGTGTGTGTGTGATGCTGGAGATTGAACTCAAGGCCTTGTGCATGCAAGGCAAGCACTGTACCAACTGAGCTATATCCCCAGCCCAGTTTTAAAAGAGTAATAGAGGCACTCATATTGAAGATATAAATCCATCTGTTGAGACCTGGGCCCACATGCTTGCAAATCCTACTAATTGGTAAAAATATTATGAGACCCTGATTATTGAGCACAAGTTTTATCAGAGGCATTATATTAGTCACTTATTTAAATTGTCTCACATTCTCACAATAGTTCGTTAAAAATTTCAGAAACAGATGACAAGGAAACTAAATTTAATATTATCCCACGCTTTGTCATATAGAGTTACCTAGGTTGTTTTAACCACTGCAAACCTTATTTGTAGTGGTTGCATGATATTTGTGTCTGTTTTTCATTCATTTAATCTATTGATAGATATTTAGGTTTATAATTTCACTATTTTAAACAATGTTACAGAAGTGGTATTATATGTATTTTGGACTCTTGTACAATTGTTTGTTCAGAAGAAATTTTTAGAAATGAAATTACGGGTTTAAAGAATGTGCCTTTTAAAGAACCTTTTAAAACTGTTAATTTTCATTCTAGAAAAAGGAGATTCAGCTCCACTCCCGATAGTGGTATGTGAAGGGACCCATTTCCTTACACATCCACATTAACACTAAATAATACCATTTCTTTAATCCATGCCATTTCAATAATAGAAATGTTACTTCAATTTGCATTTAATTACCAATAGTTTGAATGCTTATTGTCAAGGGAGCTATTTTTCCATTTTATAGTCACCCTATAAAATCCTTGTATGTACCTCAGTAAGAGAGATCATGGTAAATGAACTAGCATTAATCATAACATAATGCTCAATTCAACATTATTATTCACTTTATATGCGTTTTAATGTTGAAAGTTTTTCTTTTCCCTCAGACAGTGAACTATGGAAAGGCGGGATTTTATTCTGCTCATCTCCACAAAGTCCTACTTTCTCCTAAATCTTAAGGCATATACAGTAACCCATGAACCTTTTGCAATGTATCAAAATAGAAATGGGGTTGCAGGGCATATAGCAGGGCTGCCTTTGCTTTCCTAGGTTTTGCTCATGCTTCTTCCCAGGGAACTGAACTCAGAGGGAGCTTAAGAAACTTGTTCAAAGCTAAAATCTAATTGGTGGCAGAGCCAAGCGGAGAACTCAGGTCTTCTCTCTTCTTGTCACTCTGTCTGCATAATCTGTATGCCCTCAAATCTGAACCCAAATGATGACTTTTAAGCTGAACATACTCTTAATTATCTACTTTCACTAACTGCCCTTGGCTAATCATACCTCTCTAAGTAGATTTTCAGTGCTTTCAGAGAAGCAAGTTTTACTCTTTTGCTCTTTCCATTCATAGTACCTAACGTGGTGAGGCCAGGAGTAAACCTTCAATAAATGCTGGCAGGATGCTGAGCCTATGTCAATCTCTCTGCTACATTTCTTATAATTTCTATAATGAAACCTCTCAAAAATCTCCTAGTCAGTTGTTTTTAAAAATTCCAAAGATCAGACACATTTAAAGTTGCCTGGTTTCAGAATTTTTGTGCCCTCATTGCCTATATAACATCCTTTTTAATCACAGAATTGAGAGAGTATTTGTTGTAAATGTTAATTCATCTTGAATCTTACAAGAAATTGTTTTTCTTTTTTCCTTGCTAAAATGTTCCTTTAATACTCACTAGGTGATTTACTGTGCACTCAATTTGATTCATGGGGAACATAATATACCAAGTTTCATTGGTGATTTTTTTCTGTTTTTACCTTTAACATCATTAGAATCTATAATGTTTCTTCTTAGAGGAGGAAATGATTAAACAATACTACCTCATCCCTTCAGTCACTAACTAGACAATTTGATCTAAAATGGAACACATTTTCTTTTCCCTAACATGACCAAAACTAACTTGATCCAACTTCCTTCTAACACAATAGAACCTTCATGGGATGTTAAATTCCTCTAAGAGAAAAACAAAACTAAAAGCCTATCACTGAAGGGTTTAAAAAAAAATCCTGCTAATCACATTGGCTTTTCCTCCCTGGGGAGGAAGGAACTACCATTCCCTAAAAACACCCAAAGCTGGTAAAACAAATTATGACCAGAGAATTTCCTGTCAATGGCACTCTCATTTCCTGTCTGAATTTTTCTGCAAGACTGTCAACAGAATACCTAGAATTAGAGTGGACAGTGCTTCTTCAGCAATCTTGGTTATCAATGTTAATTCTTGGATCTCTTCCATCCATGGGGCTTTAGCAGATAAATAACACCATTATTCTTCATCTTTCATGCTCAGGTATAAGTCTCACTCAAGAACAGCTTAGATTTATAGGTGATGTGATTTAGAATTCTAGGCCCATAAGTTAATGCCTCACAAATGTCTACTTTATCTCTTTGAGGATGATAAATGGACTGATCCCTGGCACAGCTCCCCATCTTCTTATTTGGTCTCTTTGCTTCTGATAATGGCCTGATTCTGCCAGATTCACTACTGTTTGCAGTAGAAAAAGCAGTGATTTGGTATAGACAAGAAAGAAAGATCAATGTCAATGACAGAGCAATGTTTTTGAGATGTCATCTCAGGAGGATAAATAATAATATAGAGCACCTATTAGGTACTAGGCCCTGGATTTGTACCTCAGAAAATTAAAATGTATTTTAATTGTGCATCAGTTAAAGCCTATATTTACTTGATTTACATATATTCATACACATTAATTCATTTAATTCTTTCAATAACCATATTAGTCAACTTTATATTGCTGTGACAAAAACCTGATAAAATCAACATCAAGGAGGGAAAGTTTGTTTTGGCCTCTGGTTTCAGAAGTTTTTAGTTCATGGTCAGCTGACACTATTTGCTTGGGCCTGAAGTAAGGCAGAACATTATGGAAGCAGGACAGTGGCAGAAGAGTCTACTCTTCTCGTGATAGGGAGCAAAGAGAGAGAATGAAGAAGGGATGGGGAACGTAATATACCCTTCAAGGACATGCCCCCAGTGACTATTTCCTCCAGCTAGGTCCCACCTCCTGAAGTTTCCACCACCTCCCAATAATTCCATCATATTATGAACCCATCCTTGTACTAATCCACCGGTGAGATCAGAGCCCACTCATGATCCCGTCACTTCCTGAAAGCCCCACCTCTGAACATTGCTGCATTGGGGACCAAGTCTTTAAAGCCTGAGTCTTTAGAGGGCATTTCAGATTCAAACCACAACAACAGATCTATGACCTATGTATTGTTACTATTCCTACTTTACAGATGAGGAGACTGAAGCATAGATTATACAATGATCTCCAGTTTACGTAAGAAATGGCAAAAGCAGGGTGAGAAGTCAGCCCACCTGTTTCCAGAGGCTATGCTTCAACCATGACTATGTTAAATGAATTAAATTCTAAAGGTAGTGGAAATCCCACTTGATGACACTCCAAATCTAGTCCCCTCCAATCATGTTATTTTATGCATTTATATGCATACATGTTTGTACAAATACTTGGATTTTGTTTTGCTGCTGCTTTGTTTTTGGTTGATTTCTCACATATCAGTATTAACATGTTATGTATGCTTTATTTTTTGAGTAAAAGTTCCTTGAATTGTATGTTTCATCCAGGGCCTTTTTGATCATGTTTCAGTTTGTTCTTTTTTTTTTTCATATGTAAAAGGGAGTTTTTGCTGTCTGTTTATATGAAATAGTGGGTCCCTGAACCCTTCTCTAAATGTTAGGTGTGGGTGCACTGACAGCTATCATACTCTTCAAGAAAGGCATTCAGGCAATCATGCATTTTTCCCCAATTTTTTTCAGTGTCATGGCAACCTATTTGATTCCTGTTAAGTCAGGGCATTTAAGATGTTAGGGCAATATCTGGTCAACATAGAGGTTTACAAACTCAGGAACATGATTTAGATATGTCTGAGCCCAGGCAGCATTTCAAGCTCCCTTGTTCAGAAGGACTTTCTGTACTGTGTCTGAAAGATGGAACCTTCTCAGCTCTATGTGTCACTCATCTCAATCACCTCTCCTCTGAAGTGAAAGGGCTTGTGGATTGGTTGACAGTGGTACAGATCATAAAGAAGTCCTTCAGTGGAAAGACCAAGTGCACTCTACAGTGTGTCTAACAAATTCTTTTCCGTTTTTAGATTGAGTAAACTTCTATGCTCATTCTAATCAGATACAATCCACCCTATACTGTAAGTCACTTATTATCATTAAGACTACTTGGTGGTGGTTGAAACTAAGTCAGGGCACTTTATAACCCTCGTGGTGGTTCTTTGGTTTTCCTCAGCCCCTTTTGTGATTGGCAAAAAGCAGCAAGAGAGGCCAAAAGATTCCTATTCTGCTGATTATAGGTTTCTCTCTTATCACATGGATGTCCTCCGACTGTATTCTTTTAGGACAAACTGATGAAATTTCAAACGATCCCATTCTTTCCTACTCAAGAACCAGCCCACTTTCTTGAGGTTAGAGCACAGGAGGGCCAATAAAATGTCCATGCAATGAGCCCAGATCCTTTAAAACCAATAATCTCCTACCTCAGATGTGATCTAATGCCTCTGATGTTTTGGATTACAAAAAGAGAAAGGTTATGTTTTTCAGATTTCACCCCCACACACACAGATTCAAATTAGCTAACTCACGGATGAAAAGCTATATTATTCTAAGGCTCGATTACATGAATTTCATAGCCTACTCATTTTTTTTAAGATGCGATATATTCCCTCCTCCATTTTCTGAGTCTACATGAGTATTAACTGTCTTTGCTACCAGTCAGTTCCTAACCTTTTGGAACCCTTGATTAGAAACAGCTCCATAGGAACTACATGTCAGAGATATTTCAGTCATGGCCAGAGTCAATTACTTGTAACATCCATAATAAAGAAGGTTATTTCCCATTTGGGAAACATAATTCCCATGCAGTTGCTCTGTATCCTTCCTTATGTGACATTAGCATAGGGAAGAAGAGAGAGAGAGTTGAGGGTTACTGGTAGATAGTAGGTGGAGGTTCTTGTTTGCTTATAAGTGGATACAAGGCCAAGACTATCCCTCCTGGGTAACACTTTCACAGATAATACTTTGGGTCCATGGCAGGTCCATACTAAGTACCAGTATATTTGCCATTCTCAAGGTACGGTAAACATACATTGGAGAAAAGATAACAAAGGGTGCTGGGATAACTGTAAATCCATATGTAACAAAATGAAATTAGACTCATCTCTTACCCTGCACAAAACTCAATTCAAAGTGGATCAAGAACCTAAGCATTAGAACAGAGACGCTGTGCCTACTAGAAGAAAAAGTAGGCTCAAATTTCTGTCATGTTGGCTTAGGAAACAAATTCCTCACAAGACCCCTAAAGTGCAAGAAATAAGATCAAGAATCAGTAAATGGTATGGTATCAAACTAAAAAGTTTCTTCTCAGCAAAGGAAACAATAAAGAACATGGAGAGCCTACAGAATGGGAGAAAAATCTTTGCTACCTGCACCTCAGATAGAGCATTAATCTCCAGAATATATAAAGAACTCAAAAAATTTAACACCAAAAAAACAAATAACCAAATCAACAAAAGGGCTAAGGAACTGAACAGACACTTCACAGAAGAAGAAATACAATCGGTCAACAAATATATGAAAAAATGTTCAACATCACTAGCAGTTGGAGAAATGCAAATTAAAACTACACTGAGATTTCATCTCACTCCAGTCAGAATGGTAATTATCAAGAATACAAGAAACAATAAATGTTGGTGAGAATGTGGGGAGAAAGGTACTCCCATACACTGTTGAGGGGACTGCAAATTGGTGCAACCACTCTGGAAAGCAGTATGAAGATTTCTCAGAAAACTTAGAATGGAACCACCATTTGACCCAGTTATCCCTTCTCATTATATACCCAAAGGACTTAAAATCATCATACTGCAGTGACACAACCTAATCACTGTTCATAGCAGCTCAATTTACAATAGCCATGTGCCCTTTAACAGATAAATGGATAAATAAACTGTGGTATACATACACAATGAAATATTATTCAGCCATAAAGAAGAATGAGATTATGGCATTTGCCAGTAAGTGGATGGAACTGCAGACTATCATGATAAGTGAAATAAGCCAATTCCGAAAAACCAAAGGCCAAATATTCTCTCTGATACGTGGATGCTGACTTGTTCACAATAGGCTGGCAGAGTGGGGGAGGTATATGGGCAGAGTCGGGGAGGTATACAGGCAGAGTTGGGGGAGTGGGGGGAAGAGATGGGGATGGAAAATACAGTAGAATGAATCAGATATAACTTGCCTATGTTCATGTATGAGTACATGACCAGAGTAACTCCACATCATGTACAACCACAAAAATGGGTAGTTATATTTCATGTGTATATATGATATATCAAAATATATTCTACTGTCATGTATAAAAAGAACAAATAAAACATTTAAAAAAATTGTATTTACATAAGAATATGTAACAAAAAACATATTTGCCATTCTCAAGCTTACTACTCTGTCATTCTGATGAAAAGTGAGCAGATCATTTTTACCAGCAGTGTCCACATGTGTACAATGTTCCCACTAGCAAGTTGCCTCCCTATAAACATAGTCTGTGGCCAGGTCATCTCTAGTGTCCAAGATCTAAATAATAAGGTATAATTTCACACATAAGGGAAACAACCAATAATACAAGAAGCAACCTGAAATTACAATGGACACATATTGGAGGCAAGAGAAAATCATAGTCATTGTGGACTAAGGTTGTTCAGAGAGAGCTTCAATGGAGGATGAAGTATCTACTTATGGTCTTCAAGGACTGATAGCTTTCTGTGGGCAGGAGTCAGGTCTGAGATATGGGAAGCATTACCAGGATGGTATTTAGGATGGGAAATGATTTGAACAAATACATGGAGAAAAGAAGTACAGAGTGGATTAGACTATAGGAATTAGGGACATTTGAATGGAGTAAAGAACCTTTATAGAAGAATTAGAAAATAAGTTTGGAAGAGTGGGTTGGAATTAGTTGTGGAACACACCATTGCAAAGTTCAGTAGGTACTGGGGGACTGGTCAAAGTTTTTGAGATGGGTATTTGACAAGACAAGATTTTGGGGATGAGAACCTCAACATTAGCAGAGTGGTTTGCAACAGGCAAAGAAGGGTCAGAAAGAACACTCAGCCAGCCAAAGTGGAGGTCCACACTGGAGGACAACCTGGCTACGGAAAGAGCGGCTTTAGATTCAGACTTCACAGTCTCCCAACCATGATTCTTCCCAGCTGTGTCTCCTCAATTCCCAAGCAATTTTGGGAGTGGAGCACCAATCCAAACGTAATGTACTCTCAACTCACTTAGGATTTCCACTACCATTGTTAATCATCTTTCTCCTCTGGCTCTGAAAAGTGGGGGCTCAGACTGGGGAGGAGAGTGGGTGTATGTCTGAGTCCCTTCATGGGTACACAGGTAGTCTCATAAGTAGTTATATGCCTCTGAGTCCCCCTAACCTTCTTTTAGAAAAAAAGGGCTTTTCCTTGCTGATGGTAAGGACTTACCAGACAGTGTATCCTCCATTTTTTCTGCCTGATGATTTAAAGGAAATCTCTATGCTCTTTGCCTTTATTTTGTAAAGCCAATTGTTTAGATTATAGAAAATCCCTTGTCTTTTTCAGTAAATCTTTGACCTCAAGAATATTGCCTCACTGTGGATTTAAAGATACCAGTTTAAAACCCAAAGCTGAGAGATGACCACTTTTCCCCTAGGCTTCATGTTCTTTACACTTGGATTCTGAGATTATTAGGTACTAACAGTTTGAATGATTAGTTTAAAAACATATTTTTCTCATTTTCTGCTGCTGTGTCGCAGGTTCTCTTGTGTCCCCATTTATATTACTTACTTTAAACCTTTGCACTGTCTTCCTTAGCTTTCATAAGTCTCTCCCCTATCGGTGACCCTATTTTTAATCTGCCCCAGTACTGTCTAGAGACATCATAAACTTCTTTAAACATTTTCCATGCTTTGTGTATACTCACTTAGGCTTCACCTGGAGCATCCACAGATGATTCCCCTCTGCTTGCATGTGGAAGAATCTAGGCACTTTTAAGCAAGTGTCAAATAGCTTTTGGAGTCCTGAATGACCCCCACCATACTCAAGCCCTTTTCTCACAAAACCATGCTCCCTTTTTCCCCCTTCCATCATCTGCTCCTCAGTTAGGGTACCCTGTCCCAGGAAGCTCTTGGTAGTCAACATATTCTTACTTCCTTTTCCTGTTTCCCTACAGGGCTTGACTTCATGGCTGACCACAGTTAAACACTGAAATAAATAAAATTTGCCTTTGTACACTTTAGTTTTCACTGCCCTTACCATTATGCATGCAATATTGTTCAATAAAGCTTAAAGTAGAAACTTCTAGAAGTTTTTTTTTTTTTTTGCTAGAGAACTCAAAGTTTTATAAACCTACTCAAATTAAGCTAATTGTAGGATTTGAGCCACAGTGTAGAACAACATTTGAAGAAAGAATTTTCTCAGAATCCCTCAAAGGCTACCATGGGTCTTGTAACTAAAATCTTCATTGTTCAGGAAAGAGTTGTCACTGTGGAGGTACAGGATTGTTTTCCTGTAGCTTCTTCTTTTTTGGTAGGGGGCGGGGGGGGGGTACCACAGATTGAACTCATGGGCACTTGACCAATGAGCCACATCCCCAGCCCTATTTTGTATTTTATTTAGAGACAGTGTCTCACTGAGTTGCTTAGTGCCTTGCTTTTGCTGAGGCTGGCTTTGAACTCTCAATCTTCCTGCCTCAGCCTCCCAAGCAGCTGGGATTACAGGCATGTACCACCGTGCCTTTGTATGGCTTTATAAACTAATAACCTGAGAGAAGAACTGAGTCATAAGCAAAGATTCCTCTTCAGTATCTTTTTACCACCTAAGGGATTGTGTCCTACACTTGCCCCTATAGTCCATGAAGGACCTCTGTTTTTTGTTTTTTTTTGTTTTTTTTTTTTTTTTAAAAAGAGAGAGTAAGAGGCGGAGAGAGAGAGAGAGAGAGAATTTTTAATATTTATTTTTTAGTTTTCGGCAGACACAACATCTTTCTTTGTATGTGGTGCTGAGGATCGAACCCGGGCTGCACGCATGCCAGGTGTGCACGCTACCACTTGAGCCATATCCCCAGCCCGGACCTCTGTTTATATGACTTCATCTTCTCTGTTTTTTTTTTTAACATATATTTTTTAGTTGTAGATAGACACAATATCTTTATTTTATTTATTTATATTATATGTGTTGCTGAGGATGGAACCCAGTGCCTCACTCATGCAAGGCAATCACTCTACCACTGAGCCACAACCCCAGCTCCTTCATCTTCTCTACTTTTCAAGGGTTTGCCAAGAGGAAAAATAACAGTCACCACCTATCATTTCAATAAAAGAAGAGATTTATTTAATGCAAAAGACATTTATTATTGCATAAATAGTGTGTCAACTGGAGATAGGGCCCAGCAATGGCTAGTAGAAGAATGAAGCCTTTACAATACCCTCCTTGTGTTAATGCTGAACAATTGTCATTCTTGTGGCTTCTGAGAGTAAAGACGAAGGTAAAGTCAGAGGTGAGTGTGAACATGTAATTCTTTAGTTTATGAAATTCCGGAAATGCCAAGTAAAGAGATGTTTATTCTAACTTTATGGTTGGTCATTCCTTCAGAACTATATATCTGCGGCTCAATATCGCTTCCCGACACTTCCATGTTTCTCAGTTTGAACTCATGAAGAATTTCCCCTTTAATTACTGTAATGTTAGGAACAAATGCTCAAAGAAACTATAGTGGCTGAATTTTGAAAATAGGATGATCATGGGATTGATTATTACTCAGGCAAATTTACAACTATTTCAAGGAGCCTGGGGGCAATTAGAGTCAAAGTCATAAATCCAAAACCAGCAAGTCTTAGGAGTGCAGTACATTTTTATTTTTTTAACTTCTGTTGATACTTTTTCATTATATCTTTATTCTGAGAAAAGGGGACATGTGCCTTGAGAAAGGAGGCCACAAAAGGTAAGGCAGATACACTTTTGTAATATTCAGAAAGGAAAACTTCATGCATAGAGTAGAATTTAAGGTTTTGAAAATTTCCTTTACAGGTTTATTCTCTTATTATCCCTGTATTCGTTGCTTCAGGGTTTGAGGGTCCATTGTATACATATTTAGTGTCTTTCTGAGAGATTAATCTTTTGAAAGTATTACATAATAATCTTTTTGTCTCTAGTAATTTTCTTTGTTCTGAAGTCTGCTTTATCTGAAATACCATGTAAAGCAGTATTAGCCAATCTCAATATTTGCTTTCCTTTTTTCCCTATTTTTCACCCCTTCATTTTTCTTTTCATGCTGGTTATTTAAGCAAAATTTTTCAATATTCTACCTTGATTTATCTATTGTGTTTTTGAGTATATTACTTTCTATTGGTTGCTTGGTGTGTGTGTGTGTGTGTGTGTGTGTGTGTGTGTGTGTGTGTTTTGATTTATCACTCTTCTCTGATATCAATTTACCACTTTAAGTGTGGAAATCTTACCTTTGTTTATATGACTTCATCTTCTCTGTTTTTTAACATACTTTTTTTTAAGTTGTAGATAGACACAATATCTTTATTTTATTTATTTGTATTATATGTGTTGCTGAGGATTGAACCCAGTGCCTCACACATGCTAGGCAGGCTCTCTACCACTGAGCCACAACCCCAGCTCCTTCATCTCCTCTATTTTTAAATGTTATTGTATTAAGTATCAGATGGTCTTATAATTTTTGTTCAGTCATCAAATATGATTTATTAAGTTTATGAAGAGTTTAGTCTACTATATTTGCCAATAATTTTTGCTTTCTCCGTTTTTTTTCTTCTTCCTGATACTTCAAATATCTTCACTTTTTGATTGTTTGTTTGTTTTCTTTATGTTTGAAGAAGTTCCTTTAGGGTGTGTCTGCTAGTGACCCATTCTTTGTGTCTTTATTTCCTCTTCATTCCAGAAGGATAGTTTCTCTAGATTTGGAAATTTCAGTTGACAGTTCTCTTCTTTGGGCACTTGAAAAATGTGTAACTTCCTATGACCTCTTGGTTTGAGATGAAAAATCCATTGTCATTCAAAATGACATTCCTTATTTGTAATGTGTCATTTTTCCTTGCCTGTTTTCAGGAATTTATTCTTTGACTTCAGTTTTCAGAAGTAGAGTTATGATGTATCTTGTCATGCATTTCTTTGTTTTTTTTTCCCCCACTCGGGGTTCTCTCAATGTAATAGACTAACTGCACGTGCCTCGCCTAACCAGTTCATGTGTGGAAATCATAACCCTGAAAATTAAAGTGTTGATCAACTTAGAAACTACATTAGAAATCACCTCAATCATCTTATAAACTAAGTAATTCTGAACAGAATATTAATAGAAATAGGGATGGAAAGGCCATCCTGATGAAGAATAAGTTATTGGATAACAGAGGGAAAAACATTATTTTTATAAAATGACAAATAATTTGATTGAATTAGGTTTGTGCTCTTGTGTTTTGTGTAAGGTAGAATTTTCCAGTGATGAAATTAGCTATTTAGCTGAGGCAATATGTAACCAAAGATTATTCTCCAGCCATAAAGTATGAACTTATTTGGAACTGCCACACTACTCTTCTCGGCCAGTGCCAAACTCTACAGAGTCTAACCTATTCTCCAGTTCTCCCCAGTGTAAGTAAGATGTGTATTTAAGCAATGGAAACATTGTCTAGGAGGTAACAACTCTGATGACTAAATCACAATATTGGAAGAAGAATGTCTCCAACAGTGTGAATAATATCTGTTTGATTTTTCACAGTGTAGACATGGAACATTGGCTTTTGGTAAACTGTAAATCAGACCATGAATTTCTTTATGGAGGAAATATTTTTAAATTCAGCTTAAATTCTCTCCTTTGGAAAAATCCCAATTTTAAAAAACAGTTATCTTTTTGGAAATTAAAAATTTCTTCAATTCAATGGATGAGGAAATATTGGGAAAACTAGGAACTAGTTATTTCTGGGAACACAAATGTATTAAATATTTTTTAAAATTATATCAATAAATATTTTTAATGTCTTCCTAAATTATATGTGTGTACAATGTACACAGCTATTATTATGTTATTAGGACTGATATGTTTTATTCTTTTTTAAAAGTTTTAATCTTAAGGGTAATAATTCCAGTTAGAGGAAACCACACCCAATGTAGTTTAACCCATGTGTATATGTGTACAAAAATCAAGAACAGACTGTAAGGGTCTGGCGGAGCGTCGGAGAAAGAGACCACACAAGAGACTGGCTCCATGCAATTGGCAAAAGGGGATTTATTGGGGATCCATTCCAGTGCCCTGGGGCCCCGTGCTCACTCAAGAAGGGAGAGCGGCCCAGAGCCCAGAGCAGAGGTCAAGCAGAGCTTAAGTACACTTTCTGGAGAGGGCGGTGGGCTTTGCATACATCAGAACAAATCATCATGAGGCGCAGGAAAATTGAACAACAACTCTTGAGACATGATTGGCACATTCATTGGCCGGAACAGGTCGGGCGGGGGTGATTGGTCACTCCTAAGCGGGATACACATTCAAACTGATTGGTTCGGGCCCTGTGACAAACTGCACAAGGCCCTAGGCTGAATGGCCAGTAGGGCGTTGTCTTAACTATCTCAGGAATCTGGGTGTAACAGAGGACCTTAATAATACCTAATCTTTTACATTTTAATTCAAGCTTTCCAGCTTAGAAACTTTACCCTTTTAAGACAATACATTATTCACTATTGAATTGTCTAGATAGCTGTACTTTTCCTTATTTGCCTTAAACTTATGAGCCTTATTGCGCATATAAGTTAAGCTTGGAATTAAGTTTTGCACCAGGTTCTTTCCTTTTGAAGCCTGTTGTTTGGCTGCAAAATTTCTACCAACTATATGCCAATGAGAGCCCACAAATTTCTTCCTGGGATTAATGAAGCCCCTAAACCTCACTTATAATAAATTGTTTTCAGAATGCAATGGGAGAAAGCCTACCTTTTTTAATCTAAGCACATTCAGTCTCAGGTCCTCTTTAATCTCCTTTTCTATTGGGGTAAACACTAGTGAGTGCCTAGCAATACTTGTTCCAGGCAGTGAAATGAGAAGGACTACAAAGAATGTTGATAACAAAGGAAATAAAGAAATGAAATGGGCCACTTCCCTTGTCTTCAGTCTTCAGGTGAGGATCAAAGCACAGTGATCAAAGCACAATGTACTCACAAAATATCTAAAGAATTCCATCTGCCCAGAGGGCATGCAACCTATCCCACACATTCCCTGGTTTATAGGCCGGAGTGGCCCTCCATTTCACAGGGCTCGCCACTGCTGAGGAGTACAGGAATAATAAGATGTTTAAGCCCTCTCCATTAAGTCCTCCAAATTCTTTCTTTGGGATTGGAAAATTGTATGCTGGGGTCTTTGTAGTCCTGGGGTTGAACATCATCTCTGTCTGGTCCACCCTTCCCTCCTGACCCCTTACAGACATATCTTCACATCCCTACTATTTATAGCACTTTCCCCTCAGCTATGGGGCCTCTCCCAGGGAGGGAACAACTTTTCTTCCACTTCCCTCTTATTTCTCTCTGAGGCAGAGCTTTGAATATATACAGGGTGAATACTGTAAACTTTGCCTTGATAATTTTTAAAATTTAGCTTCTATGATTCCTCCCATTATACAAACCACACTGTCCAGAAAAGCTCAGAGAGGGATTAAATATATTTAATATATGTATTTAATTAGAAGGCTCAGAAATTTCTAGTCCCTTTTGCTTTCCAAATTAATGTAGTGTTACTATTTAAGGTCAAAAAGACAAGGGCATTTAAAAAAGGGGAGTGTTCTTAGATTCCCTCACATTATACCACTACTCATGCAAATGATCTTCATTGCTTAGGTAAGTAATGCTTCTGTGGAGTTGTACAAGTCCTTCTGTTGTCTTTTCAGATTATTTAGAGCCATGCAGGAGTTTCTGTTCATCATCCAGGATCTTCTCTTCTACCTCCAATCCATATTCTAAGAGATTATGTCCAAGTCTTAGTACTAACATTTCCTTATCTTATAGATTATGTGTTTGACATTTCCTCTCTATGGGTTTTCCAGAAGAAAAAATAATAATTCCTTGCACCTAAATAAAAGGAGATTTATTTAGCTAAAATAGCACAATATCTCAGAAATAGGGTATGCGACAACTAAAAATAAGAGTCTGATGATGGTTTATTAGATTATCAACGTTTCCCATTATAGTCCCATTATGTTTTACTGCACAAATATACAGAAGCTCTGCCTTCTGACACCCAGAGAGCGCACAAGGAAGTAAATACAATTGTCATGTAGACAAATAAATCATGGGGCGCTGCTAGCATAAATCCCTTTCTTTCTTATAGTTTTTTGACTTCTGTAGAACTGTAAATCTGCCACTCAAAATATTTCCAGGTACTTATGCATTGGTCAGTTTAAGCCTGTGGAAGAAATGTACTTCTAATTGCTAGCATGTGATGAAGAAGTGTTAAAATCATTTATTTGTAAAGTTTGGGGTTCAGGTTATAAGCAGCCCTTATAAGAATTAGGGAACAGAGATACATAGGTATTATTAGCCTATCAATAGATGTCTTTAGAAAGATAGTACTTTTCACTTTGTTAATACTTGTTCTAAGTGTTCTAAGTGAGAAATAGGGTCATCTCTCCCATGATAGAAGCATATACTCTAGCACTGAGTTTCTTAATGTAAATGTATAAGCTACCAACATTTTATATAAGATGATTCCTCATATGGCCTCTCCTGTGCATTGCAGGATATTTCTCAGCATCTGTGGCTGAAATTCACTAGATGGCAATATATTTCCCCTGTCTTGCATGACAACCATAAATATATCTGGATATTTGTAATTTCTCTGGTTGAAAATCACTTTTGCAGTGTAAAAGGAGGATAGGCCTGCTATTCTAGATATCCAAAGGGCAACATGTGAAGTTTACATAGAGTGTATTAAGCATTTGAGTAAAGAATGAATAAATGCACATAAATAATTTTTTCTTTGCTTTTCTTCTTCTTTCCTTTCTGAATGTTCCATCTCTCCAACCTCATTGTGAAAATACTAAATTAGCAAAAATCACTGAATAATGTGTAGGTTTCTGAAATTTTTCCTCTGTTGTCTTATTGTCATGGTATTTTTAGGTTGTGGGTTGTAAAGATTAGTAGTTGTTGGCCTGTGTTTGGGTGATTCCTTTTTCCCTTATGGATTATTGGCCTACATGAGAAGAACAGTAATAAATAGATATTTGTCATATCTGTTTTTCACTTGAGCCTTCAAAATAAGTAATTTAACCTAAAGAGTTTTGAGGAGCAAGAACTTTGCTGTAATAATCATAGCATGGCAAAAGGGAGGTGGAAAGGAATAGAGGAAGGAGATGAGAGAACAACACTATAACATCTGACTTGCGATACCACCAGGGTTCTTGCATTGGTGTTAGTCAGCTTTTCATTGTAGTAACCAAAATACTTGCCAAAAATAAGTTAAAGGGGGAAAAGTTTGGGGTGGGGGGGCTTATGGTTCCAGTCCATGGTCAGCCAACTTCATTGCTCTGGGCCCAAGATGAAGCAAAATATCGTGGTTGAAGGGCATGATAGAGTAAAACTATTCTGTTCATGGTGGATAGGAAGCAGAGATAGTAAGGAGAAGGAGCTGCAGGGAAGATGAACCCTTCCAGAACATGCCCCCAGTGACCTACCTCCTCCCTCCTTGCCCCACCTGCCTATAATACTTATTACTCCATTCAATCTAGATTAGACTGATTAGGTTACAGCTCTCATAATCTAAATATTTTACCTCTGAATATTCCTGCATGAACATTGGAGCTTTGGGGGGACATCTCATTTCCAAACCATAACACCACCCTCCCATAAGAATCTAAGAGGCAATCATATTTTTCTAGTTCTTCCAATCATATCTCTATGATGGGAGCCTTATCATGGAACCATATTCTGAACCACTATGTTTCCATCTGTAGGGAAGGTATGCCTAGTATCATGAATATTTATACTAGACTTATGGGAAGGAGAAAGAGCACTAGAGAGTGGTCCCATTTTTTCCCTTCTTTCTTTTTTTGCCCCCACAAATTCAGCAACTAGGAATATTATCTTTTATTGTTAATTTAATATTCTAGAATTGAAGTCAACTTGTCTACAAATCATAGATAAGCTATCAGATTCTATATCAGTGATGATTTATGTTTTTCCTTTAGAACCAGTCAGCCTGAAACAAATGATTGTAGATTGCAAAGGTTGGGAGCTAAGTGTTCATTGCATGTTCAGTGTCTGATGCAGGTAATGGTTAACTTCCACAAACACTCTGGCAGTACTTGGGATCTAAGGAGGCGGGAAGGACTTCAGGCCTTCAGGAGGAGGATTGGACAATCTCAAGTGCATCCTAAGAAGTTCTAGTTGCCTTTGCTCTGCTTCTCTACTTAGGGAAGTATTCCTGACTTTTTCTTTCTCCCCAACAGCCCCACAAACCTGGCAGCTACCCTGCCAGGAATCATCAAGTTTGATGACATCTCTCAATATAGGCTTTTCATTTATTGCTTCAACAGGAAAATCGAAGTATAAAATGTATGCCCTGGTAGTCATCTGCTTAGATAACATGATATTGCCCTAGATTAATCCTATCCAGAGGAATGCAACAAAATTCCTAGCCAGAAGGCTTAGAAATAGAATGCAGACTTTATAAAGGTAGTAATCATTACCTATTTTGGCCCCTGCTGAATCCCAATGCCTGATATAGATAGAATTTAATAAATATTTGTTAAATGAATAAATAAGGATGTTTATAAATTCATTATTAAGAAACATGTTTAAATGTTTCCAGAGATTGTTCAGAGGTGTCATAATATAATTGCAGCCCTGGGTTCCTTTCTTCTTTTCTGTTTTACCATTCTAATAGTTCTCTCTAAAAGGTCACAAGATGGTTGAACTTACTTCACAGACACAAGATGGCTGACAAAGCTCTAGACATCATGTCCTCACACAAATTACCCAAGAAACAAGAATCATGGACAATTTTGAGTCTCTGTTTTTATTTAGGCACTAAACTCTTTTTCAGAAAGCCCAAGACAAATTTTCCTATGGCCTGATTTTGGTGGCCTGCCACCGCACGCAATTCTACTTCATGCAAGATTCAGTGAGGGCTGTAGTCTTCTATTGTGGCCTGGGAGAAAGGCAGTGGTGAAAGAAGTCACTTTGATCAAAGCACATCTCGGGTACTTGAGTTTAAGAAAGAGTACAGATACATGCTGAAAGTCTAGAAACTATTTCTTTAAAGCTACCCTTACCTGCCTATACTTTGGAAAATTCTTTATGCCCTCAGCTTATAGCCCACTATTTTTCCATAAGAGCATGTTATTTCACTTCTCTGTGCCTCATGCCAAGCAATATGCTTGACATTTTTTGTTAAGTGATGAGGGAGGGGAAGGCATGTCAGTCTAATTTCCCCCGTTCTTCCCTTAGCTTTCCTAACCACCGATCCTACATGCCATACTAAGATGTAATTCCTGAGATACTGAAAATATTTTCTGGCTAGAAGAATCCCAAGCTAAGGTCAATAACATCAAAGACATAAATGCAGGGAAGTACCACGTTGGTCTTTATTTTCTTTCTTTCTTTTTTTTTTTTTTTTAAGTTGGTCTTACTGCTCAAGAAACAGTATTGTAATAAATGATGTTTCCTGGTTGGAATCACAGTTTCATTATAGACATCATCACAAAATTGGGTTCTCGGCCTCCTTCTTCTCAGGCCAGATGGCAGCAACGGGCAGTGGTCCAGTCTATCAGAGAACACTGGCAGTGACATGTGGTTGTTCCCCGTACATCCCAGGAACCACAGGCATAGCCACAAGCACAACCAGTGACGACCATACCTGCATGGACATGTGAGACACTGACATCAGAGCCCTTGGATCTTGAGAACTGGAAGGCACATTTGTAAACATCTTTTATCCCCGTGAAGCCCAGGGATAAATCTAGGTTTTGTGGGGGCTAAATTACAGTCAATGTTGACAGTCTGTTTTAAGAATAAAAAAAAAAAATCCCTAAATTACAGAAGCAACAACAGTTTCTTTCTTTTTTTTTCTTGAGGTTACCAGGGATTGAACTCAGGGGTACTCAACCACTGAGCCTCATCCCCAGCCCTGTTTTATATTTTATTTAGAGACAGGGTCTCACTGAGTTGCTTAGTGCCTTGCTTTTGGTGAGGCTGGCTTTGACCTTTGATTGTGATCCTCCTGCTTCAG
This sequence comes from Urocitellus parryii, assembly GCF_045843805.1. Classification (NCBI taxonomy): domain Eukaryota; kingdom Metazoa; phylum Chordata; class Mammalia; order Rodentia; family Sciuridae; genus Urocitellus; species Urocitellus parryii. Next base: position 157,979,930 of record NC_135532.1, read on the forward strand.
CCTCCCAAGCTGCTGGGATTGCAGGCGTGTGCCACCACGTCCAACTCAGTTTCTTTAAATTGATGATAAATTCACCTCTGTGAATGCCCCAAATCACCACCACCAACACAGAGGCATAGAACTAGAGAGAGACTAAGGCTATCACTATGACAAGGCAGTTGACGTGAATGGGCTGGTGTGTGGGGGCAGAACAGTGGGGAGTAAAAGAATAGAAACTCAAGATCTCTCAATAGCATCCTAAGGAAAACGGGATGGGAAGTTATCTCTGAGAAGCAGAAATTACGGCTTGGCTTCAAGGTAACACAAACCTGAACTTGGGGAACGTATATGTATTAGGGGATGGGCAGGGAAAACAGGGGCATCTTACCCACAAGTCTTCCACATGGTGTTACTCACCAGCGGGACAGGAGGACAGTCTTCCTGAGCTTGTGATGCTGACACACGAGAGTGTCTTGGTTGGGATGGAGGGTTTATACTCTGAGTAGGAGAGAGACATATTGCCCATCATGATGCTTTCTCATAATCCCCTTCCAGATCTTCTTCTACCTTGGAGGTATCACTGTGTCCACAATCATAACTTTTAAGGTTTAGCTTCCTCATTTGTAAAGTGGAAGTTATAGCTGTACTTACCTCATAAAGTGGCTGTGGAAATTAAACTAATCAACATAAATCTATGTATTACATTTGAACGTTTTATAACCATCCCTCTTCTCCTCCTCCTCCTCATCAGGAAAACTTGAGTCAAGAGCCCAAAGTGGGTAGAAGAGTTAAGGAAGCCCTGGGCAGAAAGATTGGGCTCTGGTGGGCTGACCAGGACTGACTTAGGATGTGCTAGGGGTGAAATTAGGGTTTAAAACAGGAGGCATGAGTAAGGGTGAACTTCCCATTTCTCCCAATTCCCGGCAGTTCCCTATACCTTTGAGAGCTTCCTTAATTCTTTTATTCACTACAGAGTCTAAGGAACACTGAGAACTCCCCGGAGTCATCAGCTGAAGAAGGGAGATGAAGATGAGGAGGCAAGAAGTATGCTTCATCCTGTAGGAAGTCAGTGTCCTGGAGCTGGGAGGGAAAATGGAAAGAAGCTGAGATCGCTGAGGGACAGTCTCAAGGGAGCAAGGATCCAAGAAGAGCATTACCAGTACTGGATCTCTTTAAGCTCTTTGGAGAAGCAGAGAGGATTTTGGCAGTGCAGACTCACTCACCAAAAAGTTCAGAAAAGGTTTGCAAGGACTAGGCAAGCAACAAGGCTTTAATACCCAGTGGTATTGACTTTGGCACCATTACCACATAAGCGTGACACAGGATTGTGATAAACTTGAGTGTGTTCATGATAAGCAACTGCTGCCAAAGTGCTGGTTCTTTGCCAGTGGGTGTGCTCCTGCCTTATTGTTCTCCTCTCTCCTCACTTACTGGCAAACTGATAAGGCTAGCACCTGGGACTTCTGTTGCCTGTCCCATATTAGAACCTCTTGTTTGATCCTTCATCAGGAAGTGGTTACTTTGTGGTCTGCTGAGTGAGGATCCTATTTGACACCTGTTCAGACACATTGTTATATTGTACCTGTCATATCCCATCTGGGCCATTAACAGAGAGACTGAGTAACCTTGGCTGAAAAATAAGGGAGTTTTCTATTTACTTAAGAAGAATATGAGGCATGATTCCAGGCTCCTTTGGGGATAGGGTTGTTATTATTAGTTTGATTTTTTTTCTCTCCCCCCCCCCCCGACAAAATTAAATTCACCTTTTCATCTTGGCTCCTCACAGACACAGGTGGCAAGTACCACATCCTCAGTCCAGACCCTGAGCACGAAGCAAGAATTGAGGCAAAACCATTCTATTTGAGGCTTGGCTTTTTCATTTTGGAAGCAGGATTCTTTTTTTTCTAGAAGATCAAAAGATTCCCTCTTAGATTTTAGTCTTTAGTTCTGGGTCATATGGATATCCCTTTCCACCACATGTGGCTAGGAAAGTGAATCAGACTCAGCCACCTCCATCGTCTAAGACCTCTGAGCCCAGACATGTTTCACAAGTCAAAAGAGTTCTGATTTTGGAAAGCCAGACAGAGCAAATTCTGTATTTTATGTTATACCAGCAAGAAAAGTCTATAGCAGCACTCTGTTAATCAAACACGTTCGTATATCTGTTATAAAATGTGTGAACATTAACATGGAATAAATAATGGTCATAAAGAGCCACATAAGTTTTCCTGACAAGTGAGTTAGCATCAAGTTTAGATAAAAAAACATTCTTGGCTTTCAGAGCTTTTTTTACATTTTAGAATTGTGAATGAGAGAATGAGGAGTCATATGTGACCACAAAAAGCAAAAGTTCTCCAATTCATCATCCAGGATGGGGCAGGTGGCCACTGCGAATAAATGAGGTTTAAAGAAAAACAAAATGAAGAGGCAGAGAATAGCTGCTGGGGGTGACTATTACTGGAGGCAGTCAGAGTTGGAAAAGCCCACTCTATTTATGTGGCCAGGCTTTCTGCCTCCTTCCCTAGAGATGCCTGCTAACGAACTGCAATTTTTTCTACAAAGTTCTGTCAAGCAAACATGAGAGTGAGGCCCAGAGATGCCAGGCATTCTCAACAACCAAGTAGGAGTTGAGGAAGGGAAGGAGGGAGAGTGAACAAGAAAGAGCAGAGACTGGACTTTGGTATAAAAGTAGGGTAAAACAATTCATTGGTTAATGGGGTGAATATTTGTAGAGCCTCTCTGTACCAATTCTAGCTTTGGTTGACTCAGCCGTGGGCAATGCAGACAAGATCCTTGCCCTCTTGAGACTACATTCTAACTTGGGAGGTAAAAATACACAACAATGTAGATGGATAATATGTCAGACACTGAAAAATGCCCTGAGGAAAAACCAACCAAAGCAAGGCAGTAGGGTGTGCTGGTGTGGTGTTCCACGGAGCGTAGAGTGTTCAGGGAAGGCGTCTCATAAGAGGTACCCATGACCTGAAGAAGTGAAGGGGAAAGCCTTGGGGAAAGCTGGACCAGTGTCCCAGGCTGAGGAGAAATCAAGTGTGAAGAGCCTAAGGCGGGTGACTGTCGGTATGTTGAAGGAATGGCAACAACGGCAGCATGGCTCACCCTGAGTGAGGTAAGGGACAGATGAGCCAGGAGAGGCCAGAGGTACCACCTGTACTTGGTTATAGAGAGCTTGTGCACTGGTGTCATGGCTTTGAGTTTTGTGAATTTGGCAGAAAATTATGGAAGTATTTTGTTCAGGCGATCATTTTAAAAGCTTACAATGGCCACGGTGGAAGAAGTCTATGGATGGGAAACAGATAAGCCCGGAAACCAGACGGTAGCAGGATTTTACAGATTTCTAGGTCTCAGACAGGAGTTGGGGAAGGAGTGAAGACTGGATTATGTGTAGAAGGTTGAGCCTCTATAGGGTTTACTGGATGTGGATGTAGGAGAACGAGAGAAATGAGGTATCCAGGTGTTTGTTCTGAGCAACACATTGAAAAATAATGGAATTCACTGAAATGAAGTTCTCTGGGGGGAGAGTAGATATGGTGGGAAACTTAAATCATATTTGATCATGTCAATTTAATCTGCCTCTTCGGCTTCCAGATACAGTTGTAGCATAAAGAATTGGGTACACAAATCTTCTGTTCACTGAATAGGTAAGGGTCAGTGATATAAATTTAAGAGGAATCAGTACACAACTGGACCTACTAAAATATACTCTAACAGGAAAACAGAAACCTCTATTTATTATTTATGAATCAGGTAAAGAAAGTGATAGTCTGAAAGTGGATGACTACAAGAATATAGGTTTAGGTACATGAATTGAATTACATTGACCAGACAGTTTGTTGGGAATGGCAAGGAAAGAGAACCTGATTGTAGGAGAGTCAAATAGGTTATAATGAGCCTGGACCACAGGGATGGGGACCATCACCTTTGGGGAACGTTTTTAGTCAATGGCATGTCCAGCATATTTGGCACATAAGGAGTCACTTTTTAACACCCCTGTCCTATATGTAACAAAATTATTTTCAGTAGTGATTACATAACGATTAGTTAAGATCACTATTCTTGATTCAGAATCATCTATGATTTTAAGACAAAAACACTGTCAAAGAAAAAAATCAATCTTAAAAATATTAATGGAATTCATTATAATATTTTACATGTGAACTGAAGTTTGTACTTATCAAAGAAAAATATCATACCTCCTGGTTTTCACTGTTTCAATTTTAATTTTTAACACATTAAATTCATATAATCATATATAATGGTCACATGAATGTAATTCAGTTTCTGTTAATTTGTCTTTGCAGTCACTGGACTACATTCATTTAGAATCTGCTGTTTAAATACAGGAATATATTGTAGTATAGAGATTGGAAACACAAGATATGAGAAATATTTTGAGTCGTTACTAACTTTTGAAATGAAAGTGGGTAACTGAGTAAGTATATAGGGGCACCTAGCTAACTGAAATTTCTCTGAATTAACTTCCATGTAGAATACAATGTTTATCAAAGGACGAATAATAAAATGTGCTAATCAGAAGCTTTAAATACATATGACTAAAAATCAACAGTAATCACCACAATTATTTAGAATTTAGATTAACAACATTTGGGGCAAAGGAATATTTTACTCTTGATAGTATTTAGAATTGCCATGCATGGTGATAATAAAAATGGTATTAAACTTATTTATTCTTACCTTTACTTTAAATTTCTCTAAAAATGATGTACTTTAAGTGTTGCCAAAATGCTCACCCTTGGTAGTCTCTGCTAATGATATAAGGACATTGCCCTGGGATCGAACATCCTGTTTATAGGACTTCAATCTCAGCAATCCTGGAAAAATGTTCATAAAAATGTTCATAAATGTTCAAAACAGAAAGAGTAGAAGAAATGTTTTTGTTCTTCCATAATTTGTAGATAAACTAAGTAGTCTTTTTTTGTAAACATTCTTCTGTTCCTTAGAGCTACCTTCTTTCTAAAGGTGCACCCTTTTCCCAAAAACCCAAATGTGCAGTTATCTTTTAACTCTTTATTCCCTACCTCATCCAAATCTCCACTGATTATTTTGTATTTTATTTTACATGTAAACAAAGTTTAAAAAGTTGTTAGCATAGGGTTGTTACTACAAAAAGAGGACCATAAATCTGAACCTGGGCAACTGGAAAGGTAAAGGCAGAGCAGATGGGGATGGAGTTGACAGGGTCATCCATCTGAGGTTAAGCTGTAACTTCACAGCATGGTTTTGTAATGACTTCCCTTGTGTGTGGGAACAAAAGTCTTCAGTGTGGAATGTAGAACTCCAAAACGTGTGCAGGACAATCCCTGGAGTTATAAGAAGTAAATATTAGATCTTCCATTTTCATTTATTTTTTCATTATCTAACATTTTCTATATTTGTATTTATTTTATAGTGAACAGAATAGTATTACATGTTTATAAATTATATTTAAAGATAGTTTGATTTTTAAAACTCACGGTACATCTAGATTTAAAAAAAATGAGACCCAGAAACAAACAAGTTTCTAAGCTGTGTTTTAGGCTAGGGTTGAGGAACTCTCTGATGAGACATTACATGCTGATCATTTTTGATATTCAGCAAAATGAACCTTGTTGACTCATATACATTAGCTATTTCCTGATAAATAAAAGCAATGTTAGATATAATTTTGGGAATCCAGATTTGTATTATCATTCAAATCAGAGGTTAATTCATTCTTGAATAGAAATTAGCTATCGGTTCTCTCGGTAAAATGTCCTTCAGAATGATGTTGGAATCTGCTCAAGGGTTGTATAAAACCTGATTAAGACTGCAGAGTTCTGTACCATCAAGGGGGTGGGGAGATGCTTTCAATTTGTTGTAAAAGCTTAAAGAACCCTTACTCACCAAGGCTTCAATCAGGTACACATGTCTTAAAGGAGATTGCATTCCAGAGTGGCTGAAGAGAGACTTCATGTGTCCAACAAATAAAATGTTGGAAAATGTCTAATAATGACGTTTATGAGATATATATTCTTGACAGTAGTCACAAAAGGTTAATTGTGGTACTACTTGTCTATTAAGTTCAGCTATTGGGTGTGGCTGATTTTAGATACATTTCACATTTCTGTGGTCATAAAAGAGTGAAGTCAAGTAAATCACGAAACCAAAAATGTTTTATGCAATACCATAAAAATTGCAATAAAACAGTGAAGTGATTCCTTTTTCTGGATGCAAGACTGCTGGAGAGTGGAAGATGCAGTTTCACATGTCATATTCTTCCTCAACAATGTTGTTTTCAAAACCAGATGTCTGGTGATGGATGTTGACTCTCTTCTCTCCTACTGGGTAATTGATATTTATTATAATACTAAACAGGAGCATGCCGGGTTTGGGGAAAAGAATTCTAACAACTGCTAGTTTCAATATTCAATTTTTCACAGTTCATCTCCTCCAACCATACTCCTCATGGGTGTTACACTTGTTGACATATTCCTCTGCAATCAGTTTCCATTATTATTATTTTGTGTCTCCCATGCTGAGCCCTGGCCAAAAGCCATGATCTGGGAATGAGACTTCAAAGATGTGTTATCAAATAGACCATGATCTTTTGTCGAATACACAGACCTGGGAATTGTGTCCGTAGATTAGAATCCAGGAGTTATCTTTGCTTTGAGGGTCTCTTCCTTTCCCTGCTGCCTTTCTTCTCTGGATCTAAGAATTTCCAACACAAAAGTAAGGAACAATTTAAACCACTTGCTCTCACTGAAGTTGACTGAAGCCTACCATGACACGTGACCTTGGCATTCTCTGTTGGCATCAAGTTTGGCACAAGGCTTCATGGTGACTGAGCTTTCCTTAGTCCTGACAGCCTCTAATTTTTGTTGGTATTCTGAGTTCTCATTCATTACACTTTACTGCCATAAAAATAATAGGCTGTACTTACACAAATCTGGCAAGAGCCCAGGATATTTGAGAGGTTGTCACTCTTGTTTTGCGTGGAACTTTGACCACCTGCTCTTCATTGGGTGGCTGGCCTGGAAGTCTAGTGTTAGGGTTGCAAGTCTGGGCAATGTGTGGTTCCAGATCTAAAAAGCTGGAGGATGGCTGTAACCCTTTCTTTTGTAGAGATATATTTATTAAAGTAAAGTTACAAGCATGGCAATTGGACCACAATAAGATCCCAAGCAATCAGGGGTTGAGCAGATCCTGAGACAAAGTGAGTAAAAGCAAGGCTGGGAATAAGGAAAGAAAGTCTAACACAACAAAAGTTGCAAATTTTGGCTAAAGAGCTTGACATGCACAATATTTTGAAAAAAAGTTACTTAATTGTCTGCATTAACAGAGGGAATTTCCCATTTAAAAGCCAGACTTCTATCTTCTCTTGTAGGCAAGGGAAGACTGTATACTATGTGGAGCTTTCTCTTCAGTCATTTAGCTTATCCCAGAGGAAAATGATCATTCCAGATTTGCAGTTCTTGGTATTTAATTTCCAGTTTCTTTTTCATTTTCCTAATAAGCATTCCATTTGTTTTCTTTCTGAGAGATGGTTCTCCACTGAAACTGTGAAAAGATTCCTGAGAAAAAGAGAAATGTGTCTGACAATTTTTTTTTAAAGTACTGAAGTTTGAACCCAAGACCTGGCACATGCAAGCAAAGTATTCTACCACCAAGCCTAGTCCTCCATCTGACATTTCTGATATTTCCCCTGTCCATGCTATGATTATTTTTTATCCAGATCCTTTCTCCAAATCTCTACTTTTGGGGAAGAAATAACATTTTAAAGCCCATTCTTGGTCATGGTGTCACAATCTTAAGAAACTAAAATAGATATTCCAAAAATTTTAAGAATACCTTTTTAACATCCTTGCACTTCCATGATAGCTTTCATACTCTTCAGTACTCATTAATTATTTTTCATATTCATTTATCAAAACAAATATTCATTAAGTGACTATTAAGGGGTCAGGTATTGGATCACCAACAAAAACACATAGTCTCTGCTCTTGTGGAGATTATGGTATAGTTGGAGAGAAAAACATTAAATATTATATAAATATTCACAAGAATAACTACATACTTACCATGTATTAAGAATTTAGGTGAAAGAGTCTCCCCTGGAGAAGTGTCATTAACAAGATGTGAAGATAAGTAGAACAGCATGGTGTTCTACTTCCATCAGAAAACAGTCACACTGGGGTGAGGGGAAACATCTCTCTTAAATACAACTCCACTGATTAGGAAACTACTAGACAGAACTGGGTTTTTCCATGCCAAGTTAATGGCTTATTATATTATTTCTAGAACACTCAAAAAATGTAGGATCTGCCTGAGATTTCATCCAGGAATGGAGAAAGAGTAAGTCCAGAAATGCAGGTTCCAAGGTTGATGGGAGAAGGAATAAAATTGCCTTGGAATTCTACTCTATCAGATCATATTCATTCACTTAAATAGTTCGGGAGTGTTTTATGTGTTGAAGATTTGCATTTTGAAGTCTAGCTACTGTGTAGAGGATGGATTAGAAAGAAGTAAGAACACATTCTGGAAGAGCCTAGGAGTGATCAATAATCCTGGAGGAGGGTGTTAGCAGGATACTTGTAAGAAGTGCAGACACTTGACACAGAAATACATTAAAAAAACTGCTTATGAATTCAGTGATACTGTTAACCTGCTTGCATTTATTATACCAGCATCTTTATGCATATGAAAAATAGTCAAATATTTTGTGGTAGTTTGGGTCCTATGAGGTGCAACTGCTCAGATGGGATGAAAGACACAAAGATGTTTATTATGGGCCACACTTGAGAAAAGGAAGTAGAGCAAGGGACAGGAAAGCCTGGGTGAGCATGACATTGTGATGCACTTCTGGCCTGGAGTGAAGGAAGACTGAGTGGCAGCAACCCAATATTCAGTGTGGGCATCAAGGGGTCTTTGAACCATAGCTGGCCCCCAAAATGAGGCCAGGAGTGGGTCTTCCTTGTTATCCCCTCTGTGCTCAGTCTGAATAAGTAAGAGTTCAAGGACGGTGATAAGAATTAATTTGTGCAAAATTATTATGGTAGCTTATGTATAACATTTAGTAAATGTTAATTATTATATCTATTAATAAATTGTATTGTTGCATGATCATTCTCTTCCAAATCAAATTTTTGTAAACCAGCCATTGGTTAATAGGATATTGGAGTTTAACTGGCTTATTTAGGATAAAGAAGCAAATTCTTCTGCTTTGTGAAGGTGGTTACTTGGTTTGAAAGATGAAGCCACAACTTGTTATCTTCTGTAGTATGTCTCTAAGGCTGAGACACTTAATAAATCATACCCAAACTCAGAAACAAGTAATAATCTCATACCAAACACATTCTTTTTCTATTCAGAAATTATTGATAAAATGCAACAATTTACATTCATATAAGGACAGCACTCACATATGGGAGAAGGTAAAATATTGATGAGCTCATGGACTATCCTACTCAGTCTGCTCCTAGGATTTGAATTTGTTCTTTGAATTTGGGTTCAGCTGTTTAGTTCCATTCTAGGTCTTCACTTTGGGTCAGAAATGACATCTGTTTCTATTTAATGACAGCTTTCTACACAGTTGTATTAATTTCCTTAGGCTGCTGCCATAGCAAAGTGCCACAGACAGGGCAGCTTAAGCAATAGAAAATTAGAAGACAGAGCAAGGTGTGGCAGGGCTGATATTATTTAAGATTTTTTGCTTAGGCTTTTCATGGCTTCCTTGTCCCTCTGTCTTCATATGGTCTTCCCTCTGTGTGATACCTGGGTCCTAACCTCATCTTCTTATAAGTCACCCATCTTATTGGCTTAGGGTTCACCCTAATAGACTTTCATCACCTTAATTTTAAAGTCTCTATTTCCAGATACTTATACTACGGTACTGGGAGTAAGGGTTAAAACATGTTGATTCTGAGAAGGACACAGTTCAGCCCCTAACACTGTTACGGGGGAGAAGCTGAAGGAAATCTACTTCTATCAACAATTAATGGTTGCTGTCTATCAAATGGGGCATCCAGGCAAGGAACTCAAAGTGCATATTGGAATGAAACATCTTTTTTCACAATGTATGGTGATAAAAGTTTAATGAGACACTTCAATAAAAATATACAAAGATTTGTTTTGAATACAGCAGGACAGCAAAAATAGCAGGTAATTTGGATGTCAAAAGGGGAATAGAACCTCTTGGTATGAGAAAATAAACTAGAAGAATGTTTTATTTGCTGATATAAACATCCTTTTACTGCTATTTCAATTCTTGGAATATAAAATAATGAACTATTTGTGCTGAATAAGTAGCATTCTCTAAATTTCAACCAGAGATGCAATTGTGCAGAATTATAGGTACTGACAAAGAGATGGAGGGTTGGGGGGAGCTCTCATCTGTAAACAATGTCCTCAGAATAAGAGTCCAAATTAGTTCCAAATGAGCTCAAATCCTTTCAGCTATGGGGCAGTTTTTTTCTGATGGCTTAAAAATAAATCAATATTAACAACATCTGAACATGGAGGTTAGCATGCCTCTTCTCTTAGAAAAATATTTTGTTATCTCTTTCCCCGAGAAGATATCACTGTCTTTGCATCTCTCACTTAGGCAAATACCTAACAGCGAAAAAAGGAAGCACTTCTAGGGTTTAGTCCAAACTTCTCCATGATTTAAAATTATATACAAGTAGAGTTTTTAGAAGATGAGCTGGAACATTCTCAACACATAGTTGCCAGAAGTCTTGCACTACAATTTAACTTGTTCTAGAAGATCTTGTTGTCAAATTAGCCTTTTTAAACCTAAAACCTCCCTCTACCTCACTATAAAATAAAAGTTTTATTGTTCCTTGTGGCAAACAGGTAGTATTTGTATATCATACAATTGTATTTAAATAAGTCTCATTTATGTGGGTGTATGGATTTCCAGGAAGGTAACTATCACATAGTTTAAACAAATGAAACATGAAATTCTTGCAGTGGTTCTATAAAAATCCTTTCTTGGTTCTGAACATTTGTTGAAAGCCTAGTTTGGCCCATGTGATATGTCTAGGCACTGAAGATACAACTATAAACAAGATACAGTTCCTATTCTCAAAGAACATACTAGCTGATAGGAACCTGTGACTAGACAATTAGAATAACAGATAAGAAGGAGCAGGTTATCAGGTGCTGAGGAAGGGCACAGAGAGACACCTAAGCTAGCTGGGTGAGAGGAATCTCAGGTTCAAGTTTTGAAGCATGCTATGTACTTTAGCATGGTTTTTATAGAGAGATAAATAAGAGATTACAATTCATTAATTTTTTCATGGTAAATATGGCCTCATTCTCATTTTTCAAGTAAGGAAACTCACTTTCAAAGGTCTCTGTGATTTATCCAAATTCATAGCTGCAAAAGTCATGTGCTTCCTACTGCTGTTCCCCAGTACCAATCAATATATTTCTTCAAGAAGCATTCAAAACTGCCCAACTTCTGTTTGTTGCTATAAAAAAAAATGAAAGGATTTTAAAGTAGCTAAGACCAGTGAGGCAACTACTACAACACCCTTGATTAAAGTAAGCCCACAAATGCTTTGTTTATGGTATACATAGAAACATTACTAATAGATGGTTAAGGTTTTTTTTTTTTTTTTTAAAAAAATTAGTTCTAGTCAGTTATACATGACAGTAGAAAGCTCTTGGAGTCATTGTACACAGAATTTTTCACTTCTCTGGTTGCACATTATAGCTGGTTAAATTTTATGTTTGTTGTTATGGTAAAAATAGTAGGCATTGTAGACTTGGATAGAAAGCAATATATTGATTTAGATAATTTTTACGCACAGAATTTTTCCTGGAAAGTCAAGGTTGCCAACTTTTTCCTGCATTTCTTCATGAGAACACTTATTCTGACATTACATCTTAGATCAGCTAACTATTTCAATTTTTCCATCTATTGTCTAAACATCCTACATATCCATCATGTAACTCACTAACTGATTCTGAACATTTTGTCAGCATGAGCTTTTAAAGAACTGAGAGGGAATTTTAATTTACCCATACACCTGTTAGGAAAAATAAAAACATCCTTTCTCATCAATCTGGACATGTGTCCTATCTGTTATAACAGGCTACCAAAAATCATGTGAATGAACTGAATCTTTACAAATCCATGATTGACACAAAATGGAAAATGCCCTTTATGGATATTTGCTGCCTGACAAATTTTAATCTGTCTGTAAAATTAAGATTTTTAATCTCTTATCTCTCTGTAAAAATCATGCTAAAATCCAGTACTTGCTTATATACATAAAATAATTTGGTTTTTTTCTCTTCCTAATATTTGGGATGTAAAATTTAAGGGTATAATCACTTTGATTCCATCTAACTGCTCCTCTTCATTCTTGTACCGTTGAAAAGTAAGTAAATTGATAGGATTCAGTTCTTGAGTTTTGCAAAGCTATATGATGCAAGAGTTTATTGAAACAGGTATTTTTCTTCAATGAGTTCCTAAAAGCAGAGAGAAATTGAGCATGAATCTAAAGTTGACTAGAAACCACAAAAAGTGAAAACAATCTCTGAATGTCAGAAATTAAGTTTCTAGGAAACAAAGGAATGAAGAGGTAGAAAAAGAACAAACGTTTTTATTTTTGGCAACTGTAATATCAGAAAGGAAGAAGAAAAGTAGATTAAATTTGTGACAATTTCCTCATTTGTGGGACCACAAACTCAGTACTAAATTTGGTCATGTCGGAATGCAAACTACCTTTACTTATCTCTCAGGGTCCAGTATATTGGGTGGGCTCAGCTAGGTTCTCTCTTGGGGCTACTAATATATTTGTAATCAATTGGTAGCATCTGAAGGCTCAACTGATCTGGGTTTTCTGGCATTTGGCTGGGAGCTGACATGAGGCGAGGTGCTACATGCCATTAACTTTGACTTTGGTCAACATGATGGCTAGATTTATAAAAAGCATTTTTCAAGAGCACATATTCTAAGGATGCGTATGGTAGTTACAAGGATTCTTATGACCTAATCTTGAAAATGCATACTATCACTTCAACCACCTCCTTTTAACTAAATAAGTCATTAAGATCAGGCCAGATTCAAATGGAGGGACACTGATGGAAAGGGCCAGGTAAGATTGTGGGGGAATATGTGGGAAAGCAAGTTTTATTACAGCCATCTTTGGGAAATACAGTTGTCTGTCTTCTATCTGGAACCACCATTTCAAATCCCTCTCACACACAAGATGCTATCACTCCCAGAGCTCCAGATCCAGATCTAGGACTGGCAGATGTTTAAGGCTGCTTTATTCTCTAGGTAGCCTTCTGTGGAGTTCTCAGTCTCTTTTACTGGGTCCCTCTGATTGGAGTTCTTGTTTCTGGCCTGTCCACACCTCTCTGACTCACTCTCTTGGTTTCTCACTGCCCTCCTCGCCAGGACTTTTGAGCAAGAGTAAAATAAAGAGTGCTGGTGTGGTGGTGCAGGCCTGGTTTAGTTCAATACTACACTTTTTATTTCAGTTCTCTCCAACCCACCCTCAAGGTTTAACCAAAATGAAAAAGAGGCAAAGAACAAAAGGAAATTGTGGCCAACTGTCTTCCTTCCCATTTTCCCACCTGTGGTCCTGCAGCAGGATGATTTCATTCTTTTGCTGGGGGAAGCCTATAGCTGACTGGGCATCCAGGAAGTGTTACTGGTTTGTCTAGGACTAAAGCTCAACTCTACAGGGCCTCATATTTCCTAACTTTTGAAGAGGTGGAGGCATGAATTTAGTTTCAGATAATATGAACTTTTACACATTCACCATCTTTCCCTGTTTGCCTAGTTCTTATTCACTCAAATCTTCAACAATCTCTATCATTAAAGCCATTTTGTCAGAGACTAAGTTTATTGCCTATTATCTTATTTCTTCTTGAGGTCCAGGCAAAAGGCTAGGGTCCAATATTATAGACTCAACTACTTTATTTAATGAAAGTAATTTACAAAATCAGACAATGTTGGAATTTTTGAACCAAAAACACTAGCCAGATAAAGACAAGGACAAGTAATTTATCTTTATAAAATATGCAATTCATCAAGAAGATAAGGTTGAGACATGTTTAGAGACTAACATCATATAAAGATACATAAAGTTAAGTGATGAATAGAAATAAAAGGAAAAGATTGAAATAAATACAGAGTAGAAAGCACTTCTAACAGAGGTTGATATTTCAAATGATAAAATAACAACAACAACAACAAGAATTACATAAGGGATTTTGAAAACAGTTAACCCAAATTGTTTAAGAGCAATAAAAGTAAAATTTAGGTGCCATATTCTTTGTTCCCTTGTCTAGACAGTCCTTTCCTTCCATCTTTATTTATTTTTTAAAAAATCCTTCCTCAAATGCCAGTTTCTCAGTGGTGCCTTCTCCCCCAGAAGTTTAAACACAGCACTTTACATATTCCTATGTCCTAGACTTACTTGTTTGATTGTGCTTTGAACTATAGGTGGTTGTTTCCACTTTTGGTTTCTGGTAGAGTGTAAGGGCAATTGTCATTTTCCCATCTTTGTATCTCTAACACTTAGCACATTGCATGATGGTTGTAGGTACTCAAAGAATATCTGTCAAAAGAAAAGATAGTGTGATAACGAGGATGCAGCTCACTTCATCAATATAAAGCAGGAATAGTGATAAGAAGATTCTGTCTCATCTGTTAAGGCTTATAAGCAGAAGTGAGGCTTATTTTGAAAAAGCCACAGCCTGCTCAGTGGCTTTCCCATTAAGCCAACAGCAGGCCCATCTACACTGAGGTGGTTTAATTCCTTCTCAGAATAGCAGCATTACCTGAAGTACTTTATCATTCCCCATCAAAGGAAATGTCAACAGAAAGCAGTGAGAAAAGCAATCAAATGAAAAAATGTAATGGGTTCAAGCTATTTAAAGACTGGGGTTGTCTAGGAAAAAGTAAATATAGACCCAACAGCAAAGCAAAGTGTTATCCCCCTTTCAACTAAAACACAGCATCCAGATAAGCCATTCAGACACGGAGGTACAGACTACCTTGGCCTCACATGCCAGTGTGGTTTGAGGTGTACCCGCCCACACCCACTCCCAAGGAGCTGTGCTGTGGCAGTTGAGAGAGAGCTGGGCTCAGCAGCATGCTGCCCACGAGGAAACAGAGCAGGTGGCCGTGTGGTATGCTTGCTAATCTTTGATCCTGGCCTTTCAATAGAGCACCCTGAAGCTGGCATCAGCAGGAGTGGTCTCTGGGACTTGCTAGTCTTGGTTATCACTCTGGTTTTAGAAGAGTTTCTGAGAGGCAATTAGTCTCTGTGAGTAAGAGGAGACATACTTCTCAGCTTTCAGTTGCTCAGTGCCTACATCAGTTCTCGGATGTGGGAACCCCATTTAAACCTTTGATTACCCCATATCATGGTAGTGACGGATGGGAATTTTTATGAAGAGTGTGTTACCACTAAACTGATATAAAAAAGAGAAAAATGAACAGGGAAAACAAGATAGCAAATATACAGCTAAATACATATTCTATTTCATTGGCTCATTTAAGAAGTATTCAGAGTTCAGAGAGGTCCTACTTGGTATTTCTTTCTTTTTTTTTTTTTTAGAGAATTTTTTAAATATTTATTTATTTATTTATTTTTCAGTTCTCGGCGGACACAACATCTTTGTTGGTATGTGGTGCTGAGGATCGAACCCGGGCCGCACCCATGCCAGGCGAGCGCGCTACCATTTGAGCCACATCCCCAGCCCTACTTGGTATTTCTTTAATTTTTATTTTGCATTACAATTCTTATTACAAATATACAGCCCAAGTTTTCATATCTCTGGTTGTTATGTAAAGTATTCTGACATCAATTCATGTCTTCACACATGTACTTTGGATAATGATGTCTATCACATTCCACCATCTTTGTTAATTCCTTGCCCCCTCCCTTTCTCTCCCACCCCTCTTCCCTATCTAGAATTTATCTAATCCTCCCATGCTCCCACTCCCTACCCCAATATGAGTCAGTTTCCATATATCAGAGAAAACATTCGGCATTTGTTTTTTTGGGAATGGCTAACTTCACTTAGCATTATATTCTCCAACGCTATCCATTTGCCTGCAAATGCCATGATTTTATTCTTTTTTAATGCTGAGTAAAATTCCATTGTGTGTATATGCCACATTTTTTTTATCCATTCATCCACTGATGGGCATCTAGGTTGGCTCCATAGTTTAGCTATTGTGAATTGTGCTGCTATAAACATTGATGTGGCTATGTACCTATAGTATGCTGTTTTTAAGTCCTTTGGGTATAGACTGAGGACAGCTGTGTCAAATGGTGGTTCCATTCCCAATTTTCCAAGGAATCTCCATACTGCTTTCCATATTGGCTGCACCAATTTGTAGTTCCACCAGCAATGTATGAATATACCTTTTTCGAGAGGGCCTACTTATGACCAACTTATCCTAAGGTTCTCTGGGAAGGTCCTTCAGAATGGTAGCACCAGAGTTGGATCTTAGATGATCATCAGGGGAAGCAGGAAGGTGGCAGCCTAGCAGTTTTTCTAGGCTGAGTACAGCATTTACAAAAAAAAGCAAGAGAGTGTTGTGCACTCAATAGAAAGGCAAGGAAATTGGTAGTTTGTTGTAGCCAGAGTGAAACAAGCTGATGAGGGAAGACAGTTGAAGAATCAGGTCGTACGTAGCCAAATTACCTCATCAGGATGAGTTTGTTCCTTATTATTTCCCATTCTTAACTGATATACAGACTTCCATGGGGGCCCCCAAATGTTATATGCAAACCATGAATTAATTGTGGCAAATTCTCCTACAGAATTCTCAGGCATATTTGAGAATTTTGGAGATCTTTAATGTTTTTATTACATACATACACAAGTAAAACAAACAGGCTAGGGTCTTCTCCATGTTAACCAGCCTTTCTTTTAAAAGAAAGCCAAATTATATACAATAAATGAAAATTTTGATGTTCTTATGTTGTGAAGTGGAGAGGTATATTCTATTTGTATTTTCAATCAATACAGAAGTTTACCATGGCTGTGAGCCCAGATTATGCAAACTTTTTTTGTGTGTGTGTGTGGTACCAGGGTGAACCTAGGGCCTTGTGCATGCTACGCAAGCACTGTACCAACTAAGCTATATCCCAGCCCTATGCAAGAGTTTTTATGTGACTAGAAGTGGTCCAAGAAAAGAACAAGCAAGCTGGGTATTATTTAATTTCTCAGTGATCCTGTATTTTTACACAGTTTTTAAAAACTTTTACAAGTTTCTTACCTTACTAATCAGTGTCTGTTTTAAGCTTTCATAGTAAAAAACATTGCCTTTTAAAAATTCATTTGCCACATTTGTAAGATTAGAATCAACAAAAGTAAACAAAATGAAAGAAATTCAGAATAACCTAAAATCATTAAGTGTTCTGACAAACATGTCACAGCCTTTGGGGTTGCCTGCTGTCAGTCTGACCAGGGAGGAAATGATGGGTCTACCCAAATAGTGAAGCAGCACCAGTCTATCTAAAAGGCAGAGAAGAGATTTATATTCTTATCTTAAAACATAAATTTATTTCTTGGGAAATGCAAATGCAACTAAAATGTGAGTCTTGTGTGAAAAAGCCCTAAGCAATATAATTGCATGAACCAATCACTCTTGAGGTGACATTTAAAAATCAACCAGGCATAAACCATTCTAATTCTGAAGCCCATATAATCTGGTTTTGACAGCTAAAATGTAATTTAACATATTTAATAATTTGATCTGTTGCTTGGTAGAGCACCTAAGGTAAACTATATTATTTTTATATTTACATTTTTAATTTTTTTATTGTGGTAAAAACACAATAGGAGATTTACTTTATTCTGTATTGTGCACATTTTCTGGAGCACAATACGGTGTTATTACCTAGAGGCAACATATCATATACAAGATCTCTAGAACTTATTCACAATGCCTAACTAAAACTTGTTAGCTGTTGAATGATAACTACTTGCCCGTTCCTAACTCCGACCTGTAGCAAACACCATTTTACTTTCTGTTTCTATGAGTTTGACTGTTTTAGATGGCTCATATAAGTGGGCTCATGCAATATTAGTTCTTCTGTGACCAATTTATTTCATTTAGTATAATATCTTCAAGGTTCATGCATGTTGTCATATATGGGACATTTTCCTTCTTTTTAGAGGTTAAACAAAATCTCATTGTACATATACCAACTCCACATTTTGGCTATTATGAATAATGCTTCAGTGAGCATGAGAGTGCAGATATCTGAAATTTGATTTCAGTTCCTTTGGAACTGAAAGTGATCTCACTCGTAAGTGAGATCATCACATCATGTTGGATCATATTCTAATGTTTCATAGTGTCTGAGCCGTTTTACATTCCTACCAAAAATGTACAAGGGTTCCCTTTCTCCACAGCCTTAACACCACTTTTTATCTTTTGCTTTTTGGGTGACAGCCATCCTAACAGGTATAAGGTGATATTTCATCATGGTTTTTATTTTCATTTTCCTGATATTGATGTAGAACACCTCTTTATATGCCTATTAGCATCTAATTATACACCTTTGCATACCTTTGCATTTCTCCTTTGAAGAAGTTCTTTACCCATTTTTAAATGGGATTATTTGTTTCTTGCTATTGCCATGTAGGCATTCTTTGTAATATTTTGGATATTAGTCCCTTATAAGATATATGGTTTGCAAAGATTTCCTCCCACTCTGTAGGTTGCCTTTCCCTCTGTTGGTTATTTCATTTGCTGAACAAAAGCTTTTAACTTGACATAGTTTCACTGGCCTAATTTTGATTTTGTTACTTGGGTCATATCCAATTCATTGATAAGCCCAGTGTCATGAAGATTTTAACCCATGTTTTCTTCTGGGAGGTTTAGAATGGGTCTTATGTTTTAATATGTAATCCACTTTGAGTTGGTTTTTGTGTATGGTATAAAGTAAAGGTCAAGTTCTATTATTTTTTGCATGTGGATAACCAGTTTTTGCAACACCATTTGTTGAAAAGACTGACTTTCCCCAATTATCTATTCTGGAAACCCTTATCAAAGATCTGTTGGCCATTTTTGCATGGGTTTATTTGAGGGGTCTCTATTCTGTTCCATTGTTCTATTTTTTTAAGCCAGTATCATATTATTTTCATTGCTCTAACTTTGAAATATATTTTTAATCAGGAATAGTGACACTGACAGTTTTGTTCTCTCTTAAGATCGCTTTGGCTCTTCAGGGTCATTTATGGTTGGTTTCATATGAATTTTAGAAAATTTTATATTTCTATGAAAAATGTCATTGAGATTTTGAATTTAGATTTCTCTGGGTAGTATTGACATGTAAACAATATTAAGTCTTCAGTCCATGAGCATTGACTCTGTTTCTATTTATATGTCTTTCTTAATTTCTTTCATCAGTGACTTACATTTTTCTGTGAATAGTCTCTCTGGGTAAAATAATTCCTAAGTATTTGATCATTGTTGATTTTATTATCAATGAGATTGCTTTTTCAGTTTCCTTTGGGGATGGTTCTTCATTAGTGTGTAGAAACACAACTGAAAATCTTTGTTGATTTTGTATCCACAACCGAATAGAATTTGTTTACAGTTTTGATGTTTTTTTTCCCCTTATCACTTTCCATTAGCCATATTACTTATTTCTACTCTAATCATCATTATTTTCTTTTACTAACTTTCGGCTTAGTTTATCCTTTTTCTAATTTCTTGAGGTGTATTAGTTTTATTTTGAGGGTGCTTTATTGCTTTTTCTCAGTATATGTATGCATTTATGGATAACAACTTCCCTTTACTATTGTTTTTGCTTCATTCCATAGTTTTACAATGTCATTTTTCCATTTTCTGTAAGTTGTTCTCATTTCCTTAAGTTCTCACTTCCCCTTTGAAGCAATTGTTATTTAAGAGCACATTTTTAAATTTCTACATATTTGTGAGGTATCCAATTTTCCTTGTATTATGGATTTTTAATTTCATTCTTGCATAGTAAGAAGGACACTATGATGGTTTTCATCTTCTCAAATTTGTCTGGATTTGTATTATAACCTAACATGGAATTTATTCTGCAGAATATTCTGGGTATGCCTGAGAAGAATATATTCTGCTATTGTTTGGTGGCACGTTCTGTACATCTGTTAGGTCCATTGGTCTGATACTGCTGGTTATCTCTGATGAGTCCTGCTTCCTCACGTGTTGAAGTATAACAGTAGAGAAGCAAGCTGAGGCAAGCATATAAGGCAGGGTTTATTTTTAAAAGGGGTAACATAGACATCTCCTGGGAGGGAGAAGGGAGCTATAGCTGGTATCCTGGTATCCCAAGAAGTATTTCCTATATATTACATTATTATATGTCCTAGGCTTCCTTTCTTCTCCTGTTCTCTTCTCCTTATCTTTCCTTCCTGTGTATATGAGTAGGCCCAGGAGATGCTTGGTGGGATGGCCAAAAGGTGAGAAGCAGATGGACTGGGAAGGACTGGATGAAGCAGCTCAGGACACATTAATTAGCAACTTTTACAACTCCCTGTAGGGAGGGGCAGTTCCTGGGACAGGTTACCTTAGCAGGTTATCTTGATGGGGTGGAGGAAGGGCTTTTAATCCCTCAGGGGCAATCTCCAACTTCTGGGACTCAAATTGGCCTCCTTGATTTGACCTGACTCTATTTCCCTCTCTATACTGACTGCGTGTCTAATTCTGGCTTCAGGTCTATAGTGTCATTCAAATCTGTTGTTGTATTATTGGTTCTGTCTGGATGGTCTGGCCATTGTTGAAAGAGGTGTATTGAAGTCTTCCACGGTTAGTGTATTGGTCTCTATTTCTTCTAGAAGGTCTGTCAGTGCTCACTTTATATGTTTAGGTGCTCTGATGTTGGGTACATACACATTTATAATTGTTATATAATCATGATAAACTTTTTCCTTTTATTGTTATATAATGACCTTTTAGAAAATCTTTTGTGGGCTGGGGATGTGGCTCAAGTGGTAGTGCGCTCGCCTGGCATGCGTGCGGCCCGGGTTCGATCCTCAGCACCACATACAAAGATGTTGTGCCTGCCAAAAACTAAAAAATAAATATTAAAAATTCTCTCTCTCTCTCTCTCTTTAAAAAAAATATAGAAAATCTTTTGTGACAGTTTTTGACTTAAAGTCTATTTTGTCTGATTGGTTACTCTTTGCATGATATATAAGTAAGATTTACTGTTGCTTTTATGTTAATTATTTTCTGTCTGTTTTATAGTTCTTTTGTCCTGCTTTTCTTCTCTGCTGCCTTCCTTTGTGAGTTGTGGATATTTTGGTGGTGATGTGTTTTGATTCCTTTCTCTTTTGGGGTTATCTATTATGGGTGTTTTCTTGGTGGTAACCTTGAGGCTTATATGAGTTCCAGAATTTCTATTTGATTTTTCTTTAACATTAACTATGTCTTTTTTAATATTCTCATTCTGTTCATATATATTTCTTAATATAATTTAGTTGTCTATGTCCTCTTATAATTTGCTGAGCTTAAGATGATTAGTTTAAATTCTTTGTCAGGCTTATGCTAGGTACTCTAACACTGAGCTAAAGTACTGGTCCATAGATCTCCCTCCCTCCCTCCCTCCCTCCCTTCCTTCCTTCCTTCCTTCCTTCCTTCTTTCCTTCCTTCCCCTCCACCTCTTTTTTAAAATATATTTTTAGCTGTAGATGGACACAACATCTTTATTTTATTTGTTTATTTATTTTTATGTGGTGCTGAGAATCGAACCCAGTGCTTCACACATGTTAGGCAAGGGCTTTAGCACTGAGCCACAATCCCAGCCTAGATTTCCATTTCTTTAGGGTGGGTTAGTTATTGGAAATTATTTTGTTCTTTTGATTGTGTTGTATTGTCCTGATTATTTGTGTTTTCTAGAGCTTTAATTGAAATCTATGCATTTAAAGAAAAAAAATCTCCCTCACTCTCTTTATAGACTGGATTTGACTCCAAAAGGACTTTACCAATCATCCCAGTTAGAGATTTGGGGCTTTTAAGTTTTTCAGTTTTTGTTGTTGTTGTTATTTATTTCTTTTTGTTTTTAATTCAGGAGACTTTAATTACTTTTCTTTTTCTTTTTTCTTTTGCAGCCACCAAGCCTGTCTTCGTTTGGTTTTTTAGGCAATAAGGACGCTGCATCTCAACACTGAGACCTGCAAGAAAAAGGTATATTCAAAGCTCAACAAGTGCTTTTTTTCCCCCAAGTGCTGGTAATTTCGGGCTCACTCTTAATCCCCAGTAGA
Organism: Urocitellus parryii; assembly: GCF_045843805.1. Classification (NCBI taxonomy): domain Eukaryota; kingdom Metazoa; phylum Chordata; class Mammalia; order Rodentia; family Sciuridae; genus Urocitellus; species Urocitellus parryii. The sequence continues at coordinate 158,002,154 of NC_135532.1, forward strand.
AATGTTGGGTTGTTTTTTTCCTCCATATCACAACACTGCTCCTGCAAGGCCAGGAATTGCTGATGGAGTATTTTCATGAGAAGTTGAAGTTTCTATTTTAATCCTAGTAGAATCAGTTTGTTTTTCAGAACCTTAAAACCTGGAATTGTGAAAAAGTTCAATACACCCAGAAATACACATATCCACCTACTTACCTACCTGCCTACACGTGTGTGTGTGTGTGTGTGTGTGTGTATTGTTTTCCAAATTCAAAATAAAAAAATCCATTGCTTTGAAAAATCAAAACAATTAATGCATTACGATTTTGCAAAAATTGGATACTTTAATTTCTTAAGGTCTTATATATGATTTATGCTAGTTCTATCAATACTCTGTGTGAGATGGCATAGACACTGGCACCTCATGTGATATACTGAAATGCTAGGGACACTGAAGACAATCTACTTTCTTTCTGCCTCCCAGAAAAGAGGCCTCAATTTTACCCCTCAGGCATCTGGAATATGCCAGTTTTTCATCACTCTGTAAGGCAGGGCAGAAACCAGCCTCTTGGGGAGCACACTGAGAAGCTAACATTAGAGTCACATTCTGCTCCCTCTTCCCTCCTGCAGCAGAGACCTGGGGTTTTCCCTTTCTCTAAGCTTCACAGAGCTGTGTCAGTCACAGGAAAGTCCCATTCCTCTAGCTATCCCAGGTGTCCAGGATATGCCAGTTCTTCCCGTGTTCTATGGGAAGCTAGACAGAAATTGGACCCTTAGGGAATTTTCTGAAACACTAGGGATATTGCACATTTTCAGACCCTTTATCCCCAGAGAAGTTGAAATCTCGGTACCAAGCTGCTGTTCTACCCTGATGGATGAATGGACACAGGTAAAACAAAATAGGCCTGACCACATCAGTGTGGCCCATCTCATTTGGTATACATCAGGGATATTGCAAATTCTTAACTGGATTCTGAGCTCCTCATAAAAGTATTTTGTTACTTATATAGTTGTTAAATTTATGTTCTGTGAAGAAATAGAGGCTTGAACTTACCATTTTACTGAGCAAGGAGTTGATTCTTTAAAAATATATATATATATATATATATATATATATATTTAGTTGTTGATAGACCTTTATTTTATTTATTTATTTATATGCAGTGCTGAGAATTGAACCCAGTGCCTCACACGTGCTAAGCAAGCACTTTACCACTGAGCTACAACTCGAGCCCATGGAGTTGATTCTTAAAGCAGAACAAATACCTTTTGACATCTTATTTTACCATCACTCTCCCCTCCATATCCTAATCCCCAAATATCTGCTTCCTCCAATGTTCTCTTTCCCATGTTCAACTCTCCCAACCTTCCTCACCCCTTCTCCTTTTGGAGCTTCCCCCAAATGTACACAGCCCACACACAGCCTTAGTTCTACTTTAGATCATTTTGGGACAAACCAATGATAAATACTCGAACTTTCTTAGTATTCCTTCTCCCTCACCTGTTTCTTTAGACTCAAGAAGGACCCAGGAAGTGATTCAAAATGTAAAACCTTTGAAATAGAAAAAAAAAAAAACAGATGAAAAATGAGAAGGATCTTGATTGATAACTTTCTAGCTAATAAAATCACTGAACTGGAAAAATAGTAACAAACCCTAGTAATCATAATAGGAGGTGCACTGTCAAATAAGAAAATAAAGTTGCTTAATATTTTCTTTACATTCAGTTTTGGGGGCATTTTGAAAGGCAGAATTCACGTTAGAGGATAAAATCTAATGAAGCATGATAATATAGATAAGGTTGTATTGGAATAATTGAGAAGTAGGTTTAAGTTTTTTATTTACCATATTGCAGAAGGAAGACACTAACGATTTAGTCACTCTATGGGTTTTTGTTTACTTCATTTGTACTAGAAACATCTGAAGTCAGGTTAATTTAGAATATACTTCATAGTAATATAACTGATGAGATTTTCAAAATTATATAGTTTTATTGAGCATGCTATCAAATGGAACATAGGTACATATATATGTAAGTAAAGTTTGGGACAAATCTACAAGGAACAGAACTCCTAAAGTGGAGAATCCCATGGCCACTAAATATGAATGTAGCAAGAGCTCCTTCAGTTTTACTCAGGACACTTGGCCTCCAAATCTGCATTGTCTACAAAGTAATAAAAACCATTAAAAGACTTGCATATGACTTATTTTAAAAGGAAAAGATATTTTCCCTACAATGATATACATGTACTTGGTGAGAAAAAGTTGCTGATCAGAGTTTTTAAGCTGAGTATTAAATGCTATTCTTTTTCTAAAAAAAATTTTAATATCTTTATTGTATTTTATTTATTTTTATGTGGTACTGAGGATCAAACCCAGGGCCTCACATGTGCTACGCTGGCACTCTATCGCTGAGCCACAACCCTAACCCCAAATGCTGTTTTTTTATTCATTAATAAAAGAAAAACTGTCATAGTAAAGGGGAAGATGGGAAATATGTATAAATTGTATACATTTATTTTTCATTTTCAAGATAAATATTCACACAAGTTTAGCTTATTTGCCATATTTTTTTCCAGAATAAAACTTCAATGCATAACTGAAGGAATACACTCTGAATATTTAATGGTATAAGACAAATGAGACTAAGAAAACATTTAAGAGTAACATGCTTACTAGCAGAGAAAATGGATTATTTGGGACTAAGTTCATTCTACAGTATTGTATAAAGGTGGATATTACCATTAGTGATTCTTTTTCCTGGTTAAAAAATCCATTGAAAAAAATTTCTCTGGTTCAAAACCTGCCTCAGCACCTTAGCAAGGCCCTAAGTAATTTAATGAGACCCTGTCTCTAAATAAATATAAAAATGGACCAAGGGATGTGGTCAAGTGCATCTGAGTCCAAATAAATAAATAAATAAATAAATAAATAAAAATAAAGGAATCCTCTGAAGAATTAAAAAAGAATCATCAATGCATCAGAAATTAGCAACTCTGCTAGTCCATTATAGGGCTCAAGCAAGTGAACATCTCTCAATAAAAGTATGTAAATTCAAATTTCTACACATGTCTGAACATTTTGTTCTTCAGAATTCGGGGCATTACATCAGAAGTTCAGTTTCAAAGCTGAACTTCTTTGAAAGCAATGATATAAATACTGTCATGTATATACACAACTTATGTGAATGTGTTTTCTTAAGTTAACATCAGTCAAAGAAAAATACTCACCTAAACCTTGGACCTGGTACACAGTGTGCTCTCTCTTTAATTCACAGTGTTCTGTCCTGTAGTTGATGCATTTAGTATAATAGCATTTTACCTGGTAAGTAAGAAGACATGCAAGAAAGTCTGTTGTCTTCCTCTTTCTCATTTTAAAATAGTAATTCATATAATAAAATAAATATGAGTTATATCATGCAGCTAAGAGCTTGAAAGGAATTTACTATTAGAATGAGTCTTTTAAGCTCTGTTCCAAAGTCCCAGGAAGTAGAAAATGAATTCATTTGTTCCAATTATAAATTGAATGGTCTTTGGAAATTCTAGATCATGAGCATTAGACTTTTAGTAGGCTAAAATTTCTCTCCTGAATAACAAAGAGACAGACAATTTTTGTAAAACCACTATACTATTATCTAAATTAAATATACTTGAATAAGCACTTGCAGATGTGAAAAATACACCCAGAATTTGTTTTTAAAGGAAAAGTAACTCAAGAAGTAAGGAATGACAGTTTACTGAATTCTGCAAAGAAATAAAGAACAAAGACAAGATTACTCAGAAACAGAAGCTAAGTTATAGGGTGTCCAAAAGAGAGAGTAGTCAGAACATCAAAGGAAGAAATGAAAACACCATGAAAGCAAAATGAGAGAAAGAAGTAAAAAAGATCAAATAATCATCACTGATACAGATAATAGGAAAAAAAATCTACCATACATATAACCAAAATTATAAAGAAGAAAAATAAAACTATGGAACAAAATATTTAAAGCTTTAATGCAAAAATATTTACTATTAATTAAACAAGATCTGAATTTACTTAATGAAAAGATTCACTGTATACCCAGGAGAATTGACCCAGAATTAACTCTGAAATATTTTGCAGTACAAGCATTAGATCAGCCAGGCATGGTGGCACATGCCTGTAATTCCGCTGGTTCAGGAAGATGAGGCAGGAGGATCTGAGGTTCAAAGCCAGCCTCAGCAACTAACTGAGGTTCTGAGCAGCTTAGTGAGACCCTGTCTCAAAATACAAAATTTAAAAAAAAGTCTAGTTATATGGCTCAGTGGTTAAGCACCCCTGGTTTTGATATCTAGCACAAAATACAAAAACAAAAACAAAATTAGATCATAAAGTAAAGGGGAAAATCTGGGAAAACAGGGAGGTTAGTACCTTTTTTAAAGGACAAAAGGAAAGAAAGCCAGATTAGCATACATATTCTCAACACTAAAATTAAAAAAAAAAAAAAAAGACTTTCATGGGACAAAACAAAAGATGCAAGAAGAATCAGACAGTGGGTATTAGCCTGTCTGATCAAAGCTATAAGTAATAATCTTGGGGGCATAGCCAGTAACATATTGTAAAGATTATACTTTCTTCTCAAGCACACATTAATATTAATAAAAATTGATCACATACTAAGTGATATAGAAAACAATTTTTATAAGGAGAAATAAACCAAATAGTATTCTCTTGTTAGAGTGCAGCACAGTGAGAAAATTATAAATACAAATATCTAAAAAATGCCCTCCTTTTCCAAATAGAAATTTTGAAAGTCTATTCTAAGATAAAAAAAGAATTACAAATCAACACTGTAGTGTTTGTAAAAATAAAAATAAAATCCCTACATATAAAAAATCTTTAAGATACAATTAAACCAGAAGTTAAAGGACAAATTGCAATCTTGCATATATATACATATGTATTTATTTATAAAGATAGAAAGAAATTTACGAAACTAGAAAAATATAAACTATTGCATGTCAAATAATAAGTAATGAAGCATAAGTTTAATAAGGTAAAAGTTTTGTAAAATAGAACTAATAAATCAAAGTACATATTAAAACAAAAACAAAAACTAAAAATGAATAGAATAGACCAGCCAACTTCAGAAAAAAAGAAGGTGAGAAAGAGAGAGAGAGAATAAGTATAATTACGCACACACAAAAATGACATGGGGAATTTAATATTAAAGCAGAGTATATTTTAAAAATGAGAAGTACTGCTTTTCAGAATTTTGTGTAAATACATTTAAAAATCCAGACAAAATAGATACATTCTTAGGAAAGCACAATTTTCCAGAATTGTCCTGCTGAAAAGAGAATGCTTAAACATAACAATTTTCTTAGACAAAATAGAGAAATTTTTGAAGATCTAACTCATATGTAGTGCTAGGCAGTTTCCCAGAAAGAAGTGTGCCAAACTTTCCAAGACCAGATCATCTCAAAGCTATTGAAATTGTCCCCAGACATAGAAAGAAAGAAGAAAAAAAATCCTTTAAAATTATTTTCATAAAACAAGTATAATGCCAAATCCTAGGTTTATACTTAATAGCATACAGTAAAAATTTCATAAAGTTAACACACAAAGGTCATTCAACATTAGGGGATTAACTAATTTAATTCACCAAATTAATAGGTCTAATAGAAAAATCTTTCAAGTATCTCCACACATGAAGAAAGTTCTTGAAAATTATTGAACATCTATTTCTGATAAAAAATGCTCAGCAAAATCAGAACTGAAACTGCTTCCTTAACATAAAAATTATATACTTTGATACTTACATTAATTACTTTATTTGATAGATTAACTAATTCCTCAACTGAAAAGAAAAGTGTGACCACTATTTCCATTACTATTTAACAGTATATTAGAGTTTTCTACATGGCAATGCTGTCTTTCATAATGTGGGTTATATGGGGGTAATGATTTATAATTATTCCCTACATTGTATGTGTGTGCTTTGAATAGTATTTTAAACATATATTTCACAATAAAATGGTAAAAAATGTTGCTCAAGGAAATAATACATTCATACATTTAAAAGGTATGTTTGATATAATTTATGTTTATTTGTATATTTAAGATTTGTGGCTGATGGACATAAAACCAGATATTTTCAGCTAAGTAAAGGAAGTACCATATATTCAAAACATGAAGTATGATATATAAAATGGTTCTATGGCCTTTTTATTGCTAGTGATAAAAATTTAAATCAGTGGCAGTTGATGTATTGCCAAGAAGAAAAGCACAGAAATTTTTGAGACTTAAGTCTGAAACTTTTCACCTGCAAAAGGCAACTAATGAAAGTTAAATTCAGACTTTAGCTCTGACATGTAAAGATCCTGGAGGTCATCACTCTCACCCTTGACCACAAAAAGTTGGAAAACTAAAAATCAACATCTTGTTTTAGACCCATCAGGAAACTGACTTTTCAGGACAATCCCCCTGAAATCTGGAGAGGCAGGCAAATCCCAAGAGCCACAGCAGGATTTGCTTACTTTGGAAAGAAGTCAACAAAGGTGTAAACTGGTGGAAATACTTAAATGGTAGTTTCAATGAAATGCTGAAGGCTGACTGTGGAGTAGTGTGGGAGTAACTCCGAGGGACCTCAGTTTTTGAGGGTACTCCCTTTGTGAGCTTTACAACCAGAAGTCCAACAACTTATGGTTCTGGCAAAAAGAAAGAATGAGTAATTACCATGAAGTGTACCTGTCTAGAGACATCTCCTTAACAAAGGCCTAGTTCTCATGGGAAAAATTTAAAGCCTGTTCCAGAGCTATGGTAGACAGACAGTTCTGCACTCTGACTCCACCTACCCTTCTGCCTCTCCAAAGAGAGCGGGCATGCTATTCAAGAAGAATCACTTGTGAAAGTCACAGAGCAGAGACCACTAAAAGACTATGAATTAATTGACAGATTAAAGAATGTCTCCCTACACACACCTTTATACTACATCAACAGGATTCCAGGAAAGTATAAATAGATAACCTTTGAAAGACTTGCAAAACACAAATTATCTTTGAGGAAGAGTATTTATGAAGCCCAAAGTGAAGATGGGAGACAAAAAATAAGGAAACTAGATAACTTAAAGCTTCTGTCTTCTATATCTCCAGAAAATATTAAATGGAGCCAACTTCCAGACCTTAAACTATACTACAGAGCAATAGTAACAAAAATAGCATGGTATTGGCACCAAAACAGACTAGAAGACTAATGGTACAGAGTAGAGGACACAGAGACTAACCCACAAAATTACAATTATCTTATATTAGAAAAAGATACCAACAATCTAATAATATTAACATAAATCCTGATTCTGGAGGCCTACTGAGCTAAGTTCCTATTACTTAATACAGCATATCTGACTTTCAACAACTTATAACAAAAGTTAAGAAAAAAGTCTGAAGAAACAAATTATTAGAACCAGATTTATATATAACACAGGTACTGAATTTACAAGACAGAAAATTTAAAATAATTATGATTACTAAGTTAAGGACTTCACTGGAAAAAGTAGAAAATATTAAAGAACAGATGAGTAATACAAACAGAAGTGGAAATTTTAAGGAAAAATCAACACAGACACAGGCCCACTAAAAGAATATGACTTTCAATAGAAAATTTTAGAAATCTTGGTATGGCTAAAGGAAGAATCAGTGTATTTGAAGATAGTCCAGTAGAAAATTCCTAAACTGAGAGGTAAAGAAAAAAAGAGTTTTTTGTTACTATAATGAAATACTGGAGGTTGAGTAAATTTTAAAGAAAAGTAGTTTATTTAGTCACAATTTTGGAGTCAGAAAATCCAACTATGCAGCTGGCCCTGGCAAGGGCTACCTGGCTGCATCACATCATGGCAGATGGCATCAAATGAGAATGTGTGCAAAAAAGTGGGATCATATAGTGTGATAGGGAGCCAGAAAGTAAATTTTTAAAAAGTCTCTGAACTTTAACTTCAGATTTTATATTCAATGAGATTATGCTTCAAGTGAAGGACAAATGAATAATTTCTCAGACAAATAAAAATTGAGGCAATTCATGGTTAACAATGTTTATTCTGTGAATATTAAAATATTTCTTCAGGAAGAAGGAAAATGATAAAGATCAGAAACTCGGATCTACATTTAAAAAGGGAAAGTTTGGAAAATAAATTTAGGTAAATTTTTTAATTTTCTCTAGAAAGTAACTATTTAGAGTAGCAATAATAGTAAGGTATTACATGATGATAGTATGTGGATAAATGAATGAAAGGAATGTCACAGGGGATGAGGGAGAAATCAGGAATAATCACTCTATCATAATGTACCTACACTATAAGTAAATAGTTATAGTTACTGGAAGGTGGACTTAGATTAGTATAAAATGTATGTTATAAAACCCAGGATAAATAATAAAGTTTTATTTTTGAAAAGTAATTATTAACATTCTAAGAGAAGAGATAAATTGGAGTCTTATAAAATGCTCAAATGAAAAAAAAATGTTCAAATGAAATCAGAGAAATCAGAAAAAGAAGCCTCTGGCAATCAACTGAAAACTATTTCAAACTGGTTGATATGAATTCAAAAATATCAATAATTGCTTTAAATGGGAATGACTTAAATATGCCATTTAAAAGAAGAGACAGCTGAGGTGGACTATCAAACACTATTCATCGAAGAGAAATTGTTTTAAATAAAACAGACACTAAAAGGTTAATAGAAAAGGGGTAGAGAAAGATACATTATGCTAATGCCAATAAAAAGAAAGCTGGAGTAGATATGCTAATTTTAGACAAAACATACTAGGAAAATTGTCAGGGAGAAAATGGATACCACATAATAATAAAGGGGTTGAAATTCTAAGAAAATATACTAACTCTAAACATGTATGCATCTGACGATAGAGCATCAAAATATGAGGCAAAAGTTGACAGAAATGACAGGATAAATAGACAAATGTACAATTATAGGCAGAGTCTTCAACATCCTTCTCTCCGAAACTGAGAAATCAAGCAGGCAGAAAATTTATAAGCATTTAGTTGAGTTGACTAGCACTATCAAAAAATTTGATCTAATTGACATTTTTGGAATACTCCACCCAATAACAGGAGGATAAATATTCTCAAATGTATATGAACATTCATCAAGATAGACTATTTTCTTGGTAATAAAAAGTATCTTAGAAAATTTAAATCATGCAAAATATATTCTTAGTCTACAATGGAATTAAAAGTTGAGAATAGTAACAAGAAGATAATTAGAAAATCCCCAAACACTTGGAAATGAAATTATGAACTTCTAAATAAAGTGTGGGTCAAAGAAGAAGTCTCAAAAGGAATTAGAAATTAATTGAATTAAAGAAAATTATAATTTATCAAATGAAAATATAATTAATCAAAATTTTGGGGAAATAACAAAAGCAGTGTATAGAGGGAAATATATGACCTTAAATATATATTTTTTAAGAAAGAAAAAAATTGGATATCAATTGCCTAAATCAATTGTTTGTGTATATTATGTACTTATATGTATCTATAAACCTAAATAGCAATGATGGATAACTGAACTTTGAAATTTAAAGAAGTGATAGAACTCCCAAAATTAAATACTTTGGCATGTGAAGGTTTATGGTAGTTTAATTCAGCTCAAACTGGAAGTGATCAAGATGCCTTTCAACTGGTGAATGGTTAAACGAACTGTGGTATGTCCATACAATGGACTATTACTCTGAGATGAAAAGAAAGAAACTAGTGAGCATATTGTCTTAATTACATATTGCTAAGTGAAAGAAGGCATTCTGGAAAAGTTACATACTATATGACTTCAATTGTATGCCATGCTGGAAGAGCAAAAGTATAAAGACATATCAGTGGTATAAACAGATCAGTAGTGTTTGGGAGTTTGGAAGTGGGAAGAGTTGAAGTGCAAAAGACTTTTTAGCATGATAAACTCCTCCGTATGATACTCTAATGGTGAATATACCACATTAGCCATTTAACAAACCTCATAGAATTTCAGAGCACATAGAGTAAACCTTATGTATGCAAATTTTTCAATCATTTATGATACCTGAGTATCCCAGTTTAGAATATAGACTGTGTCAAAATAATTTAAATGTATTCGAAATGTTTCAAATGATTTCACTTAATGACATAGGAGAATAAGGTGCTGACCTAAAAACTTTGGAAATGAGTAGAGTGTCAAAACAAACAAACAAACAACTACAATAAAACTTCACAACATTTGATAATGTTGTTTCTCTACGGGGTATGGATTATCAATTCTGAAACCACTGAGTGGGTATACTAGAATTGAACAATTAAATAAACAAATGGCGAAAGGTAAAAGTCAGGTTTCTCACTGACTTTTGAATTTTACAGACAAGCAAGGGAGGAGGAGAGTAAATGCATCCCTATGGTAATGAACTGGAGATGGAGAAAATAGTATGAACCTATATGTTCAGTTTACTATAGGCTTAGATGAATACACATAGAAATATTTTTAGATATGCATATATACCTGGGTTAGTATATACACACACATTTCCTTGCTCTGTTCATTGTTGGAACCTAGAAGCAATGACATCCCAGAAGAAATGGCACACCTAGCATTCAGATCTTGATTTCTAAGAGCATTCTCCAGGGTTCCTTGAAAAAATGGCCAAGACTGAGATTGGGGCAGGAAATATATTAGACAAATTGGAAGCCTAATGTGGAGTCAGAAAATAAAGTGTGCGCAAAACCAATAAATAAATACTAAACACATAATGAGGGTTGTGTGTCAAAGAGACCAAGAGCCAATGGGAAAAGTTCCAATTGGCCAAAATAAAAATGGTTTTAGCAACAAAATAAAATATTATTGGATTATTATCCAAAGCATAAAATAAATATCCATGAGCCCATGACTACATAGGTAAATTATTAATAACTGAATAGGGTAAAAGAGACAAATACCCATGCAGTATGAAATAATTTAGATGGAACCGGCGACTATCATGTGAAGTGAAATAAGCCAATCCCAAAAACCAAGGGCCAAATGTTCCCTCTGATAGGCGGATACTAACATTCAATTAGGGGGAGTGCAGAACAGAAGTTCCTTGGATTAGGCAAAGGGGAATGAAGGAAAGGGAGGGAGGAGGGAATAGGAAAGACAGTAGACTGAGTGGGACATAACTTTCCTATGTTCATATATGACTTTACAACCAAAGAAACTCCACATCATGTACAACTGCAAGAAGGGGATCCTAATTACAATGTTACCTACCATGTATATATAATATGTCAAAACACACTGTACTGTCATGTATACCTAAAAGGAACAAATAAAAGAAAAAAAGAAGAAGAAGAAGAAGGCAGAGCATCACTCCTGACTTCTCAAGCCTGGGCTGTGCATAGTGGCCATCTTCCAAGTGGTACACTGTGAAGAGGGAGATAAAAGAGCTGATTTTCAGTAGAGAAAATTGGTAAGCACTACTTCAATCCAGGTGAAGGTTAACATCAACCTGGATAGGCTATGTGGCCATGCCTTTGACATGATCTGATAACACTTTACCTCTGTGGTCTTCTTCCTCAAAACATATCACCCCAGTCGAATCAGACAAATCCCAACAGAGGCACAGTTTTTTTTTTTTTTTTCAAATACCGGAACATAACTCTTTGAAATTACCAAGATCATCAAAAACAAAGAAAAACAAAAAGAAAAATTTTCAAAATTAAGAGAAGTCTAAGAGAATTTGATTATTAATTGCAATGTAGTGTCCTAGATGAAAATCTGATATTAAAAAAAGGTACTAAGGGAAAATGGAAGAAATGAACTGAAACATAAAATTTTTTAAAATGCATGACAAAATGAAGTCCTTCACATTATTTAATGGTGAATTCTGGGTAAGTCGTTGTATAATACAGAACTGTCTAGGCTTACCAACTTGATTTAGCACTAATTCCATTCTGCTATTAAGTAGACAGTTGAGCACCCACTGTGTTCATGGAGCCCCCCTCAAACATTGAGAAGACTCATCCAAATGCATAAGAAATAATTTCTCCCTAAAAGGGTAGAAATACAAATAATACAATTTTAAAGCCTTTATGCAAAATTTCTGCATCACTTACCTTTCCTACAAATCCAGCTTTTTTTTTTTTTTTTTTTTACAACAGAGTAAGTAAATAAGTTGGACTTTCACCATGTGGGATTTTGTTAGGTAGTGAATTTGTATGTTTTACTTATAAGGGATAAGCAGTGTTGATTTCTTCTCAACCACACAATACTTCAGTTGACACTGAGCTAATAGTTCTATTTTTTAAAAAATAGATTTATCTGCATTTCCATACCTGACTAAAACTAGATTCTCATTTTTCTTTTGGACATAATTAATTAAATGTTCAAATACATGGCAGTTCCTGAACAAGCTGTAAAATACCAATATTTATCCTTGGTCACGATTCTCAAAGTGATTTATTACTCTTTTCTTTTGCCTGTAGGGTTTAAAGTGCTTCAATCTGACAGCTTTTTGGTATCCTAAGAGGACCTGGATTTCTGAGAAAAATGATATCCCTGTGCTGTGATATCTTCTACCCAGTTTTGCTTCTATGAAAAACAGAGAGATTATAAGCTCTTTATACACTCAATGACTGCTAGCATGAAAATGAAAGTAGGCAAAAGATCTTTTACATAAATTTGATTCTCTCCATAGTGAGAACAGGCTTAAATAGGAAGGGATTGTAGTAATGTATGCAAAGCACTTCAGTAAGAACTAAACAAATACCAATCATATGTGTAACACTTACATGCTCCTTTTTCTACTTCTTCCCTTTTCTCTAGAAATATTGATACTTAAAAATAGTCATTTTTAAAAAGTTGCTCATCTGCAGAGCTTCCTTGGAAATTATGCCAAGTAAGACCCAGAGGTGGGAAGAGGAGGAGGGCTAGAGGTAAAGTGGTGGTTTCCCGCAGGAAATCCATCTTGCAGCTTGTAGTGAAACTGACTTCAAAGGCACGTTAATGAGATTACAGTTTGCTAAGCATCCTGACACCCATCATTTACCATTTCTAAACAAGATGGCAATGATCAGGCAGCTTCATCTTATAACACCCAAACTGCTTAGGTCCATCTCTCAATGCTGATATTGCAAATTATTTAAATATAGAAAAATGAAAAGTTTCAAAAAGTCATTATATTAGTCTGCTATGATTAGCAGTATGAAACTCCTTCTCATTCTGGTAAAAGCCATGCAAATGTTTTCACTGCATTCATTGCAGATGAAATCATCAGGAAAATACCCTCCCTCAAATTGTACCTGCCATGTGTTTCAACAAATCTTTAATAGAATACCATGTGAAAGTCTCTGAGTTATGCAGCTGAGAGCTATAAAGACAAATAGCATAGGGCACAACAAGTTATGGTTCTAGACATAAGAGAATTGATTAAATGGTTTGGAATGGTAGATAGAGGAATAGTGATACAGGCAAGGTAGGAAAATCATATCTTTGCTCTTTCTCCACTTTTTAATGGACCTCTATACTTAGCTCTCAGATATTTTGTCTAACTTCACAAAGCCCTAGTGTTTGCGTTGTCCAGAACCCTCCACTTCAGAGTGACATCTAAGCCCAATATCATCAAGCTCCAAAAAGTCCTCCTTAGACTGCTTCTCCCTCTGTAGTTGACCAGTCTCTCACAATCACTAGAAGTGCCAGCTACTTTATCTCTTATTACAGAATACTTAAGTCTATCTAAACATGATTAGCTGATTTGCAGAGCAGTTTCCACTTGGGCTGGTAAGAACAATGCTGATTTTTAAAATCTTGGGGTTAGTAGCAAGTCTGGCTGAGTTGGTTCTGGGGGAGTAGGGTGGTCAGTTGAGAAATCTCAGAAATCTCTGAGTTATATTAAGATAACAATAGTCACACTTCTGATAAATGGTCAATTCTGTTAAGTCATGTCTTGCCCCATGCTTCTGGATATTGCATCCCATAAATATTTGTCGAATGAATAAATGTGTGAATGAATGAATACCATGAGCAACTTGACTACTTCTAGGAGATGTGGTCATAGAACTGGTTATTCTCTCATGCATTCTAGGTTTTTTTTAAAGGAGAATACTATGTTTCCTATGGGAAATTTATATTAGAGATAAAGCTAAATGACTGAATGTCATTGGCTATCATGATTATTTTTTTAAATCAACAAATATTTGGTAAGTATTTACTGTATACAGCCACTTCCCAGGTATTGGGCAACTATGGAGGGAAGAGCAGTCTAGGAGGACTTTTTGGATCTTGATGATATTTGGTAGATGTCCCTGAAGCAGTGCTGAAGAAGATAAATTGGGGCCTGACTTCCGGAGCTTAGAATCTATGGAGGAAAATAGACAATAAACAAAAACTTGAGCAAGAAAGTTTCTATTTCTATTTTAAGATGCTATCCAGAAAACAGTGAGATATAACTAGGTGTAGTACTGTGAAAAATGTGTTCCCTACTTTATTTAAAGTTACAAAAGAAGGCATAGACAAATGCAAAGGCCAGAGGGAATAAAGAGTTTATCTTAATTACGAAGGGGAAAGGATGCTTTAAAGGAGTGATTGGCCAACTTTTGTCCTAAGAGGCTTGGTGTTAATAGCTTAGTCTTTGTGGGCCAAGTGTTCTCTGTTGCAACTATTCTAATTTGCTATTATAGCACAAAAGCAGCCACAGATGGTATATAAGTCAATAAATGTGGCTATATCATGATAAAATTTTAATTGCAAAAACAAACGATAGGGTGGATTTAGTTCACCAACTCTTGTTCTAGAGTACAGAGCAAAAGAGATAGCATTTAGTGTTAAGATTGGATACTGTGTAGGGTCCAGACCATATGGGGCCTTAAGGGATAGTAAATAATTGTGATTTTATTTTTAGCGCAATGTAAGCCCATTAAACAAAGGAGTGATTTGATCTGATTTAATTTTAATGTATTCTGGAGGTTATGTGGGGAAAGGATCATAAAACCCATCAGTGTAGAAAAGAAGCAAAGAAGCTATTTGCAGTGCTCTGGACAAGAAATGGTGATGTTTGTCCTGGAGGGGGCAGCAGAGAGGCATTCTAAATGCATTGGTCCCTGTGTCTTCTGAATATGGGCAAAAGATGCCCAAGTAGCAAAATGGGCTCCACCTTTCTTTTGAACTAGTAATGATAGCACTATTATCAAGATGTAGAAGCCAGAGATGTCATCAAAAGTTGAGTTTCTGAAAGTTTTTGACAGTTCTGTGAGACATCCTGTATCACCTTGATGGAGAATACCTAAATAAATAATTACAAGTAAAAATGAACAACGACATTTTTAAAGAAGCAGGTGAAAGATTGAAGCAAATACCAAAGCCTCTCTTAACAGATCATGATATATAGAGATTCCAGGCTGTGAAGCTACATATCAAATGCAACTCAGGACTTTGTTAAAGTGTCTACAACCATCACTTTCTGTGTCAGAATAGATCTCCTTCTTCATTGTAGGAAGTTGACATTTCCACTCTGTGTCTCTGTTTCTGCACTGTCAATAAGCAAATTGGCACAGCAGTAAAGGGGGTTTGATTGCAGATAAAAATAACTGGTGTGAGAGACACAGGATGTTACTTGTGACCAGCAAACAATGCTGCAAACATACTGCTATACCTGTTTCTCTGTTGGGTTTTGACCACATCCTAAAACACAGCTCAATGTGTCAATATTGCAGATTTAGTTTGCTTGCTTAACTACTAATCTTTCTTTGGCATAAGAAAAGAGTAGCAATATTTTGTTGTTTTTTATTAAATTCAATTTAAACAGGATGCTCCTAGAAACACTGATTCAGCAATAGAAAATCAGTTAATAAACTATGAATTAGGACACATGTTAAATAATGTTTCCCACTCCATTCCATGTTAGTAGGTGAAGTTGAAAAAAGTGTCTGTTGGTCAAATATATTTAAGAAGCATATTTTTTTCTGAAGCACACTCTTTGTTTAAATCAGTTTATTTATGGCAGAACATCTGAATGGTAATCACTAACACCACTAATAAAATGAAGCAATATGAATGTATAGCTTTTGGTGCTTATGAACTTACTGAAAACACCACAATTTGATAAACACGCAAGCATACACACACACACACACACACACACACATAAACACTACATATAGATTACATATTTTAGCAAAATCTTCTAATGAGTTATCATCCCAATTTATAATTATAGATTCAGTATGGATTATGCTTTGCTGAAAGTAACAGAATCCCCAATTTTACCTAGCTAAACCATTTGGGCTTATTTTCTTAAAGAGTAAGAACCCCAGAGTTACGGTTATTACTTCATTTAATAGCTCAGTAATGGCAGAACGAAATCAAAATTTCTCTTGACCCTTTCCCTTGTTTGCAAGAAGTCTGCTGCAGCTACGGGTATTCAAGAATCAGGACGAGGGAATCAGGATAGGTAAGAGATTGCCATCTATATTTGCTCCTTTCAGTAAGAAAAACAAAGTATTTTTTCAGCATCCCTATTACAAACATATCCTTGGGTTGTATTGTCTGGAATTAGGTTATATGACCATATATAACTACAGCAAAGGGTGAGAGAGTAGGGAAGGCTCTAGAAAATCAGAGAATAGGATTCTCATAATTGGTTTGGACACTTCCAGTGGAGCCGGGTACATCATTGCTTCAAACAAATGTGACCATAGGGCATAGCTGGATCTTGGGTAGGGAAATAATGGCCTCTGCTTTGAAGACCCCACACCAGGCAAGCTGAGTATACCTCATTTGTTATTTCTCAAATTGTCCTGGACACTGGCAAATACTATCCAGACCCCCTTTCAGGAATAAAAGACTGATTACCCAGTTGCTAAAAGATGGGTTGCTTAAAAATAGGTCTCAAGCTATCAGCTTCCTCCAGGGATTGCCTCAATGGAAGAGAATCACCTTACCAAGAACACACCCCTTTCCAGTGCATGGATATTGGTCCCTCTCTTTTCTTTCACACTCTTCCCATCTTTTATTCCTTCTCCCCTCACTCCTTGTTCTTCAGAGCTGTTTTACCCATGTTCAGCACTGGAGGTCTCCCTCTGCCCAATCCTACTTTTCCTTTGCTTATAAAAACTCTTGATCCCTATAGCACCCCTTTATCCAACCTCCTGCAGCCTGACATCCATCTCAGAGTCTCCTTTGGAGAATCCACTGGCTTCAGAAATAGAATAGTAACTTAAATGTTCTCAAAACATGTTCCTCTATCTATTTTAGTTTTCAAGTTTATTTGGGATGTCCAAGTAAATTTTTTAAGAAATTAAAAGTTATTAAAGTTAAGATGGAACTTTTAGAAACTGGAAATTCCAGTGAAGTTCTGTGTCACTCAGCATTGGCAAGTGTGATAAATATTTGCCATCTGCACCAACTGTTCATTTCCCCAACTGAGTAAACAGTTGATTTTGTTTATAAAGATTTATTTGGGGAAGTAAATTTGTTTTTCAGAATACAAAATTAATTCCCACTCATTGTAACATTACAAAAAGAAATAAAAGTTTAAATAAGAAAATCACTAATAATCTGAATACCTGCTCATTATTAACCTTCGAGTAATGTCTGTCCAGACTTTTAGAAAGAGCTAACAGCTGTCTCTTTGGCTTTTCAGTTAGTCTTGGGAGACCCTGAGGATTTCACCAATATTCAATCCTATTGATAATGTTACTGGAAGGAATTTTTATGAATTTTACTAGAGCAGAGGCACATGCAAAAAGAATCTGGCTAAAGAGCAAATATAGGAACAACTACCACACCTCGTTGTGGAGACATAGTAATGAATAACTATCATTAATGAGATGCAGCTGCCCCCAGAGGATTGGGGCTAGTCACAAGCAGCTGGGAGAGCAGTATGACCAATGAAGAGACATGTAGGAGCCCTGAGTTGAGATGGTCTGCACATTTTCATTTTCGTTTCTTTTGATTGTGCATGCTCTATAATCAGCATGGTGGAGACATGACATATTTCCCTCTAAGCATTGCTTGAGCTGTGTCCCATAAGTTTTGATCTTCTATTTTCACTTTCTTCTAGCTTAAAGTATTTTACAATTTCCCTTGTGATTTCTTCTTTGTTATTTAGAAGTCTGCCATTGAACTTTAAAATATTCGGAGATTTTCCCAAATCTTTTTGTTATTGATTTCTAATTTAATGTCATTATTATTTTTGAAAGACTATTATTTTAATCCCTTTAATTTTTAAAAACTTTCTTTATGGACTGCCTTGCAGTCTATGCTGATGATTATTCTATGTGCACCTGAAAATAATGAGTATTTTGCTGCTGCTATGTGGAGTACTCTTTGAATGTCAAGTAGGTCCTGGAATTTAATAGTGTTATTCAAGACTACTACATTTCTTACTGATTTTCTCTTTATGACTACTAACTCCTGAGAATAAGACCTCCTAAATCGCCAATTATGACCACTGTATTTTCTATTTTTCTTTAAATTCTGTCAGTTTTTGTTTCATTTTTGGTGCTATAAATGTTATAGGCATATATATTAGTAATTGTGTCTTTCTGATGTATTCAGCTTTTTATAATTAGGAAATATTAACAAATTTATTCTCAAGTGATATCTTTGTCTTGAAGTCTATTTCATCTCATATTAACAGTCATTCCAATCTTTTGTCACTGCATGCATGCATATCATTTTTGATGTTTTTACCCTTACCTATTTGGGCCTATTGAAGACAAATAGTGAGGTCTTGGTTGTTTATCCATTTTACCTCTGCCTTTTGATTAGGATATTCAGTCCATTCACATTTAACATAATTATTGATATGGTTGAATCTGTATCTGCCCTTTTGCTATTTGTTTTCTGTATATATCATTTCTCTTTTTTTCCTTTTATTTCTCCATTTCTGTCTTGTTTTTAACAAGTACTTACTGAATGCTGTTTTCATTCCTCTGTTAGTATTTTGGCTAATTTTAAAGATTTTTTTTAAAAGATAGATTAAAACATCTCTCTAACTTTCATGATTTGGCTAATGCTAATAGTAACTTAACTCCAGGGAAATATAGCAAATTTGTACCAGTAAAACTTCGTTTCATCTTTCCATTTCTCTGTTTTTATTTTATGCAATCATAAGGCATGGCAGAAGAATGTGGCAGAAGAGCACTTTACCATTGGCAGAAGCCAGAAAACAGAGAGAAAGAGAAAGAGGAGGGTAAGAGAGGAGATACGGAGGGGCCACGGGAAAGACAAACCATTCCGGGGCACACCTTCAGTGATCTATCCTTTCCAGCCAGCCACATCCCAACTCCCTATAGTTAGTTCATTCAAACTAGGATGGACCAATTAGGTTACACTTGTTGTCATCTAATCATTTTACCTCCAAGTATTCCTGCATTAACACAGAACCTTAGAACCTTTTAGGGGATGCCTTGTATCTAAACCATAACATACATAGATAGAGTCTTTTCCCTTACATAGTTTTTTGTGATCTCCATTTCTTCCAGTAGATCTGAAATACAATCTGATAGTGTTTTCATCAGTCTGAAGCTCTTCCCGTGTTTTTCCTTGTAACTAAAGTCTGCTAGCAATGAATTCTCTCAATTTTTGTTAATCTGGGAATGTTTTTATTTTGCCTTTTTTTTTTTTAGGTATATTTTCCCCATGGTATCAAAACCTTGTTTTACTGGGTTTTCTCTTTCAGCATTTTGACTTTGCCTTTCCTCTGGCTTATGACATGCATTGTTTTGGGAGAGAAGTCACCCATTGACCATATGGTTGCTTCCTTGTATACAATGAGCTGTTTTATTCTTGTCACTCTCATGATGTTCCCTTTTGTTTGGCTCTTAGATGTTTGAGTAGGATGTGCCTGCGCTCTTCTTCCTTTGTGTGTTATGTTCATTGAGTTCATTAGGTCTGGAACTAAACCAAAATGCAAGCTTTCAGTGATTATATTTTGAAATTATTTTCTGCCCCTTTCTTTCCCCTCTTCCATGACTCTCTAATAAACATGTGCTAGAATTTTAGAAATTGTGTCATAGTTCTTTGAGGTCCCATTTTTATTTTCTTTTGAATCATTTTTGTCCCTATTCATTGAATTAGGCAATTTCTATAGATTTATCTTTTAAATCACCAAATCTTCTACTATCTCAACTCTGCTGTTGAGTTTACTTTGTGAATCTTTATTTTTGTTCTTATTCCTTTCAACTCTCTTGGAATTTCCATTCAACTCTTTTCTATAGTTCCTTTTTTTCTGTTGAGACTTTCATTAGTTAACTCATTGATTTCACATTGTTCAATTCTTTGGATATATTTTCTTTTAATTTTTTCAACATATTCATATAGCTGCTTTGAATTGTCTGCTAAATTCAATATTTGGGTTCCTCAGAGTTGGTTTCTGTTGGTTGCTAACTGTCCCCTCCCCACTATGATGGGTCATAGTCTTCTGTTTCTTTGCATGTCCACATAATGTGTATGTGAAAGCAAAAATTTGAGGGGAATATATTTTTATACCTATGAATTCTATTTTATTTTTCTAAGGCTCCATTCTTGTTATTGTTTGTTTGTTTGCTTAGTAACTTGCTTGGACTTAGCTACATAATCTCTGTTCCCCACAGTGTGAATCCAAGGATTTAAAGAACTCTTTTAAAAAACTCAGTCCTGCTTCTTTAGTGCCACCCCTATGTCTGTATAATTTAGTGAGTGGCATCTCGATTACCTCTGACTTCCCCAGCCACATCCTACTGAGCTGTATGTGGACTGAAGAACACATTCTCAGCTTGTTCTCAAGTCTACCTTAGCTTCCAATGCACCCTGTTGGATTCCTACCACAAGAGGCATAGTTTAGCACACAGGTAAGGGTGTGTGTGTGGAGAACTTACGTCAGCTCTACTCTGTCTCTTATTTTTACATTCGTATCTAGTGGTCTATTCCTCCCAAACCAGACTGGCACTTTGAACTTGCAAAATTGTAGTCTTTACCCATTATTGTGAATTAAAACTAATTTTAACCAGCAACATGTAGATTTTCATAAGTTACCCCCATCAGACTTCAAATCAAATATACAAAGCAATGAAGGGTGAAGGAGAAAGAGCAGAAGGAGGGCTAGAGTAGGGCAGATCAGAAGGCCATGAACTGTGTATTCTTACTCCAAGCTGCAGCAATTTTCAAAGAATAAACATTTATCAGTAGTTTTGCTTTGCTCAATTTCCAGAGAGTTGTTTTAGACAAAACCTCTTCTCTTAAGCCAATCTCCAAATACCAAAGGCTGAATGTTTTCTCTGATAAGTGGATGCTAATCCATTATGGGGGTGGGGGACATGGGACTAGTGGAGGAACTCTGGATTGGGCAAGGGGGAGGGAGCTGAGGGGAGAGGGGAGGGAGGTAGGTAAGATGATGGAATGAGATGGACATCATTACCCTAAGTACATGTATGATTGCACAAATGGTGTGAACCTACTTCATGTATAACCAGAGAAGTGAAAAATTGTGCTCCATTTGTGTATAATGATTTGAAAAGCATTTCGCTGTCATGTGTAACTGATTAGAACAAATAAACAAAACAAAATAAAACCTCTTCTCCCCTAGTTTTATAATTATTTTCTACAAAGGGGAATTCTATGATCTTTTCATGCTACACTACCAGAGTACCTCCTTCCTTTTGACTTTTAAAATAGTACATTTGTATAATTTTGAGAAAAAGCACAATCAGCCAGGTGCCACGGCTCATACCTATTGGATAGCTCATACCAGCTATTGGATAGGTGGAGGCTAGAGGATTGCAAGTTTGAGGTCAGCCAGAGCAACTTAGTGAAAACTTGTCTCAAATAAAAAAGGGCTGTGGATAGATATCTGTATCCTAGGATTTGATGGTATTTCTTCAATGTGATAGGAACTATTCTCTCTGCAATCAAGAATCAATAAATGGTATGAACTCAAACTAAAAAGTTTCTTCTCAGCAAAAGAAACAATCTGTGAGGTGAATAGAGAGCCTACATCTTGGGAGAAAATCTTTACCCCTCACACATCAGATAGAGCACTAATCTCCAGGGTATATAAAGAACTCAAAAAGTTAAGCACCGAAAAAACAAATAACCCAATCAATAAATGGGCCAAGGACCTGAACAGACACTTCTCAGAAGATGATATACAATCAACAAATATATGAAAGAATGTTCATCATCACTAGCAATTAGAGAAATTCAAATCAAAACTACTCTAAGATTTCATCTCACTCCAGTTAGAATGGCAGCTATTATGCATACAAATAACAATAAGTGTTGGTGAAGATGTGGGGGAAAAGGTACACTCATACACTGTTGGTGGGACTACAAATTGGTGCAGCCAATATGAAAAGCAGTATGGAGATTCTTGGAAAATTGGGAATGGAACTGCCATTTGACCCAGATATCCCTCTCCTCGGACTATACCCAAAGGACTTAAAAATAGCATACTACAGAGACACAGCCACATCAATGTTTATAGTAGCACAATCCACAATTGCTAAACTGTGGAACCAACCTAGATGCCCTTCAATGGGTTAATGGATTTTAAAAAATGTGGCATATATACACAATAATTAGTCAGCTGCCGCAGTCTGGCTGGGCACAAAACCACCACACACCTTGTAGATTCAAACAGCAACTCTTTATTCCCGAACTCACACCGGCACTCTACACGCAGGTTCTGGGCAAAATCCACACTCTCCACCAGGCTCTGAATCCCAAATACTCTCTGAATCCCACGAGAACTCAGGGGGAACTCAAGGATCAGATGTGCCTGAGGCAGCAGGATACGCCCTATTCCCAGCAGGATACACCTTAAACCTGGAACCGCCCTAAACCCAAGGAGTGCCCTAAACCCTGATCCGCCCTAAACCCTGATCTGCCCTAAACCCGGATCCGCCCTGGTCCTTGAGCAAGGTCACCTTACATACAATGTCACTGCAAATGACCTGGGTCATGCCATGCGTCATTTCTACTTGGCAATGGCTCTCAGCAGTCAGCAATAAAAGAGAATAAAATCATGGCATTTGCAGGTAAATGGATGGAGTTAGAAGATAATGCTAAGTGAAATTAACCAATCCCAAAAAATCAAATACTGAATGTTTTCCTTGATATAAGGAGACTGATTCATAAAGAGATAAGGAGCAGAAGCATGGGAGGAATAGATGAGCTCTAGATAGGGCAGAGGGGTTGGAGGGAAAGGGAAGGGGCATGGGGTTATAAATGATGGTGGAATGTGATGATCATTATTATCCAAAGTATATTTATGAAGACATGAACTGGTGTGAGTATACTTTGTATACAACCAGAGATATGAAAAATTGTGCTCTATATGTGTAATAAGAATTGTAATGCATTTTGCTGTCATATATACATAAAAAAATCTTTACCTAACTATATACCTATACCTAACCTCTATCTAAAGCCAAATTAGTATCATGTTCAATGTTGAAATGCTAGAAACATTCACAATTAAGGGTGATATGAATTGAATGGAAGGTGTTTGTGTTTTTTTTTTTTTTGTAAGTACTCTTAATTATTTTGAGGAAGTTCCCATGTTTTTCTACTTTCCTCAGTTTTGTTTATTTATTTTAATATGTATTTTCACTTATTTCTTTTTTTTTGTTTATTTATTTTTTAAGTCAGGATACATGTTGATATTTTGCCAAATCCCTTTTCTGCCTCTATGAGATGATTACGTTTTTGTTTGTTTTCTTGTTGATTTTTAGTGTGTTAATCTGATAATTGGCATCACCTATTTTGGATTCTAAGCCATTTTTGTATTCCTGGAATAAACCCCATTGGTCATGATACATCATTCCTTTAATATATTGCTGGATTACTTGTTAAAGTTTTGCTAGGAATTTTTTCTATTTTTATGAGAAACAATTTGCCTGTAGTTTTCTTCTCTTGTAATGCCAGGATCTGATTTTGTTATGAGAGAATTACTAACAACATCAATACCAAGTGCTTAATTAGCATTTCACATTTAACAGACTGTCCTAAGTAATTTGCATTTATCTTCAAATTTTTATTTTGATATGAGTTTTGACATTATAAACAATTGCAAGAATAGTACAAAAATATTCTTATATACTTTTAATTCAGTTGCCTCAAATATTACCCATCAACCACACTCACCTATTATTTCCTCATTATCTCTCTGTCTCTGAGGTTTTTCATTTTAAAGATTCATATCTTTTTTTTTAAGCTCTGGGAAATTTTCATTTGTAGTTTACTATGTCTTTCTGCCCATCATTTTTATTACAATCTGCAGTTAAATTTTACCCTTGATTTTGTTCTTCTATGCAGACCAGTTAAACAGTATTTAGGTCCTGCCTCAGACCCACAAGTATCAGGTATTTACAGGTGTGAGTAACCACGCCTGGCGTCAGCCCCTTCTTACAGTTACGTATCTCCCTGGGTTCCAGTCACTGTTACTTCTCTGAAACTGTCAAGCCCGGTGGTCATCAGCTCCCTCTGTGGTTAACCTGAAGTGCTTCACTCTCCCTTGTGCTCTGTCACGCTGCTCACACCTTTGTAAACAG
This sequence comes from Urocitellus parryii, assembly GCF_045843805.1. Lineage (NCBI taxonomy): Eukaryota > Metazoa > Chordata > Mammalia > Rodentia > Sciuridae > Urocitellus > Urocitellus parryii. Next base: position 158,026,630 of record NC_135532.1, read on the forward strand.
TCCCTACATTTAATTCCTTCTACCACCTATTTGACCCTTTGTGTTGTTTCCAGCCAGGACCCGGAGTGGTGCATCAGTTCTCCATGGTGTTCCTAGTTCTAGTGGTTCTCCAGCTAGATTCTCTCTGATTTTGATCAAAATTTAATCAGCTACATGAATGAACAACTAGAAGTAGATTCACTCTGTAAATTATTCTGAGACTTCTAATTGTTACCTGCCCTAGGGCATTTGAAGTATAAGGGCTCATTTCTTTTTAATCTTAAGAAAATAATTTCTAATGATGCAACTTCATTTTTAGCTGGTAAATTTGATATTGTTGTAGTATCTCTCCAATACACCAGGCCCTGCATGTAGGAGGAGGCCAGGAAGTAAGAGCTCGTTCAACAGGAAGACAAACTTATTTAATCTAGTGTTAAAATACATACTTCACAACAGTAATCCTGCAAAAATCTTTACAAATAAAGGGATGTTACTTTGAAGCAATATTTTTTTTTGAAATGCTGCACTGTCTGTATTTCTTTCCAGAAATTGAGTATTTAGCCAACTAAAGCTATGAGAAGTCTTACAGTAAATAAACTGGTTTACTTTGTTTGAACCAATTATATTTCAGATAAGAGCAAAACTACCTAGGATACTTTAGCTTTATTGATAGTCCTTCCTCTAGGGCATTTCATAGAAATCTGCATAATGGGCCAAATTTTTGTTTTCCAGAAAACATGGATGCTTATGCCTCTCATGTGTAGGAAAATAGACTATATTTGCTATTAGAAATGTTCTGTACTGCTTCTGAATTTTTGTTATCTGTTCTTTTATTTTAATGTTTGATTTTCCAATAATTCTATTTCTGTAAGGCACAATAAATGTAGAAAAAATACCCAAGAATATTTTACCAAGTCCATGCATTTTCTATTGATTTTCAGTTGTTTTTTGTTTTCCATCTGAATAATTATATTTTTCTGGAGGTTCTTAGTCTAGACTTACTGGAAATGTGAATTATAAATACAGTCTAATCATATGCAATTGTATTCACTAATTTTGAATATTTTCACATTTTAAAACAGAATAATTGGAAGAACAGAGATTGCTCCCTTTCTTCTTCTCAAAAAGTTGTTTGCTTACTTTGCAGTAGCTTCAGTATGATTAAAGAATGATTCATCAGAATGAAGAAAAATTACAGAGAGAAAAGTTCTATTTCCATAAAATGAAGGTATTCTAAACAGCCTTTAAAATAAGGGAACATCTTTTATTCAATTATAACAGTAGTATGTGTTATTGTAAACACTTTAAGCAACAAAAAAGTACACCTATAAATACATTGTAATATATACTCCTAACAGTTTGGAACACTTCGAACCACATACAGAGAAAAGCATAAATATACTACATTGATAAAGAATAATTATAAAAATGATAGATAGTCATAAAAAATGAGGTTTGAAAAACTGGGTGTCTTTCAACACTCTGTGACCCATTTTTTTGAGTGTGGAACTTTGAATGGCAGCTGCCTTGTTGATAGGTTTTTAATCTCCTTTTGGCAACAAAAACTTCAATTTTGTTGACTTTAAAATTCTAATTTCTTGACAGGTACCCATTAAAACCTCCTCCTGCCAAATTTCCTTTATTTTCAACTGATTCACATTTGTCAGAGCGTTAGTCTAGCTATCTTTTAAACTTCATTTTAATAACCCATTTCATTAAAAAGTACTACAGTGGCCTCTAGTTTATTTATTATTTGAACATGGCTCATGAAACTATTATTCAAATCTCTGAATGCACTCACTAATATATTCCACAACAAACATATATCCATAAGCCTTTTTATATTCTCCATGTGCTCAGACATCTATATTTTAATTTAAAACTATCTTTTCTCCCCTTTGGCAAATTTTAAACATCTGTGGAGCTATCTAATACTGAGGCACAGATTTTCTGTGTGACCTTAGACAGTCTTATTATATATCCTAATTACATGTCTATGGAAAGGGGGCACATTGTAATGAAGATCACTTTTCAAAAATATAATAATAATTGACATCAAGAAGCGGTTTGGATTTCTTAAATTTTACTATTTTGGAGACCTTGATTAACTTTTTAAAGCTAATAGGTTAATTCCCTTATTGAGCTGAAGCAGGACACGCCCTTCCTTGGTCTCTGCCTTTTTATTTTAATGTCTTTGCAGATCCTTACAGACTTGTATATGTAAAATCACAAGCATTAGGCAGAGAAGCCCTGGGACAGTGGGCTTGGTCTGGGTCTGCATTGGCTGGGCTGTTCTGAGAGATCCACCTCCTGGGCCAGCCATAGAATTCTACCATTTTGTCTGTGTCACTCTTGGCTGAGTTTGACCTTCTCTACATTCAAGGCCAACTGAACACTGTTACTATTTCTGGAATCGCACTTTATGAACCAGCCAAAATGTAAGCATCTTTCTCCATTCTCTGCGAAATGTAAGCATCTTTCTCCATTCTTCCTGTTGTGTTCTAACAACAGGATGCTTACACCTGAATGTCTGGTCCTAACACCCTTTCTCTCTCCAGTGTCCTCTGCATGTTCCAGGTGATAAGTGATACCTTCTTCACCCATGTTACAAATTCTTGCTTTGGTAACCTGTACAATCTCCTCTTGGGCTTCTACCCTCTTTTCTAGTTGCCATCTTTTAGGATCAGAGCTCAACTCCTCAAGGCCCCCATACAAATGGACCCTCTGCTTTTGAACTTATGTCCTAGTTATCCAAACCTGCCTGGATATTTGGAATTCAGCTCTTCAGCAATCTCCATCTCCGTGTTCCACCTAATTCTAGGATGGCAACTTCTGATTCTTGTTTTCCTCTGGTCCCTGCATGACTACTTTTCCCTTGAAGTCTTGGTCTGTGAGCATTCAGGCCTGCTTCATTGAACCTGTTACACTGCTAATAGATGGCCGCTGAACAAAGTTCTCTGGCCAAATAAGTCTAGAAATGGCTCCAATAAAAAGATTATTTAGTTTTCCTTTTTGCAGGATATAGCTTTTAAACACTAATATGCATCAATACAGGTGAAAATGATATATAGTCTCTCTCTCTCTCTCTCTCTCTCTCTCTCTCTCTCTCTCTCTCTATATATATATATATATATATATATATATATATATATATATATATATATTTTGTACCAAGGATCAAACCTCAAACCCAGGGGCACTGTACCACTGAGCCACAACCCTTTTTGTTTTTTATTTTGAGACAAGGTCTCATTAGGTTGCTTACAGCCTTGCTAGATTACTAAGGCTGGCTTGAAACATGTGATCCTCCTGCCTCAACCTCCTGAGCTGCTGGGATTATAAGCATGTACCACCGTGCCCAGCCAATATATTTGTTTTATAAGCATTTGTTTTCTATGAGTTTCTAAAAGGACTATTATTTTTGAAAATGCTTTTTAAAGAAGATTAGATTAGGGAATTTCAGAATCTCCTTCAGTTTTATAGATCGATTCTGTGATTCATAGGGAATATTCTGGAGAAAAGTGTAAAATCTGTTAGTGTTTAGCCAACTCCTCCAAACTGAAAAAGCACCACGTATTCATTACCAGAATGTTGTTTTCTATAAAGGAGCAAAGAGAAAGCAGAAGACTTTGCTATTGTTTTTTTTCTTTTTTTGGTATTAGTGTAAGATGTATACAATGTAATATTTTTCAGCCACTAAAAGAAATGAAATCCTGTTATTTATAGCAACATAGATGAAACTAGAGGGTATCATACTGAGTGAAATAAGCCAGGTACAGAAAGACTAATACCATATAATCTCACTCATTTATAGAGGCTAAAAAGTTTATTCTTTAGAAGAAGAGGTTAGGGTAGTGCTTACTACAGACCAGGAATTGGAAGAGGAAAGGGAAAAAAGAATAAAGAGAGGTTAGGTACCAAAATAGGTCTAGATAGGAAGAATTAATTTTAGAATTATGTAGTCTATAACAAAATAGGGTAACTATGTTCTATAACCATTTATGATATATTTTAAAGTAACTAAAAAAGAAGAGTCTAAACTTTCTCTACACATAGAAATTATATATGTTGGAGGAGATGGGAATGTTAATTACCCTAATTTGATCGCATATTGCATACATATATTGAATTATGAATTATATTGTATCCGATAAACATGTACAAATATTGCTCCAATTAAAATTGTATTAAAAGAGGGAATTGTTAGAGATATAAAAATAAGAGATTGAAATAAAGGGCATTGGAAAGAAATCTGTCTACTGGGCATCATTACCAATGGCATACAAAAAATAATAAAATAAACAGGGGTGCTAGAATATGCATATTCTAGGGCTCTACTTTAAATATTCTGCTTCACTAGGGCCCAGAGTTTTTAGCTAGTGCATTTTAAACTAGTGCCACATGGCATACTCATATGCATACTAACATTTAAGAAATTGTAACATTGAGACTCAGGAATGGCAGTGGCATACGAAAAATAATAAAATAAACAGGGGTGCTAGAATATGCATATTCTAGGGCTCTACTTTAAATATTCTGCTTCACTAGGGCCCAGAGTTTTTAACCAGTGCATTTTAAACTTATGCCACATGGCATACTCATGCATACTAACATTTAAGAAATTGTAACATTGAGACTCAGGGATGGCAGTTGAGCTTGTTTAACAGGTGGCTCCAACTTAGAGAGATTTATGCTGGCTGATGTGAGACTAGCAGAAAATAAGTTGGGCTCTTAGTCTTCCAGTGGGTTACTGTACAGTAGACATATGGTGCATAATAAATACTCAAAGGTTTTAATTCTCTCCTCCATCATTGTCTCAAAGAAAACCCAACAAATAGCTGAGCACACCTGGGGCTGCTTACAATTCATCATTAGTTTTGCATTCTTTATTTTCATGTGAATTCCCTTGTGAGGAAATACCTGGATTTCAGAGATAAGAAAGAGTCCTCCTAGATTAACTAAAACTTTGATTTATTTATTAATTTTAAAATTAGACTCAGGTATTGACAAAAATTCAAATACCAGAGTATAGAGGCCTGAGGGATTTTTTCTTCCCACGTTATTTAACAATTAAGTCTAGTGGTTTCAGATCTAAACTCTAGAAGCCTCCATCACCACATTTCCTGTTTGTAACTGAACAAAGTACACACAAAAGACTTTAAGAAACAGAAGAGAAGAAAAATAACCTGAGACACTGATAAAGATAAGTTTTAGTGTCATGCTGCTTCTAACATAACCGATCAACATTACTTAGAAAAAAAAAGTTTGTGGGAGCATTTTTAATACATCCATTTGCTTTATGGCTACATCAGGAGTTCTCTGAAAAAAAGAAGCATGGCAGGTAAGTGGCATTTTCAATTCTTTTGTTCCTTTTCATGTCAAAATTTCACTTAATTGCCAAGTCCTCACTAAAAGATTCTTAATATTTGGAAAGTAAACTAGTTAGCACAATTATTTTTAAAATGTGCACTAAACTTTATTATAGTTAGAAAATATTTTGAAATACATTACTGAGCATAAATTGAGTATAAATTGACCATTGTCTCTTGAATGAAAACACAGTGGGCACTGTTTTATAATAAAAGTTTGTTGTAGCTGTTCAATAAGTATTCATTGATAATCATGCCATCTGAAGTATTTGTTATTTTTTAAGAAACTATTTTATTTTGAGCATGCATATTACTTTTTGGTTTAGATATAAAGCAGGAGAGGAGTAACTACATTCTAATTTTTTAGAAATCAGGCACTACAGTGTCTTCTTAGTAATCAATTCAATTGTCAACATTCAGAGAGACAATTTTAAAACAGTCAGTGAAAATTCAGTCGTGCAATGCATCTTAAAGTTTGAATCAACGTAGATTTGATCCTTCGTTCCTTCTACAGTCTTTATGTACATTTCATTTCTTTAACAAACATTTTTTTTGCTTAAGAGAAAAAAAAATTGCTTACCACGTAAAGTTGGAAAATTGTGAAATATATTTGTAAAAAAGAAATTAAAAAATCTTAGATATTTTTCATCATCTTAAAAACTACCAATATTATGTTGTATAGTTCCTTGTAATTTTTATTTTTATACATTCTATGTAATTTGCATTTTATAACTGAAATAATAATGTGCATAAAATCATGTATCCAGCTTTTTTCACTAACAAACCTAACTACTTCCTTTTTATTATAAGCCTAATCATTTAAAATGAATTCACAAGATACATGTATTTTGTTAATTACAATTTTCTTGTCATTTAATTATGTTTAGACATTTATGTTGTATCCAGTTCTTAAATATTTTAAAAGACAGAAAAATGACCAACTCAATAGTTTCTCCTATATTAAGGAACATTTTTTTTTAAGGAAAGATAAGTAGAATTGGAATTACTGAATAAGAGATTATGAGCATCTTAAGTCTCATTATTGCCAAATTGCTTCTCCAAGGATGATGCAAATCCCCTCTTATCCTAGCAGTGTTCCTCCTTAACAGGCTGGTCTCATTTAAAAATTTTCGTAAGTACGACATGGTAGACCATTATATTACTTTGATTATATGCATTACTTTGATTATAATGAGGTTGAACATTGGATATATTGCATGGATTTAGTTTCTATATTTCTAGTTGTAGATGGACACAATACTTTTATTTTATTTATTTATTTTTATGTGGTGCTGAGGATTGAATCCAGTGCCTCAAACATGCTAGGCAAGTGCTCTACACTAAGCCACAACTGCAGCCCCTGCATAGATTTTTCACAGCTTATAATTTTATCATCTGTGCATTGTCTGATTGTATCTTTTGCTTCACTGTTGTGCATAAGGAGCAGTCACAGAGTGAAGGTATCATATGTTTTAATTTCTGTGAATTTGCTTCCCAGTGTTTTGTTTGATAGATCTTAAAATCAATGGATTGGATAATCACCCAGGGAACATAAGCTAGCATGTGATTTTCACAGTTCTCCTCCTTCTCCTTCTTAGCTTAACAAAGAACAAAAGTGATTGCTCCAATTTGCTAGTGCACTGTAAGAAATTGACAGAGCAGTAGTACTGTCACTGCCATGAGCTGATGATGGGGAGCGTGGGAGGGTGAGAAGGCCAAAGGCTGAACACAACCTTTCACTATTTCCAGAACTAACGACTCTAAATGAAGAAGGAATATGATGAAGTTTCCTCCATAGCATTTTGTAGTTCAGAGTGTCCCTTCAGGTGCGATAGGGAGCTCCTTCATGTCATTTGAGACCTTTCACAATTTCACAGAAGAGACACAAATTTAGTATTTGCCCTGAAAGCCTCAGAGACCTTAAAAGCCAAAACAAAATAATATGAAGGAAAAGAACCAGACTTTTTCAAATTCAGATAAACAAGATAAAAAATACATTCGAACACAGACACAAAAACACAATTATTCTTAATTAAGTAAAAAAAAAAGTCTGAAATGAAAGATGCAAACTTTTTTCCTTTTCTTTGTAGTTATTACATCATCAATAAAGGTGCTGCTATCACAATTCATACTATACTTCTACATTCACACAAAAAGATCAGCATTAGCTGAATCAAATGGTAAAAACAGTTTGGTTATTGATAATTTAATTTAAACAATGATTTACAATTTAGTTTACACATTATTGTTTTTAAAATAGGATTCTCATTGTGTTTACTAATTTTCTTTCCATAAGCCTCAATCACCTCTTTGAGAAGAACAAATCCTTTCTTTTAAAGACTAAGTAAGATTAATGTATGAATCATCATCTATATATGTATATATGTATATATACACACACATGTATATATTTAGATGTAGATAGACACAATACCTTTATTTTATTTATTTATTTTTATGTGGTGCTGAGGATCGAACCCAGTGCCTCACATGTGTTAGGCAAGGGCTCCTCCACTGAGCTACAGACTCCGAATCTTCTTCTTTTTGGTTGTTCAAAACATTACAATGCTCTTGACAAATCATATTTCATACATTTGATTCAAGTGGGTTATGAACTCCCATTTTTACCACGTGTACAGATTGCAGAATCACATTGGTTACACATCCACATTTATACATACTGCCATTAATGCAGATGTTCTTAAACTAAAGATGGATCAAAAAAGAAAGTTCCACCAGGTAATTTAAGTCATATTTGGCTGTGATGTTAAGAAAAGTCAATCCAGGAAAGATTGACATTTGAAGGCCATGACTCTGAGAAATGTGTGCAGAAATTGCTGGTGGGTAATAGATCTCATTAATGTGTAATTCTCTAAACATTTAAAATTTCATGTAATTATCTTGGCATTCCTAAATTAAAAGTAAAATAAAATTAACAGAACTTACTCGAAACATTAAAAGAAACATAGTAGGTAAGTATTTTGTGGGATTAAAGGTTTCATGCAATCATGCTGTCTTCAGAGTCTCTCCAAGGTATTTCTCTAATAAGAAAACAATAAGTACATATATAAAATGAAGTAGCTAACTACAGATAAAGAGAAGTTCATTGACAGAAGGGCTTTTGGCAGCTCTTTAAGCCCAACAGGATTTCTGAAGTTTACTAATCTCAATTAAAATTTAATTGTGAAAGCAGCAAGGGCACTAGCACTGGAGAAATCTTAACACACTCTCTTAAAATCTGTCCACTACCTCACTCCCATGTGTACACTTTCTTAATTAAATTCCATAAGTACTGATAGAGAAGAATCATGATGTGTTAGAAAGGGGTGGCCTGATGTCACACAGATGAAGACATGAATTCCTGTTTTATAGTCCGTTTTGTGAGCTTCAGTGATTGGCACACAACCAGTCATACGGCTAGTGAATTGACCACTCTCATTCTCTTTCTTGTACTGTTGGAAGACATTTCAAAGCCAGTATTTGCTATTTTTCCCTCCCCAGTACAGCCTACTCCACAACCCACACCATGTACATCTCAAAAATCCTCCGTTCATTAACAGACATTCATTAAACTTGGTGGGTTTCCAATCTTGCATTAAAAACAGTGTGTTATTTGCTTAAAAGACTCAAACTAGAAGCTAGCCAATCCTTAAAAAACAAATGCCAAATGACTTCTTTGATATAAGGGGAGTAACTAAGGACAGAGTAGGGACGAAGAGCATGAGAAGAAGATTAACATTAAATAGGGATGAGAGGTGGGAGGGAAAGGGAGAGAGAAGGGAAATTGCATGGAAATGGAAGGTGATCCTCAGGGTTATACAAAATTACATACAAGAGGAAGTGAGGGGTAAGGGAAGAATAGTACAAGTGGAAGAAATGTTTTACAGTAGAGGGGGTAGAGAGAGAAGAGGGGAGGGGAGGGGAGGGGAGGGGGGATAGTAGAGGATAGGATAGAGAGCAGAATACATCAGACACTAGAAAGGCAATATGTAAATCAATGGAAGTGTAACTGATGTGATTCAGCAATCTGTATGCGGGGTAAAAATGGGAGTTCATAACCCTCTTGAATCAAACTGTGAAATATGATATATCAAGAAATATGTAATGTTTTGAACGACCAACAATAAAAAAAGAAAAAAAAAGATATATAAAGATACTTACTTTCCATATTAAAATTTTAAATCAAATAAATTGACATCAAAAATCCAAAAAAAAAAAAAAGACTCAAACTATTATCCCCTGGCATTTGAAAGCTAGGTAGAAACTTAAATCATGATTTTCCTAGATGTCATTTGCTTACTAATATTTTTCCAGGCCTTTGGCTTGTTAACAGTGTAAATTGTTGAATTCAAATTGTGTGGATGTTCTTTTGAAATTGATAAAAGCTATATAATTGAAAGTAGCTACAGTTAATGAATAATGACCCTAAAGATTGCACTTGTGGGGCAAGAAGTTTTAAGTACTTTGTGCATACAGTGTTTTCAGAGGCACTGTCCCATCCCAAGTAGATTCCTACAGGCTATTGGGAGATATTAATTCTACATATGGAGAGTTCTTGAATAAGAGGACTAGGGAGTGTGTGTGTGTGTGTGTGTGTGTGTGTGTGTGTATTTCTACAGACTTGTTGAAAATGTCCACCATTTAGCTACTCTGTATCTGCTCTTGTGTTTTTATGTGTATTGTTTTGTTCTTCAAAGTTGGAGTGTTTATTGTTGGTAATCAAAAATGTGTGGAAGGTATCAAAAATGTCATGAAATACAAAGCTTATAAATGAAAATCCTCCCATTGAAAACTCAGTTCACATTACTAGTGAAAAAAAAATCTTGGGAAACAGAACTAGGGACTCCTAAAATAAAGAGAGAACTGGAGACCCTGCTATGCTACCTTCTGCACATGGCTAGTCACACTCTGCCTATTATGATTTAGCGTGGGTTTTAAAAGGCCTCCAATTACTTATTTGGAACAGATTTGCTGTTTCAATAAATGAAAAAAAACCACAATCCTTAAGTACTGCACACTGTGGTCCTAGTTCTTGATTTAATATTGTTGACATATTCCATGAAATTTATTAGAAAATTTCCTAAAATTTTTAGTGTAAAATGTAGGTTTATGATATTGATTTAGTTGTTTCTTTGTAACGAGAGCAAAATTATCTCCTTGAAGCAATTAATGGACTATTATGACTTTTCCAAGCTTCCCTTTAGTGGAAGACAGAAACTAAAACTTCTATTTGAAATATAATTTTGTCCAAGTGATAGAATGATTTATAGCTAGATTTAGTGTAATTTAAAAAATAAGATTAGGGCTTTCTGCTTACATCCTTGAAGTATGACTTTTTATATTGGACTATATTTTATTTACCCAAACCGTAACTATTTATTGAGAATATGCAAAATACTAGATAAATTAGGAAATGGATAAAAACCCCTAACTAGAAAAGAGATTGATTTTATTACTTTTCCCACGTATCATAAGTGCTAAAGATTTGTTATTATTTTCTATGTATTTATTTTCTCCTCCCCTAGAAAGAGGGGTGTTAGAAATGGATAATAATAGTGTAAAAGATAACCAAATGAGTCAGGGTAAAGGGACACAATTGGGCCATGAAAGTGAGAGTCATGTAATACTAGAGATTTACTTAAGGAAAACTGTAAAGTCAGAGATGGTGATCAATTAAAATATTCACATGGGCTCTACATAAAAATGTACCAGATCCTAAGGAGACACATGGGTCCTTAAACTTGAGACACCAAGTGATATATTAAGCAATGCCTTCTAGTCCTTAGTACACTATAATTAATGAATTTTATGGCAAGTTTCATAGGTTGCTTCTTTTTCTTAAAACATATATTATTTCCCCCTGATAACAAAGGTAGATAATATGGAAATTAAAAGAGTAAAGAGAGCAAAAGAGAGTTTTAGCTTCTATTTTCTGAATACAACCTGAAGTTCAACTCTCTGTTGCCACCTTGGGGTAGATTGTGTGCTTTAGTGATCTATCAGATGGATGTGGTGTTGATATCCTCCTCTTAAAGAAATTTTGGGAACATAACTGGAACATGTTGTAGAATAGGAAGCCATCAAAGCAAGCCCATTTAACTTCCTTTTGGGGGAAAGTTCAAATAGCTTCATTCAGGCAGGGTCAAAATTACTATCCAAAATCAATTCTACATCCTTTTCACACATGACAAGCAAAAGAGCATGTTCCCAAATTATATGCCGTAGAGATTTGATGCACCATTTCCATGCTGGATTATTTCCAAAGCAGAGTTACAAGTCCACATTGCCAAAGGTAAATTATTAATACATCAATTAAATGCTTAATTTTAAGCAATGTAGTGTTCAGCTCAACTTTATAATAAGTTAGTTGTAATATGTGTTCTTAGGAAAGATATTCTATACTATATATACTCAATAATCATCCTTATCCTACTTAATTGATAGATTTAAAATTTAAAAAAGAAAGATGGACATATGCCAAAAAATAATTGGGATTTAATTGGTACTTTAATCCTTCTTTCTCTGACAATACCAAGACAGAGTAAATATTTGGAAAGCTACTCTGGTTTATGAAGAAAGAACCATGTTACTAGCATATAGGACAACATTCTTGTTAGTAGGACGGTAGAATTTAACTAGTACAGGTAAACATTTTGGATCTTAAGGTAAAAAATTGAGAAGAAAGTGAAAACATATGCCCATTTTATGCTTCTCAAATTATTATGTATTCTGTCAGAAGAGTATTTCTGCTCACGTTGACTCTTGTGATTGACATCCTGGTTTTATGTAGCCATGTATTTCCCAGGGCTCTCTCACAGAGCTCACAGAGCCCAGTAGTAGTTTCCAAATAGCTTTTCCCACATAATTTAGTGACACTAAGCAAACTCTCAAAAGAAAATAAATGTTTACATTTATAGTGATGGACACCTCCTCTAGTCTATTCTGATGGCCAGCTGTTAACACCAACTTCCTTATTTCAAGTTTCCTGGAAAAGAAATGAATAGCTTAAGTTTTCTTGGTAAATATAGATTCAGGGAAGACAGAATTAAGGCATTGTTGATAAGTACTTTTGCCAAAGCCACAGTGATTTAATGAGTTACTCTTCTATTCACAAGCATGGATTTCCCAGCTGCTGGGGTTACATCTTTTCTTCTCAATAATGCTGGAGGTAGGGCTGGGGATGTGGCTCAAGAGGTAGCGCGCTCGCCTGGCATGCGTGCGGCCCGGGTTCGATCCTCAGCACCACATACAAACAAAGATGTTGTGTCCGCCAATAACTAATAAATAAATAAATATTTAAAAAAAAAAAAAATGCTGGAGGTAAGTGGAAGGGAATCTTCAAACACTCCTTTTCTGGGTTGTAGATATGACTAGAACATATCTGGTCAGAACCTTTCTGTTGGCCCTTACTCATTACATTACCCTTTTTTATTTCATCTTCATTTCTTCAGGGAGCTGACACATGTGTAGTGAGCAGTTACATTTTGTTGACTTTGTTGCAGATACAATAGTAGGAGCTCTTACCAGTAAGTTATTAATCAAAGTTATTGATTATTAAGCATCTTACTAGTGAGCAACATTATTCTAAAAAATCTTATTACATCTTACTTCACTTAATCCCACAACAGGCACTATTATTATCACTATTTTTTCTTTTTACCACTGAGGAAATTGGGGCATGAAGACAAAGATGAATAGGCAGTTTCTTCCCTTTGCAGAGTTCACAGTTTACTAGGGGAAATTGATTGATACACAAAATTATTACCTTAATATTTGTTTAAACGTAGAGGGGTCTGTGAGATGTCACCTGGTAGAGGACAGGCAGCACTGAGGGAAAGCTTCAAAGAGAAGGTAACCTTGTAGGGTGCCTAGTTATGTTTTAGATGACTAAGAGGAAAGGCATTTTAGCAAAGGAGTGAATATACAGAGATATAAGCACATGAAGTAGAAAGCACACATCTATTGAAAATTGCAAGTGCTTCAGAATAATAATAATGGGATATAATTGGGAGTTTGTGAAGTAAATCCCAAAAGATATGCTGGAAATCTGAAGTATCATTTAGTGGAAATAGTTTTTGATAAGGAATGAAAGAGGTGATGTTCTCTGTGTCTAAAGCAGAGGTAGGAACAGGTACCTTTTCCTAAAGAATCTATGTCACAATCCACAGAAAATTTTTTAAAGGGACAGTTTTCTCCAGAGTCCATTGGAGAGGGGAGTATAGTGTACAGAAAGACAGCTTGGTCAGGAGCGGTGGTTAATGTGGTATGGATCATCGGAAAGAGCAAATAAGCATAAGCCTCATGACCTAATGGGAACAAAGGTCAGACTGGCCTAAACAAGTCCACATACCATGGTATTTTAAAAACTTGGATATCAAGATATCAAAGTTCTTTAATTTAAGCATATACTGTGGTCCAAACATTCATCTTCAAAATTTTTTAACCTGAAATATGAAGCTATGTATCTATTTTATCTATAAAAACATTTGTAGCAATTTGTTTATAACTAAAAAAAAAGAAGCAACTTAAGTGTTAAATGATAAAGATTGCTTAAATAAATTATGGAATATTCATAAAATGGAATATTAGGCTGCCCAAAGAAATGGAAGCACATTTTGTTCATAGGAAAAGAAAGACATAGTAAAATTATTTGGGGGGGAAAATAGATAACAATCTAGGGCTTAATGGAATCTTATGTCTGCATCCATAACAATTTCTACACAAAGAAAAATAGGTTTGGAAGTATAGCTCTGAGGTTAGGTGCACCCCCTTACTCAGTTGAAAATTTGCATATAACTTTTGGCTCCCCTGAATATAACTACTTATAGCTTGCTGTTGACCATGAGCAATAACATAAAGAGTTGATGAAGACATTTTAAAAATATCATGTGTAATATTGATGGTGAAAAATATGTGAGAAGCTCACTGCCATTTGCAACTTGCTGGCGAGAAGAACAAATTTCTTATACAGGGATGATTAGTGTCATGGGATATTTTAAGCAGACACTTGATCTCATAGCAATAGTAACTGGAGGTGGCTATGAAATAATTACAGTAGTATAGTATTACTATAATTAATTTCATGCAGTTATGATTTAATATTTCATCTTTATGTTTGCTTACTTTTTTCTCAATTGAGAATGGCTCTATGGATAGTCTATGTTTAGTGAATAAAGTTTTAATAAATTTCAACTCTTTTTTTTTTGTTTTAAAATTTGTCTTTTCATTTTTTTTTATTGGTCGTTCATAACATTACATAGTTCTTAATACATCATATTACACAGTTTGATTCACGTGGATTATGAAGTATTGTGTATATGTCATGGAAGCAGTTGGTAGAATAGACTATTGCCTACATATATTTTATACATTTATGACATATCTTTTTCCTATTTTTTTTCCAATATCTGGACCATGGGGTTCATCTGTAAATTTTTTCTAATTGTTGCAAATCTCCAAAAAATGATATCCAGGTACAAGTGGACCTTGCAGTTCAAGGCTGTTGTTCAAGGGTCTATATAGTAACCAAAGTGTTCACACTGATTGTCTCTTGATAATATGGTTAAGCCTGTTTTATCTTTTTGTTTTTGCTTATCTGGACTTATTAATTTACTAATTATTTTTTGTTTCGAACACAAATGATGTGTGTAATACATTTGGCCTTTCTGTAGCAAGTAAAATTTGTTAAGTGTCACCAATACAGAGACCGTAGAGGGTGAACTTGACTGAATAATTTGAAATGAGAGTTGTAATATAATTCAATGGAATATGTAGTGTGTGCCCTCAGATTTCTTTAACATGGGGGAAGGATTTAGAACTACACCTAGACTATGGGTGCTTCAATGACATTTGCAAGAAGAGGAAAAGAGCAAGGGTCTTTAATGACAGAAATCACCCCCTTTACCCCTGTATTGTGATAGGAAAGAGGGAAACTCAGACCTGTCTGGGAAAGGAGACCACTAGCTGGCCTCCTCTGCATAGTTATAGTTGGATCAACCACCTGAAAATGACAGTCATCAATGTGGGGTGGGACTGAAGGTCAGGGCAGGATGAGCAGGTGAGGAGCAATCTCTCTCTGAAAGCTTTCTTAATAATTCCCAAAGTACCCTTTGACCCAGCAATTCCACGCCCAGGAACTCTTGTACAATAAGCTCACATATCCACAAAAATGTTCAATGGTGTTTTCTGCGTTGTGTGTAAGAGAAAATGTTTTAAAAAATTAGAATGCCCATCTAATGGGAAATGCCCATTTAGGGAAACGACTAGGCATTACAGCAACACTGAAAAAATCTAGGCAGCCACTAAAAATAACATAAACACACTATAATAAGAAAGGCTAATTAGTATAATAGTCTCCATTTATGTTTTGGTAGTGTTTTGGTAGAAGATCTTCCAGGTTACTCTATATTGGCATTGCTGAAATTTTTAAAATTTATTATCACAGAGCAATTTTTTTTTAAACAAATAGGTAAAACTGTAAAAAAATCAAATAAATAATTCTAGAAATACATACAATAGCATGCAATACCCAGAATTTCTGTATGTTTAATGTAGTGAATTGTGTTGTCAAATCCTCATAAATACTTAATGAAGGCATGTTTATGAGAAATAAATTGGCCTCTTCTCTCCAGAAAAATCTGGTATTAATGAATTGGCAGGTCTCTTGCAGAGGTCAAAAGACTTTTTGAGTCTTTAAATTTTCTTATAATTTATGAAATGTAAACATTCCCTTAAATGAAATAAAACCACACATTTTATCATCATCATTAGTTATTTTTTCTATTTATTAGTTATTCTTGAAAAAATATTTTAAAGCACACATAATGGCATCACAGAATAAAAGATAGAATAGCTTAATTCTCAGTAAAGATTATTATATTTCCAACATATAGAAATAACATGGTACTAAATTAAAGAGGAAGTTTGAGCAGGTGACAATTTTTCAGGCATTAAAAGAGATTTGAACTAATTTGAATGAAAACAATGTACATATGTACAAACAGGTGACATGTAAATTAGATGCTTATATGTATAGACATATTTATATCATAATACGCATACCCATTTTCTGTATTTAATCACTCATATGCCTAACTATGCTCATTTAAAAATCAATGATGCCAACTCAAGTACACAATTCAAATGTCAAGAGTGAGATTCAGAAAATAAGGAGTATTGAGCAGCATTAAAGTTATTTTGGTTTAGAAAGTCTTTGTTGGATACTTTAAAAAGAGTAGGGAAGTAAAACTAATTTTCCCTCTGTTACGACTTTGTATAGTCTTTACTGGGTTTAACATGGTAGTATTTTCATTTCTTTGAAGAGGTCTAAAACGGGCTCTGATTTTAGATGTCTCATAGCATTAGGTTTGGGACCATGAAGGAATGTAATCTCTATTATAGCTATATTCACCTTGTATTTCTAATTAAGTGTTTAACGTCTACATTCACAACTTAAGTAGAGGTTCTTGAGCATAAGCATTCTGTTCATTTTTAAATCATTGATCCCTAGTATAGGACATAGTTCTTGCTACAGAAGTGATTTCTCATTGATATTTGTTGAATAAATATATATGTTGTAATGCAGAATTACAAGTTACTTTTCTGGGGTCAGCAAATGATGTGGGCCCTACAGGGATATGACTACTAAGATATGTCAAATTAGGTTAATCATCTGATGGTCCTTCATATAGGTGTAGAGATAGTCATAAACTATCAAGTGCATCTTACATAATATCCCATAAAATGTTTTTCATGACTCAGAAATGAAACAAAGAGAGTTTGTGCTTCTCTTCACAGAGGGGAAAGAGTGTTGTAATGAACTCTCTGCAGTTCATTCATGGAGTTCTAAATAGTATGAGGAGAGCTCCTTGGGGTCAGTCCTTACAGAACTGAGTTGCTTTGATTCCAGAATTATCGTTGTTTTTCAGTACCTGATGTTCGACACTGCAAGGCTTGATGGAAGAGAACCAGTGGTTTTCTGTAAGCAGGGAAAGCACACATGATTTTAGTCTGAATATTAAAGAAAGGGAAAAGATGGCAAATTATGATTCTTGATCATTAGGATATTCTTTTTTTGAATGAAAGGCTTTTATAATCAGTGACCACTAGTCACCTTTTAACAGCCAGACTAAAAATATCTTCCATGTCATCAACAGTAGGAATTTGGGAAATTTGTTTCCTTTTTCCCATGCTGAATTCAAGGACTTACTGTCTACACCCACTTTGAAATCTGTAATAAGCTTTTGGTCAATGATGATTAATTTCTTGTTGGAGGACTTTTCCTTTATTACGAATGAATGCAGCCATTTTCATTGTGAGACCAACCAGAACAAAAAAATGAGGAGTTAACTACTATATCATGGGTGTATTTCCTTTTGTTTCCAGGAAACTCTGAATGCCCCTTTTTTCTCTGGGGACTTCTAGCCTTCTTGGGTTTGGCTCTGGTTATTTCGTTGATCTTCAATATCTCTCACTATGTAGAAAAGCAACGACAAGGTAAGACATTTTGACGTGTATGGTACCTGCTTGAATGGAGAGTGTAGTCACTGGAAAGCCTACAGAAGTAGACAATTTCATGAAATGTCATCCAATAGAATATATTCTCTGCAGAAAAGCTATTTGATTTTTTAAATTCCAAGTGTTTTCTTAATTTAACAATGCAATCATATTAGAAATGTGAAAAAAAAACCACTAAATTTAACTTTACCTTTGCCTTAGGGTATAGACTTGCAAGGGATTATCCTGGTAAAAAACTTTTTCCCCTCCAATTGGACAACTCATCAAAATGCGGCCACAAAAGTTCTCTCTGATACACGAAGAGAAGAGAGAGGAGTATCTCTTTAAGGTTCAAGCCTATTCAAATCCTCTCGGGGTCAGCGGGCCCTCTGCAGATCCACAGAGTGAGGTGGCTTCAGAAGAGAAGTGGAAAGGGCATTGATTGAACCATGGGCTTATAATCAGCCCATCCCAGGGACTAGGAGAACAGACCAAGAGGATCTGCTACTGTCAGTGCTTCTTTTTCAACAGGCTGGACAGCAGTTTTAACCAGGTGGATTTTACCTGCATATACCATGATTAAAGTAGTGTAAAGGTCAGTAACTAGCACAGCATGCTGTAGGCATTCAACACAGGCATGCTGAGTACATGGATTCATGGGATGGAAGAATGAAAGTTAAACCATTTCTGGGAGATATCAATATTCTAGGTCTAAGAAACTTTTGAGGGACAGACCCTACATGGGCCAAAAATAAAGACAAGAAAAGATAAAAGCATTCTTTTTTAACAGATGAAAAGAAATAAAACTAAGCTAACAAAGGTAAGGTAGACACATATGTCCAAGAAAACTTGAATCAATTGAGAGCAATGGTCACATTGCAGGGAGTGTCCTTGGCCCTCTCACGAGTAGCTTCTTAAGTGTTGGAAATGATAATGTGAAATATGGAGAAGAAGGCATTGTCATACAGATTTTAAAAAAAAGATTAGAGGCACTAGAAAATGAAGTGACATAGTGAGGTCATGCATTGATTCAATAGCAAAATCTGAGTAAGTGCCTTATTTTTCTAATTCTCTGTGCAAAATGTTTCTACCAGTACATATGCTTTTGTGTTGATGAAATGTCCTCACCTGGAAACCTAAAATTCTTTTAGGACCTCTATACATCAGATCTGTGTCTAAGGTGAAATGCCAGGCAAGCAATGCTTTTTCACTTACAAGCTTTCCATAATTATTGTTAAAAACAAATATATCTTCAAACAACCACATTTTATAAGGTAGATGTATAAATGACTCATCATCAGACTTTTTTACACAGTTTATTTCTTTTATAGAAAATACAAGCTAAAAGTAGTAGAGGATAGTTTAATTTCTTATTTGAGATCTTTTATGAAGGCAAATGATGATATTACCTGAATTAGAGAAAGACAATTTGAGAGCTAGAGAGGTGAAGTAATTTAAGGTGGTAAGTATGATGAGAGCGATCATCTGAGCTAGTGCCTCACTTTTCTGTTGATCCAGGTGGTATTCTTTTAAGATTTTTGTGGGACAAGATAATCAGTGGACTGACATGTCTAACTCAAGCCCAGGTCTCCCTGGAGACTCCCCTCTGACCTGTTTGTCCTGCATAGACAAGAGATTCTGCCCTCTCAGTCAGATTTTCTAAAACTTGGTCTGTAAATGCAATGCTCTTGCATCTGACCTCATGCAACTTTTTGTGTTTGCATTTCTGTGCTACTCTTTGTGGCTAAGAAACTTGCAAGATCTGACTCCACCTTGGCAAACAGTGGGTGAATAAGTTTTGCTGGTGTATTAAATAGCTTACAAAAGAAAATCTCCATCCTTGTGACAATATAATATCTGCACATTCAATCAGATAGACAAGATAAGCCTTTCCTTGATGTTTTCTGTAGCAGCTGGGTAGAAGCTTTGAAATAGAGTTCTCTTTTCCTCCCCCAAACAAATCTTTCATTTTTATGTGATTCTTTGTCCAAATCTGTTCTTTTAGGAGGATTATATTTATTCATTTTCCTGATAGGAATACATTAGCTTTTTCCTTCTTTAAATCCAAGGAACATTACTTCTCCAATTCTTTCGAGAAGGATAAACAAGTGCACGGTTTGCACATACATCAAAGTCCTGTCAGTGTATCTCCTCTTCTCTAGAAAATAATACACATTTCTCACATTTCTCATGGAAAATTAATCAGAAAGATTCTATTGTGGGGATTAAACTATGAGCTATTGTTTCTTGTTGTAGTGTATAGTGCTTAGAAGGGTGTACCTTTTAAAGAAGAAAACATAAAAGCAAATACATTTGCTTCTCATCCTCTTTTCTGTGTACCCGACCGCAAGAGTCTGCATCTGAATCACAGGAGAGGATCATGAAAACTCACCCAGCTCTTCTCACACACCATCTTGCACCCTTCACCACTTTATCACAAAGCAGACACTTTGTAATTTTGTTAAATATGATTGAAATGACTAGGCAGCCTTTAAGTCATACCATCTATTTTTAAATAAACTCACCAGCTCTCATGCCAGAGCCAGCTCTTTTCAGAAGCCTGAGCTTGCTGACCTTCACACTTAGCTGTCACCCCTCCATTTTCCATTACTACTTCCCATTTAAAGAGATTATAGTTGTTCACCTTCCTTTAGGAAGGACTGTAAAACTAAAATCATCCAAATATTGATGGTCCAGCTCCAGATTACACATTTAAATTCTAAGAATAGCCCAGAATGTGATGTCTTTGAACTCTCTCAGTGTGCTGCTTCAGTGTAGTTGATCTTGATGGATAATGGTTCCATCACTTATTTTCTTCTCTTTCACATTGATTCAGTCCCCTTTCCTCTCATGGAAGCCTCACACATTATTCTATTGTGTTCTTTATACAGCTACCTCTATGCCCTTTTCCCCACAAAGCTTTTTGCTCATACTTTCTTGTGGTGGATTTTGCTCCCCCGCTCCACGTCCTCCACCTTCTCTTTCTCCTTTTCCGCCTCCTCCTCCTTTTGTGCCTTTTACTCCTTATGATATATTTCCCTTTTACAAGGTGACACAAGGGGACTCATTATATGAGTATACTTTCCAATATTCATACTCAAGTACTTCTCCTTGGAGAGTTCACATTATCTTTTAAAAATATTAGTTTGGGGAAATACTTTTACTTACTCCACTATCTACCTATCTTTTTTCCCTATCCTTATTAAGCAAGGATATTATTTTATTTTCAAATATTTTTCATTCACATTTTATTTTCAAATTTTATATATATATATATATATATATATATATATATATATATATATATATATATATATTCTTTATTTTCTTTCATATTAATGTTCATCTGGTGACTTTCCTCTTATCAAAGTGGAGATTTCAACAATTTTATTGCAGGTCAAGCTTTACTTATAAATATTTTTAACTTCAGTGTTAAAATACCATCTTAATAATATCAGTCTATTTTCAGCTAGTTCATTTAATAAGGAAATGTCCCAATTCAACTGAACACAATTAAATTGTGGCTTGTTATGTGGTATGTATTTAGAATATGTAACATGAACAAGTAACTTTGTCATTTTGTAAAATTTTTTCACAGAAATCATCTCATTTGTTTTTTAAATATACTGCATGACACAGGAGTAGATTTATTCCTACCTTGTGAATAAGCTGAGAATCAGAATTTTTAAATAATTTGCATGTTGTCACATAACAAATGTATTGCTGAGCTCATATCATATCCAGTATCTTCTGATTCCTAGCCCTAAATTTGTTCTATGATACATCAGACAACAGTTTTTTTAAGTTATTGTACATCATTTTAATTATAGATAAATCTGAATAATAATTTATGGCATGAGTATGAACATTTCTTTCTCACAGAAAGAAATCAACACATACTATATACATATTTTATTTTCCACATTACAATTTTATGGTCTATAATAACTAATTAGTTATTATTGTTGGTTATTGTGTAATTATTATCCTAATAATATTGACATATTAATTTATATTTCTCAGGCTTCCTGATTTTGCTGGGTGCTCATTAACTTGTAACTACTGTATAGCATCTTTCAGATCACCTTTGGCTTTCACTGGCATTTGTGTGTGTTTACATTCACAAGTCTAATCTGAAAGTAGTTGAAAATAACTGCCTCTATTATATGCAGTTCATGGTAGGGCATTTCCTGTGGGCTGGAAGAAGTGTATTTCTGACAGGTCCCAATGGGTTACATTCATTATTTTGAGTTCCATAGCAGCTTAGTATATATGCTGTGCAAAACCTTTCCTCCTTTGGTCCTTCACAGAATTCTTCCAAATGCATCACAATGTAACATGTTCATTTCATCTGGCAATTTGACTGTTTTCATATATTGTTCCCCTAATATTACCTTACCAGTATATAACTCCTCTGAAGGATAACAACATTGTTGCACTAAATCTAGCTAAAAATAATCTTCACAGCTGCTTGGTGACTTACTCAATTATTTGAAAATGTTATTGCTAGTTCTTTA
This sequence comes from Urocitellus parryii, assembly GCF_045843805.1. Lineage (NCBI taxonomy): Eukaryota > Metazoa > Chordata > Mammalia > Rodentia > Sciuridae > Urocitellus > Urocitellus parryii. Next base: position 158,048,990 of record NC_135532.1, read on the forward strand.
CCAACTCTCACTATGTTTCCTATATTAAAACTAAAAGATAAAGTTACTGCTGTCTCTGGGTCATTGCCATAGACTTAGATAATATTGGTCTCTATTTTTATAGAATAGCTTCTGAAAGGGTTTAGCTTTTATTTAATGTCAGGTTAAAAAATAAGAAATTAAAATGTAATAAATATCATGCTATATATCTAGTTCAAAAATCAAAGAAAATTCATTGATGGATAATGAAAATCACAATATTGATCTTAATTACCAAAAATGTTCCCTGAATATTTCTTAACATACTCCAACAATTCATTATGAATTGATTGCCTTCACCAAATAAATTTCTTAAAACTGTATTTCCAATATCTTTTGAATATATATTTAACTAGAAATTATTTACCTTTGATGTGCAAGTTTCAAGGTTCAACAGTGGGTTACTTCCTGAGATTTGGCACATAATTGTTTTTATGGTTTCATTGTCCAATATTATATTCCTGGTCAGTCTTGTATTTTCAGACTAAAGAAAACTATTTCTTTTAGAAGCTATTTTACTGTTTTGATTAATTTTAGAGGTTAAGTTTCACCTCTTCCCCAGTCTCTTCTCCCTAGAACTGTCACCTTTACTTACCACTATTTGCATGTAGATAAGAAGGATTTATGATTGAAACTACTTTCTTAGCATCACTTTTATGTTGTTGTTCAGATGCCAAGAAATGTTAACATTTTAAAAATAGATAAATAGATAGCTAGTAAAAGGACTTTCTCTTAGGATTATTATTATTATTATTTTTTGAGGGGTAACAAATAAAAGCCTACTCAAACCAATATGGCAAAGAAGGAAGCTAACAAAAGGATGCAGAAGTGTTGATGGAATTCAAAGGCAGAAAATGTGTCCATGTTCCACAATGGACAGGAGCCACAAAGAAGGCAGGAATACCAGTTCCAGCTTTCTCTGCCTAGTGTTTCCTCTGCATAAAATGGCCTTGCCTCTGGCTTCTGTATCATCTCATATTACCATGATAGAATCTGATTGGCCCAAATAGCAGAATGTCTTCATCTCTTGTATTAGTCAGCTTCAATCACTACAATGAAATGCCTGAGGCAGCTAACTTTATACAGAAAACAGGTTTGTTTAGCTCATGGTCTTGATGATTCAAAATGCAAACAGCATAATGCAGGCTCTATATTGCTGCCCCTTGACCAAATCACCTCATTGCAGATAACAATGGCAGGAGCCTGGGTTGAAGTAAGTCATCGCTGCTCCAGCCAGAAGGCAGAGAGGGAGTGAGCAGTCTTTCTTCTATTATATTAACCCTCTGCTGAGAACTACTTAGGGGTTCCTGAGAAAATACCTAATCCCTTCTGAGGGTAATATACTTAATGTCCAAGGACCCCTACCCCACCCCAGGCACCAGTTCTTAAAGATTCCACAGCACTTTCTAATACTGTCATTCTGAAGAACAAGCATTTAAAACATGGACCCTCGGGGAACAATCAAACCATAGCATCTCAAGTTCAATTAGTGGTGGCCTGAATGGCATGATCAAATAAGTTAAATTACATGGAGGCTAAACTCCCCTCAGAACACTCTGTAGAAGATTTAGCGAATGTATGCCAAAGTTTCTTTTAATTTGTATATTTTGGATATTTTTCAGATAAAATGTACAGATGCTCTGATGACTTCATTCCCAGGTATGTTGAAATTGAATCATCTTTTATGATTCCCAATTATTGAGGGAGAGTAACAAAGGCTATATTGCTTATAGATTTGATTCAGGGATGTTGCACCTGGGTTAAAATAAAATGAAAGTGAATTTTAATTATTTTTACTCTCATCTGAAGATTAGATGCTCTAACATTATTATCCACTCTAGTTATTAACAAATCCTGAGTCAATCAAACAGCCGAGTGAAGAATGAAATGAAACTCTAACCTCGCATCTATAGTTCTCATTAATTCCCAAAGCAGATATACTAGATTATGATTCAACTAAAATTTTAAAAGCACGGGTGAATTTTATATAGAATTATGCTGCACTTCAGAATCTGGAGTAGAGAAAAATCTGGCAATATCTCATATACCAATAAGCCTAGTGGCACGCTGTTTGTTTATAAGGGTCATGTGAATCAATAGGTAAGTGGAATGAATCAATTATCTAATAGAGCATTCAGTTACAGTTATTCTTTAATATTTATTCCCTTTAATATTTATTGATCTAGTTACAGAGAAATTTGTATAGTTTAATACTTTTAAAGATGTTTATAGCATAAATCATAATAAAGAAATTTCATTTTTCAGACAGTATTTCTAACCCTAATGTGTCATTTTAGTGGAGATTCCATTTTAGGAGTAAAAAACAATCTAAATAAAGAGAATTTCTTAGAGGCCTTCAAGGCCTCTTCAAGGCTCTGAAACGGTGGACTGACAGGCCTTTGAAAAACAGAGAACTTTCTAACTGCATAGCATAATATCATAAGCCTTTGGGGTTCTAATGGTTTTAGTTGTTCTCTATGTAAAATGTCTAACAGATGGAAGATCTGGGCTGCAGGCAGACCTACTCACACACAAAATTTTTAGTTTTATGACTATTTATTTTTTGCATTGGAGTTCCTATAAAGCAATAATTTTCAAGTCATTAGTTCATATCAGGAGTGATTTGCTCATTACTCTTTTGTTTATTACCAAAAAATATGACAAAAATAATCCTATATAACCATGTAGTAGAGGCTAATCTCCTTGATGACTGATTTTCATCTGAAGGGTAATTAAGATGCAGTGTGATAGAAATCTATGACTACATCATTTAACTAAAGAATGGTTTGTGAATTAGAATGGAAGGAGTTGGAAGGGAAATTTGATAAAATACCCATCTCCATGCAAACAGGCTCTTTGATGCAGGGCAAATGTGAAAACGTAGCTGGTTTTGATTGTTTGTTTGTTTGTGATGGTACTGGGGATTGAACGCAGGGTTATTTTACCACTGATCTATGTTCCCAGGCTTTTTTACTTTTTATTTTGAATCAGAATTTCACTAAGATGCCCAGGCTAACCTCAAACTTGTGATCTTCCTGCTTCAGCCTTCTGAGTACCTGGGATTACAGGCATACCCCATAGTGCCTTTATAACATTCATTCATTCCATAAATATTCACTCAACAATAAGCACTGTTTTAGACAATTGCAAAACCAGCTCACTAATGACCAAACCCAAGGGAAGATCCACACCACATGGAGGAAAACAAAGATCATCACTATGGCAACCACCCGGAGACAGAGTTCTATCACTTCAGTCTGCTGCATCTTTGGCTGCGTGGTTTTTACTTGCTTGTGTCTTGTGTGACAAGACACACAACACACATAATGAGCTACATGTGGAAGATCTATTACACACAAATATGAAGCAATGGAAAACAAAAGTCTAGAAATCATTGTGAGTTACTTTTTCAGTGCTCGGGAAAATTGTCCAGGAATAGTATTCTCATTTGCTTGTGACTCCCTTGCACTGGAATTAAGAGACCTCAGAAAGCAGCCCACCTTGTTATTTTTGGTACTAAGGATTGAACCCAGGGGCACTTAACCACTGAGCCACATCTCCAGCCCTTTTTAAATTATTTCTTTCTTTTTTTTTTCCTTTAGAGACAGGGTCTCACTAAGTTGCGTAGGGCCTTGCTAAATTGCTGAGGCTGGGTTTGAATAAGATCCTCCTGCCTTAGCCTCCTGAGCTGGCTCCACATTGGGTTTTATACCCTGGAGCAAAATGCTGTGGTGGGCTAATGATGAAGGAACCTCCTGTCTCTGTGGGGGACTAGAGTCTGTTCTGCTGAAGCCAGCTACTCTTCATCCCTGGAGGTTGTTCTTTAGAACATTTTTACTTGTTCTTGAGAATTACAAATGACAGAGGAGGAGAACTTGATTGTTTCAAGGCCACCTGGAGAACTGTCCTGCAACAATAGAAATACAAAGATGAAAAGACACAGATCCTTCCTTCAAGGATCCAATCATCTCTTGTCTTGTGTAATAAATCTCCACTTAGGCAAAATCTGAATATGCAATGCAGATGTTATCTATAGAAAAGCATGCTAATTCACAGCGTCCAGGTATAAACTTCATAACTGCTCTATTTCTCTTGATTATGGAGTTCGAAAACAAAATCACTTTTGTATGGGAGCTTTAAAGCTCCAGGAAAAAAAAAAAAACTCTACAGCTACTAAAATTAAAAATGTTAAAACAGAGTAAGTGGAAACAAGACCATCTTTTAAAGGTAGGTCTAGAATGAGTTATGCCTTTTCAGTTCCAAAGTGGCTTATAGCAAGAAAGAAGGTAGTTAGCTCCCATCATACTGGGTTTTCCATTGTGCTTCTTCCCTGCCCTTGCCCAGCATCTGTCTAGGTGGGAAGCTAGGCCAAAAGGGGAAAAGTTTTTCTTCTCTCATCTTCATTGTCCTGCGTCCCCAAATCCCTGCTCTTCCTGTACTTGTAGGTCAGAAACATGATCAATTTAAGAACAGCATAAATCTAACAGAAAGTCAAATAAACTCGCTTTCTGGTATTTACCCTGGGGCCACTTTGGTTTTCATTTTAACTGTGATTCTACACAATTCTTGGCTTTTTATTTGTGTAAGAAAGTTAGTGTAGTGGGAATACCATGGGTCTAGGATCCAGACTACTCTGAATTTTAATCAAATTCTCTCAATGGTAGTTTTGTAGTTTTGGAAACATAAGCATTGGTGAATTTTACAGAGGTTAGTCGAAAAAAAAAAAAGGTGCTACTTTATTGGTTGAGAATTAAAATCTAAGACTACTCATACCCATTTGCAGCTTGTTCAGCCTACTCTAGGAAAGCAGTCCTGGATTACAATTACTTCAAGTTTATCATGACTCCTCAGTTTTCAGTTTCTCTCAGAAAGCTTGGGACATGTTCCCACCAGCATTACAAAACATCTCTGCTCAGCTACTCTTCAACCTTAGGGCTATTTCCTGGATGGTTAGAGCTCTGCAGGTTAGGACCCTTTTTATTTCCCCTCGGTGCTAAATACACTCATCAAATATAACTAGTGCCCTAAATATAACTAGTCTCCACTGTCTTCTTGACCCCTTCTCAGGGTTGAGAATGCTGAAGACAGTGGAACTCCTGGATTGTGTTTTCCTGATATAACACACTCCCAGTGGGGTATGCAAATGAGCCCCTTCTCTGACTGCTGCTCCAGTGTCCCTGAGCTTTCCAGCCTCCTGTTTTAATGTACAAATAACCATCACCCCAGCCTTACCCGTGTGTAACTGCAGAAGTCTAGTCCCTTCATCAGTATATTTTGCAGTTCTAATGATGACATTTTATGATGATAGAAATGACTTAATTAATTGATGATAATATATCAACCCATAAAGTAAGCAGATAAAGGATATAAAACGTTTTCCAGCTGAAGATAGTATAAAACCATTTTAATTGTTTAGGATTTTTTTCAAGAGTAAACCTTTATGATTCTTATTCTTGCAAAACGGTGCAAATTTCTTTTTTTCCCATTTTTTTTAGAATTTTAATTTGTTATATATGACAGCAGAATGCATTACAATTCATATGACACATATTTTTGAGTTCTTTATATACCCTAGAGATTAGTGCTCTATCTGAAGTGCATGTGGTAAAAATTGGCTCCCCAAACATAGGCTCTTTATGCACCTCATTGATTGTTTCTTTTGCTGAGAAGAAGCTTTTTAGTTTGAATCCATCCCATTTATTTATTTTTGGCTTTAAATCTTGCACTATAGGAGTCTTCTTAAGGAAGTCAGGGCCTAATCTGACAAGATGGAGATTTAGGCCTACTTTTTCTTCTATTAGATACAGAGTCTCTGGTTTAATTCCTAGGTCCTTGATCCACTTTGAGTTGAGTTTTGTGCATGGTGAGAGATAGGGGCTTAATTTCATTTTGTTGCCTATGGATTTCCCAGCACCATTTGTTGAGGAGGCTATCTTTTCTCCAATGTATGTTTTTGGTGAATTATGTGGGTTAGTCTCTGTGTCCTCTGTTTTGTACCATTGGTCTACCAGTCTATTTTGGTTACAATTCCATGCTGTTTTTGTTACTATTGCTCTGTAGTATAGTTTAAGGTCTGGTATAGTGATGCCACCTGCTTTACTCTTCCTGCTAAGGATTGCTTTAGCTATTCTGGGCCTCTTATTTTTCCAGATGAATTTCATGACTGCTCTTTCTATTTCCATGAGGAATGCCAATGGCTATTGTAAATGTGGTAATTTTCCTTGTTTCCCTTTCAGAGGTTTTGTCACTGATAAACAGAAATGCCTTTGATTTATGTGTGTTGATTTTGTATCCTGCTACTTTGCTGAATTCATTTACTAGTTCTAGAAGTTTTCTGGTGGAATATTTTGGGTCTTCTAGGTATAGAATTATGTTGTCAGCAAATAGTGCTAATTTGAGTTCTTCTTTTCCTATCCATATCCCTTTAATTTCTTTCATCTATCTAATTGCTCTGGTCAATGTTTCAAAAACTATGTTAAATAGAAGTGGAGAAAGAAGGCATCCCTGTCTTGTTCCAGTTTTTAGAGGGAATGCCTTTATTTTTTTTCTCCATTTAGAATGATGTTGGCCTGGGGCTTAGAATAGATAGCTTTTAAATGTTGAGAAATGTTCCTATTATCCATAGTTTTTTGAACATGAAGGGGTCTGTATTTTGTCAAATGCTTTTTCTGCATCTATTGAGATGATCATATGATTCTTATCTTTAAGTCTATTGATGTGATAAATTACATTTATTGATTTCTGTATGTTGAACCAACCTTGCATTCCTCAGATGAATCCCACTTGATCATGGAGCATGATCTTTTTGATATGTTTTTGTATTTGATTTGCCAGAATTTTATTGAGAATTTTTGAATCTATGTTCATTAGAGATATTGGTCTGAATTTTTTTTGATATGTCTTTAACTTGTTTGGAAATCAGAGTGATATTGGCCTCATATAATGAGTATGGAAGTCCTCCCTCTTTTTCTATTTCCTGAAATAAATTGAAGAGTATTGGTATTAGTTCTTCTTTAAAGGTTTTGTAGAACTTGGCTGTGTATCTATCTGGTCCTGGGCTTTTCTTGGTTGGTAGGTTTCTGATGGCATCTTCTATTTCATTGCTTGAAATTGATCTGTTTAAATCATGATTCAATTTGTGCAAATCATATGACTCTAAAAATTTGTCAATGCCTTTGATATTTTCTATTTTATTGGAGTACAAGTTTTCAAAATAATTTCTAATTATCTTCTGTACTTTTGTAGTGTCTGTTGTGATATTAACTTTTTCATCATGTATGTTAGCAGTTTGAGTTTTCTCTCTCCTTCTCTTCATTAGCATGGCTAAGGATTTATGAATTTTATTTATTTTTTCAAAGAAACAACTTTTTGGTTTTTTTCAATTATTTCTTGTTTCAATTTCATTGATTTCAGCTCTGATTTTAATTATTTCCTGTCTTCTACTAATTTTGATGTTGCTTTGTTCTTCTTTTTCTAGGGCTTTGAGATGTAATGTTACGTCATTTATTTGTTGACTTTTTCTCCTTTTAAGGAATGAATTCCATGCAATGAACTTTCCTTTTAGAACTGCTTTCATATTGTCACAGAGATTTTGATATGTCGTATCTGTGTTCTCATTCACCTCTAAAATTTTTTAAATCTCCTCCTTGATGTCTTCTGCAACCCATTGTTCATTCAGTAGCATATTATTTAATCTCCATGTATTGTAGTAATTTTTTTTTATTTTATCATTGATTTCTTTTTTTTCCTGTTCTTAACACTTTTATTTTATTTTTTTATTTTTATTTATTTTTTATTATTATTATTTTTTATTGGTTGTTCACAACATTACACAGCTCTTGACATATGTTTCATACATTAGATTCAAGTTGGTTATGAACTCCCATTTTTACCCCAAATACAGATTGCAGAATCGCATCAATTACACATCCACATTTTTACATAATGCCCTATTAGTAACTGTTGTATTCTGCTATCTTTCCTATCCTCTACTATCCTCCCTTCCCCTCCCCTCCCATCTTCTCTCATCTACTGTATTTCATTTCTCTCCTTATTTATTTACCCGTTCCCCTCACAACCTCTTATGTGTGATTTTATATAACAACGAGGGTCTCCCTCCATTACCATGCAATTTCCCTTTTTTCTCCCTTTCCCTCCCACCTAGTGTATCTGTTTAATGCTGATCTTATCTTCCTGCTCTTCCTCCCTGCTCTGTTCTTGGTTGTTCTCATTATATCAAAGAAGACATTTGGTATTTGTTTTTTAGGGATTGGCTAGCTTCACTAAGCATAATCTGCTCTAGTGCCATCCATTTCCCTGCAAAATCCATGATTTTGTCATTTTTTAGTGCTGCGTAATATTCCATGGTGTATAAATGCCACATTTTTTTTATCCTTTCATCTATTGAAGGGCATCTGGGTTGGTTCCACAGTCTAGCAATTGTGAATTGTGCCGCTATGAACATCCATGTGGCAGTATCCCTGTAGTAAGCTCTTTTAAGGTCTTCAGGGAATAGTCCGAGAAGGGCAATGGCTGGGTCAAATGGTGATTCCATTCCCAGCTTTCCCAGGAATCTCCAAACTGCTTTCCAAATTGGCCGCACTAGTTTGCAGTCCCACCAGCAATGTACAAGAGTACCCTTTTCCCCACATCCTCGCCAGCACTTGTTGTTGTTTGACTTCATAATGGCTGCCAATCTTACTGGAGTGAGATGGTATCTTAGGGTGGGTTTGATTTGCATTTAGGACACAGAGACTAATCCACAAAGCTACAACTATCTTATATTTGATAAAGGAGCTAAAAGCATGCAATGGAGGACGGATAGCATCTTCATCAAATGGTGCTGGGAAAACTGGAAATCCATTTGCAACAAAATGAATCTGAATCCCCTCCTCTCACCATGCACAAAAGTTAGCTCAAAGTGGATCAAGGAGCTAGATATCAAATCAGAGACTCTGCGTCTGATAGAAGATAAAGTTGGCTCCGATCTACATATTGTGGGGTCGGGTTCCAAATTCCTTAACAGGACACCCATACCACAAGAGTTAATAACAAGAATCAATAAATGGGACTTACTTAAACTGAAAAGTTTTTTCTCAGCAAGAGAAACAATAAGAGAGGTAAATAGGGAGCCTACATCATGGGAACAAATTTTTATCATTGATTTCTAATTTTATTTCATTAGGATCTGATAGAATGCAGGATAGTCTCTTTACTTTTTTGTATTTGCTAAGAGTTGCTTTGCACAGTACTTGGTTTCACATATGTTGGGAATGTGAGGACAGAAGAATAGAGAAGGAGAAGAAAACAAACAAAAACTTGAAGGAAGAAACAAGGATTGTTTTGGTTGGTGATCTGCATCTTTTTTGCTTCGCTTCTCATCCAATAGGTGGAGTTGTCTGTTCTTAACTGGTATCTCCGCCCTCAGGATGGTGGTTAACAGGGTGTGAGGGTTGACTTGGGTGCAGGGCACCTGGAGGTGGGGTATGGCACTCACAGGTCCCGATGGGAGGCTGCACCTCAAGGATCTCCTTTGGGGCCTGCTTTTGTGATGTAGGCACCTGGTCTTATCTCCTCATCGTGCCTGTAGACCTCACAGTTCCTGGTCTCTATGTTAGTCTCTAAAATGTGTCTCATTTACCCTCTCCTTTCCACTTCCTAATAAGGGACCTTGCTCTCTGGAGGTCTTATGTATTGTCCTTTGACAGCTGTGCATCCTTTTCGGACAGCTGTTTTGTACTGGGCAGTCATGGTGCCAGGTTAGCAGCTGCTGGGGAGAGGGAGGAGTTAGAAACTATGGGTACCTGGCTATCCCGTGTTCCAAACTGGTAGTTGCCCCAACTAAAGATGGAGATGTTGGTGACCCAAGATGGAGGCAGCTGCTTTCAGTGAAGGGGTGTCAGGTCAGGTGGGTGGGAGCTGCTTGATGGCATTGTGCGACCTGTTCAGAGATGGGCTCTGTGGCATGTAGAGTTGTAGCTGTTGGCTGTCTTCAGAGCCTTGGCGATGTCCGCAGGTGCAGGCAGGCTACTATGTGGATAGGGGACTATGGCAGTAGCTGCCAAGTCCCAATATGGAGGTGACGAGGGGAGCCCCATGTTGGTAGATGGGGGTCCACACGGGAGTGGCAGCTGGAGTTCCTGTGCGTGGAGAGTGGCTGAGTGTCCTACATGGGAGTGGCTGGGTCAAATGGTGGTTCCATTCCCAGCTTTCCCAGGAATCTCCAAACTGCTTTCCAAATTGGCCGCACCAATTTGCAGTCCCACCAGCAATGTACAAGTGTACCCTTTTCCCCACATCCTCACCAGCACTTGTTGTTGTTTGACTTCATAATGGCTGCCAATCTTACTGGAGTGAGATAGTATCTTAGGGTGGTTTTGATTTGCATTTCTCTGACTGCTAGAGATGGTGAGCATTTTTTCTGATAGATTCTTAAGCTCACTTTTTTTTTCTCAATTTGACAATTTCTCAGTTCTTTAAAACAATTTTACTAAGTTTTTTTTTTTTTTTTTTTTGGGGGGGGGGTGCTGGGGATTGAACCCAGGGCCTTGTGCATGCAAGGCAAGCACTCTACCAAATAAGCTCTATCCCCAGCCCCAATTTCATTTAGTTTTGTAGAATTGTCTTTAATTTTTATTTGGATTTTTATCATATATGTTTATATAATAGAATTTCGGAACTGAAAAGAATAGAGATCAACTAGTTTAATAATCTTGATTTATAAATAAGAGAGTTAAAACTTAAGGAATTGAAGCCCAAGGGCATTTAGAAAGAAGTAATGATCTTTTTTTTTAAAAAAAATTGAACAAATTATTTAAATCCCCATAGATCATAAAGTATTTGACTAATTAAAAGATATTTCACAACAAAATTAAAAATAAGAATTTAAAAAACAAGATAAAGAGAAAAATCTGTTAAAACACAAAATTTGGGCTACAGTAAAAGATATAATTAATTCATCTTTAAATTTTGGTGTGCGAGTAAATGTATTTATCGGTGAAAGGGCCACTTGAGTCATTCTCAGAGCAATGGAGAGTCTCAAACTCAGGCCCAAACTCAGACAGAGGTACACTAGCCTCTCCGCTATGGGCTGATATATTAATTTATTTTAAAAAGTAATTACTGTAATCTGCCACATAAAATACCGCCAAACACATGTTGAAGTTTTTTACATGTCTGCAATAAGCTGGAGCTAGTTGGCATTTCTAAGTAAAAATACATTTTTAAAATTTGTTCGTTAGGCACTGCTCCTGAATAATAGTTTATTTGAGATGATTAATCATTTGAGACCTGCCTGTAGACATAGGGCACCACATTATAAATCACATCTTATTTTCATTCATAGGGAATGAAACAATATTCATTTTTTGGACATGATTTATCATTTGCAGGTTGTGTCTGCTATCGTTATGGGCTAGGAAAATGGATGGGTCATCTTATTAAAAATTGGAAAAACCTGAGCAGAAACCACTCTGTATCTTAATATTAAGATGTGTTGAATTACTGGCTGGAAAGAAAGGTTACAGCTGAGTTCCTCTGTTATAAGCTAAGTGAAAGACATGCTAGCACCTGGACTGTGAAACCATTTCACGCAGGCATTCTTTGAACTGTTATTTTTTAAAGATACTGACAATTTATACATACTGTGTCTTCGTTCAGAAGCATGGGGAGTAATGCAGGTGTCAGACCTTGAGATAAGAGTTCCTTTTTCTTTTGATGCAATTCCTTCCAGCTCTCAGTGACATGTCATCTCCAAGTTAAAGCGCTTGGTACTATTTTATGAAATGCCACTTTCACCACCTGATACGTTCTTCCGATCCCAGCTTGCCATTGTGAAAGCTGGTTACTAGGGGTGTTGTCAATGGGAGGATGTCATAGGTAGAGTGACAGTCTGATGACAATAGTAGGATGTCTGTTGTAATAATAGCATCACTCACATGAGGCTGGCAGGAAACTTAATCAAGGAACAAGAACAAATAGTCATGTGTTCTTGTCAATTTTCTTGACTAGAGGGGCACAAAGCTATGGTCCTGGTATGACTTCCTAGACTGTTTTCCTATAGCTGTTTAGTAGTACCACCTTCTACAAGTCTTCCTCATGATGAGGACAGAGAACAGGCTTTAGGATCAAATTTGCATTACTATCCTAGCACTGCCAGTTACTGTGTGTCTTTGAGAAATTTAACTACCCACTATGAGTTTCAATTTCCTTATATGTACAATAGAAGTAAATATATGCATATTGTAGGATTGTCCAGAGGATTGAATGAGCACTGGCATAGTGGAACGTTTTCATAATTGGTCATTGTTGATGACATTACACATAGGACTAAGGAAAACAAATTCATTTATTTGAATCTCAGGCTTCTCTTCTATAAAGTGGGGAATAATAACACGGTCTTTGCAGAATTTCCATAGGTTTTTAACATGATGTATGTAAAACATTTAACCTAGCATCTAGATGCAATAGCTAATCAATCATTTTATTACAGCTGCCAATCTAATTAGTCTGCAATACATACTTAGTAAATATAATCTTAAAGGACTGTTAAGAGGGATATTCAAGGTGAAAGAATATCATTAGACAGTATGGTTATACAGTTAGTACAGATAGGTTCTAATCTCAACTCTTCTATTTATTAGACTTATGACCTTGAACAAGTTCTATAACCTCTCTGTGCCTAGGATATCATCTGTAAAATGGGAAGGACACAGTTCTTATCTTTTGGACTTTTTGTGAGAATAAAATGAACAAAAAATGAAATGTACTTCAAGTAGCACCTGACACACAATTAATACTAAATAATCATTCCCTAAAAGAAAGTCCCATTCTCAACTATTTAAATTTACATGCATACATTCATACATGGATGTTCTCACTCACAGATAAACACATCTACCTTGGTTGGTTGAGGCTGAATAAGAACATGTAGTATTTAACTCAGTACTGACTTTGGCTAAATTAGGAACGTTAGTAGTGAATTATTCATAAAATGGACTTTAATCATGTAAATTTTTTCCTTGTTATAGGGTTGATGAATATTATATTGAAGACACACCAATTTACGGTAATTTAGATAATATGATCCCAGGTAAGTTTTATTCTTTCATAACCTATCAATAAGTAGACCCACATAATTCTACAAAGAATTTGACAAAACTCACTTTTCAAACACAATCACATTTAAAAAATCCTTGGAGTAACGATAAATTCAAATATATTTAGTATATCATTTAGGATATGCTTCCAATGGTGTATATTATAAACTGCATTGATATTAAGAGTAAATCATCATCCTGCTTTTCTATATTCTCTTTCTTTCACTCTAGTAGTAATGAGAATACAGGAAGATCCTATTACCAAGCATTCTGACACACAGAGAATTCATGAAATAAAGTTATTTCTAGAAAAGAAAATGATTCACAGAAACAGTGCTTTGTGCTCTATAAACAAAAGCAAATCTGCTGTAAATAATATGGAACAATAAATACTTCCTCTGGATTCCTGGGTTCTAACTGGTTCTTTTAAAATAGAGGACCTGGGGATGGATGGATGGTAGATAAGGAAATAACAGCTAAATCATCACTAGGTGATTTACACATTTTTGTTCTTATATAAAAAAGTGCTCTTCAGTTACCAGCATCCCTTATTCCTTGAATAACCACCTAAAAATCAAAGCACCCTAGATTCCTTGAAATAGAAAGCTTTGGTCTAGTCTCAGAACTAGTGAGAAAAGCTACTGCCCTTTCCCTATCAATCTCCACTCAATTCAAGAGAAAAGACTTGGGGTTATAACTCCTGTTCATCTCTAAGGACCAAACACAGAGATTTCCTGTAATGTACTAGATGTAGCTGAATATCTATATTCAAAACAATATATAATCCTCCAAAAATTAGAAATGTGAGGTTTTTATCAGATCCAAGAATTTTCTTAATTATATCTTTAATTGCAAAGTGTCCTCTAAGCATTGAACTCTAAGGAATCAGAAACTATTTCTCAGAAATACATTTTTAAAAATAATTTGCCCTCTTGTCTCCCTTTGCAGAATTGTTGTGCCCACTAGTAATATTTGAGAATTTAAATTCTCATGTATTCTATTGGCCATACCTTCCATACACAAGTGAGCTCAGGTGTCATTTCCCCAGAATCTGAGTTAAGTGTGTACTGGACTGGGTTTATGATCTGCTATTTAACCACAGGTGATTCTGATGCAGATTTTTTATCGACTATGTTTTGAGAACCCTGGACTATTTGTCTGTGTTGCTTTTTCAGAAAGGGTTGAAAGATTATTAGGCATCTTTTACCATAGTAATGTATCTTTTTTCTCTGAGGGCAAATTGGTACAGTCCATATATTTTTTAGGTAACTGTGCATCCTAAGTGGGGGTATCTAGTGACATATTTGGAAGAAGAAAGATATGGATTGATTCAAAAAACTCATCCTCGTAGGATGAAATAAGTACAAGTCTGCTGGCTTTTAAACACTGAACAAAAGTCCCAAATATATAGGAACAGCATTGTACAGACTCGGACCTTTAGGTTGTGCCTGTGCTATCTTGTCACTGACTATTGAGATAAAAATCTTAATGTAAGGCTTCTTTTCAAAATCAGAATGTTTGATTCATGACTATGAATAAAAATTCTTACTTGTAGAATTATAAAATTGTAATTACTAATATATTATATATATGTATATATGAACTTGTACTTTATGCCACCATGTATCATTTGCAATCATATCTAAGTAACAAGGAATACAGGTAATCCTTTACACATGGGATTTTTATAACATCTAAATGGTAGCTTAAGATGAGACTGTCATATCCTATAATGGTAAACATTTTTTATCCCAAGGACTTTTATTTGTCTCATTATTAATGCTGTGAAGCAAAAGACTTCACTGTCAGCCTGGCATGGTGGTGAACACCTGTCATCCCAGCAGCTTTGGAGGCTGAGGCAGGAGGATCACAAGTTTAAAGCCAGTGTCAGCAACTTGGCAAGGGCCTGAGCAACTTAGTGAGACTCTGTCTCAAAAAATAAAGAAAGGTAGGGGATGTGGTTCAGTGGTTAAGCATCCCTGGGTTCAATCTCTAGTACAAAAAAATTAAAAATAAATAAAAAGAAAAGAAAAGACTTCACTATCTGATCTGCAGGTAGCAGTTTGTGTTTCTTTAATCTCTTTGCAACTCCACCAAAAAGATTGTTAAGTAATTCTTTGGGGTTTCTTATTTACATTTGAATGTTTTTTGGTCATGTATTTTTTCTTTCACTAGTGCATTATAGTTATACATAATAGTTGAGTTCATTTTGACAAAATCATACATACATGAAATTTAATTTACTCCATTTCAGTCCCTGGTGCCCCCCGCCCCTTTCTCTCCCCTCCTCTGTTTCCCCTTTCTCGACTCTACTGGTTTTCCTTTCATTTATTTATTTATCTTTAATGGAAGCTTTATAGGTATACACAAAGGTAGAATTCACTGTGATATAATTATACATAATATAATTTTGTCAAAATTCATTTTGCATTTTCTCCCCTTTCCTGTCCCTCCTTCCTCCCTTTCAATCTCCTTCTTCCACTTCACTGATTTTCCCTTTATCTTTACGATATCCAATCTCCCCATCTTTTCCACTTACTTTATTCTTACCTCTGCATATGAGAGAAAACATTTGATCTTTGCTTTTCTGAGTCTGGTTTATTTCATTTAGCATGATGTTCTCCTGCAGAGTGTGTTTTTATTTGTGCTCACGTTCTTTATTTCTTTTCTGTTGTACATCACAATCTTTTCAACTCTCCAGAAGAAATGGATGAAAATTGCTATGAACAAATGAAAGCCCGACCAGAGAGACCTGTAAACAATATGCAAGAAGCTGCTCCATCTGCACAAGTGAGTTTTGTTTTTCTGTACCAAAAACCAAGTTCAGTCCAGGTCAAAGCACATGGGCATGTTTCAAGAGCATAAGAGCATTGCATTCTGATATGCGCTGGAAGTAGCCTGCTGGAAATTTTGTAGCATGAATCAAATATCAAGTTCTGGGACCTGAGCTCTACAGAGCAATCAGAGGCAAGTAAACAAAATCTGAAGCACACTCAAAGAGTCAAACTTATGTATAGATACGAAGGCAAGATTTGAAGGTAAAAGCTGGATTATTCCTAAAGAATGCATTATGATTTTCCTTTCAGAATAAAAAGTTCATGTGCAGCACAAAGATAAATGTAAAAGCTGACATTCATACAAACTCACAAGAATCAGACCTCAGAAATCCATGAGAAAGAGAGAGAATAACATAAGCTATAGTATAACTTAGCTGGATATGAAACAGCATACCTCTATTTTAAAAGGCAAATGAGTGTACATTGTAATATAATTTTCTGACTGTACTTTTTTTTGTGTGTGGGGTACCAGGGATTGAACCCAGGGCCTTGTGCATGGGAGGCAAGCACTGTACCAACTGAGCTACATCCCCAGCCCTCTGACTGTACTCTTTATGGCATGAAATTGTGAAATATACACAACAGTTTGTGTGGACAGGCAGGACAGAAACTTAAGCAGAAACAAAAACTCAGGAAAAATATATAGTTTCTCCTTTTCCTGCCACAATCAGTTCAACCTCATCAAACATCGAACTAACCCTTATTAAAAATCATTCAGAAGTCTTAGCTTTCATGCTCCCAAAGTGCCATAAATTTCAGTTAAAATAGTTCTCTTCAATTATATTATTTCTCCTTACTACCTTGAAATAGCATAAAGGACAGCATTTCCTAAGCAATTGTTAGGTGTCAGGCCTGATATCCTGTGCTTTATATGTACTATCTCTTTAGATGACTATGAGAAAAGCAGCATTATTATTCCCACTTTACCAATGCTTGTGAAGGTGGAAATCTTGTCCTGGGGCACCTAGGTACTAAGGATGGAAACAGAATCCAACCTATCCTGTCTAATGGAAAACATTCTGTCCCCCAAATGGGTCACATCTCAGAAACTTCCCATTAAGGTAGAATTTCTCTCTTTTTTATTTATGTGAATTCCCTAAGAAATCAGACTTCTTGAAATTTTTTTTAAGAAATCAAGATGTGATGAGGTTGGGCAAAAATATAAAGGCTTCAAATCTATCATCTGATGTTCAGATAATTGTAAAATATATTTTTTAGATAAAATATGCATGATATTATATGATCTGCTAAATCCATGATAATAAAAGGACACCTCTCATAGAAGATTAAAATATAACCATCCCATATGAAATTTAGGGATTTTGCAGGACTTTGGTTGTAAAGTACTGAGAATTCTGAATAGAAGTTATGACACAGGAATTGTATATGTTAGCATTTTTGAGCTACATCTGGTTTTCACTCAAGTGGAAATTATACAAAGCCATATAACATTGTTAAGTGTGCTCTTTTATAAATTGTATATTTAAATATACCACTCACAAAATTAATCTCTGTTCTATCACATTCCTCTTACAAATTTAGTTTCACACATTAGAAGTAATATATTTATATTTGTTCAATTCCATTTTATTAGAAAAATCATGATCTACTCAGCTTGCCATTATCATACTCTGTTACTTTGGTCAACCACAGAAGTATAAAAAGTCTTCAATTTTATATTGTAAAACTTGAGGGAGAATATTTCTTTGTTAGAAAAAATGTAAATAATCTTCTTAGCCTTTGAAAGTGATGCATGTGGTTTAGAGATTATAATTCCAATACCTCAATCTCCAATGACTAGAAAGAGTTGATCAGGAAACCTAGTAATAAAATGAATCCACAGGAGTCCCGTATCACATAAAATTTGAGGGATACAAGTGTGAGCTATTTCCTTTTGCCTTCATGTCCATCTCTAACCAACCTCTGCTTTCCTTCCTATGTCAGGCACCCTCTCTCCTTGTCAGATTCAATACTCATACTTATGCTCTTGACCATTTCTCATTTTCCTTTCAGGATTCTATACCTGCAAGTACTTAACTCTTCTCCATCTTACATTTTAAAAATAAATCATCACTAATTATCTAGTAATATGCATAAATATTCTCAATATTTAAAATGAAAACAGAACAGAACAACAAAACTTGTTTTAACCCGTTTTCTCTCTAATTTCTCAACTGGCTCTTAACATCCTCTTTTGTTTCCATTTTTCTCTGTAGGTACACATTCCTTTACCCCTGTCATCCATCCATACACTCAACTGAAACAGTACTTATGGAAGCCTCAAGTGATTATTAAATATATAATTTTTGGTTCTTTCTCAGGACTCACATTCTATGAACTCTACAGCATTTGATAAAGTTGACCAAGTGTTGACCAGACATGTATTATTTGAAATGCATTTATTATTTGAAATTTGAAATTATTCGAAGTGCAGAAGTCAAATTCAAACCACTTTGGCATAAAAGGAATACCATTGCTCTCTATGACTAAGAGATCTAAGGGTGTATTTTGGTTTTGAGATGATTAAATATGGAGGTGACCTCCATATCTCCTCATGAAATTACTAGCTTCATTATCTTCTCCTATCAACAGACTCTTTGACTGAGGGTGAGCAAGTAATTGGAAAGCTCAGATTTGTTTTTCTAAACCCTAGGAAAAAGACATATTTCAATCCTTGAATGTATACATCAATCCTAAAAATTTTATCTAATTGGATCTGGTAAAATCACATGCCCATCCTGAGCTACCCTCTATAGCTAGTGAGATTGGAGGCAACTGATGATTGGTCCAGCCTTGGTTACATGCTTAGTCTTTTGCTGAACTCGCGGTATAGCACTATAATTGACAGCCTGTCCAAAACTAGATATGAATACTTTACCAAAAGAAGAGGGAGAAAATTATCAAAGAAAGAACAATAGAACAGAGTGACAGACAAAAAAAAAAAGATAGGCATCCTTTTGTGTTACCTAATATCTTTCAAACTTCACTGATAGCTTTTCTGTCTGGGCAAAGACAAAGCAGATAACAGTACAAGGTATGGCAGGAAACTGTAAATTGTCCAGTTTTCCTGGAATACAGAATTTATGTTGGGGCATAGTGGGAATAGAAATAGAAAACCTTAAAGGGCAGGATATGAATTTCAGACTTTAGTCTTTATGCTAAGATTTTTGGGGATAGGATGATAAAATGAAAGTTGTGCCTTACAAAGATACTTTAAACAAAGTACATGGGATTAATGGAAGAAGGGAAAGATTAAAGCAAGGGTACCACTTAGGCAATTGTTGCAATTTTTTTTAGAAATCATATATTTTAAGAATAGAAAGTTTTACAAAGAAACCAGAGAGTTTGTAAGCAGAACCATCTCTTCTGCCTGACAGAAAATATAAGACATCCTACTCTTAGCATGAAGATGAGTACCAATAGGAAGATATCTACTCAAGAATTAACATTTGTTAATCCAAATGTTACTTCCTTACTCCCGAATCCACAAATTGATATAATTTTGGCCTATTCTTAAAAGTAAACCCCGAATACAGAAATCTTTGGTTGGTTCAATGGCTATCCTTAAATTTTAGCCTGGAACTTCTAATAATTATGATATCATTGTACTTTTGGACAATAATTACAGCTTCCATACATATTATCTTTATCTACTGATCATAACTGATAACTGTGAGGCAGACATTACTACTTTTATTTTTAAGGCAAGAAAGCTGAGGTTTTAAAACTGATTTTTTTAAAGTTCCTTGAGGTTCCATGATTAGTATATTGTAGAGCTGAAATTCAATTCTAGGTTTTCTAACACCAAATTAAAGGTCCTGGCCTCAGCTTTGTTGCTTCTCCAAGTTGCTCTAGCATTTTATCCTTTTTGTCATAGTTCTGACCTAGCTCTAGGCCAGAGAGACTACTAGACTGTCTTACATCTTAGATGTGAATGGACATCTCCAAGGCCAACTTAAAATGAACTCAAAGGGGATTTGGGCACAGATACACAAGAAGGAAATAACAGGGAAGGATGGGAAATTTAATTCTTTGTCAACTATCAGTCACTTAAATGGATGTTGTTATCTTGATACTTATGAATCTTAAAGTGTAGGGAAAAAAATGGGGACTTTTGTGGGTACCATTAAATGACCTTGTAAGCACATGTAAAGTAGAACTTGTCATATGTTTAATCCCTTTCTACCATGATTCTTCCCAACAAACTGAGGTATTTTTACTTAGTAAGAACAACGTAAGGGTAAGAATCACCTGAGGTAAAGGTGGAGACAGGGACTGGTGAGCGTCAATCTAAAACAGTTATGTCCACTTTGAGTGGACATAAGAAAGAAATAAAAATCCAGGGAAAAGATTCATGGAAACATTCTTCAAAACTTGACAGCTTTTATAAAAAGTACGAGTGCATAAAATATCAAAGACAGTTTTCTTTTGGTGAATAGTTGTTAACTTTGCACCTTTTTCAACTCAAAAGTTTTGAGTTGGTTATTGATTTTTGTTCTGTTATCCTAATTGATGGGTTAGGTAGCTGAAGCCAAAACCAAGTTACTTGTTTTTCATAAGACATACAAATTTCAGAATTTATGAAAGTGAATGAACAGACTAACAATGAAGAATCAACGTACCGTTCTCTTTAGGTGCCTGCTGAAACACAGATGTGCTACGCCTCCCTTGATCACAGCTTCAAGGGGAAGCGCAGGAAGCCCAAGAAACAGAATGCTCACTTGTCAGAGGAGGAGAAAGACAAGCAATTACATGCAGTGGGTGCCAGCATTTCTACGACCAACTTGGCAGAGAGTTTCTCACCAGAAAGCCAGGCAATAGAGGAAAACATTCATGATGACCCCATCAGACTGTTTGGTCTGATTCGTGCCAAGAGAGAACCTATAAACCAGGCAGATTATGATCCAAGTCAATGATAATGCTCCTGTTGGAGATGGTTTTGAAGAAAACAAGATCCCCACCTAGCACAGAGTGACCTGTCAGAGTGACAGTCTGATTATTTGTAGATGGGATGGTTGTTTACGTCTTATTCAGAGACTATATCCATATGCACTAAACGTAGTGCCATTAAAATTAGTGGTATGTCCATGTACATAGAATATGTGAAAATGCACTCTACTGTCATGTATATCTAAAAAGAACAAATAGAGAAAAAATAAAGTGCAAATGTAAAATAAAAATTAGTGATATGAATTCCTCTAAAAATTGCCTAAGTAGTAAAAGTACAACAAAATTCAGCTTGCAAATTAAGCCTGATAGCAAAGTCAAAACTTCACAAAAATACCAAAGAGAGAAATAAACAAAAAAGTTTTAAAGCATAAATGTGTTCTGAAACATGTTAAAAGAATCATAAAAACCAATAATTCAACAACAACAAGAACAAAGATTTCCTCATTCACCAAAGTGAAACACTCTGTAATTAGAAGAAATTTTTGATTGAAAGATGTAGGAGAAATTAAAATACATATGTAAGAGAAGTGGGATAATCCTCTTAAAAGGTATTTTCCCAAATGGAATAGCTTCATTAGTTTAACAATTATTATGAAATTAATGTATCTTTCTTGCAACAATAAACTAATACCAAAATAAATTTAGAAATTCCACTAACTAGAGAAAATTACTATGGAAAACTGTCTATATATCCTTCTAGATATTTTACTATTGAGAATACCCATGAAAACACATCACTTGTTTCTTTATTATTTTTCACTAAAAAAAGAGGATTATTTTATATATATTATTTAAACTCTCTTCATTTAAGGATATATTGTGGATTTATTCACACTGCTGTATTTAACTATATCAAAATACAGTTATAAACCATAATTTTAATGTCTGCAGGTATTCTGTTGATGGCTAAATCAAATTTATTTAAATATTTTGAAGGATATTTAGCTTATTTTTTTCTTTTACAAATAACATTAGAATGAGAATCTTCTCAACATGTCTAGTTTCTTATTAGATTAAATGCTTACAGAGGAATTGCTTTATTAAAAAGGTGTTCATATTGCAAATCTCTGTAAGATAGATTTATGAAGGGTGAAGAGTTGGATCAAACTATTCATGCCATTAAGATTCTGAAAAATACTCCTAAATTTTCCTCTATACAGTTATTTAAAAAACAAAAACCTCCTGTTATCTTTACCCATTGAGAAAGGGGAATTTAACAGGCTTATAATAGACATCTTCAATTTATCCCAGTCTACGTGCAAATGATGTGTCACTTTGGTATAGAACTGTAGAATAAGATACTTCAATTTCTTTCTTTCTGGCCAGTATTACAGATTTTATATTTTACACATTGTGATTTTTCCCTCTAAATGATTGATTATCATCTTAAAAAATTATATAATAATAAAAAGTGTTTTCATACTTATCCATGCTGTTTGAATTTCTGTAACTCTCCAGTCCTTTTTATAGATTTGGGATTCTGTTTAGTGTCAGTATCTTTTAGCTTTAAGGACTATTTATAGATTCATTTTTATTGTTGCATTATAATTATTCATAACAGTGGGATTCATGATACCAGATTTGTCCATGTACATAGCATAATTTGATCAAATATATTTTTTGTACATCAGGTGATGAAATACACCAATTTTTGTGTATCTGAAAAAGTATTTGTTTTCATTTTTGAAAGATATTTTCTCTGAGTTAAAAAAAAATTCATGTTTTGGCTGCTGATTTTTTTTTTTACTTATCTGCAGATGCTGCTCTTCTATCTTCTTACTTGCATTGCTTCTGATGAAAAATCTATGATCACACTTGTCTCTGCCCGTCTGTGTTTTATGTACTGTTTGCTGGTGTTTGTTTTAAGATTTTTTTATTACTGGTTCTAATTTGATTATAATATGCCTTGGTGGTTTTTTTAATGTGCCTTACACAGGAATTTGGTGAGCATCTTCAAAATATGTGTTTACAATTTACATCAAACTTAGAAAAAAGTGACAGGTGGTTCTTTAAATATTTTTTTTCTGTAACCACCCCCTTCTTTTTCAGGTTAGTCCATTATTTGCAAATTATCCCATATTGCACTGATGTATTCATTTTATTTCAGTCTTTTTTCTAATTTTGGATGGCTTTTCTTTCTGTTTCTTCAAGTTCATTAATCTTTTCTTGTAAAATATCTAATCTGTGATAGTTTAGGATAAGATATATCTATGTAATTTCATATAATTGGTTTTTATCTTTGAAAACTCAGTTTGGGACTCACATCCTCACCTTTCAAGTCTTTTATAAAAAATACTTAATCTTTCTTCTAACTTCTTAAATACATGGGATAGTTATGATAACTGTTTTAATCTTTTTATATATAAATTCTATCATTTCTGTCAGTCTGAGTCAACTGATTTTTCTATTATGAGTTGTATTTTTCTGCTTCCTTTAAATGTCATTTTTATTAGGCAGAATATATTGTGAATTTTACTTTAGTGACAGCTAATTTTGCATTCTTATAAATATTTTTGAACTCTGTTTTGTAAAGTGTTGAATTAATTAGACACAATTTGATCTTTCAGAGTCTTGCTTTCAAACTCTGTCAGATAGGACCAGAGCAGCTTGTAGACCTAGTTAAATCTACTACTGAGATGAGAACTTCTTTAGTACTTAGTACCAACCCCAACCCCAATGAATGAGAAGGTTTTCCATTTCAGCTGTTGAAAAACAGATGCTATTCCCAGCCTTCTATGAGTAATGGGCACTATTTCTCTCTCTCTCTCTCTCTCTCTCTCTCTCTCTCTCTCTCTCTCTCTCTCTCTCTCTCAGATGGATCTTTCCCCAAGTTTGCATAGTATCACTAGCACACACTCAGTATTGAACTGAATGCTTGAGGGGGACCCTTTAGATATCTTGTTTTCTTCTTTATGCAAGCACTCTCCTCTATAGTACTCTTCTTGTTTTTTGACTTCTCTTCTCCTATGACTCCATTTTCTCCGTTCTGCAAACCTAGTTTCCCTTTACCTGTGCCAGGGCCTGCAAACTTTCTGCAGGCAATATGATAGGGCAAGGGGAGGATTCGTCTCATTTTTTATCCATCTTTCAGGAACCATTGATTGTCCTACATTGCTTGATGTTCAGTGTCTTGAATTCTATTGTTTCATTTATTTTGTCTGAATTTTACTATCCAATATCCTGGATAATAATCAGTAGGGGCAAATTCAAAGGGTAAGTCTAAGATGTTATTTCATCTTGACCAGAAGCAGAAGTCACTTCATTAACTCAGTCCACTTTATTGCAATTCTACAATATATTTTTAGTTGAATTTAGTGTAACTTCATAAGCTAACCAGTACACTTTGAAATGTTAATGAGCTATGAATTACTGCTCATCATGTAATGATTAAGGGAATATGTACTTCACCTGCAAACTCAGTTTGGATTCCAGAGCTTATGTTCCAGAAGGAGCATAAGCTTTTCCATTTCAGCTTAAAAAAATGTACAGAGAAAAATAAAATAGAAAATTTATGACTAGAAAAGAGATAAATTCCAAAATCTTGAGCATTTCACTGAAAATGTTAAAGTCCCCCAAATCTCAAGATATGAACAATAACTCACTTCCCTTTGATATGAAATGACTTATTTCTGTTAAAGGCACATGATCAGTCTGCTTTAAATCTCTCTCTGAGCTTTTGTCTTCACCTGAGTAACAATACAGGTAACTATATTAAGACAGAAAAAGCAGAGAACATCAAATTTTAGAGAAGGGAGAAAGACTATAAATTCAACAAAGATATACTCTTCAGTTCTGTTTGTCATTGCTTTAACCCCTTCTGAGGGAAACCACCCCAACTACCCCCAAATCCTACTAACTAGCATCGCAAGTGGTGCTATTAATAATTACTCAGAGGTGTATTGTCTTTAAATGTAAGCATATATTCCATCACACCAATCATCAAATATAAACAATAATGCAAAAAGTGTTGGGTGTACTGGGGCACCCCAACAATTTAATGCACACTAATTAAACACTATAAGCAAATCACACAATCCTAGGGCAACCATGAGTCCCAAAATGCCTCCGATGTCACATGACTTCTCTTAGTCAATGAGAAGATGTTGTCCTTATCTGATGGTTCTCTCCAGGGATGGCTGGATGTCAGGGATTGATGGAGTCAGTCCAGGGATGGAAAGCAAATGGCCAGTCTCACCCATGTCCTTGGAGCAAGGCGGTATACATTGGTGATTGATTAAACCCAGTGAAAGTCAATGTCCACTGGTTGTGTCCAGGGAGGTGATGTAATTGCAACTGGGCATGTTCTCTGCACATGTCCATGGAGCTGTGCTCCCTATCAGTTGTAACCTGTCATTGCTAAGTATGCCTATGTCTCGTGCCTCTTACAGCTGTTTATCAATTGCAAGCAGACATGACTAAGCAGTTCAATGGCTGCTGTTCCTTATGACCAGCAACTTAGTGAGTCCCAGAATGTTCCTGCATGTCTGTGGCAGATGCTTCTTTCACTAGAAATTCATGGATGATGGGATCAGGAATGAGTATCTGAATCAGGACAGTAGATTCATCTTATGAGCTCATCTATACACAATATCCTGGATAGTAATCAGTGGGGGCAAATTTAAAAAGATGCCATGAGATAGAATCTGGGCCTTCAAAAGCAAGGCACACCTACAAGGGTTAGAAAATAAGAATAAGCACAAGATGGTAGAGAGTCAATTGAAGACTCCATAACTAATCAGCCTAAGCAGAATACAACCATAATAAGAACAACTAATATTTATCAAGAATTTGCTAAGTGCAAGACACTACAGTAAATGCTTACCTGCATACTGAATTAAATAGTATATCACCCTAAAACATAGATAATATTAGATGAAGAAACCAAGTAAATAAAGATGAACTTGCTTAATATCACACAAACGTTAGTAAGCAGCAGAACTGAGATCCCTTGTTGTATTTCTCTTCCATGACACTCAGAATTTTTTCATATATTAAAAAAAAAGGCAGTCTTTCTTTCTTTTTCTTTTCTTTCTTTCTTTTTTCTTTTTTTTTTTTTTTTGGTATCAGGGATTGAACTCAGTAGTGCTTAACCACTGAGAACATCCTTAATCCGTTTTATTTTTTATTTTAAGATAGAGTCTCACTAAGTTGCTTGGGGCCTTGCTAAATTACTGAGGCTGGCTTTGAATTTATGATCCTCCTGCTTCAGCCTCCTGAGCCACTGGGATTACAGGCATTCGATACCATACCCAGCAAAAAAAAAAAGAGGCAGTTTTGAAGTTTTGATAAAATAAATATTAAAATTTCTCACAAATGTATAATTTTTTTCTACATTAAAAATTAGATTTTTATATAACAGTGAAAACTAAATTTGTATACAATTATTATTATATTCACAAGTTCAGAGGAAATTCAATCAAAAAGATAAAATTGTACTTTAAGAAAATCACTTAGAAGAAAACATTGGGTAAGACATTTACAGATTTTAAATAAATATCTATTTTAAAACCTTGTTTTTAAAAGACCAACAATTAATTGCTTAGTTATTAACACTTCATCTAGTCTCTCAATCTTATATCAAAGTATTGACGATAATATCACTCACTGAATATTCACCAGTCTGTTATTGATCCAAAATAATTTGATCAATCCCAGCAGGCCCTGGAAGACATGGTTCCAGCGAAGATGAAAATCATATGACACATAGAGGTCAACTCTGAGCACACCTTAGAGAAAAGGAACCATGAGCCGGCTGCAAGGTGCATGGCTGGGATCCCAGTGGCTTTAGGCTAAGGCAGGAGGATTGTAACTTCAAAGCCAACCTCAGCAGTTTAGCAAGGGCCTAAGCAACTCAGTGAGACTCTGTCTCTAAAAAAAAAAAAAAAAAAAAAAAATAGCTGGGGATGTGGCTCAGTGGTCTAGCACCCTAGGGTTCAATCCCCAGTACCAAAATAAAAACCCCAAAAACAACAAAAAAAGAAAAAAAGAAAATGAAGAGGTGAGACAGTGAGACTTTAACTGGGAGGCAGGAGTTGCAGCCTCTTGTTTAGAGGACTTGGAGAAGAGGGAAAATTGCGCTTTTGCCAGGGGCACTTCATTGTCACCATTCTCTAAGTCTTTAAACCTTTGAATACCTTAAGAAAGAAATACTTTCACCTGTACTTGTTGACTTTTCTTTTGTCAATTTTGACACTTTGGGGACAATAACACAATCCTCATTTGCAAAATCAGAATGTGGAAGATTGATGCTATATGTCCCTTCTTTCACTGCTAATAAATAAAATTCTATTCATGCCTTATTTCATTTCTGCAAATAAAAATGAGTCTTAGGTTGGCTTTTTACTTTTTATGTCAAGTAATGGAGTTCCTGAATCTGGCCTTAAAGAAAATGAAAGTTTTCACAATTAACAAAAGGAGTCTAAAAGAGATGAAGAGATGTCCCCTCTCTCCTAAAGTACAAGATAGAAACAGCTTTCTGCATCATAAAACAAGTCTGATTTGATAAGGTATTAAATTGAGAACATTCACAAGAATATCAATCTTGTTTCTTGTGCAACAAGGAGACCTGTGTGAATATTCATAACTGTTATCAGCTTGTTCTGTTCTCTCTGTTAATATAAATTTGTCCTTGGAAGTGTCATTGCAAGAAAAGATTTTCCTAAGACTTTGAAGACTTTAAAGATTGTTGCCATGCTCTATGATAATAACGAGGAAAATTTACAATTCTGGTTGGCATCTTACTTGACCTGGTGTTGTTATAATCAACATCCCAGGGTTTTAAAACAATATAAATATGTGTAAGATTATTAGCTCATATCAGAAAGACTCACTGGCACTGTTTTCTTCTCTCACAAGTCTGATGAAAAAAGTTAAAGACTATGATTGCAACTTTTCTTGTTTAAATAAAGAGATTGAGAGTCTAGTTAATTTATCAAGAACTGGGGATTGAACTCAGGGGCACTTGATCACTGAGCCACATCCTCAGCCCTATTTTGTATTTTATTTAGAGACAGGGTCTCACTGAGTTGTTTAGCACCTTGCTTTTGCTGAGGCTGGCTTTGAACTTGCAAACCTCCTGCCTCACCCTCCTGAGCCACTGGGATTACAGGCATGTACCACCATGCCTGGCTCTTACAGAGAAAGGATTTATCTTCCTCTTTCTCTGAGATTTTTGCTTCTGACATGATACTCAAAATGGCTATAGTCATCTTAGTACTAGTTTAAGGATTAAGCCAACAGACTGTGAGAATGAAGAAGAAGAAAACAACATAAAATACTTGGGCAGTTACAAATCCCTCTTTCTCATCCTGCTCCATTGGTACTTACCCAGTTAAAGGACCATGCCCTGTGGATTCTATTTCTATATCTCATATTTTCTTTCTCTGCATATCTGGGCTTGCAGCGTCTTTCAAAAGCTTTGTAATTGACCTTTCTTCCTCAAGTCTTTTGCTTGTTATCAGGAATGTGTCTAAAACAGCTCAGATTAGACCATTACTCTTTTCAAAGACTAATTCTCATTGCATAGATTAATTGTCAAACTTCATCTCTAGTATTTAGAGAAATGCAAATCAAAACCACTCTAAGATGTTATCTCATTTCAATCAGAATGGCAATTATCAAGAATTCCAGCACCAGTAAGTGGTGGTGAGGATGTGGGGAAAAGATACACTGATTCATTGCTGGTGGGATTGCAAAATGGTGCAAGCACTTTGGAAAGCAGTATGGAGACTCCTTAGAAAACTTGGAGTGAAACCACCATTTGACCTAGCTATCCCACTCCTCAGTGGAAATCATAATCTAGAGCCAATATACATCATCCTTCTATATCCAAAGGACTAAAAATCAGCATACTACAGTGATGCAGCCACCTCAATGTTTATACCAGTTTAATTCACAATAGATAAACTGTGGAACCAACATAGATGCCCTTCAATAGATAAATGGATAAAGAAATGGTGGTATATATACACAATGGAATATTACTCGGCCTTAATGAAGAATGAAATTATGGCATTTGCAGATAAATGGATGGAGTTGGAGAATATCATGCTAAGTGAAGTAAGCCAATCCCCAAAAAGCAAAGGCTGAATGTTTTCT
Organism: Urocitellus parryii; assembly: GCF_045843805.1. Lineage (NCBI taxonomy): Eukaryota > Metazoa > Chordata > Mammalia > Rodentia > Sciuridae > Urocitellus > Urocitellus parryii. The sequence continues at coordinate 158,077,989 of NC_135532.1, forward strand.
CTGTTAATCTAATGCTGATCCATAATGGGGGTTGGGAAAGGGAATAATGGAGTAACTTTGGATTGGGCAGAGAGGAAGAAGGAGAGGGGAGGAAAGAGAGGAGAGGGAGTGTGCAGAGGGGAAGATGGTGGAATGAGATGGACATTATTCCCTATGTACGGGTATGATTGCATGAATGGTATTACTCTACATCACATACAACCAGAGAAATGAAATGTTGTGCTCCATTTGTTTAAATTTTTTTTAATTAATAAAAAACTTCAATGATAATTAACAATCACCTAAAAATTTGATTAAGAATACAAATATAAGTCACATACTCCAATAATTCTGACAGTAGTTTTTTTTCTTTTATTAGAGTTTAGAAATCTTTTCTAAGAGCTCTGATGATTCTTATATACCATGGTTCTTGAATGATCATTTCACAAGCACTTATTTAGATGTAAAGAGCCAAACTACTTATCTAAACATCTTGTGTGTTCCTTGCCCTGATCTCAAACACCTTTCAAATTCTACTCATTCAAAATGTCTCCCACACACCCACCACCAAGGACTACTGGTCTTCCCCAAGCATGCAGTATGTTTTCAAGACCCTGTGATTTAACTTCCTCTGCCTAACGTGGTCAGTCATTCCCATCCTTGAGATTTAGTTTAAACATCATGGTTGTCATGAGATCTCCTTTGATCTGCTCTTCAGTAGCATTTTGTGAATTCTTTGTCCTCCCTATATATTACAAAATCACATTAACTGGTTCTCAACTTTGTATACTTTATTAGTCATAATCATTTTTGCATCTCCAGTACATTATAAACATTGAACAGATGAAGTTTTATTTTATTCATTATTTTAAATTCGGTACAGACCTAACAAGATATAATTATAAGGTGCAAGTGTAACTATTTGATTTTTTTCAAATAAAAGAAGGTATCAAAAATATGAAGAGGGGAGAATATATTGGCAAAATTAACCAAGTTTAAAAAATATATTTTATAACATAAATATATAGATACTAAATTAAAAATTAAATAAGTATATATAATGTTTGAGATTAAATAAGTTAGAGTAGCTAATTGCTAATAGGAACTGAAGAAATTACATGTGATGTACAGTATAAAGAGATAAAGATAAAAAATGGGGAAAAATGTTAAAGAGACCTGGAGGACAGAGTAAGAATTTTTATACAGATCTAACTTAAGTTCTCGAAGAAGAGAATACAAATAATGGGAGAATTGCAACATTCAAAATATCTGAGAATTTTCCAAAAATGGGATAAACCAACACACAGGTTCAGTCCAATAAATCCAAACCTAGATATCTTATCACTAAACTGTAGAATGCCAAAGACCAAGAGGAAAGCTTAGAAGTAGCCAGATAAAATAGTCAGATCATTCTAAAGAAATTACTAGTTTATGACAGTTGACTCCTCAAAGGCAGCAACAAAAGCCAGTAGGTAATTGAATAAAATCCTACAAATGCTGAGATAAAATACCTGACAAGTTAGAATTTTCTACCTAGCTATACTGTCTTCAAAAATAAGGTTAAAGTCATTTAAAAAAATTTAGTCTTATTTTATTTATAGAGTTTACAACTATTAGAACTACTAAAATGAACATTTAAGGAGAAATTCTAGGAAGAAGAAATTTGATTCAAGAAAGGTCTGAGTGGTGGTAAAAAAAAACATGACCAAAGAAAATTGTGAATTTATGCGTAAATTGAAAATAAGCATTGAATAAAACTATAAAAATTAAAAATTTTTTTCTGGATTAAAGAAAATGTAGGCCAAAATAGCATATGTATCAGGAAAGGATAATCAAAGTGTTTTGAAATCTTTATATTATTCAAGAGTAGTAAAAATAGACTTTGTATCTTTAGACTAATTTAAATATGATTGTTAAATACCTAGGAAAATCATTGTAAGAAATAGGATAACAACTTCCAAGTAAGGAGGAGAAACGGGGAGGAAGGGATATAAAAGAATTTTAAAAAGTAATAAAAATTGAAAACAATACAATAGAATTTGCTTCATATATTTCAATAACCTCAGCAAATGTAAATCAACTAAGTTCTCAACTTAAAAGATAAATATTTTGAAAGTAGAGGAAAATATCTGTCAACATGCTACCTATAAACAATATACCCAAAACATAAAGATACAAAAGTTGAAAAAAATATGCTAACTAAATGCCCTTAAATAAGATTTACAGAGCTATATTAATGTTAACCAAAAATCATGCTTTAACACAACTCTTTCTAAATCAATAGATAAATACACAAAGAAATCACTAAGAGAAAGATTCAGAAAGTACAGTTAATAATCTTGACTATGCAAAATTCATAAGTTGCTGTGCTCTGGCAAACTGTTATACTGTGAAAGGGTTAAAAGTCTGTCTAGATCTTAATTCCCTTCATCATATGGAAAGATAAAGGTAGGCAAGCTGTCTTTAGCCTTACCATTAAAGACTTATCTGACTTTAACCCATTAAGTTCCAAGTTGTCAATTCTGTGAATATTTAGATGAAATTGACACAGGTGCATTAAAATACACCAGAAATCATAATCTAGAGCCAATATACATCATTACATATAGATTTAATGTACTAACACACATGAATACAAGGTAGTAGTCAAAGGGGAAAAAGAGGTAGATTAGCACTAAAGCCTAGAAAAGAAATGAAAATTAGAGGGTATGGCCAGTTTCTAAGACTACTGTTTCCTTCTTACTGAAACTGATGCATAAGGCTAAGAAAGGCAAGGGACTCACTTTGATCTAGCCTCATGCTCATCAGGCGATGCCATCATTTGGTCTCCTGGGTGGATTGTCTACAGGGAGAGAATTTACTGGTCAGGTTCAAATAAGTATCTGATCCAGTTACCACTTATATTTCCAATTTTAAATTAATGGTAGACATTTTGACTTCTTAGTTAGAATCTGGTGGTCTTCTTTAGTATGATTCAGCATCCAAGTCCTAACTGCACAGACAATAGCTAAGCTCCAAGTCATGGTGAGGTGACAATAAGATCATGCAATGAGAGTCTTCTTCATGGTTGGACAGCTGAACTCCTTTGGTGCAACCCTCACCAAGAAATGTTTCCCATCTTAAGCCTCAACAGTAACAGCATCTTATATGCATACATCATTTATTAAATGTTTAGTTGTTGCTACTAAGATGAGATTCAGGTATTTTTACTCCTTTATCCTAAAATCCAGTCAAGCACTTCTCTTCTGAATCTGAATTATGGTATTTGTTGCCACAACCTGGATGGCCATTAATTCAGGTACCAAACAGGGCAATGAGGAGATAGAGAAAAGACAAACAGACACACAAACAGAGAAAAAGCTGGGTCCTGGTGATTTACAACAACCGTGGTAGGGAGGTAGTGACACACAACAAGCTCAGCACATGTACTTTATAGATTTAAGTGTCAAAAGGATTTATTGTGAGAAAGTTTCTTCAATGTAAGCAAAACATTCAGTATGAGCAGCCCAATTATGATTATCAGCTTGTGCCCATAACTTTCTAGCCTTGAGCAACTGATGTTTGAACCCAAGGTTAAGAACTGATTAGCTCCATGGCTGGCACAGAACCTCCTGTTGGACAGGGAGTCACCATAGCAACCAGGCAGTCTTAAATCCATGCCTTCACACCAAAGAGTTCACAGGACAGTTCAAGACTCGTAATTCAGTCCCCACTTTTGACAAATTGTTCCTCAAAGTAGAAAATGAAAAATTTCAAGTTCCTTCTCCCCTACCCCCAGAATATCCCTTGTCTTCATTGTTTCTTTGGGAGTTGAATTAAATGGGGGTAAAGAGGAAGCTGGTGCTGGGAGTTGAAAAAGCAAATCTTGATAGTGGGAGGTATTGGGAGAGATGGAGAGAGCAAGCACACTAGCTTTTTTTAAGTGTGGGGAGATAGTGAGTGTTAGATGGTGTCTACAAGGGGCAGGTAGTGTGCTCCACTTACATTTGGTGCTTCCAGTTAGATGTTGGCTGTGTAAAGTAAACATTTCTTGATAAAAGGAAGATGTAAAAGGGAAGGCTGAGTTGCTGAGGGCCATTGCCAAGTAGGAATGACGCATCGAAATTTCCTTGCCAGCGTACCCCATGTTAAATGGAAATTTGCTGTGACATTGCATATGTCTTTGAGAAAGGTGACCCTGCTCAAGGACCAGGGTGGATCCAGGTTTAAGGTGTATCCTGCAGGTTTTAGGAAGTATCCCGGTTTAGGATAATTTGGGTTTAAGGCGTTCCCGGTTTAAGATAATCTGGGTTTAGGGAAGTTCCAGGCTTAAGGTTATTGCTGCTGAGAATAGGGCATTCCTGCTGCCTGAGTTCCCGTTGAGTTCTCGTGGAATTCAGAAAGTATTTGGGACGTGAATTGTGCGGCAGAACTGAGATTTCCCCAGAACGTGTTTGTGTAGAGGCCGGTGTGAGTTCGGGAATAAAGAATTGCTGTTTGAATCTACAAAGCTGTGAGTGGCTCGTGATCATGTGCCCAGCCAAGACTGCAGCACTGAGTATTGCATATGTGGAGTGGGAAAGATAACTTATTCCCATATGTTTTCACCTTTGCCAAAATTTAATTGTTGGCTTACCATGTGGCAGGCACAGTTCTAGGCACTAAAGTTATGGAGAGGAAATGGTCACAGTCTCTGCCCTCAAGAAGCTTTGGGTTTAGTACAGACCCCTCCACTCTGCACTGCTGCATTGTGTCAGAGAAGTCTCAGGTCCTTCACTAGCAGCACTTGACAGGGTTGCATTCTTCTCTGAGGCTTGGTGCTGGCCAACTTGGAGTTTCATTTCTCAGGAATTTATGACCCCGACGTATCATTAGAGTCAGAGAGAAGGGGAAAGTCAAGAACATGGGGCCTGACCTCATTTAAACCTTTTGATTAATGATTGTGCCAGATTCACCCTGGCTCACACAGCTCTGAAGAAAGTACACAACACATTAGCAAAGCAGTATAATAATGTTGACATTGTGTCCTGATTATTTTACTTGGCTATTGTTTTATCCATATTAGCTGCACTAAAATGATGCAAATTTCTGTCTTGAAAACTTTATTGGCCTAATTTTCTATCCAGGAAAATTAGACAAGTAAGATAATTGGGCAAATGGAGATGAAAAAGGCCTGGTAATCGCTTGTCATTCTGTTCTTATCAGCAGATAATTCATCGAGTTCAGACATGCTACTGTCTTTCAATTCGGGCAATGTCGTTCTCTAATCAGGGGAATTAAAAAACTCACTCAATTATAAAGGAATGTTACACAAGTTAGAAGAACAGGAAAGGCTTCCCTATTTGCATGTGCATTTGCTTAATAGCACCTGCCTATGTGTCACCAACCAAAGGCAAACTCTTGGGCTCTACTCTCAGAAGTGTGCAATGAAAAGTAGAAAAAGGTTTCTTTAATAATCAATACTTTGTGCTCCATGAGGGAAAGAGAATGATTCTGAAGAAAAATGAAAACCAAAGGGCTGGCAGAAATTTAAAATTGGTCCCATTTCTCTAAAATTAAATATACTCATATTAAATCATTCCACTGGTCTTTGGGCTTCAGTCATTTTATATGGTTTGTTTATAATGACTTTTCCCTTTCATCTCACCAAACAACGTAATAACAAACAGCTGTTGGATGTGATAGAAATTTCCCAGAGAAGAAAATGGGCTTAATATTATTTTTTTCTCATCTTTTTTGTTATGTTTTGAAAGCTGCTTGTCACTGAATAGTTTGTTTATGATGTATTTGTCTTGTCATAGAAAAAGCGTGAGATTACACAATGAGTTTAATTTTGCCCTGTATGTTGGAAACAGCTTTTCCCTGAGTAGGGCCAGGAAAATAATTCCTTCCAAAAATCCAAAATCCACACTGATTCTGAACTGCTGTCTTTTACCTGTCATGCCGGGTAGCAGTTGGTCTGACATTTTTCTTTTGTTTTTATAAACTTCCAAGAAAACTCAAAAAAGCACTGTAGTGGAGCCTTAAGATCTGAGGCAGAATCCCCCCACCTACTAGGACTCTCAAGGGTCTCATGGGGTCCCTCCAGGATATGCTTCAAAGCAAAAGGTTTTGTCATTTTTCTGACAACCGGTTAAACCCAAGAGGAAAGCCCTTCTACTTGTTCTATATTGAAATTCATTTTTATTTAAAAAATGAAAGTTGAGTTAAATCAAACTGTTTGCTAAGAAAACTTACTACATAAATTCTTAACTTCTTCAAGGAACTAAGTCCTTTCCTGGCCAGAATGTCTGAGAGGACAAGGATCCTGTATGGTAAGTGTTGAGCCAGGATTCTGTTTCTGTTTTCTAAGGTGTGGGCTCAGTAGCTTGTCGCTTGAGTAGATGTAACTGTCAAAGGAAATATTTGAAGATTTTATTTTTTTAAATCTATAATTTCTTTTTCTTTTTACAAATCTACAATGGGTCTAGCACATGAGAAGAGAATCTATTCTTCTTTGATCTTCTGCCTTGTTCACCAGCTGCTGTGTAGAGGTTCATGTTAGGCAGTCTTTCTAGCAAAGGTGACTATATAGCACCTGACCCATGACTGAACCATGACTACTAGCCTATGGCATAATTGGTTTTAAGAGTTTTGTCAAGACAAGCCCTGATGATAAGACACTGCATTGATCAGATTCTCCTTTAAAAAAATCTGGAGATTCTGGGGAAAATACTTACAGTTGGTAGTAGTTCAAGAACAAGAAAGACAGAAGGAAGTGGAGGAAGAAAGAATATCTAAGTAATAGAATAGTATACCATTAGAACAGGGATATATGTACAAATGCTTCAAAAGGAACACATAACAGGTTCATCTTATGTTCTTAGAGTTGCTGTCATCAGACCACTAGAGTTACTAGTGTGCCATGAAATATTTCTTCCTTGATGGAGCCTGGAACTAGGTCATTTATTCATTTAGCAAATATATGCTGAGCACTTACTGTAGGTTGGGCATGGTTCTTGATGTGGTCAATACAGAATTGAAACAGCAGACAAACTCTATGCTCAAATAAAGTATGGGCTTATATTTTAATGGGGAAAGACAGAAAACAAACAAAATTAATTAGTTAATTTTATAGTGTATTAGAAAGGGAAATTGCTATGGAGAAAATAAAGTAAGAAGAGGAACATTGAGGGGAAGGGAGTAACGGAGGGTTGCAGTATTAAATATGGCAGTTGGGGAAAGCCTGATAAAGTAATACTTGAGCAAAGATCTACGGGATGTAAAGGAGCTGCCTATGAAGATAACTGGATTGAGAGTGTTCCAAAAACAGTGAAAAGAGCAAGTGCAATGATTCTGAGGTGAGGATGGACCTAACATGTGACAGGAACATAATGGCTGCATTAGATGAAGTGAAGGGTAGAAATAAGAGGCAAGGACATGCAGATAATATGTAAGGCCCTGTAAGCCACTGTACACATTTCTGCTTTTACTCTGAAGGTCATGGGAGCCCTTGGAAGATTTTTAGCTGTAATCAGATAAATTTTTGAATAAGAGGATTCTGGATATATATTTTGAGTGTGTCCATGTTTCTTTCTGAGCTATTTAGGGTTGCTTATTTGTTAATCAAAATACATTAATCAGAAAACCTTGTTGACTGAGTTCTACTTCCAAGAAGACTGAGTAAAAGTACTTGTCCTTATTTCCTTTACTTGGTACAAATAAAACACTGGATATTACATAAGAAGGAGACTTGACAGGTGGAGAGAGGAAGACAAACTAGGGACCTAGGAACCCAAGAAACAACGAAGTAGTGAGTCCCCTAGGCTTCCTTTTTGCATTGTATATTCCATATTTGGAACTGAAGAGGCTCGAAGATGGAAAATATCAACTGGCACAGACAGGACCAGGGAAGAGGAAGCCTCATGGACAGAAAAATTCAGACTTTTCTACTCTATGAAATATCGCAGAGAAAACTATGGCCCCACTTCCACCCATGCAAACAAGGTCATTGTGGAAGCGTAAATATATGTACTCACTGAACTACCGTGAGTCATTCCCCGTGTCCCCACCAGGGTATCAACAAAAGTCAAGCAGTGAGGCAGGACTTTTCATCCCGCCATCACCCCAGCGAGTAATGAAGTTCCACCATCATCCCTGGTGGTGTCAGTGGAAATCAGATGGGGAACCTAGATTTCTATTCCTTACCTAGCCACAATGGAGCACCCCTTCCTCTTACACTTGGCATGGCTCAGAGGAGATGTAGTGAAGAGTCAGAACACCCAGCATCATCCAATGACAGCGAGACACCCTCAACCTAGTGTCAGCGGAGAAACTCTCAATCCGGCAGTAATAAGGATTTCCCACCCACACTCAGGGGTAAATGGAGGCTGAATGGGGAACTTCTATATCCACCTTAGAGTATCAAGGCAGGACCCCTCCTGCCTTTATCAGGGGAGATAGAGAAGAGAGGGGGTGAGGGAGAGAGAGAGAGAGAGAGACAAGAAAACTAGTTAAAATAAAATCCAGAATCTCAATGCAAAAATGTCCCACTCTTAAAAAAATTCAACATCATACCAAGAGCCAGAATGATTTCAACTGAATGAAAGAAAACGATCAATTAATGCCAACACTAAGATGATTACAAATACAGCACCAATTTGAAAAATATTTTAAAGGAACCATGATAACAATGCTTAGATGGGAATTACGAATATGTTGAAGCAAGTGAAAAAAATGTAAATAAATAGAAAGATCAGAAAAGTAGAGAAAAGGGAACAGGGGGAGAGAGGAGGAGAAGGGGAAGAATGGGGGACTAAATTGGAGCAAATTATATGACATGCATTTGTAATTATGTGAAAATGAATCCTAATATTATGTATAACTATTATGAACCAACAACAAAAAAAAATGAAAAAATGAGAAAGCCTCAGCCAAGAAATAAAATATATAAAGAAGAACCAAAAGTGAATTTTAGAATTGAAAGATACAACCACCAAAATGGAAAACTGAGTAAATAGGCCCTGCAACACATTGGAGAGGATAGGAGAACAGTGAACTGGAAGATTGAACAATAAAAATGACCCAATGTGAACAAAAGAGAGAAAGTAGACTGAAAAAAAAAAAAAAAAAACGAACAGAATCTCAGGAACCTGTGGGGTTATAACAAAAGATCTAACACTTTGATCCCTGCCATTTTCAAAGGAGAGGGAAAAAAGTGAAATGAAAAATCCTTAAAGAAGTAATAGCAAGAAACTTCCCCATTTGGCAAGGAACATAAACCTGCGCATTCAAGAAACTGACCATACCACAAACAGGATAAACTCAAAATGATCCATGCCTTAATTATGTATGGAATTTTGTCAAATACCTTCTTGGCAAGGATTGATATGATGATTTAATTTTCCTTCTTTGGTTTTTAATATGTTATAATGATTGATTTTCAAATACTGAATCAAACTTGCATTCTTGGACTAAACCACACTTGGTGGTGGTGTATGTAGCTGAATTCTATTTATATTTCTGAAGTTTTTATATTCATATCCATGAGGGGAATAAATATTTCTGTTAAGATTTTATTTTAGACATAGACAAGTTTATTCTAAAATTTATGTGAAAAGGCAAAGTAGTTAGATATAGTTGAATGATTTTAGAAAATATAAATAAGGTAAGAATAATCAGCTCACCCGATTTCTATACTTAGTATATAGCTAAGGTAATCAAGATGGTGTAGTAGTGTCAGAAGGATGGACATGTATCAATGGAACAGAATAGCAAACCTGGAAATAAACTCACAAAAAACATGCCCAATTCATGTTCGACAAAGTTGCACAAGTAATTCAATAAAGAAAAGATCACTTTCTCAATTAAAAATTCTGGAACTACTTACTACACATCTGCAGGTGAAAAAAATATATAAACTATGAAATATTTAGAAAAATACATAGAAAATCTTTAGGATCTAGGACTAGTCAAAGATTTCTTAAATTTGATACCAAAAAGCACTATCCATAAAATGAAAAATTGATAAACTTAATTTTTATCAAATTAAAAACATTGGTCTGCAAAGACCCAGACCCTGTTAAGAGGAAGAAAAACTAAGCTATGGAGAGGGTGAAAATATTTTTAAAACATATACTTGACAAAAGACTAGTATCTAAAATATATAAAGAACACTCAACATTCAACAGTTTTCAAAATTGAAACTGGCAAAAAACATGAAGAGATATTTCACTGAATAGGCTTTACAGATGGAAAATAAGCACATTAAGAGGTATTGAACATCCTTGGGAAATTCAAAATCACAAGAAGACACCATTACATACCTATGGGAACAACTAAAATGAACATTAGTGACAATACCCATGGTTTCAGGGAAGCAGAGAAACCGGACCATTTACACACACATTGCTGTTGGTAATGTGAAAAAATACAGGCTACCTGGGAAATAAGACGGCAATTTCTTTATAAAACTATGCAATTTCCATATCACTCAGAAATTTCTATCTCAGAGTTGGATGCATAGTTTTTTCTTTATGAATTACATAACAAATTAAGAAATGACTCTCTGTCCCCACCTGTTCCAAAAGTTCCACTGTCCTGGAGGCTCATGGTCTTACATACCGCCTTGAGAGTTTGCTAAGCAGGCTCAATGGGAGCTGTGATTGGAGGGATGGGAATGCAGTTTCTCCATAGTTCTTAAGGTTAAGGGGTGTCCAGTTGTATCTGGGGTAGTTACTGTTATTATTGTCTCCTATTCCTGTTAGAAATGGCAAAAAACAAACAAACAAACAAAAAACAAAGAAGCAGAGGAAGAAATAAAACTACTTGGTATCATCTGAGTTGGAAATAATGCAATTGTGGAAAATGTATACCCAAGTTCATATCATTTAGATTTGATGAGAGGCTTTCTTTCTTTAAGCAATCAGGCAGGCCCTTAGTTTATTTTCCTTTATGACTTCTTCAGTCAAAAGGTCAGTCTAACAAGTATAAAGAAAATAACTGATCTTCAATGTTGTACCTGCATTTTAATGTTTCAGGGTTCAAAACAAGCACAAGTAGTATTTATTTCACTTGACACAACCTTAACATTTAAATTGCTATTCAGTCAGTATACCAGGTAGAATAGCTGGGACCATACCTGTTTGTTGAAATGTATTTCTACCTAAGAGAATGTAGTTAAAAGCACTGAACAGTTTTCAAAATGGAAATCAAACAGGAAGTGTGTTTCAAAGACAAACTTCTCCTAGTAGTAGTAGAAAAAAATTCCCAACTTTAATGAGAATTGAGGGTAATACAGAAGGTTATTATTTTCAATTGTGTAGATGCCAATTATTTGTCAGAGAGAGGTCATCCAAATACCTGTAATATGTTAATTATTTTGGATTTTCACTGCAAAAATTTCACATTTTTTCAAAATGGAAGTTGTGAGCAAATAATAGTGAGAAACAATAACAATTTAGAGCTTCTGTGTCAGAAGTGCATTATTTATGCATCCACTTGATTATCAGTGTCCTCTTTCGTCTCCCCATTAACCCTCCTTAAAAAATTGACTCTTTCTGATTTTAACTTTGACTACCTGTTTTTTCCTGACCCATAATAAATTGGAGAATCAATAAAAGAAAAATGCAGGATTTAGACCCTCAAATTTCATGGTTGGATCACAATCTGTAAAGACAAATTACCTTAGGAAAAATCAAAATAGCAGAAATCATACTTTAAAGTCCAATTATTTTATTTGCAATAGTATCCTTAAATTATCACTGAACAAAATCACTGGACAAATTTTTTAAAATATAGTAAGTTTCACATTTTGTTAAGCGATAATATAAACTACCAAATAAATACTATTGGGCAAAGATTAAGAGTGACCAATGCTTTAGATAGTGATTTTATGCTTTTTCAATTCATTTTTGTGTAACTGGATTATTTGCAGGGAATTTTTCCATATGAATATTGGTATGTGGATTCTTGGTAACACAGATTATGTTATAAACAAAATTTCACAACATAAATAAAATACATGCTCATTTTTTTTTGCTTTTGCCTAATTTCAAGCAAATTATGATTTTTAGCTTTATATCATTTCTTTATAAATATATTTTACACCTTAACTTTACCAGTTTTAATTATAACAGTGGGAACATACTTTGGAATGGTTAAATAGTAAAATATTTATGTCCAAATTGCCATCCTCTTACAGTCTTAAATGTTTTTTTTTTGTTTCTTTTATGATCAAAATAACAAGATCATCATTTAAAATGTGCTACCAGAATATCTAAAATATCTTTCTGAAGAGGCAACTGGTCAGAATAAACAATACAGTTTGAAAATTTGCTCTTCGTAGGGCTTCTGAATGTGTTGTTGAAAAGCAATTGTATCGAGAAAACATCAGCACTTACAAAAGTTTAATCAAGAATTTGTGGCAGGGGGCTGGGTTGTAGCTCAGTGGTTGAGTGATTGCCTAGCATATGTGAGGCACTCACTGGGTTCCATCCTCAGTACCACATTAAAAAAATAATAATTTGTTTAAGTCTGGTCTAGGTGTTCAAATTAACATATCTGATTTCCATGAAAAATGAAGCTATATCTTGTATGTTTTATGCTTTTAGAACACTAAATCTGAAGGGAAACTGTATGTCAAAGGATTTATAATGACATCTAATCGGAAGATATCCTACATTCCATACAGAGAATATGAACAAATGTAGAGTTGTGATTATATACTTTAGAGTACATGTAACCAACTTGAATATTCTATTTCATTGGCTAATGAGTTGTCATTTTCTTCATTAATTAGTGTGTTATTACATTGGCAAGATACACTGTAAATATCACAAAGCTGAATAAATGGCATTTGGGGGAAAAAACTATCACTGGTTTTGTGATTTTATTCATTTATTTATTTTTGCAGCCCATCTTTGCAATCTTTGACCCCAATCTTGGGAGAGAGTATTTCCCTGCAGATTCATGTTGCTCATTAAACAAGGTCTGCATATCTTTATGGGATAATCATCACCACGGCGTGTAATTGGCCTTAAGGGAGAAAAAAGAAAACTGCTCACATTTATCCATTTGATTCTAGTGCTTCTTGAAGCAGGCACTGATTACAGAGGAAAAAGAAATGTGTAGAGATAAAAAGAGATAGGAGAGAGTGGAGAAGGACAAGCTAAATAAGCAGGCTTGGATCTTGCTTTACATACAGGTATGATCTTTTTAGTCATCTATTCATTCAACAGGTATTTATGCATTTCCTACCAATTGCCAGCTCTCTGGTAAACGACAGGGTTAGAATGGGGAAATAAAAAACCATACAAAAAAGTATAAATCAGTGGCCCTTAAATAAGAGAGACAAGGAATCTTGCAAGGAAATGTGGGGAAACTTCTCCAAGCACTTACGATTTGAAGTAACATTTGAAGGAAAGTAATGCGAGTCAAAGAGAAGCCAAATCATCTCTGAGGATGGTACAGCAGAGAAAATGCCCGACATTAAGAGGTTGCACAACAATGAGAAATGGAAAGAAGTCCAAGGCAGGTGTGCAGGGTGGAGAAGGCACAGAGAGGGTGGAGTGTGAGCTGAGGATGGAGAATCAGGCAAAGCCAGGCTGCAGAGCCTACAGAGGTTCCTACTAATGACCTGCACAGGGTTTTGAATTGTACTCATCAGCGTACAACTCCTAGAACAGGGTCACTGGGCTACAAGTCCTTCCCTGGAAGGCAAAGCTTACTGATCAAGAGTTGGTTGCCATACTTTGGATGGCAGGAGAGCTGCGGAAAACCGCAACTCCAAAAAGTTAACTTCCTGTTGTGCACACTAGTCTGGAATTCTGTTTTGTGGTTATTAGTGGTGGACAGAGGAGGATACCTGAGGGAGGGCTGAGAAGGAGCCACACTATGGGAATGAGTGAGCATTTCCCTTTCTACTTGGTTTAGTATTCTCAGGAAACGGGTCTGTACCTGTGAAAGTTTTACAGAGACAGATTTCAGACCATTGTAACTGTTAGGTGCAGGATAGGCTGAGTAAGCTGTCTGCAGGGCATGCCAAACAAAGTTAGCTGCAGGATGACCTGGCCACTCAAACCCTCTGTCTGGTTCTTTATCATCTGTTTGCTTCAAGCCCAAACACCCAAGCCCCCGCTCAAGGCTGAACAGTCAGCCCACCGCTCAAGGCCGAACACTTAACCCCCTTGTGTGCCAACAAGGCAGCTTGCAGACCCAGAGACCCCATTAGATTTGGGCTATAAAAACTCTCTCCTGCTAGACCTCTCTTCTCTCTTGCTCTGTCTCTCTTGCTCTCTCTCTCTCTTTCTCTTTCTCTCTTTTCTCCTCTGTTGCATTGCTGTAATAAAGATCTCTTGGTTGCTCTGAGTGTTGTGGTCACTTTCCTTTCAGTAACCAATAAGTTCCTATAGAGTCATCCAGAGACTGGGTGAGATTTCTGGGAGGAAAACCGCTCTGGTGCTGGGGATGTTTGTGTATAGACTTAATAAGTGGGTCAGATACCTGTGCAGATAGTGGGTAAACATGGAAATATACAATAGCCAATATGTTTGCCAATCTTGGCATTCTTTTTTTTAAATCTTTTTTGAAGTTGTAGGTAGACAGCTTGACTTTGTTTTATTTTTATGTGGTGCTAAGGATCAAACCCAGTGCCTCACACATGCCAGGCAAGTGCTCTGCCACTGAGCGACAGCCCCAGCCCCAGCATTCTTTATTATAAGTATGAACATTGTCCTGTTTCGTTGCTCAGTGGGTCTGAAACAATAAAACAACAAAATGATAATGATCATCATAATAATAATCCTTGATTTTCAAAAGTCAGGGCTTAACAAATGTTCAAGAGATTTGACCTCAATAATGGCTTTGAGAAAAATATGAGAAAAGTCAGCCCACAGTCCTCTGTATTAAATAAAGATTTCTTTGGTGGGGAACTGGAAAGGAGAAGAGACTTGAAAATAAATTGAGATATATTTCTGAAAATGATCTTTACTCTATTTTCAATCCCTGACTGTTACCTCTAACCTGGTCTAAACTCAAGTTAAACCTTGAGAAGAATGAGGAAATGAAGAGTAGGTAACCCTCTGATACCGTCATCCCCGATTTCCAAGTAGAATCCAGAAGATGCAAGGACTGTGATTTACCTGTGCCCCAGGGAACAGTTGAGTACAAGGTGGCTTCATGGCCAAAAGGAGTACCATGATGGAACTGATGCATCTGAGAATCACTTAGATATGGAACAGAGACCTGAACAGGTTTCTTAGTGGAGACCAAAAGATATAGTTGTGTCTTAGGGGAATCAACAATTGAAGACAAGGAGAGAAAGTGCCTCAGTATACGGTGATAGCTAATTACTTAACGGCAGACATCAGATTGTTTTCAATGGGGCCACTTTAGAGATTTTAAAAATAGGTTTTGATCATTACCCCTGATCACAATAGAAGTCATCTGGATATCAGGCAGTAAAGACCAGGTACCACAGTCCTTACACTAGAACTTAGTGAGTTCCCTAGATAGCGAAGAGAAGATGGGAAAGAGTTCCTGAACTGAGATCACACTTCCATTCCCAGAATTGTAAACTGAAAATAGAATTTGAGTTCAGTTATAGAAAAACGATGTCACGTTCCCTACACACCTAACTGTGTGAGCTGAGAGTTACAGATCTACTCCTTAAAGCTTATAGCAACATGCATTGGGGATTTTCAGATAGACTGACTTTGGGTTTTTGTTTTGTTTTTTTTTTTTTTTGGTACAAGGACTGAACCCAGGGGTACTTAACCACTGAGCAACATTCCCAGCCCTTTAAATTTTTTTTTAATTTTGAGACAGGGTCTCATTAAGTTGTTTAGCGAACAGCTGAATGGCTGAGGCTGGCTTTGAACTTGCGATCCTCCTGCCTCAGTCTTTCTCGAGCTGCTGCAGTAGAGTGCCACCATGTCCTGTAGACTGACTTTTTGAGACATATACCAAATATGAGACTGGTAGTATTAAATCAAAACTTTGTTTACCAACTAAAACAAAAATCTATTCTCCTTAGGAGAGGAAAACCTCCTTATCTGAGCGCAAAATAAATTTAAAGCATAAATACATAAAAGTGAGTGACAACACAGACAGAGTCCAATCAACTTAAGAATTCTCCAGGTGAGTATCATCTAGTTGTCCCAAATCAGCAAGGATATTGTTTGTTTTATACAAAGTTTCCACTGAAGTCATAGCCCAATTCTCTTGGGCATCTCAAACCTAATAACTGCTCACCAGAGTAGAACAGCCTAAACATGATCCTCTTTGAAATTGACTGGAGTCACTTTTACATCAGAGAAGAATGGCAAGCTGTCCCCTGCCTCTGAGCCAGGCTGTCAGAACTATTTCAACTAAAATGCATCCCCAAAGAAGGTACCCACATCCCCTTGTCCATATCTGGTTGGTTCCTGGTGTGCATCTCTATTGTTTTAATATTTGTTGTCTTGTAGTTAACTACTAGGAAAAAAGGCTTGGGAACAACCTGTGGAAGTTAAAATGAGAAGATACCTAGTGAAACTGGCATTTCAGGAGTACAGATGGTTTGGTCATTAGATTGTGACAGAAAGTGGCATTCATTGATCTTGTTACTATTTTATTCTTTATTTCTCTTCACCCATGGGCTCATATTGCAAGAGAAAGACTTGAGGAAAAAAAGAAGGCTTTTGATTTCAAATCAAGGTTATTTCTATTGGTCCAAACAATTGCCTTTAATTTTGTAATATGGGATCCCAGAGGCAATTGTGTGAAGCCCAATGGAATGCGGTCCTCACTGCCTGATACACAGTCACTCACCAAGTGAAAGGAGGATCCAAGAAGAGTGGGTGTCTTTATCCGTTCTTGATGCCACTATCACAGAATACCACAGACTGGGTTCTTTATAAAGCACAGAAATTCCATCTCTTGCCTTTTTGAAGGCTGGGAAGTCCAAGATCAAGACACTAGCATTTGGTATGGTTAGGACCTTCTTGCTTCATCCTCACATGGCAGGAGGCAGAAGAGCAGACTATAGAAGGCTCCAAGAAGCCTCTTTTATAAGAACCCTCAGCCACTAATGAGGGAGCAGCCTTTGTCACCTCTGAAGGCCCCACCTCTGAATACTGGCACATTGGCCATACCTCTATATGGGAGGGGACTCATTTAAACCATAGCAGTGGAAAAGACTAATTCAGTTGATGGTATATCAGTAAACCTATAAATATCAATAAATATACAAAGTAGAACAATCCTTGGTACATATGGATTAGTGTCCAAGGAGTCCCAGGAACTGAAGAAATTCTGCTGTGACTCTGTTATTCCAACTACACCAAAGTATCAGTCTTATACTTTCTTTCTTTTTTTTTTCAACTTGTTTTTTTTTTATTGTTTATTGTTGGTCGTTCAAAACATTACATCTAACTTGATATAGTCTTATACTTTCTTCCCCTTTCTCTAGTATTCTTCTTCCATTTAGATAAAAATGTTAAATCTGAGTGCAGCTAATATGCAAACGGAGTCTCCTTTTCAAAAAATCTGACAGCATCGGTCTTCTCTCTTTCATGTCTTACATTTGTGATGAAGATCAGGGATTGATGTCAGGAAAACACATAAGGGGTGTCAGTTCCCACGTGGAATTTTTCATGTTATTAACATTTGTGAAGTGATCAGGACAAGCTTTCTCATATTAAAGAGAAAGTCTTGCTAATGTATGAAGACCTTAGCAGAAAAAATGGGAATCCTGTCCAAGTGCCTTCCTTTAGTGTGGCTGATCTGCTACAATTTCCTCCCCATGATGCCATCTGATGAAGCTGTGAGAGTCAATAAAAACAAACAAAAAACTGTCAAAGAAGTATTTCCTTCTGTTTTTTTTTTAAAGAAGTGTTGATAGAGAAGTTTACCCCTTTCTTTTAATTATGATGAGGCTGGTCTGTACTGTAATAACATACTCTGAGGATGCACATTCTGAGGAATCAGAGGTTAAAGCTACAAGAATCTAGTGATTATGGTTGGAGATTTAACTGGTTAGTATTTTTATGACAATTGCTGTTGATTTAACTGGTGTTTTACTGAACTATTGCACAAGTTTTAGATAGTGTTTGCCCCTAATCCTATTTTTCCCCATAAGCCTGATTCATTTTAGTGTGGAATTTTGAAGAATATTTAGCTTTTCAGGAATACACATACCACTTAATAGTAGAGAGATTACTGGCACAGGCTGATGTCTCTGGGAAATGGATTCTTAGTGCAGAGTTTGATGTGCCAAATGTTTCTCATGGAGGGAGAGTATAGCCTTGTTTTTTTTTTTTTATTGTTGGTCGTTCAAAACATTACATAGTTCTTAATACATCATATTTCACAGTTTGATTCAAGTGGGTTATGAACTCCCATTTTTACCCCGTATACAGATTGCTGTATCACATCAGTTACCCTTCCATTGATTTACATATTGTCATTCTAGTGTCTGATGTATTCTGCTGTCTGTCCTATTCTCTACTATCCCCCCTCCCTTCCCCTCCCCTCCCATCCCCTCCCCTCCCCTCCCCTTTTCTCTCTCTACCCCTTCTACTGTAAATCATTTCTTCGATTTGTATTATCTTGTCTTACCCCTCCTTTCCTCTTATATGTAATTTTGTATAACCCTGAGGATCAACTTCCATTTCCATGCGATTTCCCTTCTCACTCCCTTTCCCTCCCACCTCTCATCCCTGTTTAATGTTAATCTTCTTCTCAAGCTCTTCGTCCCTACCCTGTCCTTGGTTACTCCCCTTATATCAAAGGAGTCATTTGGCATTTGTTTTTTAAAGATTGACTAGCTTCACTTAGCATAATCTGCTCTAATGCCATCCATTTCCCTCCAAATTCTATGATTTTGTCATTTTTTAATGCAGAGTAATACTCCATTATGTATAAATGCCACATTTTTTTTTTATCCATTCATCTATTGAAGGGCATCTAGGTTGGTTCCACAATCTTGCTATGGTAAATTGTGCTGCTATGAACATCGATGTAGCAGTGTTCATGGAGGGATCTTGAACAATACACATGGAAGGAATGGGAAGAGAGCAGTCAGGGCGAGAAGTCACTGCAAGGGTGACTATCAGAAGTCACTGAACAGCTCAGCTGACCCCACTGGTAGCTCTGGAGTCAAACTGGTCATTAGAACATTAGAATGCTCAATATTGCCCTAAATGGTTGGCTCTTATACTCTGCCCTCGATTGGTTATTGAATGTGGCCACTCACTCCTACCACAAGGGCATGACCTTGGGTGAAGCATCTCTCTACAGCTGAAGCACATCCAGAGGGGGCTGGGAGTTGGAGGTTGTCTTCAGGAAACATTCTCAGTGACTAAGGCAATAATCCTTCCTTAAAGGCGTATTTGGACAACATATCTTCATGGCCTCCTCATCTTGAATTCAAGGTAGAGCTAGAGACTCCCAGTCACTAGGACCCCAAAGAATCATTCTTAGGATTTCTGATTGTATCCTTCCAGACTTCTCTCTGTGCCAATTTACTTTTCTCTTTGTGTCTGGGCCCATGTATATAAAAGTAGAAATGGCATTGTACAGTAGGTTTTTTTCCATAACTTTTTCATTTGCTTCCATTCTTGGGGTAATTTTTTTTTTCACCAAAATCTTTTAGAGATCTGTCTAGACTGACTGTTTTGGATCTGGCACATTCCTAATAAATTACGGTTATGCAAGTGTTGTTGGAAAGATTGCTATTTGTCAGTCCAGTATCTATTCTTCCCTTCTTCCTTCCTCCTGATTTTATTTAAGGTGGCAATATACCTAGATTAAATGTCACCTTTTCTAGCTGGGATGATGCATGTCACAGTTCTGGCCAAGATATGAAAGTAAAGGCCATTGCATGAGGCTTTCAGAAAAGCCTTTTAAATGCTACTGACTCAGCTGTCATGCATGTCATCTCCCTTCCTACTCCCCTTTGTAATGTAATTGTGATGCCCAAGGATAGGCATCAGGAGCACCCCCGTTAACACACGGATGGAAGCAAAACTTAAGGACAGAGGAGCAGAAAGCTAGACATGGGCTTCCCTTTGGCCTCATCCACCCTAGAATACCCACCTATATATTATTACTTGGTATTTTCCTCAATTATATATGAGTTTGGGGCTCTGCTTCATGGAAGCCAGGCAGTTGCAACTGGTGTCAGGTCTAGGAATGGCCTGAGGTATCCCTATACACATAATCAACATCCAAAAGGTCCCTGAGTTTGCTAGCCCCATTTCCCAGTACAACTTTTCAACATGCCTCTCAAACTGTTATTGGCCTTTGAGGAGAAGTACAGTGTATTATAATTGAGAGTCTGAAAGTTATGGTAAAAAGCACATGTCCCAAGTCCTGATTTGGGAACATAATGAACTAAGATCTTTTAAGATCATCTAAGCTTCAATTTCTTCATCTCTCAAGTAGAAAACTTCACAAAGCTTTTCTTCACACAGTTCAATTAGAACCAAATAGATAGTGAAAGTTTCCCAAGAGATTCTAATATGCAGTCAGGGTTGTGGTCACTGAAGTGAGGAATGGAAATTGGGAGTTTGCCCAGGGCCTAGAGCAGTGGTCATTAGTAACCTGTTAGGAGTATATTCTTCAGCTAGCAGTTGGAATGTGCTCAACTCTGATGGGCATTAGGTCAGCAATGGAAAAAGTACTGCATATTTAGAGAAATGTCCATTGATGGATGAATGGATAAATAAAATAGACCATTGTTTAGCAAAGAAAAAAGAAGGAAATCCTACCATATGTGAAAATCTGGATAAAACTGGAGGAAATTATGCTAAGTACAATCAAGCAGATATAGAAAGACAACTACTTCATGATTTTCTTATGCATGAAAGGTAAAAATAAAATTCAAATTCATAGAAGCAGAGAGTAGAACGGGGGTTGCCAGGAGCTGCAGGGGGGTGAGGGGTGGAGAGATGTTGGTGAAAGCGCACAACTTTCAGCTACTGAATGAATATGATCCGGAGATCTGCTGTACAGCATGGTCACTATAGTTAATACTGAATTGTGTGCTTAGAAATTACTAAAAGAGTAGATCTTATAGTTTTGTGAGGTAATGAACGTGTTCATTAATGTAATCATTTCACAATGTATATCATATCAAATCATAACATAGTACACCTCAAATATATACATTTTTTCTTGTCAATTATACTCCAGTAAAGCTGGGTGGGTGTTCTAAATAGAAAAGGATCTCTATAGTATTTTAGGCTATGTTTACATTTTTAAAACTTTTTTTCAGAGAATGCTTAAAATTTGCATAAGTTCCATGGGTTTTTGTTCCTACAGTATTTAATAAAAGATGTTTTGCATTGCTTTATCATTCTTTTCCCTAAGGGTCAGTTGATAACTACCACAGGTGATATGAAATGAGCCCTATACCTTGAATGAGCCCTATACTAGTGACATAAGGTGTTCTCTTGTCTGTCCAGCTTTCTCCCACCTTTCTTCAGGAAGTAGAAATTCAGGAGAGGCTGACAATGGCTCCTTCCATGATCTATCCCCCAACCCCATAAACACCAAGTCAAAGAGGGTGGTTGTGTGAGCAAAGCCAGCCACACCCTCCAATCTCTTGGCCACAATGACAGATGGAGACAACAACCCAATCAGTCTTCCCCCAGTTTGGATACATGTAGAGATGAGGCAAGAGTCTCTTCCTTTGAAATGGAGAATTGGATTAGATTCGTGTGCCTACAGAGAACTTTGATGAGAATAAGGCAACATACAGAGAGATAAGCAAAAATGAGAGATCCAGAGAGCTGGTAATGTCGTCCTTTGAGCCCCTGTTACCTGCTGTCTAGATGTGTAAGTTATGTGAGTCGACTTTTCCTTTCTCCTTAAGCCATTTTGATCTATGTTTCTGCTTTTGACCTCTGTATAGGAATTCATTCTTATTCTCCACTCCTAAGCTGGTATAAGCAGAGTCATCAATTTATTCTAAACCAGGATACACATACCTGTGAAAACAGGACTTAGTTTAGAAGTCAGGAAATGTGAGCTTTATTTTTACATTTCATATCAGATTGAAATTTTATCAGAAAAAGGAACATTCCTAATAGAAAAATAGACTGCACACCCATCAGACCAGACAATAAATTGGAGGGCTCCAAGCTCTGGTCAGGTCCAGCTTTACTGGGTATGTGGGCAGGGGGAGTAGCCTATGTGGAGCATTAACAAAGGAAGAAACAGTATTTTTTTTTTTTTGTTACAGCACCTTTCACTGTTCTTTTCATGATGACCTATAAATCTATGTTATTCTAGTAGAAATCCCGGCAGAGATTTTGTGGAAATTGACAAACTGATTTTTTATTTTATATAAAAATACCAAGGGTCATGAAGAGTCAAGATAATCACAAAGAAGAAAAAAGCCCATATTAGATATTGTAGTACTACTAATTAAAAGAGCACAGTATTGATGCAGGGATAGATACACAGATGCACAACACTAAACAGAGCATCTATTCTTTCATTTAAGGTTTTGTAACAATTTCAGAAAAGTTGAAAAATGAATACAAAGAATACTTTATATCCGACACTCCACTTCCCCCTGATGTTGCCATCTTGTGATTGATCTTAAAAAATTTTAAATTTGACATGTGAAGTTGTTTCTGTTTTATTTTAGTTTCCATTGCTATTTTCTCTACACCTGTGACTTTCTAAGGTTTTTTTCCTGTTTATTAACCAGTTTACTTTTCTTCCTTGAACATGTTTTAGCCTGATAATTTCCATATCTTTGGAATCTTGTAAACTTGAGCTTTTATATTTAAATGCATTGCTCTTTGCCACAGGTGTACAAGTAGATTCCATTAAATATCTTTTAATTTTTGATGCAATAGTTTTGTATTAAGTATTGTAAGAATCTGTTCCTGTGTAGAGAACTATTTGCTCTAAATAGTGGCACATCATTTCTATTTTTTGAGAATGTATTGTGAATTCCGGAAAGGATCAGAAATCATATGTAGTCAAGTCAGGTGACCAGAAAACAGATAAATAAAGGTCATTTTGGTGATAGAATGAACTACCCCAAAATAGCACCATTAACAGCTGGGGTGATAATGTGAAAATATTGTGATTTCTTATGTGATCAAGAATCTTCCTAAAAGCCAATTTAAAAAGCATTTTTAAAACACTGGCATCAGTTAGATTATATGAGGTCCCATGAAACTAATTTGAAGGATAATAGGAAAAATTATTTTCGAATCCTGACTTTGATGACATAAGGCAGGGACGCATGGCATGGAATTAAGAATCTGCAAATAGAATCAGAAGACCCTGTGAGCTCTGCTACTGTGAAGGCATGTGATCATTTGCAAGCTTTGTATTTTCTCTTTCAATGTATTTGTTGAGTGCCTACTATGTACCAGACTTTATCCTGAGTGCTGGAAATATGTCAATAAACTAAAAGTCTACCTTATAGACTCTGTATTCCAGTTGTGCAAGACAACAAGTAAACAAAATAAGAAATGACATAGTAGATCAAAAGGTTATAAGGACCTTTGAATTGTTTAAGTAAGGAAGGGGCATGGGGAATGTGGGGGTGGAAGAAGGAGACATTTGCCATTTTATATTATTTATTTCTTCTTAATTTAAATTAATATTATTTTCTGGTATATAAAAACATAAAGATTATATTAATGGGTATCATGTGATGTTTTGATACATGCATAAATCATGTGATGTTTAAATCAGTACAGTGTAAACATATCTCGCTCCTTAAACATTTATTATTTCTTTAAGGCAAAAACTGGAGAATTCTTTCTTGTAGTGCTTATTGTCATCTACAGTCACCCTATGGCAGAGCTTCTGAATCTTAATATTGTCTAACTGCAGCTTAGTATCCATCCATCAACCTTCCCTTAAGCCTCCTCCCTCTCCTCTCCCCAGCCTCTGGTAGCCACCATTCTACTTTCATTTTCTGTAAGATCAATATATTTTAGATTCCACGTATGATCTCACTCAAATTTCACTTAACGAAATGATTTCTTCTTCCATCCATGTTGTTGCAGATGACAGAACTTTCATTACTTTAAAGGACTGAATAGTATTCCCCAGTGTAGATGTACTGTTTTTTCTTTATCTATTCATCCATTTCTAGACACTTTGGTTGTTTTGATTTCTTGACTATTGCAAACAGTATTGCAATGAACATGGGAGAGCAGATGGTTCTTCAACATACTGATTTCATTCCCTTTGTATATATACCCAGTAGTGGGATGGGTGGATCTTATGATAGTTCTATTTTTAATTTTTTTTGAGGAAACTCCATGCTGTTTTCTAGAAAGGTCATTTTAATTTACCTTCCCACCAAGAGTGTGCAAGTGTTCCCTTTTCTCCATATCCTTATCGGCACTTGTTATCTCTAGTTTATTTTCATGGTAGCCATTCTTAGAGGTCTGAGATATCTCGTTGTGGTTTGGATATGCATATCCTGTGATTGGTGATGATGAGCTTTTTTGTGTGTATCTGTGAGCCATTTGTGTATCTCCTTTTGTCCTGTAACTTTGCTGAATTCATATATCAGTTCAAATAGTGTTTGGTGGAGTCTTTGGGGGGGTGTATATATAAGATCATGTCAGCTGCAAACAGTGACAATTTGACTTCCTTTTTTTTTCTGATTTGGATGGTTTTCTTTCTTTCTCTTGCCTAATTGGTCTGGCTGGGAGTTCCAGCACTATGTTAAATAAAAATGGTGAAAGTTGGAAAATTTGTCTTGCTCCAAATCTTCCAAAGAAAGCTTTAGGCTTTTCCTCATTCATTCTAATGTTACAAAAGGCCTTGATTCTGTGGGAATATTTACCTTCTGTATCTTTTTTTTTTTTAGAAATTTTATAGTGAAGGGAAAGCATATCAACAGAATAAAAGCAAAACCTACACGATGGTGGCTTTAGGTGCAGAAAAGGCATTTGATAAAAAGAGTGATTTTAAATCCATGGCCACTGAGAAGAGAAGGCTTCACTGAGAGAGAAAGTTGGCAACTTAGGAAACTTGGCTTGAAGGAGGGGAGAGACAAAGCCACGTTGCTATCTGGACAGAAACATCCCAGGCAGAGAGAATAGCAGCAGCGCTGCCCAGAGTGTTTTAGGGAAAGAAAAGTGGTTACTGTGGCTGAAGAGAAATGAAGGGGTCAAGAGTTGCAGCAGCGGAGGTGAAAAAGGTGAGAAGAGAGAGGGGCAGATGGTGTATAGCTGTAAAGGTCACTTCAAGGATGACTACTTTTATCTTGAATGTGAATAGGACCCTATTAGGGGTGGTGAATGACATGAGCTTCCTCTGCTTTAATTGGACCACTCTGGCTGCTTCTAGTGAGAATAAAGTATGGAAGAACAAAGTTGGAACAGGGAAACTAGCCAGGACCTTGCTGTAAAAATCCAGGTGAGAGATAATGGCAGCCTAGAGCTGGCTGGTGGTAGGAGAGGTGGTAGCTTGGCACAGAAAGGGGTCAAGTTCTGGATTTATTTTCATTATTTTTTCATATGTAGTGATCTAAATAATGTATATTATATGATGGTGATAATAGCCACATATAAGCAAATGTTATCTTAATGAATGACTATCAGTTTTGATATTATGTGTCTCTAAATACTCCTTAAAAGTATAAAATGATACATAAATGTGAAAATTTATGCTCAGAAGGAGTGGTGTGAGTAGAGGTCAAATATGCTAATTGGAAGATTTTTTTCCCCCTGAAAACAGGTGAGGGCTCATTGTCATTTTAAGAGCATAGGGAAACTCTTTAATACCTATATAACTATTAGTTTGAGAGCCAAAAGGACTTGTTGGCATTTGAAAAGTATTGTTCATCTAGAGATAATAGTTTATAGATTGTTTATAGATTGTTGTATGCTCAGTCCTCAGTGGAAGGGCCCCTTAATTGTGACTCAAATAGGGGACAGTGTTGTACACCTGTAATCCCAGCAGGTAGGGAGGCTGAGGCAGGAGAATCTCAAATTTGAAGCTGGCCTAAGCAACTCAGAAAGACCCTGCCTCAAAATAAAAAATAAAATAAAAAAGACTGCGGATGTAGTTCAATGGTAAAGCACCACTGGGTTATATCTCCAGTACTAAAATTAATTAATTAATTTGTGATTTAATTTAATTAGTTAATGTGATTCAAGAACCAAGAGATCAGTGTATCTGGCACAAGTCTATGGGCAAGATAAGGAAATACTCCCCTTAGAAGTATCCTTGGCTTCATGTACCTGAGGCATGAAAAATTCTAAAATTTGTAGAGACAAGAATGTATTAAGCCATAATGATGGCCATGCCTTGTGCTAGATGCCTACATATGTCATCCTCATAAACACTCCACCAGGTATTTTTAACCTAATTTTATCAGAGGGAATTCTCTGGCTTATGAGGAAAAATGACTCATCCAGGGTCATCCATTTAGTGAGTGATGGAGGTATGTTTGTCTGAGACTTTTTTTTCGGTGTATCTTAACAAAGGAAATATTCATGACCCATGGTCCTCAAGTACTGTAAAGATGATGCTAGGAGATAGAGTGTAGATGGCATCTAACCTTTTGCATGAAAACTGCAGGGATGGGCTCTTATAGAGAGATGTGAGCCAGTATGATTTCCATAATTGATTGTGCATTAGAATCATCAGGAATACCAGGGATATACTTACTTTTTTTTTTATTTTGCAAAATATTTCCAGGTAACTTCTATGTAGATAGTTTTTCCCTCGTCTACTCTTGCATGCATGATGGAGAAAAACTCATGAATTAGGTGTAGGGATAAAAACTAGCAACTTGAGACAGAACTCACAGGTAGTAGAGTTTTTAGCCATAAGAGGTTTTGTTTTTAAGTCTGGGCTTGCAATTTGAGTGAAATATGTACAGTCTTTTCTTCAATTTTGTTTCTAAGTGAGTAATCTTTTTGAAGTATTGAGGCATCATTCCCTGCATTGTAAGCATCTCCTGGAATCATAGGTGTGAGAGAGGGCAGGGACCTTGGAAACTGGTCCTGTGACTTCAGAGCGGAGAAGACCAAGACTCAGGGGCTAAAAGTCGCTAGAGTGCAGAGTTGATGCTTAGTCCAGAGCTCTTTCCACCAAGCAATTCTGCCCTCCTTTGTGCTTCTCAATGTCATCAGTCACCCAACTGGTCAAACTTGGTATTCTCTGGGTTTAATCTGAACATCCAATTTTGCCTACCTATAGCTAGCTGTCCCCAGAAACAAACTCTGAGTACTCCCTGTCCACTCAGTTTTAATAATTTAGATTTCTCCAGCAAGCATAAGACCCTAGTTTAGTTTTAAATGTCAGGATTTCCCTATATTTCATTTTCATTTTTAAAGGTTATTCTAATTTAAGTGCGGGGAGAGGGAAGTCAGGCAAGCAGCCTCTCTCTAGTGCTCATATTGTTTCTTTAATGCACTAACCCTGCTTTTAAAATCTTTTCATTTGCCTCTCAGCCATCAATTCAATTTTAAGTGAAGCGTATTTTCTCATTTACTTCCTCAATTATTTTTATGCCAATGCATTTTGGAAAAAAAAAGAAGAAAACATTTACCCCACTTAATCCAGTCTCAATCCACTTTCTGCTTTTGACAGATACCTATTTAGATGGAAGTTTCTTTGTTGGTGCCAGAAAGAACCAAGACTTAGTTAAGGAGCTCGTCAGCCACTGATTTGGGGAAGAGAAAACAGATGACCTCTTGTTCTCATCCTGGACCATTCCCTCTTCCCTCCTTTCTCCATATTTTGGCCCAAAGAATCAGGCCATAAGCTTCCTGGTACATCTTTATACAGATAATTTAGTAATGCAACTTTAGCCTTCTTTTCCCCCAAGGAAGTCATTTTTATAAGGCAAAAATTATTAACCCTTTAGAATCTCCCCCCTTCATCTTTCTATCTTTTAAAAATAGTATTTTTTCCCCTTTAAAGTGTCAAGGAATTGTAAGATAAAGAAAGGGAAATACATTGGATCTGGATTTTCTGTAGTTGGTATCATGTTTCTGGTTGGGCCACTTTGGTAAAAAGAGGCTCAGAAATTAAGATTGTTGAAGGTCTTCACACACCAGCCCACTTGTCATGGAATCTCTTAGTTGAAAATGTTTCTGTATAACCATATGGCAGAAAACTCATAGAGTTTTAATTAAATAACACTTAAATGCAAAGGTAGTTGGTGGGTTGTAGGCTCTGCTTAAAGCTTATCATCTAAAGGAAGAAATTTATTTAAAAATATCTGGCTCATGTATGGCTTCCCATGTAGATTAGGACACTGTCTTTGGACTCAGCATCATGATTAAATTGCAGAGGGAATCCTGGAGAAGAAGTGTGACTTGGGATATATGAACGTAAGGGATGGACACTTGAGAGAGAAATAACACAGCTTTTGTTTTTCCCCAGTCTTCCCTTTTTGTTCCCATGTCAGCTAAGCATGGACCAACCAAAGTTTTTAGGCTCCTGAATTTCAGATTTACCTCTTTAGGAACACCCTTAGGAAAATCATGGAATACATGCAATTTTGTGATTTGCTTTATTTTGACAAACAACTAGGATTTCCCATTCTCCCTAGTCCATAACAGAGTTTCCTGCCTGCCCTCCAAACATACAGAAAATAGCTGCTCTTTGGAAAGGAAAGTGAGACCTTCACCTCGCCTCTGAGAACCCTGGGAATCAGTGTGAGAAGAGGAAGACCTGGAGTGAGCTTTAGGTATCTTGCATAAAAAGAGCTTAGAAATGCAAGGGGCATCATCCGGGGAAAATCTGGACCCCAATTTGAGTAAGCCTCACAAACCATTTAGGATTCCAAGGGGGATAATGTACTGAGCTAGTGGATCTAGGTCCCAGGCAACAGAGTGACTGGAGCCTGGGGAAGCCAGATGAGAACTACAGGGTTCACAGGATAAAGTGAGAAGACGGCCAATGATAAAGGCAAACTTGGATGCTCTATATTGTACCTATGGATGGTGAGTGTGTCCCTAAGGGTCTGTTGGCTCACCCCACCTGTTCCATCTGTGCTGGTACTCAAGTTATAAACTCCTAGTTCCCAGCTCAGGATTGGTCCTGTGGTGCTGGCCCAGGGCCCTACTAATTGAACTCCTTTTCCTGCTGTTTCCTTGTCAGGCCAGTTTGTAGTGGATACTTGAGTCTTCTAGGCTCGAGGAGAGAGGGAGGAGTTTTTCCTGTCCTCTGTGCCTCAGCAATAGCCCCATCCTGCAGGGACAGTCAATGTCAATCTTTTCTCACTTCCTCTGAGGCACCCTGTCTCCCTTCCACAGAAAACTGGTTCCCAGCTCCTCTTTCAAAACTGTCCTAAAACCCCCCTAACCTCTTCCCAGTGCTCCCTCAGCCTAGGATGGTGGTTGCTTTCTGCCGTCAATAGTTCTATGTTACTTCAGCGTCCTCTCTTTACTTTCTCAGTCCTCCAATGTCCTTTGTATCAATTCCTTGTATTAAATTTTCTCTGTTAATGTTTCTGCTTCCCTGACTAGATCCTGACTGAGGCTGGGCTCCGGCTGACTGTTTGAGTTAGGGAACCCACCCTCATTTTCTATATGCTCTTCATACTTCTTCTGGAATTGCACCAAGTAGGCTCACTTAATCCTGATAGCTTGGTAAGGTTGCTTCTGTCCTCACTTCATTTCTGGTGACTCAAGGAAGTCATGTCATGTCCCACAGTTACCCAGTACATGCAGGAACTCGGTTCAAACCCAGGTTTTTCTGATGCGCAGGTCTTTCTCTTTGGATTCCAGCTCGCTGCCTGTGTCTGACTTCCCTCCTTCTGCTCTCCCATCATCCGATACTCCTTTCTCTGAGTGGGGCATGTGGAGTGGGCATCATCTCCTAGGGTAGAGGAATATCAGGGCCCTGAGTGTCCATGAAAGATGGGTGAAGAGGAGGATGATAAGGTCCCAAAGGCAGTCTACTGAGATAGGGGGGCCCATGGATACAATGCCTGGGGTGAGAATACTTCCCTCAGTAGTGAAAATTGGCAAGCCAGGGAAGGGAGAACTGGCTGAGAATGCTTCAGGCAAACCAAGATGGGGTCAGCTGGGGCAGGGGCAGCAGCTGCTTTAAAACATCTGCCTTTCTCCTAAGAAGGATTAGACACCCTGAGAAAGATTAAGCCACGAAGAAAATGAAATATCTTCAGCATTATTCTAGCACCTTGTATTTGCAAATCTTTAGAATACATGGAGTACTATACAGTTTAAAACATTGTACCATCTGATGATGCAATAACCGTGGAACTGTTTACTTTTGGATATTCTGGCTGTTAAAATGCTGTTTCCCTTTTCCCTTTCACAGCTAAGAAGTTCAGAATCCAATGGGTAGCCCAACTTTAACAAAACAGTAGATCTCTGTGGTATTATGACTATGATGATTGCCCTCACTTTATTTTATCTGCTGTCATTTTATTTCAACATATTTTATTTTTATAAATGACAACGTATGTCATTTATTTCAACATATTTTATCTTATATTGCATACCTCTTGGTGAATCTTTTCAAAATCTTTTGGAAAATTATCCAGGATATCTCTACTTCCAACGACATCTTTATCTGTACACTGGTCTATGGTTTCTTCTCTGGGTCCACTAATACTTCAATTTTACTGACAATTATTCCTCATCTACCTCCATCTGTACCTTTATCCACATTCATAACTATGAGGGAGGCAGGGACAGTCCAACTCTGCCCTTATAGTTTTCCAGTTGTGTGTTTTTATACCCAGATTTGAATATGAAAGCATAAGTAGGAAGCTTTTTGACACGAAGATGGTTCACATCTGGTCTTGGAAACCTCCAGTATGTTTCCACGATAAAGCCATCCATTGACAGACACACTAATGGGCCTGTGATATAGAACCCAAAACTTAAAAAGTTCTAACCCATCAAGAAATCCCATTCATCATTTCATTTTTTGGAAAGGATATAAAAAATGAAATGTCAGAGCTATAATGTCAGGACCGTTTCAAATGTCAAGTGCTTGTTGTTGCATAGCCAGGCTGTCTGCTGTTCTGATCAAACCTCCAACTGGCATAATAATTACAGATGATACATCACATTTTCATGCACAACTGGATCCAGATTTATAACAAATCAGATGGAAACTTTCTCACTGCCCGGCCTGAAGTTTTCTGCTTTTCTTGCATAGCTTAAGACTTTTGCTTTGGAGCAAAACATTAATTACTAATTCAAGACAGCATTCAGAGTAAGGAATGAGAAATAGTGCAGAAAAAAAATTCTCAAATAGACCATAACTCAGTCATTTATAATATACAAATACAACCAGAGCCAAGAGGCAGTGAACACATTTGCCAAATGCATGTTTAATCTTAGGATGCTAAAATGTGGGGATACTTCCCAGACAATGCAGATCTATTTCAAGATACAGATTAATTTTAAGTGTGCAAGGGCATACATGCAAGCTCTATTCTGAACTGAAAGGTGTGGAGACAATTCTTCAGTTTAATCATCATCTTGGAATCTGCAGAAAGGGTGCTAATGTACAAACAGAATATCAACAATGCAACTGGTTAGGATCTTCATGGAAGTTTCTACTGGCTTAAAGTAATACTATATTCATAAGCCTATATGAATTATAATAAAGACTGAAACCAACAGTATGCACATAGGGAAGATTTCATTTTTTCTCTACTGGAAGTTTTGTGCTCACTAAACTCTGGCAAGGGATTCTCACAGCGACTTCATTTTCACCTTCCCTAGACCAGCCCTGTCAGGGTGTTTGGAGGAGTCTCTCCAGCGTCTGGCTGCTTCCCATTGCAGATTATTTTCAGCACATTGGAAAGGTCAAAGCTCTTGGAAACAATCTCCAGGAGATCCCGATCTTTTTCCATGCCATTGATAAATTCTTCTAAAGTCAATTCCCCTGGAAAATAACAAATGAACAATTAACAAGAGGCTTTGTCCGTACCACTCATTGGCACCTAGCAATACATTCACCATGGTTGATATTTATTGATATTCTTATTTTGGTGTCCTTTCACCTCTATGAGACTGTAAGTTCTTTAAGATCTCTATATGAAAAAAGCACTCAATGATGGGATTGCCAGTGAAAATAAAGATGATGAATACAATATACTTTTAGTTTTAGATGAGAATATCAGGAAATGTAACTGATGAAATACAGGCACACATGTTTTTGCATCTCTACACAATATTGGTTAATTGACCTTGAATTCTGAATACATGACCAACTCATAAGAGCTTGACAAGTTGTAGACTTCTAGGGTCAGGAGGGGATGACGGTTCAACAGGCTGTTTTCAATGTTCTTCTGAGAAATAATTTCAGGGACTGCTCAAAGCTGTGAGGAAATAGAAACATTAATTTTTCCATATATTATTATTGATCAATAGTTCTCTTCTTCTTTTCTGTTTTTTTGATGCCCAGTTGTATCACTTTGACCGAAGCCTTTGCCTGTGCTGGCCAGCCAGTGCTGTAAATCCATCGCCTTATCCTCCTGGGTTCTGGCTACCGTCGTTTTTCACTAGCCTTATCCATGAGATAACTTGTTAACATTTTTTTTTGGGAGGGGGTAGGGGATTCCATGTTGACACAAATCATTTGGATTGGAATTATAATTGTGATCAAAATGAGGGGTGCAGGTGTAGTTCTTGATCTCAAGGAGATGGTCCCTGATGGGGTTTGTAACTAGGTGAAAGATCAGCCAAGGACAAGTCGGAAGCAGTTCTTAGCCAAAGAAAGGGCACCCCGGACAGAAAGTTAGCAGGAACTGCATCAGAAGTCAAGCTGACGAAGCATTCATGACAGAGTCTGCCCAGAACCCCAGCTCACAGCAGTGAGGAGAACCCCCTGTGTATCACAGGGAAAATATAACACAGAATAAATCAAAGTGAAGTAGAGAAGACTGCAAATAATCAAGAGAGGTAAGGGTGTGTTGGGCCAGTCCCATGTATGTGATGATGATGGAGGCAAGGGACCTAATACAACAGACACTAGTATGGCAGTATGTAAAAAAGTGGATGTGGAACCGATGTGAATCTGCAATATGTATACGGGGTAAAAATGGGAGTTCATAATCTGCTTGAATCAAATGTATGAAATACGATATGTCAAGAGCTTTGTAATGTTTTGAACAACTAATAATAAAAAATAAAATAAAGAAAGAAAGAGAAATTAAATAAATAAATAAATAAGCAAAGTATGACCACCTTTGAAAAAGGAAGCCAAGGTTGGTAAATTTCCAACCTCAAACAATTCAAATTTGTGGGGGATCATGGCCAAAAGAGAGGTGGGAACAGAGATGGGGTGCTGGCATCTATTCCGACTGCTGGGTTACTAAGCTTGGTTATCGCTGCTGGTGAAGGAAGCAGCTGTGGCTGAAGGTCCTGGGAGCGAGTTGCCATCTCAGCCGAAAAGCAACCGCAGTTACTGACGGGAAATGGGGAAAGACAGAATTCTTCATGGCTGTCTTTTCCCTTTTCTTCGGAATACCTGTGAACTCTACATATTCACTTTTTTTCTGTGTTACCTAACCAATTACAGTAAAAATAAATCCCTTTTGCAGCTTATTAACTGCTACCTACAGTAGCTTAAAATGTTTACCATATCTAAACTACTTCTTTTGAAATTTTCCCATTTTTCCTTCTAGCACTCAACATTCATTCATCAAGCATTTATTAAGACCTAAGTACCATTTCCATTCCACTACCAAATGGTTACAACCACTGCAACCCACTTCAGGGCTATAAACATTGGGTGCTCAGAAAGCATATGCTGACAAATTACTTTTTTAATCTGTTGTTCTTTCCATTGCTTCCTAATCCTCTTGAATTTGACTATGGTTTATGCCCAAACAAATTAAAAGGATGGTTTCTAGGATGATCCCTAGAGAGGATCACCTGTGAATATCTAGCAGCTTCCACCAAAGAATCTACCAGCAAAGAGCCAAAGCCTGCAAGAGATGTTTGAGCTGAGATCACAGGACTCAGGGGGACCTAAGGTGGCTACTGAGGGTTTATTATCTTGTTTTATATTTAGAGATATGTTTCAATTTTTGTGGGACATAAATTAGAAATTGTACATTTTTATATGTATATATATATATTGTAATTATGTAATTATATATATATTATATATATATATAGTGTAACTGATACTTACATTATTTAGGCTATTTGTTGTGTTGGTAGAAACAGGTTCTACTAGGAAACCCAAAGTTCAGTAATACAGGTGTTCCTCTCTCACTCACCCCCAATCCAATTTTAGCAGCATCACTAGTAATTGGACAGCTACTCATAGATATTTAGTTTAGTCCTAGTTTTGCAATCTGGTTATCTTGTTGCTATTCTGGATCATTCATTTCTTTTCACTAACATCTTAAATAATCTTTTATAATAAAAGAAAACATCACTGTCCCACAAAATAAAATAAAATAAAATAAAAAGCCAAAATTGATTGTGCATACCCACATTAGCATTTTTGCTCTGAAGAAGTCAGCTTGGTTTTAAAAGAAATCATCTAGTGGAAAGAAAACTGTGTTTCAGTTCTCATTCCTCTTTATCATTTCATGAAAAATTGGGCTGGGGTTGAGAAATTAGCAAAGATGGGGTGGGGGTGATTGTGGATATGAGGATGACCAGGTTTTCCAGGGAGGAAACAGGTGAAGAGTTTCAATGAGATATAAATTTTGTGTTCATCAACAAGGTGACAGACACCTGAGCCATTTAGCAGCCTTTTGTAGAAGGTTCCACCTGCTGCCATTTCTTCTCCGTGGGGAAACTCAGTTCCATCTTGCCTCCTGGGGGTTCTCAGTTTCCCAGTTGGGTTCTGTGGGACCCTGCTGGCTTTTCACAATGTTCCAGCCCAAAGGCACTGATCTTTCTGGTCAGCCGCTCGGTGGAATATCTCCTTTTATGTTCTGTCTCTGTTTTCTTTTATCTCAAATATCTGCTCCACGGTCACCCTCTCTGCCTCCCCTTTTCACTTTATTATGAACCTCTTAGGTCCTCTTTTTTCCTGTACTATTTGGCTCTGTGTTAAACTTTCCTAGGCACTTTTTGCACTTGATGCTGTGACAACATCTGCAAACCTTCCTTCAATCATATCAAGAATAACTAACTCTTGACCAAAGAGTGGGAGAACGTGGACTGTTATCGTTTGGGTAGCAAAACCTGTAGAATCCCTGCTAAAATTATCCTGACTTGTTGTTTTCTGTTTCCATTTTATAATAATATGAATGTTCAGCATCAATTTCCTGTCGTAGTGATTCTGTTCTAGCTCCCCTTCTTGATGCTTTTGTTCATAACATAAAAATAAAACTGATTTGTTAAATTAAAACAATAGTATAGACTCATGTAAAAAAATTCAAACATTACAGAAAGGTGTAGTGAAAAAGAATCTCCTTTTGCTTTTCTCTGGTCCTTAGTTCCACTTTCCATAGGTCATTAAATCCTGCTAATCAGGAGTTACATTTTGCATAGGCATACATACATTGATTTCCAAAATATTTTTTAATTGTCTTTCTTTCTGCAGATAGCACCATATGTTTGTTTCTTCTTTCATTTTTCATTGGATGTCTTCTTTTTATGAGACATTCACTTTGCAGTTACCTAATATGTACCAGGGCAGGGAATATCCAAATAAACAAGAAATTGTTCTTGCTTTCATGAAGCTTCTACCATTTCATTTTTTTTTAGAATTATTCCTGTATTACTCTTTACTTAGTCTTTTAATTTTGTCATACTAACTATTATGATACTTATGTAGAATACTTCCTAATTCTTTTGCATTTTTCTATCAAGAGAGAGAGGAGGTTGATCACTTTTTTTGCAAACAATTTACAATCAAATTGGGATTCTCATGTATGTTCTTGAAAGTTTTGTTGTTGTTGTTGTTGTTGTGTCTTTGTATACTATAATTGTCTTTATCCTTTTCTGTTGTTTGGTTTTTTTGGTACTGGAGATTTAACCTGGGGACACTTCACCTCTAAGCTATATCTCCATCCCTTTTTATTCTTCATTTGAGTCAGGGTCTCACTAAGTTGCTGAGGACCTCACTAAATTGCTGAGACTAACTTCTAACATGACCCTCCTGCCTCAGCCTCCTAAATTGCTGGGATTACAGGTATGTGCCATTGTGCCCGGCATGATTATCTCTATCTTTGGTTTCAATATTCATTAGATGAGGGCTGGGGATGTGGCTCAAGTGGTAGCGCGCTCGCCTGGCATGCGTGCGGCCCGGGTTCGATCCTCAGCACCACATACCAACAAAGATGTTGTGTCCGCGGAGAACTAAAAAATAAATATTAAAAATTCTCTCTCTCTCTCTCCTCTCTCACTCTCTCTTTAAAAAAAAATATTCATTAGATGACCAGATACCAATGATGTGCTTTGCCTTTTATTTTGAGAGATCAAAAATATGTATTCATATAGTCGATAGTGCCCTGATACACTTAACTGAACATCTATATTTCTACCAATACTGATGTTTTGATAATAATGGCATAAGCAATTAAAATTTATAATGAGGTATATATACTTATTATGCAAATGTGAAGAGTCTCCTTTGTAATAACTCCTCCTTTTATGTGAATGAAATGTTTTATGTTTGTCTTCTCTGTCAAATACTGGCCCAATCCTTTTACTTTTATGACTTTTTCTTTTTTGTCCTCTGTTATACTGGGCTTTGTCCAACACTAGAATTTTTAACATCTTTTGCTTGACACATGACATGATCCATTTGTCTTGATGAGATGATGGAAAAGCCTCTGGTAATTTTTCGTATAAAAGCAAATTTTAGCCAGGCACGGTGGCACATTCCTGTAATCCCAGTGATTCCAGAGGCTGAGGCAGGAGAATTGCAATTTCGAGGTCAGGCTCAGCAATGTAGTGAGGCCTTGCATAACTTAGCAAGACACTGTCTTAAAATAAAAAATAAAAAAGGGCTAGGGATGTAGCTCAATGGTTAAGTGCCCTGGGTTCAATCCCTGGTATAAAAAAAACAAAACAAAACAAAAAACCCATCAAATTTTATCAATTTTAACTTTGTATATGCATTTGCTAAGAATCAGTAACTCGTTGTTATTCTAAATTATATGTGTTTGTTTATGTGTATTTTTTTTCTTTACCTAAGATATAACTTTCTGTCAGAGAAAACAATTAGTGTATACAGTTTTGTAAATTATTTTAGAAACCATACTGTATGGCTCTTTTCTGTCATTGACAAATTCTTCCAGCTCTCAGAGCCCGTTTCTGTAAGCTCAGCGATAGCCTGAACACAGCTTCTCTCTTCTGGATTCACATCTCATTTTGACCCAGCCCTTTCTATTTTAAGACCCCTTTTAACCACATTCTCCACTGTATTGGTTCCTTACATTTGCCTCTATGGAATCACTCTAGTTAGTAAAGAAAGGGTCCTGCATCCTTCTTTTGCTGCCTGGAACACATTATCTGTGTCCTCCAACTATTAGAAAGTTCATTTTTTCCCTTGTACACCCAAGTCCTCCTACTTCTCCAAGGGAGGTGGCTTTTCTATTCCCTGACTCCAGGCACCAGAAGCAGTACTCATGGATGTTATCTATCTGCTTGCCTTGTCCTTTAGAAATTCACTGGAAAAGGTCTTAAACATTCACGAGGTCCTGCATACCTCCAAGTACTCATCCTTCTGTACCAATGTTGTTAGCCCTGGCCTGAAAAGCTTTTTCCTCTGGGCTCGATTTCTGCCATCCTGCAGCACCTCTTAGATTAAATTTAAAATGAAATAGAACAAAACTGACAGCATTTCTCTTGATGGCTTCCATCAAACAAATTTGGTTGCAAATTTCAAATAAGATTTCATTGGCCTTGTCAAACCCTCCTCTCTCCATTTCCCTGATCTGTTTCCAGCCTCCCTCACACTCCTTATCTCCTCTGAGTAGGCTGACTCTATTTCTTGCAAGCTTTCACATGCAAGGGCTTATTTTATTCTTTGACCTCAATGTTCTAAGAGAATATA
Organism: Urocitellus parryii; assembly: GCF_045843805.1. NCBI lineage: Eukaryota > Metazoa > Chordata > Mammalia > Rodentia > Sciuridae > Urocitellus > Urocitellus parryii. Next base: position 158,115,870 of record NC_135532.1, read on the forward strand.
CTGACTTGAGACTGGGGAGAGGCAGATCTAGGATTTGGCCCTTGGATGAAGAGCAAGACTGTTACTACTGATGTAACTCCAAATTGTTTTCTCATAACTCTATTCATGTCCCATCGCTAGATTCTTTCTCAGTGGTGGCTTTCTTTGAACTTCTTCCCAGCCTCCTCACCAGCCACGCAGAGCCGCCACCTTTGACTATACAAATGCCAGTCAACTTAGGAACGTTGGCCTCTACTGCCCTCTTGTGTCCACTGGAAGAAGTGACCTATAGTGGGCAGGCTGATTCCATGGAAGGATTCCTTAGGAAGGATGACAACATGACTGGAATCTTCATGCCTCTTTTTCTCTTTCTGATTGCTTTATATTTTCACACTGACAAATTTTTTGATTTTCAAGAACCATTCCTAGATTTCTGCCTCAATCTCAAGTCAAATGTTCACCTACCCGTTTACTGAGATCAAATCCACTAAGGATAGGCATTCTCTGGTCTCTTGGAACGTCTGTCTTCTCTCTCTACCCCTGCCTCTAAAAAGAAAGGCACTGCTAACGAGGAATGCAGATTTCAGGAAAGAAAGAGAGGATGGAGAAATGAGCAGAAAGAGCATAAATGTGAAAGGACAGAAAAGGCAGATATGAAGACAACTATGGATAATCCACCAGAAAAGTATAGTCAAAGGAAAGGAAAAAGTCAGATTGTAGAAACTCTAGTTAAAGGAAGGCTTCCTACAGTGGGACATCGTGAGTTTATTTGTAAATTTTTTTGGAACATCTCCACTAGGGAGGTAATAATTAATAAAGCATGACCTGGAGTAAACAGAAGGCAAATCATCCCATATTATCCCAAGTCCATTCTGTTATCCTGTTTATAGACCCCAAAGTGTCAAGCAGCACACATTGAATACAAATATGGTGAACAATATTTGCTTGGTTGAATTGTACTGACAGGAGAACACTGGACCCACCAAGTTATGAAACCCAGGGCACAAGTGGGGTTCTCTCAGGAGTTTCCTGCTTTTTCTATATGACACCCCCATTCCCTATCTTCTATTTTGTAAGAAAAATGGGTCAGAGGAGAGTAGCCCCCTTACCATCATTGTTTACATCTGCCTTTTGAAGCACCAAGTTGACGAATTCCTCAGGATTCATAGTATGTTGGCCATTGAGGGCTTGTACAGCCTGCAAAAAGACATTAAATCAGAGAATTCAACTTTGCTGGAAGCACATATATTTTTTTTGTAACATTTCTTCCCCAGTGTGACAGGATTTGAGGATGTGTTAATGTAAGTTTTGCTATCCAACCTGTTTCAGTTGCTTAAAATAAATAAAGATAAAAGATTGCATGTCAGTTCTAGGTAATGGGGCTTGGAAATTAAATTAACCGAAGAAAGTCTGATTTTTTTTTAAATTTCACCCAGCATAAAGGGATCCATTCAAAAGATGCAAAAAAAAAAAAAAAAAAAAAAAACCCTTGGAGAAAATAATGTAGTGGTCACGCTTTTGAGAATTCTGAAAAGAGGTATTGTTCTCAATTTTGGATGGATTTGCTTGGATCTTACAGATGAACATAAGTGTATGAACAGAACTCTGCCAGTATGTCGGGCTTCCTCTCCGGCTTCTGCCATTGGCATTCTGGGTCTTTGTGCCCCTTTTGAAGGATGATGGACTGGAAAGATAGATATATATGCCTTAGGAGAATGCTGAATTTTTCTCACGTTCTACCAGCACCTTTTCATCATAAAAGTTGTCAGGAGACCCAAGCAAATGACATTTTCCAGCCTTCCTAGAAGGAAGATTTAGCCCCTCCCTAAAGGCAACTAAATTAAATGACCCAGATTTGACATAGAAATTCATAATAAAAGAGGATTAGTCATCTGGAGATTTGGACATAATTATCTTGATTGAGCATGAAGGAATCTTTAGAAAATTTGCTGGCAACATATTTCACTTAGAGGTCACCATCTTAAATATGACTGTCTCTCTTGCTGCTTTCCAAGCGCTACTAATGTTGATTCCAAAATTAATAATTATAAACCATGCTAAAGCACCACTCTTGGCCTTCGTGAGTCCAGGTCTCACCGACTTCACAGTTAAACACAGGACAAAACTTAAAAGTGACCATTACATACATGTAGTATCAAATTGGCTAAATACAACTTTGGTTTCTCAGTGTTCAGGGCATAGACCCCCCCCAAAGCCTAGAAAACTTGGCTAAGTGTCTAGTATCCCCACCTCTAGAAGCAATACTAGAGTATTATAACAGTTATAATAAGGATTGTGAAATCTTGACTCATCCATTACTCATTTCCAGATAACCTAAGCAAGAGTGAAATACTGATTGGGAGGTTGACAAGGCCCAAGGGGATATTTCTGGAAGGAGCTGTCATCTTGCTGTTTTGTTTTTTTTTTTCCTTTTCTCATAGGAGAAGCAGAGTAGGGGATGGACAAGGAGACAGGGTTTTCTTTCTTCTTGTCCTTCTCCATTAGCATCTCTACTCTTTCTCCTCTGCTAATCAGTCTCTGAGCAGGAGGAAGTAGGAGAGAAGGGAAATAGGAGCATTATTACTTGGTAGGTACTATCATGGCTGGCTAGCTTCAGTGCTGTCTGGAACCATCAGGTGTTTTTTAAGTTTGCTCTTTCTCTGAGATACTCCCCCATCCGTTATTGAGACTTTCTTCTGCAATTCCCTAGACACGAATCATGCATCTTGTTTCCAGCCGATCCCTTTCCAGGGCAGTTTCTCAACCTCCACACCACTGACATTTTGGAACAGATCATTCTTCCTTGTGAGGGGTTGTTCTGTGCATTATCGAATGTTTAGCAGCATCCCTGGTCTCTAACCAATAGATGGCAATAACAACACCCTGTCCCTGACTCTCCCATGAACCAAAATGTCTCCAGACATTGCTAACTGTCCTCTGGGTGGGAATTCTCCTGGGTGAGAGCCTCTGCTCTAGGTTTACTCTGGCTCTGGTCTCCAGAGTCTCCCTTACTCCTCCTGGTGGCCCATTTGGACAGAATCTAACAAAACTCTGCCAGCCTCCTCTTCCAGAGATCTACACAGGATCTACGGAAAACATTCAGGCATTCTTTGTTCCAACAAATTCTATGAATGCAGATGTTTCCATTTTAAACTGCTTCCCTCTCCTTTGCCCTCATGGTCTGCATCTTTAGACTTCTCACGTAGGACTCAAAGATGAGACATCCTGTTTCCCAGTGGCAGCCACATCTCAATTGTTTCTCTTGTTACTGACTTCAGGAGTCCCACTTGGTAACTCCTCTCAAAATTCCTTCTCAAAAACCCTTCTCTCATATGACCCTGAGGATCGCCTTCCATTTCCATGCAAGATAATACAAATGGAAGAAATGATTTACAGTAGAAGGGGTAGAGAGAGAAAAGGGGAGGGGAGGGGAGGGGAGGGGAGGGGGGATAGTAGAGAATAGGACAGACAGCAGAATACATCAGACACTAGAAAGGCAATATGTCAATCAATGGAAGGGAAACTGATGAGATACAGCAATTTGTATACGGGGTAAAAGCGGGAGTTCATAATCCACGTGAATCAACCGTATAATATGATGTATTAAGAACTATGTAATGTTATGAACGACCAATAAAAAAAAAAAAACAAAAACCCTTCTCTCAACTGTTTCATGCCCTGGAAGTAAGATTAAGATGTAAGAAGCTCTTTTGTAAATTCTAAATGTGCTCTAGTGCAGTACTTCCTCCACTCTCTTGACATCTGGCTGAACTCCACTTTAACATCCTTATTGTATGTAGGGAAAACTTAGGTTATACAATATTATTATTATTTCCCCTGTTATTTTTTCCAGTTGCTACTGATAGAAAGAATGTTCTTAGGCCACTTTTTAAATAAGTATATGTTCTAGGTACACTAATTTATTTAAGCATTTTCCCTTATAAATTTTTATTATCCTATTCTTTTTATTCTTTATGATTGCTTTTTCTGATGAAAAGTAAGTAATACTGACTCTAAATTAAGGGTGATTTTTAGCTGCTTGATGCAGACAATCACATTTCCAGGAAATTTGTTCTGAGTAATGCTTTGGTGGCGTTCCCTAAGATTTTTATGCTTTGTTTACGTCTTAATTGTTTGTAGAATAACCTAGGGTATATTCATTTAAAAGTATATTTTAAATTTTATGTGAGATTAGACTCCATTGGATACTTTAAATTCCTGATTTTGTGGTGCAACATGAAAGATAAATGCAGAATTTCTGAATTTTTATGTTTAGAGAGTGTAATTGCAAAGTGCATCAGTACTTTTTTTTTTTTTTTTTTTTTGCTGTTGTTGGCAAATGAACTCTGTGAGACTGAAGCAGTAACAATGCCAGTATTGAATTCTTTTCATGTTGGCTAACTCTACATTTGCTCATTTAGCTTTACATTTTTATCCGCTTTATCCATTTGTTAAGATGTTTGATTTTAATTATTATAGTTTTACACACTTATTTTTTTCTAGCATTTTTGCTGATATTTCTCCTGCATACTTTGTTTATAACTTAGCTCCATTGTCTATAAAAGAGTGAATTTGGACCAGATTATCTCTAAGACATCTGACTATACTTAACTCTCTTTCATGCCATGTTACAAGACAGTGTATCGCCTTAATAGTGTTTATTGAACCTCTTATTTACATTTGGGTACAGTGTCCTGCTTAATTACTTTTTGCTCTTGGATCCTTTTTATTTCATACCGTTAAAATGACTACCCCCTACTCTACTGGAGGCAGTGTTGGGAGGGTGAATTATAAAGGCACTCATTGAACTTTAGTGTTGGAAAGGATCTGAGATCCCTGATTTAGCTCTTAGAAATATATTGGTTCATTTCCAGAAAGATTAGCCCTTATGTACTTCAATCTTAGTTCATGTATCTTGCTATATATTTATAAACCATCTTGTATTTTAACTGATCCTTGCAAGACTTTCTGCACTGAGGCAGAGAAAAAATACCAGTTGCTTTAGAAATTTGTTTTTGATATTTATTTCCTTTTTCATCCCAATGCTCTGCAAAATTTTGTGAACTTCAGAGTGGACTGCACCAAGAAAAAAAAAATGTTAATTTGCAGTTGCACATTCAGTTACCAAAAGGAAAAGTGAGACTCACATTGCTTCAGCAATTCAACATGTCAATCCCAAGAATATCCAACTACATGGGAAGCTGTCACCTGTTCTTGCAAAGGATACTTCACTACCACTTACCACAAAGATGTTCCGCAGCTCCTTTTTGTCAATAGAACCATTTCCATCAGAATCACACATCTTAAAATACCATTTTAATTTTTGCTCAATTTTTCCTTGTACCATTAGATTTACGGCAGCAATAAACTCTACAAAGTCGATATATCCATCCTATGGAAAGAAAGGTAGAAAGGGAAATAAGTATTTAAGAAGAATAATTGTTTTTTTTACTTGATAAGTCATCATTCATGAGCAGGACCTTTAGAACAAGTTGATACAACCCAACATATTTCAGCATAAATTCTTCCCTAGTATTTTGTTAAAAAATAATAGATAACCTACCGTTTATAGAAATAAGTACTTTAATTTTATGGTTAAATGCCTTAAATCTGCATTATTGTCAGAGTAGTTTTGGGTTCACGGCAAAATTCAACAGAAGGTGCACAGATTTCCTATGTGTCCCCTGTCCCTACACATGCACAACTCTCCCCATTATTGACACCTCCTACAAGAGTGGGGCAGTTTTTTCAACTGATGAATCTACACCAGCACACCTTTTTTTATCCAAAGCTCACAGTACGTTAGAGTTTACTCTCGGTGTTATAAATTCTCTGGGTTTGGACAAATGAATAATGAGGTATTCCCATGATTATGGCATCATGTATAGTAGTTTACTGCTCTGAAAGTCCTCTGTGCTCTGCTGATTCCGATTTCCTTAACCTCTGGTAACCAGTGATCATTTTATTGTCTCCATAGTTTTGCTTTGTCCAGAATGTCGTAAGGTTGAAATCGTACAGTGCATAGTCACTTCAGATTAACCTCTTCACTTAATAATATGCATTTAAATTTCTTCCATGTCTTTTCATGGTTTAATAGCTCATGTCTTTTCAGCACTGAATAATATTCCATTATCTGGATATACCCTTAGTTTATTGTTTCACCTACTGAGGTCTTGATTGCTTCTACATTGGCAATTATGAATAAAGTTGCTAAGATATTCAAGTGCAGATTTTTGTGTGGATATATGTGTTCATCTCCACTTGGTAAATATCAAGGTATTTGGTAGTATAGTAAGGGTTTGTTCAGTTTTTAAGAAACCACCAACTCAAAGGTGGCTCTTAATTTTGTTTTCCAACAAAAATAAATGAGAGTTCCTGTTGCTCCACATCTTCACCAGCTTGGTGTTTACAGAGTCCTGGATTTTGGCCATTCTAAAGGCATGTAATGGTATCACCTTGTTTTAATTTCCAATTCCTTACTAACATATGATATTCAGCATCTTTCCATGTTTATTTGCCACCCATGTATCTTCTTTAGTGAATTCTTTGGTCCATTTCTTAATCAGGTTTTTGTTTTCTTTATGGCTAAGTTAGGAGAGTTCTTTGTGTATTTTGGATAATTGTTCTTTATCAGCGAGATCTTTGACAAATATTTTCTCCCAGTCTATATCTTATCTTTTCATTCTCTTGACAGTGTCTTTTGCAGATCAGAAAATTTTCCTTTTAATGAACTCCAACTTATTCTTTCATTCATGGATCACACCTTTGGTGTTGTTTTTTAAAAGCCATCACCACATTCAAGATCATCTCGATTTTCTTCTATGTTTTCTCTCTGAGTTTTAGAGATTTTCATTTTGTGTTGAAGTGTGTGATTCGTTTTGAGTTAATTTTTATGAAGGTTATAAGGTCTTTGTCTTGATTATTTTCAACCATTTGTTGAAAAGATTGTCTTTTCTCACAGTGACTTGCCTTTGTTCCTTGTCAAATATTAGCTAGACATATTCATGTGGATCTATTTCTGGGCTTTCTATTCTGCATATTGATTTATTTGTCTACTCTCTTGACAACACTACACTGTCTTAATTGATACAGCTTATAATATATCTTGAGGTCAGGTAGTGTCAGTCCTCCAATTTTACTCCTCTCCTTCATTATTGTGTTGGCTCTTCTGGGTCTTGCCCCTGCAGGTAAATTCTAGAATCAGTTTGTCAATATCCACAAAATAACTTGCCAAGATTGTGATTGGTTTGCATTGAATCATTAGATCAAGTTGAGAAAATGATCATCTCAACCATAGTGAGTCTACCTGTTCACGAATATGGAGTATTTCTCCATTTATTAATTATCTGAATTATTTTACCAGAGATTTGTAGTTTCCCTCATATAGACCTTGTACTTATTTTATTATATTCATACCTACTTCATTTCTTTGCTTCTACTGTAAAAGACACTGTGTTTTGGGTTTCACATACCCCATGATGATTGCTGGTATATTGGAAAATGATTTACTTTTGTACAGTAGCTTTGTTTCCTACAATAGTGATATACTCCTTCATTAACTGCAGGAGGTTTTTCTATCAGTTCTTTTGGATTTTCTATATAGACATTTATGTCATTTGCAAACAGAGACAGTATTATTCCTTTCCAATCTGTATATCTTTTATTTCTTTTTCTTGTCTCATTGCATTATCGAGAACTGCCATATGATGTTGAAGAGTAGTGAGAATAGACATCCTTGCCATGTTCCTGATATTATTGGGAGAAATTCTGGTTTCTCATCATGAAGTTTCATGCTTGCTGTTGGGTTTTTGTAGATATTCTTTACCAAGAGGAGATGTAGTGCCTTTTAAAAAAAATGTTTACTTCTTATGCCAATGAAATTTTGAAATATTGTGACAGAAGACTGAATCCTTACTCCTGAGCCCTTTTCAGGAGTATCTTCTGAGTGTCTGCAGATTGGGTCCTCTCCTCAGAGAATTTTTAATAGAAGGAAAACATATCTAACAAATAAATTCTGTATACCTTTTTATAGAAACTGGTTGATATTTTTGGGCAGATAAGCTTTAGTCTAGGAAAATTTCTTTAAATGCATAATTTAAAACATGAATCACAATTTATGAGTCTGTTTTTCTATAAAGATTATGCTCTATTAGTCAATTCTGGAAAAGATTATTTAAGGATTATCAGCTTAGGTAGTTCCCCTTGTTTTAAACTGATAAAGAACATTTTCAGTTGAAACAGAGATAGTCTATGTCACTCTTAAGAATCATAATTTTCAAATCCTGCACTCAAAAATGCTGAACTACCTTAAGAAAGGTATACATCTCTGAGGTATATTTAACATGACATCTTATATCCAAATTTGGCAGGACAGGACAGTTACTTTTTTGGAAACAAGACTGGAGATTTAGAGGAAATAAATAGGGTAGACAGTAACCAACTGTGGATTAATCTGCTCCCAGCCCTTTCTTCTGGCCTTTGGATCTGACCATTTAGTACAGCTCTTCTCTGGGCAGTTACTGGATGAGTTTACCAAGGGTCACAGGAGCATCCTTTCTGTAAACCTGGCTTATTAATAAGGTCATTTTCCAGATTTTCCATAAAAAATTTATTTGATGATGGTTTGTTTCACTTTAAGAGTTCCATCTCAGTGATCACAGCTTTTGGTGTCACCTGCATGATGAATGGCAATAGGCTAGATTGAGCATTGTTGCCTGTAGAACATTTGTTGTTTTATTATCAGGCACAATGCCTGTGTGCCCATAACACCTTCCAATCCAGGCTCCATAGCTCTGGGCAAACCCTACCAGGACGTGAGCATATGTACTTTCCACTGAACCGTTTTTAAACAGGCAGCCTGGATAATCTAAACCCAGAGCTGATTTGGGGTGAGGGAACCTTTCCTTTTAGACCAGGACATTCTCTTTAAAAAACTTCTGGAAGCAAATCTTTCCATTTTCCTTTCAATATTCTTTTATGCAGCAGGATAAATTAATCCTCATGATCCACAGCCAACTCTTCTTTCCAACTATCCCTCTATTAATATTTTGTAGAAATGTGCACTACTCTGATAAATAGCTTTTGTTAATTTTGGAGGGTTTTAGGTGAATGTTTATGTGTAAATCAGAGGAAAAAAATGATTATTGTCTTAAGATATCTGTAGATTTCAAGGGCAGGAGATGGAGATAATTATTACAGAAAAGGTGAAGAGATTTTCCTACAAGTGTGACTGGAAAGAATGCAGGGAGAATCCCAATGGCTTTTCGGGGGAACGCTCTGAACCTCAATAGCTGAGCTACAGAAGCTCCTGTGGCACACCACAGAACTGTCTAGAGATGTCTGGTTCTTGTGGCCTGAGCCGAGGTGGAATCCATAAATTCCTGCCATCAGAATCCTATGAATGGTAATGAAACACACAGATTCCTAGATTTCCTACCCCATCTCTAAAACAAAAACAGACAAAAAAAAAAAAAAAAAAAAAAAAAACTCAGTATCAAATAACAAAGCTGCTCAAGATGTAGTTCTAAGAACCTGCATTTATAAAGCTCCCCATTTGGCCTCATATATCCTAAGATTTGGGAACCACAGACTTAATTGCTTTTCTCATCCATATCTTAACTTTGTAGCTAGTTTTGCCATCCCAGCCATCTCTCCCAATGGTCTTTTTAATTGTGACCTATTGCAAGGTGAATTAGCGTAACTTTATTAAGACTGGTTAGGAAAAAAAATAGGGCTCACACCTTTCCGTCCCAGAATGACACATTCATAAGAACATGTTCCAACAATCAAAAATTAATTTCAAAATAATGAAAAGTTCTTCACTTGCCCTTCTGGAACGAACACAAGTTGCAAGACATCTCTGGATTTCCTCACAACACCCGCTTCCTCTCCCATCTGCCTCTCCACGCACACCCTGCTGCTCTATCTTCAGCAGCCTCCGTTCCCGGCTTGCTCACTGCCAGCCCTAGCCTGAGAACATTTCTTTCTTTTATCCCACCAATTTTTCTCAAAATTCTGCATCACAAATTCTAAAAAATTAGTTTGGTGATGGCAGAACGTCCTTTGAACCTGAGGGAGGGGATGGGGCTAAAAGCATGCAAAGCCATAATTGCTTCAAGTAGTCCTCAGGAAAGAAGAGGGAGAGAGCATGCATATCAAAATGATTCCAATCCCAACATGTTTATAGATTTATCTGTCATGTTTTTAGGATGGAGTGGATTCCAGAGAAGCATTACATGAGAAATAAGGATATGGAATCATGACAGCTTCCTAGGCCAGTTTGACTTCATTTTGTAGAAGAAAGTAGAAAGAGAGAGAAAGAGAGGAAATATATACAATATAACATATATTATAAACATGTATAATATATTATATATTATATATATTCTCTCTACATATGGAGACATATATGTGTATATATAGCATATGTGTGTGTGTGTATATATATATATATACACACACACACACACACACACACACACACAAAGACATCAGATTTAAGTTTTCTCATCATCTTTAAAAATATATGTTTAAAAAGTTACTTGCTGCCATTATTTTTGTAGTACAATATAACTTTTGAAATAAGGAAAACAAGCCAGGCATGATGGATCATGCCTGTAGTCCAGCAGCTTGGGAGGCTGAGGCAGGAGGATCACAAGTGCAAAGCCAGCCTCAGCAATTTATCAAGGCACTAAGCAACTTACTGAGACCCTGTCTCAAAAAAAATAGTAAAAAAGGGCTGAGGATGTGGCTCAGTGGTTAAGTGCCACTGGGTTCAATCCCTGATTGAAGGGGAAAAAAAGAAGAAGAAGGAAAATAATATCCTGAGAACTTCTGCCCAACAGAAAATCCATAGGTGGGCTGTAGTCTCCAGGCCATGTCTATGACCTATCATAATCACTGTTTTCAGTGTATGATCAATTTGAAGTGTAAGTAGAAGTTAATATATAAAGCATGTGCACATTAAAATACTTTTTATTATTTATTACTAGGTGTAAGAGCTACCATTAATTTTTTTAAAAGTATTAAAAAAAAGTATAGAAAAGTCTACGCTCTAAGTCATGAAGCTAGCCTCTTTCAATGCATTATCTCTAATTCTAACAGTAACCTTGCAGGTCGCCTTATTAGTCTCATTTTTATAGAGTACAGAACTGACTTTCAGAGAGGTTAAAAAAGTGAGCCAAAGGATGTGGGTGAACTATGAATTTAAACTTTGCAATCCTTTTTTCTATTTAGCTCCTAACAGGTCCCTCAGAACTCATTAAGATGGAATTCTCTTCCTAGAAGAGGCACCATGGACTTGCATAGTGGGGATGCATTTGATGCAGTAGGCTATGCTGGGTTCCTGGGTGTTAGCTGTGTGAGTGTAGACAGAACTGTGTAAAGTGAGATAGCTCAGAAATCTGAAGGTGCTGCACCTGGAGCCTGTGCTATCTATATACCTGTGCTGCTCAAGGAAAACCTGGCATGGTTGCAATAAGCAGCTCAGCTTCAGAGAGACTTTGAAAGCAAAGGGCCCTCAGGGCCACCACTTCCAGCTCCAACTCCACCCCAACCCCAGTGCCATCTGGCTAAGCAGGAAAAGAGGTATTCATTCTCCTCTTCCCCTTCCTGCCCCCTGGTACTTTCAAAAAAAAAATTTTTTTTTTCTATTTTCAAATCTTTAGCCCAACTTCCACCACCCTCGGGTTTAGCCTGCAGCATAGTTTCCTCAGGAAATGTTCTCTGCTGCCCCTCCATGACCTGGTGTGTCCATCCTGGGCCTTCCTCAATTGATACCATTCCTGTTTTTCACCTACATGTTTGGCTAGGAATCCACGGTTGTCCTTTACTGCAGACCTTTTCCTTGTTTTGGCTCAGCATTTCTCCCTGCTCTGCAGGGCTTCATACCCACATGGCAGACCCGACTGATCCCTCCACACTCCTACCCTGTGAAGTCTCACTGCAGAGATCATCTGATCTCACTATGGTTCCGCTATGGTTTTCTGTTTGCCTGAGTGACTCCAGAAACATACACTGACATATTGTCTAAGCTAATTTCAGAGGCAGGTGATTTGAATGTTGGAGGCATGAATTTATAAATTGCATAATGTCATTGGGAACTTGGCTTCATCTCATTGACGTAAGTTCTACAATTTCCATTCTAGAAGCATTCCTTCATTTTCAGAAGGGAAGTAGGTTGGATAACAATAACTATTATACTAGTAATCATGATGACAGTGATATTATTGATATTATGTAAACTTGCCACCCATATAAGGCCAGGCATTGTGCTTTGTGCATATAAACTTATTTAACACCAATGAGACCTTATACAGTATTAACCAAGAACCATGGCTGTTTGAGTTCTAGTATCACTAAGTCCAGGGAGCCTGGAGACGTAGTTTGGTGGTAGAGCACATGCTAGGCTTGAACAAGGCCCGGAGATCACCAAAAAGAACAACCCCACCCCAAACCATAGAAATTATTGTACAGTAACTAGTGAGGGACCATATATTTCTATATACCTTGTAGTTCAGGAAGATAAATAATCCAATTTCAACAAAATTTTACCAAATATAGACCCAGACTACAACTATTTCCATCAGAAGAGTAGAGGAAAAGAAGAGGGAGAAAGTGGTATGTTTCAATGACATTTTACCAGCTGTGCTAGGTTAGTAGCAACCTGTGAATTGAAACATCTGCCTGAAAATGGTTATTTAGTCAATAGATATAAAAAAGTCCAACTAGCCAGCATTATGTGATTGATCAACAATTGCCAATTGTGTGGAATTTATATGTTAGGAATATCAATGAAAGTACACAAAATAAAGGCTACCCCAACCAGATTCAAAACATCCTAATCCCTTTTGTAAATTTAAAAAATCTGCAAGAGAAATGTTTTTTATGCTCAGGGTTTATGAACTAGCTCATTTTCACATATGGATACAAATATTAACACTAAACATCATCTCTATCTGACATGGAATTGCTAGAATGTCCAGAGAAAAGACTCACCTGTGTAGGATGAAAAATACACTGCTGATATGGTAAATTGGTTTTATAATGTGATATTTATGCAGATTAGACACAGTTATTTTTGACTATGACTGTACAAAATTCAAGAGTTTGAGACAAAGGCCTTCTCATAATATGATTATTAATAGGTTTCCTTGATATAAGGAATTCCTGACCATCTGCTTCCAGAATGCAGTCAGTTTAGAGATGTCTGGGCCTCAGTGAACTAGGAATCAGTCTATGTGACCGGGGAAGACAAGACAATGACCCAATGATCATCTCTAGAGGAGCTATTTGAGATCCACAATTAGAGTAACAGCAGTATTTTTCAAGGAATTTCCTCAGGTAGCCAATACGGGTTTACTATTACAAACATCTGTCTTCCTAAACTCATAACAGAGAAAATAAATAAAACCTAGCTTCACCCTGATTCACTTAGTCAGTCTCCTGAGAGTTTTTTTATTTCCTGTGTAAGAGCCTAGATCTGTGTTCTTTACTGAATAGAAGAGGTGAGTTAAGGATGTAGGAAATGGCAGAATTGATGGTAAAATTAATACAACTATATCACTTGCTCAAGGTTGTATTCTTCAATACTGTTACTAAAACAGGAGTCATAAGCATTGCTTCAGAATTAGAAGTTTTGAGCCCAGAATCCCCTTCACCTATCTCCTTATGGTCTTTGGTGACAGAAATGGGCCTTGAACCACTTTCTGCCAATCAGATTGTGGCCATCTTGAGATAGCACTGGTGCTCATTGTGGCTGCACATTAGAATCACCTGGAAAGTTAAAAAGGAAACTACTGTCTTGATTCAATTGGTCTTAGGTAGAAGCCCAGTCACTGATATTTTTCATAATGCTCCCATGTGTTTTGAATTCATAGTCAGAATTAAGATCTACAAATGCAACAGATTTTATTAAAATATATATGAGTTTCTAGAGCTTACATTTAAATGTATGTCAGCCGGTAAAGCTGATGTCTTTAACAGGGAATATTATGGAAAAACCTCAGGCAAAATGTTGACAGTTGGTTATTTATGTGAAAATTCTTTGTAAATTATGAAGTGCTCAACAAATATGAGGTATTTCATTATCACAATAAATGCTTCTTGAGAGTTCTATTAAAAGTGGCTTTGGAATGAGTAGCCTTGGGTTAACCTTAGGAGATTGTAGCTTAACAGTATGCAGTGGAATAGGTAGTCATTTGTTTCTAGTAAATATGTTTTATGAGGAGCAACAGTAATTATGGTCACCTTGTAAACCAAACAACCTGATACAGAGGTATAGGTTGCAGGCAGTCAGGGGTTAATTGCAGGTAGCTGCAAGTACCATACAAGTTAAAAGACAGATTTCTGGCTCTAATTGCTAAGCACTCCTACGCAGAGAGAAGCTAAAACTCATATAACCAAAGGTCACTTATGAATTTCAAGTAGAACTGAGGCCCCCACATGTGTCCTGGTCAAAAATCGTCAATTATACTGAATTTACATTTTAGGACTATCAAAGAAAATAGGCAAAATACCATTTAATTAATTTCATTATGCATTTGGCAACCATCGCAAGGAGCAAATGTTGTCCAAAGAACACAAATAAATGTCCAAAGCACTAGGGTAAATTCAAGATGAGAAAATCAGGAAAATAAGACCTGCATTCATAAAAACTTACCCTTTTATTTGGAAATATAATTCAAGCTTGATAAGAAGTACTGTTAGTCAGAACTGTTATCAAACCTGAGGGGGCTGAGGTCAGCACTATCTGCATTTTGCTGATAAGCAAGGCATCTCTTTCTAACTGTGTTGTGTAATTTTTTTTTTTCAAAGTTCTTTCACCTACATTATGTCACATGAGCTCAATGACAATTTAGGTAGGGTAGGTCTTGTCCCTGTTCTGGAAATGAAGAATTTGAGACACAGAGAGATTAGCGGTTTTGTTCAAGATTATACACAGCAAATAAGGGACAAGCTGGGACAGGAGCCCAGGAATCCTGGTTCTTCCCAAGGGGCTACCTCTACCTCTACTGTCGCCGTGTTAGGCTGTGAGTCATATTATAAAGAGATTTGCCAAAGGGCTCATTTAGAAAGTAACATCAAGGACTTCCGGTACATCAAAGCTAAGTTTTGATTTGTAAACAGATTTATAGGTGAATTATTATCCTGTACATTGTCATGACCATATGCACCACCCCACAGGCTGCTACTTCTTATTCTTCTTTCTCTAACAGGTTTAACCATCTATATTTCTAATTCACCCCTTCCCTCATTCCTGATCCCCAGAGTTTGTCTGGGACTGCTAAGGTAAAATAGCAACCTGAAAATTTGCTTTTCTGCTTTGTTTTATCCTAGTATTTACATGTTCTTCTCAATTAAACTCTCACTCTATTTTGAGTTCCAAACCTCATAAATGAAATCATTTACGTCTCTCAGTGAGACCCTTGGAGGTCACAGGAGGCAAAGACTTTTTTTTTTTTTTTTTTTTGATAGTGGGGATTGAACTCAGGGGAACTCAAGCACTGAGACAGGGTCTCACTAAGTTGTTGAGGCTGGCTTTGAATTTGCCATCTTCCTACCTTGGCCTCCCAAGCTGCTGGGATTACAGGTGTGCACCACCGCACCTGGTTGAGGCAAAGACTTTTGACAACTCTTTTTGACGGGTTTCCCTGAACTCTCCTATTATCAATAAGCAGGCAGCTATTACCCAATTTGCCTGTGAGAAATGGCCTCACCCCTGCCTTCCTTAATCTGACACAGGATTTTTTTGTTGTTGTTATTGCTGTTTTTTTTTTAATTTTTGCATTTATTTTTCAAAGAATTGTTTTTAGAGGAGTTCTGGTATAGTTTAAAATCTGATGGTGTCACTCTATTTAGATAAAACACAGATGCATAGGTATGGCCCATTCACTTAACTTCACACCTATTACGGCAATGAGAACATGGAGCAGAAACCCCAAGAACCAAAAGCTGACTCTGTTCTAATACTCTCCAGGCATCCTAGTGCTCTGAGCTACCACACAAGTGTAATCCCCCCAAAAGGCTGGTAATCTACAGGAAGCAATAGATACAGGTGAGATTCTGGGGATGGGTGGCCCCAGGCATGCACTAGTAGAAACCCTCTGTCTCTGTTAGATACCCTACAAACCATTCTCCCTCCTACCATGTACTTTAATTTGAATGGTAGTCTTCATTGTAATTTCCAACTCCTTTGTTAAAGGTGGAATACCACACCAGTTTAGGGTGCTGTCCTTGGAGTCAGACTGCCAGCTTCCCAATTGTACTGTGCAGTTTTAGGCAAAAAAACTCTCTGTGCCCACCGCAAAGTAGGAATGATAAAAATAGTACTTACTCTGTAATATGGTGGTGAGGATTCTACGAGATAATAAATACAAATGCTTAATATAGTGACTGGCACAGGAATGTGCATTGTTAACTTTTATTAGTAAAAATCCAAGTCCTGCACTTCTTTCAAGATCTGAAAATGTCTCAACTTCTCTAGCCAGCCTTTCTCAGTTTAGCCATTGTTACATCTCCCAATCCCAAGAAAAGTGCCTTGGTTAGCCCAGTCCTGCCATAGTCTGTTATATTACACTGCCGGTCCCCTGGATGTGACTCTTCTCCTCAATTAGGCTGTGAACTGTTTAGGAACACACAGAATAATGACTTCTACTTGCCCACCTGCTTCCACCCTCACTTCCTTAAAAAAGTGAGGGCAATTTTTGTACCATTTCCTGCTCTGCCTAGATGGAACTGAAGCATTCACCTGGCCATACCTTCCATCCAGGTGGACAGACACATTAACAGACTGGTGGAATAGTGTGGAACCAGAGATCAAGCCTTGAGCTCGTCTCCCTTAGTCTTGGATTCTTCATTTACCTCCTTTTATTTTTCGAGTATGTATCTATCTTCCCCACTTGATTGTGAACACACCTGGTAACAGAGACCCGTTCCTATTCACCTTTGTTTCTACCTTCCTTCCAGGGGGTGCCTCCAAGGCTCAGTATTTGCGAGTGCAATGGGATAAGAATGCAGTGTGTGTTCATGATGTCACTTCACCCCTGACAATCCCTTCTATTATTCAACTCTCCCTACATTCACCGAAACTCTCACTTCCAAATGCTGGTAAAGATGTGGCAGGAAAGAAACACTTATACATTGTAGTGGGATTGTAAATTGGCACAGCTACCTTGGAAATCATTATGGAGGTTCCTTAAAGACTAAGATTCAAAACAGCGTATGACCCTGCTGTACCACTCCTCGGTATCTACCCAAAAGACTTCAAGTCAGCATACTATGGTGATACATGCACATGTGTACGGCAGCACAATTCATCATTGCCAAGATATGGAACCAACCTAAGTGTCTATCAACAGATGAATGTGATAGATACACAATGGAGTTTTATTCAGCTATAAAGAAGAATCAAGTTATGTCATTTACAGGAAAATGGATGGAACCTAAGAGTATTATGTTAAGCAAAATAAACCAGACTCAGAAAGTCAAGGGTTGTATGCTCTTTCTCGTATGTGGAAGCTAGAAAGAAAGGGGGGGTGCCCAGGTATCTCATGAAATTAGAAAAGAGATCAGTACAGCAAAGGAGAGGGACCAGAGGCAGGGAGGAGGGGAAGTTAAATTGAGGGACTTGGGGGTGAAAATGACCAAATTATGTTATGTTCATGTACAAATATGTCACAATGAATTCCACTATTATGCATAATTATAATGTACCAATAACAGGTTAATTTTTTAAAATTCATTTCCAGAGAGATAAGTCACTAAGCAGAAAAGCAAAAATCAGAAGTTCATTCTTAGCTCTTGAGTTTCAGTGGTTAACACTGTTTACGTTTCAGAGCATAACATTTGTGCCAGTAAAAAAAAAAAAAAAAAAAAAAAAAAGTGACCTGGAGGCAGTTTTTCTGTTTTATCCTAGCTACTTCCAAACTAGATAACAATTCCAGAGGCTGGGGAGGGTGGAATGAGGGAGGGAAGAGAGCGTGGCAGACATCCTTGGAAGTGGGCACGCTTTGAGAGGGCCAAGAAGGTAGCAGGGGGAACGGACAACAGGATTGGCCCAGCAGAAGCACCAGGGATTCATGGTCTTGGCACAGCTTGGAGGAAAGGGCTATAAGCATTTCTGTAAAGTCAAGCCCGGTCATCACTTGGGGCATCCATGTCTAGGAGTACGAAGGAGTTGAGAGCAAATTCCACCTAGGAAGTGAGCTGTGTGGAGATAACAGTCCCTAAATGAATCCAGAGGTGAAGGGAGATGGTGTCTCAGTGAGCATGAGTGTGGACAGAGGCTCCCAGCCCCTAGGAAGTTAAAGTTCAGGCATATTCTTGAGGATTACATGCAACCCCAGAAAGGGAGAGATTTTATCCAGAGATATGCGTGTATAAAGTGAAATACCAAGAGAGTCAGGGAGGGCGGGGGCACTTCTCAGACCAGGGCGCTGACCTGAGCCAGGTGAAGAGTCTTGGAGAAATGAGTCGGCCTCAGGATTTCTGCAGCATCAATCCCTGATGGTAGTCTAAGCTCAGGCATCCTGGGCTCAGCACAAACGCAGTGAAGGATTCCCACACGAAGCCTTCGTTATGGTCCCAGGATGTCTGAGGTGCAGCTGTCACGGCTGCTGTGGTGAATTAGGTTCCATCCCTACTGTGATGATCAAATGTGTTCATCATGCAACATGCCTAGAAGATGCCAGGCACCTCATAGGTAATCCAAAAGAGGTTTATTGAGTTTTACTAAGGTATCATTGACAAATGAAAATTGTATATGTTTATAGTATACAACATGATATATTGATATCGTCTATAAAATGATTAAATCAAGTTATTTAACATGTGCATCACCTCACAGACTTATTTTTGTGCTGAGAACATTTAAGATCTTCTCTCTTGACTATTTCCAGGTATTCAGTACATTATTATTAACATATCACTTATTCATCCTGCTCAACTAGAACTTTGTACCCAATGACTAATATCCCCCCATTCCCCTCCATTCCCAACACCCCCAGACCCTGACAACCACCACTCTACTCTCTGCTTCTATGAATTCCACTTTTTATATTCCACATATAAGTGAGATCATTCAGTGCCTAGATTATTTCACTCAGCATAATGTCCTCTAGGTTCATTCAAGTTGTTGCAAGTGGCAGGATTTCTTTCCTTTTTAAGGCTGAATAGTATTCAGTGTGTGTGTGTGTGTGTGTGTGTGTGTGTGTCTTAATCCATTTATCCGCTGATGGACAGTGAGCTTGATTTTATATCTTGTCTATTGTGAGTAACATTACAATGTGTTCAGATGTCTCTCCAACATACCAATTTCATGTTCCTTGGGTATCTACTCAGAAATGGGACTGCAGGATGATATGTTAGTTAGGGTAGTATTTTTCCTTTTCTTGAGGAAACTCCACACTATTTTTCTCCGTACTGTTCTCCATAGTGACTGTTCCAATTACATGTCCACCAACAGTGGACAAGGGACCCCTTTACCCCACATCTTGGACATTCAAGAAGTATTACTGAAGTGCCCTCGGGTGTGTGATTAGCCAAAGGAATCATTGTAAATTTTACACTCCAAACTTCAGGACCTGTTTACTTTTATGTTAAGCACTGTTCTAATAGGCTTGTTTAACTGTAGTATAAGCCAAAGCCAGGTTAGAAACAGCAGATTAAAAAAAGAGATCAAAAGTTTATGAGTATCATAACAACCAGAAAGCTGTGAAATATGAGTTTGATAGCAGAAGAGATAGAAAAACAATAAAAACCAAACACAATGACAGAAGCACATGCTTTCAGGGTTTGTAACATTAGGAAACTCAATCCCAGAAACTTAAAACAGGGCATGAGTACCTCCTAGTATTACACAAAATGTAACCACTGATGTCTTTGATTTATCAAGAAAATGTTTCACCAGCACTTTGAGGAGGTAGAAATGTAAGAAAGGCATTTTGAGTGATTTCCATCCAGAATACTTAAAATCACAAAGGAGCTCCATAGAAATTGTAAATCCTCAGGGGTTTTGGACAGTGATAGTTTTATTGATTCGTCTAAATACTTTTTTTTGGGGGGGGGGGTTTCTCTGTGCACAATTACAATTACATGCCATTTCTTAGTATCACTTGGTAATGAACAATCCTTATGCTTCTCATTTCACAGCCTGAGGTCATGTTGTGAGCCCCTTTCCTGTGGCATATGTCATCACTGCTCAGCTCCCCCCTCTCCTCCCAGCAGACATAACATCTCTATGACAAATCAAGGACCCAGGGAGAACTTGCAAGCTCCTGAGGTGGGCCTGGACATTCCTGGGGTGGACACACAGGGTCTCATGCCAGTGGCGCATGCACCTGGGATACCTCTCTGGATCCCTCTCTGCCTCTGCTTCCTTGACAGCAGGCCTAGGTTCCACCCAGCCTCCTTTTTTTTTTTTTTATTAGTTGCTCAAGACAATACAGTGATCTTGACATATCATACATTTGATTCAAATAGGGTATGAATTCTCATTTTTCCACGTGTACAGATTGCAGGGTCACATTGGTTATACATCCATGTGTATACCTACAGCAATCCTAGTGTCAGTTGTATTCTGCTGCCCTCCCTATCCCCCCTCCCCTCCCCTCCCCTCCCCTCCTCTCCCGTCACTATTCTCTACCCATTCTACTGTGACACTTATCTCTTTCTCTTTTTTTTCTTCCCTTCCCCCTCACGCCATCATATATGTATTTTGTGAACCCATGAGGGTCTCCTTCCATCTTCCGTGCAATTCCCCTTCTCCCTCCCTTTCCCTCCCTCCTCTTTTCCTTGTTTCGTGGTAATCTTCTTCTCATGCTCTTCGCTCCTACTCTGTTTTGAGTCACCTCCCTTATATTAGAGAAGACATTCGGCATTTGTTTTTTAGGGATTGGCTAACTTCGCTTAGCATAATCTGCTCTAGTGCCATCCATTTCCCTGCAAATGCCATAATTTTGTTATTTTTTTAGTGCTAAGTAATATTCCATTGTGTATAAATGCCACATATTTTTTTTTATCCATTCATCTGTTGAAGGGCATCTGGGTTGGTTCCACAGTCTAACCTCCTTTTCACGCGTTCCTCTCTTGCACAGGCACCACGGGCATGCAGAGCGCATTCATTCTCATGGGGCTGACAACAAGATCACCTGCATGGGGTAAGACATCATCGTCTCTGGAGAACACTGCAGAACTCCAGGACAGCTCATCTTCTAATCTCTGGGAATTACCCTAAGAACTTGAGAAGCTTCTGTCTAGAGCAACAGCCTGCCATCCAACAGCAACTGGGCTGCTTACGGCAGGCACACTGGGACAGCAGCAACCACACACTAAGAGGGAGAGAGAGAGAGAGACCCAGAGGTGGGGGAGGAGGGAAACAGACGTGTCTACGTGCTTGCTGTATCTGGGACACATTTCAGGGTTAAGAACAAAAGCAGAATACCCCCATTTTCCCATGGACTTGTAAGCTCCTTTCACTAGCATCTACGGTAACTAAAATTTATGAGAAGGAAAACGGCCACTCTAAAGAGGCAACATTTAACTCATGTTTGATAGCAAAGCACAAAAGACAATCGTGTCCTAAAAGAAATCTGTTCCCCACATCGATATGAGGACTGAAATAGCTGTTGATTTCTCATAGGTTTAATGTTCTCCAGGTCCTGCCTATTGACTCCTTTTAAATCCCTTGTTTCATGGCTTTGGAAAAGGGATCCGAGGATTGTGCTTCATTCCATACTCCTCACAGAATTAGTTCTATTAATTTTATTCACTTAACGATCCCTTCTTTCTCCCTTGGTATCATTGGTTCAGCTTCCTAAAGTCATCTGTTTTTGTTTGCTAGTAGTATTTCCCCCTTCCTTTTATTCTAGATGGCATTTTCACATTTTGAATGACACAAACCTATAGCTAAAATAATGCACAGGAAAAGCAGGTGGAGAGTGCACATGATATTTCAGATTGTTACATCTTTGTCTCCTTTTCCCTTTCCCATCTCACTTTTCTCTTCTCATGTTGTATTTTTTTCAAGAAAAAAAAAAAAGGAAAAAGCAAAGATGCTACAGCTCCTCAGGGACAAGTCAATTCAAGATTAATAGTTGCATAACAATCTGTAGAAACTAAACTTCATCTGAATTTAAAACTGTAAACTGTTTTGTTTTTTTCCCTAAAGTAAATTGGTCAGATATGAAAAAAAAGCAATATAAAGCATTCTAACTTTTTATTTGAGCACAGACAACATGTTGGCTAATTTGTATTGATTTTACCTGCTAATTTAGATGCATTCATGATTTTAAAAGCAGATTCCTGTAATTTGCTTTTCTATAAAATGTCACCAATGCATTAAATACTTTGAAAACAGTCTTTGTAAATCAATCCACACTTATTAGATTTATTTAAGCGATAACATTAGAATTTCATGCTGAGATTTAATTTGGTTTTAAAATAACTCCCTACATGCAGAACATTTCCAAGGGTGGAGAGGCTAGTTCCCAATTATTTTCATGCCGTCTGTGCCAAATGTGTTTAAATGACTGACTTACCTACAAGCTGTGGGTTGTCTGGAAACTTCTCTGTTTGGTGGGGTGCACACATTTTTACCCATGGCAACATTATAGAGACAAGAAAAAAAGGAAAAATGCAGAATCAAAGCTGAATGAAAAGTAAACAGTCTTACCTTGTTGGTGTCAAAGGTGTTATAAACTTGATCAACATGTTCATTGGCCTTTTGATTCAGACCGTGCAGACCCAAAAGTGCCTTAAATTCATGCAGCGTTTGCAGGCCAGATGGATACTCCATCATAAATGCTCTGTACCACACATAGGGGTCTTGTGCAAGAATTCCTGTCTGATCACCAGCTATGGATTCCTCATTCCCCATGGTGATTCGAAATCTGCGGCCTTTTTCTCAGGTTGTTTTCACGTAAGTTCTCTCTTCATTCAATCTCTCGCTCTTCACTACTGACATATGCTCTTGGAAACTGACATATGCTCTTGGAAAGCTACTCTAAACCTCTTACTAGCTTCAGGCTAAATAAGAACAGAAAGCCAGTGAGATTAACTTATCTGTACAGTTTTAAGACTGAGGTCACTCACCTCTGATGGTATAAGCTTACAGCATCCCAGAGGATTTTTCTATAAAGGACAGGGGCGATTTTTTTTTTTTTTTTAGTGAGTGCAATCTTTGTCATCTTGTTGGTCATCCACTCTGCCTACATTATCAACTAGCACAGTGAGTCCAGTTGAAGGAACTTTTCAGGTGTTTTGAAACAGTAACTTTTCATTGCTATTTTACAGATGTGGAAACTGAGACTTGTGAATCTAAGGAATATTTCAGTGGATTAGGGGAGGTGGAACAAAGTCCAGCATAGGTTCTTGACATTGTCCCATAACTTACTAACTTCATTGAAATATTATCTTCTCAAGTATCGTTCATCAATCTAAAATTGTAATATGAGTATCTGTCTATTTGTGCCTGATAGTCTAAACATAAATTTAGATGAAGAACATTTTTCTTAAGGGAAAATTTTATGTTTGGAGTATTGTTAAATTAAAAGGAAGTCTACGTATAAGAAAGAAATCATGGCTAGAGAAAACCAGATGATTGGTGGTAAGTCAAGGTGTGTGGATGTAGTAGCAAGTCGAGTCTGGTCTGAAGATAAAAGAACATACGTGGCTGTGTCTTCTGGCTTCCTTATTTTTTGTTTTTGTTTTTCTCTTTGTACCTCTTTTTTGTCTCTTAAGTCTGTATCTTTGTATGCTTTCTTCCTGCTAGTTTTGTCTCACTTCAGTTCCCAAGCTAATCTAATCCAAGTCCTAATTGCAAAATGGACTTGAGAACAAAGTCAAAGAACCTAAGAGTGTATCCACCGTCCAGTAACGGAAACAAAGCACCTCAAGTGGTCCTTAAGCATCTCGCTATCAATCATATGCAGGATCAGATTCCCAGGTAGAATGTAATTCTGTTAATCCTGAATTCTGGTTACCACCTCCTAACCATAGATGGATCTCTGCCTTAGTCCTAGACTAATTATCTATTTAATAAATCCCCAGTTCCCCAAGAACTGGAACTATTAGACCTGAAATAAACTGTCTTGATAGGAAGTGGGAGTGGTTAAAGTGAATATGATTAATTCTGTTTCAAACATATCAGTGCAGACTTTCCGTAGAACATTTTCTACTTCACAACTAGAGTTAAATAATAGGTGGACGACTGAGCCATAGTAATTTGTAACTCATTCAGGTGGAAGTTTTACTTGAAACCATTACAGGAGATGAGGTTTCTTACGTGGAGTCAAAAGAAGATGAGACAGGGATGACTGAGCCCTGTGGATGATCCAGGTAGGAACTATGCTGAATATTCTGTCAGCATTCTCCTGGGGTGTTCTTCGTCAGATTCCTTACATGTCTGCCAAAAGAATGCCCAGAAGACTGGCTTCTTATCACCATTACCTTCTATTCATCACCTGTTTTTACACTGAAGGAAAAATGGATACCGATGATGGCAGAAGAAGAACAAGAACATCCCTTGTGGAAGAAAAACTTTAGATAATACAAGAATCCAAGGACTTGAAACACAAAAGCTGTGTTTCTTCACATAAATTACACATATTAAAGTGTATATAAAGATGAGTTGCTGGTGCAAAATAAAGTTTTAAACTATCTCTACTATGAGATTTCTTACATTGAATACAATATCTGTTTCCAAAAATCAGGAATTGTTTGGTATAAAACATTAACAAGTCATAAGGAAGTGGGGAAATATCTTCATTTATAATATATCAAAGAATAATTCCAATAATTACAATAAATATAACTATAAATGTGAAAAATGCTTGAAGAAAAATGTAAACTGGTACTCTAGGACACCAAGTCTTGAACATATAGAAAGGTATATTTTGATACTGAATTTAGAAAAGCTTCATTTAAAAAAAAAGTAAGTCTATTCTCTATATATTATTCTATGCTACAACCACAAACTCAAGAAAATGCAAATAAAACTTAGGGGGTAGTAGCTATTGAAAAAGTTAATTCTAAGGTTTTTAAAAATTTTTTTCTTTAGTTGTATATGGACATGATATCTTTATTTATTCATTTTTATTTTTATGTGGTGCTGAGGATCAAACCTAGTCCTCACACATGTGAGGCAAGCACTCTACCATTGAGTTACAGCCTTAGCCCAATTCTAAGTTTTAATGAGAATTTAACAGGTAAGTATACACAAGAAATTATAAAAAATAAAATTATTAAATATCCTTACCAAAACAACACGGGTCTAGCATGAAAAAATACTGAGCAATCACTGAAAAAGCAGAGGGACTTTTTGTTTTTTTGTTTTGTTTAAAATACAAAGAGTAATCTAACATACAAAGATAGCATTGGATACAATAAGGATTGATTATCCACATGATAATTCTAGGACAATGCTGTGGCTATGTGGAAACATATATACACACATACACAAACAAAATGGGATATCTGTTGGGGAAATAGCCCAGTGGTAAAGTGATTGCCTAGCATGCTTGAGGCCTTGGGTTCAATCCCCAGAGTAAGGAAGGAAGGAAGGGAGGGAGGGAGGGAGGGAGGAAATAAAGCTTTCTTTATTTCTAACCTACAATAAAACAACAAAGACATATCACGTTTAACCTATTTGATAAGCAAGATAAGAGTGTGACAATTCACTGGGTAGCCAAAGTTATGAAGAAATAGGTATTCATACATTACAGAGGAGGGTATTTTAATGTAATTTTTATGCAGTGTTGTTAGGCAATGTCTACTGTAATAGCATCTATATATCGTTCACTCTGTAATATAATTTGTTAGGTTTGACAGAAAAAATTGCAAATTTTGTGAATTACAAGGATATTCACTATTACAAGGATACTCACAATTATATGCATGCAAATCCAAAAGGACAAAAAAATTAATAAATATCCATTGATAAGGGAATGGTTAAGTATATTTGGGAATTTCCACAGAATGGAATTATGAGGACTAGTTAAAAGTAACAAAATATGATCTCATTACCTCTTAGTACATTATATATTATTACATATATCCATCTTGATTTGAAAAGTTCTTGATGGTATTCAGAGAGAGACAATGCAACATCATCTTTTGGATGCAATTACATCATATTTTCAGTTATATATTGGTCAACATGGTTTTACATACATTGAGTGTTTGGGAGTGGATTCACAAGTGATTGGTGAATACAGAATTAATATAACTAATATAGAATATAGAAATTCAATAAGAATATAGAATTTCTAATATAGAATTTCAATAAGAAAACTAGTAAGAGCATGCTTCTTGGGAGGAATAATTAAGGGGCTAATGACACAAATGAATGAAGAATTTTCATAATATCATAATGAACACATTCCACATTTTGTACTATGTGCATTATGTAAATTAAGATAGTACAATTCCACAAATGAGTCTTAATGCTTTTATTGGTTTTGTTCAAAGCTGAAGACACTTCTGAACAAACAACGTAATCAGTTATTAAGGAAAGTGTTAAAACAGTTCCTTACATGTGTCTAAATATAAAAATACAATTCTTAACATCTGTTATATATATGTTCTGCTTAAGAGATTTATCATTTAAGAGATTTATTATTTAATTATAATTAAATTGTAAAACAATCATATAAACTTTAACTCAAAGGTGTTTTGGAGGATTTATACTTTCTGCTTTCCTGAGGATTGGCTGCAGTGGAGAAAAGGTACAATGTCTTTCAACACACATTTCAAGAGAACAAGATTCTACAGTCCTTTGTATACTGATTTTGAAATCCACTGTTTTTGAGCTTTTACAATTATCTTAGTATTAAGTGACATTTTCATATGTCTTAGTAGCTTGCATGAAGAGTAGAGAACTCTAAAAATTATTTCCAAGAGAACAAGAAAAAATAAGAAATTGGATTGGCAAATTTATAAATTGCAAATCAGTCTCCATCTCTAAAGTATACAATTTTTTAAAGTTGGAAGGTAAAATAATTTACAATAACATTAAAGAAAGGAATTTTTTAAAAATCTTCCAATTTTCTGATTAGCGTTTTTTGAAAGGGAATACCTTTTCTGACTTTTAGTTTTGAGAAGTGCTTCC
This sequence comes from Urocitellus parryii, assembly GCF_045843805.1. Taxonomy (NCBI): domain Eukaryota; kingdom Metazoa; phylum Chordata; class Mammalia; order Rodentia; family Sciuridae; genus Urocitellus; species Urocitellus parryii. Next base: position 158,142,952 of record NC_135532.1, read on the forward strand.
ATTGCTCTCTAAAGGGAGACCATGCCCTGCGACACTTTGTTGAAGGGGTCTAGAAAGGAGATCATCTTCTTTCAGCAAAGCTTCTAAATAAACGTCAATCTGCTCCAGGTCTTCTGCTGGACCACCCTGGAAGAGAGAAGCGATACTCACACCAGGGAAAGCAGCTAAGAGTTTACTCACGTTTCCTGGGCAGACTCCTGACAGTCTTCTCTAAGATTCATGGAGCAACAGAACCTGTCCTGTGTTTGAATAATGCTTTTAACCTTTTCCAAATGTTTTCTCGTTTAATCTCATTTTATGCTCACAAGGGGCTAGGAATTCATATCATATTTTCTTCTTTACTGGAGGTTAGTTCCACTGACATTTTCCTCCTTTTTAAAAATTACTTGTCATATCACTTGCCCCTCCCCACCCCCCCTGTCATCCTTCTCTGTTTTAGGCTCTCGTCTCCTATTTTAAAAAATTCATGAATCTTCAGCCTTTTAGGCCAAACCAGACAGATAAAAATTTGGCTTCTGTTTCTCCTCTTCCTACTATAGCCTCTTTTCTCCCAGCCTCTGCCTTGCTGCCCTGCTCTGTCTCTCTATCCTTCCTTTCCCACTCCCCCTCAGCTCCACCTCGGTGTAATTTCACAGTCTCCTTCCCTGGGCTTCTGGATCCCTGAACAGATCCATGGGATGTGCTAAATCTCTCTCCTTCAGGCCCAACCAGGGAGTCAACTATCTCTCCAACTAAGCAGATGGATGAGGAGACTGTTAGGATGGACCTTCCAAAAACTATCCCAGTTTTACTACTGTCCCACCAAGTGTCCAACTCCTTCATCTTCATCTCCTCTTCCCTTTCCTCAGCCTTTAAATATGCTTCAGCTTTATTCCCTCTGCTCTAGATTAGCTCAGTTTTCTAACAAGGGTTCCAGTTTTATGACTGGGGTCCTGTTCCTGCAAAAGGGTTTCAATGACATTGATATTTACCTAAGTTTCCATATATAATAACCACAAAGAGTTCCCTGTGGCTCTTGCTAACACAGCCAGGACTTACCTGTTAGGTATAGTCTAATCCTTTGGCTATTAGTCTCTGTCTGGCAGATGAAACTTCCTCTTAGGACCTTACGTGGATTTTACACTCCGTTTCTTGTGTGTCTGCCCTACTCTTATCTGCTTCAGGCCCATCACAACTCAGTTCTCTGTTTTATTTTACCACAGTTGCTCCAGCAGTCAGAAAAGTAACGATGGAAACTTCAAGTGGTGAAATGAGAGTAATATATTTGAGTCAAAACTCTTTGGGTATCTTTTCACTGATACTAGGTAAAAGATTTCTATTCTGCTGGCTAAAGTCCCTTACATCCCTACTAAACTTTGTGAATAAAGCAAATTTAACTAATATAATTATCTTGGCTAGTCTGGGAAAACTGGCCAAGGTAATTAGCCAAGGGGTTTGGTATTGAAGATAATTTTTTAAAAAGTTAATAAATTATTATTCTTTCATTTTTTTTCTCTAGCCAAACAGATTTTCTATGCTGAGAACCAAAAATTTTTAAGATTTTTTTTCGATTCTCATTAAGTGGTATTCAATTTCTATGATACAGAATTTCTCTGTTATTTCAAGTGTTCACTGTTATTAAAACCAAAATTGTCACTGAAATGCTACCATGCCCAGGTTCCATTCCAATCTTTTTATTTATAAAATCATTTACATGGAAAAGCATTTATGGCCACAAGACCACAAGGAGCTCTGCTAAATCCCACTCTCACAACAATAATGAACTTGAAGAACTGGCTGAAGTGGTGATGTTGATAGAAGCACGAATACTGTTACCATAATGTAGACACAGCATTAATCATTCATTTTTATTTTAATAGTATAGCATTTTAATTGTGCCTATATTACTGAAGGGGAGTAACTTCTCTTTCAGCAATTTACCAAATATTAAGCAGAAACATTTTCTGCATTTCATTTCTACTTAATATAAGAGAAACTTCATGTAAACTAAAAGATGTATATGTTTTAAAAGGAAAATAAACTTTCACGTTGAAATGTTCACAGCTAGGACTGAAACCCAGGCAGTTGGGCTTGAAAGTCCCATTTTATACCAGTGTGTGGCCAGTCTCCTAGTCTCTCCACTATCTAATTCATGGGCAAGGTCATCCCCATCCATGTTTGGGGGCTGGGGAAATAGCTCAGTTGGTAGAGTGTTTGCCTCATATGCACAAGGCCCTGGATTCAATCCTCAGCACCACAAAAATAAATGAGAGACAGACAGAGAGAGGTTGGCAGGCAACACTGCTCATGTTTGGCTTTATATGTGGGCTCAGCTGTGAAGTGTATGTGCTTCATTCACCAGGACCATCCTCCAGGCTTTCTGTAGGGGACACAGTTCTCTTATGCAGTTCTCTCCTGGGAGAATTCTGTCTCCTGTCCTGGCCCTCAGGGCCTGTATCTGAGGATAAAATGTCATGGGCTCCCTAAACTCCACTCTCCTGGCTTGCATTTTTCAATTTATTTCTAGAACCTATAGAAATACTTCTCAACCTTGCCTAATACGTTTTAATTTTTACTGCATTTCTATGTGCTGGCACAGAAATTGAGCTCTTCCTCATTAGTTCAATCTATCATAGAAACTCAATTCTTTATGCATTAAAATTTATACAAAGATACAAAGTCATCTGACAGTAATTCACACTTCCATGATGTTTCCTGGCCTCTCCAACCTCTCCTCTAAGTTTAGGAGGGTTTTTTTAATTTCTGTATGAAGATAAAAATAAAATATCTTTCTTCCTGACCAAGTTGGGAAAAAATTCTTAATAGATACATGCTATTGAGGAGACTCAAAAGTGATTGATCATTGTCTTTTACCAATAGAATGGCATTAATTGCTCTTATTACCACTATAAGAGAACAATTTAAAAAATCTGGTTTTTTTTTCATTGTTATACAGAATACATATATGATGTTGTAATGAGAAAAAGAAAAAAAAGTGTGTCACATTAGATTGGATAGAGAGAAAGGATGGGAGAGGAGGGAAAGACTAGGGAGGTTAGGAAGGGCAGCAGAATAGAATAGACAATATGACTGATGTATGTACATTCCATGTATGTATTATATGTCAAAATACATTCTGCTGTCATGTATGACTAAAAAAAAATAAAAATAAATCGTATGGTTAAAAAAACTCTGTTTTTTTAAGAGAAAAAAGAATGAAATTTTATAAATATTCTTATATATTTTTTCAAAATTCATTTATTGATGATTTTGATATTCTTTAAGTGGCAGCAAGGATGGGGTTAGGTGACTTGTCCCAGGTCAGTAAGCAAATGATGATGTTAGGAGGGGAGTCTAGCCACAGAGCATATTCCTATTACTCATATACAATGTCGTCACTCACCAGCTGAAGTGTTTGCAACAACATTGCCAGTTTTACACGAAGATTCTTCAGTTTATCCTCAGTAGTTTTTCTTTTTTGTTCACAGTGTCCCAGAGATATTTCATTAAGAATTCCTCTTCTATTTGCATCATGGATGATGCACTGCATTTTTCTTTTTATTTTCTTTTCATATTGGACCATGTAAACATTCTGGATCTGGGAACATTTTTAAAACAGTCTTAGTATATTTTTAAAATATTACTATTCCCCCTAATAAATGAGGTGATTTCATATTCCAACTGCACACATGTACCAAGCATCAACCCTGCATCTAAGTTTGACAGGTGGTCCAAACTGAGGACACCCTTAAGGAACTAACTCTCTGATGGGAAAGGAAGAGAGAGGAGGTAATATGTACCATATTCCTATAATTATAAGGACTGGAGAGGCACACCAAGGTAGACTCAGAGACCCTTGCTTTGAAATGAAGAACTCCATGAATGTGAATTTCTTCTCCCATTAGCAATGTAAAATCATTCAATGCACAAAGGGGGAAGGTTCCTGTGGCCCACTCTCCACAGCACCAGCAGCTCATGGACAATGACAGATGGCCAATGCTAGGGCCACCTTAAAGATGATATGTTATTTGTGACTCAAGTGTAGTAACTGTAAAGCACAGAAGCTACAGAATGAGGAATTTTGTTTCCTCACTCTGTGTACGTTCTTTATCCTACTGTGAAGAGTATAGACTGTTAACCATCGACCTCTTGCTAATTCAGGGGCCTTGGCTGTTTTCCAAGATGGCATGTTGTGCTTGGGGATCTCATGAAGCAGGATAGGCAACAGAGAGGAAAGATGCTTCAATTTTAGAATGGCATTAATTGCTCTGATTACCATTATAAGAGAACATTGGGGATATTCTGAGAAAAGAGATACATGGAAAAATCCCATTTTGTCAAACATTTTAATGTTTCCTATACTAAGAAGATTTCTGAATTCTAACATGACTGGGTTGCAAGGAGAATTGTAAAGCAGCCTCGTTCATCTCTTGGGCCTGCCCTGCCCGCTCACCGCCATCCATCACCTTCATGAACACAAGTAGACCCTTCCCAGGCACTGCCCACACCATCACTATTACACACTCTGCTCTCACTAGTTTCTCTTCTTTCTATGAAATTATTTAAACAAACAAAATCTTGTGTTATTTATAATTCTAATAAACATCAGTACTTTGTAAATTTGAGGCATTAATTATAAGTGATAGAAAAATAAGATAGTCTTTGTCCCCAAGAACTTTCTAGTTGACAGCGTGAGCTAATTCAAGTATGCAAACTTTATATCTTATGGGAGAAAGGGTACCCTGTCCCCAGGTAAGGCTTGGGTATTGTCAGAGTTGATAGAAAGGTGAGGAATCTCCATTCAATTAAAGAGCATGGAAATCCTGACTTGGAGTACTTGACTTGGGATTATGTGAGGCAACTCACCTCGACTATGTACACACTTCACCCACCGTTAGTGGAGAGGAGTATGTGGGAGCAGGGACCAAACAGCACTCCATTGTTGGCATCCAGCATGGGCCGCGTGTGTGGATAATAATATGTTAAAGATGAGACTAATTCTCAGGTTTGCAGATGGCTATGTAAAGAAATCTTAGATTTTTAGTGGCTTAAACTTCCTGGAAGCTGGTGTTAGGCACCAAGAATTAGACTCTGAAATCTCTGGCCTGTGACCCCCTGTTCTCGCCTTGTTTCCTGAGTTCCAGGACTCATTCTTCTAAGCATTCACCAACCTCATTCCTGCCTCTTGCTCCTGCTGCTTTCTCAGTCCAGTAAATTCAACCCAGATCAGCACAAAGTTCCTTCCCTGCTTCAGGTCTGAGATGCCCCTTGCCCACTGTTTCTGAAAATCACCTCCTTCTTCCCAAACACACCATCGCTGTCAACTCCCTGGCCCTGCACGATTATTTTATGGCAAATTACATCATGATTACGTATTTATGGGTTTATCATCTGTCAATATGTGCCTCTGAATTCTTTTTCCTTTGTGGGTTTGTTATCTGTCCCTCCCTCTTTACATATAACCTCCATGTAAAAAGGATTTATTTTTATTCCTCTCCACATTTCCAAGGTCTGGAACATAGCACTAAATAGCAGGGAGTCAAGAGAGCAGATATGTAGCAATCACAGCAAGTGAAATTCAAACACATGGAGCCAGCCTGCTTTTCCAGGCTGCAAACATCTTGGAGAGGAATCTGCTTGTTTGTTTTGTTTTGCTTTGATTAATGTATATATTGAGCAATGATCAAAGCAGGGTAATTAACATATCATATCCATCATCTTAAACTTTCATCATTTCTCTATGACGAATATATTCAAAATCCTCTCTTGTAACTTTATGATGAATTATGTTTCAAATTGTCTCTTGTAATATACATATATAATTTATATGTACATATATAATACATTGTTGTTAGCTATAAGGAATCCACTTTTGAACATTTTTAATTTATCCTATACAAAGTTGATAACTTAAAACTAAGGCAACAACCACTTCTAGAAGGCTTCTCAGAAGCTTCTCAGAGGTTCAGTCAAACCTAGGGGTTGTCCTCTCCCCTGGCTTGAAGGTCAAGGACAGTAAATGATTCAACCCAGGAGGGCAGAGTCACAGAGCAGAATTAAGATTCGAAGGAAAGAATATTCAACTAAGATTTAAATTTTCTGCCTTGAGTTCAGAAAGTCCAGCTCTAGCAACTTTGCAGAGCCACAATCTTAACAAGTTGTGAAATAAGGAAGGCATGCGGGATCTATAGCTTTTATATCACACAAAAGGAGGTATTCATGTAAGTGTTTCTACAGGAAGACACTACAGCAGAAATAATCAACTATGATTCAATAAATGTTAAATAAATGTTAAAATCTAGATGCAAAGATACCTACTGAATGCTGCTAAGATACAGATTTGGATAAGATAGGATTACTAACTTCAAAGACTTTGTAACTAGTTGAGGAGAAAATGACACAAGAAATTATTGTAATAGAAAATAGACATTTTAATTAATGATAAAATCAAGTTTTTTAGGTTCTCTTATAGCATAGAGAGGTCATAATTTATTTCAGATAGCAAGACAAGGCAATGATTTTGTAAAAGATTATCATGACCAAGTTCTAAATAGAGTGGGAGGTCTTCAAGGGACCATACTGTAGGCTGGGAGTATGGATAAGCTAGGGGACAGCATGTAGCAAGGCTCAGTGGTAGACCAGGTAATGGAAGTTGAAGTGATGTTGAGAGAGTCATTTTAGATGGAGCAAATGACTTTTGAGCAGAAAGAAGGAAAAAAAAAGATGGCAGCTCAGGTCGGATGGTGCAAGGCCACCTTGGCAGGAACACCTACCACTCTAACAGCAGATACAAAAACCACGCATGTAGTTGGGATGAGGTGACTTTCACCGAGTATTCTATGTGGCTTTCTTTATTAAAGGTATACACCCTAAAGTAAATGGCATAGATTAGTCCTTCACGTGGATTTCAAGAAAAAATTTATTGAGAAAGTCCTTAAGACCACAGAATTTCATTGTTAGGAAAGCTATGATTTCAGTGGTTCCCTATTTCAGTTTCAACAGGAAATCCTGCCTTCTTGAATGTTTAGCTTACTTTGATCCTTTGAATCTCACTTGTCCTGAATATCAAGAAGATTCTAGTCATCCTATATGCTAACACTGTTGACCCTAACACTTATATTATGACCTCCAAGACCCAACAACCTGGCTCCTTTACTGACAGTGTAGACACTTGGAAAATATCACTTGTAAAGACATATGAAAAGGAATACATAATTGGACAAACTTCAATGCTGAAAGTCTAATTCTTAACCAATTTCCAAGTTTTACAGTGTAAGTATATAAACCAGGGTTCCTAATCATTAGATATAAACCTGTGGGAGGATGCCAGTCTCCATAGCCAGACTTACATTTGGGATAATCAATTCCTGCTGGTCACTAAGCCAACCTGCTACCACACACACACACTACACATAAAGATTCCACTTTGAGCACCTTTACTACATACATCTCATGTTATAATGTCAAGGTCTCCAATAATTTGAAGACAATTCTTCAATATCAACCTGCTGAGGAACTGTAATAGAACTATTGTAAGTAATACGTGAAAATTCTTTCACAAAGATCAAGTACTGAAGTCTGGATAAGAATAAGATGGGGGAAAAGCAGTATAATGGAAAGAACTTCAAAGCAGGACAAATTTGAATTGAAATCCCAAATCTAATACTTATTTGCACCATGACATTGGGATATTATCTTTCTGAATCTCTATTTCTTCATTGCTAAAATGGAGATAGTGGCACTTGCCTCCCAAAGCTGTAAGGGTGACATTAGGTAACATACAGAAATGGACTTTAGCATCTGGCTCAATCAATCACAATTCCATGTTAGCTGATTAAAATAACATTAGTGCTAAAACAGGAGCAAAAACATACTGAAAGTAAACTTTGTCTTTTATTCTACATAAGAAACACTGACAAGATAGCTCCAAACTGAAATGTTTAATAACTGGTTTTTTAAAAATATTATTCAGAAAACAAATTTACTTTGCAGTTGAACAGTAATGAGAAATTAAATACAATCTCCTTTCATTCCTAGTTGCTTAGCATAGTCCACCAGACACTCAGTCAGAAACATTAGAGACAAACATACCAACAAGAGTTGTTAAATTTGGGAAAGCTAAAAAATTGAATATATTATGATGATAGTGCCTTTATAAAAAGTAATTTGGTTTAGGTTCTAATTTTCACTTCAAGTCTTCCTAGTCATATGTCTTCTGAGAATTCACAATTCTTTTTCACTTACAAAGTATGAATATTCAAGTATACATCATTCTCTATAAAAGAGATGAGGCTTCAATGTTTATAGCAGCCCAATTCACAATAGTGAAACTATGGAACCAACCTAGGTGTTCTTCAACAGATGAATGAATAAAGAAATTGTGAGACAGATATACAATATAATATTACTCAGCCTTAAAAAAGAATGAAATTATGGCATTTGCCAGTAAATGGATGGAGCTGGAGAATATCATGCTAAGTGAAATAAGCCAATCCCAAAGAACCAAAGGTTGAATGTTTTCTCTGAAATGTAGATGCTAATTCATAATAAGGGTGGGGCTAGGGAAGAATAGAGGTAGTTTGTATTAGACAGAGGGGAGTGAAGGGAGGGGAGGCAGTATGGGGGCAGGAATGACAGTAGAATGAATCAGATATTATTACCCTTTGTGCATACATTATTACATGACCTGTGCAACTCTATATCATGTACAACCAGAAGAATGAGAAGGTATACTCCATCTCTGTATGATGAGTCAAAATGCATTCTAGTGTCATGTATAACTAGAATTTAAGAGAGAGAGAGAGAGAGAGAGAGAGAGAGAGAGAGAGAAAGAGATGAGAGAGATGAGGCTCTCTTCTTACAGCTGTGCTTTGAAGAGCTCCAGGGGAGCTATTCACCTCCTAGTCTTTATACATGTGCATACTTTTATGGTAGTTTCCAGAAGAAGGCTATAGGCACCAGCACATGGAAGAAGATGCTAATGTATGTGCTGATGATGGAGTTGGTGTAGGTCTGAGAAAACACAGGTAAAGTGTGAATGATGACCTGACATCTCAGTATTGATCTTGTGCCATGAAAACTTCTAGGCTCTTATGGCACCAGGGAGATGTCTGAAGGACAACTGGTCATCCCAGCTCCAGCATGAATTCCCCCGTTAGCTTGGCTGAGTTCACATCTTGGAGTCCCTGTTCCCTAAAGTGTGAAATAAGGGAATTGAGGGCATATGATCATGTGGGCAATTTCTATCACAAAAGTTATGGACATTGTGCACTCTTTTATGCCCCAGGAAACCTTTAAAAACTAGATACTGTTAAAAAATCTATATATAGAGAGAGAGAAAGGTTGTAATAAAGTACCAAAAACTTAGCGTCAATCAGTAAACTTGGATGATATGGGACAATGGATAAATTTCTTTAAATTCTTTCTTTAGATTATTAATAATTACTTTTAAAATGGAAAAATCATACTCTTAGTAACTACTGATAAGATACTAAGGGAAAAAACTCAAAGAGATGTTATCCATTTATTTGTTGATGGGTACCTGAGCTGGATCCTAACTTGGCTATTATGAATTGTGCTGCTATAAACGTTCATATAACTGTATGCTGATTTTAGTTCTTTAGGATAAATACTAAGGAGTGGAATAGGTGGGTCATATGGTGGTTCCATTCCTAGTTTTCTGAGGAATTTCCATACTGCATTCCAGAAATGTGTACTAATTTCCAGTTCCATCAACAATGTATGAGTGTATATTTCCCCCTCATCCTTACCAGCATTTATTATTGTTAGTATTCTTGATGATTGCCATTCCAACTGGAATAAGATGAAATTTCAATGTAGTTCTGATTTGCATTCCCCTGACTGCTAGGGATACTAAACATTTTTATCATGTATTTGTTGTCCATTTATATTTCTTTTTTAGAAATGTCTGTTTGATTCTTTTGCCCATTTATTGATGACAAATATTTCTTAAAGGCTGAGAATTTCCTGTTTCCTGTCAAAACAGTTCTACTCCAAGTGCTTCATAAGCTGTATGTTGTGAGAACATTTGCATTTTAAAATTCAAAAGATGTTGCCTTATGACATCTGATGTACTACACATTAATCTCAGTCTTGATAAGTAAATGCAAATTTGATTTCCTTCCAAACTAACATTTGGAAATTTATATTATTTCTCCTTTGGAACATGGGTCATTTAGAATATAAATGACTACACTGAAGACAGACTTACCTGGTTGAAACATATTTTCAGCATTTTGTTCGTCTGCTCTGGGCATTGATCCAGCTGTTTTCATAAGTGATAAGAGAACAAGATATTAACTTTGGATAATGCAGTGCCTCCAACAGAGTTATATCATGCAAGTATCTAGTATAAACAAACCTAGAACCAGCCAACAGTGGTACTATTGGTCTTTTAAGCTTGGATCCAAATAAATTAATTAACTAAATTTAATACCTCACTTCATTGCAAACAAAACTAAAAAATGGGTTAAAGCAGTTTACATAAATAAATACAGCATGGTTAAAAAACGTGTGATAAAAAAATAAGCTTGAAAGAAAATTAAATGATAAAATTGTAAATATTGAAAAAGAGCTGTCTAAAGGCAACTGGAGTCTGGATTTCTTGAAAGAGAAAGTTAGAGAAATAGCCTGGGAGTCACTGGTTAGTGTAAGAGTCATCCAGAAATGGCATTTAATAGAAGAAAGCAGTTCAGGAGCACACCCTCAGTCATGATGACATTCAGAATCCAAGCAGAGAAGGAATCACCATAAAGAGGGAGGTAGTTGAAGAAAGTGAGAAGTGTGCAGTGGGGGGAAGCCATGCAGAGAGAGTGCCCCTGGAAGGGGAAAGGGGATGGTTGGGTCGAGAGCTTGGGGAAGTCAGGACAGAGAAGTGACTAAGCATTTGTCAGCCAAGAGCTCATGGGGGCACTGATGAGGAAGGTCCCAGTTAGGTAACGGAGCTGGATGTTCCACGGAGAGTACAGGGTAAAAGGAGAAGGTAAACAAAGTAGACTGTACAATGGAAAACAAGGATTTTCACCCAGGTTCAGTTGGGGCATGTGGCACTTTTGTCTAATTAATAATCTGTGCTCTTTTCACTGAGAGCCTTTCCTTCCATATCTGTCAATCCCACAAGAGATGCTGAGCATGGTGTGGAGAAGGGGCCTCCTGTGCTCCTGGGCTGCGCTGGCTGTCTCCTCCACCCTGAAGCTGCCCAGCTGGCCTGCACTCCTCAGTAGCCCCTCAGCCCTACTGGGTGGGAGGAATGTGTAGTACTGCTAGATGTTACTGATGGGGACATGACAACGAGGCTCATCCTTTGCATTTCAGGTGGTTGACCAAAGTTCCTTCCACTCATACACAAGGAGGCTTGGAAAATACAATCATCTTCATCACCTCTTGCGATGTTTTATTGATTCTAATCAGACTAGTGGTCTTGGCACCTGATATGGTGACCTACCCAACCCTCGGCTCAGCCCCTCCTAACCAGCCACCGAGGAATTGCATCTATGGAATAGAAACCATTTTGGGTCAGGGAGAGGGGAGTCAGGCACCATGTCCCATTTCTTTTGATCCCTGTGACTGTTCTCCATCTGTAAGATCTTCTCTACCTGGCTCTACGCCTGTGATTTCATAGACACTGTCGGTATAAAGATCCCATCTTCACTCCCTTAAGCCATTCTAGGTTCTCTCACTGGTACCATTTTACATTTTTCTTCACTGAGGACTAAATCCAAGTTATTCTGTCATCCTTCAGAGTTCTAAAAAGACTGCTTACCTCAGAACTTGCTCTCAGTTCTTCTGCAGATGTGCGGTCAAATACTGATGGTAGCTGATACTCAGGAAAAAAATACCGAAGGACCTCCCTAGGAATGCAAGCAGAGCAGAAATAGGAATATACCAGGACAAGAGATGCAGCATGCACCTGTCAGAATTGGTTTTGTCCTCTGGGTATTAAATATCTGGCAAAGATCAACATTAACTCCTCCCAAATATTTTGTTACCATTGGCATTAAAGTGCTCTTCAAGAAGCACAGGCTGGGGGAAAGGACATGAATGTAGCTATAAAAGGGCAATAGAAGGGACCCTTGCAGTGATGGAAATGTTCTGTGTCTTCACTGTGTCAACATCCACATTCTGATTAGTTTTGCAAGAGGTTGCAACTGGGAGAAACTGAGTGAAGGGTACAATCTGATTTCTGCATCATTTCTTAAAACAACAGCAGGCAAATCTACATTCTTTAAAAAAAATTTTAAAAATATTGAAGGAAAGGCAAAGAAAGAAAAAGGAAAAGAAAATGGGAACAGGAAGGGAAAAAATAGCTCACAATGCCTAGCAATTTGTCACGAACCAGTCCAAGGAAGCCGGGCACCTGCCTGAGTGTTCTTTTCTGCAGAGAACTCAGCATCGTAAACTTACTGGAGGAAAATAAGCAGCTCCTCGATTATTGACTTTTTCTCCAAGGAAGTCAAAGAGCTTAATTCTGCAGAGCAATTATCTTCATTAGGGTATCTGAGACTACTCTTAGAAATCATATCTGGTCTGCTCTTTCAAAACAGTGGTGGCCATTGCTCCGACAGGTGCTTTACTTTACCAAAAGGCAGTGGCATCCGCCCTACTAATGTGACAGCTTTTCTGTGATAAATCACTTAGATGACACATATTTCATTTCTGGGAGAATATGAAATATAGAAATTCATAAACATCACATCTTAAAAGTGTATAGTGTTTTGATCTTGATGAGCTCCAAGATGCTCATGCATATTTTCTAAAGGATTGACAAAATCTTTTCCATTGGAAAATAATATGGTATACCAGACATAAAACAGTTCTTTCTTATAATGCATTCCTAGTATTTTAAGTATTTTATCTGCATTTATAGTTTCAAGGAGATTTAAGCCAGAAAGTTTCAGCATTGCCCAAATATTAAATGTGATACACACAGCCCCCAGACTGACTTGCCTGGCTAGAAGATGGATGGGGTGAGGATAGGATGAAAATGAGCTTCCAGGGATCTAAGATGAGAAGAAATCCGATGGCATAGAAAGAACGCTGCAACTGGAGTCCCTGGGAAAGGGAACCTGTCGGCCTTGTGACTGGTTTGGTGGGAGAGGAGGGGTGAGAAGTCTTCCATACGAAACATTCCCACTTCCATCCAGATCTACCATGTTTCCCCACCACAGGGTGGAAACCACTTCTAAACGTGGGCCCTTTGCAATAGTAAGCATACATTTTTTTGCTATTTAAATTTAGAGCAAATTCAGCAGTCATCTAAGAAATACTCTTAGATAAACAAATATATGGTGCTGGTATTTGCAGGGAAATGGAAGGGGGTGAAGGCGTAGGTTAGGGAGAGAAAACCCTCTAGTTTCATTTTGGATAATTCTCATCTGTGGTGTCTCTACTTCAAAATGTCCCCTAAACATCATCTATAGCCTGAAGAATGTGTCTCACACATGTACTATTATTTCCACAAATCGATAGATGATAGACAGATGCAATTTAACAATTGAACACGACTTCATGTGAAGGTTTTGCTGAAATCACTGCAGCTTTTGTGATTTTGTATTTTCTCAAACTCATTAATTTCACAGATAATTATTTTCAAACTACTAAAACAGCATTTGCTCTGTGGAGCCTCACAGAGGCCGCATCATGCCTTCCATGTTAGGATCCCAATACTGTTTTCTGCACTGATTCAACATAGTGTGGAATTCCAGGAAGTGGGCCACTCCACAACCATGTGGGCAGCGCTCCAGGAGGAAGAGCATGTAGCACTACAGCCCCGAGGAGAGGCCCCGACTCCTACTGGGAGCCCTAACTCATGTATTTGGGAGACCTGGCTTATATTTGAAAGCACCCACTCATATTTGGGAGCCCCAAAGAAAGAGTTGGAGTGAGACAAACATGGGGGTGGGGATGTGAAGAAGTATTCTTCATCTGCACCCAACATTGGGAAATTGGGTATCTTCTTTTGGTAAAAGATCTGAGACACTTGGGTCAGATCTAACTACCTTTACAGAGTTCCAGAAATATGCCAACCACTGCTGTCTTGTGTACATAATTTCATGTCATCTTTATGAAAACACTTTGAGGAGAGATTCCTATTTGGAAGCTCTCTTGCTTTCTGGCTGTGAAGGACACACTCCTTCAGGCCAACACAGATTCCCTATACCATTCTCATTCTCTCTCTCTCTCTCTCTCTCTCTCTCTCTCTCTCTCTCTCCCTCCCTCCCTCCCTCCCTCCCTCCCTCCCTCTCAGGATTTCAACTTTACTTTCTTCTAAATAGAGTTGCTGCTAAGTAGCTTCTCCCTTGGGAATTTTGTCCCACAAGTCTGACTAAAGAAAAAGATAACCCAGCCAGTAACTTGCAATTTCTAAGCACAAACATATAGGCCCTCTCCTTTTCCTGCCAAATTAATTCAGGAAAAATATTAATATTAATAATAAGTGTAAAGATATCAAAAATCGTACATGGAAGATACTAAAAAAATCACCAAACATCTCATTGTAGATGTTGAACGGTTCTTTAAAAACTCCTTCAGTTACTGGCTTGAGTCTTCTGTGGAATCCGCCAGAGATGTTCTCTTTTGTTCTGAAGGGGACATCTTATCAAACCTCTTCTGCCCTCAAATTTCAGCCTTTCTTTAGGACACATGATCCTATCATACATATAAGGACCCTTCAAGGAGATGGGCCAGGAGACATGCAGTGTAAAATTATAGGAATAAAACAAGTGTCCATTCATTCCTTTGCTGAATTAAGAAGACACTGTCCATTTTAAGGGACTCCTGAATCAAATGCTGCTGTTCAACAGGACTATTGTCCTGCCTAGGAACAGCCCTTCCTCTGAAGCACTGATTCACAGTTTTACACCCAGACAATAATACCAGAAATTTATCTTTAACATTTTTTCTCTCCTTAAGAACTCAAGAATTAAATCTTCCAAAGAACTCTTCCAGAGCTACTACCTGCTTCCAGGACTTGGCGATGGTGCCCATCTCAGTTGGATTTCTGTAGAATCTCTATCTAGAAGCTGTCACAGGATTCAATGAGGGAGCCGACACTCAGAGCTATCTCTAGATATGATGGACAAGCTTTGAATGTTCCTGCTAAAGGTCATTTCCCTTTCATTCCATAATCATACTACTGTCTCAACCAAATGAGTGTTTTCTTAGTGAAAATGGCAAGAAAAATCTCTGACTTAATTAACAGAATTCCTCTTCTAGACACAGCAGACGTGGGCAGGGCCATGTAGAGGTACCTGAATCCACCCAATCTTTTAAAACATTAATCTGGTTAATCAGCTTAGTGCTGGCTAAGAAGAGCAAGTATCCTACTTGAGGTTAATTAAAACTCTCTTTGTCAGCCCAGTGAAAGACCAGGGTGCAATGGAAATTACACGATCCCACTTTCTAAAACCGGGAATCCAGCCATGGTTTCTAACAGACCTGGCTGCTAGTTGTATTTTTGTGGTCTTTTCTTTTACTTTAGCAACAGGCATCAACCTTAAAAAGTGGCTTTCTTTTTAAATTGAATTTTTGTTATTTTTAAAATTAAAGATAACACAGAGCATGTTTTTATAGAGTTGAAATAAATCAAGAATATATTTTCAAGTTCATAAATACAATAATAAGCCAAACAAGGTATTAGAATTTAGCAATTAAAGCAAGGACTGTTAGGCCAGACAGACAGATTCAAATCCCAGGTGTGCTACTTTAGTATTATGCAAATTATTTAACCTGTACATGCCTCAGTTTTCTCATCCATTAATTAGAATAATAAAAGTACGTAGTTATAGATCACCGTAAAGTTTAAGAGAGTTAACACATGCAAAGCCCTTCAGATAGTGCCTGGTATATACCAAGTATGTACAAATCTATTAATACTATTACTATTATTACTGTTCAAAGTGATTTGAAATTTGATACTACTCCAATGTTTAGGACCTGCCTGGAAAATTTAATAGTCTGTATCCCAGGTCAGCTTATTTCCCTCTAACTTAACAAGACTTAGTCTGACCCCATTATATGAAAATATTCTAACATCCAGCAACACTATCCACTTTTGATATTTTCCTTTCTATTTAATTTATTCTTTGAATACATGCAAATAAATGTTAGACATAATATGAAAAAGCCAATCTATTTTCAAAGAATTTATTCTATTTGGGAATTAAAGTAATACATATAGAACAAAAAATAACATAAGAAAAACTTTTAAACTGAGCATAATCAGGTAATGAAAAAGACAATAAAGCTACCTTCTAAATGAATTTATTCAGCTAGCATCATGAAATGGAGGAGGGTGAGACCTACTGGGGCTGGGTGGGAAGAGAGGCTGGCAGCAGGTCTGGGAGAGTCAGGAGTCTTCACAAAGGAAGGTCAGGCACTGCTCTCTGCCGTGTGACAATCAAGGTGAAGATGGTAAGCAATTCTGGGTAGGGACAGCACTGTCCCCTTCATATCACACACTACCAGCCACAATTTTTTCCTCTTGAGATAAAGTCTAGTTGACTCAAGATATAACATGTGGACCACATACAAAATAGAGGAGTGAAAAAAATAAAACAAGCACTTAGCAAAGAAAACAAGAACTCTGTTTTCTTTGTAAATGCTCCTAAAGGAAGAAAACAGGTGAAATGAGGAGAGTGTTCTGCTCCAGAGAGGACCTGTGTTCTGCACACCTTTACTTTCCCCACTGAATGGTTTGAATATATCAATCACCAGAGAAAATTTAAGTTGGCACAGAATAGAGTTGACATACTAATACATTTGGCTTTCAGAATGTTGGGGTGATGGTAGTGGTGGGGTGATGGTAGTGTGACAATTCTAAGCAATAAGGAGGTGCCTGCGTGTTCATTAGGCAGGAGGTTCAGAGGGGGACGTGGGTGGGTAATTTTAATGTTCTATTGATGCCTCATCTTTAAAGTCGTAAAACATTGAATGAAATTACTTCCTTTTTGATCCCATGCAATCATTAAAATAAATAGGAATGTATATGAAGAACAAAAATTAGCTAGGTGAAAATAAGGAAAATAATGAATTTGGAAAAGAAAGTTTATCCAACTGGAAATAAAAGTGAAGTGTTTCCAAGTTGCTGCCAACATGCTCGGGTCTCTCCAGTCCCCTAGTATGGAGAGCAAGGAAAGACATACACCTGTTTGCCTAGGATTAAGAGTGTGGGCATTCAAATCAAGGACTCTGGGCTTACACCCAGCCCCATTCTTAGTAGCTTTGTAATTGTCGGTATGACTTCCAATGTGTTATTTAGCTTTTCTAAGCTTCAATTTCCTCATCCATTTAAAAAAGAAAAGAAAAAAGAAAAACTATGATATCAATCTTGTAAGTTTATCAAACTAAGGAATTCATTAGTTAATACTTAAATGAATGCCTAAAATAAAGGTTCAAAATGGTAGTGATCAATATCATCAAGAAAGACTCGATGGATACTGTGCTGGGGTTGGGGATTGAACCCAGGGCTTCCTGATACTAGGTTCCAGGCACATTCTAAATTCTCACCAGAGGAACACTCATGAGACTCTGTTCTGCAATAGCAATGGCTGGATGCATGCCTAGGATACTCAGACAAACAGCTGCGACTCAGCACTAATCCATCCAGCTGAAACAACTGGTCGGCCCTTCTGATCCTACGGAGGTAAATGCCTACCGAGCCTTCATAGGTAGTGGCCACAGGTTTGAAACGGGGCTTGGGAGAGACAGTAAGGACCCACCCGTTGCATTGGTCACCCGGCAAAGGGAAACGAAATGTCGCCATTTGCAAGAGATACCACCATGGCAGAGAACTGACGTCATCAGACTGCGGCGGAGGAGATAACTTCATTGAATCCTGCGGCTACAGTGACTTCTTCCCTTCCCTTCTAATACCTTTCCTCCCAAGCATCAAATAATTTTTAGGAGTAAACAGTAACTCAGCAGTCAAACAGAACAAGAAGTAACATGAGCAGCTTCAAAAAGCAAGGAAGAAAAGGAGTACAAACAATGCAGGACAACTTAAATATTCAGGAGGACCTAGAGTCATCAGAAAAATGGTCATATAAAGAACTCATGGAACACCTTAGACAGATGGAATGGAACCTTAAAGAGGATAAGAGACAGAAAATTCAAGCAGCGAAAGAACACATTGAGAATGAGTTACATAAACAGATAAAAGAAGAAGTTAAGCATCTTTATCAGGAGATAGAGATTATAAAAAATAATCAAACAGTAATTCTAGAAATGAAGGAAACGATAAACCAAATTAAAAACTCAATTGAGAGTATCACTAACAGAGTGGATCAAGTAGAAGCCAGAACGTCAGATAATGAAGACAAAATATATCATCTTGAAAAGAGTCTAGCCAACTCAGAAAGGCTGGTAAAAAATCACGAGAAAAACATCCAAGAGTTATGGGATAACATAAAAAAACCAAACTTACGAGTCATCAGGATAGAAGAAGGTACAGAGATTCAAACCAAGGGAATGAGAAACCTGCTGAATGAAATAATTACTGAAAACTTTCCAGAAATAAAAAAGGAAACAGATATACAAATTGAAGATGCATACAGGACACCAAGCACACAAAATCACAGTAGACCAACACCAAGACACATTGTTATGAAGATATCCAATATACAGAACAAAGAGAAAATATTAAAAGCTACAAGAGAAAGGAGGCAGATTACATTCAGGGGTAAACCAATTAGGTTAACAACAGATTTTTCATCACAGATGCTGAAAGCAAGAAGGTCATGGAACAATGTTTTTCAAACACTGAAAGACAATGGATGCCAACCAAGAATTCTGTATCCAGCAAAATTAAGCTTCAGGTATGACAACGAAATAAAAATCTTTCATGATAAACAAAAGTTAAAAGAATTTGCAGCCAGAAAACCAGCATTGCAAAGCATTTTGAGCAAAACACTACACGAGGAAGAAATGAAAAACAATAACCAAAACCATTAGAGGGAAGTGCCTCGGTAAAGACAGAGGGCGAGGGGAAAGATAATCATGGAGAAACAAACTAAATTTTTTTTAAAAAAGGATAAATAATCAAACATGGTTGGAAGTACAAACCATATATCAATAGTAACTCTGAATGTTAATGGCTTAAACTCTCCAATAAAGCGACATAGGCTGGTATCATGGATTAAAAAAACAAATCCAACAATATGCTGCCTCCAGGAGACACATCTGATTGGAAAAGACATACACAGGCTGAAGGTGAAAGGATGGGAAAAATATACCACACACACGGTCCTCGTAAGCAGGCAGGGGTGGCCATCCTCATATCGAATAAAATCGACTTCAAGACTAAGTTAATCAAAAGGGATAAAGAAGGACATTATATACTGTTAAAAGGAACCATTCACCAACAAGACATAACAATTATCAATATCTATGCACCAAATAATGGCGCTGCAGCATTCATAAAACAAATACTCCTCAAGTTCAAGAATCAAATAGACCACAACACAATAATTATGGGTGACTTCAACACACCTCTCTCACCAATGGACAGATCCTCCAAACAAAAGTTGAATAAAGAAACTATAGAACTCAATACCACAATCAATAACCTAGACTTAACTGACATATATAGAATATATCAACCATCATCAAATGGATATACTTTTTTCTCGGCAGCACATGGATCCTTCTCAAAAATAGACCATATATTATGCCATAGGGCAACCCTCAGTAAATATAAAGGGGTGGAGATAATACCATGCATTTTATCTGATCATAATGGAATGAAACTGGAAATCAATGATAAAAGAAGGAAGGAAAAATCCTACGTCACATGGAAAATGAACAATATGTTACTGAATGATCAATGGGTTACAGAAGACATAAAGGAGGAAATAAAAAAATTCTTAGAGATAAATGAAACTACAGACACAACATATCGGAATCTATGGGACACAATGAAAGCAGTTTTAAGAGGAAAATTCATCGCCTGGTGGTCATTCCTCAAAAAAAGAAAAAACCAACAAATAAATGAGCTCACACTTCATCTCAAAGCCCTAGAAAAGGAAGAACAAAACAACAGCAAATGTAGCAGAAGGCAAGAAATAATTAAAATCAGAGCGGAAATCAATGAAATTGAAACAAAAGAAACTATTGAAAAAATTAACAAAACTAAAAGTTGGTTCTTTGAAAAAATAAATAAGATCGACAGACCCTTAGCCATGCTAACGAAGAGAAGAAGAGAGAGAACTCAAATTACTAACATACGGGATGAAAAAGGCAATATCACAACAGATGCTACAGAAATACAGAAGACAATTAGAAATTATTTTGAAAACCTATATTCCAATAAAATAGAAGATAGTGAAGACATCGATAAATTTCTTAAGTCTTATGATTTGCCCAGACTGAGTCAGGAGGATACACACAATTTGAACAGACCAATATCAATGGATGAAATTGAAGAAGCCATCAAAAGACTACCAACCAAGAAAAGCCCAGGACCGGATGGGTATACAGCAGAATTTTACAAAACCTTTAAAGAAGAATTAATACCAATACTTTTCAAGTTATTTCAGGAAATAGAAAAAGAGGGAGCTCTTCCAAATTCATTCTATGAGGCCAACATCACCCTGATTCCGAAACCAGACAAAGACACCTCAAAGAAAGAAAACTACAGACCAATATCTCTAATGAACCTAGATGCAAAAATCCTCAATAAAATTCTGGCAAATCGAATACAAAAACACATCAAAAAAATTGTGCACCATGATCAAGTAGGATTCATCCCTGGGATGCAAGGATGGTTCAATATACAGAAATCAATAAATGTTATTCACCACATCAATAGACTTAAAGATAAGAACCATATGATCATCTCGATAGATGCAGAGAAAGCATTCGACAAAGTACAGCATCCCTTTATGTTCAAAACATTAGAAAAACTAGGGATAACAGGAACTTACCTTGACATTGTAAAAGCTATCTATGCTAAGCCTCAGGCTAGCATCATTCTGAATGGACAAAAGTTAAAGGCATTCCCTCTAAAATCTGGTACAAGACAGGGATGCCCTCTATCACCACTTCTATTCAACATAGTTCTTGAAACACTGGCCAGAGCAATTAGACAGACGAAAGAAATTAAAGGCATAAAAATAGGAAAAGAAGAACTTAAATTATCACTATTTGCAGATGACATGATTCTATACCTAGAAAACCCAAAAGGGTCTACAAAGAAACTACTAGAACTAATAAATGAATTCAGCAAAGTGGCAGGATATAAGATCAACACGCATAAATCAAAGGCATTTCTGTATATCAGCGACAAAACTTCTGAAACGGAAATGAGGAAAAACACTCCATTCACAATATCCTCCAAAAAAATAAAATACTTGGGAATCAACCTAACAAAAGAGGTGAAAGATTTATACAATGAAAACTACAGAACCCTAAAGAGAGAAGTAGAAGAAGATCTTAGAAGATGGAAAAATATACCCTGTTCTTGGATAGGCAGAACTAACATTATCAAAATGGCGATATTACCAAAAGTTCTCTATAGGTTTAATGCAATGCCAATCAAAATCCCAAGGGCATTTCTTGTAGAAATAGAGAAAGCAATCATGAAATTCATATGGAAAAATAAAAGGCCCAGAATAGCAAAAGCAATTCTAAGCAGGAAGTGTGAATCAGGCGGTATAGCGATACCAGATTTCAAACTATATTACAGAGCAATAGTGACAAAAACAGCATGGTACTGGTACCAAAACAGGCGGGTGGACCAATGGTATAGAATAGAGGACACAGAGACTAATCCACAAAGTTACAACTATCTTATATTTGATAAAGGGGCTAAAAGCATGCAATGGAGGAAGGATAGCATCTTCAACAAATGGTGTTGGGAAAACTGGAAATCCATATGCAACAAAATGAAACTGAATCCCTTTCTCTCGCCATGCACAAAAGTTAACTCAAAATGGATCAAGGAGCTTGATATCAAATCAGAGACTCTGCGTCTGATAGAAGAAAAAGTTGGCTCCGATCTACATATTGTGGGGTCAGGCTCCAAATTCCTTAATAGGACACCCATAGCACAAGAGTTAACAACAACAATCAACAAATGGGACTTACTTAAACTAAAAAGTTTTTTCTCAGCAAGAGAAACAATAAGAGAGGTAAATAGGGAGCCTACATCCTGGGAACAAATTTTTACTCCTCACACTTCAGATAGAGCCCTAATATCCAGAGTATACAAAGAACTCAAAAAATTAGACAATAAGATAACAAATAACCCAATCAACAAATGGGCCAAGGACCTGAACAGACACTTCTCAGAGGAGGATATACAATCAATCAACAAGTACATGAAAAAATGCTCACCATCTCTAGCAGTCAGAGAAATGCAAATCAAAACCACCCTAAGATACCATCTCACTCCAGTAAGATTGGCAGCCATTATGAAGTCAAACAACAACAAGTGCTGGCGAGGATGTGGAGAAAAGGGTACTCTTGTACATTGTTGGTGGGACTGCAAATTGGTGCGGCCAATTTGGAAAGCAGTTTGGAGATTCCTGGGAAAGCTGGGAATGGAACCACCATTTGACCCTGCTATTGCCCTTCTGGGACTATTAACTGAAGACCTTAAAAGAGCATGCTACAGGGATGCTGCCACATCGATGTTCATAGCAGCACAATTCACAATAGCTAGACTGTGGAACCAACCCAGATGCCCTTCAATAGATGAATGGATAAAAAAAATGTGGCATCTATACACAATGGAGTACTATGCAGCAATAAAAAATGACAAAATCATAGAATTTGCAGGGAAATGGATGGCACTAGAGCAGATTATGCTTAGTGAAGCTAGTCAATCCCTAAAAAACAAATACCAAATGTCTTCTTTGATATAATGAGAGCAACTATGAACAGAGAGGGAGGAAGAGCAGGAAGAAAAGATTAACATTAAACAGAGACATGAGATGGGAGGGAAAGGGAGAGAAAAGGGAACTTGCATGGAAATGAAGGGAGACCCTCATTGCTATACAAAATTACATATAAGTAGTTGAGAGGGGAATGGGAAAATAAACAAGGAGAGAAATGAATTACAGTAGATGGGGTAGAGAGAGAAGATGGGAGGGGAGGGGAGGGGGGATAGTACGGGATAGGAAAGGTAGCAGAATACAACAATTACTAATTGGGCATTATGTAAAATTGTGGATGTGTAACCGACGTGATTCTGCAATCTGCATTTGGGGTAAAATTGGGAGTTCATAACCCATTTCAATCTAATGTATGAAATATGATATGTCAAGAGCTTTGTAATGTTGTGAACAACCAATAAAAATTTAAAAAAGAAAAAAAAAAAGAAAGACTCGATGTAAGAGGCAATGACGATTTGGAGACTTTTCACACTTAATCAATTTATATTTGGCTAACAGTAGGGTTTACAACATGTGCTTGTGTGTGCGCGTGCATTCACTCTTGTTCTCTCTCTCTCTCTCTCTCTCTCTCTCTCTCTCTCTTTCACACACACACACACACATTTACAATTTATTGCATACTACCACACTTCAGTGACCAATGGATTTGCCCAAATCTAAGAAATAGTTAATAATCAACCAGTATTTAAATTTAAGGCTACCCAACAGAAAACTTTGGTTCTTATATACTAATTTTGGAAAAAAATCCTGACACAGGGTAAGAAGCTAGTTGGAGATTTTGACTCTTCAAGGATTCTGCGGAGGCACATAGCAGTACAATACTGATATCATTCCAGATCACTGGACAAGTGGCCTTTACAACCTCATGACACCTGTCCAGTGCTAAGGTCTGTCCTCCTCCTGTCTCCCTTCCAGGGTTGTGTAAGTTGGGTAGCCCAGGCAACCTCGGTGATCAGAACCTAGTGATGAGGACACTGGCTTCATTGCTCAGTTAACACCTCGTCTTGTTACCTGTAACCAGAGTGCTTTCTATCTCCTGGGGCAGGACGGGTATTAGGCATGGATGCTAGGGTAAATACATACGATTTAAATTGAGCCCTGAAGCCCTGAATACTGCCACAGAGACTTCCATAAAGCCCTGGGCAGCTGCAGAAGTGAGTTTGTGCCCACTGTGCTCAGTGGTCTACTTTCACAAATATGACCAAAGCCAGAGCACTAGGAGAGGCTGTAGCATTTCCAGACAGGCCCTTCCTCCACCCTTTCTTCCTTCCTCTCCCCTTCAGGAGGATTCTGTCAGTCATTGATAAGAAAATCACTACTTGAGCTAGAGCATGCTGCATGCTCTCCTAGTCCAGAGCCTCTCCCCACAGAGGCCCCTCCCAGACTAAACCCTAGGAAACCAGGAGGTGTGCTAATTCAGTGCTACTCCTACTCCCACACTCCTTCCACTACATGACACCTATTTAGAGCCCTCTTGTACACAGATGTCTGGTGCTTGGTCATAAAGCCCCCTTCCATCATCAGTCCCTATTTGGAGAGCCCCTGAATCCTAGGTTTTACTCCTCCATGTCTCCATCCTTTGAGAACAGAGCTCCAAATATCTAACCTCTTCACTAACCATGACTACACGTGCCAACATTCTGCACCAAACAACAAGGCAAAGCTCAGTTTCCTTCAGTAAGTTAATACAAAAATAGATATTTTAAAAGGCCTAAAAGTATCCTGAGAGGTTCTGTGTGGGAGAAAAAAAGTAATAAGCAATTTCAGTACAAATTCTTTATTGCATTCAAATGAGGACCAATGTCCACCATACTGCAGGGCCATATGATGGTAGACAGTTAGTGACTGTAGTTCTATTTCAACCTGTGGTATATCTAATTCAGTATGGTTAGAAGACAGGTCACAAAGTCACTCCATGGAATTTACTCCATTATATGACCACTTAGGAAAAATAAAACACAGTTGTCACTGTTTAGAAAGTTCAACAAAGCATGTGGGAAAACATGGTAACTGAATTTACCTTAAATTTGACATCAGTTTTCTTGCCGTTTCCTTGACAATTGTGCTTTGAGAAGATGTCACCAGTGAAGATGCAACTTTACAACCATCACTCACAGAAACTTTGGCTTCATGTCCAGAAATTGGACTTAAATCTTCCATTGTCATACAGGAAGAGCTGAGGTGCATAATTCCAAAGTAGGAACCACATTAGATACTAATAGTTTCAGAAACAAATGTAATCTTAATACACAACAAATAAAAGGGCATAAATTTCCAAATATGTAAAATATAAAATAAGTTCTTAATTAGACTTATCACTATTTATTCTGATCATATATTGTGTCAAGTTTTGGGGTGGCCACAACTAAATAGCATTGGTGATAATTTATTCTTAATGACACTAGTCATTTAACACTTGTTTCTTCTCTGCAGGAAGAGACTTAAGTTCTGTTTTAAACCCAGAGAAATGCATTGACATAAAACCAAAAAGAATAAAGACAGTTAAGAAAAATAGCTAGCAAAGATCCAGAGGAAGAGTGCTCCAGGTAAAGTGTAATGATCCTGGGGTAGAGAGCTGTTCAAGGAAGAACGAGAAGGTCGAAGCTGGTGGATGGAGGAAGCAGGAAGCAGAGGGAGAAGGCTGAGGTGAGAGAGAGTTGGTGGCCTCAGAGAGGGAACTGTGTTCCTTCCATGCAGAAGGCACTAGCATGGGAAGGTTTTAGGCATGGAGGCAGGATGATGAGAAACAAGTTTTAAAAGGACCCCTGGATGTAAAATGGAAAATACATCACAGTAAGGAAGCACAAAATAGGGTAGCATGTTATGGACACCAAAGATTTTGGAATGGTGGGAACAGAAAATTTCAAAAGGCCAAAGGTAGTAAAATATGCAAAGTGAAGATGGGTAGAGGTCAGATCATGCAGAGCCTTATGTATCAAGTAATAAAAAGATTTCTGTAATTCTATCACACAGACACAGTTCCTGAGAGGTTTATGTGTTTATATGGAGAGGGCCTTTTAGAATTGGACAATAGTTTATTTCAAATGGAATGTACTTCTATTGTGAACAGTTCTTTGGCTTTAATTATACTGTCTAACTTCAGCTGACTTTTTAAAAAAAATATTAAGAATACTGTATAAATGAATGCATTTCTATTAAAGAATATTTACACAATGTCTAAATGTTCATTAATTATAACTTCTTTTATGCTAACATTTTAGTAAGAGAAATATTCCTTTAAAAAATATTTCAGGGATGCTGGAAATTCATGTTGGTGTTGGGAACAGAAGGCAAAATAAGCTACATCAGATCATAGGATATACCTTTCTTAACCTTTTTCTGTCAAAAAATTCTAGGGCCTACCTTGCAGAGTTGTGTTGAGGACTAAATGGATATACAAAGACTATATCTCAATGCTTGGTAGTAAGTACTTGTCAAATAGAATCCAATAATTATTATGATCATCCTTATCATCACTATCATTAGTAATACATTTCATAAATGTCTTCCATTAAGATTGCTTTAGTTGGGTTGTAGTTCTGACATTCATATTGTATTTGAGTCAACAATGATTTTAAAAACCTCCACAACTTAATAAATATCTAAAAGTGATAGAAAACAATACGTGCACAATTATGTTTTAGTGTCTGCATGAATCTTAAATTATAGCTCAAATTTTAATAAATAATTCTAGATTAAAGCATTTTCCATGGAAAAGCCTAGCAACAGCACTGAAGGAGGGAATGCATTCATTCATTCAATCAACAGATACTGCTGATTATGAGTCTGGTGCCATTTTGGATACAAGACTGACTCTGTCCCATTGGAGTGAGTTAGTGACTAGTGGAAAACAAACAAGCAAGCTAGAATTAAAGTGGTAAAAAAAATGGATGAGTAAAACAGATAATTTAAAACAGTAATCAGTGCTTTGAAAAATCCAGCACAGAATGACTTCATCGTGGGAATGTGACTTGCCACCATGGGCAGGTTTCTTTTCTCAGGGAAGGCCTCTCAGATTCAGGGTTACAAAGAAGGCAAGATAAGTCTTTAAGGAGCATCTGTGCAGTGCAAAGACGGATATTTGACCACACAATTCTATTTGACTTACCCTTGTGGGTCAAAACTTTGCTAGTGTTTAACAAATAATTATTGAAATTGAATCAGTACAGCAGTGACTCTATGAACACCTGGGTTTTCCTGGGAGAGTCAGAAAAGAGTGCTTGAACTGAGGCTTGAATGAAAGGATAAGGGAGATGGGTACACAAGTTGCAGAGGACACACAAGCAAGGGAAGTAGTGTAGACAAACAGGTGATATAATGTGATGAAATAATCTATAAGTAATTTGGAACTTCATGAAAGCAAGGTGTTGATTAGAAGGAGGGGCAGGAGTGAGGTCTGTACCTGACCTTAAAAGCGATAGGGCTACAGAGGCTATGGAAGGTGCTCTGGTTTGGATGGGAGGTGTTGCCCAAAAGCTCACATGTGAGGACAATGCAAGAAGGTTCATAGGAGAAATGATTGGGTTGTAAGAGTCTTAACCCAATTAGTGATTTAATCCCCCCACAGGGATAAACTGAGTGGTAACTAAAGTGGTAGAGTGTGGCTCGAGGAGGTGGAAATTGGGGCATGGCTTTGGGTATAATATATGTGTATTTGGCCAGTGGACTGTCTTTGCTTTCTGATCAACATGTGATCTGCTTCCCTCTGCCACACTCTTCCATCATGAGGTTCTGCCTCACCTGAAGCCCCGAGGAATGGAGCCAGCCTTCTATGGAGTAAGACCTCTGAAAAAGTGAGCCCTCAAATAAACTTTTTCTCCTTTAAAATTGTTCTAGTTAGATCCTTTAGTCATAGCAGTGAAAAAGCTGACTATAACTGAAGGTTTCTGAATAGAACAGTAGAGTTGGATTTTAGTGTTGGAGTAACTACTGTTACCAAGTACAGGGAAATGAAAGGTCCTCTGTCTTTTCTTGCCCTTAATTTAATGTGCTGTTATGTAAGGGGCACAGCATCTGAATTCAGAGAAACTGAATCTGAATACCTGAAAACTCACTTAAATAAATCTGTAGTAGAAGTTAAGAATCTTCTTTTTTGAAAGCATTCTTTTAGGGTATCTAAAATATCCAGTTGATTTTATGAGTGATAAAATTCTCATGTCAAGGAAAGTCTAGAATGCAATTATAATAATAATTATAGTCATATCAGGCAGTAAGTCAATGACCCACACATGAAAAAAAGTCAGTTTGTGGTTTCACAGTCATACCTCATATGTGTTGACATTTTAGTGCTTTGACTAAGTCATAGTAACCAGAACTGTTTACTTGCAGTGGGTAGAAAGCTAATCCTGCTCCATTTTATTATTCCCAAATTCTCACAAAAGAAATGAGAAGGTTCGGGGGAAAGGTGGATTTTCATTCTTTCTTGTCTCTGTTGTAAAATTTGGTTCTATTCTTAATTGCCTTTGTTGCTACTATTTTCTTTCGTCTTGTATTGAAACATTGATAATTACTTTTCAACAGTATAATTGCACTTACTTGGAATTTCTATAATTGTAGTACACTCACCTTTCCTGGTTAGGAAATGAAGAGTTTCTTTTTATTGCTGGAGTATCACTGCACAGCTCCTGTTTTTCTTCATAAGGACAGAGACAAAATGAAGACAATTTTGATAATCACACAAAAAACGGAACCAAAGGAATGTTGACTGTTACATTAACTATATGATTTAGTTCTGATTCAAATATCCACCTGTAAATTGCACCAATTTTGAGGCACTCTATAAATATGTTCTTTAGGTATTTTATAATAATTTTAATAAGGTATGTAATACATATATAATAATATTGCATATATAATAATAATTCAAGAGTCTCTGTTATGTGGGTTGCTTATATACATATTTTTATGGTGTTTATTATGAGTGTATGGGTGACTGATCAGGACTGTTGATAGTCCCTGCTCTCCCCAACTTCTGCCAAAATACACACTTGTCTGCCCTCTACTATCTTATTCTCTCTCATTTTGAGTTCCAGTTCAAAGCTATTCTGACAGATCCCCATGAAAAATGTGTCACCAATAGAGAGCTAAACTTGAAAGCAGAAAGAGACCAGAGTCACATGTCAGTCTTTTCACTCAAGGGACCTCAGGCTGATGATCTGTTCCTAGTCCTTTGTAAGTAGAAATATAAGCCTCCTTTGGATTGGCTAGGAGTCTTGGAGACAGTGTAAGCAAGGAGTCAATCTGTTCTCCTTCCTTTCTTCTCTATAATTCTTTGTTAAAAAATACCCAGATATCTTGTTCTATTAAGTAGACCTCTGTGAATAAGTTTAGGGATATTGAAGGTCAAGGAGAACAGGACACAAAGAAGGAAAGTTTTACATGGTGGGAGAATGCTGAGGATCTGCCAAGTTCTTCAAGGAAAACATAAAAAAAAAACAGGTGGCCAGAGGTTTTCCAAGCACAGGGTAAGCACCGTTGGCTGTACTTTCTGACTTGCATACAAAGTAAAAAATTTTAACTCAATAGTCAATTAATCTATAATTACAATCATTTAAAAAATATTTTACAATTTGTTCCTGCCAAACCCAGGATGGATATTTAAAATCAAATATTAATTTCAGGATTAAAGTTATAGTAACAATTTTTCCATTACAATCTGGAAATGCGTGAAGGCACAGTAATAGTTTGAAACATCTACAAAAGATCAGCTTTAGAATTAAGAGAGCCTTACAAAAGAAATCCTGATTGAGGAATTACAAATTATCCTAATTAAGATGAAAAAGAAAAATTGTGATTTCTTAGGGACACTAGTAAAGGGCTTGAAAACATAAAGTTGTGAATGAATCGCTGATTAGGTTACCTAAGCAACAGAATGTGCAGGAAGGAAGAGTTGACCACCAAAGTGAACACAAAATGATGGCATGGGTTGGCACCAAAAAGGGCTGGAAAGATAAAGCCAACCGAGCAGGGATTCACTAAAAAGACTAAGAAGTGATTTCAAGCTTATTTCAGAATAAAGACAAGAATGATGAAAATAATGTATGTGTTGCCAGGGCCCAATGAGATAACATTAAAATAAAAAGAGAATGGGATAATAATAATATAATGCCTAATGCAAGAATTATGGTAATGATGACGAATGAACACTGAGAAACGAAAATATTCCAAATTCAATTTGTTTCAATTATTTTTAAATTGAGGAGATTAAATTTGACTTAAATATCATGAGGGCAAGTTTATGCTTTAAATATACATATACATATATATCCCACAGATGAAAGAACTCATAAATCCATACGTTTAAATACTCTTATGGATTTCAGAGGAATCGTGGAAAGCAGGAAAAGAACTAAACAATTAAAATAATGAATTTCATTACAATTTTCAAAACAGATTCTAAAAATGATAGACCTGATCATCAATCCTTGGCAAAATTCTAAATAAAATTCAATGTGGAGAGTGGCACAAGTCTATGGATATTTCAGGCAGTGTGGCAGTTTGGGAGACCTGGTTCTCAACCCAATTCCAACCCAGACGAGGGAGATTAGCCCTTGATTCTTTCTCCATCCCTCCTTCTAGTTCTGGATGGAACAACAAATTTAATTTTTTAAAATCCAAATTGCTGGCAAACTTCTGATTATATCTCAGGCTGTCTCAGAAGCCCTATGGAAAGTGGTTCAAATATTAGAGCTAATCTCTGTAAAATGATTTATTTTTACCTTCGTTTATGAGTGGAACTTCCTTTTGTTCTTGTTTCAATGAAACATCAGTGCTGCTTTTATCTAAAACCTGAAAGATAACCTCATTATTTAAAATTGTACCAAAAACAAGGACATACGACAGGGTTAAGAAAATACCTTGAAGAGCAGTGCCCATGTCAGAGAAAAGAGATCATACTGCTACCACAGTAAAGCTATTACAGGTTTTAGAGGAGAGAACAGTACATGTGATAGAAAACAATACTGTTGTGCCACAGGAAGACCACATTACCAACCTCATGTTTACTGTTACCATGTTACCATTTCTTTCTTTTCCTTTTTTTTTTCTTTCTTTCTTTTTTTCTTGCTACCGGGGATCGAACTCAGGGAGCACTCGACCACTGAGCCACATCTCCAGCCCTGTTTTGTATTTTATTTAGAGACAAGGTCTCACAGAGTTGCTTAGCGCCTCACTGTTGCTTTGGCTGACTTTGAACTTGAGATCTTTCTGCCTCAGCATCCTGAGCTGCTGGGATACTGTTACCATTTCTTTAATAGGATTTTCATGTTTCTACTGATTCTTGCATACCTAATTTACAAACTGTTATTTTATATGAATGCAACTATGTCTCCAACAAATAAATCAAGTATTTGATTTACCAGGAACAACCATCAAGCCTCTGTCATTTCAAGCCTCATCATAACCCCAGCTGCTCCAAAGGAGACATAGTGCAGGAACTCAACACCAATGCAAGGAAAACTTTGAGGAGGTGGGGACACCAAAGCATGATAGAGAGCTCACCTGGAATGTTGGGGAATGTGCTTTCTCTCATCTTCTGGTAGAATTTCTGGGAAGCTACCTAAAAGTCTTAATGTGTTGCATGCATGATCCAGAAGGGCTAGTGGCACCTGGAGTGAGGGGATGTGCATGTGTGATGTGGAGAGTCCGGGTGGAGAAAGGGTGAGGGTGGGTGGGGCACAGGTGGAACGTAGGGCGTGCCACTCATAAGTCACATCTGCGTCACTTTGGGAATGCTGAAAGAAGCATTTTACAAGGCTCACATAAAACAAACATAGAGTACTAAAGTTCTTCAGATGAGACAGAGAGACAGAGATGGGGGGAAAAGACAAACAGACAAATAGATAAAAAAGATAGAGAAAAATTTATATGACCTTCAGGGGAAAAGACCCAGAATGCTCCCTTTATGTATTTTGTAAATCTGTAAGAAGGTAGAAAATCAGGCAGTTTTTAAAGAACAGAGAAAGAAAAAACCACCTGTCTGCTCTTTAATCTAAGACTCCTGAATACACAATGAGACAAAACTGTGTCCCTCACCTCTGTTACCTGGTGTAAAGTGTGGAGTTGTCAGGTATTTTTTTTTAAAGTTTATTCATTGAATATGTATCCTTTGCCTTTAAAGCCCCTCTAGCCTGCTAAATAAACATGGTATGGAGAAGATGTCAACCTACCTCCTCTTCCTGTCCCAGGAAACAATGACATATTTGTACATAGCACTCTGGAAACTTCTCTGTCAGGAAGGTTAAATGGGCACACATGTAGCCTAGCAACGAAGTTACTATGTAGCTTTCCAACATTGCCATTTTCTATTTCGTCCAAACAGAAAAAAAAAAAAAATTGCCTCCCAGGCAGTAGAAAAAAAATAAAACTGCTCTTAAGCTACTGTTGTCCAATTCAAAATATGTTTATACTTACAATGCAAATAAGTGCATGATCCAGGAAATAATCAAAATGCATATTTTTAAAGGTTGATTTTGCAAAAATCTTGAAAATGACTTTAAAATGTATGCCTTACTTATTTCTGATGTAACATAAAATTTAAAGTTTTCTTCTAATGTGCTGAAATCTACATGATATAAGTGTTTCCAAATTTGGACTAAATATTTTTTGATCAGTTTAAAGCAGTATATACTATTTTCCAAAACAGTTAATAGTAATCACACACACACACACAAAGAAAAAGCTTATGAGATAACTTCTTAATGCTTTTAGTTATAATCACGTTGCTATAACCCACGATGATCTTATTCACAATGTGTTACTTTTCTTTAGTGACTTTTTCTTATGAACTTGATGAACTTGAACAAGATGCAAGTATCCAAGACTCTTTTTTAATTACTATTTTCATCAGAGAACAACTGTTGGTAGTGTTATTAACACAGCTTCATGAAATTAATTATTTTTACATTCTATTGTTGACTCCTCTCCTTTGAACTCTGCCTTGCTAGGACTGTTTCCATTGAGGATGGTATCTGCCCTCACTCCAAAGATGGTACGAATACAAAGTTGACCATTTCTATTGAAGGAGAGATTTATTTTGCCTTTCCGTCTGTTCTTTATTCTTTAACTTGCAAGCATAGAAATGTTTAAAACATTTTTTTTATAAATTCACTGCCTATAGTATCTTAATAACACCATAAATATCTGATTTCATAAGATGCTGCTTTTAGTACCATGTAGTTGTAGTGTTGAGGATCTGAATGCTTTCAAGGTGAGACAAGGCATGTGGCTATCTTTGAAAAGCCTTCATTTATATGTTTTTATCTTACCTACAGAGCTCTTTCATGTACATGAATTCATTTTGTTAGAGAAGTGTCTTCATTTGCTCAGGCTTAGCTGTGGCTCACACTCTGCAGTTTGGGAATATCTCTTTCCTAAGATTTTTACCTAAATCATGCAACAGATAACACCTCCCACACAGTAAATGAGATTACAGTTAAGTCTTAACATGAGATTTAAGACACTTTAGTTACAATTAATTTAACAACAAGCAGGGTGGGACTTGTCAGTTCTCCAAGGAACTCAAAGGATAAGGGTAATGCCACATTTTCCATTTTGTAAAATATTTATTTAAGAAGATAAATAAATCACGAAGAAGACGAAACAATAACATACCTCAGAAAGCTGTGTAATACCTATCTCATTAACTGCTGTTAAAGGAAACTCAAGAACTGGATGTCACTTTATCTGTCTCTTTCCTTCTATTGCCTTGCCCTTCTCTCTCCACCTCAGTCCCTATTCACCAGACCAGGACATGTCTTCCCACCAGATCCAACAATCCTTTCTGCTTTCACTCTTCCATGGTTAACATTATTTCCCAGATCCTTCCCCTTCACTCATTAATCTATTAATAAAATTCCCAGCATGAGTCAGACACTGTCATGGTGAAGAATTCAAAGTCCTGCCTTTGTGGAACTTATTTTTCTAATAAGGAAGAAAGACATAAACAAATAAAAACATAAATATGCAATATAATATCAGGTGATGCAAACTCACTGAAGAAAAATAATATAAGCGAGCGAGAGAGAGAATAACAAAGGTTCCTGTCAGTGGTGCTGTTTTCACCCCATGCCCCACTCTCTCACACGCCTCTCCAGCTCTCAGGCTCTGTGTACTACAGACTTGTTGATCCCTCAGCTTTTTCTAGTCTTTCCTCTGGCATCTCCTTGGTACATCCTGTGCCAAAAACTGATCACTATGCCAAAATTGCCAAAAATTGCAACACTCACCATATCTAGCACTGACACCTCCTGTCCTCTTCCTTGTAACTGGACTGGCATTTACCATTATCTGTCATGCAAAATGCTTTACTTAATCATCTTGTCTCTTGTCTGATCCCCCCACTAGAATGGACACTCCCTGAATATAGGGAGCATTGTCTGTTTTTCTTTATCCTGCTGGATTCCCAATACCGTAGATCAGTAACTGATAACACACAGAATAAAAGGTAAAAAGGCAAGTCATGAAGACATGGGTGGTATTGGTGGTATGGTGGGGATGGTGTGTGTAGTGGAGACCAGGTAGTAACAAAGGAAAAGACTTAGGTTCACATTGCTCTCCTTACCAGTATTCATAGAATTTAAGTTACTTAACATGATAGGACATTTTGGGCTTTGTATTTATTTGGTATCTCTTGGGGTGCTGGAAGCCAAGGTGTAGTCCCTTTGGCTCCAGGGGACTAGAGAAGGGATGAACAGTGGAGGTGAGGCCACCAAAGACATTGGGGTAAAGTCATCTGGCCAGTCTTCTAGGGCTTTGGGAACTACAGCAAGGAAACCAAATTATTTTCTAAGAATGAGAAGCCTTTGGGGGATTGAGAGCAGGAGAATGGCATAATAAAACTTGTCCTTCAAATGGACTACTCAGCTTTTTAAGTTCGTGGAGGAGAAAATAGATCACTTTTAGGCCTGCCATTGTGTCCCTGGAAAGAGATGTGGTGAGTTGGCCAGGGTGGTAGCTGCAGAGGCAGGAGGACAGGTTCCACGTGTGAAGGCTGATTGACGAGACAGGCTGTGGGTTGACTGCAGGCTGAGAAAGGAGGAGAGAGATTCAGCATGATTCCAAGGCTAGGGTCTGGGTTACTGAGTGGTGGTGCTATTTATTAAATTAGGGAAGTGTGAAGATGTTGCTTGGATCCTTTGCTCTCTTGATTTCTGTAACCCTCTGTGTCTTAACTCTCCCTGGGTAACTTATTCTTTCCTGACTACTCTCAATTCCTCAATGGACTTATTAAAATTTCAGGGGGCTAAGCTAGTGTACTTTATTGTATAAACCATGGCTTTATCAGTATTAAACAACCCTAACTTTTCACCTTTGCTCCAGCTACATACAACTCATCTTCATGAATCTCACATTCAGATATCCTGCTGAAAGTTCAAATTTTCAGTCTTATTTTTGTCCACTTAGTCGCAGTCCCTGATCACCTGTCCTCTTCTTATTTATAACACCATTTTTTTTCCAGATTGCTACTTCGTTTTTTTCTTCATATTTTTATGGGTGCATTATAATTATACATAACAATAGAAGTCACTGTTACATATTCATATGTGCACAGAATGAGATAATATAACTCAGTCAGTATCAAGTCTCAGTATCTTCCCTCTTCCTTCCCTCCTCTGTTTTTCTGGACCCTTCCTCTACTCTCCTAGTCTGTCTTCTATTTTCATGAGATCCCCTACACACACCTTTTTTCCCTGGGTTGGCATTTCAACATTGCTTTATTTAGTCTTTTATTTAGTCTTTTATTGTGCAGTGTTTCTCTCTCTCTCTCTCTCTCTCTCTCTCTCTCTCTCTCTCTCTCTCTCGGTTTTGTTTTTTTTTTTCCTTTAGTTTCTTCTCTTTCCAGTCCAAGACATTATCACAAACTGATTACTTTTAAAAACAAAATCCTCATAATTAGATGTTCCTTCTAAAAACTATTCCTGAAAGAAGTTCTGCCTTCTGCCTACTTACTATCTCAAGTGGAATCTCTTTGTCTGACTTTCAAAATCCTTCTCAGAGTGATTCTAACTTGTTCAGACACAATTTATATATATACACACACACACACACACACACACACACACACACACACACACCAGGAATTGAAGCCAGGAGTGCTTAACCACTAAGCCACATCCCCAACCCTTTTAAAATATTTTATTCAGAGGCAGGTTCTCATTAAGCTGCTTATGGCCTCTCTGAATTCCTGAAGCTGGCTTTGAACTCATGATCTTCCTTCTTCAGCCTCCTGAGCCCCTGGGATTATAAGCATGCACCATGTTCCTGGCTTAATACTTCTTAAGGAACATCCTCTGCTACAATTTAAAGGCTGTCTTTAGAATTCCCAGGATTCACCATACACACACTTACTTCAACATCATTGCCCATGCAGACGTTCCGTCTGGTATGTCCTCTTCCTTCTTTCTTTCTTAAAAGTTCCACACATTTTTTAAGATAAACATAAGTCTGGGCTGGGGTTGTGGCTCAGTGATACAGCACTTGCCTAACATGTGTGAGGCACTGGATTTGATTCTCAGCACCGCATATAAATAAATAAATGAAATAAAGGTCCACCGACAACTAAAAAAAAAATTTTAAAAGATAAACATAGTCCTAATTTTTCTTTAGCCCATATTGATTTCTTCCTTCGGAACAACTATTAACAGTAAGTTGCAGACCATTTACTGGCATTAACTAAACACATGATAGCTAAGCATCTTATCTATGTAACTCAGATAAATAAGACTGACTTCCCATAGCAACCTTGATTCTTGCCATGTCACATCAAAGCAGAATTCAAAACTTGGTTGCATATCCCCACACACACAAAAAAAATCAATTGTACAAAATGGAGGAAATGAATATATATAGCAAAAATCAATTTAAAATTACCATTAAGCATCTATTTTTTTAGCTTTCCACTGTGAGTGCCTCACTTCTGCACACTTTCCCCACCAAGCCTCCCCGTCTGGAGCTCTGGGGATTTCTGCTTCTGGGATTACCTATTCCCCTCATCTCCTATGTGAGGTCTTTAGTTCTCCCCTTTCTGTCACAAAGCAATTTTACATTCTCACTTTCCATTCTCATTCTGAATCACCCAATAAAGGCTGAATCTGCCTGCTTTGGAACTATAGTAGGTAGATTTTAAAAAACACTTTTCATCACACAAAAATTATTTTCACTCTATCACAAATCAATCATCCCATTAATCCTTGTAACAACTTTAAAAATAGGGGATATTATTATTATTCTTATTTCGTGTGTGTGTGTGTGTGTGTGTGTGTGTGCATGTAAAAGAAGATCAAGTTCAGCATGAAGCCCTGAATTTGAACCTGGGTCAGTCTGTCAGAGTGCAAGCTGCCTTCTTTCCGTAATATAATGCTACTCGCCATGATTTTGTGAAATTGTCCCAATTTTCCTATTCCTTCAGGGCAAAGATCACATAGATTACTTTTTTTTTGTCTCTCAAAATCTCTAACATGGTGTTGTTCAATAAATTTGTTGTGATTAATTGGCTCATGGTAGTTCACACACTGGCCCTTAATATTTAGAACCATTATAAGTCGCCCACAAGATGTCGTTCTGTCAGGGACGCCTTCACTAATTGCTCTTGTGACTGTCTACAGAGTCTGTTGGAGAGTTGATGAATGACACTGTGGAGGCTGAGTATGGGTAATTTTTCCTCCAAAGCCCTTGGGGCAATTCCGGGATCATGAAGCTTCTGGTACTGTCAGCAACAATCACAGCACTTACAGGCATTTGAAGAGGCAATAGTAGATCATCAGCCAGGAGAGCTGACTGACAGATGGTCTGCTTTTGAAATTGAGGCAACTTCGGTAATCTGAACTCATGTATTGCAGCATCCAGGGCATGTTATTACAATACCAGTACAGTTTTAAAATCGTTTGTATTCATCAATGTTTTTAGAAGCACAATTCACAACAGCTAAGCTATGGGACCAACCAAGTGCCCTTCAACAGATGATTGGATAAAGAAATTGTGATCTATATACACAATGAAAAATTACTCTGCCATAAAGAAGAATGGAATGATGGCATTTACCAGTAAACGGATGGCTCTGGAGACTATCATGCTAAGTAAAATAAGCCAATCTCCCCAAATTAAAAGGTCTAATCTTCTCTCTGGTATGTGGATGCTAACATAAAATAAGGGAAGGGGGAAGGAAGAATAGAAGCACATTGGATTAGATAAAGGGGAATGAAGGAAAGGGAAAATAGGAATAGTAAAGAAAGTGGAATTGATGTGACATAACTTAACTATGTACATATATGAATACACCACAGTGAATCTCCACATCATGTACACCACAAGATTGGGATCCTAATTAGGATATTAGGATCCCAATGCTTGTACAAATATATCAAAATAGATTCTACTGTCATGTATAACTGAAAATAACAAATAAAAGTAAAATAAAATTAATGTGTATTTAGGGGAATTGCAGATGATTTAGATACTCATTTATGCAGGATGTTTGCTATTCTTTCTCTTTCTTTGGGTTACTTGGTCACCTTTTCACTCTCATTATCTTGTAACACTGGGGACATGTAGTTGCTTTTTGGTTGGTTGGTGGCTTGGTTTTGGTAAACCTAGACATTGGCAACTCATCAGCTCTTGCAGTTGTTCTTCATTTTTCATATGCTGCGGAGGCCCTGCCCATGATTCTAGAGATGCAGAGTGTGCCCATGCCTTTCTCTGAGCTGCAATGTGCTTCTTTTGAAGGATTCCCCAAAGAGCCAACCAGGCACAACTGGTAATAATGCAGCTCAGTTCTGAGATGGAGACATGGTTGCATCCACTCCTTCATTTACATATCTTTCTTGGACCCCAGAAGATGCTATGCTCTGTTCTAGGGACTACAAATATTTTTCATAATAATTTCCAGAGAGTCCATTATCAAACCTTTAAAATCTTTCTGGCAGGGATGATCTGGTCATCAAGTTTTTTAAAGTGTGTGTAGATTGGGAGAAATGAAATAAATCCATCTGCCAGTCTGCTCGTAGGGCCAGATGAAAGGCAAAACCAAAATGAAACAAAACAAAACAAACAAAAAAATGGCCACAGAGGACAAAAGGGCTTAAGTTGTTGGTGCAATCAAAAAGGTTCTATGATTTCTGGCTATTATACAGGTCTAACCTAACCTTTATAACAACACCATGGATAATCTTTCTTGTTTTAGCAAACTGAGTTTCTCTCTTACATTCAGAATAGTAACTGAACGATGGTTATTATGAAGTACAAAAAAATTGAAAATATCAGTAAGAAAAATGTAAATGCTGCTTCATTTCAGGATCAGAAAATGTACAATGTCAACTTGGAGCATGGAGTCCATCAAGGTGAATTAAAGCATGCGTATGTATAGTAGGAGTCAGTACCTTTACCACTCCAAACTGAGTCTCAGCTCATTAATTCTACTCAGTTCTTCAAATCTGGATTTTTCTCAAATTGAGTTTTCTTCAAACTTATCACTTGCTGTCCCAACCATCTGTTGTGGTCTGGCAACTGATTTTCCCAGTTGCCGTCCAGAGTGATCCCCTAAGACATTTAGTCTGTTATAGCTGCTTCTTATATCTCAAGTTGTGACATAACATGAATGGCCTACTTAGCTCTTTGATATAATGTTCGGCAATCTGATCCCATTTTTATTTTTATTGATTCTGTTAAGCATAGTGTACTAACAGTTGATCAGACTGTATCACTCTGCATGCATTAATTTCCATTCTGGGGAGGTATAAAGCTCATATGTCAAATTTTTGCTTGGAGTAAAGTTCACCTGCCAATTTATCACACAGCGGTGCGCAGGAGTTTTTAATTGGACTTAAGCAAACAACAGGGTTGTACAGGGCACCTTCAGTAACAGCAGAACTACAGCAACATTTACTCATACAGATTCTCCTAACAGAGTCTGACATACTTACAAGAGGTTCGGTAGGATAATTTCTTCATCCTTCCTATCTGGGATTAACTGGGGCGATTTTGAACTTCACAGACAAGTTTGGAAATGCTTGAGAGAAAGCAGTTCAGAATATCAAGGATTCTTTTAAAAAGAGGGCAGAACATGTGCTTTTAACATAGAAGACAGTATATAACAGGGATTTTCTGTTGGCTGGAGGTAAGGCTCATGAGAGGGGTCAGTGGTAAGGTTACAACCACCATCATATTCCCAGGGTGATAAGCTTGGACATGGAAGTAAGACTCTCTTTTCTAGAAGGCAGAAAGTAGAGGAGGCCTTAAGAAGATGATCTGATGATTATTATGGGACCCTATATTAGCTAGAACAAGAGCTAGTACTGAGAAGAAAAGA
The DNA here is from genome assembly GCF_045843805.1 of Urocitellus parryii. Lineage (NCBI taxonomy): Eukaryota > Metazoa > Chordata > Mammalia > Rodentia > Sciuridae > Urocitellus > Urocitellus parryii. The sequence continues at coordinate 158,183,143 of NC_135532.1, forward strand.
AGTAAATTTCATTGGCCAGATTTAGGGTGGCTAGGGGAGAAACAGGCTAAAGGGAAGTTAGCTTTATCTAGGCAAGGTTTTTTGTTTTGTTTTGTTTTGTGGTGCTGGAGATTAAACCCAAGGTCTTGTGCATGTGAGGCAAGGACTCTACCAACTCAGCTATATCCCCAGCCCAACGCAAGGAGTTTTTGATGAGTTGGTCTTTAAAATTTTTTTAAATTGACATTTAATATTTGTATTTATTTATTTATAGGGAACAGTATTACAATTTAATCCATGTACATAATGTATATCGACCAAATTAAGCTAATCAGCATTACCATCTCTTCGAATATTAACACTCCTTTGTATTGGGAGTCTCCAAACTTCGTTCCTCTAGTTAGTTTGAAATGTATAATTGTTGTAGACTATAGTTGCCCTGTTGTGTCATATGACCTTAGAACTTCTTCACTCCCATGTTTTAATACCCACTATCCACCCCCTCACTATCCTCCCCCCACTTCCTATCCTCTAGTAATCTCTGTTTTACTCTCCTCTTCTATGTGATCAACTTTTTTAGTTTTCACAAATGAGTGAGAACATGTGGTATTTGTCTTTCTGGGTCTGGTTTGTTGTACATAATAGAGTGTCCCCCTTACCCTCCACCCTGGTTCCAAATATGTTGTTGCAACTGACAGAATTTCATCCTTTCATGGCTGAATAATATCCCTTTGTGCATGTAGACCACATTTTTAAGATGGGTTGCTCTTTTAAAATTACTGAAGATTCTTGGCTTGTGATGTCCATCTACAGATCTTTGCAAGGTTGCCCAAACCAAGATCATTACTATTACACTTAATGTATGTTTGTGTGCTTCTCCTCACCCGAATGGAAAGGACTGCTTGAATTGATATAGGGACATCTATGGAGGTGAAAAATTAAAGGGAAAAAGTCATAAAAGAAATGGGGGTTGAATAGCTAGGACTCAAAGTGCTCAACTCCTGGCAGTGTGACTTCAGCAACTTTTATTTTCCTCATCTGTAAAATGGGGATGAAAAGAGGGCTTGCCTCTTAGATTATTAGGAGGATTTGATGAGATGATACATGGGAAGTACAGTTCCTGAGTTTTGTGATGGAGGAATGATTAATTCCACTAAAACATACCTGTGCATGTGTACACACCTACATACACACTAGAGTATCAGAACAATTCAGTTTTACATAGTCACAGATAATAAGTCTGGATCATATTAGTTGTCCTGAAATGGGGGAGAGAATGGTCGCTGTGTTAATAAGACAGTAAAAAGTAATAAAAGAAGTTCACTGAAGTGCAAGAGAATCCCACACCAAATGCTCCAAAGGTCTGACTGGGAGGCTAACTAGGGTGTATTGAAGAGGATTAGATGTCTTTTTTAAAAAACTGCTCATTATTTTCATGACAGTTTTTTAATCTCTAGAAAATGCCTGAAGCTTTAACTGAATCCCAGTTGGAAACTTCCACATCTCCAAATGATGTGCAAGGTCTTAGCAAGAACATGCTCATCACATGGACTGTGGAAATGAATGGCCAGCATTGGCTTAAAGGCCAAGCATAAATTAATATAAAAAAGGAGAAATGCCAAGGAAGTGACACCAAGAATCTATATGACCAGAAGCAACTGAAGATAGAACAAATGAGCTCAGCAGCTCATGACTCATTTGAGAATGTGTTAAATGTGAGGTACGGTGGATAACAGGGAGCTAGACATTAAACATGATCAGAAAACAAGGATAATCCCTTGTGGGAGAGAAGCAACAAAAGAAGAATACAGTTCTTAAAAATAGTTCTAATAGACCACAGGCCTTGGTGTTAAAGTCATAAGAAAAATCATTCAATCAAGAATTGGGTGGAAGAGGAGGAGAAGAAATAATATCAGACTGTTATAACACTGAGCCATAGCAGGGAGGTGATTTTGGAGGAGTGATCATTCGGCTGAAATAATCAGCAATGGTAAAATTAAATATAAATTTGAAAAGTAATCAAGAGTATCATTTCAGTTGAAATCATAAACTGTTGGTACAAGAGCCAGAGTGAGGTGTTGCTCAGAACTTGGAAGAGAGGGAAATCAGGTACCCCGACATAAAAAAAACAAACAACAACAACAACAAAATCACCTTTCAGCCAGATGCAGTAACACACGCCTATAATCCCAGAGGCTCAGGAGGCTGAGACAGGAGGATTGCAAATTCAAAGCCAGCATCAGCAAAAAGGTAAGGCACTTAGCAACTCAGTGAGACCCTGTCTCTAAATAAAATACAAAATAGGGCAGACGATGTGGCTCAGTGGTCAAGCACCCCTGAGTTCAATCTCTGGTACCAAAAAAAAAAAAAAATCTTTCAAAGGGCAGACTTACAGACACTATTGAGTACATGATAAAGGAAAAACTGTGTCAATCAATCCGAATGGAGTTATTCTCCTGACAAGGTGAGACCAATACTGGGGCACAGGCAGGCGTGGGAAAAGGGCGCCCTGAGACAGTGCCCTGTTGGCTACAGTTGCTTTGGTAACATCATCACTCTCATCCCTTTTGGAAAGGTACATAACAGGCTATTTTAGATGGAAGCCTTTTAAGTATTCAAATACCATCAGAGAGTAACTGGGCAGCCCATGAAGGTTGGCATAAAGGAAAGAATGTATAGCTTAAATCAATATGTGCTGCCCAGTTGAATGAAGGCTGTATTTATCTTTTAAATGGCTAAACTGTCATTATGCTATCATACATCATGAGTTGGGATAATGCAAAATCATCCCTGTGAATTGGACTTTCTTTGGTATGCTGAACATATCTTATTTCTGAGGCTATTAAACCTAAAAATAAAAACATAGATTCCAACCCAGTAAGTTCACCAAAATAATACATATTGCTTTGGAGGGTAGGAGGAGTGTCTTCTGTGCTATAGATAATTTTTCTTCCTAAGTGGCAACCTTCTGTTAGCACTGAGTGCCTTCCTTCTTCAAATTTAACAGGCAGCAAGTAGAACACCCCTCCATGCACTCCAAGGAAGATAGGTGTTAAGAAGAACCTCTCTCTCTCTCTCTCTCTCTCTCTCTCTCTCTCTCTCTAAATTTCTGAGTTTAAGAAAAGTATAAACTGTCACGAGCCATCCATGGGTTGGGTGTGGACTATGTTGCTCATCATAGCTTAGTGAAGGGATAAATCTGGCATTGGAAAAAAAAATAAATCTGGCATTGGGAACTTCCTGTAGCACTCTCCCCCCCACCTGATGCAGGTGAACCTCCTGCTCAAGCTCTGCCCAAAATCCCACACAGCAGCTGAGATGGGTGTGACCTGCCAAGATTTCAATCAACCTGCTGACTATAAGACATCACAAAGTGAGACTCCACCCTTGAAACCTTATCCCTGCCTTTGATGCACCCCTTTAAATAAACCTTTGAGCCACCTTTCCTTTGTCTAGTTCCAGCACCCATGTGGACTAGATTTATCAAGAGCTTCACATTTGTAAATATATTTCTATTTGTGTTTTGTTCTTCACTAATTATCTGAGACTTTAAGTTTTAGGGCAGGAGGAAGACCCCCCAATAAGACAATGGACATAGCCCCCATTAATAGACAGATAAGCTTTCCAAAGTAATTATTTCCTAGTTGAATTATTCTACTGACAGAGAAATCAATGCACATCTGGATAATGCATGTTTATCCAAATTAATTAGAGGTCATGATTTTGAAAGCAAGACTTCCTGCTAAGATCACAGAGACATAAATAAATCATATACCACACACATACCCACAAGTAACCTAAGAACTTCAGAAATGCTACATAAAAAGACAACAATATTTTTAATATACATGTCACAGCTCATTCATGAAAAAGCACTTGCTGAAATCTCCGTGCAAAGGTTAGAGGATGACAAAGTAATGGCAACATGAAAAATACTCAGAGACTTGAAACATTCTGTAATGCAAGGGATGACTAGTAATGTTCACAGGTATCGCTACATCTTTGCTTCAAAGCGGTGGCCTTTTTTACAATACTAGTGGCAGTGTTGTCCTCTTCTCTAGCCTCTGATTAAGACTTGACTCTTTTCCTTTTGCAATACTTGGTGTTTACTTTCTAACCATCCCGTATATAGTTTTTCTTATTGTTAATATCACTTCTAGTCCTTTCCAAAATCCCTTCCAGTGGCTTCTTAAGACAATCACAATTTTCAGATGACATGATGTAGTGCTTGGGAGCAATGGGGACAGGGAGGGAATATGGATAAATGAGACTAATATGGGCCTAACACTGTTGGAACCTGGAGAATGGGCACACGGGAGTTAACAGAGCTGTCTGTAATTTTCTACAATGGAAAATTCTAAAACTAAGATGTTCATGAGAGTCATATCATGTACCCTGTGACAATGATGTTGGTGAAATTAGGCTAGTCAGAAGAAATAATATGTTCAATAATATGTTCCTAATTGGCTCAAGTGTAAGTGAAACCTAATCCATAATTCTAAATAGCATCTTGGGGTAACTTACCTAAAGACATGCACAATGATGTCAGGCTCTTTTATAAATACTCTTGACTTATGTCAAAAATAGCAACCATCTAGGCTACTGTAGCTATTTTCACTAGGTTAAAGTTTAGCTGTAAGCTTCTTAGCAATTGAGGTAAAGAGAAAGATACAGCAATAAAATTTATGCTCCAACAAAATAATATACCAAATAGATCTTTCCTGGCATTAAATTCTAATGTGTAAAGACATGTTAGTGTTTTTATCATCACACATATGGTGCTATATAACAACAGACAACACCTTACACATGGCTCCACGAGGAGTGCTTCTCATATGGTCAGCCCTTGAATGGATTCTCCCTATACACCCTCGGCTCAGTGAAGCCACAGCACCTCTACACCAGGCAGGACATGTGGCTCTTTGATATCAACCATCAGGGTAGAATCTGGACACACTCTTTAGAGGAGCAAATGGAAAGCATGCCCATGTTTCTTGAATGGACTTCTCTCATCAGGACTTTTGGTAGTGGTCTAATTTAAATCAATTTAGAATTATACTTGCTGGAATTACAGAAAGGTATGGTTTGGATTTGGGGGTATGAAGTTTTGAGATGACCTTCAAGTTATATACATCTATATAATTTTATACATTCAAATGTATATTAAAACTCTAATCGCTAGAGAGGTTAAACATTTTTCATACATTTGTTGACCATCTGCATTTCTAGCAATTAGAGAAATGCAAATTAAAACTGCACTGATATTTTACCTCACTCCAATCAGAAAGGCAATTATCAATATCCAATGCAAATAACAATAAATGTTGGTAAGGATGTGGGGGAAAGGGTACACATAGATTACTGATGGGACTGTAAATTGGTGCAATCACTCTGGAAAGCAGTATGGAGATTCCTCAAAAAACTAGGATTAGAACCACCATATGACCCAGTTATATCACTCCTCAGTATATAGCCAAAGGAATTAAAATCAGCATACTACAGTGACAGAACCACATTAATGTTCATAGCAGCTCAATTCACAATAGCTAAGTAATAGAACCAACCTAGGTGTCCTTCAACAGAAATATGGATAAAGAAATTGTGGTATAAAGAAATGTGGTGTATACACAATGGAATACTACTCAGCCATAAAGAAGAATGACTTTATGACATTTGCCAGTAAATGAATGGATCCGGAGATACTCAAGCTAAGTGAAATAAACCAAGCCTCCAAAACCAAAGATTGAATGTTCCCTTATGTGGATGCTAATCCATAACAAGGTGAGGGGAATAGAAGTTAATTGGACTACTAGAAAAAGGGGAATGAAAGGAAGAGAGGGGGAATAGGAATAGTAAAGATGGTGGAATGAATCTGACATAACTTTCCTATGGATATATATGAATATACCACAGTGAATCAACATTGTGTACATCCACAAAACTGAGACCCCAGTTAGAATAGAATATACTCCGTGGTTGTATAAATATGTCAAAATAGTTTCTACTGTCATGTGTGACTAAAAAGAACAAATTTTAAAAAACCTATCTCACTATGATAATTGAAAAGAAAGGAGGTCAGGGACAAGGGTGTCAGGAGGCCTAAGTTCCAGTTATCTCTATTAGATACACAGCCTTGGGAAAGTGACAAAACAACTCTTCTGAGTTTTACTTCTTCATCTAAAAATTAGGTTATTCAACTAAAGGTTTTGGTGACTTTGAGGCACTAATGATCCTGCTCCTCTTTATGAATGTAAAAAAAATTTCAAGGTGTCATTTAGTCACTAAATTTTATCTCACCAGGATTATATCTGGATCACTGTCGCTGGTTTGAATTTCACTCAACACCTTACATTCCTGTGTGAGGTTGAGACTCTGTTTCCTTTTCATTTCCCCGGAAGAGGCCTATTGCAAAGTATTAACAGAAAAAGTACAAAGATTAGGATCAAGCAATGACACACATTAAGCCACCTTCACTCATGATTCATGACATCCCTCGGATATACAACAGAGACTCAATTTCTGATCTTTGTCCTTAAAATGTCTATAATTTAGAAAAACACATGTAAAGTTCACTAACAATACACAATAAAAAAAAAGAATGTCACAAGGCAAATCAGGTAAATATGAGTCACACAGACCATAGAGCTCAAAAGTGCATCAAAGTTGCTACAGTATTTTGCCAAGGCCTGCATGAATTACCATCATACACTGAATAACATCTTGTGTGGATGTACATTGTTTTTCAAACTTGGGTAGATGTTGCTAAGACAAATGAGATAAGCATTTATTTAAAGTTATCTACGATAGTTTTCTCTGACTAGGTAGCTATTAATCAATGGTTACTATCACACGGAATGTCTGTAGTCATTTTGTGACACTGAAAAAGTATTTTCATACTTGAAAAGGTTGGAAACTTATGATGCAGGAAAAGGTCTCCCTTAATTAGAATGGCTAGAGGTTGACTCTCAGCTTCTTGGGGTGGGGTGGGGGGATGTGTCTGATTAATATCTGAGTCTTTAGCACCTGCTTCAGAGAAAATGATTAATATGTTTGTTGAGTGAAGGGAACTTACAAACAGCCTTGGGGAAAAATTCAGAGGAATTACAAGGTGCAGATATAGGGAACAATAAGCATATTATTTTTATTGAAAGTTCTATTTTCATGAAATAGGGAGAAAGTCATTTCAGATAAATTAAGTGGAACCTTCTAAGAAAAGCAAGGGTGTGATAAAAACAATCCTCCAGGAAGAACAATAAGCTAATTAATGACTTGTCTTTTTTTCTGTATTTTTACTGGTGCATTATAATTATACATAATTGCAGGATTCCTTGTTACATTTTTGCCCATGCACATGAATGACTCCTCTTAATAGACCTGAACTGTAATACATACAAGCCAAAATATTAACTAATTCCAGAATCATTTTTATCAAACTTTTGAAGCACTTGGCAAGATTTACTTGGAGCACATATGTCTTCCTAATGTCATGCTGCTTAGACTCATACAGGAATTAAGTTTCGTTTCCTGCACCTCCTCTGTCTGTTAGGGGCAATACCTAGTGTGTTTATTGGACAGGAGATGAGCAAGTAATCCTCAAGTAATCCAAAATTGCTTCAATTGCAGTTTAACCTGATAAAATTAGCGTAAGTACTTATAAAGAATTTCATGGCCTCCTTATTTGTCCACCTCACTGCTTGATTTTCATAAGTATAGACTGTCTTCTGAAGTGATGTCAGCTTACCTTTCCAAGAATTGATATGCAAACGGTTTCTTCATCTCCCATTTACTAATCAATGCTCTCTAATATGGTTTCCAACCTCTTCATCAACAACAATTTTTTTCCTGAAATCATTCTTATTGCTTCTAAGTCATTAAGCCAAACAACCCTTTTTAGGTCTTTGGCCAGCTGAGTTGGTTCTCTAAAGGATTTAGCCCATTGGACCGCCTCTCCTTGAACTATTTTCCCCTCTTGGCTTCAATGATATAACAAATTCTTAATTCCTTTACTTCTCAGGTGATTTCCCCAAAACCATCTGTGCACATCTGTCCCCCAGTCCCCAAGTTTCTGACTAGTCCTTCTTTCTTCTTCCCCTTCAACCCCGCTCACACGCAGATACTTGTGTATCTGAGTACCTTATAAGTTCAGGCCTTCTAATAAAACCTCAGCTCTGACATCCAGATTCAAATATGTGATGTCTCAAACTAGGTAAGCTGAATTCATGCTCCTAGCTACAAGCCTTCAAGAATCCCTATTTTGATGGATGTAATTATTACCCAAGCAGGTCAAAGAGTTAAAAAAAAAAAATCTATGATCATTTCTGCCATATTCCTGTGCTTCACCTTCTATACCCAATGTATCACCAAGATAGGGGGCAGTGTAACCACACCCACCACCATTGTTTTAGTCAGCTCTTTCAGTGCTGTGACTAAAAGATCTGATCAGAACAATTGTAGAGGAGGAAAAGTTCATTTAAGGGCCCATAGTTTCAGAGGTCTCAGTCCATAGACAGCTGGCTCCATTCCTCAGAGCCCAAAATGAGGCAGGACATCATGGTGGAAGAAATTGATAGAGGGAAGGAGCTCACATAATGATCAGGAAGCAGAGAGAGACTCACCAGACACAAATTTATATACATCAAGGGCACACCAACCAGGGACCACCTCTTCTAGTCACAATCTACCTGCCTTTGGTTACCACTCAGTTAATCCCCATCAGGGTATTAATTCACCAATTGGATTAAGGCTCTTATAATCCAGTCACTTGTCCTCTATACCTTCTTGCATTGTCTCACCCACGAGCTTTTCGGGGGACATTTCACATACAAAGCATAACAACCATCATCCTAGGCTGTGCTACTGTTATTGCTCTATTAAAGCCTCCTAGCTGCTCTGCCCTAATGACTCTTATTAAGCATAAATTTTAAGCAGAATACCATGCACTGGTTGTCAATCTCTTTCGAGTACTCTAAATACTTTCCATTTGGGAATTTCCAAAGGAAACAATGCAGTCAAGTTCTGGATGGAAAAAAAATGTCTTACTTACGGAGAAAGGAGAGAGCAAAATTAGCTTCAGTAGTGTGCATCATTCCCCTGTGCCAGTAGGAACCCTGGTAGCCAAGGCAGGGAAATTGCCTACACAAATTCCTTTCTTGCTGCAGTAACCCCTTCTCCTCCCCAAGAAACATAAATATAGCAGTGGGGTTGATCTTGTGAAACAAACACTTAAACAGAGAGCATACATTGGGCTTGCAACAGAGAAGGAGATTCCCACACAAGGAGATAAGACTAAAGCACACTGTGTGGGCTCTTTATCTCTTGGTAAGGAAATGCCCCGGGCTTAAGGTCTATTATTAGGTGGCCAAGCAGGGGTCAAAAGACTGCATGGCATGTGAGTGCTTTTCTCAACACCTCTGCTCTCTAATAACCTTACTTCCTAACTAAGCCAAAGCAAACTTTTCTAAAGGAAAATATGGTAAAAAAAACCACTCCCCTGCATGAAGCTCCCCCGTGGTCTCCCACTGCTTTGGGAATCGATGCAAATCCTCTTTCTCAAGGCCCACAGGACTTGTATGGTTTCAGTTATTCCCTAAACATCTCCTACCACAGCCCCTTTCCATCTCTCTGTCCTGCCACTGCCTGTCTTAACACTTGGTATTCATCATGGTGTCCCTCTCTAACAAATGCTGTTTGCATTGTTTGGAAATGTTCTTCCTCTTTTGATACCAATTCAATTGGAATTCAATCCTAAAATCTTAGGAATCAATTTTTTTTTTTTTTCTGGGAAGCTATCACTCTCCTGTCAGATACAGTTGAATCCCCCATTATTAGCACTTGTGCTATTGTGTCCTAAAAACTGCCACAAATAGGTATGGTGGCACATGCCTCTAGTCCCAGCTACCTGGGAGGCTGAGGTAAGAGGATCACTTGAGCCCAGCAGTTTGAGGCCAGGCTGGGACTTTATCTTGGGGGAGGCGCGGGGGGGGGGGGGGGGGATTCTGCTGCCACAGTTGCAATTTACATTTGTAATTCAAATAATTACTGAATTATTTGTCTTTATCCTCAGACTGTGTTTGATGAGGGTCAGAACTATTTGTGGCTTTGTTTACAGTTGAACCCTCTTCCAAGGTGATACACTGAGTAGAACATAATAAGATTACATGTGTGTATAAATAGATACAGAAAGGTACACAAAGTATGTATATAAATATACATGTATATACACCATGGAAATGTATTTACTTTGTGTAGTTTTACATATGTGTATGTATATATGTACATCTAGACTAAGTTAATCTCTCTATCTAAAGTCCAAAGTGTGTTGTTTTAATACTTGGGCAAACTCTCTACTTCTCAATCTATTATGTGTTTTTAAAACATACAATATGTGTACAAAATAAGCTCCCAAATACCAAGATCTTTAAATACACAGCTAATGAGTTTTTCTGGAATTCAAGGTTAAAGGAGATAGGATTAAACCACCTTTTCTATTATAAACATGTAGTACTTTGAACACAGCAAGGACTGAGTAAATAAATACCTACTGACTGTATGAACCCACATATTCAAATATGACAGATAACTCAGAGTCACAGAAAAAATAAAATTCTATAGATAAACAAGTTTAGCTTGGCTCCTATAGTTTCAAGAAAGATGAAGGACCAAAAATTCCAAATTACAGGGAAATGGATTTCAAATATTTTAAGAGGATGAGCTACTCAAAAAGAGAATAAGAAAAGACTTCTTCAGGGGGTAAAGATTTTCACTAAAGATTTTCAAAAAGAGTCTGCACACTATTTGCCAAAAGACAGTACAAAGGAATGTGTGAGATATTAAAGTAACTATTGTTCAAAAATAATTCCTTTTGAAAGAACCATGCCCAAAATATCTTGTCTCCCACCGTGCCTAATGCTGTGTCTACCCAGGGCAGAAGCTCAGTAGATATTTTCTTATCAGATAAATTTACACTGTTTTCAGAGAGCCTACGGCAATTTGTGTGAACCTATGGCAATTCATGTGTCTGCCATGGTGGCCCATAGCCGCCCTTTATGGGTGAATTTAAATTCTGGAAACAGTTAAAAGGCATTAGAAGCCAAAATTGATAAACAAGGTAGATAACCTAGACAATAAATTTTGGCTTATGAAAGATACAAAATGAAAATTAGTAAGATAATGTTTATAATCTTTCAGCACTGAAAGATCACAGGGTAAATGCCTATTTGATTGTAGGCATTATTATTATTATAAACAGAATCTTCGGGGAAATTCTCAAAAGTGAATTAAATAATAGTAACATTGTAAGAATGAATGTATTGTGATTATTCTAAAAGAAACAAGCTCATGTAAAAACAGAGGAATTCTGGGGAGGTACAATTGTTAAAATCAGTAGCAACACAGTTGTAAATTGACCTTATAACCCTCTCTCCCTCCCTCCCTTCCCCCTCCCTCATTTCCTCTCTTCCCTCCCTCCCTTCCTCCCTCCCTCCCTCCCTTCCTTCCTACCTTCCTTCCTTTCAGATTGAACCCAGGGGCATTCTACCACAGAGCTACATTCCAGCTCTTTAAAAAATTTTTGATATAGAGTCTCTCTGGGTTGCCCAGGTTGGCCTCAAACCCGTAATCCTCCTTCCTAAATTCTTCAAGTTGCTGGGATTATAGGTCCATGCTATTGTACCTGGTAATACTGCATTTCCTAGAACCTAGACTACAGGATTAACAACCTATATGTTTTAGCTAAGCATTTTTCCTATAATGTTTTGAGTGCAAAATCCTAAAACTTAAGGTTTGTTCTATATGAATATTTCTTTCTTAAATAGAGATCTACAATCCTTTGCCCACCCAGGCATTCTTTGGGGGCCTCCACTTGGCTGAGTTCTCCAGACATTGTGCTGATATTAACAACCTGACTTTTCTCCCAAAACAGAGAATACAGGAGGGAAAAAAAAGAAATTGGGACCCTGTCCAGAAATTGCAGATTGCAATGTATATCCTATAATTAGAGTGCTTTAAAAAAAAATGTGAAAAAGAAGCAAAAACCTTTAGCTAATGCTATTTACAGAACAAGTGAATTGTTATCCATTTTATGAATAAGAAAAAAAGAAAAAAATACCTGAGATCTCTCAGCTAGTTGGATGTTTTCTGGCACCGTATGTCTCTGCTGTAGGGGTTTCATCTTCTTTTGCACAGACTTTTTCATAGTTTTATAATCCGAAACATACTCCACATCAGAGTCTGTTTGTTCTGTGTTTCTTTTTTGGCTTCTTTGTCCTACTGAAAGCTCAATGGGTGAAAGAGATTCATGCTTCAAATCAACACCTGAAGGTCTGATTTTCTGAGTTTTGATATTTTCCTTGAAGAAAAAAAAAGCATGTTTTTATTTTTTTGGTAGCCAGCTTCTTTATAATCAATTGCCATTTCCCTAATATTACAGTAGGTGATATTTCTTGTGGCTAACAAAGCATTTAAAAATCAAAGGTTTAGTCGACTTTAGCAGGTGTACACTGCTGTAATGAGTCATTAAGAATTTGACTCAGAAATAGCTGCAGAGCAGGGCTGAGCCAAGAGGTCTGATTTTGAGGCTGCAGAAGACCTCAGATGGAGAGCATACTACATTCTGACTTTCTTCCACAAAGATTTACTTGCTGTTGGCTCCCTGGTGCATGCAAGACGGTCCCCATCCCTATTCCATCTCACATCCTGCTTCTTGCACCTTCCTGGCTGTGGCTTCAACCAATGGAGGACACACTTGCTGAGAGAACTAGTCTACATGTGCCTGCTCCTGAGAGTTTGTTCTCTCCTATAAGAAGCCAAAAGTAATGAGTAGAAGACTAAAGAGTGTAGCACGAGGGACACTGTAGAGTTTCTAAGTGTGTCATTACCCACTACTGCTCAGTGCACCCTCTCCTCAACAGTGGGAGGGCTCAAGTAAGTGTTCAGCTCTCGTTTTCCTTCATATAAACCACCCACACTTGGTAAAGTCGCATTACAGTTGTATATACTACTTTGTTTATATTTAGGTAAAATCTTAAGGCATGAGATTATATTATTATTGTAGGTTTTTATTAATATTGATCTAACTCTCAGACTATGATGATAATTTAGTGTAAGTAAAGTCAGTAGATTCTGAGCCTGGTTGTGCAATTTAGCTATGTAGTGATTTTAAGAAAATTCCTATAAAAGGAATTGTATTGTGAGTTTGTATTAAAACACTCTATCAGTTCCTGACTCCTTGATACAGAAGCAGAAGAAGCAAATAAAGAAAACAGAAAAAAAAAAAAGACACTCTGCAACAAGTTTCCAATTTTTAACTTGAATAGTGAAGAAACCAAAGACATAAATATTTGCATCTATCTATCTATTTAAAGTTTGGCTGGGGCTTCTCAATCTCATCACCTGCCTGTTTAGAAATATTAATAATTAAAATTGCAAAGAGTTTTTTGTATATTTGTGTGTGTGTGTGTGTGTGGCTGATAAGACTAAGAGGCTCTAAGACTTTGTAAATGTTTTTTCTTAAAGAAGCTCTAAGGTTCAAAATGTTCTCTGAATTTTAAATTTTAGATAATAGGCATTTGAGAAATATGATACTATATGACATTTAGCAAATACAAGAAAGAACGTAGGAATTGTATATACAATATATACAACAAATTTCTAAACAAATGTACATCCATGGACTGAATCTCTCTTTCTCCTCCTCCTCCCACCCCTGTGTGTCTCTCCCCCACCCCCCCCACATGCACACGTACACACACAATCTTGGAAAGAAATACATTAAAATATTTAAAATGGTCATCATGCTCAAGCAGTAAAATTATTGGTGACTTAAATTTTGTTTATGATTTATTTTGTAAGTTTCCCCTAATAAACAGATATCACTCTTAAAAAAAAAAACAAACAATGGCATTAAATCTAAGTGCTTCACTCTCTGAATCTCATAACCCATAACATTTGGCCCTTGATAAGACTCATTTTTCACAAGGAAAATATGACAAAAAGTGGCTCTCACCTACTTTAAGTACTCACCTTAAGTGTTGAAGTAAGGCAGGTGGGAGTGAACTCAGCAATCCTACTCGCTGGTATTAATCTAAGCTTTTATGGGGGAAAAATCAATAAGACAGATTTAAGTAAAAATAACTTTCAATTGGCTTATTATAGTAATTCAGTATTTCTAATTCGTGAAAGAAGTGTCAAGATACACACCCCACCTGTAACACTTCAGATGTACTGCAACGCTGTCCTGATTAGTAATGACTATTATAAAACAATCAGATGGTTTGTTCAAACATTGAAGGTTAAATGTCTTGTGAGTCACTTTGGGGTATCTGTGTGAAACTCTCCCTCTGTCCAGCCTCTGCATCCCTTGTCTTCCCTCTGTTGAGACCCTCTGTTCCCCACCTGTAGGACCCAGGGTCTGTAGTGACTCCTGACCTCTGACAGCGGCTCTCTCTGGCTCAGAGATCTGTATCTGAGATCCAATGGACTCCAGAGGGTAAACTGACTCTACCTGCTTTCCTAATAACAGAAAAGCTGCTGTATCTCCAACATCCATTGTTTGCCCTGTAATCTGAAACACAGCTAGGGAACAGGCAGGTAGTTGACCTTTCCAAAAAAGGAACTCCTTTTAAATATTTGGATGTGATCATCATGGCCCTAGGATGATCAGATATTAATAAAACACACAGTAGGTCGTTTAGTAGTAGTGCAGACCCTGCCCTCTGGGCCCAGGTCCTCTGCTCTTGTGAGATTCTAGTTAGGTGTCTGCTTGTACTTCCTTTCTGACATGCCCCTGGTCCTTTCCTGGGCCACAGACTTCATCGTGGTGTCCAGCTCCATGTCCAGATTCTCCAGGAGAGACCATTGACCTCCTCTTGTAAGTACCTGACCTCATAAATTGGAGTCCTAGTTCTAATTAAGGTTTGGATATGCTCTGTTGAAAAATTTTCTGATGCAGTTTGCCTGTATAGATTTTGAAATGGTGTCTTTTTCTGTGTTCTTAGATTCAAATGCCTCTTGGTGGTACCTTACACCTACAGGTAGCTTCAAGGCAATACTTCCAAACTGAATTCATTCTATCACCTCTGCATATGCACTCACCCCAATCAGTACTTCCTAATTTGACTTCCCTCTTGATTAACAGCATTACCAAACACTGAGACAACCACACTAGAGGCCCCAGTTTGTCTTGATTCATCAAGACAACACCCCATACCTAAATCAGTGTATTTCGGCACTTAAGTCTTTTATAAATTCAAAATCCTTCAGTAACCTCAAGTCAACACCCTTTCTAAAGGCCTATCACCTCCTTTCCTGCTTCCAGTTCAGTGATTTCTCTAGCCCCATGCCACAACCATTTTATATACCATGTTATTCCTTTCATTAAAATAAAGAGGATGAGAGAGAAGATGGAGAATGGCGGAGAAGAGCAGCATTCTCAAAATTGGATGCATGTTATTAGAATCATCTGATAAGCCTTTAAAAAAGAAAAACGATGCCATGTCCTTACAATCAGAAACTTTCATTTAATTATGTGGGGTGGGGCCTGGCTCAGTCCTTTCACATGTTCTCCAAAGGATTCTAATGTACAGTCGGGATGGAGTACCACAAGCCTGGAGGATAGAGACTTACTCTATAGTACAAGGAATGGCATACACAGTCAGTGCAGGGTTACTGAGTGGAACTAACAGCACCTGGCATAACACACGAACTGTTTTCAAACAGTTGCAGGTGGGCTTTTTCGAAATCCTCTTCTGAGTTATCCCCCATCCACCTCCACCATGTTGCCCTCATGCACTGAAGGCCCAATTACATTTTCACAACCCACTTTCATGCTGTCCTGCCTCTGGATAATCTATTTCCTCGTCCTGGGTTGGCCTTAACAAGCCTGTCCTCTTGCCAAATTCCACTCGCTCTTTAAATCTCAGTTTAAAAATTATCCACCCCAAGTACTTACCCCAGTTGCCCAAGAGAGAATTAACTGTTTATCATCTATGCCCTCATGCCATTTTTCCTTTTTAGATGTTTATGTAGATAACATATTTACATTGGGACAACATTTTAAAAGTACATTAAAAAGAAATTTCCTTACCACTGTGTTTTGCATTTACCCAGCTCATAGTCCACCAACACATAACCACTGCTACCACTTTCTAGTTTATCTTTCCAGAGATTTGTTTATATATTATATACTTATATGTGTACTTACATGCAAATTTCCCCACTTTGGGGGTAGGGAAAAATGATAGTGTATTATGTACAGAGTCCACACCCTACTTTTTCACTTAAAGATATATCCTAGCATTCTTTCTCTTTTAGTACTTATAGAGCTTCTTCATACCCTTTGTTATGGCTTAGATATAAGGTGTCCTCCCAAAACTCAAGTGTGAGACAATGCAAGAGGGTTCAGAGGTGAAACGATTGGGTTATGAGAGCCTTAACACAATCAGTGAACTAATCCACTTGAATGGATTAGCTGGGTGGTAATGATAGATTACATTTTCCTTTTTTTATTTTTCCTAATGACTATACATTTTTCTTCCACTGTCTGATCAAATAATATGATACTTCTCAGTGTTTACCAGTACTAAAATTTATGTTTAAGTGGTCTAAATGAGAATCTTTAAGTTATAAAACCCAAATGGATTTAGCACAAAGCCCAGATATTAATAGTAAAAACATATTTGCATACTTAACTAAATAATGCAGCAGAACGGAAGACAACAGACCAAAGCAAAAATTTTTTTTAAAAAGTTTTTTTAAAATTGAAACACCTTCTGTTGACATAGGACATAGGAATACATATACAATTAGTGCACTAAAATAAATTTGCATGTTAAGTGTAGTGTATGAAGTTGACCTTAATTAAAAAAAAAGTTAAGTATTAAGAACTATGTAATATTTTGAAAGGCCAATAAAAAAAAATCTAAAAAAAAAAAAAAAAAAGTTAAAAAGTTTACCTAAAAATTTGCTCTTTGATTCCAATTAGAAATGGAGTTTTCGTCTAAAGTATATTTCTGCTAATAGATGATGATATTCAGCATCGGTTTGGGGGTTGGCCTATAATTTTTAACATGCAGTTTTTTTTAAAAAAAATCACATTTTTAAATTTGAGGAATGCATTTTTACATCTTTGATTGCATTTTGCAAAATAGAAATCTGTCAACAGTTAATCTACTTCAAATTCTGTCTCAGTTACTTAATGAGTAGCTGTTTACTAATGATAGTGTCTTTTTATCATCATCATCATCTTTTCAGATATCAAAAAAGAATAATTACCCTGGAAATTTTGCAAATATCACTGTTATTTTTAAATGACTGTCATAAACTCTTTCAACAAAACTATTACATTTCTTTACAGGTTCAAAAAGACCTATAAATCTCAAACTGAATCAGTGAAAGCTGCATAAACTGAACTGTCTCTGGAGCAGGAAAAACTGAGGAATCCTTTAGCCAGGAATGAAAGGGAAATATCTGTGGTGAACGATTTAGAGAAAGAGGCAGAAATCCGGATTTTGAAATTGCAGCTCTAGAGGTCTTTGTTCAGTCCATGTGGTGTAGATCCAGGAATCTGCTTTTCTACAAACATGTGAAGTTGTTCTTAAACAGATGGTCCAATAATCTTGGATTCACAGCCTTGGAGATTCTCCTTTCTAATTCTATATCCATGCTGTGTGGGACTAGAGAGAGAATACTTTTGTGTTTCTGCAGTTAATACTTTCTGATTCCATTTTACTGAACTTGAGACCTGGGCTAAAAGGAGTGAATCCTGGAACTTAATGCATGACTGATTATCAGTGAGACAGCACCTGGGGGACTTCCCTGGGGACAGTGGTCTCTGGAGGGTGTGCTTACATTCTAAGGGAGGGATGGGATCTGGGACCATAGAGATGCACCTTTGCTGTAAAGCTGCAGAAGCTGGTCTTATCTCACCCTGGAAAAACTTATTTTTACTCCAAATAATAAGAGTAAAAGCCCAGGCTCCTTCCCAAAGAGCAAAATAGTGTGAGGACAATGGCTGCCACTGTCCTATATAATTGCCCAGGTTCAATTTTCTTTTTCTTTCAGAATTCCTTGCCTATAATACAAACTCCAGTACATATGCAGGAGAACATCTGGTTTTACTTCCATGCATCCTTCACCCTAGAGGTAAGAACTAGAGCAAAGGGGAATCCACATAATTATGTACTATAATTAAATAACAATCTGCCCTGCTCCATTATTCTCACATTTGCATTCAAAATAATACTAATAACTATAGATATTTTTAAAATAATAGCTTAGGATAGGAGATGTGCAACCAGTGCTCATAGGTTCTAAAATTTGGGTGGGTCCTTGCAAGTGTCTAGCCTAATCCTCTTTTTTTCTACAGAGCTGGGGGTGGGGGTGATTTAATGATGGAGGACTAGACACTTTAGACAGACCTGAGGTCACTCAACTTATACACTACACAGTCAGGACCTGAAACCAGGTACCCTGACACCAGGCCAATGCTGTCTCTGCCTTCTGCAACTTCTTCCTCCTTCAACGAGCACCTGAACATTACTCCTTCTGCACAGCTTTCCAAAGTGAC
The DNA here is from genome assembly GCF_045843805.1 of Urocitellus parryii. Taxonomy (NCBI): domain Eukaryota; kingdom Metazoa; phylum Chordata; class Mammalia; order Rodentia; family Sciuridae; genus Urocitellus; species Urocitellus parryii. Next base: position 158,201,684 of record NC_135532.1, read on the forward strand.
CACTCTGCTCTCCAAATCTGCCTACTATTCACAGAGCTCCTCAAAAAAAATTATGATTAGTATTAGCTGTTTTCAATTTTCCCTATCCAGAAAAAGTATCAATCTGAAGTGAACAAAGAAGAACACAGTAGTTTAAACAGCTGCGAATTAAAATTAATCATATGTGTAAAATCTATCTTTATTCCTAGTTGTTTATGTGATTTTTTCCAGAGAGGAAATAGAGTTTAGTGCAGGAGGGCTGGGTCTGGAGTCAGAGTGCACTTGTTGAAATCAGGGCTCTGCAGTTCCTAACTGTGTCTTTGGCAAATTACTTCCCTGTGTCTCAGCTTCCTCATTTATAAAACAGGAATCAAACAACCATACGACCATCATCAGGATAAAATAAGTCAGTACATTTAGAGCACCTTTTACAGGGTCACATTCTAAGTGCTAGTATTTAATGCTTCCATTCAGCCTTCTCATTTAAGCTCCTCCATCTATGTGACATGTCGAGTGATAATAATCATTCAGGTAGTTTTAAAATTCACCAAAAATATACAGAATTATGGAAATCTTGAGGGAGAAACTGGAAAGAAGAAAGGGAATTAGAATTACAATAAGTCTTTGCTTTGTACATTAAAATATCCCATGGCAATCAAATTGTATTGCATATTTAGAAACAAATGGCAGATGCAACATGAAGCAAATGAAGCTAAACTTCAGTACCCCTCCCCTAGATGAACTTCTTTCATGATCCTAGCACAACTTTGTATTTATAATGCTATGTTTTCTTTTTTTAAAAAATAGTGGTCCCCAAGATGATATAAAAGGCTACAAAAACCAGACTTAGATTTGCCCTGGTTCTGAAGTATTTAAACGATACTTAGTTATCTTCAAATGCTAGGAATTATTAACAGTGGTCTTAACTCATATCTAGAGGGCCTTCTTGAGATTCTATTGAACAGGAGAAAGATGATTCTAGACCACTGCAGAGCAAAGGTCATGGACGAACACTGGCCTATTCTCTAGGGGTATATAAAAACCTCTCATTTGTCCGCAGTCTTCCCACCTGCATAGGAGGCTGGAGCTGGTCAGGGAAGACCAGCCAAAGGAATGGGAGTCTTAAACACACATCAGCAAAATTCAAGGTGGAAAACAGGACCTGAGTTTTGAATTTCACTTAGTCCTATAGAGTTGGGCCAGAGGAAGGAACCATATATTGCCAGGAGACAAAGATTTAACAATGGTAAGTCAGGGATGTGATGTAAGGGGTTTAAGTTCAAAACTGAATCAGAAACCATGAAGTCCACTTTCCTGAAATGAATTCAAAATGCAAAGCTGGGTCCTGAGTAAGAGGAGAAATTAGGACAAACAAGATTCAAGCTCAGAGGGGGAGGACACAGGCATGCTGGGGAGTAGCTTGCTTTGGAAGGAAGCCAAATACCTGTATTTTACTCAACAGTCAGAAAACAGGCCCTGAAGTACGTCCAGGATACCAGGGAGCCTGAGATTCCTTGCTTGGCATGCACACTCGCTGAGAATTGGTTGGACACATAGTTCAGGTGCTCCAGGAGTTTTTGTGGGGCAGAGATCAAACAGGTGTATTTGCATTAAAATCCAAATCAATATTCTCTCCAGTGAAAACAATTTCAGGCAACATACCGGAACCTCTCTCCCCCTCTCTGTCTCTGTTGATGTGAGCAGGAATGTGAGGCATGCAGACAGGGATGTGCTGTGGCATGACTGCGGGCCCCTGTCAAAGCTGTTTCTGACCTTCTCAGACTCATCCCCTCTGGACTCAGACTCATTTTGGCCTTGAGCAGCAGTGTTCAGTCACTTCCATGAAAGGCAGGAGCAGACAGTGAACAGTATTCCTCAGTCCCCACTTGCAGGAAAAAAAAGGTGACTTATGAAACAAGAGACAGAATATCTTGGGCTCCCTGAACCACACCATGCCACAAAAGCCAGGCTGCTGTGACATCCCACTAACACTGGGGCTATCTGGGTTTCTTTTAGTGAACTAAAAATGCTCTTTTGTCAAGGAAGTGTGACATCAACTACTTGAGAAGGGATGAGTAAGAAAGAATGTAGACAAGCAATTCGAACTGAGAAGTGGAACAGCTTCTGCTCAGTACTGACTCGCCCAGTGCGGAGCCAGATGTGGAGGGAAGCACAGAGAAGAGGAGCAGCACCTGATGCTTGCCTTCTGGGGATTTCTGGACTCATTAATCATCATCAGTTCTTTTACCATCTCATCTGGTATGCCGTGAACCCAGGGCCCACAAGTGTGAACACACGAGGCATTATCCCTCTTGGGAAAGCAATGCATCACCACAGAGGAATGAGATCTTTGTAGCAAGAGTAATAAAGTAAAATATTTCAACTATAAATGAGTATAATAGCCTGTTGCTAGACAAGGGTCTTTTGGTGTCATAAATTTTAGATCATGGCAGTTTATGTAAGGAGGCTGAAAAGTACTCTGGATGAATAAATATGTTTTCAAAGGCATCTGTCACTATAGTTACACAGATCGGAGATCTCGGCATCCTGCACAATAATGACGCATTAAAAAGATTAAACTCTAAAATGGAAAAATGTGTTCACATTCTTCATTACAAAGTTGTACTCAATATGCAATTTCAATTTGAAACACACAGCTAAAAGTTCAGCAAGCCGCCTTTGCTCTACATTTTACTGCTAAAATAACCAACATGGGAATTGCTAGATTATACCATTTCATTTTTCTTTTTGTGAGTCCATATAAGCACTGTAAAAGAATCAGATGCTATTGCTGAAGTTCCTTTTCCATAGGCATGGGATTTTATGAGGAATATTCATTTGATGGGAAGGCTGGGAACATAACAAATGAAATCCAAATTCAGCATCTGTAATCCCAAACATAACTCTTTTATTGTGAACAAATGTAAGAACATTTTGGTTTCCAATAATATATGCAAAAGTCAGTAAGTTTCAACCTATAGTCAGCCAATCTGATCAAGTAAAAATTGTTTGTCTTGTGAAGCAAATTTTTTATGAACCAAATTGTTCCTTCCACCCTTCATTCATTGTTTGGTCAATCGTATTGCATGAAAAATCCTGGCCTATGTTCTGATGAGAATACCCAGATGAATAAAAAATCATTCTTGTCAGGCACAGTAGCACACATCCATAATCCCAGTGGCTCTGGAGGCTGAGGCAGGAGGATCTCAGTTCAAAGCCAGCCTCAGCAAAATCGAGGCACTAAGCAACTCAGTGAGACCCTGTCTCTAAGTAAAATACAAAATAGGGCTCACTGACCCAGTGTCCCTGAGTTCAATCCCCAGTACACCACCCCCCACCAAATCATTCTTTATTTTCAAAGAAAGGCCCATTATAGTCTAAAGTAGGAGATGGACTGGATACATAAGTAGCCATAATATACCAGGTGGAAGGTAAAAACATGCTCTAAGAAGGGCATACACAGGACGAAGAGAATTGAAAGGAAGGAAATGTTTTTTCAGACAGGAAAATAGAAGATTTCGTAAGGATTTGGCGTTTTGGTTTTGGATCTTGAGGGACTGGGGAGGACCAGAAGCCAGGACAGACAAGAATGGTGGGGACAAAGGCACTCAGAGTAGAAGTGGAGATCACGGGGTGGGAGTGGGGTGGGGGTGTGGGGGTGTGTGGACACAAAGCAGCTCAGAAAAGCACCATGCAGAGTGGAAGAAAGTGAAGCTAGAAAGGCAAGGAGTGTCAGATTAGAGACTGAACACTGGAATAACAACTTAATATTAATTAGGAACTATTAACTCAGAAAGGCCTAGAGGATACCTAAGCAATAAGGTATTCTCTGCACAAACTGACTGATTATACAAATATATACTTAGTAACATTACCTAGATTCAATGGGGGTCAATATAGTGTAATTTAATTCAGGAAATGAAGTTATGATCTGTCTTTTCATTGGGATGAGGAGTATCAAATGCATTTTAAGTAGTACCAAAAAAATCCTGAATGAAATGTGACTAAAACTACAATCTGTGTGCACAGTCATCCTCGTCATACAATGGAAGGCAGAAGAGAAATCTAATTGTGACTCAAAACTGAGAAAGTCCTCAAATGCACAGGTGTTGGTTTTATAACTCACTGTAAGGTTTTTAAGCTATTGTCTGGATACACTGAAAAACAGAATAACAATTATCCAGTTAATTTACCAATTAGCAGCCAGGTAATCAAGTGACGCAGTGAAAAGGGAAAGGCTTTATTTGGCCAGCAGGTGGCACTTGTCACTCAGTATAGAAACGGCTTGTAATGAGGAATGTAGCCGAGTGGAGTCAGGCACAGATTACTCCGTCATCTATTCAGAAAAAGAAAGATTGGAATGTGTCGTTCAGCAGCACAACCCATAATGAGGGTCTTGACTTGTCGACACAGCTTATCAATTGCACGAGGGCAGCCCTTTACTCTATGAAATGCACCACAGGTGATAGCTCTTGAGTTTGCTCTCTCCTGTTGGGTTTACTGAACTTGGCTATTTCCTTTGACAAATACAATTTGCAATAAATTAGTTTGTTGCTTTGTAAACGTTCTTATGTCCTTTTGTCTGAATTTATCCTGTGAGACTAGGAACAAATTGGGCTGGAATGAGGCAAAAAAAAAAAAAGGGGAAACAAATCCTAAATTTGCGTTTAGGGGGTACTGCTGGAAGTCAGACTTTGTCCCTACACCTGGGTAAGGTGTGTGCAAACTGGGACTCCCATTACAATAGTACCATTCCTCTCATCACTCTACTCTCTCGAGTATTGGTGACACAACACCTAGAACCACAAGGCCTGAGACCCAGAAAGACCTTGGATTTACCAAACTCCACCTTTATTTTCCAAATCAGGATGCCAGCTGCCATCAGAGCTGAAATGTAAGAGGGTATGCAATAAAGTGAGCAGGTTTAAGTCATTTCTGTTGCTTGCTCCCCAGCGGTCACTGGTAGTGGGAGGCAGGAAGAGAGAAGTGGAGGTGGGCAAAACATACATGGCATAAACTTATGGTCTCCTGATTTGAGAGAATGGGCAATAAACACAGTGGATCACAGTGAGTGATAAGCTAGATTGATCTTCCAGAGGCATCTCGTCCATACTTGAACCTGTCTACACTGCACCTGAACGGAACCAGAGCTCTACTTTTCTGGCGTCCCCACCTGTTCTTATCTCACATCCTAAGAACACTTCTCCTGAATGACAGTCAGAAACATGGTAAATCCACACACGGCATCAGATAATTGTGAGTCCTCTTGCTAGCATCTGGCGGATAGCATCAAAATAGAGTTTTTGAACAGTTTGATAGATTATTTTTGTGAAGGGGAACTAAGGTGACCTTTCAGAATCTCCTATTCAGCAATGGCCATATTTAATAAAGAATTGCATTGTTTTAAAAAGATTGATCCACCACATAAGTACAGGGTTTATTTTTAAAACACTTAAGCTCGGCAGGTAATTTGAAAGGTTGGTTCCATGAAGGAAAAAAATCAGTGCTCATTTCCAAGATTTTCTTTATGTTGTTGTCAACTGGAAAGCTCAGTCTGTTTCCCCCTATTTACCCTAAATAGACTCGAGGCATAGGTTCCTGTCCATCTCCTCTATGGAACTTTCTTTGACAGCACCCTTACTATCTTATAACAAATTTCTATTACAGTGTCGGGTATGACCAGACAAGTATGGAACGAAGATTGCCTTATTAGCGATTGCTAATTTTTAAACTTCTTTGAGGTGGGTATATTGTCCGGATGTGTGTTTTACCTATGTGCCAGGCATTGTTTTAGGTAACACAGAGTCTCAGCAAGTGTAGCTGAGACTATCCCTGTCCTCAAGGTACAATCTGATATTAGGGTTACTCTGAATTCCCCACAATGCCTTGCCTGGAACAGACTCAAGGACAAGTTTGTATTCAGTGACCACCTCAAAATCAGTTGATTGCCTATGGGTAGGTTACTTATGGGCAATGATTATGAGAAAGTATTTAAAGATTTTAGGGCTATTTTCACAAATGGATCTTGTGAAATTTTTTATTCACAAAAGGAAAAGGAAGGCTAGTGAGGATTCTTATGTCCTCTAAACTAATGCCAGTAGATTTCTACATAAGTACTGTTCAACTTCTTTGTTACATTTGAAACAAACTGAATCTATAACCCTGGCTTACATTTTTACTGAAAAATCAACTATCAAGAAAGATTAAGTGGAACTGAAGACCCAAATCTGTTATTCCATCAGCTGCCATCAAAAGTTCTACCTCAATGATGAATAAAACATTCAAACCTTAACAAACAAGCTAATTAAGACTTCATGATTGACACTATTAATATCCAAGGGTCCGCTCTGACCTCTTGAGGAAAGGAAAAAACAAAATCCAGAGACAGCCAAAAGGTAAAATCAATTCTGGATATGCTGCATGCCTTTACAAAGCTGCAAGGAGTGCTAAGCCACACAAGAAACTACACATAAGTAAGATGTTCCAGAATGGTATGATCTGAATTGAGCTACTTGCTTATTTATTACAATAATCTCAGGCTGTAATAACTTCACCTCTGACTTCTGTTACCAAACCAATGTCCACTTCGTATAGAAAGTTTAGCTATTGTCTGGATGTGGGAGTGCTCAGAAAATGTTTCCAAAGAGGTTCTCAGGATCTTTCCAAGACAGACCAAGATCCCTGCTAAAGGAGGGTCAGGTGTGTCTGTAGTCTCAGGCTGTGTCTGACCTGCACCTCAGGTCTCTCACCAGGTGTAAGAGATATGAAGGTAGAACTCTCTACCTTGGAAGAGTCCAGAAAGACTGGGGGCCTTGACTCCAGCTCCATCACAGAATTTTCTATTCTAATGACCCTTTTATTTCTTGACTTCTACAGAGGAGTCAACACATTTGGACATATGCTGCTGACCAGCTCAAGTGCTATTTGAAAAGGCTGGCAGGCTATACATAATAAAGTTGAAAACACTGAATTTGGATGCTAACTCTATAAAATAAACAGAGACATAATTACTTTATTAAGAAAACAAAACAATTTTTCTACATGTCACCAGAAACTATTACACTTACCCATGTTTATTAATACTAATGTTTAATTTATTGAGATTTCTTAACAAATAAATATGACTTTGACTTTCTGTGTTAATAGGCTAATATTGTTTAAAAGAGCTCTTTACCTAAAAATGTCCACCCTCAGGAAAGAATCTTAATGAAACAGAAATAGCCTAACCTTTGGAATCATACAGATTCATGTTCCCATCTTGACCAGGTAACCCTGGACATGCTGGCTGAACTCTATGAAACTTCACCTGCAGCTACAAAGTAAAAATAAATGTTCCTGCTCCTCACAGGCATTGTTGTTGCATAGAGAAGCTTAGGTATCACATGTGCAAAGTTTTTTTTTTTTTCTTTTTTTTTTTTAATAGAACTCTCTACCTTTCTTTGGACTCACTTTCTGGAATAGTTCTTACATCAAAAATTAAAAGAAAATAACAAAAGGAAGAAAAAAAGAGCCTACACATTTTTCTTGAATAAACCACATTAGTCAATTTGCACATATGAAACCAACTGCTCAAGAGTCACACTTGAATTTGTAAAGAGTTAATTACAGCTCACCTGTGACTGCTGTTCTGCCAGTTTATTTTGATACCTTAGGACCGACTCTCTAAGTTGCTTCTCTTTCTCATTTTTTGATGGTAATACTGTGCTCATGGTGCCCAGGGGGATGCAAGGCAGACGTTCTACCTGCCGACAACTTCAGAATCAACAAGTAAAACATTAACATCAGGAGGAAATGCAAAGCTATCTATTGTCTGTGAAAGATGGTTTACTTCAGCAAGGAATTATATTTTCTGTCATGTCTTCAAAGATCAAATGCAAACAAAGATCACTATATTGATGACTTTAGGTAACATAGGACCTTATATTTCCAATTCACATGGAAAAAAAGCTAAATGGAAAAGGAGGAGGGTAGCATATATTTAGGAAGATGGAAGACTATTCATTATTTTGCTAATGCTTCACTTATCCCACATTATTATGAAATGAGGGCTTTTACAAAAATGTTTTTTGGATCATTGAGCTTTATCTCATTACTGCCAAACACTTCCTCCACCCCCGCAAAAAATCGAGGGTAGAAATACATATCTCTCTCTAAAATATATCAATTAATTCTGCCTATGAAACACATGAATCCTTTCTTTGGTGACTCAGGATCACTGAGAAGACCTGTGACGCAGTATGAGGTGTTAGTCTGGGCAGGGCGGGGTGTGGAGGTGTACTGAGACTTCAGACCTGTCACCAAATGGTTCCGATGGCCTGACTACAGCATGCTTCCCTAACACTCTGCTGCTGTCAGTGTCTGCACTTGGTAGTCACCCTACCTCCCAGCCTCTGTACTAGACTCAGGTAGCATTCTGTGTGTAAGTACTTTCCTCATTGTGGTTACGAGAGAGAGAGAGAGAGAGAGAGAGAGAGAGAGAGAGAGAGAGAGAGAGAGAGAGAGAGACTTTAGAGACATATGTTTGGGAGGTTTGAGGCCATTTTTCCTCCTTACCTTTGCTTTTGTGACTATATTCTGGGAAACTGAGTTAGCCAAACTGTTCAAGAGGCTTTATTTTGTTAACCTTGGTACCAAGGTTTGACATGGACAGCAAGTTCATTTCCCACTGGACACAGGGCTGACTCAGGGCATAGCAGGGGATGAGCAGGAGGAGGGTGAAATGCTGAGGTCAGGTCTTGGTCCAGTTCTAGGAGTTTTCTATTATTGATAGGTGAGAGGTGGTGGGAGGTTCACTTGGTTACCAAAAAGAGGAGGAAAGGTCAAAGTTCGTAGAAAAATGCATGTATGTTGTTGGGCTAGGAGAGGAAGAAGGTGGTGAGAACAGGAAGAAGGCCTTTCAGCAAATGAAAACTGCCATTTCTCTGTTTTTCGGGGCTACAGCATATATTTTTCTTGCCCTCTACCAACTGAGAAGAGTGAGAAACGACAATCAAATTCACGTACTACTGTGAAAAAACAAAAACAAAAACACTTAGTTCACCCACATATGGTGTTTGCTATTATTGTTACTTTCAAAGAAAGGTGCTAGGTAAACAAATTCTAGGGACAACTACTATATATACGGCCACCCATAGTGTGGATTTGAAGACATCTGTGGGGTGGTACTTACATAAGCTTCTATTTCATTTGAGAAAAGAAACTTGCAGCAACAGCAAGTTTTAATTCATAAAAGAAAAACTCAAGTATTTTATTAAAATTAAGCCCATTCAATTGTCTTCATTTAAAATTTATTTTTGAAAATAATACAATTTGGATATGCAATACAACCCACAGATGTTTTTTAACATCCTTTTCAAAATTGAGACTTTTTTTTTGTTTCAGCCAAGTAAAAGGCATCATTTTTACCCTGCTGGTAAAATGATTCCTATTTTCGACGCAAATAAATGCATAGCATGAACGTAATGAAAGTGTACTGATACCTATTTCTCAGGCACTGTGATAACAATACCCAGCCTTGCTCTGTGCTCAAAGTAGAAAACAAAATGAGGCTTTGGTGGTTTGAAAAAGAATGTCTCCGTTTTACCCTGTCCAGGTTATTGACCCTGAATACTACCACTTGTAAAAATGGTTTATTTTGGTCACTAGAAAGTATTTAAATGGAACTGGGCATCCTGAAATGTAAAAGGATGCTTTCTGAGAGAGACTGGTAAGGCAGAAAGAGTACATATAGATTCTGCATCGGAACGTTGGCTTCCAGTCTAGCGCTAAAGAGGAATCCTGGGCCAGGCACTGAACCTTTCTCAGCACACCTGTTTTCTTCTCTGAGAAACGGGGAAAGTTCATAGAACTTATAAAAGAACTTATTCTGTTTCTGATCCAAGTTCTGTTCCAACAACATGGACGTTGTTTATTCAAATGCTCTTTATTGCCACCGAGCCTGTGACGAGTGGCAATTAACTACTGACAACAAGCTATATTTTCTGTAAATACAGACAATGCCACTTTTCACCTCATTACTCTGTTCCTGTACTCACACAATGTTGTCTAATAAACAGCTTTACTTCACTCCTCATCAATTTAATGCACTTATTTTACATGACCTATTCAAATCTAATGGTACATATGACTCAGGGAATATTTCAAGGCATACCTTAGCAGAAGTAAGGCCCAGTCTACCATATTGAAATAGAGGACTGACTGAGGGCACCAGACAAATTCTTTTCTCCCCAGGAGACATTTAAGTGCTCTTAATTAACTTCAAAAGTAATTTTGAAAAAGATGTTTAAAAATATGTATGGGTTGTATTGTATACTAAAATTTCATTATATCCCCAAATCTTTGAATGAATACAATAGAATCAAATCAGTTTTTCTTTACCATCTCCCCTAAATCTCTTGTGCCATTTTATGAATATTTTTATCACAATCTTCGGTGGAAATGAAATACAGATGGTCAATATTATGTTGGTGTATTTAAAGAAACAAGAACTTTAAAAATTATAAACACTTTTGCATTTTATATATTTTAAAGTCTGTTAGTTTTCTGTCAACACAACTAAATTTTTCTTGCCTCTCTCTTCACAAGTGGTGTTATTCTGATGTGTAAGAGACAATTAATGTAGCTTTGAAACTTATTCTACAAAGTTCTGCAGTGGTATTTCTATATTTCAAAGAAGAGGATGAGAATGAGCCAATTCAGGGACATGGTAAACTGTAAATAAAGGAAGCTGTAAAGGACTGTTCGGTGAGGTTGACAACACCCCAGATTGGTCAAAGTCACAGCTACGGGGTTAAATCTGTGGGAGCAGCCTCAATCCTGGCCGTCTGTTATCAAGCCCCTCTCCGACTCCCCTGCTCATTAGATTGTCCTGATAAGTGAATCACAGGACTTGGAGAAAATGCACTGAGATTATTTATTATACCCCATTCTAAGAAAGAGGAAGCCAAGATAAAGAGAGGTTCGTTATCTTATTTGATCAGGTTTCATGAGCCGGTGGAGCTGGGAGTCGAACCCTGAGCAGTCTGGCCCCAGAGTTTGGACTCTAAATATAATCGTAGGCTCTGTGAAAAGTTCTTAGCTCATGGTAAGTGATTAATATCATTAATTATTCTAAATATTGAAACTGAGCCAATGCTGTGTTGTTATTTAGGAGACATTTAAGTGTCAAGTTAGGGATGGACTCAAGTTGATGGTCAAGTTGATGGTGATCCTGGTCACCTTCCTTAGGGGGATGCACACTCAGAGTAGAATAATAGTCAAAGGATCCTGGTCAGGGCACATGAACAGCTGTCTTAGGCACAGGTCTCGGCTTTGATTCTGAAGTTTCTCAATGAAGAAGTGAAACTAGATGTGTGTCTCAGAGTCGTGTTCCCCGGAGCACTCAGCCTTCTGTAGAGAGTAGGGGACAGAAATGGGAAGTGGCTACCTCTGGTCCTCAGTTTCCAGCCTCCCATTCAACTAGTTCTGCATCTATCTGTTGTATGTATTTCAGTTCTGTGATAAATTTTACTTGGGGAAACACAGGTCATGTTTCAAAACAAGAAAGGGAGAGTGAAAAACTTCCAGGTCATGTGAAATATAAAAGCCCTTGTACCCCCTGACATTTTCCTTCATTCTATAAACATGACGAACCTGGAGACTCTAGGTAGAAAGGGCTTAACAGCGGTTTCTAGATACGTACTATTTTTAAAAAATATTTGCTCTTTTTTTCAGAGCTGGATAAAAATAACCACACAGGAATTATTACCCTAATGTCTATATTAGCAATATTGATCTGCTTATGTGGACTTAGATTGTGTGGAAGCAATGTTTGAGTTAGGGGTGCCTTTGTTAAAGGGGAGTACTAGTTCTTTTCTCCCCTAGGGAAAGAATATTAATCTAAAAGGGCTTGTAATAACATTGACATTCATCAATATTTAATCAGTCTCTTTCCTGTTTTAGTCTAAACTTCTTTCTCTAAGAGCATGAAGCAATGAAATCAATATACGACTTAAATAGGAAAGGCACATGGTCTATCAGTTTAATGCCCCTGGATACACACCCTGGGTCAGACTCCTGTACGATCAGGTTGTATGCTGTGTGGGAAATGAACTGGAAGGCAGAACTCAGGAGCCTGTAGTCTTTGCCTGTGGAAGTGCAGAACTGCACGCCTGACATGTGCAGATTGCTACATCCAGATTGCTTTCATCCAGTAGAAAAGCACACTAACAAAATAATCTTTTCACAAGTAGCAAGGGGCTAGAAAGAGTTCAACTAGAGACCAGCTATTAAGCTAAAATCTATCACTGACATTTTCCAGTTTCATAATATGGACTTCAGGAAATAAACAGGGACAAAGAATTTTAAAAAAAAACTATTAAAAACTACCTGTTTTCCAAGAGGTTAGGATTATTAGCACAAATCCACATGTCATGAAATTCTTTTTCCTGATAATTCATAGAGGAAGGCAAGACTCTCCATTTAAGGCAAAGATCTGATAAGCAAAACAAAATCACACACACACAAGAGACCATATCAGAAATGAATCTGTCACAGAAATCTGTCAAGTTTACATCCACCAAAGTAGAGAATCCTTCATCTCACATCACTTTGCTTGATGAATTCTATGAGTTACTTTAAGCTTCTATCAAGAACTGTCGTAAACCACATTATTCGTAAACCACATTACGAATCCCAGTGACCCTGACTCTCCCATTTCCTCTGGCCTCTTCCCCATTTGTTGACACCACCACTTGCTGTCGACAACCACAAGACTAACAAAGGAAAATCAAGGCCTCTAAGTCATTTATGCATTTTCTTCTTCTGTACTTTCCTTTGTTCTTATTCCAGTCTCAGTATGAAGTTTCTGATTGTCCATATCCCCTAACAGACCCTGTTGACCTGTAGGCCAGGGTACATCACTCTCTCTAGGTTACACTTAAATCTAATCTGGATTCCCTCTTGACACAGTGCTACTCGCTATTGGGTTAATAACCTGTCTTTGTTCATCTACAGCAGGGACAGTTTGCATGGTGGTTTAAAACCTGAATAGCTCCAGCTCTTACTACTTCTATGATCTTGGACAAATGGCTTAACTTCTCTATGTTCAGTATGGTGGTCTGTGACAAGGATTAACATTAGCACCTATCTAAAAAGGTTATTAAAGGTTAAATGGCATAATGATGTTGATGATAAAAATTGACATTGCTAAAGACCTTCCTAAGGGTTAGGAAACTTCACACTTATTAATGCATATTATTCTCACAACACCTCCAAAATGGAACTACAAGTACTAGTCTCATTCTATAAATGAAGAAACTGAGCCTTTGAGAGGACAAATATTTTTCCCTGTTGCATCCAGCCCTCAGGTACTATAGTAAAATTCTAACAGTACCTGGCACATCAAAACTATATAAAGTAATTGTTAGCCATTATTATCATCTGATAGGTTGTCAGATACTTTCATTGATTTCCTCAGTCAGACCTTCGAAATATCTGTTTCATGTGTTCCTCTAAAGTCTTATTGCCACACACTAGTTCAGACATTTACAATTTCTCATATGGATCTTAGATTACAAAAGATCCTCAGAGATGTGACTCTTCCCTTTGTCTGACCCTCCACAAATCACCCTTCACTGAGGTGACTTACATACAAGTTCCACCTTGCTAGATGGGTCCACCCAGGCAAAGGATTTTGGCGAGGTGCCCCTGGCACTGTGTCAAGACTTCTGTGAAGTTTTACATGCTATCAGGGTCTTTCGTGTTTGCTTGTCTATTTTCTCTATCGGACTGTTTGCCAAAGAACATATACTGTCCTCAATTCCATAATACTTTGTTCATAGCTAGAAAGCAGACCAAGTGCTCAGTGAAAAATTCTTCCATTGAAAATTCAATTATTCCATTGAAAAATGCCCAATACTTCCTTATTACTTATCAAAATTAAAACTTATCCTAGAATTCAAGGCCCTATAACATACTATCCAACATAATATTTTTGTCTTTGATTATTTAGTCATTATTTATGCATCTAGCTGACAATTACAAAGTCCTTGTTGTGAATTAGACTGAGTACTACATATTAAAAATAGAAAAATGGCTGTTTCTATGACTCCACCATAAATATTCAAGATGAAATGTATACCTGATTCTAATTCCTGTCTATGGTGAAGGAGGAAGTACCCAGCCAGGGAGAAGTCTTGGAGCTGAGGCCAGCAAGGCACTGGTATTGTCTAGCTTGATCTAGTTGAGGTTTAAGACCCAACTGTCCAACTTACTTTTCCCCTACTATAATTATTTTAACCTCTCTTCTAGACTGTAACCTCCCTGAGAGCAAAGACCATGGCTTACCCATCTTCGTCTCCCTAATCCACCATTTCTTAACACCATGACTTGCGTATTTAGATATTCATTAGTATTTGCTGACTAGAATGGAATTAAATACATACCACACTGTACCATGAATGGGATGGCCATGGCTTGTCTTCTTTGATATTGAAGAGAATCTAAAGACGTCTCCATGTCCTTGCTATGTTGGTATCCAAATTCATTCCAAAATGATGTTAGATTTCTGTTACCTAAAACAATGAAAGAAAATAAAATCAACATTATCAAGATGTTTGGATATAAACACATATGATCTCAGCTTTGTGAAAACACACACAGGCAAAAATATCATATACTAATAGTGGTTCTCTAAGTGGTGATATTATAGATGAAATGTTTTCTAATTTATACTTTTTTGAATTTTTCAAATGACTTGCAATGAATGTACACTATCTTTACAATAAAACTAAAGACAATAGCAGTTACAATTTTTTTTACTTAAAAAATTACAATTTAGCATATTGACATTTAAAGTATTATTCTTAGTCATTCCCAGGAAGGAATGTACTAATTAAATTTTAAGGGCCACTTTTAAAATTATTGATACAAATATTTATTATTCCCATCACAGAGCCAGAGTTTCTTTATCTTTTATTAACTCTGGTTCCTTTTCTTTCCAGTTTTCATTATTTGTGCCCTACCCTAGTCCCAAACTCTATATACCCTCCTTGCTTAGAAACATCACACTTTACAAGACCATTGTAGAGACTTCTTTGAGAAGCTGTGCTCTTATCCTTTGATCTAACAAGTGTACAGTTAGGAATATATTACAGCATTGTTTGGGTAAAAACTAGAAATATTATAAAAGCCTATGAATAGAGAACTGATAAGTTCCATTTCCAAACAATGGAACACTGGGCACCCTTTAATAAGAGGAAGATACAATATGTGTAGTACTGCACCAAAAGCTTCCAGATACAGTTTAAATTTTTTTAAAACAAGATATAAAACACTATTCCCAACATAATAAACTTTTTTAACTCATGGAAAACATATACATTCTGAGTAAGGTGGTACACTCCTGTAATCCCAGCAACTTGGGAGGCTGAGGCAGAAGGATCCCAAGTTTGAGGCCGGTCTTGGCAACTAAATGAAACCCTGTCTCAAAATGAAAAATAAGTGCTGGGATGTCATTCTGTGGTAAAGCACCCATGGATTCAATCCCGTGTGTGTGTGTGTGTGTGTGTGTGTGTGTGTGTGTACATACACACACATAGATAAAGCATATACCTAAAAAAATTGTTATGAATATACTTTTCCTAAAGAGATGCAAAAAAAGTTTCTTTTATTAGTGCATTAACTATACCTGATAGTGGAATTCATTGTTACACAGTCATATATGCACCTGATATACAAAAGAAAGTTTTAATAGTAGATATCATTAGAGAAAAAAAAAAGAAGCTAAGAGAAGTCAAGGGAAAACACTTTTACTTTTCACTTTTTTGAATATTTTCAGTAATTTTACATGTGCATGTATTTCTTGAAAAAGCTTCCCTCCTTTCTTTTTTTTAGACAAAGAGAATCCATCTTTGCTGACCTATCCAATATGGTAACCACTAACCACAAAGCCATGTGGCTACCGAGCTCTTGAAATGTGACAGATACAGATCATTTTCATCAATGTCCAAATTTCAAAAATGTGTTCTGAAAGGCAAACCTAGAAATACATAAAATTGTGTCACCATTGAAATACTTTGATATATGGCTATGTAATTCATGCAAAACACAAATAAGTGACCTTCCTATTCCTGCTAAAATTCAGGCCCAGAATGCTATGTACTTTTAAGACCAGTAGAGAAAAATCTCAGCTTTCAAAATGGACATACTTGTTGGTCTGGACTGAAAACAAACCTCACAAATTTCTTCTGGTCTTGTCTCCTTAGAGAATTCCAAGCTGCTCTTGGTCCCAAATTCTCCTTTGTATTCTGCTTTTTCTGCTTTCAGTTCCAACTCTCAGTTTCAGCTCTTGGCTCAGTATTTGGTTTTAGTCCACCTCACACTTCACCTCTCTGCACAGCAGATGCTGGTGCACTACTCTGGAATCTGAGGCTCTGCTTCCCTGACTTCCATATTAACCCTTGGTCTTTACTACATCAAGGCAGGGGTTCTACCGAGTTAAAAGACATATGGAAATGAGTGTTGGCTCTGTCACGCATTAGTTGTAGTGGGCAAGCCACCAAGTTTTATTACCCATAAAGTGAGTGATGACAAGAACTTGACTTACAGGATCAACATCATTATAGATTAAATATGAAGGCACTTTAAAAAACAGAACCTCGAGGATTCTGGGAGTAAGAGACACCAGAAATCTGTTTCACCACCTAGACAAAAAGTGAATGAACAGAACTTAATATAACTGTTTTGGAATTCTGGAGTTTACATCTCAAGCTACACAGAGATTGTCTATAATAATTTTTTTAAATAACAACAAAAAAACAAACATTAGTATGGAATAGTGAGAATCTGATTTCCAGAGTTACAACTTATCAGATTCAAAGAACAGCTTACAAATAACAGCAAAAAACACACAAGATATTTGAGGGAAATAGAGTTCATTCAAAAGAAAAAAAAATAAACCAACAGAAACTGTCTCTGAAAAAGAAATAATGGCAGATCTACCACACAAAGTCTTTAAAACAGTAATCTTAAAAATGTTAGAAAATGTAAAAAGAAAAGAAAAAAGAAAAAGAAAAAAAGAACTAGAGAAAATCATGGTAAATGTGTGTGTATATATATACACACACACACTACACACATACACACACACACAGAGAGAGAGAGAGAGAGAGAGAGAGAGAGAGAGAGAGTAGAATACCAATAAAGAAATAGAAGACTTAAAAAATCAAAAAGAAATTCTGGAGCAAAAAAAATACAATAAGTGAAATGAAAAAAATTCACTGATAGGATTCAAATGCATATTTGAATAGGCAAAAGAATGAGTAAATTTAAGAAAATATAATAAAAAGAACAACTGAAGAAAAGAGAACAGAGACTAAGGGACCAAGAAGATTTTATCAAGGGAACCAACATATGCCTGTCTCAATAACCATCAAAGGAGAAGAGAGAAAATTAAGAGACAGAGATTACTTAAAGAAACAATGGTTGAAATGTACCACATTTGATTAAAAACATAAACATTCAAGTAACTTAAACAACTCCAAGTATGGTAAAGTCAAAGAGACTCAGATCAAGACACATTATAATTAAACTGTTGAAAGGTGAAGAGAAAAAGAATTTTGAAAACAAAGAGAAAAATAATTCATTCCATACAGGAGATGCTCCATAAGGTTATCAGCAGATTTCTCATCAGAAACCTTAGAGGTCAGAAAGCAGTGATCCAGTATTCAAAGTTGCTCAAACAAAATAAACATCCAAAAAAGAATCCTATTTCTGGCAAAAAAAAATCCTTCAAAAGTGAGAGAGAAATTAAGGCATTCATAAATAGATAAACAAAAGCTGAGAGACTTCATTACCACTATACCTGTCCTACAAGAAATGCTAATGGGAGCTACTGAGAGGCCTGCAGGTTGAAATGAAAGGATACATGATAATAACTAGAAACTGTATAAAGAAAAACAGATATAATTAAAGGTAAATACATGGTAAACACGATAGTAGTATTGTTGCAATTGTGTAAAACTACACTTTTTTTCCTCTACAGAATTTAAAAGACTAATGCATTAAAATATTATTATTTCATGTTTTTTGATAAACAGTGTATAAATGTATCATTTTGTGACACAACCAAAAAGGGTAGAAGAGCTTTTCAAGGAGACCTTTTTATGTTATTGAAGTTAAGCTGATATAAATTCAAATTAGAAGTTCTAACTTTAGTGTGTTAAATATGATACCCACAAAAGAAATGGCTGAAGAATAGATACAGTAAGAGATGAAAAAGGAATTTAAATGTTTTGCTACAAAAAAAAAAAATCAACTAGACACAAAAGAAACAGTAATGCAGGAAATGAGAAACAAAAAAGCTGTAAAGCACATAGAAAACAATTAGTAACATGACCAAAGTGCTTATCTGTAATTATTTTGAATATAAATGGAATGAACTCACCATTCAAAAGGTAGATTAGCAGAATGGATTAAAAGTGATCCCAGTATATGCTGTCTAGGCACAAATTATTTGCAAATGAGATGATGAAACAAGGTATTTCTTGCAAAAAGTAACCGAAATACAACAAAGGTAGGGGGGCTATGCTAATCACAGGCAAAACAAACTTCAAATAAAAAATCATTATAAGAGACAATGAAGGATGTTATATTTAATCAAAGGTTCAGTATAGCAAGAAGATCAAACAAATATAAACATTTATATACCTAGGAAGAAAAAATTGACAAAACTGGAGTGAGAAACAGTTTTACAATAGTAAATGGAGATTTCAATAACTTACTCTCAATATGGATAGAAAAGTGAGACAGAAAATAAGTAAGAGTAAGAAGACAGGGGAATTAAACAGGACAATGAACTGACCAGATCTAAAAGTTAAGAGTTGATAGATTTAAAAATATATAAAAAGCCTGCATTAATGTTAACATTACTGTTATGTCTAAAAAAATGAATCTCCTCTGATAAATCACTTTGTCAGTTTTCATGTAACAAACTTAAATCAAAATTCAATTGGTTACTAATTTTATTGTTGAAAATATTATTTTCAAAATCTTGAGAAGCAACACCAGCGAGTTTGTGGGCGTGTGCGGTTGCACTCTCTCTCTCTTCCCCTACATGTATGTGTACAAAAAAACAGCTCCTGAGAGTAGCTACAAACTTCCAAAAGAGGCCTCAGAGTGAATTCTACCTTGCCAGCATCTTTTTTTAAATTGTATTTGTTCTAATTAGTTGTACATGACAGCAGAATACGTTTCAATTCATTGTACACAACTGGAGCACAACTTTTCATTTCTCTGGTTGTACCTGATATAGAGTCGCACCATTTGTGCAATCATATACGTACTTAGGATAAGGATGTTCTCTTATTCCACCATCTTTCCCACCACTATGCCCCCTCCACTCTACTGATTTCCCTCCACCCAATCCAGAGTTCATTCTTCCCTTCCCTTGCCCGCCCCCTCACCATTATGAATCAGCATCCACATATCAAAGAAAACATTTCGCCTTTGGTTTTTTTGGGACTAGCTTATTTCACTCAGCATGATATTCTCCAACTCCATGCATTTCCTGCAAATGTCATAATTTTATTGTCTTTTAAAGCTGAATAATATTCCACTGTGTATAGACCACAGATTCTTTATCCATTCATCTATTGAAGGGCATCTAGGTTGGTTCCATAGTTTAGCTACTGTGAATCGAGCTGCTATAAACATTGCCATGGCTGCATCACTGTAATATGCTGGTTGATTTTAAGTGATTTGGGTATAATCTGAGGAGTTGGATAGCCGGGTGAAATGGTGGGTACCTTTCCAAGCTTTCTAAAGAATCCCATAATGCTTTCCAGAGTGGTGACACCAATTTTCAGTCCCACCAGCAATGTATAAGAAAGTATACCTTTTCCCCCGACATCTTTGCTAACACTTATTGTTGTTTGTATTCTTGATAATTTCCATTCTGACTGGAGATAGTTAAAATCTTAACACTTTGATCTTGGATTCTTCAACCTCTAGAACTGCCAGAAAATAATGTCTATTGTTTAAGTCAACCAGACTACAACAGCCTAACCTAATACATTGCATTTGACATCTCTACCTGTAAATAATCCGCTGGACATGCTTTCCTTCTTGCCACTTCACAATCCACTTTCACGCAGACATCACAGTAACATGGTTAAATAATATGATTAAATAATTCCTTTTAACCCTTCTAATGACTTCCCACAATATGAAGAATGAAATGCAATCCCCTAACAAGGCATTCAAGGTTTCTCTTATCTAGTCTCCACTCTTGTTTCCCAATTCATTTCATGGCTGTCTTTTGGCCTGTTATGCTCAGCTACAGAAACTCTCTCAGATTTAAACATAATAAACCATCTAATTCAGAATAAACAAACAGATAAAATAGAAAGCATCTTCTCTGATCACAGTAAAATGTAGTCCCAGAACTTAGGAAGGCTGATGCAGTAAGATCTCTTGAGCCCAGAAGTTTGAGACCCATCTGGACAACAAAACCAGAAACGATCTTGAGGAAAAAAAAAATAAATGAATAAACAAATAAAAGAAAGAAATATAGGAAAATTCACAGATTTAAATTATACAATGTACTATTAAAACAGCCTAAAGAATCAAGGAAGATATCACAATTGGAAACTGAAAATACTTAAAGATGAAAGAAAACAAAAACATACTACATGAATAACTTATGGGACACATCAAAAGCAGTGCTTCAAGGGGCATTTATGTCTACAAATGCTATAATTAAAAAAAAAAAAAGAAAGAGAAGTTCTCAAATTTAAAAATCTAACTTTACACTGTAAGAAACAAGCAAACAAAAGAACAAACTCAAAGCTTTCAGAAAGAAAAAAATAAAGGATAGAGCAGCAGTCAGGTGTGGAGGTGCAGGCCTATAATCGCAGCTACTTGGGAGGCTCAGGCAGGAGGAATGCAAGTTCAAGGCCAGCCTGCACAACTTAACCAAAATTATGTCTCAAAATCTTTAAAAAAAATTAAAAGGCTTTGAGATATGTAGCTTAGAGACTCAGCAATTGCTAGCATGCACAAAGCCCTTCGTTCATTCCCCAGTACCACAGACACACAAAATTGGAGAAGAAATAAATAGAGAATAAATAATAGGGTAAAATGACAAAGTCAAAATTTAGTTTTTCAAAAAGATGAAAAAAATTGATAAACCTTTGCTGATGGACTAGGAAAAAAAGAGGAGATTCAAATTACCAAAACCAGAAATGAAACTGGGAACATTACCACCAATTTTATATAAATAAAGGACTTCGGGACAGACAGTACTGAGAGCAATTACACACTACAAACTGGATGACTTAGCTGAAACAGCCAAATTCCTAGAATCAGAACCTACCAGGGCTAAACTATGAATAAATATGAACTCTGAATAGACCTGTAACTAATGAGAACATTAAGTCAGTAATCAAAAATTTCCCAGCAAAAATGCCCTGGACTGATGGTTTCACCAGTGAATTCTACCAAATGTTCAATAAAAGTAATGTCAATTCTTCGCAAACTTTAAAAACAACAAGAAGAAAAAATGGAACAGGAAGAAACCTTCCTCCTTAACTCATTCTATGAAGCTGGCATTACTCCTATGTCAGCATCAGAAGCAAACAAATAAACAAAAAACCACTACAACAAAAGAAAACTACAAATCAACATTCCTTATGAGAATAAAAAATTCTCAACAAAATACTAGCAAACTGAGTTCATCAGCATAATAGAAAGGATTATACACTATGACCATCTTCAGATGGTCAATGTTATGTGGTGTGGATTTTACCACAATAAAAAAATAGGGGGGAAACAATAGAACCCTGCAGAAATTTAACTTGCTGCTGTATTGTATTTTTCCCCTTTCTAAACATCACTTCCTCAGGAAGACCACACCTTTCCAAAGGAAGAGCCATGCTTTCTTGTTGGTGCATCTTCCACACAGAGCTCAGCATCTTGCGCCTCAAAGGCCCTCAAAAAATGTTACTGTTGCTATTCTTGACAAAATTCCTTGATAATTTGTTGTTTGTGGTAAAATGAAGTGTCATAATCTTTCTCCCAGAAAAACATCAGAAACATTAAAACAGTTAATACAACACAGCTAACTTGCAAGATGAACATCCACTGTGATCCCAACACAAACAGTTTAAGAGTGCTAAAACTAGTAGGTTGTTAAAAACATAAGCATGTGTTCCTCAAGGGCACAGTGATCTTCTCCTTCCTGCTCTGTGATCACACCACCCTTAAATACTTACACATTATGCTCTTATTTACTCTCTATTTTCCCCTCTGAATAGTGAAATCCTTGAAGACAGGGGTTATTCACCGCATCTTATTTACAGTAGCTGGCTCACAGTCCCATTTTCTTAAGGGAGTAAATACTCTTGAAGAAGTGTTGCCTATGAAAGGCAGAAATGGAAAATTCACTAGCCAAACATCTGAAGACCAGGTCTAATAAAAGACTTGACAGTATTAATATTAATAACTTGAGGCAGTTACCAGGGTAAAGAAATCAAGTTATTGGGGGGCAGAGTTTAGAAATAGTTTTTGACAAGTAGCCATGGAAACTCAACTATTTTCCTTCAAATAAAGATGACTCCAAAATGCACAACTTGCATTTGTGCTTATTGTGATATTAAAACAAGTTTTTCATGGGGTGGATTCTGGAGGTTTAGGGAGGTGCTTCAGCAAGCAGATAGGTAAGAAGGCAGAGGGATGGCAGTGGAAGGAAAAACATCACATCGTTTCTCTTTTCGTTTATGCAGTGCTCAGTCTACGCGGTTTTATACCACCACTCTTTGTTTTCTCCAAAATCCACATATTACAAAATGATAGCGATGACTGATGTTGGAAGGTGTATACCTACTGAAATTCTCCAAACTGTATCTGCAGGAAACAGGCTGAGAGTTTACATTTATAAAAATTATTGTCTGACCTTCTCTTGCAAGAAATAACAAAACGAATAACAATAATTATTCTTAGTTTGAGGTTGGCCTTCACAAATACAGTGGAATGTAATTATTGATGGTTTTAACATTGAGCTTTAATCTCTGATATTCATGTTAATGTGTCTTAACAAAGGTTTTTAAATTGCCCTTTCACCTCGATGTGAATAAAAAAATCAAGAGCTAAATTTCAAAACTTAAAGAGTAATTGACTTTCTAAAATGTGTTAAATATATCAGGGCACCTATGAAACAAGCCATTCAGCTAATCCACAATTTATTGACTCCCAATTATTTTGGCATCCTTGAGGTAGGCTGATTAAAAGATTCAATTTACTATTGTACAGTGCAAACAGATAAAAGCAAACACAGCTAATATTTAGAATTATAAAATAATCTGTATCTTGAAACTTTTGTTTTAAAAACCGACAAACTCATTAAATTAATGGGATAATCTGGGATTAATGCACACAGAATTAAAGTCTCAATTTCTAGAATAAGTATTTGAGAAAAACTGTGAAAGGTTAATTTACTGCTAGCTATGTTTGGAATACTTAATTCAGAGGATTCTTAATGCTTAAATTAATCTGATTAATTTTTCAGGAGCCTTTTAGAACAGGAAAAAATAATCAAAAATACTGCAATAGCTTACTCAAATTTTACCAAAATTCAGTAACTAAACGAGTAGTTCACACAGTTAATTTCTGTCTCTTAAAAAAATAGGATAAATGCAACATCCTCCAGCACATCAGCTTCATATTCATTTACAGGTGTACAGTGACATCCAGGGAATCAGTCAGGAGAAAAACAATAATAATAAAAGTCAATAGTAAACTATCAAAGTGAAGCTCTGATGGTCTCCATCAAAATAAAGAGCCTATAACAGTTTATAAACTCAAGGCACCAGGAAAATCATGAACTAGGGAAGCTGTTTAAATCGGGTTCCTGCCTTCAGGTGATGCCTTCAGGTGGTGCTGCATCTAAGTCAACAATGATATTCTGTTTTTGAGGTTCTCCTGAGATAGAAATTATCTCTCTTCTCAGGGCACTGTTCAATCACAGTTCCTCCTCTGGTGGATACAGTCCTGTTTTTCTTGCCACTCTCACTTTTGGCTAATGTAACGGGCAGACACTTGACCCTTCTTCATTAGGTCCAAGATGTGATTGATTATCCTCTATATTCTTAATGGAAACTCTGGATCAGGGAGGCCAAAGTGGTTTCAGAGAACAATGCCAACTCCGGTCCATTGATGATGATACCTGGACCACTCTTGAGAAGAGCCACCAGGGTATTGCTGCCTCAGGAGGAAACACTGTGATGGCTTAGATATGGTTCATGTGATACGAGAAAGCTCCTGAGATCTGAGGCAGGTTTGTTCCCCTTGTTTTTCACTTTCTACATCAGTCTACTTGAATGGAAGAGAAGCAAGGCAAGAAATGTGGTGGTGAAGTGCCACAGTCCCCCTTCCCATTCTTTCTCTTGGATCTTGGGTTTGGCTGAGTGGGGTTTGGTAGTCAGGTACTATGGGTGCAGTCAGTGGTAGAAGCATGTGGCAGTTGCTTTTCCATTACACAGTGTACTGTAAGCACAGTATGCTGCAGAGCAAATCTCCAGGCATCTGCAGAGTTGGCCCAGCGCACTCTGTTACCTGCATCATTTCACCTGGCAAGGGAGCTGAAAGGGAACTGTCACTCTATAGTTCCTTACCAGTGGTTATCCACCTTAAATATGAGGACTTCTTTAAGCTGCAAAAATATTCAGAACCATTTCCCCAACCTAAGAAAATACATGATACAAACTATGAATTTAATAACTTTCTAATGCTTTATTTTTATTAATATGCATAAATTTTACATACTAATGAAATGTGATATTTTGACAAATGCAGCCTTCCCTTATTCATCCCTCTACCCTTCCCAACCTCTAATAATCACTCTATGTTCAGGACAACACATTAGCTTCCCCATATGAGAGAACACGTAGTAGTTGTTTTTCTATGTCCTGCTTATTTTACTTAACATAAATCTTCCTATTCCATCCATTTTTGTTGCAAATGATAGGATTTCATTCTTCTTTATGGCTGAATAATATTCTGTTGTGTGCATGCATATATATATATATATATATATATATATATATGCATATATATAAAATTTTATTTATCCATTTGTCTTTGATGAGCACTGAGGTTGATTCCATAGTTTAGCTATTGTGAACAGTGCCACAGTAAACATACAGTATCTCTTTGCTATATTTATTTCATTCCCTTTAGATATATACCTAGAAGTGGGACAGCTGGGTCATATGGCAAATCTATTTTTATTTTTCTGAGGACCCTCCCTACTGTTCCCATAATGGTTGCACTGATTTACATTCCTAACAGTGTATGAAAGCTGCTTTTGCTCCAGGTCCTCACCAGCATTTGTTATTGTTTTGATAATAGTCATTCTAACTGGGGTGAGATGATATATTATTGAAGTTTTGATTTGTATTCCCTCATAGCTAATGACACTGAGCATTTTTTTCATGTATTTGTTAGCCATTTGTACTTCTTTTGTGAAGTGTCTATTCAGATTATTTGCCCGTTTTTATTGGATTATTTGGGGGTTTTGTTGTTGTTGTTAACCTTTTTGAGTTCTTTTTATATTCTAGATATTAGTCCTTTGTTTGATTAACAGTTAGCAAATACTTTCTTCCATTTGACAGATTATCTGTAATTCTACTTGACTATTTTAATTTTGTTTGGTATGCTGTAGAGGCCACATCCAGAAAAGTTACTTCTCGTATCAATGTCTAAAAGTGTGTTCTCTCTTCTCTTCTTGTAGTTTTAGATCTTACTTTTAGGTATTTAATCTATTTTGAGTTGATTTTTGTATAGGGTGAGGGACAGAGGTCAAATTTCCATTTTCTACAAATAACATCCAGTTTTCTCAACACCATTTTTAATAACACTTATGAGAAAGTTTATATTTTACTACTCCCAACTACATCTACATATGCTTGAACATCTGTAGCATATTTTTGAATGATGTATAGTGCCGTTTTAGACAATAACTGGCAGACCAAGTTACTCAAGAACTGCCTAGTATACTTTCAGGTTCCCCAGAGCCACTTGGCTCCCAAATGACAACCACATGGGTATGAAAAGTACAGGAGAAGGTCTAGAGACCTCCTTGTTAACCCTCAAAAGCAAGACTGAGGAAAGCTGTGCTTCCTCTGGTTTTCTCAGGAAGAAAAAACTTTTACCTTCTGTACTTAGGCTATATTTCTATTGAGTACTATCACTGTTTTCCTTTGGATACATTCATTCTCTTATTCTCTCTAAAATGTGGAAATCAAAACCCAATAATCAAAAACACATTCTTAGAGTTCTGCGCTATCGAGGATAATAGCCTAGTCAGATATGTGTCTCCCTACTATCTGGACAGATTAACTTTCTACAAGGACTCTCCTTACATTACTCAGGCATATAGGAAGCCTGCTGAATTAGCTAATATTCTTAAAATGCTAAAGATTCATATTTGATCTTCCCATTAATACAATTTATGTTCAATTCTGATTCATCGCTTTATTTTTCATGAATAGGAAGAATATTTTCAAATAAATTTTACTGTGCTACCTATTTAAGGTATACAAGACTTTATGTGACATGTATAGTTAATATAAAGGTTACTTACTATAGTGACACTGTTGAACTTATCCATCATCTCACAGTTACCTTTTTTCTTTGTCTTTTTGGCAATAGCTGATAAAATATACTCATTTGGCATGAATCTATATATAGTACAATTTTATTCCCTATAGTCTTTATGATGTACATTAGATTGCTGGTTGCATTAAGTTCAGAGTAGTTGAATATAACTTACTCTTCTTTACTAAGGTACACATTAGCCAAGTGGTGAAGAGAGTTTTGAAGTCTTGCTCAAAACTGGAGAGGGAAACTGAACTGTGAGAATCAAATGGTATCAAATTCCCAGACAAAATAAGAGTGCTACACTTTTTAGTATTTTATTTGCAACATGGGTGAGATCCTATGAGATATTTTAGCAAGAAACTTGACTGTAGATGTAAAAAATGTCATTTATCATTATAATACAAGTGTCATCAGAAAGAATAGGAAGCATAAGTGCTATCAATGGTGATAATTCCAATTACCAGGTGAAAGCAAAGTAAATGGATCAAATCTGAAAATGTGATTTTTCCCCCCAAGAAAAATCAATCTGATAAACTTCTGAATCATCCTGTTATTTGCTGGGAGCTGACATGAAGTAGTGGTTTTAAAGCATACATTGATCCCGTACAAACAATTGGAGTCAATCGTGCCTTAATGTTTTAATTGTCTCTGACTCCTCTTACATTAAGCTTTTATTCAAAGCAAGTTTTTAGCATAGTTCTGTTGCTTTTGTTAGATAGTCAAATTACCAACTAATATGTATAACCAAATAGTATATGTAAGAAAGTTTTTCTTGATAGAAGTATTAGAGCTAGTGAAATAATAAAATGTGTTACGATACAAGTTTTTTTTAACTTCTATGGATTTTGAGCATTGATCGTTAATTTCTCTAATATCATTAAAAGAGAGATGATTGGATCATATATGACTCCACAAAATGCACACCTGAAGTTGATCAAACTGCTAGTCCATAATCTACCAATTTACAAAAAAAAAAAAAAATAGACTGGTAGAATGTGCCATACTGCAGGATAATCTAGACTGTGTGGAAACCATAGGACAATCAGCCCCACAAATTAACAGGAAGTATAAACAAGTGGGGACGAAGAGGTCAGAAGGAAGGGGGGGCCTATGTATTATACGATGACAGGAGATCATTAGAAATAGGAACAATAACAATTGGGTACTTTATTAAAATGAAGAGGTATTGGCAATTTTTAGGTGTGATATTTGCACTGTGGTTTTCAAAGAGCACTTACTTTTTTTGAAATACGTGCTAAAATCTCAGAAATAATTTTGGAATTGTCTTCTTCATTGAGGTGAGAGAAAAGCCAGAAATATAGATGAAATCAGCTTCTCTATGAATTGGTAAGTGTTGAAACTAGATGATGGGTTTATATGGCTTCTGTACAATATTCTCTTTATTTCTAATTTTGAAATTGCCATATTGATTAGTTTACTAAGGCTACCATAACAAAATGCCACAGAGTGGGTGGCTTAAACAACAGAAATTTATTTTCTGTTCCAGAGGCTGGAAGTCCAAGATCAAGATAATGGCAGGCAGAGTCTCTTCTGAGGGTCCCAACCTTCTTGCTGCAGCCTCACATGATCTTTTCTCTGTTCAACCCATCCCTGGTATCTCTTTGTGTATCCAAATTTCCTCCTTTTACACTCCAGTCAGTGGGGATTAGAGCCCATTTTAACTTAAATACTACTTAAAGGGCCCATCTCCAAATGCAGCCACATTCTAAAGTACTGGAAGTAGGGCCTCAAGATATGCATTTGAGAGGGACATGATTCTACCCAGAACACCATACAAAAATTTAGATAAACCATAGAATATAATATTTGTAACACAATGCTTTAAGACAAAGTAAAATAAATACATAAAACCTATAGCTTGGAAAACGAAATTAACAAGACATCAATTGTTTCTCAGCCTATATCTTAAACTTGTCTCATGTTTTCGCCTTTTAATATTTATATAGCTCTTCTACTCAACATATATCCCCAGCTGAGAAGTTGTATTTCATTTTTTTTGTGATATTTTTTTTAGTTGTAGTTGGACACAATACTTTTACTTATTTATTTTTATGTGGTGCTGAGGATCGAACCCAGTGCTAGGCGAGCACTCTACCACTAAACCACGCCCCCAGCCCATATTTCATTTTCTGACAGTGTACTTTTGAGATCTTAGAGACTAAATACATAATGAAAGAAAATTTTATTGTGAGAAGCTAGCTATATCCAGGACTAGACATTATCTTAACAGAAATATTCATCTTACAAATATTGTGCATAAACTGGGAAATTGACAAGAGTTAGATGACAGCATCACTAGGAAAACCTATAATTGGTTCACTGTCCTCAATCATGTGCGATGTGCCCATTTCTATATCAGGAGAGATCACAGAGCTTGTGTTTCTTTCTCTATGCAATAGGATTTATGTGAAATCACAGAGAAAATGCTAGCCAGGCTTTGCACAAATATGGGAAAACAATACGTTAGTTATAAGTCAGCACTAGATTCAAAGAAAAGTCCTGACAATTTGAATGAATGAAACCAAATAAGGTGATAAAACTTAATAAGGAAAAGTGCATCGTGGTACAGTAAGGCCCAAAAACACTAACTGGAAAAATATAAGTAGAGAGAAGTGCAGAGAAGTGTAGAGAGAAGGGTAGCTTTATAGGAACACGCAGTAGAAATTTTGTTGAAATTTTTTGGTAATAAAGACACTAAGGGTCAAATAATGTGCTTACTGAGAGTTAGTATATGATTAGGCTACACCATTGACATTACAAAATCTCAGAAGAAAAATGATGAGACCATCTCACTGGAGGATGTCCAGGTTTCACTGGGAACATTTTGTTTCTAGGCAATAAACTTATCATTGTAATGCTAGAATAGCAAATATATTCAATTCCATGTCAAATGAAGAACAATAATAAGACATAGAACTATTAGGATATGAGATGGACATCATTATCCTAAGTACATGTATAAAGACATGAATGGTGTGATGCTACTTTGTGTACAACCAGAGATGTGAAAAATTGTGTTCTATATGTGTAATGTGAATTGTAATGCATTCTGCTGTCACATATAAGAAATTAAAATTTTAAAAATGAAAGAAAGAGAAATATTAGTCAGGATAAAACAAGACTGAAGAGGGAGATCAGCTTGTCTTCAAATATCTGAAGGGCTGTCCTCTGGAAAGGCTTTAGGCATATATCCCGTAGCCCCAAAAGGGAAGGATCAAGTTGGCTTGGCTAACAACTCATTGCTTCCCAGAAACTGGCTTCCGGCTTCATTCTTCTCTGTTAGGAACCAATCCTATTTCTAATTGTCAAGTCATCTTAGTCCATCTGGATTGCTCTAACAAAATACCCTAGACTGGGTGACTTATAAACAATAGAATTTATTTCTTATAAATAAGATCAAGATCAAGGTCCTGGTCGATTTAGAGACTGGTGAGTGCTCACTTCCAGGTTCAGTTATCTTCTCCCTTTGACCTCACTTTGGTGCAGTGGTGAGGAGCTTCCCTGTGTCTCCTTCACAATGGCACCAATCCCAATCAGGGGGCCTCTGCTCTCATGACTTATCCCAAAGGTCCCTTCTAGAAAAACCATCCTCTTAGAAGAATTTCAACTTATCAGTTTGTGCAAATGCAAGCACTCAAGACCACAATGTCCTGTGAACTGGAAGTTCCCAGACAGGGTGGCCTCTGAGTGGTGTCAAGATTCATGGCCTACCTCAAGAGGTAGCGATTTTCCTCATGGGAAGCCCTTCTTGCTCAGGCTTTAATGACTGTGAGGTGCAGGGGATTAGGGTGATTGGGTAAATGTAATTTAGCCTCTTTGAGTCCTCTTTGAGGACCTATGATTTGAATTCTGCTGGAAAAAAATATATTATAATTTTATACCACAGATTTCATTTTAACACATCAGCTCAATTCTGATCCATTTTGGAAAAGTTTAGTAACACATATTTACATAATTGCTTCTGTTCTAACTCAAACTTCATTTGCTGTTTCTCCCCATCTTTTCTGTCTTCTTCTCTCCCTATTCCCCAAAGCTGAAATAATAATTCCATCTTATTGCAATGAAGCATAAAGCTTTAGAAAACAGTAGCAGACAGCGAGCTGAGGTCAGATTCAGAGTCAAGAAAAATATTTCTGAGATTCTTAGCATCCACTGTGCCAAAAGTAAATGCAGATTTGATAAATGACACAAAGTCATTACCTCTCCATTTCCCTTTCTGCTGATTCAATTTTTACAAGAGCCCAATTTTCCACAGAATCAGATCAGATTTACAGCAAATACAAAGATTGCATCTTTTATTTATAAGGCAAAAAAACTACCCAAATACTTTTCATTAAAAGTGTGTGCCCTGTAATACTAACTTTCAGAGTATTAGTCAAGCATTACATGACTTCTGTCCCACACCCCTGTAGGAATTGATAAGCAAAGACCTTGAAGACGGAGCTCCTCAGAAGTTACTGAGACTATCAATCCTGACCTTCATGATTTGTTTCAGGTTGATAATGAAGTTTGGAAATGAAGTTGTGAGACGTATGAACAACTACACATGCTTGCTATTTGCTATCCCTGTTCTATTCTCTGCCTTCTTTCTAGAGGAACAGTTTTGTGAGAGAATCTGATAGCCCTAAATCAACTTGTAGACAATTATAGAAACAGGAAAATAAGATGATATAAATGAGTAACAATAAAAATATAAATATATTTATTTTGAACCCTATTATGTCCCTTGAGACATGTTTGGAAAAAAAATAGGATAAGGACAAGGAGTTACATAGAGCTGGTGTAGAGAGGCTGGCACATGATACCCAGATTGGAGAGACAACTGCAGGGTTTGTACCTAGACACAGGGAAAGGGGATGAGAGGTCCACCCACGAACAGGGTGGAGGATACCTCTCCTAAGTGTGTGCTGGATGGAGAGGACTCCTCTGACCTTATATTCAATACCTACATCTTCGTGAGGAAGACAAGGATGGGATCATAGTGAAGATATGAAAATAATGGGGAGTTAGACAATTTTCCAATGCATAGTGTTTTCCTTTAGTACCATGTCATGACACCCTTTAAAAACCAGGACATGGATGTGTGATTTATATTTCCCTGTTTATATTTATGTTTTACATTTATATTGTCTTACATTTTCCACAGCTTTAAACAAATCCTATCAAACAATAGAGTCATTCCTATATTGGAATTTCAAACATCTCTCTGAGGGAAAAAAAAAGCGCATGTGAAAAAAGTATGTCTACCCAAAGAAAAATTTCATGAGTGTGCTCTTCAGAGCAGTGCTTTTCAAACTTGAACGTGCAGAGAAGCCACTTTGAGATCATGTGAAAATGCAGATTTTAAATCAGTAGGTCTCAAGTGGAGCTTCGAATTCATTCTGCTTTCTAACAACCTCCAAGTGGACAAATGCCTGTTGAGGCACAGATCACACACTGAGCAGGTTTTAGGCCATGTAATCTCATTCCCCGTTTTAACTTTCCCCCTGAGTTCCTGTACTCATCCCTCTGGTTCATTGGGGAGAAAATTTTAGATCCAAATAAGGTGGGTACAAAAGAAAAGAAAATATTCTAAACTTCCAACATTAAGCCTAGCAATAAGATTTTTAGTTGTTTCAAGGAGAGACATTTTTTTTTGGACACAAATGAATTATACATACTTCATGTAAATCACTGAACAAATTCATAACAAATACACAGTAGCTTGTCAATTTCTTTCCATAAATGAAGTCCTACATCTGAGTAAGTTAAAAACAAGTGTCTATTTGACTGGTCAGCTAAGCCACGATATTTGATAGGTTAAATGTGTTAGATGCATTTTTAATAAGCAGCACACCACCTAAATGTTTAAGTATCACTGAAGAATGAGGTGACCTGGGTTGGTCAAATTCTCCAGACAACTAAAGTTTATCTTCAAAGTTTCTAAACATACTGATTTTGTGAAATCTTTCTGGAATTGACATTCGTAATCAATGTTAAATATACATAACAATGTTTAACATACCACCCAGGGACAATAATTACTATTGTATGGTGTGAGGCAGGAATGCTCTAAGAGCTACTAAGGTCTATGAGGGCCTGTGCAGGCTCATGTGTTCCTGCACTGTGGAGTCTCAGTGTCCTCTGGTGGCTTCTCAATGTGTTTGGAGACCTTCCGTCTCCCTCCTCATAGTCAGACACAACCACACTCCGCTCTCTGGCTGCCCTCTTATAATTTCTAGTCTGCTGATTTGTTTTTCACATGATATTCTGGTAAAAGTTCTAAAACTAGTTCCTCTCTCACCTTTTTTTTTCTTCTCTCTTTCTTTTCTACAGTGTTTGGATGAAACCGAGAGTCTGGAGCACGCTGGGCAAAAACTCCATCACTGAGCTATGCCCCAGCCCTTCTCTTTCTGTTTTTCAAGTTGGAACTCTTTGGGGGCTTTAGGTTACTGGATACCTATATAATCATTTCAGCTTAAAGAAATCACACAGTTTGAACCCTTTTAAACATCTCTTACTATAAGCATTGAATACTCACTGAGCCCAGTGTCCTTACAGTACTGAACCAAGTACTGTCCCATGACTTTCAGTAGATGATTATACTCTTGGACATTGAGAAATTCTTGTTTATTGTGGGATGGTTCCATGATCTCCAAGGGTATGTTAACAATTCCAACTATGCCTGCACCAAGTCTGATGGAATAAACACACATATAAATTTTATGAAATTTAGCTGCACAAAAAGAAATATCAAATATATGCTGGTCATTTGCAATCAACTTTTTTTTATGATTACCAATTTAATATAAAGGATTTTATAAAAGATACAAATGAAGAGCCAAATGAAGAGGAACATTGGTAAAGTCTGGAAGGATCACTTCTGTCCTGTGGAGTTGGGGTGTGCCACCCTCCCCACATGTGGAAGCATTCATGAGCCCAGAAGCTCTCTAAACACCACTTTTTAGATATAATCAACTCGTGATTGACTTATCTCTGGCTTCTCTCCTGTCTTCTATTCCCTCAGGGGTGGTAGTACTGAAAATACTAGGTTTGGATTCAAGGTGCTGTCTTTCTAGTGACCAACACCCATCCTGCCAAGAGTCATATTACTGGATCAAGAGATACTCCTATCTCTCAGGAAATTATAAATTTTAGGGGCTTTGTGTTAGGAATGAAATACAAAGACCAAACATATTCTGCACAGTCTCTGAATTGTGATAGCTTGAATTTTATAATTTTCCAACTTTTTGATAGTGTAGAAGTTGTTCAGATGCTACAGAAACGGGGCTGGGGACGTAGTTCAGTAGTAAAGCCTTTGACAAGCCTGTGTTCTAGTCCCAGTACTGGAAAGGAAGGATGGGTGGGCTGATGGGAGGAAGGAAGGAAACAAACTGCTTTAAATTGTGAATTTTGATCTTTTCCTGAACTAGTGACATGCAGTATGGTACTCTGTTGTGACAATGGGAAGTTGGCAGCAAGCCACAGCTCCCAATTAGAAAATAATCCCCATTCTGCAGAACGCTGGTCAGCTAGGCCATGATGTTTGATAGGTTAGGTGTGTTAGATACATTTTTTATTTATGGCACATTCAACTTATGATGGGGTTATTGGGTGCAATCAACTTTAAAAAAATAATAAATTCATTCTCTTGATTTAGACCATGTCAAAGTCAAACAAGTTATCTCATGATTGTATTTTATTATCATTAATCAATGGTTATCCCAGACGTCACATCATATTGAAATCCCTTCAGCACATAATTATTGAATCAATGCAACTCTTCTTCCAAATCTATCTCCTTACATGGACAGTAAGGGCTGGTGGGAAGAAGCCTTTTAGCATAAATACCAGTGATGGAGGACCTTACTGAACAAACCAGCATGATCCTTTGAATGATACTGGCAGAAAATCACTTTCTTTGTGCCCATTTCATGTGTCAGGCTGAATTTCTACTCCTTGCAGGGTCCCGTGGGGTGCTCAGTGAATTCTACTAGGGAACAGAGAGTTTCATTATCCCAAAGGGCAACAGGATCTGACTGTCAGATCAGAGGGTTTTGGGGTTTGCTTGCTCCACTTTTTTAGTGGCACAGACTGTAAATACCTGGGGTATTTTGCCAGTCCTGTTTGTTCTGGGAAAAAGCTTTGGTTGTCTAGCACTTTTGGAGGTTCCCCATTGCCCGACCCTGGAACACAAATGTCACTTTCCCAGACCAATGAGCCTGTCTGTTGTGCTTCTCATCACTTGCTCTTCTACCTGCCTTCTCTTCACTATTCATACTATAAGTCTAAATGTGGGCATCGCTTCATCCAGGAGTCCTGACCCGACTTCCCCCAGTTTGGTTTACTGCCTCTCCTAAATGCTTTTTATTGTAGTTGATGTTCACCTCTAACAGAGTACTCATTCATTTACTCCATCATTCATTCATTCAAGCAACATATGTGGCCCTATTCCAGGAACCAGGAATATAGTTAATAACAAGAAAGACAAGGTCCTGGTTAGGAAGGTTCTCCCATCTACTAAAGGGTGAATGGTATGATTCTAAAAAAAGATAAGTGAACAAGGTCATTTCAGATGGTGATAAGTGGTATGAGGAAAATACAGTAGGTGCTGTAATATGCAAACAGTGGCAGGTAAAGGTGACAGCAGCAGCTGAGTTACTTATTCAATGAAGAAAGACCTTCCTACAGAGGGAACTTTAGAGCTCTGAATGACATACTAGGACCAACAGTAGGAAGGTCTAATAGGACACATATCTCAAGGTCCAGGGAAGGGCAAGTGCCTAGACCCTGAAGCAGAAATGAGCTTAGGTGATGGGAGGAACAGAATGCAAAGAGTTTGGGGATGGGCAAAGGAGTGGGGCTCACAGCCAGGCAGAGGCCAGATCCCTGGTAGATGTAGTAGGCATTTCTACAAACAGCTCTGGGGTTTTAAGCAAAAGAATCAATTATTTCAGGTTTTAAAGTTCATTATTGCTGTTTAAAAAAATGCATATTTGAAGGGCTGGAGACATAGCATAGTAGGTAGAGTGCTTGCTTGCACCAAAAAAGAAAAAAAAAAAAGCATATGCAAATGCTTGTCTCTTTCCCTGGACTACATGTTCTTTAGCAAAAGATATTGCTTCTTGAGCATTTTGTCCTCAAAGCTGAGTACAGTGCCTGGCACATAAACAGGAATAATAATGCGTGAATAATAAATGAATTGCTAATTTCTCAAGAGGAAGGTGATAAGTGCTCTCCTGACCCTTTCTACTCTGTGTGGATATTCTGTCTGACTCTGTCCTTTTGTATGGTGTCTCTTCAGGCCTCTACATGACTGATGAAAGCCGCCTGTGAAGTACAGACCATTGGAAAACAACAGAATGTAATACTCTGGAATTTAAAGGGGCTGGAGTCTTCAAAAAACATGTGCTCATGAAGGTCACTGGCAAGACCTCACACACGTAGGGGCTGTACGGAATGTTAAACATGGTTGCTCTCCAAGCCTGTGGATATTTCTTCTCTTTCTCTTCTAAAATTTCTTTAATGTGTCTGTATTATTTTTAAATTGGTGAAACATTAAAAACCCAAAGAGATGGCTCAAGGTATGGTTTAAACATCAAGCTGTTTAAGAAATGCATTGAAAAACAAATGTTTCCAAAAGTGTGTTTTTGCTTTAGAGCAAGACACAGCTTCACTGGTAATATAAATTAGGCAAATTAATGCCTGCCCATTGACAGGAAGGGTGAACAGAGAATATGACACCTGCTCCCATTAGGATTAATCACTCATCTCATTCCACAGACCCTTAATACAACCTCCCTTTTCCTGCTTGTGCATCTGAAAACAAAACCATACTTACAAGGACTTCATTTTCAACTGTGGCCCCACTTTCTCATGCATTTTGATCAAACGGTTATTACTGTAAATGAACATGCCAGCTCGGCTTCGGTTTTCTATGTTCACTCCAAAGAACAGGGAGAGCGTTCTTGCTTTTTTTAATTCTCTAGAGTTATATGTAGAAAAATTTTTTATTAAATAAAATACACAGTTTACAAAACTGCTAATAGTTAAACTCAGAAGGTACACATAAAAGGAATGATATATAACATTTCCAGATATTTTGCAAAACCTGGTGGGTATACTCAGTATCTGTATAGCCAAGTTTTCTGCATACATATGATGCAAATAACATAAGCATTCTTTGATTCAAAAACAAACCTGTTAATTTAAACTTAGAAAAGCCAGAAAAAGCCAAAAGAGTTCTGAAATGTTAACTGATCTGATATGTACATTTTAGCATTTTTGGAAAATGTTAATTTGACTTTTTTCAAAATTTTAGCTATTTCTTACACTGGATGTCACTTCTAACTTTCAGACTGTTCTCAAGTCTCCAAATATCTGATACAGATCAGAATGTGCCAAACGATGTTCTTTAGCTTTCTCTCTAACCTTTTCTAAATATCAAAGGTAAATAAAAGTTAATAAGGCAAGTTTACAAGAGCAACAGATACGAGCTCCTATTTTTCTATCCTGCACTATGTTTTGTGTGATTTTTCTATTAGAAGTATTATATATATATTATATATGTACATATAATATATATAATATATATAATATATGTACATATAATATATATAATATATATTATATATATTATATATATATATTTCTCAGAAATTGAGAAATAGAAGAATGTGACAAAAAGAACTACAGTCTGAGGAGGTTGCTGCGAACTATCAAAAGTTTGTGTCATATGAAGGGATGGACTTGACTTCAAACACAAGTTTACCATTGTAACAACTGGGCAACTACAGAGGAACTACTAAAACATTCCATCTCACGTAAAATATGGGGATGACACATCCCTTAGTCACTTGGGATGTCATGAGGACTAAAGAAGATAATTTTAAAATATTAACCTGGAACAAATGAAGTACATAACAAATATTGTTTTCCTTTTCTAACCAAGAATGACAACTAGTAGAATTCTTTCTTTGTACTCCCTCTACAGCCTCCCTCCCTCCACAAACACAGCTGTTCTCTCCAGGTTCATGACCATGTACTATTACAACAGACACGATAGACCTACTGGGATAATTCAAGGAAATAATGAAGTTCTATCTGCCCACCTCTGTGAATAAGGTATCACAGAGTACCACAGACTCAATGAGGAGTTGTAGGCATGGTCAACATACCATGCATTTATTAAATGCATGTACATCTTAGGTAAAAAGGGATTGAACTTTTTCTCAAAAATCTTTACTCAACTAGGAGATCAGAACTCTAAACAAGAGTACTGACTGTTTAAGGGACTCCAAAAGAAGACATATCACTCTGTAGTAAGTGACAAATTGATTATGTTCAAGTTTTTTTTTAAGTATCATTTTTTCTACATAAACCAGTTCAAGGAAATTGGCATAATTAGTAGTGAAATATAGACACTCACTTTTTATAAATTACACTATGATTATAAACAAGTCATCCACAAGGTTTCTCACTCTGAAGACTTTAGAGAAAGTGTTGCCTTTCAATTAAAATTTCTATGACATTTCTTTAATTAATCTTATAAATGCATAAGTAACATTTCAAATTTAAGTTTTGAGGAAGATTATAGTTATACAACAGTGGCTGATTCACCAAAAAATAATGTTGAAAACCAAAATGAATCATTTTTTTCCTAAAAAAAACGGGTTTCCCAAAAATATCAATTTTCAAAATCTGACCTTACTTGGGTGGCAGTGGCTATACCCAAATTAATTTGATCAGTATTTGTGCTACAGTCAGCCTTACAAATGTAAATATTTTACTTCTTTTTTACATAATCTTGTTAATTTTACTTTAGGCACATATAAACAATACACTTACTTGAAACATTATTTCCTATCTAAGTTTCAGTCCACTAGACAAAGGAAGTAATGGGGACCAACCCTCCAGAGTTAAGTAAAAAGAACAGAGGGACAGGAAAGCTGTCTGTGGATCTCTTGGGCAGTGCACTTCTTTATCCCGACATAACGGCAGACTCAATTACCAATGCTGAACTCATTTCTCACTATTTTTCAGAAGTTTGAACATTATGTAGATACATATGTACACACACCAGTACATAGTTACAGATATTTTACTCTTTTTTTTCTTGGTTGGGGAATGCTGATCATATTAGGATGAATATACCAAGATATCACAAGCTGAAAAAGAGAAATTGTCACAATAACCACCAAGTCTGTCCACTTAGAAATCAGATTTTGTTTTAACACAGCATAGAGGATTCTTTCAAACAGAAAAACTCATGTCTTACCTCTGTTTCTCTTTAAGATTCTTACGCTTGGCTTCTACATCTTCCAAAGTTTTCTGTAATATATCCTAGAGAAGTACATTTGGTTGGGAAAGAACATAAAGCCATTAAATTAATGAAAGGTGAGTACTATTATCCTATTATCCAAATATCTCAAGGTAGATCACCCTGCTTAATGCAATTTACCATGGTAGATACTCAGTAGATATTTGAGAAACCCTTAAGTTCCAAAAGCTTAGAACATAAAACCAGTCCTAACCCACTTGTCTCTTTTTGCACATATTCAGATGTCCTCTCTAAAAAGAGAAAGAATCTGTACGCCCCATAGTGCCACAATGCCTCTGTCATAAACTTCATGAAAACTTGGGTAAGTTATTTCTTGTATCTAGGCTCTGGCTTTTGGTAACAGAAAATGTTATTTTCAATTATGTTATCTAAGACTTCTTTCAGAGAAAAAGTAGTTATTAATAAATGTTGCTAATAGCCAGAAGAAAATGTCTCCTTCCTATCAAGTTAGATACCTTTGAACAATACTCCCCAAATTTCCCTGCATAGAATACCCCATCTGAAGGCTTTCTCCCTTTCAGTCTGCTCTAAGGCCAGTGATTTCATATACTGGCTACTACCCTATCTCAAGTATGCTGTAACCCAGGCAGAAAAAGAAAAAACAGGTCACTACCATTCTCACAAATAGGAAATGACTTCTAATGAGTTTCATTCACCAGAAGTAAAAGATGGATATCTCTTTTGATGGATATACCACCTACAGATACTATTTTCCTTGTCTTTCAAGTAAGACAATGAAAAATGGTTGGTAAGTATTTCATTTCAAATTCAACTGCCTGGAAGTATTTAAAAGGTCAAAAATTCAGGTCATTCTGCTTTGCTCCCTTCTCTGCATTAAAAGTAACCAGGGCACCTCAGAGCAACAAAGCAAACTAGTCAAAGACATTCCCACCCTTCCTGGTATCAGCACAGAGCAAAGGGGTGGTGAGAAGCAGCAGGCGAAGGCAGCAAAGCAAGGGTCTGGCCTATTAGAATCTGTTTCTCTCTACTCTCAACGACAGAAAGCAAAGGGAATCGATTTCTTAGATACAAAATAAAAAAAGCTTAAACTATGAAAAAAATCAATAAGATAGGTTTACCTTTAACTTAAAAAAAAAGAAAGAAAGAAAAGAAAAGGTAAGAGAATCTTGAGAAAACCTAGATAGATTTAGCTTGGGGGCATTACCAAGCACAACTCTTTGATTTGATCCCTTACTCCCAGCCCTTAGCTAGGAGGGAGCTTTTTCAGATCCGACCCTGGCCCTTGAAAGCTTAAGGGCAAGTCATTGAAAAGGTTCAGACATTTAGCCAGTGGAAGAAAAAGGTGGTGAAGAAAAGCATTCCCAGCCCCCAACCCCCATATTCCTGCTCATCCCTTTGTATTCAAGCAAATAGTTATTCTGCTCAATGAGTCATAGTGAGGAAAGCTTTGTACCATAATTTTTGTAAAAGTTAGCAAGATTACAATACATATCCTGCAGCAATATTCCTTTTCTCTTAGCTGCAATATACTATAATTAATAATAATAGTTCTTTATAACTTATCTTACTCATGGGCATATTGCAAGGATTACAAAGAATGTTTATGAACTGTGCAAAGCAACTCATAAGAAAAGAGCTTTGTAAGCTGGAAGCATTGTTATTAATATTCATAATTATGGGATATAATTCCTAGCACTAGAAAGAAGGACTGCTTATTAGTCCTCTTCTTGCTTTCCCCATTTATTTGGGTCCATGGAGAGCTGAAAGTTGAATAGATATTTTCAAGGAGACTGGATAGGCTAGTTTTTTCCCGCTAGCTTTTCATTATTTTCTCCTTTTCTTGTTATTACTTTCCTTTTAAATAAGTTGCTCTTCCCCAAATATCAAATTCACCCACATTTCGTTCATCTTTGCTGTCTCAGCCATCCCCCTATGTGCTGGGTCTCTTTTTTCTCTGAATTCAACTTTTCTGTATGTGTTAAAATCAACTTAATCTTTGGAGCTCATCTGTGTTTAAGAGTTTAGGAAGTAAATGATAAGGGACATACATCTATGCCCAGGAAAAAGCAAGTGATGTTGTTTGCCATTTAAGATCACTCTTTCCACATCATACCTTGGCGGAGGACGAAGAAGTTATGTCGGGCTGGTTTACTTTGATTTGTGCTTCTTTCAATGAAAGTTCAGCTACAAGCAGAAGCTTAATAGTTAGTTACAATACAGTGAGATTCTTGCAAGCAATTTTTAAGTGAGCGTTTTCTATACACACAATCATGACCAGAGATAATGGCATACTGATTATAATCTCAGAAAACCTTTCATAGCTCATACGCCTTTTAAATCTCTTCTATTGGGCTTCTTCTTAGGCATGACAATTTATAGGACCTAAGTTTACACATAAATTCAAAAGTATGAGTCAACCTTTGGCTGACTGAAAATGCTCTAAAATCTATGAAATATGATGGAGAGCTATTTCTACCCCAAGATGACAGGGGAAGCATGGCTTTGTCCTTGCTGTGGGAGGACTGAATGTGCAGAACAGCCTTTTTAAAGTAGATGTGATGCTGGTCTCCCTTGTGATCTAACAGAGCATCACGACCACCAGGTTTTCAACGAGTTCCAAGTATAATCAGGATCATGCTTAAAATAACAAATCAGATCACAATTAAACAAACCCAGAGATAAAGGGATAAAGATAAAGGAATGTGTTATGAAGTTTCTCAGAGGTAGGAATAACATTCAATTCCAGCATCACCTACAGCAGCGAATGTCTCATAAGTGCCTGATTAACATTTGCTGAGTGAATGAACAGTAGTGTCGTGGGCCACAGATAACCACATACCGATCTTTACTGCTTCTTCTGCCTTTTTTACTTCATTTTTAAGTGTTCCTTTAAAAGAACAAGTGACATACAGATACTTTCTGGAAAGAAAAAAAAAAGAACCTAATCAAGTCATAATGTCATTTTAAAGTAATATAAGAGAATAAGGGAATATTCCTTAACTTACTACATACTCCAGAGATAGGCAATTATTAAGGAAGATTCATCAAGTAAGTTACATCCAGCTGGTAAATTAGCAAACTTTATACCTAAGAAGTAATCCCTTGCCTTTTAATACTTGGTAATGGTACTTTTGTAAGGGAACTTCAGGAACAAGGTAAGAAAATCTCTGCCCCCACACATGTTCACTTGTACATATAAAATGGTCACTTTCTTAAATAGAAAAAAAATTATGCTAGTGCTCCATTGTCAAAGTTTCTGGTTAATATGCACAGCCCTCTTGCTCAGATCATCATTGGCACTGGATAAAATTCTTCTCCCAGTCTCCAAACAATTATCTCTAACTGAATTGCGCAGAAACACACATTCATATCATCTTAAAGCTACTAAGAGCACATTTTCTACATTATTGCTCAAAAAACCCATTTTCAAGGTCCATTGTTTTAGTGACAGCAAAGAGCTCTAGAGCAATCAAGGAAAAAGAAAAATGTATATTTCTATAAACACAAGAGAACAAAGTGTGAGTTAGAAGAGTTCTGCAGAACAGAGGCTCCATGAACACAGTTGACACTATCTGAATCTGTTATAGAGGACTTTTCTTGGAACTAGGCTTCTAAATATTTGTTTAAACCATCATGGAAAGAAACATTCCAGAATAATATTTGGTTTACGGACTCAGTGAAGGAAGGTCCAGGCACTGACTTAACTAGCTCCATCTTGTCCATCCCTGGTTCTGTTTTGCCTTTTTGACATTTTTTTTTTCCTCCTGAGTTCTTCTGCTGCTCT
Organism: Urocitellus parryii; assembly: GCF_045843805.1. Taxonomy (NCBI): domain Eukaryota; kingdom Metazoa; phylum Chordata; class Mammalia; order Rodentia; family Sciuridae; genus Urocitellus; species Urocitellus parryii. The sequence goes on from NC_135532.1 coordinate 158,244,382, forward strand.
TTAGCTCGGATCCAGGAACAACAGATCTATATAAAAGCATTTTTATGACAAGGAACCAAAATGACCCCAAAGCAGCAGCAAGCCTTGAAGACAGATCACCCCATGATGACTTCACCCCCTAAGCAGGGGCAGTCACTCCATGAGTGAAACCAAGGCTGTTCCCTTAAGCAAGAGCAATCATCTCACAGTGGGAACCAAATTGGCCTCTCAGGGGATGCTGACTTCCCTGGAGTTTTATGGAACCAGTCCTGAGATAATGATCAATCTGATAACTGTCTGATCAAGAGTGTCTGTTTTGCCTGCTATGAAAAATCCCAGCTATGCAACACATCCACCCTTCCTTTTGTTCCCTTTTTCTGTAGCCTCAAAGTACTTGTCAGCCCCTGGAACACAGATCTTAGATCCTCGCTCGACCTTTCTCAGTTCCTCGGTGCAGCCACACTGCTGAAGGCTCCTTCTTGTCTTCACCTCTGCTAGTCTCTTCAAGTGGCACTGTGGAACCTGTGGCCCAATCCAGTCCCTTGCAACTTCTAAAGCAGCAGCGTTCACTCTCAAACTCTGGGAGTGTCAGGAGTGCATAATTCTCTGACATCTTCAATGTTTACAAGGCATATGATGGTTAGCTTTATGTGTCAACCTGACTGGGCTGAGGGATGCTCAGATAGCTGATAAAACATTCTGGGGATGTCTGTGAGGGTTTTACTGTAAGAGACTAGCCTCTGAGTAAGTAGCTTAAGAATATCCTCCCTCATCAATGTGATTGGCATCATCCAATCTACTGAAGGCCAGAATAGAAAAAAGGAAGGATAAGGTAATCTCTGTTTGAACTGGGACATACATCTTCTCCTGACCCAGGACATCATAAATTTAGGTTCTCAGGCCTTTGAACTCCAGGTTTTACATCAGCATCTCTCCCTGCCTAGTTCCTGTGCCTTTAGTCTCAGAATGAAAGCTGCACCACCTTCTCAGGGCTTTGGATTCAGGCTGAACTGTACCACCGGTTTTTCTTGGTCTGCTGGTGTGCAAACTGCAGACGGTGGGACTTCACAACCTCCATAATCCTGAGGGAGAATTCCCACAATAAAGTCACTGACTATATGCTATTGGTTCTGTTTCTCTGGAGAACTCTAATAAAGATATCAACATTTCAGCAAGAGGCAGGTAGAGACCTATAGATCTTTCTTGAAGCCAAAATGTTTTAAGATGTATAAAACAGGTGTGTGCTCAGGCAGATGCAGGAGTCTAAACCCATATGCACCAATAAATTTATACCAGCCTATGGGCCAAACTGAGCCACTGACTTCTCTTGGTTCAGCCTCAGACCTAGATCGGTTTTTCATTTTTCAATGGTTCTAAAAGTAAAGGATAAAAAAATAAAATTATGTAAGAGGACTGAATGCACACATATATTTACTATCAGGCCTATTACAGAAAAGGTTTGCCAACCTCTGGAATCTATGTTAATAGTAATCGCTGTTAAATGATAGCTCGATTTAGAATTGCCTTTATATGATCTGACTTTTAAATAATGTAAGCAGTAATGCAAATGTTTCGCTGATTGCTGATCAAACAGGTCACACATAATTTAAATGTTTCTTAGCTAGAATCTGTTTATAGTTTAAGAATTTCTTCCATTATCTCAACAGAAACAGTAAAGATATACTCTAGACAGAAAACACTTCATGATTAGACGTTAAAAGTAGACCTGTCTGGAGTCCATCTACCTGGGTTCAAAGTGAGGTGTACCCCTTACTGTAGTGTAAGATGGTATTTCCAATGATTCTACTTCCTGATCTCTGAGTGGGTGATAACAATGGTGCCTATCTTCAGGCTGTTATGAGAAGCAAAGCTGTCAATACAGCTAGAGAACTTAGAACAAAGCTGGTTCACAGTAAGAGCTCATTATACCTCATTATTATCTCATTTCCCCTATAAGTGTTTTGGAGAAGTGCACTGCGGATGGGAAAATGAAATGAGTCAGTGGATGAATTGTTTTTCTTCTAAGAGTTGGTAGGACTTATAGAAATTTGCTGAGTTAAAACATAGAAAGGCTAATGTTAAAAAATAACTATAGCCAGGCACAGTGGCGCATGCCTATAATCCCAGGGACTCTAGGGGCTGAAGCAGAAGGATCACGAGTTCACAGCCAGCAAAACCGAGGCGCTAAGCAACTCAGTGAGACCCTATCTCTAAATAAAAATACAAACTAGGGCTGGGGATGTGTCCCAGTGGTCAAGTGCCCCTGAGTTTACTCCCGATACCAAAAGAAAACAACAACAAAAAAACCCTACGTATCATCCTATAGTCATCTACTTCAGTGGCTTAATAAAGCAAGTTATAATAACTTTGTTTTTGTTATTGCTAAATTTAAGACCATTTCAGAGATGATTATATGGGTAACTACAAGAAAGAAATACCCATAAAATCTAACGTAAAATAATTATCAATTTATTTCCTTGGTTTTCTTTTACAATGAACATTATTCAGTTAAGTGATATCCTATGTGTATTCCAAATTAGTCTCTATTACATTAAGAAAACAGTAAAACTTAAGTTTAAATGTAAAAAAATATTTAGTTTACTACATACTAGAATTATCATTTAAAAAGAAAACACATTCAAATCTCATGCTTTATCTGGTTTGAATCATTTATTTTAGATCAAATCATTTTTTCAGAATCAGGAGGAAATCAAGAGGAGACTGAACAATGAGGTAATTCTTCAAAATGATGCAAGTTAACCTATTTAAGTATTTTTTTTTTATAGAAAGGAAAGGAGGCACAAAAGGTGCCAACTCTGTATTAGTGCTTAATTTAAAATAGCAAAGTCCCCAAAATGTGCTGTCTTCCATGTCCGTCAGTTGAGGTGGCCTGATTCCAGATGATCTGCATGCCCGTGTGCAATTTGAATTTTACAATTGCTCATTACCATTTACACAAGCTAATTAAGTGTATGTACTCACTTCTATAATTCCAGAGCAATGAATCTGTCTCTTATAAATGAAAGAATGTTTGTTGAAATCTACATCCAGAATCGGGAGCCTGCGTAAACTTGGCACTTCCTCTATTTTTCCTACAACTGGACTCTTGAAGATAAAAGGCCAGTGTGATGCATCCATGGAGGAGAACGAAGAGAACCCAGTCAGCTCTCAACTCTTCAGCCTTTGCAGTGGAGGGGAAGGGAAGTGTGTCCTCTCCAGGACAGGCCTTCCGTGCCTCAGTGGCTGGACTTTTCTTCAAACTCCTCATGTGTCCACCCTCTGCATTTACCTGCCTCTCTGTCCATAAAGCCAGCTCGCAGCCTCTGCCTCCATCTTTCTTTCTGCCATCTCTCTATAAATTCCGTGTCTTAGGGCATATCTCAGGCCTCCACTCTTTTTCATCTCACATATTTCACCTTCTATTTTCCACCAGTGAAACTGAATTTAAATATTTTGGTTATGTCTGCTTTCAGCATAAAACAGCATATTCAATATTTTCTTTCCAAAGAGCTAGAAAACATGGTTAATGAAAAATATTGAAGAGAATAAAAACTAAAACAATATAAAAAATTTGCTCCTTGGATAAAGCACATATGAAAAAAGAAAACACTGTTAATATTAAGTGTTGATTTTTGAGGGGAGAGTAGGGATGGGGTGGGTACCAGGGATTGAACTCAGGAGCACTCAACCACTGAGCCATGCCATCCCAGCCCTAATTTTTTTTTTTTTTTTTTGTATTTTATGTAGAGACAGGGTCTCACTGAGTTGCTTGGTGCCTCATTTTTGCTGAGACTGGCTTTGAACTTTCGATCCTCCTGCCTCAGCCTCCCTAAACTCTGGAATTACAGGTGTACGCCACCATGTCTGGCTGTTAAGTGTTGATTTGAAATGAGACAAAGGGCAGTCTTACCTACTGTTGGTATAAGAACAAAGTGATTCCCAGTTCTTAGAGGATAAATTAACAGCAGCCATCAAGATTAATGGTATGTATTCCTTCTGATCCAGAAATTCACTTCTATAATCTATTCTACAGAAATAACTGCATACGAGCATAAATACATATGTTCAAAGACGCCTAACCGTGTCCATTTTAGCCTTGTTTATAACAGAGTAAACTCTAAAAATTCTTAATGTACATCAATAAGAAAATAATTAAGCCACAGAATACTATGACATATTTAATGATGGCAAAGATCTCCAAGATTAATTTTAAGTGAAAAGAGTAGGCTGTATTTTTTTTAACAAAAGGACTGGGTATGCATGCTAATGTGTAGAAAACAATCTACAACCGTATTTAGTAAACTCGTAGCAGAGGTTCTCCTTTTGGAGAGATAATACATTGTTAGAACACAGAATAAATGTGTTTATAAAGGAGGCTCTTTGTTACTTGGGGTTTTTTTCCCCATAACTAATTCTGTACTTTTGAAATTTTATTCATTTTACTATTTTAAGAACAAAACATAACTCTCTCCCACAAGAGAATTTAAAAATAGAAAGAAACATTGAGTAACTTTTAAGGCTTTTTTGTTGGCAAAGTGGAGTACAGCATGATACATCATTCTGACTGACTGACTGATCAAAACAACTTGCAGAAATTTAAAATTTATTGACATTTAATTTACATAGCTATACATTTGTCCAAAAAATGTTGGCTAGTAGAAAATATTTTTTAAAATTTAAGTTTAAAAAGATTACAAGACAAGTACAGTTCTGAACTTCTTTACAAATGTAAAAAAATTAGCCCACAGTTAAAAATCTTAATTATATTTTAGTATTCACATCATAATTATTTTAAATTATGAGAGTTTACCTGGTTAAGTTGTATTGTAAATAGTTGTAATCCTAATCATTCCTTAAATACGTAATGAGGTAGGATCAAGACTTTTCTGACTATTCTAACGCTGATAGCCAGGCCTGGGATGTCAAATAGACCTCTCAAATGTAAAGTATCCAGAAAGAAGCAGAGATTACTTTGTCAACTGTTACTCCTAATCCCTACCACTGCACCTACCCCAATTCCCAATTTTTTGGGGGGAGGGCATTGGGGATTGAACTCAGAGGCATTCGACCACTGAGCCACATCTCCAGCCCTATTTTGTATTTTATCTAGAGACAGAGTCTCACTGAGTTGCTTAGTGCCTCACTGTTGCAGAGGCTGGCTTTGAACTCATAATCCTCTTGCCTCAGCCTCCTGAGCCGCTGGGATTACAGGTGTGCACCACTGCTCCTGTCCCAAATTTTTGATAAGGGAAAAAAACTTAGAAAACCTTCCAGACTCCTGATTGTTTCCCTGCTCCATATCCACCCTCTGCAAGTCATGCTGGTTGCCCTTCCCAGCAAATTTGTAACCATGATCTTCTCATCACTTCCTGAGCCCAAACCACTTGAGAAAAGTAACGGTATCTATCCTACCTGACCTTTCTTCCTCCCTTCTGGTCCCATAAAACCAATTCTCCACTCAGAGTAATCTTTTAAAAATCGAAATCAATAATGCTACTCCTTTGCTCCAAAGTTACTCCATTCTCAGTACAGACCTCTCCTCTGGCCCTGCTGCTCCAGTTCATCTGCCCCTTCCATCTTCTTCCTGAGCACTGTGCTCTCATTCTACCACCTTTGACTTCTGCCTTTGCACTTACTGTCCTCTCTTCCTAGAGCCTTCCCCTCCCAAAACACTTCCATGACTCACTGAGCAACCCACCCTCTTAGATGTCCCCTGGGATTTTTTACATCTTGGTATTCATGCATTTGTGTAGAGTCTCTCCCAAGACAGACAGACAGACACACACACACACATACACACACACACACACACACACAGAATCTAGCCTGACCTGTGTGACCAGCAGAATATTATAGAGGAGATGATATGTGGGTTTTGAGGCCGGGTTCTAAAAAGCTGCAGTTTTCACTTGGGTCTCTTGAATTGCTCAGTCTGATGGAGGCCAGTCCCTCTGCCATGACAAAGCTTAGGAAGACCTGTGCTGAGCAATGGCTCCTGTAAAGAGGAACCAATGTGCTCACTTGTGAGTGATCCACCTTGGAAGTGGGTCTTCTAGCTCCAGTCAAGCCATCAGCAACCCCAGTCAAAATCTCTCAGCACCTGCATAAGAGACTGAAAGCCAATGACACCCAACAGATACCATCAAATCACAGACTCACAGAAACTGAGAGGTAATTAATGGTTATTTTTAACATTCAGCCACTAAATTGGGGGCTGGTGTGTTATGCCTGGATAGATTACCAATGCATTCACTCTCTCAGCTATGCAGTTCTCTGCACAAAAGTTGCTTCTTGCTTCCCTTTCTAAAAGTGTCATCCAATGTTCCTATAATCTCCTGCCCTGCCTTACTTTTCCGAGTAGCACTTTAAAATACCCAATAATGTATTCTATATTTTAATTAACTCACTATCTTACTCACGTTAGAATGTAAGGACCACGAGGGCAGCAATTTTTTATTGTTGCTTGTGCTGAACTCCCAGTGCTTGCAGGAGTGCCTTGCACACGGCGGTCATTCCATCCACTTTATATTCATTCATATAATAACTACTGCTGGTTTACAAATACTTTGGGAACTTTCCTGAGGGTTCTTATGTTTAAAGTAAAACACACAGTTTTGTTTTAATCTTCACAACATCCCTAAATGGCAGAGGAACTCCTAATTCACAGTAAAAATTCTTGTATTAAGAATTGTATTGTAAAATAAATAAAGAAAAAAAAGAAAAAAAATTCTTGAACAGATACATAAGACAGAGTTTGTAAGAGACACTTTTCACAAGTTATTAGTCTATGTGGTTAGGCTGTGATCATGTGGAGAACAGACTGAAAAAAATGAAGACTGTCCCAGAAGGTAGTGTTGCACAGTATTCACAAGAGATCCCTGAATGGCTTGGAAAGGACCATGCTACTCTGAGGAAAGGACCGTGCTACTCTGAGGAAAGCAGGATGATGCCAATTCCATCTCATTGGGCTTCTTTCCAAGTTGTGGGTCTACAGTAAATTAGCAATGCTAATGACAAATGAGTTCTTCAAGCAGACACTGTGGCTCTGTCTCCCTTGAAGAGCTTTCACAGGTGGCCATTTTACTCCCTTCTTTAGTCCTAATGTGCACAGCTTTAATGTGTATATAAATCTGAGAGTTATTTCTTTCTAGAACTCAAATTCAAAGAAAATTAGTAATGCTTGTTGCCTAAACAGTAAGTAACATGGCTATATAGTAACCTGTCTGTATTACTTAAGTAGAGGTTTATAAAAGAGGAATTAGAGGTCTATAAAATTGTAAGTTAAAAGGGATGCTAGAAATCATCTTGCTAAAATTCTTCCTAAGCTAATAATTCCCTCCACCATCTAGATCCCTCAAAAGACAAATCTCTACTGCTCTTTTTGGGTGGGACTTTCTTCTAGTGTGGAGGGCATGAGGCATTTCATTGATGTCATGCTACATTCATAGCCCTCTATGAGTTGCTATACCCTGTGCCATGGGTGTCCACAGAAATTAATCTGCTATACTGGACACACTAGATTTAGTAGTTGAATCCCTAATCTGCTAAATAGACTAGGGACTCATGCTCAACCTAAGGAAGCCCTTCTCAAGTGACTGGTCCCCAAATTCAACCCAATGGGGAAGCTTTGAATTTTATGGTTGAAAACTCCCTGAGAGGACCAAATGCTGCGTATACTCAGCAAAGAGATCCGTGGAACTAACATATATCCTGAGCAACACTGGTCTATCATTTCTGTTCTCCAGAACATCAAAGGCATTGAAACACTGAGTCAATGTTGACGGTGAGGCAGTTTTAACACTCCCTACTACATGACTCCTAGGACTATCTTTAAATTAAACACCAATGGAAAAAGGAAATCCATTTGACTCTTCCTTGTAAAAACAGCCTAACACTCCATGAGGAGCCATTTGTAACTGTCTTCTACTTTCATTTAGCTTTCAAGTTCTGCCTTCTGGAATTCCAGCTATCACATGATAGCATTTCATGTTTCCACTCAGCTGTAAACTCTCTCGCTTCCATGGATAAGCCTCAGTTCCATCGCTATTCTCTTACCAGATAGTTACTTTCCTATGAGCTAGAAACTTTTTAGTAAGTCTGTGTCCCTCTTGAAGGATTCCTGTCTAGGCATCTCCCTCTAAACATAGTGTAAGCACAACACGGTGGATTGGTATTCTAACTATCCTATTGGTATTCCAAAACCATGTTTTAGCAACCCGAAACACTATCAGCTAGTAGTGACCTTGTGGTAAATTAAAGTGTGCATGCAATTTTTCATGTAAATCATTGTCAAATCTACACTCACATAATAATTCTGATCTATACATTGTCTATATCACACATATCTATTGGACTTCAACTCTTGCACATATTCTTTCTGTTATACCTGATAAAAGACATTCCTCTTAGATCAGGGTCAACTACAAATTCAAGAAGCACACAAATTTGTTTTTTATCCAAGTCACTAATAAAAATACTGAACAGAATATGATCAAGGAAGGAAACCAATGACATGACATCAGAAATTCCCCTCCAGTCCTCCTCTGAACTTGTTAAGCATATTTGAGGGCTACTGCTAAAGCAACTACAGACCCATTTGGATCCAGACATTTTCCTGCTTGTTCCAAAAGTGTAGAAGAATAATTGATCATGAAGAGTAGTCACATATTCTTGTAAATAAAACTTCAGGATGACAAAGTTCTTTTAGGGGCAACCTTGGTTTCCCATTTCATTTCCAGAAATGGACAAGTAGACAGAGCAATCACTTTTTAATACCCTTTAAATGCCTCTACTTTGGTCAAACAGGGACAATCCCAGCTCTTAATATATTTTAATGCAGACATTGGAGCTACAGTGTCTTTTAGAAAAGAAAAAAATAGGGGTTGTCCCTTTAGGGAATTCCACATATTTCTTATGCAAGACTTCTGCCACCAGAGAATCTGAGGGAAATTATATATAAGTAAAGATGGCATTCAAATAGAGAGGCAAACCCTAAGGTATAAGGTCACAAAATACATCTTTCTACATGGTAGATAACAAATATCAGATTTAACAGTTCATCAGCACTCTAAATAAAACTTGGCAAAGATTTAAGCCTCTTTGAATTTCTTTTATGAAAACAAACAAATAGGCTGGATGTAAAGATGGCGGCGGGGAGTGAGTGAGCCGCTCTGTGCTCCGCGCCACCGCCACCGCAGCGTATGTTGTTGCTTCTTAAAAGAAGAAGTAAAGACCATTAAAGGAGATCTGTCGACAAGGATTCAGCACCGTGTCAAGAAAAGGGCCTAGATGGAGTGAATCCGCCACGACTTCAGCGTGAGCAGTAAGGCTGCAGCCCCCGAGCTGCCGGGCTCCCTGGGCCCCTTCTCATTCCCCTCTCCGCCTCTCCGCTTCGCTTCTCCCCCGCCATCTCTCCTCCCACGCTCACTCCCTAAATCTAGATCTCAATCTCTATCCCCCACCCCACCCGCTCTCTCGTGTGCCCAGTACCCGGCCAGCGCGGGCCCCGAGGCGCTGCCTCCCCTCCCCCAGCCCGCACCCCCTCCACGGGGGTCCCGAAGGCCACAGCTTGGCCGCTGCCGCCGCCGCCGCTGCAGCCACCGCCGCTGCCGACACCACTTTCCGCGGAGCACCTTAGAACAGACTCTTAACCGCGAGAGTGAGCTGCAGAGTAAAATGGAACAGCTGATAAGATGAGTGACAATTTAAAATCTAAATGATCCAACATGGCGGCGGACGCGGAGAGATCAAGTCTCTAACCCCTTCAGCTGCACGGGCATAGGGAGAAGTAAACTGTCAAAATACTGTTCGCTCAGGACCACTAGGCACGGTTGAGCTAAAGTGGACCCCGGGCGAACAGTCTAGCCTTCTCAGAACACACCGAGCCCGAATTGGCTGCATTCTAGCTCCGGTTCGCCTGCTTCATGTGCCTCAGCACTAATGATCCCACTGAAATATCTAGTCGGCCCACCTGAACTCAAAGAGGTAAAAGCCAACTGAGCACCACAGCCAGACCCAGGGAATCAGGAGTGACGCAGGACTAGCGGCGCAGAACTCCCAGCTATCGCTATCACCAGTGCTGACAACAGGTCCCTTGCACCAGCTATCAGGGGAGTTGCTACTACCTGAGGGCAAACAAATTCGCTGGGGGCCCTCAGCCCCAAGCCCTACAAACTTAGGGTCTGAGGGAGGCAAACAGAAAGGGTATGCCCAGGCACCCATGAAAACAGGGCTCCCAGGAGCAGCAGACCTGGCGTGTAGTCAGTACTGTGGTGAGTGTCACAGGTGAGCGGGGCCTGGCTTGAGGAACCACAAGAGAAGGCCCTAGGCACTCAGGATTGGAGACCCGCACAGTCTGGGAAGAAGAGCTGAGGCACAGTGATTGGTTCCCACCTATCAAGAAGAGAAGCCTGGCCCAGTGGGCATAGCTCCACCAACTGGAAGAGAAGTTAATCGAGCTATATGACTGCATGTATTATTATTATTATTTGTTTTTAATAATTATTATTAGTATTTTTTTTAATTTTTTTTTTATTATTTTATTTTCACTTTTTGTTGTTGATGTAGTTGTTGTTCTTTAACGTTCTTATTAATGGTTTCAATTTTTTAAAATTCTTTTTATTTTATTAGTATTACTATTATTTTTTAAACTTTAATTTCCATTTTTTTACTATCATTATAAAATTTTTTCTTTTTTTTTGGTTTTAAATTTTTATTTTTTTCGTTTCTTCTTTCTTTCTTTTCACTTTTTTTTTCTTTTGTCTTCTCACTTCTTTTCAATTTTCCTATTCCCCCTTCCTTGAACTCTACCTGCCTACACTCATTCTCTTTAGTGACTTCTTCCCTCCCCTTCTAATATCTCTCCTCCCCAGTGCCTGCAAGCTAGGCAAACCTGCAACCCACGGGCGGGTCAGGTCCAGCAACCTGCCGAGTGACAGAACAGCTACACGTGTCTGCAGGGAACGCGGACAGGACCCACAAGTAGGACAGGGCCGGTGGCTTGCTGAGGGGCGGAACCGACCCCTCCCCCAGTGCCTGCAAGCTAGGCGAACCTTCGACCCATCGGGAGGTTAGGCCCAGCAACCTGCGGAGTGACAGAAGTGCCCCTCGTGCCTGCTGGGTAGGCGGACCTTTGACCGACCAGCAGAGCAGACCTAGGGCCTGCCAGCGTGGTAGACGGATCACACCAATTGGAGGAGGATCACAGCCACTACCTGCCCTGCAAGGGTGATTTTTCAAATATACAAGAGCAATATAAATAAATAGAGAGAAAATTTCAAAACACAACAGTTTCACCAAGCAGAAAGAAACGCCAGCAGTATGAAAAGACAAGGAAAGAAAGGACCACAGGCAATGCAGGTCAACTCAACTTTAGAAGAGGTAATAGGTGCAACAGATGGAATGTCAGATAGAGAGCTCAGGATATACATGCTTCAGATGATCTGGAGTCTCAAGGAAGACATGAGACAGCAAAATCAGATAATGAAAGATCACATTGACAAACAAATCCAGGAAGTAAAAGATCAATTTCACAGGGAGATAGAGGTAATAAAAAACAAACAAATAGAAATCCTAGAAATGCACGAAACAATAAACCAACTCAAAAACTCAATTGAGAATACTACCAGCAGAGTAGATCACTTAGAAGAGAGAACATCAGACAATGAAGACAAAGTATTTCAACTGGAAAAGAACATAGACAGCTCAGCAAGTCTGCTAAGAAACCATGAGCAGAACATCCAAGAATTATGGGACAATATCAAAAGACCAAATTTAAGAGTCATTGGGATACAGGAAGGCACAGAGCTCCATTCCAAAGGAATAAACTGTCTATTCAGTGAAATAATACGAGAAAACTTCCCAGACTTGAAGAATGAGACAGAATCCCAAATCCTAGAAGCCTACAGGACGCCGAATGTGCAAAATCATAAGAGATCCACACCTAGACACATTATAATGAAGATGTCCAACATACAGAATAAGGAGAAAATTTTAAAAGCTGCAAGAGAAAGAAAGCAGATTACATTTAGGGGTAAACCAATCAGGATCACAGCTGATCTCTCAACACAGACTCTGAAAGCTAGAAGATCCTGGAATAACATATTTCAAACACTGAAAGAAAATGGGTTCCAACCAAGAATCGTGTATCCAGCGAAATTAAGCTTCAGGATAGAAGATGAAATTAAAACCTTCCACGATAAACAAAAGTTAAAAGAATTCGCAGCTAGAAAACCATCTCTTCAAAAAATCCTTGGCAAAACATTACAGGAAGAGGAAATGGAAAATAACATTGAAAACCAACTATGGGAGGTAGGACAGTAAAGGGGGGAAGTAGTCAAAGAGGATAACAAATCAGGTTTAGTAACATTAGTAAACAAATATGGCTAGAAGAACAAACCATATCTCAATAATAACCCTAAATGTTAATGGCTTAAACTCACCAATTAAGAGACACAGGCTAGTAGAATGGATCACAAAACAAGACCCAACAATATGCTGCCTACAGGAGACGCATCTGATAGGAAAAGATATTCATAGACTGAAGGTGAAAGGTTGGGAAAAATCATACCACTCATATGGACTGAGGAAACAAGCAGGAGTGTCCATACTCATATCTAATAAAATAGATTTCAAGCCAAAGTTAATCAAAAGGGATAAAGAAGGACACTTCATACTGCTCAAGGGAACCATACACCAACAAGACATAACAATCATAAATATATATGCCCCAAACAATGGTGCAGCTGTGTTCATCAAGCAAACTCTTCTCAAGTTCAAGAGTCTAATAGACCACCATACAATAATCATGGGAGACGTCAACTCACCTCTCTCACCACTCGACAGATCTACCAAACAAAAGTTAAATAAGGAAACTATAGAACTCAACAACACAATTAACAACCTAGACTTAATTGACATATATAGACTATACCACCCAACATCAAGTAGTTACACTTTTTTCTCAGCAGCACATGGAACCTTCTCAAAAATAGACCATATATTATGTCACAGGGCAACTCTTAGACAATATAAAGGGGTAGAGATAATACCATGCATCTTATCTGATCATAATGGAATGAAACTGAAAATCAATGATAAAAGAAGGAAGGAAAAATCAAGCATCACTTGGAGAATGAAAAATAGGTTGCTGAATGATCAATGGGTTTTAGAAGACATCAAGGAGGAAATTAAAAACTTCCTAGAGTTAAATGAAAACACAGACACAACATATCGGAATCTATGGGACACATTGAAAGCAGTTCTAAGAGGAAAATTCATTGCTTGGAGTTCATTCCTCAAAAAAAGAAAAAACCAACAAATAAATGATCTCATACTTCATCTCAAAAGCCTAGAAAAAGAAGAGCAAAACAACAGCAAAAGAAGTAGAAGGCAAGAAATAATTAAAATCAGAGCTGAAATTAATGAAATTGAAACAAAAGAAACAATTGAAAAAATTGACAAAACTAAAAGTTGGTTCTTTGAAAAAATAAATAAAATTGACAGACCCTTAGCCATGCTAACGAAGAGAAGAAGAGAGAGAACCCAAATTACTAGCATACGGGATGAAAAAGGCAATATCACAACAGACACTTCAGAAATACAGAAGATAATCAGAAATTATTTTGAATCCTTATACTCCAATAAAATAGAAGATAGTGAAGGCATGGATAAATTCCTTAAGTCTTATGATCTGCCCAGATTGAGTCAGGAGGATATAGACAACCTAAACAGACCAATAACAATAGAAGAAACCATCAAAAGATTACCAACTAAGAAAAGCCCAGGACCGGATGGGTATACAGCAGAGTTTTACAAAACCTTTAAAGAGGAACTAACACCAATACTTTTCAAGCTATTTCAGGAAATAGAAAAAGAGGGAGAACTTCCAAATTCATTCTACGAGGCCAACATCACCCTGATTCCGAAACCAGACAAAGACACTTCAAAGAAAGAAAACTACAGACCAATATCTCTAATGAACCTTGACGCAAAAATCCTCAATAAAATTCTGGCGAATCGGATTCAAATATATATCAAAAAAATTATACACCATGATCAAGTAGGATTCATCCCTGGGATGCAAGGCTGGTTCAATATACGGAAATCAATAAATGTTATTCACCACATCAATAGACTTAAAAATAAGAACCATATGATCATCTCGATAGATGCAGAAAAAGCATTCGACAAAGTACAGCATCCCTTTATGTTCAAAACTCTAGAAAAATTAGGGATAACTGGATCATACCTCAACATTGTAAAAGCAATCTATGATAAGCCACAGGCCAGCATCATTCTGAATGGAGATAAATTGAAGGCATTCCCTCTAAGATCTGGTACAAGACAGGGATGCCCTCTCTCACCACTTCTGTTCAACATAGTCCTCGAAACACTGGCCAGAGCAATTAGACAGACGAAAGAAGTTAAAGGCATAAAAATAGGAAAAGAAGAACTTAAATTATCACTATTTGCAGATGATATGATTCTATACCTAGCAGACCCAAAAGGGTCCACAAAGAAGCTATTAGAGCTAATAAATGAATTCAGCAAAGTGGCAGGATATAAGATCAACACGCATAAATCAAAGGCATTCCTGTATATCAGCGACAAACACTCTGAAATGGAAATGAGGACAACTACTCCATTCACAATATCCCCCCCAAAAATAAAATACTTGGGAATCAACCTAACAAAAGAGATGAAAGATTTATACAATGAAAATTACAGATCCCTAAAGAAAGATATAGAAGAAGACCTTAGAAGATGGAAAAATATACCCTGCTCATGGATAGGCAGAACTAACATCATCAAAATGGCGATATTACCAAAAGTTCTCTATAAGTTCAATGCAATGCCAATCAAAATCCCAACAGCATTTCTTGTAGAAATAGATAAAAGAATCATGAAATTCATATGGAATAATAAAAGACCCAGAATAGCAAAAACAATACTAAGCAGGAAGTGTGAATCAGGCGGTATAGCGATACCAGACTTCAAACTATACTACAGAGCAATAGTAACAAAAACAGCATGGTACTGGTACCAAAACAGGCGGGTGGACCAATGGTACAGAATAGAGGACACAGTAACCAATCCACAAAACTACAACTATCTTATATTTGATAAAGGGGCTAAAAGCATGCAATGGAGGAAGGATAGCATCTTCAACAAATGGTGCTGGGAAAACTGGAAATCCATTTGTATCAAAATGAATCTGAATCCCTATCTCTCGCCATGCACAAAAGTTAACTCAAAATGGATCAAGGAGCTTGATATTAAATCAGAGACACGGCATCTGATAGAAGAAAAAGTTGGTTATGATCTACATACTGTGGGATCAGGCTCCAAATTCCTCAATAGGACACCCATAGCGCAAGAGTTAACAACTAGAATCAACAAATGGGACTTACTCAAACTAAAAAGTTTTTTCTCAGCAAAAGAAACAATAAGAGAGATAAACAGGGAGCCTACATCCTGGGAACAAATCTTTACTCCACACACTTCAGATAGAGCCCTAATAACCAGAATATATAAAGAACTCAAAAAATTAGACAATAAGATAACAAATAACCCAATCAATAAATGGGCAAAGGACCTGAACAGACACTTCTCAGAGGAGGACATACAATCAATCAATAAGTACATGAAAAAATGCTCACCATCGCTAGCAGTCAGAGAAATGCAAATCAAAACTACCCTAAGATACCATCTCACTCCAGTAAGATTGGCAGCCATTAGGAAGTCAAACAACAATAAGTGCTGGAGAGGATGCGGGGAAAAGGGCACTCTTGTTCATTGCTGGTGGGACTGCAAATTGGTGCAGCCAATTTGGAAAGCAGTATGGAGATTTCTTGGAAAGCTGGGAATGGAACCACCATTTGACCCAGCTATTCCCCTTCTCAGTTTATTCCCTAAAGACCTAACAAGAGCATGCTACAGGGACACTGCTACATCGATGTTCATAGCAGCACAATTCACGATAGCAAGATTGCGGAATCAGCCTAGATGCCCTTCAATAGATGAATGGATAAAAAAAATGTGGCATTTATACACAATGGAGTATTACTCTGCATTAAAAAATGACAAAATCATAGAATTTGGAGGGAAATGGATGGCATTAGAGCAGATTATGCTAAGTGAAGCTAGTCAATCTTTAAAAAACAAATACCAAATGACTCCTTTGATATAAGGGGAGGAAACAAGGACAGGGTAGGGACGAAGAACTTGAGAAGAAGATTTCCATTAACAGGGGTGAGAGGTGGGAGGGAAAGGAAGTGAGAAGGGAAATCGCATGGAAATGGAAGGCGATCCTCAGGGTTATACAAAATGACATATAAGAGGAAAGGAGGGGTAAGACAGGATAATACAAATGGAAGAAATGATTTACAGTAGAAGGGGTAGAGAGAGAAAAGGGGAGGGGAGGGGAGGGGAGGGGAGGGGGGATAGTAGAGAATAAGACAGACAGCAGAATACATCAGACACTAGAAAGGCAATATGTCAATCAATGGAAGGGTAACTGATGTGATACAGCAATCTATATACGGGGTAAAATTGGGAGTTCATAACCCACTTGAATCAAACTGTGAAATATGATGTATTAAGAACTATGTAATGTTTTGAACGACCAACAATAAAAAAAAAAAAGAAAACAAACAAATACATACAAACATACATATATATGTACATCATAGTTTCTATTCATGGTACTGTATATCTAAGAATATTACTTTGAAAGGAGAATAAAAAACATACTAGAATTGGAAACACCTATCACTTGAGGGAAGTAATTTTGCTGGATGAAACTCAGTTTACTAAAATTCCCTTGGAAAGAGACAAATTCACATTTTCTATTGGTTTAAGCTATTTTTTACCTATGTCCTCTAAGAGAAGAATGATTAATTTGAAAAAATAAGCTCTCCTGAATGATCCAAGAAATCCTGGGTACCTTCCAGAAGAATGAGACTGAAAGGAAACATTGCTTTGATATTTGCTAGGGAACACAGAAACGGATGTACAGGGAAAGTTCAGCTGTGTATACTTTAATTTCAAAAGATGATCTTTGGTATAATTAGAAACAAAAAGTAAAACAGTTGAGGAATCAGTAAAACTGTTTGTCATGAGGAAAACACAGAGGTCTATTTTTTTTATTTTAATACTTACACTAATGGTTGCAAAGCTCCAGGTCAGCAAATGTTTTTTCATGAAAATAAGACAACATGAAAAATGTTGGTCTATTATAAAGAGTGAATGTGATACAGGAAAAGGGGCATCAAATTTGGAAAGGTAAAGAACTGGAGCCAGATTATTTGAGTTCTTGTCTTGATGTCTAAAATGGTGATTGAAAACCAATCCGATCACTGAAGAAATCAAAGGCTAATACAGGTTCAAAGACACATATATAGACAGTGTGCAAGTAAATGTCTCTCCCAGTAGATATTAAACTCCTTAGAATTAGAATTAACCCTGTCTTTTTTATGCTTTGTACAGTACAATCTCATACAGATTTTTTTCTCTTTTTCTTTTTCCCCCACATTTTTATTGGTGCATTGTAGTTGACATAATGATAGGATGTGTTGTTACATATTCATACGTGCACACAATAGAACAATATAATCTGGCCACTATCACTCTCTAGCACTTCTCCCTTCCCTCTCGTACTCCAACCTTGGTCCCTTTTCTCTACTGATCCACTCCCACCTTTCTTTTTCTTTTTCCTCTCTAGCTTCCACACATGAGAGAAAACATATAACCCTTGACTTTCTGAGTTTGACTTATTTCACTTAACATCATGGTCTCTAGTTCCATCCATTTTCCTGCAAATGACTTAATTTTGTATTTTTTATGGTTGAAGAAAATTCCATTGTGTTTATATGCTACATTTTCCTTATCCATTCATCCATTGATGGAAACAGGCTGATTCCACAGTTTGGCTATTGTGAATTGTGCTGCTGTCAACATGGGTATGAATGTGTCACAGTAGTTAAGATGACTTTAATTCTTTAGGATAGATACCAAGGAGCGGTATAGCTGGGTCATATGGGGTTCCATGCCTTGTCTTTTGATGAACCTCCATATTGATTTCCATAGTGGTTGTACTAATTTATAGTCCCACCAACAGCGTAAAAGTGTTTCTTTTCCTTCATATTTTCTCTGGCATTTATTATTGTTTTCTTGATGGTGGCCGTTCTCATTGATATGAGATAAAATCTCAGTGTGGTTTTGATTTGCATCTCCCTAATTGCTAATGATATTTAACATTTTTCATACATTTGTCAGCCATTTGTATTTCTTCTTTTGAGGATGATCAGACTCTCTGATTTTTTATAATTATTTGGCATATAAGTGAATAACTGCACAAAACATGACCATTCTGACTTAATGAATAGCTGGATAATATATTTTTTGGTAAGAAAATATAAATTTAAAAATTTTCACACTAAAACACAAAAAAGTAAATTAAATATAAATAAACCAAGTGTATATGAATAGATGTTCATTCTATATGTATAATATATGTAAATACATATATTCAATCATTGCTTCCTGATGGGGCATGTATCTTATGGGGCCACCATCATGCATGCAGTCCATCATTGAACAAAACATCATTATGTGAGCACAAACTACATATTATTTAATGGTTCAAATATATTATATGAGAAATTATAAGTGAACTGTGATTTCTTTTTTTTTTTTTAAAGAGAGAGTGAGAGAGGAGAGAGAGAGAGAATTTTTAATATTTATTTTTTAGTTCTCGGCGGACACAACATCTTTGTTGGTATGTGGTGCTGAGGATCGAACCCGGGCCGCACGCATGCCAGGCGAGCGCGCTACCGCCTGAGCCACATCCCCAGCCCAGAACTGTGATTTCTTGATGGAACCAATCATAATAAAAGCACATGAGATTCACTGAAGTGAAAAACAACTTCCTGCTTTGGGGTGATTATCTAACCTTGAATGCTCACTTCAGTGTGTTCCAATTACTGACAAATATTGTCATATGTGAGCACTCTGTAGCAAAAACTCTTTGCTGAAGAGATTCTTCCTGAATGCAGTTTTAATTTTGCTTACAAAATAAAAATCTTACTATCAAAGCTAGTGCCCTCACTTTGACAATTTTGGGGAGTATATCAATTTTCTAAATTAAAGCTCTAGGAATATAATTGAAGGAAGGTGAGTTACCTGGGTTGGTAGAGGCAATAACATAGGTGTTTTGTTTGAACTCTTTTGGCTTGAATGAATATTCTCATCCAGGGGTCAAAATATAGAACAGATGTGTAGGCTCTGAAGGACCATCTCTCTGGAAAACTGGAAAGGAAAATACAAAAGGCCACAATGTACATAATACAATAACTATTTCTTTTTGAGAATTAAGAAAGTCAGATTTTATACTACTAGAATCCTCAGGAAATTTTTCTTCTGAAACTAACAATGCCATAAGCAACAATGAATCCCCCAACACTCGCTTCATTAATCAATCCCCTGAACACAAGGGCCTGCATACATAACCTACACTTTGGTTAGAACCCAACTATTACTGGCATTCAATTGGTTCTAGGTAGGCGTATCAGCAATTGAAATATACTTTCCTTGCCGCAACTGACCCAGAAGGACACAATGAAGTCAAATAAACAAAACAATCCCCTGTTCAAACATGACTGAAAGAATCTAGGCTCACATGAATAAAGGGCATTTCTATTAAGCTGCTATAAAGAGGGAAATACAGTAAAATGCTTCATTTGTTTTTAGAATTATGAGCAAGACTCACAACACTACATTTTGCAAGTGCAATAAGTATGAAGATAAACATTTATGACCAGCTGAGGGGAGACATCTGACAATGCAACCAGTGAAAGAAGAGAAGAGAGAAAAGTGAAAGATGGAAGGCAACAAAGTAGGAGCAGAAACAGTGCAAAGAGCCTAGGAAGAAAACTTCCCTCAGAAGCTGCACATTGCTGGAAATCACCACGTAGTCGAGCTCTAGGGACTTCTGTATCAAAGTCCACTTACGGACCGTAAGTCCTCTTTGCTTACACAAGACCTGACATCAAACAAGCAGTTAGACAAGAAATAAAGATAAAAACCAGCCCAGCCACACTTAGGAAGTGATGCTCTCTACTTCCAGACTGCAGACGAACTTGGCTATCATGAAGGGCTTCCAGGTCACATAGAGAGTGGGGAGCAGTAAACCCATTGCTTCACAATTCTTCCTTGGACCAGAGTGAGACGACTATGAAAAGGAACTAAAAGGCCCACCTAAGAAGGACTGCTCAATACGGTTACCCCATTGCTAGTTCTCAGTAAAGGACAGAACTCCAAGGTATTTTTGAAAATGAAGCCATAAGAAATCCAAGATTTCCTGATTGAATATAAGTTCCTTCAGACGCTATCCAAAGTTCAATTAAAAGGTCAAGAATTTCTTTTAATTGTTTAAAGAGAAATTCTTTTAAAGTAAGCCTGGAGTAGAATTTTCCCAATATAAATTAATAAAAGAATCTAGTCCATGGCTATTACTTCATCAACACTAATGCATTTTTTAATGTAACCAGAAAAATCGTCTGCATTAGAGTGACACACGACAATAACGTGGTTTCTTTTAGAGCACCAGAAGCTGTACGATTAATTCTTTCTTCACCTATAAAAGAAGAAAGCTTTCCTGGGATGTTATAAGCATCCATAGGGCTTGTGCCATTATTGAAACCCTTTCTGGACCTCCTGATTTGAAGGGCTCCAAAGTCAAATAGAGAGCAGGGACCAGTAAATGCATCATTTTCACAATTCTTCCTTGGACCAGAGCAAGACAAACGTGGTGGAGAGGATCCCAAAGGCTTACCTAAGAGGGACTGCTCACATCTAACCGGGAAATCCTTGGATTTCTTATGGATTCACCTTCATTTTAAAAAATACCTTGGAGTTCTGCCCTTTCTGGATCTCCTGATTGGAAATTACCCTAAGAGTGAGTGGCTCCTTCTTTATATTCTCCTAAAGCTAGCAAATATCTATAATTTGAAGGGATGAGTTAAAAGTAAGTCAAAGTGGTGTTTGAGAATTTGAGAAATATGGTAAGAGATCAAACTGATCACACAAGTTTTGGTGTATACCTACAGAATATGTGTATACCTGTGTGTATATCTGAATAATACCTCTACCTTTTGAAAGCTCAATTTATCTTCTCATTCTATAAACGTTGATAGGTAAATATTCATAGCATGCATATTGGATGTCCTTGCTTTGTTAGAAGACTCCTGGAAGGACTCATGTTTCTTATTATGTAATTGTATTCATGACTAAGCTTTATCACAGAGTTGTAGTAAGAATATGCAGAGGTTCATGGGAGGAAAAAATACATGGAGACTGGAGGAATCCATATGTCAGCTTTCTTAAGTTGTCTTCCTCTCAAGAAGGGTCACACAGAACACACTCTTCACTCAACTATGAAAAATACAGCAACATATGTGTGATGTATCTGTCTAGGAAAGACCCCCAGAGACTCAATTACTAAAGTTTTTTAGGCATCTTCTGCTTTAGGATGTATCAAAGTTCCGGGAACACAGAAGGAAAGTAGATTTCTAGCATGTCATCTTGTTTGCACAGTCTAGACATAGAAATCCACCCTTCTCAGTTTGGAAAAGTTTTATATCCATATTGGGAATTGTGTCTTATTAAAGTTCCCCAAATCCAGCCATGGGCCAACCTTGCAAGCAAGCCTGGACACCAGTTATGTTTCTGCTCACATGCCTACTTCTCCAAGTGTCTGTTTACTTGTGAAAAACAGAATGGTAATGCCTCTAACTTGTGAGGTCTGTGGTAGAAAGAAAAAAAAGAAGGTTAAATATAAAAACTGTTGGACTGGGGATGTGGCTCAAGTGGTAACGCACTAGCCTGGCATGCGCGGGGTGCTGGGTTCGATCCTCAGCACCACATAAAAATAAAATAAAGATGTTGTGCCCACTGAAAACTAAAAAATAAATATTAAAAAATTCTCTCTCTCTCTCTCTCTCTCTCTCTCTCTCTCTCTCTAAAAGAAAACTGTATATGGAATGGAGTATACATTTCAAACTTCTTTGGATAATGCGTAAGATTCTTCGTGATCTGGCTCTCAGCCTCATCTCTTCTTGTCTACTTCAGTGGAGCCATTTAGGACCACTCTTAGTTCCCAGACAAGGGATCTTGCTTTCTCATCCCCAAGGCATAGCATAGTCAATTCTTTGGTCACTCTTGGTTAGCTCTTTCCACCCTTTGGGATATGGCTTTGAGATCTCACTTCCTTTCCAATTCCTCCATCACTTCCCAAGAATGGTGAAGCCTTTTCCTCAGAGCTCCTTTCCTGCATCACCTACAACTCAGCATTGCACCTGCCTGTATATGTGTCTCCCCATCAGGGTGTAAAATCCGTGAGGCTAATATCTGCTGAATGAATGGCAATCTTTCAGAAAGAACAGCAGAGAATTTTCTTTATAGGACTTTTGATGGAAAATCATTTTCAATGATGATACTATCATCTTTATAAATAAAGCCATTCACTTGGGAAACTGAAAAATTAATGTGCTCAGTAGTCAGGACATCTTCAGAAGATGAAAGAAAATAATACTGTTATTCTCCATTCATAAGGAACCACTTAATATATGCTCCTCGGGGCTTTTTCTTGTCTTGTTTCCACCTAAGTGTCTTTCTTTTTCAGTCTCATTACACTTTACCAGAAATCTACATCTCTCTATCATGTGTATCATTCTTACTTTCTACTTAAGTGTCTATGACAAAGAAATGAACAAAAGAAGATAGAGGGAAACTCCCCAACATGTAGACAGACACACAGAGTCACATGATAGACATGAAAAAAAAAGAAGAGTATCTTATGGCTGTAAGTGGCTTTGGAGTCTGTGGAATAAAATAAAGGGAGACAGAGTAGAATCAATGTTATTGTTCCTATTCAGCCTTGGTTTCTTAAGTCACTCCCCACTGTATCCTTCAGTTCTGGCTGTACCTTCCGTGTGATCTCTTTCTTCTCCCAACTTCTCCACATTATTATACTGTGGTTTAAAATGCTGCTCTATGCATGGCATATGGTGGGTGGGCTGGTGCTGCAGGGCTAGAAGGTGAGGCTCTGTATCAATGTCACATCTCCTTTACTGATTCAGATGCTCTGTGTGTAGAGTTGAGAATGTGAGTTTGTTAAAAGTACCCATAAGACTCCTTTAACTCTGCCAGGTTCACAGACCACTGCCCAGCAGACCTAGAGGATAGGTGTTATATAAGGCACGTTGCCTAAAAACTTGCAGGTCTTCAGACCTAATACCATCTCTACATTTGTCTACACTGGGCACAAAGACAACAGACCCCCAACCAGCCCAACACCTGTGCTGCCCCTATTCTACAGTCTGATTGTCCCCATCAAAACTCAAATTGAAACTTAACCCTCATTGTGCAGTATGAAGAGGGACCTGGTGGGATCTATAAGAGGTCACAAGAGCTCTGCTCTCCTGAAAGGAATAATGCATTCATAGCTTTACAGATTAATGAGTTGGTAGGTTATTTCAAGTGTGTGTCTATTATAAAAAGCTCCATTTGACTCTTGTCTTTTGCATGGGCCCCTCTTACTGATGTCCTTTGCTGCTTTGGGAATTAACAGAAAATTCCAATTTCAAAAAGGCCTTTGTCAGAAGAAGAGCCTTGACCTTGGACCTCCCAGGCTCCAGACACATGGACTGAATAAAACTATTCTCTATGATATACCCTGAAGTCAAATATTTTGTTATAGCAACAGAAAACAGAGTAAAACACCTTATTAGATGCTTAGTTGAGACACTAACTCTAGGCACTGAAACAGTCCCTTTTGTAATATCTCAGAAGTTTTATTCACAAAAATACTGTTTATAAATTGTTTTATTCACAAAAATACTGTATATAAATTGTTTTCTGAATTTTACCTAAATTTTTTTTAACTTTGAAGGTTTATCTAAATTTAATCTTAAGGGTAGATTATATGTAAGAAAAATGGCAACTCAAAAAGGTAATTTAAAAGAAAAGTTATAAGCTCCTTGAAGTAATAAAAGCAAGTCTTTTGTGACAACTATGGTATGGCACGCAGCACAGTAAGACAGTTTGAGGCTGTAACTTGAAGTGTTCCCAGCCGGCTCAGTTAAGACACAACTACAGACATTATGGAATGCTGCCCAATGACTGTCAATTAAGAAACATGTTGGCCGTGGCACCTAATTTCAAAACATTACTTAAGGCAAAATTTTAACTCCATTAATCTGTATTATGTCATCAGTCTCAGAGCTGTTGTTTGGATCGATTTCTCTAAATGCCTGAGTTCCTCAGCCATGTGGATTCCAAGGACATGGCAGGCCCCTCTGATGACAGCCAATTCTACAACACGCTTTTTTTTTTTTTTAATTAGAATCTGCATTTTCTTTCAGTTTTTTACAAAGTTCAATATAGATAATATTTACAATGTTTAGAAGATATGAAGTAACGGAAAGCACTAAGAGCACAAGGAAATCATGTGCCTGCCTACATTGGCCAGCTGAAAAGGACAGATGATCTTGACCCCAAAAAAGGGAATTAGGAAAAACACTATTGGGATTAAAGAGATTCTGAAGGTGACAGAAACACTTTACAAAACTTCCGAAACTACCCCACTCCAGCCTAATAAATACCACCAATAGTCTTCAGGGATGGAGGACACGGGGATTCATCACTGAGAGTGATTTGCCATATCCTTAGAAAATTACCCAGACATTGACACTTCATTCAGTTTACCTGAAGTTAGTCCATTTATTGTTTGCTATGCACCAGCACTGACTTAGTTTTCTATTACAGAAGCTAAGAAACATTCTAGCAAGTGCTAGAAAGAAATGTAGGGGAAAGCAGAATGGCTACAGGGAGCTGGAAGTAAAATGCACTGAGGTTTTCTATGTGCTGGGTACTGTGTGTATTTTGTTTCAATCGCACACATAGGAAGTAGATAGTGTTCCATTTTTGTTTATTTTTTTATGTGGTGCTGAGGATTGAACCCAGGGCCTCCTCACTCATGCCAAGCAAGTGCTCTACCACTGACCTACAATCCCAGCCCATAGATAGTGTTCCCGCCTGAATTTATAGATGAAACCAGAGAAGTTCAGAGACCATAGGTAACTTGTCACTAAAACAGCTCTTCCAACAGAACTCAAGCCGCTGATAGTAAGCTGAGGACTCTGGTCTCTTTGACTTGTTACCACAAATGGGGATCTGGTGCCACTGCTTCCTAATTCTATACATACCTTACTATACACAGAGTAAATGATGCGACATTAGACAACCAACAGCCCCCAGCCATTCAATTAATCTTAACATCTCTGCTGGCAAACCATGCCACCAGGTAAAGGAACATGTTTTAAAAAATTAAGACAGAATCAGTGTGGCAGAGTGGGAATACATTAGTCTCCTGGCGACAACCAAGGAAGAATATTAATGACACCTGTGAGTCTAGAGAGGAGTGAGAGCCAGGAAAGCCAGTCTAGGAGATGATAGGCAGCGTATCATGCATCCTGCTGCAGAACACTGTTAACACTTCAGCTCTCTCGCAGAGTGAAGCAGGAAGTCGTTGAAGACTTTGTACACAGAGGATTTAGAAGACTGCTCTGGCTCCTACTGAGGGGCAATGGCAGAATAGTTTTTAGGTGGGGCCAAGGGTAGAAGCAGAGAGACCAGTGTACCAGTGGAGCACTACTATAATACACCAGGTGAGTGAGATATGATGGTGGCAGGATTGTGGCAGTAGAGATGATAAATGGTTGGATTTGGATCTATTTTAAGGCAGAACCAATATGAACAAAGCCCATCAGAGCCCTCCAATGGCTGAATGTAAAAAATAATAAATAGACAAAACCCACAGATACACACACAGTGGGGATTCTTAAAGGTTAAGAGAAAAAAGCTATTCAAGGGGGAAAACAAGGCATTTATAAAAATTCAATTAGCACATCTACATCAGAATTCTCATTACCAACATGGATTTAAGAAGTCAAAAGATTAATAAGTCCTAAAGGAAAGTATTTTGGAACCAATATTCCTATATCCATTTAAACAATTTCATAATGAAAGAGAAAAATAAAAATACTCTTAGAATACAAAGTTCCCTGAAGTTCATTTCTAACATATTTTGAAAGAATCACTCAAGGATATAATCCAGCAAATGAACCAATACATTCAAGAAATAAGAGAATGGGATGGAAGATAGAGTAGTAAGTAAAGAAAATAGTAAATCTCAAGATTTAGGCTAAATGGTTATTTATGCATGATGAGACAGTGTAAAAATGTGTAACTAAACTTCTAAATAAACCAATACAAAATGGTGGAACTGGGAAGTTAAAGAAGTAAAAGCATAATAAGGTGTTGTTTTATTTGTGAGACAATATAGTAAAAACTAACTTACAGCTGATAAAATTGCAAGTTAAAACATGTTTATAAAAATGTAAAAGTAAACCACTGAAAGAATACAATGGAACAAGCAATTTTCAAACCAATGGAATGTGAAAAAATTCACAGTTCAACCATTCTCACAAAGGGGAAGAGAGGGAAAATAAAGAACAAAATAAAATGAAAACATAGAAAAACAAGAAAAGACAAACAGCAAAAGAAGTTGAATACAGAACATAATATGAGAGAGTGAGTCTGACCACACATTTGTCATAATAAATGTAAATTAAATTAAATAAAATATAAATACACTCAAATTGAGAGGAAATTTATATATTGTTTATAAGAGACAAGCCAAAATCAAAATATCACTGTTGGAAACAAAGTTGGGGCAACATATAGAGTAAGAAAAGTTAACCAAAAAAAGCAAGTGTAGAGGTTAATATTCAGCAAAATGGAAACAAGGGAGAAGCATTAACTGGGACATATAAGGATATTACACATTAGTAAATGTTCAGATAAGATGATATGCAAGTTATGCCAGGCATGGTGGTGCACACTTATGGTCCCAATAACTCAGGAGGCTGAGGCAGGAGGATGGCAAGTTCAAAGCCAACCTCTGCAACTCAGTGAGGCCCTAAGTGAATCAATGAGACCCTATCTCTAAATAAAAAATAAAAAGGCCTGGGGATTTATTTCAGTAGTTAAGTCTCCAGTAACCCCCCCACCCCGATCCTCCCTGCAAATGATATATAAGTCACAAATTTAATGACTCAAATATAAATAGCCAAAACTAGAAGAAATGCAAGAAATACGGACAAGCCTAAATGTTGAAGAAGATCCTAACAGACTGCTCCCAGAAACTGAGTTAATAAGAAGATGATCTTAAGAAAGACATAAAAGATTTGAATAAGTTATTTCAAAATAAAAAGAAGAAAAAAATAGTGGGTAAAATCTAATGTGAATGACAGATACTGAAAAATCTAGATGATGCATTTTAAAACTCAAGTGGCAGAATAATTTCTGTGGTTAGGAGAGGGAGGTTGAGGGAGCTGAGTGAATCAAGAGGCACTTTTACATTGCTTTATGTTCATGCAAGTTGGAATACTTTTCAATAAATTCCTTCACTACCACTCCACCTCTGATCCAAAGATTAATGCCCCTGGGACAGGTGCTAAGCCAGGAAAGCAGGGGAGAGGAAAGTGAGGTGTAAGAGTAAAGAAAACCAATGCTTAGATCCAGCATTCAAAGGCATCTCTTACATGAGATTGCAAATCCAAACCACGAAATTATAATTCCACATCTGTACTCACATAAAAGGTTCTATGTCCTTTGAATTAAATTAAAAACATCTGAATTGTAGCACTGTGGTTCCATATCTGGCAAGAATGTGGAAGTAAAATCACAATCCTGTGGATTTTGCAGATGAAAATTCATGCTAACAACACGTGAGGTAATGATGGCACAGACGCATTTTAAAACCCTCCAGCAGCCATCCATTTTCCATTTTCTCAGTCCTACTGTGCCCAACCAATCAACACAGGACCTTTGAAAATGACTGTAAATTTTAATCATCTATGTGATTGTGATTGAAGGTTACAAACATCTACAGGGAAGAAGAGGAGAAAAAGATTCGCTCAAGATTTTGTTTTCTGAAAATGAACTCCTTCAAAAGAGGAGAAACATGCACAACTTGATAGGGAAAAAAGTTTACAAACGTTTGAGCTATGGGGCTTAAGTCTGGAGTTTCAAAAAAAATCACTACAATATAAAATTAATACACATACACAGTGCAGCTCTGCAAAAACACCATCTCTGTTTCTGTTATCTATCAGTGCATTTTTATTTTCTTCAATATTCAATATCCTCAGCACTTTCCTTTCTCATTTCAAACTCTTGATTTTCTTTTGATTTTTTTAAATGAAGTTCATTTTCATGTATTTTTCCCTCTCAAGGAACTGTGCCTAAGTTTAACCTGACATTCAATTTAAGATGATTCTTAACACTGAAAGCACAATCCATTTTCTACCTGCAGCCTGGAACCTAGGTGTGATTCCCTGGCTTTGTCCAGGTACCAAATTCTCAGTTTCAAAATCCAATTTAGTATATCACACATAAAATGCAAACTTCTGTGTCAGTTGCATTCTAAAAGTCTTCTGAGTGTTATCTACCCAAAGAGATTTTAAAATTTTTAATTGTAAACAGGGTCATCTTGAGAGTGATAATTGCCAAATTATTTAATACCACTGATTATGTGCTTGAACATCATCGCTACGGAAATCTTCATAATGTCACTGTCATTGTGAAAGAAGACACTGTCTTCTTTCTGCCTCCCACTGACTGATGACTGCTGCTAGAGCCTTCGCCTAAAGCAGAATGATAAAGGATTTTGATTTCTATATTTAAAATCAATGTCAAATATTCATAAGATCTATGTGAAATTTAAACTCTTTGATGCAGTAGTTTCCTACCTAGGAATTTGTCATAAGAGAATAATCCAAAGGAATAAATAAAAACTACCAGTATGAATGTTTATTTCAATATTACCCAAAGAATGTGAAGCATTAGGACCAATGCTACTACCCAAAAATATAGGAATAGTTATGTAAATTATGGCAAATCAATTCAAAGGACTATTTATAAAGCTACTTTATGAGTAGCTTTTTATTACGAAATCATTATGAAATTCAACTTACCAAAACTGTGTAATAATTTAAAAGACAGTTTAGCAGCAAATCATAAGTGAAAAAATAAAAATGATAAATGGCACTTGAAAACACTAGACTGCAATAATAAAATTAATTATCAATTATGACACATGAATTCATTTTCTTTAAAAAATTTTAAAATATTATTTTTTCACAGATTTTGCAATAAAAAAATGGGAGGAAAGTAAATAATACCCAAAAAAACTTGTTCTCTGAGGACAATAAGAGCTTAAAAAGTTTTAATTTTTATAATTCTATACAATTTAATTATTTTCACAGAATCGTCAGCACTACCCCCATTTAAGACCAAACCTTAAAATTATAGTTTCAAGGTTGGAAATCTGTTTTGGACAGATTCAGAGTCCTGCCCAGTGGTTATCAGGAGACAGGATAACAAGAAAGAGGAATATAGAGGATTTGTTATATTACACACCACCTCTTCTCAAAACTGAGAATATGAAAACTTCACCTAATTAGAAGCTTAAATATCAGAAGCCATAAACAGAGGAGGACCAAGGAAAAGACCCATAATGGATTAGAACTAATTACTCTTTTAGTCCTAAGAGCTATGTTTTATCTAGTCCTTTAGTGAGGAGGAGTTGGGTCAGAAACAACTGATCAGCCCATAATTGGTAACCGTATGCAGCAAATTGCTGTATGTGAATAAATTTAAAATATGCAGGCTCTTAGTTGAAAGGTGCTTTCGAGCGACAGGCAGGAGACAGCAGAGAAAACAGGATTGGCTTTACTACCACTAAAGAAGCTACAGTGGCTTCTTGGACCCATGAAAGTACTCACATCAGAGCCGTGAAGTACAGAATCCTTGTTACAGAAATTACGTCTCCTATTTATAACAATCCTTCCTCACGAAACCCTATCCCTGTCTTGGAAAGACTTTTCTTGTGACTAAATGATGAAAAATTTTGTTGAAAAAAAAAATTCTAGCAGTCAATTTTCCAGAGTGAAACTGTATGTGTCATAGACGTGATTCATTTTCTTTCTTTTCTTATTAACTGCTTAAATAGCTTGAGAAATTCTGGCTTCATTTAATACTCTAGAAACAGCAAAAACTTTCCTCAAAACTTAGCTGTGTCAAATTATTCCTCTAATAACGCATTGTTTTCTGACACTGGTGTTGAAATGCCAAGACACTCAGACAGATAACTGTTAGAGACTTTGTATTCAAAGCTATTAAATAGCATGAAATATTGGTTTTGGAACCAGCTGTTCGGCAGAGGGCAGTGGCAGTGGGAATAGGAAAAGACAGTAATGGAGGTGCCGGTAACAATTTTGAACCTCCTTCCTGAAATTGGCATTTTACTGTGGGCAACAGGGTTCCCAGCATTTTTACAACAGAAATTAGGTTGAATGTATTTTTTCCTAAAAGAACAAAAATATCCTATCTATGTATATTCAGAAATCCACATGTTGGAATATGAGAAAAAATACATCAGAATAAAGTAGAAACAATAATCCAAAGGTGTGTTGTCAAACATTTAATTATCTGTCAAAGGGACATTCTAAATTTCACTTCAAAGGCAAAAGAAAAGAGGGTGTCCAGTAATTTGGTCTCTTCACTTGGGTCTCTCAATAACTCAGTCTAAAGATCCACTGTCTAATATAGTAACAAGTGGTTATTGGACGCTAGTACAAATTCCTGTGTACTGTATGAGTAAAACACACACTGGATTCAGAGACTGAAAAAAAAGAACCTAAATGATCTCATTAATATTTTTCATATTGAAACTGAAATGGTAATATTTTGGGTATACTAGATTAAAACATTATTAAAAATCAATCTCATTTGCTTCCTTTTACCTAATGTGATTACTAGAAAATTTAAGATTAGGTATGTCACTCCTATTTGTAGCTCTTACATTACTATTAAACAGTAGTATACAAAATAAATTGAGGAGAATTAAATTACCTTTAAAATCTTTTCTATATCTACAGGTCTGACATTAAGAAACAGCAGACACAAGTTAATAGGTCTCTAATGAGAAACCTGGTGCGTGTCACTCTTTGGTTCTTTCTCCAAACTTTGTCATAAAGGCCCCTCAGGACCTTCTCTTTCTTTTTCCCATGGATCTCTAATAGTCAGGAAGAATGAATGCGTCTATTTATTTGAAAACTTCAAATGGAAGTTCATAAGGCTATCCTGGCAAAATAAAAATATTTCCATCTGGTCATATTCCTTTTAATTTCTTGATAAATTCTCATACAAGCTAATGTCTGTTTTTGATGATTTGTAATGAACAATAAATTTTGGACTGTAGGTTTTCATATCTACTTAAAAGATGACCTTATGACATTTGCCAGTAAATGGATAGAGTGAAATAAGCCAATCTTCAAAAAATAAAGGTCAAATGTTTTCTTTCCTATGCAGAAGCTAACCCACAATAATGGGGAAAGTGTAAGAATAGGAGTTCAGACATCAGCCTGCAGGAACCCAGGCTCACAGTAGGCCCAGGTCCATCCCCTCCACTAGCAGGCACCTACTTGAGCCCAGCCTCCGGCACAGGATTCCCCCTTCTGAACAGCAAATTGCCACGGGAGCCCAGGCCTGACCCAGATCCACCCCACAGGTCCAGGGTAGGTCTGAGTTTTCCCCCTTCCCCACCTGGAGCCTAAGCCTAAACCACCTCCATCTTGGGACACTCTAGTCACCACCATAGCCTTCCACACACAGTAGTCCCTAACTTTTTGACAATAGAAAGGACCCAGAAGCATGTGCATCTCAGAGCAGGCATCCCAAAGAGAGTGTAAGGCCCACTCTTTTAGCCCCATCTCTGTAAGACATTGCTTCCATCTTGGGTCGCTCAACTATTATCTCGAATTACCTCGGTTATTGCCGCCACCACCTTTAGATGCAGTAGCATACATTGAGGGACACCAGCAGGGTCTGGAAACCCAACACCAAGGTGAGGTACAGACAATCTGCACAAGTACTACAAGAATGTAGGGTAGAAACTGTAATATCTCAGATCCACACTGCAAGAAAGGAAGACACACAGACAACATGAAAAAACAAGGGAAGAAAGTGCCCCAAACAAACCAGGACACTATAGTAACAGAAACCATGGACAATGAGATTGATAAAATGTCAGAGAAGGAGTTCAGAAGGTTCATAATTAAAATGATCTGTGAATTAAAGAATGTCCTAAATGAGCAAATACAGGCAAAAATTGATCACTCCAACAATGAGATAAGAGAGCAAATACAGGTAGCAAAAGATTACTTCAGGAGAGAGATAGAGACTCTGAAAAAAAAAACAGTCATAAATCCTCAAAATGAAAGATGCAATAAACCAAATAATAAACTCAATAGAAAGCATAATCAACAGACTAGATCACTTGCAAGAAAATCAGATAATGAAGACAAAGTTGATCACACAGTGAAGATAGTAAGAAACCATGAACAGAACATCCACAAATTATGGGACAGCATCAAAAGACCAAATCTAAGAGTTATTGGGATAGAGGAAGGCACAAAGTTTCAAACCAAAGGAATGCACAATCTCTTCAATGAGATAATATCAGAAAATTTCCCAAGCATGAAAAATGAAT
This sequence comes from Urocitellus parryii, assembly GCF_045843805.1. Taxonomy (NCBI): domain Eukaryota; kingdom Metazoa; phylum Chordata; class Mammalia; order Rodentia; family Sciuridae; genus Urocitellus; species Urocitellus parryii. Next base: position 158,277,038 of record NC_135532.1, read on the forward strand.
TGGAAAACCAAATACAAGAGGCTTACAGGACACCAAATGTACAAAATTATAACAAATCTATACCAAGGCACATTATAATGAAAATGCCTAGCATACAGAATAAGGATAGAATCTTAAAAGCCACAAGAGAGAAGAATCAGATTACATATAGGGGGAGACCAATTTGTATCTCAGCAGATTTTTCAACCCAGACCCTCAAAGCCAAGAAATCAAGGAACAACATATATCAAGTTCTGAAAGAAAATGGATGCCAACCAAGAATCTTATATCCACGATGGAGTATTACTCAGCACTAAAAAATGACAAAATCATGGCATTTGCAAGGAAATGGATGGCATTAACAAATGCCAAATGTTTTCTTTGATATAATGAGAGAAACTAAGAACAGAGCAGGGAGGAAGAGCATGAGAAGAAGATTAACATTAAACAAGGACGAGAGGTGGAAGGGAAAGGGAGAGAGAAGGGAAACTGCATGGAAATGGAAGGAGACCCTCAGGGTTATACAAAATTACATATAAGAGGAAGTGAGGGGAAAGGGAAAAAAACAAGGGGGAGAAATGAATTACAGTAGATGGGGTAGAGAGAGAAAATGGGAGGGGAGGGGAAGGGAGGGGGGATAGTAGAGGATAGAAAAGGCAGCAGAATACAACAGACACTAGTATGGCAGTATGTAAAAACGTGGATGTGTAACCGATGTGATTCTGCAATCTGTACACGGGGGGAAAAATGGGAGTTCATAACCCACTTGAATCAAATGTATGAAATATGATATGTCAAGAGCTATGTAATGTTTTGAACAACTAATAATAAAAATTAAAATTAAAAATCCAATTCTCTTAAAAAAAGAATATTATATCCAGCAAAACTAAGCTTTAGATTCGATGATAAAATAAAAACCTTCCATGATAAACAAATGTTAAAAGAATTTACAACTAGAAAGCCTGCACTACAAGACATCCTCAACAAAATATTCCACAAAGAGGAAATGAAAAACAATGATGAAAATCAGCAGAGGGAGGTATTACACTGAAGGAAAACCTAATCAGAGTAAAAACCAAATCACGTTAAATACCAAAAATTAAACAAAATGGCTGGGAATACAAATCATGTCTCAATACTAACCCTGAATGTTAAAGGCCTAAATTCAGCAGTCAAAAGACATAGACTAGAAGATTGGATTTAAAAAAAAAAAAAAAAGGCCAAACAATATGCTGCCTTCAAGAGACTCATAGGAAAAGACATTCACAGACTGAAGGTGAAGGGTTGGGGAAAATCATACCACTCACATAGGCTGTGGAAGCAAGCAGGGGTTTCTATCCTCATATCAAATAAAGTAGACTTCAAAGTAAAGTCAAAAGGATAAAGATGGACATTACATCTGCTCAAGGGAACCATACACCAACAAGACTTCACAATTATAAATATATATGCCCCAAACAATGGAGCGTCTATGTTCATCAAACAAACTCTTCTCAAGTTCAAGAGTCAAATAGACCACACACAATAATTTTAGGGGACTTTAACACACCTCTTTCATCACTAGATAGATCTTTCAAATAAAAGCTGAACAAAGAGAATATAGAACTCAATAATACAATCAATAACAGACTTTAACTGACATATATAGAATATTTCATCCTTCAACTAGAGAATACACTTTCTTCTCAGCAGCACATGGATCCTTCTCTAAAATAGACCGTATATTATGCTACAAAGCAACTCTTAGCAAATATAAAAAAAGTAGAGCTACTACCCTGAATTCTATCAGATCATTATGGAATGAAATTAAAAATCAATGATAAAATAAGAAATAAAAGCTACTCCAACACCTGGAGACTAAATATGCTACTGAATGAACAGAAGACATCAAGGAGGAGATTAAAAAAATTTTAGAGGTGAATGAGAACACAGATACAGCATATTGAAATCTCTGAGACACTATGAAAGCAATTCTAAGAGAAAAGTTCATTGTATAGAATTTATTCCTTAAAAGAAGAAACAGTCAACAAACAAATGACTTAACATTACATCTCAAAGCCCTAGAAAAAGAACAAATCAACACAAAATCAGTAGAAGACAGGAAATAATTAAAATCAGAGCTCAAATCAATGAAATTGAAACAAAAGAAACAACTGAAAAAAACTGACAGAACAAAAAGTTGGTTCTTTGAAAAAAATAAAATTGACAGACCCTTTGCCATGATAACAAAGTGAAGGAGAGAGAGAACTCAAATTACTAACATACATAATGAAAAAGGAAATATCACAACAGACACTACAGAAATAAAAAAATAATTAGAAATTATTTTGAAAACTTGTACTCCAATAAAGTAGAAAATATCAAAGGCATAGAATAACAAATTTCTAGAGTCATATAATTTGCCCAAATTGAATCAAGATGATATACACAATTTAAACAGATCAATATCAAGTGACAAAATAGGAGACACTATCAGAAGTTTACCAACCAAAAAAAGCCCAGGACCAGATGGATACACAGCCAAGTTATACAAGGCCTTTAAAGAAGACCAGTTTGTATCTCAGCAGATACCAATACTCCTCAACTTATTTCAGAAAATAGAAAAAGAAGGAGCACTTCCAAACTCATTCTATGAGGCCAATATCACCCTGATTCCAAAACCAGGCAAAGATACATCAAAGTAAGAAAACTTCCATCCAATATCCTAATGAACATAGATGTAAAAATTCTCAATAAAATTCTGGAAAATCGAATACAAAAATATATCAAAAAGATCGTGCACCATGATCAAGTGAGATTCATCCCAGGAATGCAAGGTTAGTTCAATGTACAGAAATCAATAAAATAATTCTTCACATCAATAGACTCAAAGATAAGAATCATATAATCATCTCAACAGTCACGGAAACAGCATTTGACAAAATACATCACCCCTTTATGTTCAAAACACTAGAAAAATTAGGGATAACAGGAACCTATCTCAACATCATAAAGGCTATATATGCTAAACTCCAGGCCAACCTCATTCTAAATGGAGAAAAATTGAAGGCATTCCTTCTAAAAACTGGAGCAAGACAGGATGCCCTCTTTCATCACTTCTATTTAACATAGTTCTTGAAACACTGGCCAGAGCAATTAGATGAAAGAATTTAAAGAAAAACACATAGGAAAAGAAGAAGTCAAATTGGCACTATTTGCTGATGATATGATTTCTATTCCTAGAAGACCCTAAAAGTTCCACCAGAAAACGTCTAGAACTAGTAAATGAATACATCAAAGTAGCAGGATATTAAACTAATACCCATAAATCAAAGGCATTTCTGTATATCAGTGACAAATCCTCAGAAAGGGAAACCAGGAAAACTACCCCATTTACAATAGCCTCAAAATAAAATAAAATAAAATAAAATAAAATAGAATACTTGGGAATCAACAAAAGAGGTGAAAGATCTATATAATGGAAATTACAGAACTCTAAAGAAAGAAATCAAAGAAAACCTTAGAAGATGGAAAGATCTACCTTACTCTTAGATAGGCAGAATTAATATTATCAAAATGACCATACTACCAAAAGCACTATACAAATTTAATGCAATTCTGATCAAAATCCCAATGACATTCCTCATAGAAATAGAAAAAGTAATCATGAAATTCATCTGGAAAAATAAGAGACCCAGAATAGTTAAAGCAATCCTTAGCAGGAAGAGTGAAGCAGGTGGCATCATTATACCAGACCTTAAACTATACTACAGAGCAATAGTAACAAAAACAGCATGTATTGGCAACAAAACAGACTTGTAGACCAATGGTACAGAATAGAGGACACAGATTAATCCATAAAACTACAATTATTTTATATTAGACAAAGGCACCAAAAACATGCATTGGAGAAAAGAGAGCCTCTTCAACAAACAGTGCTGGAAAAACTGAAAATCCATAGGCAATATAATTAAATTAAACCCCTATCTCTCACCATGCGCAAAATTCAACTCAAAGTGGATCAGGAACCTAGGAATTAAACCAGAGACTCTGCATCTAATAGAAGAAAAAGTAGGCCCTAATCTCCATTATGTGGGGTTAGGCCCCAACTTCCTTAATAAGACACCTTTGGTGCAAGAATTAAAATAAAAAATAAATAAATGGGATGAACTCAAACTAAAAAGTTTTTTCTCAGCAAAAGAAACAATCTGTGAGGTGAACAGAGAGCCTACATCTTGGGAGCAAATCTTTACCCCTCACACATCAGATAGAGCACTAATCTCTAGGGTATATAAAGAAATCAAAAAGCTAAGCACCAAAAAAAAAAAAAAAAAAACAAATAACCCAATCAACAAATGGGTCATGGAACTGAACAGACACTTCTCAGATGAGGATCTACAATCAATCAACAAATATATGAAAAAATGTTCATAATCACTAGCAATTAGAGAAATACAAATCGAAAGTAATCTAAGATAATTTCGTTAATTAGAAAAAAAGAACAGAAGTTCAGTGAATTAGACAAAGAGAAATGAAGGAAAGGGAAGTGGAATAGGAATAGGACAGTGGAATGAATCTGACATAACTTTTCTATGTTCATATATGAATACACCACAGAGAATATACCGTCATGTACATCCATAAGACTGTGGTCCTAATTAGAAAAAGATATACTCCATGCTTGTATAATTATATCAAAATAGACTCTATTGTCATGTATAACTAAGAATAACCAATAAAAGTAAGAAATAAAAGGGAGTTATGGTATTATAGAACTTCAGAAGTCTTATAACCTGGTAATCCTCAAACACACTGATATCTCTGAATCACTTGGGGAATATCTAAAAAGTATTGATTTCTAAGCTTGCTTTCTGGATATTCTGACTCAGTAGGTCTTGATGAAGCCCAAGATCCTTTATTTTTTGAGAAGCCTTAAGATCCCTTTGAAACTTAGACATGGTTTTGGAACCTGGTCTAGCCCACTTATTTCTATAATTTGTGTAAAATTTATGTGCCAGTTGTAAGGCCCAGGGGCCTCAGACCTGGAACCCGGATGCAAAGTCTCCTAACTGTAGCTCACTGCCACGGTGGAAAGACATTCTCCAGACACACACATTACTCACTCCTCATCAGCCCCAGCCATCAGTATATCTTCTTTGTCAGTTTTAACATCCAATTCTGGTTCTCCACTAAGCAGCAGCTTCAAGTTATAAATAACCAGCAAAGTACCTAGTTAAAAAAAAAAAAGGAGAAAAAGGAGATGTTTGACTTGCCAGTATTTTAAACATACTAAATGCTAGGTATTGTGCTACCATCTCATCCTTGCAATAATTAAATATGCTATAACCAAGCTTCCTTTTGCACTTCGATAAATAATATATTTGACTATATTCCAAAATTCATATCTTATAGCAAACTCTACTCTCTGCCAAAGAATGTTGAGTTGCTACAATATGGTGTTTCTTATTACTAATTCAATTCATTATAAGTCTTTCAAACTTTAGCACTCATCATAATTTGCATTATGAAAAGTGTTAGGAAGTTGAGCCAAGTTTGTATTATAAGCGAAGCTCTCATTGGTGAGCTTGAAATCAATGCATAAGAGAACAAAGGCGAGTTTTGTAATTTGTACAAAGTGTTGCTTTTAGACTCTATTGCTGGTATTGGCAAACTTTTTCTGCAAAGAGACAGACAGTAAATATTTTAGGCTTTACAGGCCATATGGTCTCTGTCACATCTACTCATAACTCCTACTCTGCCACTGTAGCATGAAAGCAGCCACAGAGAAGACATAACTGAATCAGTGTAGTTCTGTTCTATTTATTTAGAGAAACAGGTATGTCACCACCGTTTGCTGACCCCTGCTCTAAGTAACTTTTTATATCAAAGAAGTCCAAATCATTTATAAAGTTGGATCCCTGACAAACCGGGCTGTTGGAAAAATTTCAAAAGAAAGCTAATTATACTTTTTGTTGGTAGAAATAAAAATAGTGGCTAAGAATGTGGACTTTGAAGCTTAACTGCCTGTGTCTAAATACTGAGTCAACCATTTACTACTACAGTAATCTCAGGTAAATTTCTTATTATCTCTAATTTTTCGATACAATGGAGATCACGAGGGACCTACCACATATAGTTGTTCTGAGAATAAAATAACTTAATTTTTAGAAAGCACTTGGGAAAGTATTGAAAAAGAAACTCTTCATTAATGTTTGTATTTCACAATTGGAAGTGAATCACTGTTCTTAAAATATACTGTGTATATATTAATAAAAAGAATACCAACTTAATTGCCATTATTTTTCCGCTGAGACAAAGAGATTTAAAACATCATTTTTAAACAAAATGCCACAGAATGGAGGAGAAATTTTTGAGGTAAATCAAATCAAGTCTGAAATAATTTTAATAAAATTTCATCACAAAAAATACATAAATCGAAGAGTTTCACTGTTTTCCTTAAAGCAAGATATGAGAAATATGGGAATCTGGAGAAAGACTGGCACGGGAAGCATCAGCAAAGATGGTACATTCTACCTGTTGAGCAGAAAGTTGGAGGAGATGGAGAGAATGAGGGAAAATCTGAAAATCCTGTAAAAGAATATCAACAAAGCTCTTGCTAACTCTCAACCACAGAAGCATGGATTCATTATTTTATAAATTTGTAAGTCTTATCAGCCTTGTAACTCATAATCTCAGATGTTGTAATAAGCATCTTGGCTACATGGTGCAAATAACAAATAACTCTGCTGCATGGTACAAGGACTGGGTCATGGCCTGCATCATCCTCTTCTCCTTCAGTTTCACAAAGCTCTGCAAGCACAATGAACTTTCCTCTTTGTGCCAGGGATTTACAGCAACTCCTGTTTCAATTCTCTTAAGACAAAATTCATATGGCTAAAATGAATGGCTGCCCCCATGTGATAATTCACATGAGGTTATTAACATAAAAACATATGTAGAGTGACTTTCATAAAACACTAAAACAAAAACTTCCATCAAATTTCAGAATTCTGTTGATCTTACCACATTTTCCATAGATCACATCAAATTGCTGCATTAATTCAGCTTCATTTTTAAATGGGGAGTATTTATAAATTATAGACAATTCTGTTGAGAATTTTTGTGGATCATCTGTGACAGAGTCTCTGGTTCTTGTCAGCCACGAAGGCATTGGAACTACAACCTGTTTAAAAATAAACAAACACACACACATACACATTGATTTATTATTTTTTTAAGAGAGAGAGAGAATTTTTTAATATTTACTTTCCAGTTTTTGGTGGACACAACATCTTTATTATATTTTTTTAAATGTGGTGCTGAGGATCGAACCCAGCGCCCCGCGCATGCCAGGCGAGCGAGCTACCGCTTGAGCCACATCCCCAGCCCACATTGATTTATTATTAAATACACAAGATCCACCATCTTTTTGTCTTATCCTAGTTTATTCTACTCTTCAAACAAATCATAAAATACAAAGTTAAAAGTTTATTTTCCTCCCGTATTTTAGTTTTATAAAGAAAAGACAGATAACAAATTTGTATACTTGTGGAATGTGCCGACAGATGGAGGCCAACTCCATGCCCTTTTGAAAGATGGATGGAATGGCAGAGGAAACAATAGTATCAGCACTTTGGAAATGGAAAAGCAGATGACAGCATACCAAGAAATACAATCCACAGCCCTTGCCAGAAAAGAGAAGAGTCAACCTGATTTACAATTCAGATTGACAGCATGAAAGCCAGAAGCAGCATCTAGATCCCCATCTGGCAACAGCTCCTCCAAATCCCAGAGCCCCTGGATGCTCACTCTCTGAAGACTGGAACAATGTGTTTCTGGATGAGAAGACACAGAGTTGTTAGGGGAAGCCTATTGAGATTTAAGGGACTGAGTCAAAGTGTACATGCCGGATGTTGAAAATCTCAGCATCTTGTCTCTTCTGCCCCCAGAAGGCTGGCAGCTAGGCCTCCAGGCAGAAGACTGCAATAGTCTTCTCTTACAAATCAGACCAGCTAGGAAGGAAAGACCTAAAGAAAATGACATCAAGAATCCCCCAATAAAATAACCTGTTTAGATCATATCACTGAAACTCCCACACCCTGCTCAATCAGCATTTTGTTGGACTACTTTTTTAAATGTTTAGGAATAACAGCCATCTAAGAAAAGCCTCTAATATGATAAACAGAAACCAGGTCAACAAATAGAAACTAAGTAACTCAGTGGAAATAGAAACCATAAGAGGAGGATGACAATTTTGATTTTTTAAAAAAATTATTAAAATCTTCAGTGCTATAAGAAAAATACTGTATCCACGAAATAAGAATCAGATATCTTTGGAAAAAGATCACTGAGAGAATTTTTAAAAAGACCTCTTAGAAATTAAAAATATAATTATAAAAGGAATTTATGAAAGAATTGGAAAATAAGTGTTGAAAAATCTCCCGGAAAACAAAACTATGAAAGACAGAAAATAGAAGAGAAAAATAAGAAAATCAAAGAACCACTTATAGAAGTCCAAGAGCTAAAAACAGTGGCAAAAGGAGAGTAAAGAGAATATGGATGAAAGAAAATCATCAGTGTTGCAGGGCACAGCGGCATACAACTATAATCGCAACTATTTGGGAGACTGAGGCAAAAGGATCACAAGTTCAAGTCCAGCCTGGGCAACTTAACAAGACCCTCCCTCAAATTAAAAATTTTAAATGTCTGGGGATGTAGTTTAGTGATAGAGCACTCCTGACCTCAGTCCTGAAAGAGGGAGGGAGGGGGAGGGAAATGGGTGAGAGAGAAAGATAAGAAAAGGAAGGAAGGGAGGGAAGGAAGGAGGAAGAGAAATTCATCAGTGTTACAGGAGGTTACCCCAGATTTACAAGGATATGATTTCCAGGTTGAAAAGATTCTGTATGTGCCCAGGACAATGGATATAAAAAGATCAGACAGGTAAAATTCTGAATTCAGAACATTGGGGACAAAGTTGCTTTTGACCTTCAAAAAGTAGAGATTAAGGAATAAAATTAAATGGCTTCAGTTTTCTCAGTAAATTTTGAAGGAACAGTGGTACACGCCTGTAATCCAGCGTCTCAAGAGGCTGATGCAGGAGGATCATGAGTTCAAAGCCAGTAACTTAGTGAGGCCCTAAGCAACTCAGTGAGAGTCTGTCTCAAAATAAAAAATAAAAATGAGCTGGCAATGTGGCTCAGTGGTTAAGCGCCCCAGGGTTCAATCACTGGTACTAAATGAAAAGGTATAAAGATAAAATCTTGAAGGAAAATGAATTTCAGCTCAAAGATGATAACAACCCAAACTATAACTGAGTGTTGGGGAAGAATAACAGCATTCTAAAGTGTGGTGGTCTAAGAAGATCTTGCTTCCCATCCCAAGATAAAATGGCAGACTATGTTACACAAGTTGTGAAAGAAGACATGAGATTTAGGATCTGGGATCTGACAGAGAAGAGATCTGACACCCAGGACCACTGCAAGGGCAGATCCTAGGATGCCTGCTGACCTCCAGCCATGGAGAGCGGGAGTGGGAGCTGCAGCACACGGCAGGGCTCTGAACAGAGGGCATCAGGAAGCTGGAGCTGAGGAGAGCAAGCTAGACTGGGGTTAACCATGCCGTGTAACAGAGAAGCAGGGCAGTTTTCAGCAACAGTGGTGAGTGTCCAGAAAAGAAAGCAGTCAGTCATTCTAGAGAAATAAAAAGTTGTGCACATGAGGAAAAACAAAACAGTTTATGACATGAGCTCCTGTGAATAGTGTATACACAGTCTGAAATGAACACACCGAGCACTGACATAACCAAAGTTAGGAGGGCGCTAGTGAGGTGGAGGGCTGGAAGTCCAGGGGCTACAGGAGCACAGAAGAGAAGGTAGATAGGTTTAAATCCCCTTCCACAGTAGGAGGTTAGTGGAGAACACCTAAATAAAATCAAGTGCAAGCATGCTCCTTAGAGACACGCAGGCAGATCTCAACGAAATCATTTAACACGGTTGGAAGAAGTTGCTTCTGTGGATGCGAAAGTGATGAGTGTTTTTAAGGGTTTTTTTTTTACGAAAAATTGTGCTCTGTATGTGTAATAAGGATTGTAATGCATTCCACTGTTGTCATGTATTTTTAAAAAAAAATAATAAGATCAATTAAAAATGATAAATAAATAAATAAATAAATAAAAACGGAAATGCCTCATTTGGGGAGCTATGACCTCAGCGCTTTAGCCCAAACCCCAGGCTCTTCACAGGTACAGGATTCAACATAACCACTGACAGCACCTCTTTTCCTGATGTCAGGCTCCCTTAAGCCACTCCTTACAACTGACCCTCACCTGTGTTGTCAAGCCCCACCCCACCCTGAGGCAGGCTCAGACCTCTAGCTGGCTTTCAGTGCATCTCCTAGCCCAAGACTGGCTGTGGACCGTTTTTCTCCACACACCAGCCTTTCCAGCTTCGAGCCATGCTCTCTCTATAGAACACTCACTGGCCACTCAAAGCTCTCTCATCCTCCCTCTTTATTACAGTTTTGGACAATTTCATAACACACACACACACTTATTCAACAACGAACGTTCTTTTTATATAGCCTCGTTTTTGTCATTTGTCCAATCACATGTCTACCTTATTTCCCAACAAGACTGAAAGCTTTCTGATGGTCACATGGTCTTCAGCTGGTTTTCTGCCCATCATAGTCTGTCTGGTGCTGAGCACACAGCCACTCCCCAGCACCCATTTGTTGTACTGAATCATAACTGACATTAATAAAATGTTTCTGGGTCAGCAAATGCTGAGTTAAAAGTATGGTCACAAGAATTATGGTTTCAAGTCTATTTTGCATTCAATTTTTTTTTACATTTTGTTTTCTAAGTCTTTGCCCCTAATATTTTATTTATTTTAAAAGCAATAATACATTTATGCCACAAGCAGTAGAAAGATTTTGCAAGCTTCTTCTAGAAATCTCCTTATATGCAAGGAAACCTCTATTTTGGGAGATCTGGACATAAGGAGAGTGAAAATAAAGTTCTTAAGAAAGACTTCCAGGGGCTAGAGATGCTGCTCAGAAGTACAGCACTTGCCTAGCATGTGTGAGACTGTGTCCTGGAATCTCAGCAATGGCTTCCAGTGACCCCCTAAGAGTGCACGGGCACCTTCAGTCATAACAGACTTCACCTCCTGAGAGGATAAATGAAAACAGCATTATTGCCATGGGAATGGAAGAAAAATCCCCAAATCTTACCTCACTAAGACCTTCTCCTTCACAAAATGTCTGAGAGAAAAACACACAGGTCATCGTTTCTTCCTTCTTCGTAAAAAGAATAAAGTCTTTTCCAATTCTCATGGACCCACTGTATCAAAGATAAATAACATAATGATTTATATCTCAAACACTAAACAAAGAAGAAATAAGTGGGCATGGGTTTGTTCTTTTTAGCAATTGGTCTTACTGACCCATCACCAAGAAAGCACAAGTATTATTTCTCAAAGCAGAGACAATGAATTTGAATGGATGCAGCCCCAACTCGTGTTTGAGACATGGCTACTGGGATAATGTTCCATCCAAGGTTCAAAGATCAACCCAGAAGCAGGAACCACTCAGGTACGTACCATGTCCTCACCTCTCACTGAAGCAAACTAAGAAAAAGCTGACACACAACATATTGGCTAAAATGAATGTTGAGAAATAACAGAACATGAAACTCCAAAGTTACTGCTTCAGGAAGTGCCTGCAAGAAGACTCATCTTAATATATGTGAGAATTAGTTTTTTAAATGCTTTAAAGATCCTAGTCACTTATGGGTTGGAGATTCCAAAACAAGACTCCCTCCCAGGACTTATGCTCTTTTTTTTAAAAGCCCTACAGGTTTGCAACTTTCTGTGTTTCCAGTATGAATAACACATGCCCTAAGGGGGAAAATTCTCACCTTTTAAGACCATTGCCATATTGTCCAATGAACTTCAAGGTTGATAACCGTTTCTTGGATGTGCCAAAGTAAATGATGTCTGAAGCTTCCTCTGTAATTGACAAAAGACTATCTTTTAAGGTGCTTAGGAAGACACTTTGACACTACCCTGAGGCCCAGTTGTCAGGACCCCACACATACCACAGGACTTTGGGACAAGTCCACAGCTCTTGGGCAGCCAAAGGTGAAGATTCATGTCAGGACCCATAATCTCTGAGAAGAATCTTTTTTTTTTTTTTCAGTTTTCAAAGCCCAAGTTTAATTTGACAAAGCAAGTCCATTTCTAGATAGGAATCCCATGAAAATTCTCACACAGGTAAAGAGATGGATAGCTATATGAGATTGTTCACAGTCTTATTAGTCATAATAATAAAAACGTGAAAATAATCTTGAACATTTATCCTCAAATATCTATAGTGATTGAATTGAAGAATTTCCATGGATGCTATAGTGCTATGAAAATATCAGAATTACAATAACAATATACTGGAATGGAAAAAGTTTGGTTTGGTTTTCTGGGATTAATTTATGTTAATTTTATATAAGCCTCTTTTAAATTGATGTATCTACTGCAAATCGTGTACTTCAGGATCTTAAAGCAGTTATAATGAAGGAGGTCAGACAGACCATACCCTGTGACCTCACCAGGTAGGGGTAGAGTTTAAAACTCTGAGCCTTGATGTCCTTGTTTTTAAGAGAACTACTGGGGCTGGGGTTGTGGCTCAATGGTAGAATGCTTGCCTAGCATGTGTGAGATACTGGGTTCGATTCTTGGCACCACATACAAATAAATAAAATAAAGGTCCATCAATAGCTAAAAAGTATTTTTTAAAAAGCGATAGAAATGCTAGCACTTCTATCACAATTATTGATGAAGATGAAGAAAACACATTAAATAAGAAGACGTATCTGTGAAACTCTGGGCACACAACTTGGCACTTGATAAGCGTTAAGAGATTATAAGTGTTATAATTATTTGTACTACTAATAATTTCGTCATAAATTTGGTCCTTATCCAGGCCCAGGTGAGACTCAGGACAGAATGGCTTCTGCTTCGACACCACCTAGGTAGGGGAAAATGGCTAACCATCTCAGACCTCCAGAGTCATTCTCCTGATCTCTCCCAGAAGTTCCTAAGTTCTAGAGAGGAATCTTCTGGATTTCAGAATACTCTGATCTCTAGAACCAAGAATATTCTTGTTAGCCTACCTGGACACATGTTTTAGAATTGTCTTGAGGACCCTGTGTCAGGTACAGACATGTTTATAGTTCAGGGGCAACTGGTAGGTGGTGTGTGCTGGACGTTTGATCCTATGTTCTCATGCAGGGATGAGCCTTATGAGGAAGGGATCCATGATAACAATGTTAGCCACTGTTATTGATTGATTGATTGATTGATTGTTATTGATTGGTTGACATTCATTGCTCCTATTTAATATTTATAATAAATCTACAAGAAAGATATTATGATTTGCATTGTGTCATTGTAGGAGAAAGAAATGGAAATACATAGAAAATAAGATAATTTTTGAGAGGATTAAGTGAAAGTAACAAAACCCGGAAAATGTGTTAAAGATTTAACAGGGGTATGGTCTTCAGGGGTAAGGCCACTTTCAGAAGGTTGACGTCTGGGGAGAGATCCAAATGACAAGGGTCCAACCAGGAATGGCTGGAGTGTAATCAGAGCTTGGAAATGAGCAGAACTAGAAAAGGCCAGGAAGGTGGGCAGAGTCAAATAAGCAAGATCTCAGAAGTTAATCTGGAGAGTGTTACTGAATTTTATTCTTATGCAATGGAAAAATCACTGATTCAACAGGATAAATATATAATATTTAAAGAAAGGTTGAGGGCTGAGGTTGTGGCTTAGCGGTAGAGCACTCACCTAGCATGTACAAGGCCCTGGGTTCAATTCTCAGCACCACGTAAAAATAAATAAATAAAAAGGTATTAAAAAAAAAAAAAAAAAAGAAAGGTTGATGTATAGGGAACAGACCATGATGGGAAACACTGGAGGAAAATAAGAAACCAAAATTTGAAAATTTGTGTAGTCATCTTCTATGGGTCAAGCTTTGTTTGAACAACTGGTAAGTTCTATATTCAGTCACCTAAGATAAACTCTTCCTTCAAACTTAATACTTGATTTCCAATATTCATTAAGAAGTGCTTTCTCAATAATACTGTGCTTGTCCTACTACATGCAGATGCTCCTCAATTTTCAATGAAGTTAAATCCATCCCTGCTAAATCCATAATAAATTGAAATATAGAAAGTATAAAATTCATTTAATACTCCTAACACTATCAATACCTCAGCTACACAGTACATGTTGGACTGTGCTACTTTCCCCTTACGATCATGAGGCTGACTTGGGGCTCTGGCTACCTACCATAGACCAGCATCACAAAAGAGTACTCTAGTACAACCTAACAGTTGTACTCTGCTAATCTAAGAAAAGACCCAAATTCAAAGTACAGTTCCTACTGAATGCATATCCCTGCAGTACCATGGTAAAGTCAAAAAATGGTCCTAAGACAGGGACCATCTGTATGTTTACTGAGATATGAGTTCCTTCTGAAGGTCTGAAAATTTGTTTGTGCTTTAATGATTTCTTCATGACCTATATTTTAAAACTGCTTCTTTTTGTAAGGCATTCCCTTAGACCGTATCACATATATTCTGTCATTTATTTTAAGAATTCGGGAAAACACACTTAGCATTCAGGCTAGTAGTGAAAAATAAGACATTTTCAGCATGGTTTTCTTACAGCCTCTTTACCTTCTCATATTTAAACACTGGGGAATCAATAATACTTTAATCAAAATGAACTGAGATAATCAAAATTATTCCAACAAAGTCAGAACAAGAACTGGGTGGGATAGTTGAGCATTTTCTAAGCTTGCTAATAAATATTCTTTGACTATTCAGACCAAGGGGAGACTTCAGATTTGGAAGAAGGTAATTGCTCTACTTTGTATTCTCAGCTTATATCAGCATTGATTATCACCCTTTCCTCAGATGTGCAGCCGACCAGGACATTTCCATAATATATCTCAACTCTCTCAGCATTTTTTAAGCATAGTAGCCAAGACTGTAGCTTGTGATACACAAAGTATTATAAGAATTCAGGAATATGAATACTAAAACTATGCAAAGCTTTTATTAGAGGGAATAAGTTTCCAACAACACAGCATTTGAACACACCTACTATGTGCTGGCTTTGTGGTAGCTTTAAATATCTAAGGATAAGTCATGCAATATATTGTAGATGTCTTTGTTATGATGAGAAAATTTATCTGAAACAACTAAACTTTTGAACATTCAGAGGAAAAAAAATCCATGCAAACTACCAAAGACAAGGGGAAGTGACCTTTTCTTCAGGGTTACAGGGAAAATTTAAAATAGCCTAAAGGCACTGGAAACTGCCTTGGGGCTCTTGCAGACAATAGCTAAAAGAATGGACTAAAACAATCTTAAAGCCCATTCAGATACTAGAGGTAAGATGCTTTGTCTTGCAATCAGTACCATTTGTCTTTCATTTTTCTGACAAAATTTATTTACTTTCACTTTTTTATCTTGATTTCGATGATTGTAATGAATTTACTCTGCC
Organism: Urocitellus parryii; assembly: GCF_045843805.1. NCBI lineage: Eukaryota > Metazoa > Chordata > Mammalia > Rodentia > Sciuridae > Urocitellus > Urocitellus parryii. The sequence continues at coordinate 158,292,555 of NC_135532.1, forward strand.
AGCTGGAATATTTAAACCTGAAAACTTTGACAATAAGTCTGGACTTTATTTTCCCTAATAGCTCCATACCTGTTTTTCAATAGAGAGCTCAATTTATTTTTATTTATTTTATGGGTTTTCAGGCTGTTCCCTTTAACAGCCAGTTAGGTATCTAGATAATTAACTTACCAGGGCTCATGCCACATCCATCATCCAGGAAGCATAACATGAATCCACCCTGCAGTTTTTCATTATCCACTGTAAGAGAAAGCAGTTATTACTAATAAATATTGGGCTTAATTTGTTCGTCAGAAAGTCATGCTGCTCGCATAATTATTCGTCCTTTTCAATTGCAGCCACAGAATGACAGAGTTATGGCACAATGACGAAGCTCAGAATGGAGTCCTGGCTACAGCTTCATAAGAAACTGCAGGGGAAGAACAACCATGCAACAAAGGCTTTACATTAACATAAAACATCTACATGTTAAGGAATTATGTGTGCAGCAGGACATGCCCTGCTCTGGAATTGGACCAATCCCTTCAACTTCAGGTATTTCTTCCTGAGGGGAAGGAAAAAGGGAGATGGCAATGTGACCCCAGGATCCCTCTGTCAAACTGATCGACCTTTATGCCCTTCCACCAAAGCACTGATTCTAAAATAAATCTAGGACATTCTTATTAAATTCATCAGGCTCCCTTCTAAGTAGTTAATTCCCACAAGAGTCTTTTGTGAGTGTTTCTTTGTGGCAGCAAATATTTGCCTCTTGAAAATGCATTTGGGTTTTTGAAAATGGCTAAGTTATCTGAAATCAGTTTTGATAATTAAAAGACACCATTAAATTACATAATATAATCTCTGGCTTTAAAAATGTTAAAGATGGAACTAAAACTAATGAGAATAATTTCAGTGCACAGTTTGTAAACTGACTCTGAAGATAATTTCAAACAGCTGGATATATGAGTTCAAGAACATTCCTTTTTTGATAACTATTATTAAGAAATAATTTTTGCCAATAAACTGCATATGTTTAAAGTACATAATTTGATAAATTTTGACAAATCAGTAACCCATCATCACAATCAAGGCAGTGAACATAGTCATCACCCCAAATGTTTCCTCCTTGCCCTCAGTACTCCCTCCGTTCTTCTGCTTTCATGGCCCCTCACTCTTGTCTCAGGCCCAGGCAATCCATAATCTGCTTTGTCTCCATGGAGTACTTTCTAATACATTTAAGCAAATCTTTCTGTTGAAAGGTTAACTAGAATTCATTCACTCACGTTTAAAAATTAAATAATGTTTAAAATAGCCTATGAATAAATATCTAAAAGACATATCTAAGTGTGTTAGCCCATTTTCTGTTGCTATCGCAAAATACTTGAGGCTGGATAATTTGTGAAGAAAAGAGGTTTATCTCACAATTCTGGAGGTTTGAGACCTCCATGGACTTCAGCTCTGGTGATGGGTTCATGGTAAATGGTGTCACATTGGCAAAAGGCATGTGGGAGCACATGCTAGAGTGATCACATGGAAAAACAGGAAGCCAGAGACCTAGGGGTCAGACTCAGTTTTATTTATATATATATTACCTTTATTTTATTTATTTGCTTTTATGTGGTGCTGAGGATCAAACCCAGTGCCTCACACATGCTAGGCAAGCACTCTACCACTGAGCTACAACCAAAGCCCCTCAGTCTTTTATAACAACCCACTTATGTGAGAATTCACTTACTCTATGAGCCCAGCATTAATCCCTCCCAAGGGCAGTGGTTCGAAGGACCTAACTATCTCCCAGTAGACCCCACTTCTCTGATTTGACCACTTTCTCTATCCCCAGTACTCTGCTTGGTTTAGGAAGACATCATTTTTTTTTTCTGGATTATGAAAACTGTTCCCTAACTTCTATCCCTAAATCAAAGGGTGCAGCCTGTTTGCAGTCATCTGTGCATTTTGCCACTCTCCTGCCAACACCTTCTATGGCTTCCTGTTGCTCTCAAGATAAAACACAAACCACTTAGCAAATGCTTGCCCCTTATGATCTGGCCCTCTCACCTCTCCAGGCCCATCTCCTGTCATTCCTGACCAGCCAATGCTGCCACCCTCCTCTTGCACACAAACACTTCCCTCGAACTAATCCTGAACATCGCAGGTTTTCACAGTTCTCCTAAGAGTCAAGGCGTCACAGGCACTGCCCCCATCTTTCCCATGCCTTCTCCATAGGTGGATGCCTACTGTCCCTGTGGACTGGTTCATAGAAGACTTCTCCTAGGAAGATTTCTTTTGTGCGCACATGTGTGTGTGTGGTGCTAGGGATAGAACCCAGGGCTTTGCACATGCCAGGCAAGCACTCTGCCAACTGAGCTATATCCCCACCCCCTAGAAAGGTTTCTTAACCTTGCAATGTCATTGTGTGCCCAGAATGAATGTTCTCTTCCTAACTTGTGTTTTCCCACTTTCATAGAAAGTTAAAATACCTACTCAGGTGTTTACTTCTCTTCCAGATCAATGGTTCCTTTAGTTTCAGTTACCCCAGAGATAGACAAAATCTATGCATCCTCCACCCATGTAGATATATAATACATTTTCCATGGACCCACGTACAGGGATGTCAACTCCTTAAAAGTGAGCACTGTGTATACTCAGTACTTAGCTCAGTGCCTGGCACGTGGTGAGCACTGAAAAAAATCTATTCGATGCATATCCATCTTTACTAGAATTGATATACAGAGGCATTTAAACACCACAGTGAAACATATTTAGTTTGAATTTTATAGACCTCAAATTACTTGAATGAAACCAACTGGGGAGTAATTCAAGGCCTCGGTAAATCATTTGAAAATTAGTCCAATCTTAGATTAACTATGCATGCCCAGAACAATTCTATTTATGAGTATTAAGCACTGGCCCTCGCTTTTAAAAAATCAATTTTACTAGGTTGAAAGCGATATGAATGATGGTTTTCTGCAATAAAAAATGTTACAATATGAATAGGTAATTTAAAACTGAAAATGATAAATTCAGTTTTTCACAAAATCCGTATAACATAAAGAAAGAACGAGTACCACCTCCATTTTTAATCAGCCTAGATCCTATTTTGTTTGCATATGATAATACTGAGCACTCAGGAAAGTGCAGTGAAATCAGCACTCCCATCCCCTCCTGGAGTCCTGTCACACACCCAGAGTATAGCCTGTGCATTCTAATGAAATTTGTAGTACTTTGTGATTCTGGATGTCTTCCTGGCCCTTGCCAATACTACACATGCTCTGAATGAAGTGTCGCTTACATTCGTCTCTATTCTCAAATTTCCAGGACCCTTGCCCTAATTCAAATTTTCATGAAATCTTGCTTAATTTTCATAGCCACACTCCCTGTGATCCCTGCTTTCATATTCCCTCAGAATACTTTCTATGCTATTACTGGAGTATCTTTCTTTAAAAAGAGAAAAAGAGGACATGTCTACTTAGGGTAACGACACTGTGCAGAATATTCAAGACACTCATCCAATTGTCTCTAACCCTTAGCTCTAGCCAAGGAGCCTAGTCACTCTTTCCTGAATGCTTTTTCTCCACTTATCTCCATGCCTCACTCCCACATCATGCAGGTCTTCAATGGTATTTCACCTATTAAGGGAACCACCCCCTGTGTAAAACTGTATAATCTTCCCATCACTCTCTATTGTCCAAATCTGCTCTTGTTATTTCCCTTTTAATACTTCTTATTGCTGGAATATGATTTATTTGTTCATTTCTTTATTGTCCATCTCTCCCCCAATAGAATGCCTGTTCCATGAGAGCACAGGACATTTTGTTTAATACTCTATCCCCAGCACCTACAATAACAGACACTCAATAAATTGTCATTGAATAAATGAATAAATCCCTCAACTACTCTACCTCCATTCTTTTTCTCAAAATAATTCTTCAGACAAGAATATTTTTCTAGATTATTTGAGAAAAATCACCTCCATATTTCAAACTCTCAATCCATAATATGAACTTAATGTCTTCTTTCTGTTTCCACCATACTCTGATTCTTTCCCAGACAGGACATATTTATATTACGATATACACAAAAGTTCCCTAACTTATGATGGTTTCTAACTTAAAACCTTTTTGACTCTATGATACAAACAAATTAGAAATTATACTTTAAACTTTAAATTTTTAACTTTTCCTGGGCTAGCAATGATCCTGGAATATTATCTCCCAATACTGGGTAGCAGCAGAAAGCCATGGTCTCCAGTCAGCCACACAATTTCAGGATTAAAACAAATCAATACTCTACAGAATCCTGTGTGGCTAAGCTTTGGTGTTCAGGAGCTTGGATGTATTAAATGCATTTTTAACTCACGGTATTTTCAACTTACAGTGGGTTTCCACTGGAAGTCAAGGAGCATCTGTAACTGAATATGAAAGGAAAGGCTAGTTTTCCCCCATGAAGGAGGCCCACTCTTTCTCTGACTCATTTTTCCCCTGTCAATATAGACTCCCTCCTTTTATTGGTCCCTGAGGGAAGAAGTCCTGGTGAGGCTCAATTCAAACCCCTTTTCCTCTTGGGAGAGAGCTGCCTACAGACAGCCTGAAGTCTGCTCCCTTCGTCCCAGAGTGGACCAGTCTGGGATGGAAGCTGATTCCACAGCTGTGAGCAGCCCCATCCTGGAACCTTCACTCTGTCATGAAAGCCAGACACTCCAACCTAACATCTATCAGCGATGGAGGATGATTCTTGCATTTATTTCTCAAACTTTTCAGGACTTGGAGAGTAGAAGAAGGAAAAGAGTGTCATTTATTGTTTCCTCAGATACCTCAAGGCATCCACATCTATCTCCTTCATGAACCATGGCACTCATCTGGCTCAGAATCCTAAATGTACAGAAAAGCAAACAGAACTGAGTTGCTTTTTCAGTGCCGACATGGATTAACATCATGGACAATATCCTCTCACTTGTGATCAATTACCAATATAACAGAGCAGCTGACAGAATCAGGGTAGAGAAGCGGTGTTAGCATTAGGGGCAATTTTCTGGGTGGCACTGAGTACATACAGTGCAGGATCGCAGAACCTACTGTCACTGGCATCATATTAAATGAGATTAATAAGTGCAATAAAAACTTAGAACTACAAAATGAAGCCAATGAAGAAAACATTTGGTTTGAATTTTGCAGCACTAAAATATTCATACTGCACATTCACTTGTGCATTTTAAAACTATGATAAGTTGAAAATAATGTTTGCTTAATTATGAATAACCATTAAGTTAATCTGCTTTTTAAAAGAAAACTGTTTCTCACAGCAAACAAATCTACAGCTCCAAACCACTCTGGTTCTTTCACAAAACTCTGGAAGGCCTAATTTTGTAAATGGGTCTTCTAATAAAAGAACAATTTGACTCTTAGGGTGTACTTTTCCCGACCTGGCTCCCCATAGGGTTCCTGCGTTCACAAAGCACTTAGATTACATTAAAATCTATAGAATGTGACTCAATTCCATGAAATACAATACATGCAAAATAGCTACAAGCTTTTCCCTTAGAAAAAGAAGGAAAAAGAAGAAAGGAAGTCTACTCACCTGAAAACACATCAAGTCTTGCAGCCCCTGAATCTCTGAAAACAATATAAAAATATCACAGCTTCAACTGAAATTATGTTTAAAAAATTACATTAATCTAACTTGCTTATGTGAGGTATAACCTACTGTCAGATATCAAACAATACAAAAAGCCACTTAAATTGCTTCAAAATCAATTACTATAATGTTTCACTGTGCATTTATATACTAACAACTATCATCACTGATGATTTGAGAATATTACAAAAGCTAAAACTCAGAAATTTAAAAAAAGAGATGGAATCTAGTGGTAGTTACACAAAAAGCTCATTAGAATGAACATGAATTTTGTATTTTTAAAAAAAACTGGCCAAAGAATGATCCAGAAGTCATAGAATGGTTTTCATGATATGTTTCATAGGTATGAGATAAAGGAGGTATAGCTAATGAGGAAGAAAGTGTGGCAGGGAAGGATGGTAGATCCTTTTAGAAAGGGAAGCTCGGTAAGATAACGAGTGCAACTCTGATGGGGAAACTTGAGTCTTTCCCCAAATTTCCTTTAGTCCCAAGCTAAAACTATCCCAAACAAATTTGAGTAGTAACACTGTATTTGCCCTATGACCCTAGAAGTTAGTTCTTTATAAATCGTTCCTCTAGTCAGTTGATGCTTCTAAGTCCTCCTTACACAGAAGTTCTAGAGCTACCACTGCCATTTCTAGAGCATTTCACGTCTCAACTAAACATTAAATGAAGTCTTTTTGAAAATTCTCTTCTAATCCTTACCACAATCCCATGACATGCATGTATCAATATCTCTATTATGAAATTATGCTTTGTACAAAGTACCACATTGTATAGTATGTGCTCAGTAAATGCCAATATATGGAAAAGAAAGTTTATAAAGAAATAGTTTCTTTTTACAGTTGAGGCATAACATAAGGACTCACCTTTTTATCATATTAAGACACTTTATAATGTCCTTTGTGTTTCAGCCCTAGATACTTGCTTTTTGAATAGCTAAGGTATTAGAAGGAGGACCCTAATCATCCATTCCTATACCATCACATTTTTTCTCCTCTCTGCAATATTTTTAATATCTTTCAGTTATAATTTTCACAACTACAGGGTATCACCAAAATTTTGAATACAATAATATTTGAAAATTCTTAAAATAACACATAAGACCAACTGAGCATCTTGAATAAGTCTGCAAAATAATTTCATTTGCTGTCAAATACTAGCATCTAAGCAGTGGCAGAGAACTGAGGTATCCACAGAAGACGGAAAAACTGAGAGGTTCAAGCTGTTGGGGTAACACTGGTCCTGAGACATACCTGAAGGCATAGGCTGGTCCCACCAAAGCCCCAGCTCCTCCTCTAGCCCTGATCCTAGAGGAGTGTACTCTCAAGGATGCTTCTCCTTCTCATCTTTCAGGAAATATAGGGGACCCGATTTTGTATGTGGTGCCTCTTGTGTCTTAAACCTTACAATTACCTTTTCTCTTCCTTTTGTTTCTGAACACTGTGTAAACTTTCACTATGAGACAAACAAACATGAGACAAGCTAAACCTGGTCAAGGGGCTGCTAGTTTACAAATGCTGCTCCAAGAATTGCTTTATTGATCACATTTCTCTCCTTCCTTCAAGTCCAAAGTTAATCTTTCTTCTCCAGTCACCCAATCACCCCAACCATGTAAAGTGTTCCCATTGTTCTACTACGTGCTGATTTCCTGTGCCTTGTAGAATGAATGAATGAATGAATGAAACAATTCAGAGGAGAAAAGACAGATGGCGCTGTGGACAAATGTGCTCTTTGAGAACAAGTTGCTGAAAAGGAGCACTGGGAAAGGTAGGAAAGCCTTGCTTCAGAAACAACAGCAGCCACTCTTATCTCCCACAAAGAAACTAACCATGAGTGTTCATCTGCCCGGGCCCTTTCCCTGTGAGCTCCTTCTAATTTGCTTGGGTTCAAGGCTCCCTGACCAATCAACTTTATGCTTTTTCTCCTTTTTCCTTCCCTTTTTGTGATTGCATTATCCCTACAGAGTGTTTCATAAAAGGAGGAACTAGTAATTTTTTACCTAGCAATGGGCACAGTGCTGGGTAGAAATTCGTGGATGGTTGGTTAACTGACCACACCCTGTCAGAAAGGGCATTTCCCTTTGAAAGCCAAAAATGGAGGACAAACACGAAAAGCTAACATATGCTATAAACCAACCAGTGGCAGAAATTTAAGTGCCCCTACTGGGATCTCTGATCTAACAATGGCACACTATTTTCTAGATAGACTTTGCTTTCTGCAGAGAAGGGACAAAAAAAAAAAAAAAAAAAAAAAAAAAAAATCTGTGCAACAGTGAAGTACAAGTATAAAAACCATCAAAGGCCATATTCAGTTTAGCTAGATAACTGAGTCCCTCCCAATTCTCCACACATCTATTATTGAGTGGAACTAAAATTATTAAAGAGGTTCTTTAAACCTCCATTCCTTTGTCAGAGACAGTGAAATAGGGTACTGGGGTTCTGTAGCCAAATGGTACAAATCTGAACTCTATCTCTGCCAAAGAGTAATTATAGAACTTTGAATAAATCATCTAACTTCTCTATGCACAGATTTCCACGTATGTAAAACTAGGGTAATGATTCCCCCCTCAGGGTGATGTCATAGGACGAATGAGGGAACACTGCGCATGTCACTCACATAGGTGGAGGAGAACAGTTAGCCGTTTTCTGACTAACCACACAATTCACCTCAAGGCAGACTTCAATAAAGGCTAAACCCAAATGTCATTTCTCAAGACAAAGTGTACACTGATCTGTAACTGAAGAAACATCCAAATGTCTACTATTACATGGCTATCAACACTAACGCAGTTTGCCTTCATTTCTAGTTTAATCATAAAGGCAAATTAAACAAAGGTGACTAATTCCTTCTTTCATCTGTTCTTTTTCCCATAGTATTTTGTTTATGCTGGAAATTGTTATGGTTGTTCATGTGAAGTGTCTCCCAAAAGCTCACGTGTGAGACAATGCAAGAAGGTTCAGAGGAGAAATGATTGGGTTGTGAGAGTCTTAATCCAATCAATGAATTAATCCCTTGATAGGGATTAACTGAGTGGTAACTGAAGGCAAGTGGGGTGTGGTTGGAGGAAATGGTTCATTGGAGGCATGGCTATGGGGTATACATCTTGTATTTGGAGAGTGGAGTCTCTGTGCTTTCTGATCATCTTGTGAGCTGGTTCCCTCTGACACAGTCTTCTGCCATGATATCCTTCCTCACCTTGACGTATGAGTAGTAGAGCCTGCTGCTGTGGATTGACCTCTGAGATTTCGAGCCTCTAAATAAACCTTTACTCCTCTACTATGTTCTGGTGGGGTTCCTCAGTCACAGCAGCAGAAAAAAAAAAAAAAAAAAGCTGACTAAAACAGAAATCGAGCAAAACATTCTAAATGGGGGAAAATGACAGTATATCTTTATCTTCAAAGATAACTGGACTAGATTTATGTCATGGAATTCCAACAACAGCCTTTGTTCATAGGTAAACCTACCTGGCATTGTCCAGCAATTCAGCCAGAGCTCCAAAAAGGAAACTGTGGGTTGTGCTGATGAGAAGAGAGAAAGGGAAAACAGGAAGTTAAATCAGGGCAAACTTAAGACACTCAACACACAAATGTTCCCCAGTTCTAGACAACCAATGTTGAATTTTTTCCAGAAATAGTGTGCTTAGCGTGGCCAAGATTCTGAAGGACATACTATATCATAAAGCCAAGGTAAGATCTCATTTGCAAAGTATGTTGTTTACTTCTAATATAATGAAGACTATTGAGGATCTTACTGTTGCAGGAACAAACTTTCATGTTTTAAACTTTCTTTACAAGTACATATTCAAGTACTATTTCTAAAGAAGTTTCATTAAAATTGTATTACTTAATACCAAATAAATAATGAGCAATATTGATCAAGAGCTTAATCTACTAAAAAGCCACAGGGTTCCATTGGTTGGCTAAGAAATTGGCAGGAGGCTGCTGTTCACCCTACCAATCTCCATATCTCTGTAGAAGCTTTCCAGCTATGAAAAGCCTACTCTTTAAATGACCTTATGGATTACATGTAGTCCCTTGCTCCTGTACCCCTCAGTACCAGTTGCTTGGTGAAAGAACATGGTGAACAGCCTGCACTACTCATGACACTTGGAAGGCTAAAGGGATATCTGTGGGTGAATAGGTTGCTTTCAGCGGTTCCAAGTTTGCTTTTCCTTTTCTGATGTGGCTATTTCAATTAGCAACCTTATCATGGCATCAAGGGAAAATTCAAAATTCAATATTTGCACTTTCCTTTTTATGTTTAGTAAGCAGGTTGCAAAAGCAAGAAACCCATTTACCATTTGTATAAGAGAAAGCATCAACTTCAATGTCTAAATCTCCAGACACCTCAGGACGTAAGACAACACCTTAAATTAAAATTTATTTTAAAAATTACATTTCTCTCTCTCTCTCTCTCTCTCTCTCTCTCTCTCTCTCTCTCTGTGTGTGTGTGTGTACATGCATGTGTCTTCATTTGGGGGGATTTTAAACTTTAAACAGATACTAATGAAAGGTCTCTTGAGTATGGTCAGCTTTAAAGTTTATTAAAAAAAATCTAAAAATTACTAAATAATGCTTTTGTTTAAAAAAATGTTCTTCTCTCTCTCTCTCTCTCTCTCTCTCTCTCTCTCACACACACACACACACACACACACACACACAAAGCTGGTATAAAAATCTTATACTCTATAAAAGAGAATATAAGTGACATGTTTTATAAAATCAGCACTTTAAGCCACAGCCCTTCTAGTGAATTTAAAATTTGTATACTGAATGACTCAGTACACAACAATTCGATATATACATATCCTTTGTGAAAGTCATTGTAATAACTAAGACCAAAAATGCCATATGAGTTTTTGTATTAGTTCATTCAAGAGTTTTTGTAACTACCCACCTTGTAACCATTTGTACAGGTAGGGTCTTTGCTACCTTGGAGATCAAGGTGGTGGGGTATGTAAAAAACACAAGTAAATGCACAATGATGACCTCACAGGTGGTGGTTAAATACTTTCTTCACAGCAATAATGGGACAGAGTAATTGCTGGGGGAGGGCAGGGTGCCCAGGGAAACCTCTCTTGATAGAAGACATTTAAACTGATCTTTGAAGGATGAGAACCTGGTCTCTTGCAGGGACAGAGTGAAAACCTTCCAGCAAGAACAGGAGATGCAAAGATGCAAGGCCCTGGTAGCACGTGCAAGGCCCTAGGTTCAATCCTCAGCACCACATAAAAATAAATAAATAAAATAAAGCTATTGCGTCCAACTACAAGTAAAAAATAAATTTAAAAAAAAAAAAGAAAGAAAAAGGTTGTGTGGAGGGTGGTCTAGAAGACATGGTGGTGGATTCCCCTAAGGTCAATGGCAGTGGAGTCAAAGAGAAATGGATGAATGTAAGACACATTTAGAGAAAGCATACCCTTGGTAGGCGGAATGCCCACTGAAGCAAAGCAGATATTTTAAAAATACTTCTCTTTTATACATGGAAGTCTCAAACCAACATTTATCTGAACAGCTGAGAAGATGTCAATTTGTACCTGATTTTTTGTTGCTTCATGCAGCTGTCTTTTTTAAAAGGTATTATTTTTAATATTAATATTCACCAATTGAAAAGGGGCTGGAGAGGCCCATGGTCTATACCTGCAATTCCAGCAACTCGGGAGGCTGAGGCAGAAGGATCACAAGTTGAAGGCCAGCCTAGGCAGTTTAGCAAGACCATGTCTCAAAGTTCAAAATATATATATAAAGGGCTGGAACATAGCTCAGTGGCAGGACTATGTTCCCTGTGTTCAATACCCAGTATCTCAAAAAAAGAAAAAAAAAGAGGAGGAGAGAGGCTGGAGAAGTGTGCATCACAGAGTGGTTCAGGGGAGAGGGAAGCTGGAAAGTAATAGCTGCAGAAATGATACAAAATGGAGACTGAGTAACTTTCCCAAAATAAAGTTCACAGTCATTCCAGTACTGGACTTATGGTTTTTCTTAAAATCACTCAGAACTGCTATTTCTTCATTTTTCTTCTACTCCAGCCACCTTTTAAGTATTTATTCCACCATCACCAGCTAGAAGTCATTCTCCAAAGAGATATAAAAACTAAATATTACTGGATACTGCTTGTTTTACTCTATTATCTTAAAATTACACAGTTTGTCCCACATAACAAGGCTGGCATTCCCTGGCCTTCTTTATTCCTCCATTTCTGTGGTTTCTACTTTGATACATCCATTCTATCAGCTGCTACTTTTAGTAAACACAAATTACTAAAAGATTCCCAAACACTGACATACCACTGTGGAATTACACAGCACTCATCACTATACTTTGCACTATTAGAACCAACAAATGACATGGAATATTCCCATCACCTGCCTCTACAATCTGAGCACAGCAGTTCCCCCTTATCCAGGGTTTCACTTTCTGTGGTTTTAGTTGTTACTGGTCAATCTCCATCCAAAAATATTCCATGGAAAGTTCCAGAAATAAACAATTCATAATTTAAGTATGTTGCTGAAATTGTTCTATTTTATCATTAGTGATTGTTCATCTCTTTTTGTACCTAATTTATAAATTTATCACGGTTCAGTATGACTCCCAATTTCAGGCATCCACTAGGGGGCCTTGGGACAGCACTCCCATGAACAGTGTATCCCAAATAACGCCTGGTGAGAAGCCCAAAAAGGCATCTGGGCCTGGAAAGAGCAGAAAAAGTGCCAGAATAACAGATGAAAAGTGAGATTCCTATCTTCACAGAGGTTTCTGGAAACCTCAGGAGACCAAAGAGGTTGAAATCAATGAATGCAAATTACTGTGTTTGAAAGGTAACTTGGATCTTTACATTGTGGTGGGGGTCAGACTGCAGCAGGCAGAATTGGTAGAATTAAGCGTCCTGCTGACCAATACTTAAATAGTTTCGTTCAAAGATAAGTGTGAAGCCTTTCTACCACTTGGTGTTAATTGAAGAATATCAACATCTTTATCCCTTGCTCAATGATTTAGAAACACATATACAACACAAATAAAAAAATCCATAAATCAACCACACCAAGTTCTTTTGGTTTTTCAATCAGGTATTTGATTCCGACAGGGACAAAACTTTTCCCCACTGCGTGGAGACCCTACCCCTCTCCGACCCCAGCTAGGCACTCACGAGTTGGCATGGATGAAATCCAGATGGAGTTGGGCCCGACGCAACGTAGCATACTTGTGGCTCATGTCCTCGAACGCGACCTGCGCAGCCCGAGGGACAGCGACGCCTGACCGCAGCTGTTCGCCAAGTCCTTGCCCACGCCCACGCCCACGCGCGGATCAGCGGGTGGGCAAACACCAGCGCCCCCCGTGGCCGCGGCGCAAAGCTCACCCTGCGCAGTGGATTCAGGTATCTGGCCAGGTTCTTAGTTTCTTGGTCTTGAGTCCTTTGTTTGGAAAATAAGGCATCAGAGTTAGGTCCCTTCTCAGGAATTGAGATTTTTATAACCTTCCTAGACAGTTGTTCTTCTTGCTGTCCCTTTCAGTCATTCTCTGGTTGGAAATTGTGGGATTAAAATTTGATCAGAAATTACACACACACACACACACACACACACACACACGAACGTAGAGAATCTGCTTTGTGTTGCAGAAAACTAAAATTTTGTGAGCTCCTGTTGGATAAATAGGCAGTTTCTCTTTGCTTGTGCAGTCGGCTTACCCTACTGTGCCTTTTGAGTTTAATCATGCTTCTGCCATTTGGAAGAAAGAAAAGGAAAAAAAGAGATAAACCAGAAAGAAAAGCTGAAGACAATGAGAACAGAATTTGAACTTAGCTGCAATGTGGAGGCTTGTCTGTCCCTCTATGAGAACAGCTGTTCCCATCTGCATGGGTCACTAAATCTTCACCTGTTGGTTGACATTCAACTATTTGATGCGTTGACTTGGCTCAAGGACTAGACATTCAGTAATGTTCCAAAAGACATAACTGGACAGGTGCAAGGTGGAGAGAGGCCTCTTTCCACCTTGTAGCTATCCACATTTTTTTAAAACTCTACTCTGAGTCACCAAAATCCAAGCTGAAATAGAATTTGTCAAAGATGCTAAATGGAAAGATCCTATTTGGGATGGGAAAATAGTTGACCTAGCCAACCTCTAAAAAGAGGTCAAACTCTGATTCAATGTCTATAACTATTTGATTGAGGATTGAACCGGGCCGCACGCATGCCAGGCAAGCACGCTACCGCTTGAGCCACATCCCCAGCCCCACAGGATAGTCTTAAAGTCAGAAAGAAGCATCTATTTTACAGGGAACTTGAACTAGATGTGTTTGTGATTTCGGGCTTCATACAGGCAAGAAAGCTCTCAGAAAAGAAAAAAAATGTTAAATTTGGAGGAGTCATTCTACTTCAAAAGAGAGAAATTTATCAGCTACTACATTTATAGGAATCAGGAGAGGAAGAGAGAATTTGAATGGCAACCCAAAGGAACATGATGTTCTACTTTAATTTGAAGACTGGAAGTAAACATAAACATTTCAAGTAATTTTCCTGATTGCATTTTTGTTTTTAACAGTGGCTGCTATGGTGGTGTTTTGATAGCAAAATTCTCATTACTAAGCAACTTAAGCTATCTTTCCAATTTTTTTTCCATGGAACTTCACAAATATGATATTTTATTTTCATTTTATGGGCAAGAAAAGCTTGACAAGCCTCTTCTGGATTTATTTTATAACCCCAGTTTCCAGCTGCTATCTCAAAGCAATTTGCTTCTGGGAGGGCACCAGAGCCACCAGCCTGTAATTAGTAGAGGTTGTAATATCTAATTTCTACCAAAGGGAAGGATGTGATTATACCAGAAGCACTCCTTCTAATAATCTGAACAGAGCCTTCCTACCGCATGTGGCCAGCCCCAAAGCACTAGGCAGTATGGGTTGGCCTGGTTGACAGACACTGAGGAGAATCCACTAGATTATGCTTAAAAAAGAGGCAGGAGAGTCACTGCACAAATCCACCAAAAGCCTTTTCCCCTTCCCTATTTCAGCTCTGTTCAGCCACTCTCCCATCAAAAAAGACAAACTCACTCCTCTTCAAGATGTGCTTTTGGGATTTCTTGTTTGACTCACCTCCCTCAAGATTCATTTCAACATTATTTCATGACAAAAATACTACATTAATGACAGGGAGGGAAAATTAAAATGAGAATGCCCTTTGATCATCATATGGTTGATCCTGATTCTAAGGAGAGTCAATTTGGGATAAGAGACTCTTCAGTTCTTCCTAACTAAACATTTCAGATTTGCAACACACACACATTCTAGTCATAAATAATGGCTTAAACTTTTCAAACCACGCTTTCCCTTTTATTGACATAAGTATGAACCAACATTTCATTACTCTTCATATTTAAATTGAGATAAAGTTTATAAATATGAAAATTTAGTGTTTGAATCTACCAACTATCTGCACTGGTATGCCATATACCTAGCACTAGAATTAAATAATAATCTTAGCATATTGTAATAAACACAGAAAGTGAATGCTATTAAATTGTTGATGTTTGAAAGAGACCAGTGATGCTCAATTGAGAAGAGTAAAATGTCTCTGAAAGCAACATATGACCTTCCTGCTCATTTTATTGCATTCATGCAAGACTGAGTGTGGGTAATGTGTTTTCCTCTCTTCTAATTTATTCCATGTACCACAATGGTGAGGTTTTCATTACACCCAGGTATGCGGCAGAGTGATAAGTACCTCTGGAGACTTGGAAAATATGAGGCCTAGAGCTTTCCAAAAGAATGCCACAAGTACTGCGTGATTTTGAAAATATGGTTGCCTTCCAGTCAGATAATCCAACAGTCATTCCCAACTCTTTTCTCTCCTTCACAAAGGAAAACTTGCTGAAAACTTATATTCCTGGACTTTTGTAGTAAGGGATGGCCACTAGGATATCATAAATGAAATAGAAGCAAAAGTCATTTACTAAGTGGCTTGTAGGAAGGCCTTTGCTCTCCTGATAAAGGCACACACAGGGCTGGCTCCGAGTCCCTTCTTTCTATCTTGAAAACAAGCACAATACCTGGATCTTTGGTTGTCATTTGCATCCATGAGGGAAAAGTCAAGAGAGTCATATGAAGGCATCCCAAACCTTTCTGAATTACTAACCCAAAGTTCCAGGTTTTTCGTAATGAAACAATATTTAAAATTAATCCTTATTTAAGTCATTAGAATTGTATTTTCCTGTACCTACAGCCCAAACTATTTCTGAGAGAGGCAAACCATCATTCCCCCCCAAAAAAACATAGTTTCTTTCCATCAATTCTGACATCAGCAGAGGAGTATTTATTATGGAGTGTGATGTTTAGGTATTCTCTTTCCCATACTGGTGAATGTGTGGTGGCAGAGAGGAAGGAAGATATTGTAGACAGGAGCAGCCTTCAGAACAAGAAGGTAGAGAACGATACATAACATAGTTGCACAAAGTGTAACAACTAGAATCATTAGACTGAATTACAGGAGAGCCTGAGACCAGGTTGGCCAGGAAAGAATAAGAGTGTTAGAAAAGGGATTTGTGTCTCAGGGTGAATTTCATGTTTAGTGTGATACATAATTTACAGTCATTATTGGCTCATTCAGTGAATCAGTCATTTATTTGAAGAAAGTCCACTGTGTCCATAAGAATTTAAAAATAGAAACACCTTGTTCTTACTTTCAAAGCAGTTATAGTTTAATAGAAACAAATCATATCAGGATTCAGTGTAGGAAAAAAAAAAAACATTGTAGGTATGTAAGGTGCAAAGAGATAAAATACAGGGAAGCACAAAACCTCTGGGAGGGAATAAGCGCCCAAATGAGGGACCCACCACTGGACAGTTGAACTCAGACTCCCATCAGGAAGCAGCAGAGTAGAAGGCAGCAGTCTGCTGATTCCACTGCTGGAGCTTCTTCACTTCCTGGGGAGGAAACTTATTGGTGATGGACAGCAAAATTTGGCCATTGCCTTTCAACACTCCTTTCTGTGTCCTGCATGTGGGCAGCAAAGCACCAAAAAAGAAAGAGAAGGAGAGATAGCACTGAAGTAAAGGAAAAGGGGAAAATGCATCCAATGTCTTCTCACAGAAGTTGGTACAACCATAATTGATAGGATTTAGATGGTACTAAGGCATCCAAATGCAGTTTCTAGCTTTTCAATCTCTCTAATCAGATCAGAGAGAAAGTGCAAGGAGACTAAGGGAGGCAATACGCAATTTCTTCCACACTGATGGGCTTTTTTAAGACATCAATTAGTGCATTACGGTGTTATAGGTCCTTTGAGAGAAGTCGGGCTTCAAGCAGAGAGGTGCTTTATAGTTGTAATGAAATTGGAACCATGCCTTGAAAGATGAATTTACACTAGTTAGGTAAATAGAATTGGGATTGCCATTTTAGGTAGAGGGCTCAGTTGAAAACAAGGGAAAACATGAGTCTGCCTGGGAATTCAGTAAGTAGCTAAATCATGTCTGGAGCATGGGGTACAGAGTAGGGTAGGAACAGAGGGGTGCAAGTTTAGAGAGGTCTAGAAAGGAAGTGGAAGTCAGATCATGGGACAGGGGAGTCTGACTATCAGTCAAGCAAGCATTCTGAAATGGGGATTGTTACAATTTGGTTCTGGAATTCCCCCCCAAAAAATATCATGCATTAAAGTCTTGGCTCCCAGAGTAGCAATATTCAGAGGTGGAGCTCTTGGGAAGTGATTAGATCATAAGAGCTCTGACCTCATACATGGATTAATCCATGGATAGCAGAATGGACTATTGGGAAGCCATAGAAAGTGTAGGTAGGTGGGACAGGGTGGGAGGAATTAAGTTGCTGTGGGGGGGCAGGTGCCTTGGAAGGGTATTCCTTGTTTCTGGACTCTCTCCTGTCTTCTTCCTGGCTATCATGAGCTGAGCAACTTTCTTCCACCACACCCTTCCGACATGACATTCTGCCTCACTCACTTCAGGCCCAAAGCTGACCATTGCCTGAAGTACCTGAAACCATGAGCCAAAATAGATCTTTCTTCCTTTAAATTGTTTTGCTCAGGTGTTGGTAACAGCAACAAAAAGCTGACTAACAGAGGGATCAGCAGACAGTAGTAATTATATGGGCAGAATACAAATTTGGGTGGCTTGATACAGTTATTTTGGGGTCTGAGGAAAGCAGAAAAGAAAAAAGGGCAAAGGTGACTCTATGCTCTTAAGCTTTAAATCCTGGCATTGTAGGTGAGAATATTGGGCAAGTCACAAAAAAAAAAAATTATCAAACTGAGAATTAGAAGAGCATGAGTTCATTTTTGGTGTGGCAGGATTTAGCATTAAACAGCACAACCAAGTAGTAGAAAATTGTCAATTCAGTTAAAATAAATATATAGATTTTCTGTCTTCCATGGAAGTAGCTAACAATAGGCTGTCATTTTTCAATGAAATATAATTTTGAGCTATGGAAAGTGTTAGTAAAGTTATTGAGCCTTGTATGCCTCTGAAGTAAAAAGCTAAGACACTCACAGAAATCAAAGAATCCAGTTAAAGATACCAGGAGATAGATAGAAACAGAGGTAAATAGATGGAGAAATGCAAACTTTGTGGATATAAGTTAGTATTTTTCAAAATTGGCCAAAAATATGTAAAGAAAAATTTCTTCACAGAACCCCCAGTTAGATACTGATGTCCAATGCTGAACTGAGATGGTATGTCTTGACTTCCAAGAATTATGCTCCATCTTCCATCTGAAAAGACAATACAGGGGTTTTGATAATTGTATTTCCCAGGATTTGTCCATGGGAAATGAAGGGAAAATAATGTGTCCAAATCTCAATCAAATTTACTTCTTCTTTTCAGCATAACCCTTTTAAGAACCATTGCAAATAGCCAACTGTGAAGCATTACTAGAATGCAAATTGATAAAACAAGACACATTGAACTTTGGGGCACTACGTAATAAAAGTTGCTTTAAAAAGTTCAAAGGTGGGAAAAAACCCTCACGCATGTAAGCAAGATCTGCATGTTGACCTTTGAGCTCAGCACTTATGGACACGGAATGAATCACTGGTAATTCCAAGAGGAAAGATAAGCACATTTTTCCTGCTGTAGCAAAAAGAAATATCTCTTTAAATTTCTTTCCTAACTCAAATTGCAGAACTTTTAAATGAATCAAATTGTCCTGTATGTTCTTCAAAGGATACTTTTCTGTCTGGGAAAATTATTTACCCATAATTATATTATCTTAACCTCATATCATACCACAACAACATCTAGAAAAACGCCTGGTTTATTGTAGACATTCAAATAAACTATTGTTTTAATAAAATTGCTCACTGGTTGTTTCTTACTATTGTCACATCACTCCCATGTCCAATTGCCAGAACTCTGTCACTGGAGATAAGCTCAAAGCCTGTTCTAACAAAAGAACTGCAGAGCAGGCTTGGTGTTTGTGTGTAACCAAAGCTACATAACACTTTTTGGGAATAGCTTTTTGTTCGATGTATTATATTGTTGAGTTTTAATTACCTCTGTGCCACCATAATTATCATATGACAATAAAGTAAAAAAAAAAAAAATACAACATATAAAGGAAAGGAGCCTGTGACGTGATGTCAGGGACCACCTACCTTCTTCGGCCCAACACTCCATCTTTTTATTTGTAGCCTGAAATTTCTTCAATGAGGCATGAAGCCTTTCATTTCACTTGGGAGAAAAATGATAGGTTGTGACAGAGAATTGCTGAGCGTGGACTGAATGTGGCAGTAAGTAGTTTTTGAAGTTCCGAGTCAGAAGCTGATGTTACCCTGCTCTTCTGACTCAGAGGCTTGGCTGGACTTTCCTAGCTTGGATGGGATCCAGGGCCCTGTGGAGAAGGGGACATATATAATAATAATTTTAAAAAAATCTCTTTGAATTCCAGAGGTAATATTATTATAGTATTATCAATTATACTCCTAATATTATCAATTTCCCACTGGCAGAATTTCCCCTAGAAAGGTGTATGCCATGATTTCTCCAAGTTCAAGGTACTTGGATAGCTTTATTAAATTTTGCCCCACATTATTTTACCAACTTAGGAATTCAAAACTTTCTTCATGACAGAGAGATGCATGATAGAATAACATAGAGCCGATCATATGATTATCCCTCTTTTCTCTTTCTCCTTTTCCTGGTGCACAAACATATCCCAACCTCCATGAGGGACTTATCTTTGTGCCAGTATCTCATTCAGAACGCACAATATCTTTAATTTTCTTAGACTGAGTCCCAGTGTTGCTTGTTCTTTCTGGGTTTATAATTTCTTTTCCTTTTTCTCATTCTCCCTTGCAGAACTTCCCCTCCTCACTTGTCTACCCAAAGCTCACCTTTTGTAACACTATAATTTTCATCTTAAGTGACCCAAAGGATCATTAATCCTGAGCAGAAAATCTGATGGTAACTGTGGAGAATATGATACCCCTCTTATATAGAGGGCACGGGGCATTAAAAGGGCCTGGGGCATTGTAAGCATTATACCTCTATTAAAAGTTAAAGCTCTATAAAAATCCCTTCTAGGAATTCTCTGTATGGGGATAATAATTTCAAAAGCTTTGGACTACGCACCAAGTTTGATTGGGTAGTCTGAAGGATAATATTCTCAGGCTCACATGAGAAATATACTACAACTGATAATAAACAAAAGTGACTGTAATACTTCTTTTAAGGCTTATTATATAATCTGTTTTGGGGCTTATGAGAAATTTGTGAATTATGAGTAATCTCCTAAAAATGAAACCAACACTTGCCAAGTTTCCCAACTCAATATTGCCCATTTGTACCTGCCCTCACATATCATTTTTCCATGAAAAATTACCTATCAACTTATTGGTTAATCTCAGTGGGAATGGGAACAAAATTGTACATTAACCTCAATATATTGAAAGTGGCAGGAATACAAATAATTTCACAAATTTGGAATTTCTATGAAGGAAATTGAATCAGGGTAGATGGAGAGGGAAGATTGTGGGAAAGGCTTCTTGTCTTTCTTAAATCTCTGTTCCATCCAAGAGAGAAAGGCAATCTCACAAAGTAAAAACAGCCATCAGTAAATAGACCCTCACTATGGCTCTTCCTTCCCTCTAATATTCTCTGTCAAACATCCCAATATTCCTAATTGTTATGGAAAACAAGAGTCAAGAGTAGGGAGAAACAAAAAATGCCTGCAATTTAATGCCTTCTCTATTCTACGTTCTGAACCAAAGTGTCCCCTCAAAATTCAAATGTAGAATCCCAACCTTCAATAATTCAGAATGAGTCTGGTATTTGGAGAAAGTGCCTTTGATGAAGGAATTATTTTACAATGAGATGGTTAGGGTGAGCCCTAATTCAATATCACTGGTGTCCTTATAAAAAGAGAAGATTAGGTCACATTCACCAGAGACACACACAACACAAAGAAGCAGCCATGTGCAGACGCAGCATGAGAATGGCCAAACGGAGCTAAAAAGAGAGACCTCAGAGGAAACCAAACTTATGAACACTTCTTGAACTTTGAACCCACAGAACTGTGAGAAATAAATTTCTATTATGCAACCACCCAGTCAGTCTGTGGCATTTGGTTATGGCAGTCCTAACAAACTAACACAACTACCCTACAACAATCAGTGAGAAGTAATTGCTTCCATTCACAGCCAGCTGCTATGCATCTTGCATTTTCTCCTTTTAACTTCTTCAACCTTCTCATCCAGAACTCAGAAAGAATACTGTTTACCCTCCCCACTCCCTATCCACTTCTTATTATGGCATTCAGTTTTCATGGCCCTCTCCCATATCTCTCTGCTCTATCTTAAGTCTCCCATCTTTCTCTCAAGGATCCAGGAATTTCAAGCAATGCTTTAAACCGTTAAACACTAAGCCTTTCCCTGAAGAATCCCACTGTTGTTTTTACATGCACAAGGCTGAAACAGACACTCTTAGATTTTGAGTTTGAGAAAGCGACACTGGTGAAGGCTCAACTACAGGTTATAGCAGAAGACGATCATTAAATGACAAGAGCCTTTATTTCAAACCAATACGACATTACCAAGTTTATCTTCTGAGATTACCAGAGCCATAGGAACAGATTGCCTTCCCATGGAACTAATACTGACGCCCACAGAGCTACCTGTGGAGAAAAATCTGGTCCCATTCACTTCTACAGTGAATCTCCTGAAATGCTTTCTTTGCTTTTAGTTTTGCCAAGCATGGAAGACTTAGCAAATGACAGACTGCATCTTGACAGTGAGCCAATTGGGCAGGGCCCCTTGATAGTTCTGTGCTCTGTAAACTAACTAGCACATTGCTGATGCTCAATAAATGTCGCATATTGTCAACTATCAATTATTCAGTGTGTAATGAGGATAATGCCTTGGCAAAAGCTGCCTCAAAGCTTAATCAAGAAGCTGTGCGATTCCGGTGCCACATCAGAAAACAGATTGGCATTTTTACTTAAACTGCTAAACAGTATACATTTGTATTAATGACACATCTTTAAATTAGTACAATTTGTTTATAGTGACAATCAATAGAAATCACTAAAATGATTGAACATCAATAACACCAAGAATGTTTAATGTGCACAGGTAGACTATTCACAAACGCCACTGAGACAGTCCCAAACAACGCCTGATTGATGTATTGACCTTTACCTGTGCTTTCCTGTCCTGGAATTTTTATGAGAAACTCCAATTCACCTCAATGGGAAACTTCCTTGAAATTATTTTCTCCTACACTAGAAACCATTTTATTATCTCTTCGTGACCCTATTTCTTGAAACAATGCACATGAAATGTGTTCAGAATAAATGGATTTTGAAAAGTATCTGAAACATAGGAAGTGCCCAATAAGTAGTTGCTGAATGAATGAATAGCAACTGCAGAATAAGACCACGAATTCCTCGTTGCATTTTTATGCTCCTCTGTGTTGTATGTACAAATTAGCAAATGGATGAGAGTGAGGGAGGATAAGGGGACCTTGGATAATATGGGTGACTTACTTCTTAAGATGACAATCAGTCCCCATATAATAGGAAACCCACTCTTCCTGAAATCAGGTTGGACCAGTTCCATCTTTCAAAGACCCTGAGCTACCTACATCTGCTAAAATAGGAAGTCTATTATAAAATTCTTAAACTACATTTCCAAATTACATTAAACCTATGACATCTCAAAGCAAACCTAAGGCAACCATGCTAAAAATGAATACAAGTTTGGCCAGTTTGCTTGAATTCGTCTTGCTCCTACAGTTAATGCTTGGTGGATGTATGCTTCTGTATGCTGGTGACAGCAGCAATGAAGTCTCCATTAACCGTGGTAAGAGGGAAAATAGTGGTCTTGAGTGGAGGGGAAAGAGAGACTATGCCTGATATTTGTCCAAACAAGTCTTTGTTCTTTGTTTTACTTACAAATTGACCTAAAAAGAAACAACAGCAAAAAAGAACCCAAAATCTCTGTCTCCCACTTTCCAAGACAAAACCATATTCTACAAGGTAAATCAAAATTTCTGCATTATGCCAATTGGGTTAGAATCTGACATCTTGTACCTCTCTAAAGAGCTACTGTCTGCATGTAGCTTGAAACTTTATAGAAACCCTTATTTCTTCTTAGCAAGTGGTTGCTGAGTCATTCTCTGCCTAAAAAATCAGCTGGTAAGTCCAGGTGGAATGGGATATTCCTTCAGTTGAAGGATACTCAGAATAAAAATCAGAGCAAACCTGTACTTGCAGTCAAATTGGTTTTAAAATGACCACTTTACTAGTGCTAGAGTAAAATGTTCTCATGGAGTAGCTTTTTGAGAATGTCACATAATTACATAAGAATAAGTGCTATCACCAGCTCATTTCCAAGAGATTGAATGCAGTTGAAAGTTCAGTGCAACATTTAATAAGGACTAATAGTTCTCCTCCCACAAGGCACTGGCTGACCCTCCACCTCTTACAGATGCTGACGCCGGTTGTGTCATGCCAGTCTGTACCATGCCCTCCATCACTTGTTATCAGACTTTTATAAATGAGTGCTTCATTCTCCAAAGCTTTGCAGCTTGTTGATTCTGCTTGTATTAGTGACATGACTTTAAGCAGGAAAAAAAAAATTGTCTTATTCCTTGTGAATAAACTTTTCTTTCCTTTATTTTTCTTCTCTAAAAAAAAATCTTTTAACATTATTGGATGTGATTTCACATATTTTTCTTCTAACATTTATATTTCATTGATATGGAAGAGACTATGAGAGCTTATCAAGGTCTATCATAGCATATTAATGATTTTTAAGTACAAAGCATCAAAGTTGTAAACAGTTCCCATTGATGAGCTTCATTAATTCATCCACTTGATCTTTCTGCTTTTTAAAGATAGATGTTCCAATTTTATTTCAAAGAGCATTTCTATTTCTTTATAATCAAGGTTGCCAATTTTCATGGATTCCAAACTTTTTCTTTCACAGATAATAAAAAGAGGCAATCTCTGGGGAAAATTGCTTAAAGTCCAAACCTCAACATAAAAACAAACCTGATACTTTATACTCATTTTCTATAGCCAGCTGGATAAGGCTATGAAATGACAGACCAGTGCAGGAAAATATTGTCTCATTTTAATGCAGTTTAGTTTAATTTGAACAAGTTGATTCAATTGTGTTCTATAATGCTTATATATGACAGCCATTGTACTAGGCACTGAAGACAAACAAATAGGAGTAAGATGCAATACCAGCCCTCAGGAAGCTTGCAATCTACTCAATAATATTGAAATTTACATATGTCACTATGATGCCGAGAAATGTGGCCTAATTACTACAGGATGCAGATATGAGAAAGAGCAATCCAGTCTGACTGGGGGTCAAGGAAGGCTTCATTCATCAGGAAGGACATTTTCTGGCCTAAAAAGGATTATATATTATATCTATACCTCCCCTACAAAGCTGAGTTGCTCAGGCCACATCCAACTGTGGGCCTCTTTTGAGGTCACATTCACCTAATTGATCTAATTGCATGGCTTATGCCCCTATGCATAAGTAGCCCTTCTACTTCTGTTGCAAAGTTTCACCCTATTATTTCTGAACACTCCTTAGATGAGTTAGGAAATCTCTGACCTAAATTTACTCATCTATAAAACAATGCTAATATCTTCTGTATAGAATGGCTGTGAGGAGTAAATGAGTTTAAATGATAATGTGTTTAAATGATAATGTGTTTAAAATTCATAGAATAGCTATTATCATTTTCTGTTTACATTATATATCCCATCCATTTTGCAAAAGAAGTAAGATAAAAGATATGGAAGCAACCCTGCCCCATTGGTCCTCCAGAAAATGTTCATTTGAAGTCCACAAGTTGAAGAATGATGGAAGTAGAGGAAAGAAAAAAATTATCCTTTGGTTTTATGACCTTAAAGGTTCTTATTTATTTATTTTTTAATTTCCCCATGATTTTTCTGTGATTCTTCTAGTACATCACATAACTAAAATGTTTACATTTCTACAAAGTAAAACAAAGAGGGCTTACAGAATTGTGGCAATGGCAGTTATGCCTCCAGAATTTTGTACAAATGAACACACGGGATAGGCTTTCTGGATTTTGCTGGGCTTGTTTTCAGTGTCTTTCTTCCCAAGCCTTTCATCCATCAGTAAATGCAGGCAGAAATCCCAGCTGGTTAGATCTAGGTTTCCACACACCCTTTCTAATTAAAAGGTAGGCATCAAAAAAGTTATTCACTAAAACTTTATTATATTTTTATAGCTACTCATTACAGATTGCATAATCTTAATAAGATGGATAATGGATGTACAATTTGCCTATGATCACATATTAAGAGTAAACTTTATTAGATGGTAAACTTATTTGGTTAACTGCTCATCATGTCACTGAGACAGCTATTATTTGAAAAATGGAAGTAGTGTTCTAGTTTTATTTATTATGTGCATTTGTTGGAAACAAACAAATTTGACAATGCAGTTAAATGTTCCTTGTTTTTAAGTAAACTTTTTATTTTGAGATATGTAGATTTGCACACATTTGTAAAAACTAATACAGAGCCAGGCACAGTGGTGCACGCCTGTAATCCTAGCAGCTGGGGAGGCTGAGGCAGGAGAATTGCAAGTTCAAAGCCAGCCAGTAAGGCACTAAGCAACTCAATGAGACCCCGTCTCTAAATAAAATACAAAATAGGCCTGGGATGTAGCTCAATGGTTAAATGACCCTGGGTTCAATTGCCAGTTTAAAACAAAACAAAACAAAAACCCCTAATACATAGAGATTATATGTGTCTTTTCTGAACCTTCCACATTGACTGCATTTTGCAAAACTAGAGCACTATATCACAACCAGGATATCAATTATATCAACATTGATATAATTTATTGGTCTTACTCAGTTTACTTCAGCTCCACATGTACTCATTTGTGTATGTACATGTGTGTGTGTATGATGTGTGCATTTAGTTCTATGTAATTTCACCACATGTTTGTATTCATATATGCACCACCACAGTCCACATGCAGAACAGTTCCCTCACCACAGGATCTCTCATAATTCCCTTTTATTAACTATACCCATCTACCTTTTCCCCTCATCCCTATTCCCTGGCAACTGCTAATCCAGTCTTCATTTCCATAGTTGTGTTGTTTTCAAGAAGATTAATACAAATGGAACCTCAGGTGTATACAACTATTTAGGTTTGCCTTTTTCACTCATGTAATTCCCTTGTGGTTTTTTTCCAAGTTGTCCTATTCATAAATAATAGTTATTATTTTTATTGTTGATAGTAATTTATAATATAGATATACCACAAATTTATCATTTAGTGTTGAATGACATCTTCAGTTTTTGTTTGTTACTAATAAAATTGTTGTGCATATAAGTTTTCATTTCCCTGAGATAAAGCCCAGTGGGTCAATTGTTGGGCTGGAAAGTGATTACATATTTCAATTTTTAAGAAATTGCTGAACTATTGTCCAAAGTGTCTGTACTATTTTAAATATCCACCAGCAATGTATGAGTGATCTGGTTTTTCCATCTTTAAAAAAAAATATGTGGGTGGTAACATTACTAAATAAGTAAATGACACGTATAAGAGTAGTCTATAAAAAGTCAGTTCAAAAAGTCCAAAGGGTAAAAAAGGTGGAGGTATATAAAACAGCCAGCTCAAGAAAAGGTCTTTCTCTGACTTGTTTCAGTTTTCAGGGCCTCCAGGTACAGAGCAAATGCTTTATGCTTTTAGATAGTACCCAATATGCCTCAAACTTTCATCTGGGTTAAATTAAAATAAAAAATCTTTTCTTTCCAAAACAGGATCATGGCCTATAAAATGCTCCAAGTAGTCCTGTGTTCTACATTGCTTATAGGTAAGAAGTCCATTTCCTTTTCATTTATTGTATCTTTTACAACTATTGGGTTGTTACTTGTCTTAACTTTTAAAAGAAATAAACCTGTTTTATGCGTGGACACATTCTAAAGCATTGAGGGGATCAAACAATTGTGTTATGCTGTGGCTTTGAAGAGGTTAATGTCAATCGTGAAAGTGAGATCATTTAATTCCTAATTATGTATTAACATATTAACACGTTACTCTTGCTAAGAAGTCAATTTAATTGCTGCCTCCAAAGAAGTGCTCTGGTGTCCCTGAACAAAGAAAAATTTAAAATATCTTTTAGAAACAGTGATACAGAATACCATTATAAGGAGACCTCAAAGTACTTTGGGAGCATGAATTCATTAACCTTCTCTGAGCTACAGCACAGGGAAGTGGCGTTTTAGAGGCAGATCAAGGAAGGCACCAGAGACCAGCTGATTTGCTGCCAAATTGACCTGGTAATTCTGTGGTTGGTATTAGAGTTGAACTGAGCGGTCATTTGTTTTCTTTGTAACAGACTGAAAATACTTACAAAGGCATAAATTAACTTTCAGTTAAACCTATACAGTTTATAAATATTTCTGATAAAGATGCTTAAATCAGAATAAATTTCTGCTTCTATGATAAGCTTGAGACCTATGCAAAAAATTAGATCTTGCTTGATGCATGCCTCACACAGATAGCAACAGCCGTGCGTGTGTGTGTGTGTGTGTGTGTGTGATTAGTCTTAATTCCTAAGCACAGAAATAATTTTATTAAAGAATTTTAATCATCAACATTGCACTTTGCATTTGAGTCAGGTTTAAATATTGCACATGATTTAGAAAATTTTAATTAAGTTATAACTAAGCAGTTAAACCAAGGCATATGCAATGATAGATTCAGCCCACATTTCTAGATGAGAAAAGTGAGGCTGGCTCAGTTTTAGCGAGTGTTTGAGAGCACACTGGAAGTTAGTCATGGGCTGGTTGTAACTATTGGTGTGATGCTTTACCTTGACCACCCCACCCATGCAGCAGCAGAGGGATCAATGGCAGAAGTCTGCAAGCTGACACATTACTTCTGGGCCACATTTCCCTATCAATGTTGTAGGGTCAGAAGTATCTGACAAAAGAAAATATTTCTGCCAAATCCCTTAGGAAACCTAAAATACTTTATTTTTTTAATTTGTTGTTTTATCTAAAAGTAGAGTATATTTTGACATATTATACATACATGGAGTATAACTTACTCTAATTAGAATCCCATTCTTGTGGGTGAACATGATGTGGAATTTCACTGGTCATGTATTCATACATGAACATAGGAAAGTTATATGCAACTCATTCTACCATCTTTCCTATTCCTTCCCTTCCTTCCCTTCACTTCCCTTTGTGTAACCCAATGAACTTTTATTCCCCCTCATCCTTATTGTGTGTTAACATCCACATATCAGAGAGAGCATCTGGTCATTCGTTTCGGGGGATTGGCTTGTTTTACTTAGCGTGACACTCTGCAGTTCCACCCATTTAACAGCAAATGCCTAATTTCTAATAATACCCTTTTCAGAAACAAGCATACATGAACTTCCAGACAACTAGTTTGACTGACTTCACTTTAAAAAAAAAATACATATTTAAGTTGTGTAGTTGGAGTTCGTAAAAATATAAGTTGGGAATAGAAAGAAAGCACAGAGAAATATTTACTTTGCTGGGTTAGCTCTTCAGAGCTTAGGACAGATGCCTGTGCCACTTGCAGGCTGAGGAGACTGAAGTCTTTATAAGCAGACTCATTTCAAACACCCCCAACTAGTTCGTCTGACATTTTCTAAATCAAATAGCTCTAGAGTAGGGACTAATTGCTTGAATCGACTTTCTTTGCCGGGCTCCCTTTTTCTTTCAAGAATGGACCCTGCTCTCTGAACTTCCCTAGAACCCTTCTGCTCATCACAAGAAAATAACCAGAAAAGGAATTTGTTTAATTTTAATGTTTAAAAAATGGGTTTTCTCAAGGCAGGTGTGGTGGCACATGCTTATAATCCCAGCAACTTTGGAGGATAAGGCAGGAAGATCACATGTTCCAGACCAGCATTGGTAATTTATTGAGACCCCCCCATCTTAAAAAAATAATTTAAAAAGGGGGCTAAGGAGATAGCTTAGTGGTAAGCATCCCTGTGTTCAATTCTCAGCACCACCATGAATAAGTAAATAAATAAATAAAGTCCTCTCCAGGTCACATTAGCTGCCTAATGAATTCCTTTTCTCTAGAACTTGATTTAAAGTCATCGGGGAGAAGGTCTCATTATGCACTTTCCTGAAGGAATGCTGAAACTGAAAATGATGACAGGCCTTACTCACGTGATTGAATTTATAAACAAGGCTCCCAAATTATCTTATTGATTTTTTTCAAAAATAATAACTTAGATACATTGGAACTGATTCCCTGGTCACAGAAGAAGTTCGAGTGCCATAATTTAATAGAAAATATAAATTAATACGCCACCATTGAACATTTAGGTTAACAACTGCCTTGTATAGTAAAATTGGAAAATGTTAATTGTACTACTCTAAGTTCCTTTTATGTGTCTGAGGCTTTACATGTTAGTTCAGTTCTCAGGATCATTCTGAAAACAAGTGAGATGCATCCCATTTATCAAGAAAAAAACTGAGGGCTTAGAAAAGTGACATGACCAAGCTACATAAGTAACTAGTGGTGGATGCTGTGTACATATCTAAATTTTCACATCTAAGACTTATGAGAGCAAACCATCCTTTCTACCACACAATCTGTTCCTCCTGGCACTGCAATGCCAGAGATGCAAAAGATATCAGAGCTCAGGCAAGATGTCCTCCTGAAAAAGCAGTAGAGCCAGTATAAGCCTTGGTTCCACCAAAAAAGAGCAATAGTTAGGGAGCTGTGTGACATTATCTGACAAAATGTAGCAGCACCAGCACCTAACCAACAACTTTCGATGACAGCTGCGAGGTGTACTAAACTCAGCACTTTGCATCTGTAGGGCATTTATTAAAATCAAGCATAAAGAGGAAATACAGAAAATATATTTGAAAAATATTTCACTAAGTAAACCAATCTTTGAACATTATTAAGAATTAAATTAATGTTTTTGGTTATTTCTAATTTGCTTTTATTTTATTTTTTTAAGATTGCTTTCATTTCTACTCTGCTAAAATAAAAAATAGATTTCTTTCCCTCAGCAACCATGTTCTCCTGACTTGATGTGGCGGTTGGAGTTGACCCCATATGAAGCAGTTTGGGGGTCCATGGCCACACTATTGACCTGCAATTGCATCTACCCATAAAGGGTGGGTTCATCTTCTGGTTGTAGACAGAAAAAATAAATAAACATACTGTCTTTGGTCTGTTTTTTCCCTCAGAGTTCTAGCTCTTGTTTTGCACTACTTAGTTGGTAACTAATGCCAATTTATTTTGTAGGATTTTTTATTCAGTTTTGCTTTTTGACAAGGGCTCTTAAGCTCACATTTTCTTCCCCATGACACTTTCAACACCTCAGTCCCTCCTCTTGCCTTTTCCTCAGCCAGAAGAGTAACTCCTTTTAGCCATCCCTTCAGCCCTCCAATTCCTTGGAGAGTCTGTATTCCCTGATATAATTTTAGTTTATTTTATAAGATTTTATTCTTAATTTTATCTACTCAGTTGGAATTAAGATCAATATTAGTGAGAATAAACTGGGAAATAATTGGATCAGAGAAAAATGTCATTGTTCATGACTAGATTCATCGAGTGCTCCAGATGTTGTAGAAATACTGTCTATTTTCCTACCCACGTGGTGTCATTTGTCACGGCGGTGGAGAGGAGGATCCCATCTACACACACAGGCACGGGCCCTGAAGCTGTCACTGTTCCATCATATATAATGCTGCCTTCCGTGTGTCATGAAGTTCCCAGAGTACAGGATTAAAAACTAACAAAAATCCTGCTAGGTCCCAAAGCCTATTCAGGGAAGCTGCATGGCGGTGCATGAGTGCTGATGTCATTGCATGGGTGTTGAGAAGAACTTAAAACAGATTTAAGTTACCCTCAAGTGATTCTCATTTATGTTACACTTCAACGAAGCAAAAATGTCTGGGTTGGAAGTTAAGTCACCAAAGTACCCTATGAACAGACACTTGAATAGACTGGGACGGAGAAGCTGGTCCTGCAACTGGGCTCCCTTCTGTTTCTTGGGTCACTTTCAGTCTACTCTCTTTGTCCTTTTTACTTCCTCTTTCTGCCCTGTTCTTTTTCAAGTGGTTTTTAACCCTTTGTAATCTTCTGTCATTTTTTTCCTCCCTTCTATTTTTTATCCTTTCTTTGACTTTTTGATTTTTCTCTTCCATTTCTTATTTTCCTTGTCTTCCTTTTCTCCTTCACATTTCTCTCTTATAACCCAAACTGTTTCTCTCCCATTCTTTCTCTGTCTCACCAATTTTTATCTGCATTAAAATAACAAGAGAGAACCTATTGTACTAAATACAATTATCCTTTCTTCCAACACAAACTTCTGATTCAGTGACCAATTTTATGAATGAGAAATAAAAATAGATAAGCTGTTTCATTATTTTTTAAAAATTGGTTAACACAGAAAATATTTATATCTAAGAAAATATTAAACTAAACATGACTCTTTTAATCTCTTACACTATCATAAAATGTCTCCTACAGTTACAGAACATTTTGAAAATTTTACATTCCAAGACATTTGTATTTCCTTTTCTCCTCATCCTCTTTTATGCTTAATTGCTAGGGACCATATATATTTTATTTCAGTTCTTAATTTAGGTATGTACATGATTTCCTAGGCATGTATTTCAACTTTTTCTTTAAAGACATAAACATACTAAAAGCAGGTGCTGAGTCTGTCCATTTGAAATAGCAAAAAGAATCATTCCTTAAACACTTTTACTGAAGGCTCAGTGTTTTACTTCTGATATCCTGTACCTTAGTATTTTTTAACTTGAGGAGAACTATGGGGCTTATCCTCCATCTCCACTACAAGGTATCAGCACCACAAATATCAGTATCACCCAGAGCCCAGTGGAAGTAGCGAGAGGTAGACCTATCCTGTAGGTCTGGCAGATGCTATATGTCTTCTGCCCCTACTAAATCCATCTCATTTATTTCAAAGACATATAAGTGTCAAAGTTACATGAGAGAAGTAATTCACAGTCATGGCTGTCCAGGGATGACAAGTTCCCACTGGCTAAAGTACTCTGGTCTGAGCTCATTTTTTTTTTTTTTTTTTAATTTCCCTCTGTTTCTTAGTGAATCTCTGAGACAACCAATTGTTGAATTCTCTAAGCTACCCCTCATTCCAGTATATAACACTCCTCTTCATTTTCCTGGTTCTTAACAAACTGAGAAATGAACCAAAGCTGACTGTACAAGGCAATCTATTTCCTTTCTACTGAGAAAAGCTAATTTGGAAGACGTAGCTTAGTCAAAGTGCATAAAGGGCTGGATGATTTGAATCCAAATTTGGCAAACTTAATATCCAATTGTTGATTGCAGAAACAGAAGAGACAATGTCCTCTGAGGGCAGCTCACTCAAGAGGAAAAAGCAAGAGCTGAATTAGACATACCAAGTTATGCTTCTCAGATTTATCCGTTGAATGAGGCACTGCCCTTTCCTGGGACAGGGTATGCAAAGGAGTGAAAAGGAACCCGAGATTTACTTTAAGTGTAGTGCCTGTGTGTGAAAGAAAGCAGAATTTACTATCAGAGCCTTTAATTCTGTACATGAAGTTTCACATTAGGCTTTCTGGTCTTTTTAGTGCAGTGGCTCCTACTGCAAGTATCATTTTCATCATAAGTATATAGAATATTCGGTCTTTTCTTTACCATTAAGTTTAAAGACTTTTGCAGCCCTCCTGGGTGATGCTAGTATGCTAGTATTAGGTGTCTTCCCATTTCTAAAGGTGCCCTTTCCAGGATTCACAGGTTCTTCATCAGCTTGGGATGGGCACTCAGCCCTTTGTTCATAATGTGAATACGTTTTCCTTTGTTTTGCTTTCATTATTGGCAAGGTCTATTCTGGACTCTCCTTTGCTTATTTCTGTCTGTAGGAAGAGTGCCCACTTAGCTTATTCTATTTGCTGGTATGCAACTAACATGATAACATGCAGAGAAGAGAGTTTCTGGTTAATCACCTATTTGTCATAAATACATTCCAGTTCAAAACAATTAATCAAGAAGAGATCTTAGAGAGAATGCAATTCTGCCTCTTTTGACAACAGAAAGGCAGGTGCAGAAAGAAGAAGTGGCTCAGTGAACTAGCTAAGCGCTAGCAGGGCCAGAAAAAGACTTGGATCTTCTTGGCTTACCTGGGGAATTGTGACTCTGAATAGCTCCGTACTCTGATGTGACTGCATTATTTTTACTGTACAGAATTTTCCACTGAAGATATTTCTGAAATGTTTAGAAAGAACATTGACAACTCCTATTAAAATGGACTGATGCAAGAGGAAGAGAAAGAGGTTGTGCAGGGAGTTGGAAAGAAAAAGAGAAAGATATTTTCCATGGCTTATGATCATAAACTTTATAAAAAGGCATTAACCTAGCTGATATTGACTATGTTTTAAAAAAATACCTAGTTAAAAACCAACAAAGCAATAAAACTCAGGTTTGAGTTTTCAAGCCCTAGAAGTATTATATAGATTCACAAACTCAAAACCCTGGTCTTGTTCTCACTAACTTTCAAGGTTGATTAGGCAAAATGAAAAAGGGTGGAGAAATTTCTCAAGCAGAGAGGATAATAGCATGCCCTTCTATCTGACTTGCATTTTATTTCCAATCCTGCCACTGACTTACTATGTGACCTTGAGTGAGTCATTTCATCCCTGTGTGTCGATTTTCTCATTTGTAATGTAAGATAATAAATACTACTTTCTGTCTCTCTCCTGGGTGATGTTATTATCACCATCAATTAATATTTATTGGATGCCTGTTGGACCTATAATGCTGAAGTAGGAGTTTTACCTTTGAGAGAGATAGAGAGAAGATTATATCAGTGAAATATTTTCCATGAGCAAAAGATAGAAGATTTACGAAAGACAGAATTATTAGAGCTTAAAACAATCATGGCACGATTTTAAAGCATCTTTCTTTGCCAAGATTTACATACTAGTACTTTTTTTCATAGTGATTGTACCATACACCAGAATAATTGTAGTGGAGTATAGGTTTTACTTTGGGGTGATTCCAAATAACACTATGGCAAGCCATTACTACAGCTTCTTTTTCTACCTGGAAATTATATCGTAAGCCTCATTTATTCACAAATATTTATTAATTATTGACAGTACTGAATTGACTTCACATAGCTACTCTCTTTGTTTGGAAATAGGATCACACATAGATATGGTAACACTGTGACTAACACCACCTCCCCTTTTTTTTACAAAAAGAAAAAAAAAAGAATTCTGAGAAGTTGCCTATTAGCATCTCTCAGGTAAAACAGAAACTTCCAGTGCTGGTTTGCTCATACCAGGCAAATAGATGAAAATTCCTTTGAATTTTCATCAAATCAATCCTGTCTTCCCGTCCCTGCTGTCACTTACCTCATTAAGCATCTCTCATTGAGAGTCATTGGAAGAGTCTCCAACCTTGTGTCCCTCACTCTGCTCTCTACCCATCTGTCCTCCACATCGCTGGCAAAAGGATCTTTCAGAGTGAAACTGAGTGGATGAACCCAATGTGATACAGACATACAACACATTATCCAGCCTTAAAAAGGAATGGAATGCTGCCTCTCTCACAACACGGATGAACCTTAAGGACATTATGCTAAGTGAACCAATCTTGTATGAGTCCACTGATTTGAGGTACCTAGAATAGAGATTCACAGAAACAGAAAGGAGAATCGTGGTTACCCAGCACTTCGAAGGGAATACAAGGTTACTGTTTAAAGAGTACAGAGTTTTTGTTTGGGATGATGAAATGGTTCTGGAGGTGGACAGTGGTGATGGATATACAATATTGTAAATGTACTTAATACCACTGAATTAGTCATTCAACAAAAGTTAAGTGATAATTCTTATGTTACATATGTTTTAGATAATATTATCACAATAAAAGTGTTTTCAAACTCTTGGATCTGGCCCTATCATCTTCTTGTTCAGAAATAATCATTAAATATTTGCAGAATAACATGTAAGCTCCTTAGTATGACAGTAAAAACCCTTCTGGCTGGAGCTTCAACTCTCCAACACTCTCACTGGGTCTGTCCCACAGCCCAACATTTTAAACATATTGGCAAAGTGAGAGTCCCTGAACCTGATCTCAAGTGACTCTTCTGAGCCTTGGGTCTCCAGTCCCTTTTAGCCTGAAACACACTCTGCTTCCACAGCCTTCCCCCTGGACATTGAGACTGTGTGTATCCACTGACGCCCAACTCAAAATCAATTTCTGCATGAACCTCCATGTCAAAATCAGAATTAATCACCTCCACTATGGAGGATCTAATTGTCCATGAACTTTGTAATGTGAGCTCCTTGATGACATCAGCAATTTATTGCCTATCTTTCCATGCAGTAGTGCTTGGTAAGGATTATTTTTTGTTTGTATTTCCATGCAATGATTATCAGAGTGAGGAGTAAGAAAATTGAGGGGCTTAGAGCACAAAATGTGCATAACCCCATGAGTTTCTTTTAGGATTTTGTACCCCTAAGGGCCTCACTTGCCTCACTCTAGATCCAACCCTGATGATTAGCAATTTACCTTGGCATTAGTAAATGCTTAAAATGCATTGTAACTATGATGTACTATTGCATAACTATTTTCCTCAATTCTTAACACCTTAAAATGATGAACATTTATGATTTCAGTTTCAAGGTCAAGTATTTAGGAGTGGCTTATTTCTGTGGTTCTGGCTCAGGGTTTTTTTTTTTATGATGTTACAGTGAAGATGTCCATGGGGGCTACAGTCATCTAACTGGAGCAAAAGCATGAGGTTCCACTGTGGCTCACTTACATAATTGTGGGTGGAAAGCTTTATTTCTTTTGTCCTGTGAGCCTGTCTCTCTCAGGGCTGCTTGAGTCTCTTCAGAACACAACATCTGATTTAGAGCTGATGAACCAAGTCAGGGAAAGATGGAAGCTGTAATGTTTTCTTACATCCTAGCCCCCAAAATCATACTCCTTCATTTCAGCAGTGTCCTATGGTGACACAGGGTAGCCCTGTTACATGAAAGAAAGGCTGCACAAGGATACGAGGCAGTGATCTTTGGGAGTCACCCTAGAGGATGGCTTCTGCAGACATGCTGGTTGATAGCACCAGAGCAGTATTACTTATGGCATCTGTCACTAATATAGTTTGAAGTTAAATGTTCACATTTAAAACTTTTCTATCTAGCACCTATCACCATTATTTCCAGATATTGATCTTAAAGATTACCAATTCTTTTGCTCACATCATTCCTCCAGCTTATAATAAATAATGTGGCCTCTTCTCCCATCCAACTAAATCTAATATTCCCTTCAAGAAAAAGGTTCAGCAACTTCCTTGACCGTGAAAACACCTGCCCGTGCCAAAACACCTGCTTGATGCTCAATAATGTCTTCCCTGGTCTTCCTATACAACCAAATCATGTGTTGCTTTATTCTGTTTTTTATCTTTGACCTTTGATCCCAACTAAACTTTCTGCCTTATAAACAGGAGTTTTATATAGTTCATATAATGCTTGTCTGTATGGAGAATTGGTCGACAAAACCTGTTAATTATAAGGCTGTAGGATACCTAATGTAATATTACTTATAATTATATTTTGCAATGGATGCTTCTATATCACAAATAAAAAATAGATTGTATTGTTGCCATATATAGGTAAGAAGCAATTATGAGAACATTATTGACTCGGATTATGATTTTGAACAGTATTCTGTGTTACTTAGGAATGAAAATACAATATACACAGTTAAAATTTCAGGATCCCTAAGAAAGTCTTGGTTTCAAAAATTATTATTCCTCCCCCAGTAATTCTAGGTAGGAAGAAGATACAAAATAATAAACTTGTTTGATTTAATGAGGGCTCTATGAATATTAAAAATTTAAACCACAGAGTCAGGTTTGGAAACAGTCTATTTCAAATTGAAGGATACAATCTATATTAGAGGGCCAGAGAAGCAAGAATAAGATTTGTTAGCTGGCTTATTTCAAACTGATAGCCTATATTCTTTAATTTATCCAGTCCTCATAGCAATCTTGGGTGTGTTGTTATCATTACACCCCTTTACACATGAGAACACTAAACCTCAGAGTAATCAAGCAACTTTCAAAAATTAAGGGTGCAGAAGGAACAGATAAAGCTTGAACTTTAATCCAGGCCTGTAGGCTCCCATGCATGTAAAGAAACTCTGAAATCCTTCTTCATCCACCACACTGTGCTGGCTTCTGCACTGAACTACATGCAGGTTGGATTTGTGACATTGTAATAGTGACAAAGGGCAAAGGAGTAACCATCTCCTTCAGGACTTAATTTTTCCAGAATTTCTTTCTGAGGCACCCAGACTTCCAAAGACCACAGCTGTGTCTCATTAAGAGGAAACACCAAAATGTAAACTATTGCCCTAAAAGATGTGATGCTCTTGGACTCTGAATTGCAGGAGCATTGGGAGCGCCATTTTTGTTGGAGGACCCAGCAAACCAGTTCCTACGTCTCAAAAGACATGTATACTTGCAAGATTACTGGGACCCAGATTACAGTTCCAATGGGTGGGGAATCACACTGGCTCATCAGGTACTTCTCTTTGAAACAAATCATCCTTCCCCATTTATCTTTTAAAATTGGCAGGGCATCAGCTGATGGTAGCATACTGCTAGCCTGGGCTCGTTTTTTTCTCTCTAACTGTTCTGGGCTATATACTCTTTTCTTTTCCTAAAGTGGCTCTTATTTAATACATGCCATCTCTTGCTTAAAAAACAAGCTCAAGTGTGCTCTCCTCTTTGAAGTCTTCCCATTCTTTTCAAGGAAGTAATTGTCCCTCTCTTTTGTGAATAGCTCTCGAAATTTTGGAATTATTTCTTTCATGATGCAACTTCCCTATCTAGATTATAAAGGTAATGTCTATGTCTTATCAATGAGGGTAATTATCCTTTGGATCTAGTAAAATGACTGTTATGCAATCAAGGCTTAATAAATGATTGCATGTTTGCCTAGATGGATAAATGGATAGTGGGTCCATTGTCATTTACTCTCAGTTGTACAGTGGGTAATTTTCCCCTGTGATAATTCTCCAGGTCTTTTATGTTGTTCCTTCATTTGTTTGGCTTTTGTACATTTTCCTATTCATTTGCATTCCCACTGCAAGAGAAATAAAGAAGAAACTTGCATTAGCCAGTTTTATCTCACGTGTACTTTTCTGATGGAAGAAAACATGGAAACTCTGAGCCAAATGAAATTGCTAAATTATCTGAGGATTTTAATTGCTCGCAATTTCTCTATTACAACTTAACAATTTAAAGGGGGAAAGTCTATACCACAAATCATTTCATTAATTCTCATTCACTTATTTATTCTTTCTCCATGTATATCAGGCTGTCACCATCACCAGGCATGAGGGCTGTATAAGGTTATAAAACGTTGAATGTTCTCGTTTTCATGTAGCCTCAGTCCTATCCTTACTCGCATGGCTGGGTCTTAACTGCTCTACCAGGATGATCTTGTTTCTGCTTAGCATTTGCTGATGAAAACCACCAGCTTGAATATCACATCTAGTTTTATGCCTGTTTTCCTCCAACAGGCATCATTTAGAAGTATTGAAACAAGACATTTGTTTATTTGGCAAATTAAATAATTACAGAGGCTGGCAGACTGTGTCTTCTTTATGGAACGTTGAAATTTTCAAGCACACTCCTGCCTGTGATTGTAGAATAGTTCTGTAATCAACAGACAGATTCTGTAACAAGACTCCCATATCGGTCCATACTGTAGCCCCACAAGTGCTACAACACATTTGAGCATAAAACAAATAGATAGCAGTGCAGTGATGCATACTGCAATCCGAGCATCTCAGGAGGTTGAGGCAGAAGGATCACAAATTCCGAGCCAGTCTGGGCAACCAGCCAAACCTTGTCTTAAAATAAAAAGGACGGGGATGTAGCTCAGTGGCAGAGGGCTTGTGAGTATGCATGAGGCCCTGGGTTCTAGCCCAAGCATCATGAAAAAGCCACAAACAGATCACTGAAAGTATGAAAATTACACGCTATTGGATATAATTCTTCCATCATATTTCTCCCCTTTTAGGAAGATCTGCATGATAATCAGAATCACCAAAGCAGTATGTGTTTTCCATACTTGTGTTTACCTCTGTTGCAGGCTCATGAAACATGGACTTTCTTGAAACAAACTGCAAAGCATTATTTGAACACAAACCTTCACCTCTAACATGTCTACGGCCCAGCAGAGGAGTTTCACTGGGTAAAGCTGGAGAACAAAGATGGTGGGAGTCTGCATGACCATGTGCCAAAACCCTAGGCTTTGGAGACCTAATACAAATCTGTGCCATTTACTAGGTTATTTGTTGTGTCTATCCCATAGAGTTGCTGAAAGGAGAATTATGAAATCCTGTGTAGAGACCTAGAATTAGAGGTTCTCAATAAATTGTTGCGCTTGAAATAAGAACTAAAATGAAGGCTGTAGTTAAAACATTTACTAAAAAGTGAGCTTTTGTAGAAAAGAAAAGCAAAAGCGAAATAAAATAGTGTCATTAAAACTCTCTGGCTTTCTGTTACTCTTCTTTAAGAGAGTAGGTTCGTTTTTTAATTCATCTCAAATGGAGCTACTACCTTCCCCTTTTCTTCAATATTTATCACTTTCTAAAACTAGTCGAAGACCATGTTTTTGAAAATTCTTCATTCAAAACATACTGCTGAGAATGGTGAAAGTATGATATTAAAATGTAGTATTAGAAATATCATGAACCAATGTGGTGTTTTGGGGGCTATAGTACAAATCAGTGGAAAGCACCACTGGTTCATGGAGCTAGGAAACCACCAGAAGTCACTCATCTATAAGTGCAAACTTTCTTAGAAGTTTTGTAAAGTATGGGCGGAGCATAGTGATGCATGCCTGTGGTCCCAGCTATTCAAGAGGCTGAGGTAGAAGAACGGCAAGTTCAAGGACAATCAGAACAACTTAGTGAGATCCTCTCTCAAAATAAAAAATTAACAAATAAGAAAGGCTGAGGATGTAGCTCAGTGGTAAAGCACTTGTCTAGCATGTGCAAGGCCTTGGTTTCAATTCCCAGTCCTGGGAGTTGGGGTTGGG
This sequence comes from Urocitellus parryii, assembly GCF_045843805.1. Classification (NCBI taxonomy): domain Eukaryota; kingdom Metazoa; phylum Chordata; class Mammalia; order Rodentia; family Sciuridae; genus Urocitellus; species Urocitellus parryii. The sequence continues at coordinate 158,332,749 of NC_135532.1, forward strand.
GGTGGATAGTCAATGAACTTCTCAAATATGTGCATGTTTTGCATTCTGTTCCATAATATAATTGATGTTTGTATGTCAATAAGAAACAACAATTTTAACATACTGTTTGAGCAAATTACTCTTTTTCAATAAAACTGATATTTACTCTGGATAAAAGTAGGTGGTAGGTATCCTTTAACTTTCCATATGTCTATAGAATACCATGTCACTGGGGAAGTACTGACATATTAGAACCAACTGCCAAGATTGTGCAACCAAATCACAGATAAATGAAATTTTTATCTTCAAAGGTATTTTTACTCCATATACCTAAAGGTCAATTACTGTCTGGGATAATTTCTTTTGAAATTTTGAGGTAAATAGAAGCATAGTCTCAAGACCATCATTGGTCTTATGTTGTCTTATGCCAATCTTAAGAACTTTTGGAGCAGCAAGTTAATCAGAAAAAAAAATAGATGTCAAGAAGCTACACTGTAAGTTTTTGACCCCAGCACTTTCTTCCCCAAGAGTGTCACCCATTTCCTATCCCCAGTGCCTAACTTCATCTGCAGGGAGAACTTTTAAGCTATTCTATAACTGACAATATATCTTATAATTTATAACTTATATTGACTATTATATATTTTCAATAAATATAAATACATATTTTTAAATCAAAGTACAAATGAATGGGGCTGAGAGTGCAGCTCAGGGATAAAACATTTGCCTAGCGTATGAAGGATCCTGGGTTTCATCCCCAGCACCACACACACACACACACACACACACACACACACTCAAAATACAACTGAATGGAAAGAACACAGAAGATCGATTAACTGGTTTTACAGTAGGAAATAAACTTGAGATTATACAAAAACATATCTTCAGTGTTTCAACAATAATATACATTTTCTACTACAAAATTCTAATATTGATCATTCAATTAAAAATCAGACAATTCCTTCCATTAGGATCTCTCAAAAAATAAAGCCAATAAGATGTGTATATGTGTAAAAAGAGATTGATTGATTGATTTTGGTACCAAAAACATCTCTGGGATTAAACCCAAGGCTGTTTAACCACTTAACTACATTCCCAGCCCTTTTTATTTTGAGACAGGGTCTTGTTAAGTTTCTTATGGACTCACTAAATTGCTGAGTCTGGCTTTGAACTTGCAACCTTCCTGCTTCCCAAGCTACTGAGATTACAGGCATGCACCCTCGAACCAGGCAAAATAAATCTATTGTAAGGAATTGGTTCATGCAATTATGAAGAATGGCAAGTCTAAAATCTGCAGGACAGGCTGACAGACTGGAGACCAGAGAAGAACTAATTCTGCAGTTCAGTCTCTAAGGCTGCCTGCTGGCCAAATTTCCTTCTGCTTCTGGTAGGTATTTCTACTGTTCTCTTCAGGACTTCAACTGACTAGATGAGGCCCGCTCACATTATAGAGTGTAATCTGCTTTATTCAAAGTCCATGATTTAAAAGTAAATCCCACCCAAAAGTATTCTCACCGAAGCATCCAGAATAATATTTCACCATATATCTGGGTACTGTTGCTCAATCAAGTTGATACATGAAACTGACCATTACAACCTGTTATTTAGATTATCAACACACATCACATTCACGTGCACAGTTGTGATTGGAACTATACACGAAAGAGGAAAAATACAAATATGCTCAGGGTCAAATTGACTCCTTTATGGGCTATAGGGCATTTTGTCCTCTAGCATTCCTGTGATGCTAACTGACTTGGTCTCCCCATGGGAATTCCAATGCTAAATGAGTCCAGGGGAACAATTTCAAGTCTTCCCTTGATAGCATAAGAAGTATAGTCCTAACCTTGTTATCTAACATGTTAAAAATTTATTTCTAAAAGAACTTTTGATTGACAAAAAGTGAGGAAATAACACTTCTTGGGATGTAGATTTTGCTGTGCACTATCTTAGGCAGTTTATATATACTTTTACCTGTTGATTTGTGACAATTTGATAAGGGTGGTTCTACAGAACTTATTTTATAGATTAAAACTAAGGCTTGGATAGATAACATTGATATAGCTAACTAGCAATTAAGACTTTCTAGACTTGAATCATGGTTTCACTGCTTCCTTCTACCTGCACAATCTTTGTTTTTAAAAAATTTAATTTGTTATATATGATAACAGAATGCATTACGATTCATATTACACATATAGAGCACATCTGCATAATCTTACATATGACAGTTACCTCTGTGCTTCAGTTTCCTCTTCGGTAAAATGGAAATAATTGAGTCTACTTACTGTGAGAAATAAATAAGATGCTACACATAAAACACCTAGAAAAGTGCCTGGCATGTAACTAAGCACTTAATGAAATTTAGCTATTAGTTATTAGCTTTCCTAGGGAACTTGAAAGCCCATGTTTTTTTTTTCACTATTTCACAACACATCCCAAGAATTTTGTTAACCATAACTCAAAGTTCCTTATTACTTTGCCCCTTTCTTATGACTTCATCTATTCCCCTCAGAAATTCTATCTTGCATTATTTATTGATTCATTTATTTCCTCATTTAGCAAACACTGTTGCCAGCTCTCTCTGACATAGTCCCAGTGGAGGTACAAAGAGTATTGAGTCCCCTCTCTTCCCCCAAGAGCCTTAAATTCAGTAAGAAAGTGAAGCATCAACTGTATTGCTATTGATGATCATTACAGAAACTCTGATTGCAAATCGTGTGTGAAGAAACAGACAACTTAGCTTGGGAGAATCAGGGAAGGCTTCACTGAAGATGAGACTTTGGATCTTAAATCTAAATTTAGGTCTTAATGCATAAGATTAATATATGAAATTGCTATAATTATAGTCTTTCTATCATAGATATTTTATACATATAGTATACTTACATACTTATACTATTATGATGATGTATATCTATTCTATTATACTATAATATTCTTAAGGTTAGAATTGAACTGAGATTTATATTTGCACCTCCAACAACGTCTGACATGCATCAAGTATTTGGTGAATACATGGGTATAGATGAAGAATGAAGCCATATTCACATGATTTTACTCTTACTGTTCTTATGTCAGTAGCAGGACAAACAAATAAGATGTGATATAATTTATCCACCTGCTATCCTGTGTATCCATAAGAGAACTGAATAAAAACTTGATAGTAGTTTCTTATTTCTCCTCTTTAGTGTCTTCCGCATACCAGACCAAATCTCAAATGACATACATCCTTCTGTGCCAATTCATTATAATTTAAATAGAATAACTAATGGATGGGAGCTACTGTATACATAGAACAAATTAAAATTGAAGGCATTTATTTTCATGTGTTGATTTTACTTCTCCCATTTATTATTTTCCTCAGAATGATCTAAAATATCTCAGGCAATTTAACCAGGCAGAGAATATATATGTATACATCTCACTGTTATCATCAATGACAGCAGCAGTCCAAAAGGATTTTATTAAAAGTAATTTAGCATTTGACTGGTTAAATATACAAACTACCCATCTGAATCAGAGATATTGCCAGACTCCTTCAAATTAGAGACAAAGAAATAAATGTTTGGAGATTACTTCACAAATTGGAACTGTCTTGGCAGGCAGTTCAAATGGAAAAATGAAATAAATTATCTAAATATAAAATATTTTATTACATTCATCACAGTGACAAAAGCATCTGCATTTTTTCCCTCTGATCATAATATTAGTAAACAAGCTAATTATTTTTAACAGACAGTTTAAAGAAAGGTATGCCTTCTTAGTTCTCCCTCCTTTTGCTCCACCAAAAGTGTATTTTAAAATGTTTTTTTCTTGGGCTGAGGCTGTGGCTCAGTGGCAGAATGCTTGTGTCACACGTGCAAGACCCTTGGCTCCATCCTCAGCACCACATAAAAATAAATAAGTGAAATAAAGGTATTGTTGTCCAACTACAAAATAAAAAATAAATATTTTTTAAAAACCTGGTTTTTTTCCCTTTAATCCCACAGTAATTGCAAGGAAGGGAAAAAATACACACACATATACACACACACAGAGTATTTTATACTTAAACTAACATAATATACTATAATTATAATACATACTTATACCATTATACTATAATATTTTTAAGGTTAGAATGAAATTGAGATTTATATTTGCACCTCCAAAAATATCCAGGACAACATCTGATGTGCATTTCTTTATATATACTTATACATATATATTCTGACTTGCACTATAGTAGACATTTTGAACATGAACTATAAACACTCTGCCATTTTTTCCTGAAAGGCTTAATGTTCAATTTCTATTTATACTCCTTTCTTGGGTAAAAGGGAGGGGTGAGACCTGTGTTATAGTTTGGATATGACGTGTCCCTCTAAAACTTCTCTGTTAATGCAGGAATATTCCAAGTATAATGATTAAGGTCTGAGAACTGTAACCTAAACTGTTTGTCTTAGTTTGAGTGGACTGACTGTGTGGTAACCATAAGCAGGTGGGTCACTGGGGGAATGCTCTGGAAGGGTTCTTCTTCCCTGAGGCTCTCCCTCTCTCTGTTTGCTGGCTGCCACAAGGTAATCAGCTGAGCTCCACCTCCACCCTTCCCCCAGGATGTGATGCCTCACCTCTGGCCGCCCACAATGATAGATAGAGTCAGCTCACATGAACTGAACCTCTGAAACCAACCTTTGAGCCCAAAATAAACTTTTTCTCCTCTGAGTTGGTCTTGTTGGATATTTTGGTCACAGCTATGTAAAACTGACTAACGCAGTCTGGTATTTAAGAATGTAGCCTCTGAAACATTCTGGGGTCAGAGTCTACAAACTGCTGATATCTACCGGGCTAGTTTACTTAACTCAGTCGTGGCTGGCCTTTCTTTTTGTGAAATGTGAATGATGCAAGCACCTAGCTCATGAGTAGCAAAGCTTGAATGAAATGAGCTGCTGGTACATAATGAGCCTTCAGCAAATACGGTTGACCCTTCATATCTCCATATGGTTCTGCATGCATAGATTCAATCAACCACAGATCAAAAGTATTAAAGCAAAATTGCATCTGTACTTAACATGCATAGATCTTTTTCTTGTCATTATTCTTTAAACAATACAACAACTATTTACATACCATTTACATTGCATTAGGTGTTATCGGTAATCTAGAGATGATTTGAAGTACAATAGGATAATGTGCATATGTTATATGCAAATACTATGCCATATTGTATAAAATACTTAAGCATCCATGGATTTTGGAATCCACAGGAGTCCTGGAACCAGTCGCCCATGAATATCAAGGGATATATGTACTCACTTATAGTAATAGAATGCACATATCTCCACTTTGATTTCAGAGAATTTATTTAACTGTAGGAGAATTCTTCATCTTATAAATACCCAAGGGCTTCTACTTTTAAAGCTAGAAATATACCTGATCATGGTGGACGTGTTGAGGAAATTCTTGCCGGGAATTCTAGCCAACAATTTCTTTTATCTGATTTTTGCTTTTTGATTCACATACCACCACATCTCATTGCCCTTGGTGTTCCACAAAATGATTACTCAGATATTGACCACTGGAAAGAAACGAAAACTCAAGAAGCTCCCAGTAGCATAATCCCAAAGACACAGGAATTAATTTTACGATTGTTTTGTTTTTTAAAGAATCTCACACAACCATCCCATAACTATACATTTGTAGGTCTGCTCTGTTTGAGGCATTACATCTGCTTTGTGCTGGGGTCAAAGGTGAATGGGAACAGTCCCTGGTCTTAAGGCTGTCTAGGATGTGATGAGGGGTTTGCTATATGTGAACACTTTGATTAGACACTGCCATGGTAGAAGTCATGGCTCTGTGGTAGAGGCCTTGGAGGTTAGATCCCCAGTACTGCAAAAAGAAAAAAAAAAAAAGTCCTGGTAGCTAAGATTCTAGATGCCTGTCATGGACAGTGATTTCATCCTGGACTATTTTCTCTCTCCAGGTCTCTTCAGCCACATTGGCTTATGGCCTTCACTACTATTCTTTAGAAAATAGCATGCCAAGGTCACTTCAACCTCAGAGACTCATTCTTCATTCTGCCTGGGCTTTTCTTTCCCCTGAAGTTAAAATGTTGATTTCTTTTTTCATCATTTAGGTCTCAGCTCAAGAATTACTCCTTAGAGAAATCATCCAGACTAACTGGTCTTAAGTAGCCTACTTCATTGCTTTATGCTTGCTGATCTAACAAAGTAACAAAAATTTATTTGCCCAAACAACATGAATTTATAATCTTACTTATAAATTATAAATATAATTTTACTTAATATAGTCCTCTAAGTCAAAAGGCTAACATTGGTCTCACTGGCTTAGCTGCAAGGCATCAGCAGGGCTGTGTTCCTTTCTAGATGATCTTGGGGAATATCCATTTCCTTTCCTTTCCATTTTCTAGGATCCTCATTATTTGGCTCAAAGTCCTTTTCCTCCATCATCAAAACCAGTATTACTGCATCATCTGCTTCTACTTCTCTTCTTCCACCAATATTCCTTCTCTCTCTCTCTCTCTCTCTCTCTCTCTCTCTCTCTCTCTCACATACACACACACACACACACACACACACACCCTGAATGGAATCGAGGAAACTGTCACATGATACTCCCAACTCAAGGATCTGAAGGGTGGACTTTCCAGCATGTACAAGGGCAAGCAAGGTCATTGTGGAATGACAACTACAGTAGCAAAAATCCTTTATGCCATGTGTTATGGTTTGGATAGGAGGTGTCCCCTTAAAGCGCTTGTGTTAATGCAGGAATGTTCAGAGGTGAAATGATTGAAGTATGGGATCCATAATCTAGTCAGTTCACCCTAATTTGAATCAACTGAGTTGTCTGGTGAGCAGGTGGAGTGTAAGTGGAGGCGGGGAGGCTTGGTGATTGTATCTTGAGCCCTTGGCGCCTTCCTCATTCTCTCTCTCTGCTTCATGGCCACTGGGTGCTAAGCAGCTTTCCTCTGCTTGCTCTTTGGCCATGATGATCTGCCTCATCTCAGGTCCAGAGAGATGGAACCAGCTAACCATGGACTGATCTAACAAAGTAACAAAAATTTATTTGCCCAAACAACATTTAAACCTCTTAAATCATGAGCCAAAGTAAACTTTTCCTCCTCTAAATTGTTCTTGTTGGGTATTTTGGTTATAACGATGAAAAGCTGACTAAAACACCATGTAACATTACATGGTCACAGGACTCCAGGATTAGGGTATGGATATGTTTGAAAGTTCATTGCCCTAACTACCACATATAATCTTCCCCACCCAAGTCTTTCTATTACATTGCCTTTTGTTCTTATTTCTATAGCAGTATATGAAATGCTGTTGTTTACCTTATTTGCTCATCATTTAATAATTATTATTATGCATTTTATATGAAAAGGCCCCTGTATTAGTCAGGATTTTTTCCCAGAACAAAATACCTGGGGAGGCTAACTTTGTAAAGAAAAGCAATTTTCTTAGCTCTCTGTGCAGAGTTTCAAAGTCCAAGATCAAGTGGTTGGACAGGGTGTTGGTTTGATCTCTGGTGGAAAATCTCATGTCAGACAACATCACATTGTGGCAGGAACACATGAAGGAGGAAGAATCAAATCTGAGAACAGGAAGCCAGAGAGCAACTCAGGGGTCAGACTCAGGCCTTTGCAACTCACTCCCTTAAGAACTCACTCCAGAACACCAGTGTTTCTTTCCAAAGGCAGCACCCGCCATAAGCCAAGGACCTCCCAGTTGGCCTCATCATTTAAAGGTTCTATCAGCTCCCTCATTGCCACACTGGGGACCAAATTCCCCAAACATCAACCATTTGGGGACACTAAAACCATAGTGCCCTGTTTACCCTGTGCTATTCTGTAATCTTGAGAGTAAGAACTTGACCTACCCTGATCACATCAGCATCCCTAGCTCCTGGAGCAACACTTGGCATGTAATAGGCACTCAATAAACTCCTGTTAAATAAATAAACTCAGTTTTGGTGACTAGTATAAGCTTCCAAGAGGACATGATGCAAAAATTGAGATGGTTGGGTGAAACTCAGAGGGTGGACTTTCCAGCATGTACAAGGGCAAGCAAGGTCATCATGGAATGACAACATGCTGGTGCTCCTGAGTGCTCAAGCATTGTCTCTCAAGACTGCCCGCTGTTTCCAATGCCACTCACAAACTCCAGTTTATTTTAATTGTGCTTCTGAGCAAACAGACGACCAACAATAGGTCGAGGTTTCCATGAGCCCTTCTTCTCTGGTTCGGCCACTTTGCTGGAACAACCCACAGAACTCGGAGAGACAGTTCCTTATGCCACTTACTTAAGCTTCGTTTTCCCACCTCCCTTGCAGTACTGGTGATTGAACCCAGGACACTCTACCACTGAGTTACATCCCCAATCCTTTTTTAAAAAATTTTAAGGTCTAAGTTGTTGAGTCTGGCCTCAAATTTGCAATTCTCCTGCCTTAGCTTCCCTAGTTGCTGGAGTTATAGAGAACTATGCCACCACACCTGATTTGCCTAGCAGTTATTATCAAAGCTATTATAAAGGATGCCCATGAAGAGACACACAGGGTGAGGTTATGTGGAAGAGCTGAGGAGCTTCCCTGCCTCTCAGAGTGCATAGTGATTCAGGAACCTCTCCAGAATGCTCTTTGTATTCTGTCCTTTTTTATTTTTATGGAAGCTTCATGACATAGGAATGGTTGATCACATCACTGACCACTGGTGATTGACTTAAACTTTAACACTCCTCCCATTCCTAGAGTTTGAGAAGTGGGGCTAGGAATCCCAACTCTGTAATTCTGCCTTAGTCTTTGTGGTGATGAGGGGTCCAGCCCTAGTTTGAATTTAAGGAGTTGCTGACACCCTTCAGCCAACGTTAGCATATAAGACAATTACTACTTTGGACATTCCAAATATTTCAGGAGTTAGATGTCAGGAAAGAAGGCAAAACCAAATACATATTTCACAATATCACAAGAACCATATGAGGTGCTTTGTAATATCATAATTTTCAAATCTTAAGGAGAACACATTTTATAAAGTCCACCAGTCCTAATAAAAAAAACTGAACTATTCAATTTTATAAGTACCAGGCTGGAAATGTGACACAAAGTTACATTTGGGGATATTTGAGCAATCTTTTTCTCACTTGATGCAAATGTATGATAGTATAAACAAAACAAAAAGCCTTTCCATTTGAATATAGATTATACCTAAGCAATAAGGAAGAGAAAGAGAGTCAAAGATGATATTAAAATTTCAAGTATGGGTGACATGGATAAAGAGGGACTTAAAAACAGAAAAGAGGGATGACAGCAGGAAAAGGTGACAGGTCCGTGAAGTTGAGAGGTGATGTGTTTGGTTTTAAACATTGGGTGGGGGGAGAGTACCGGGGATTGAACTCAGGGCCATTCAGCCACAAGCCACATCTCCAGTCCTATTTTGTATTTTATTTAGAGACAGGGGAGTTGCTCAGTGGCTTGCCATTGCTGAGGCTGGCTTTGAACTCAGGATCCTCCGGCCTCAGCCTCCTGAGCTGCTGGGATTTCAGGTGTGCACCACAGTGCCCGGCTCATTTTAAACATCTAATTTCATGCTTCATTCTCACTTTTTCCCAGATCCTGTTCAGAACACTAAATGCACAGACACAGGTGTTAAATTCGGGAAGTTATGAACTCATTTCCTAATTAGAGATTTTTATATGAAAAAGGCAATTAGCTAGTGTGATTCTGGCAAAAACAAAACAAATAAGACACCAATGAACAAACAAAGCCTTGGTATTTGATAAATTGCTACATGCTTCTCTTTCTCTTTTTCTCTCATTTATATAGTGACACATTTTGAAAAATGTAATGAAATACATGAAAATATAAATGTTAATATTTACAAATTGTTTTACTTTTCAGTTTAAAAGAAATTTATTTCAAAATAATAGTTTAAGGGCTGGGCACAGTAGGATGCACCTGTAACCCTAGTGACCTAAGAGGCTGAGGCAGGAGCATAACAAGTTCAAGGCCAGTCTCAGCAACATAGTGAGACCTTATTTTAAACTGAACATTTTTTTAATAAAAAAGCTGAGGGTATAACTCAGCAGTTGAATATCCCTGATTAACTCCTCTGTGCCATTATAGCAATAATAATAATAGTTTGTAGAAAAACTTAACACCAAAAAAAAACAACAACAACAACAACAAAAAATCAATAAAGGAACTAAACAGACACTTCTGTTCAGAGGATATACAATCAATCAACAAGCATGAAAAAATGTTCAACATCTCTAGCAATTAGAGAAATGCAAATCAAAACTACCCAAAGATTTCATCTCACTCCACTCAGAATGGCAGCTATTAAGAATACAAACAACAATAAGTGTTAGTGAGGATGTGGGGGAAAATGCACACTCATATATTGCAGATAGGACTGCAAATTGATACAGCCAATTAGGAAAGCAGTATGAAGATTCCTTGGAAAATTGGGAATGGAACCACCATTTGACCCAGCTATCCCACTCCTCAGTTTATACTCAAAGAACTTAAGAACAGCATACTACAGGGACACAGCCATATCAATGTTTATAGCAGCACAATTCGCAATAGCTAAATTATGGAACCAACCTAGATGCCCTTCAGTAGATGAATGGATATGGAAACTTTGGTTTATATACATAATGGGACATTACTCAGCATTAAAAGAGAATAAAATCATGGCATTTGCAGGAAAATGGATGAAGTTAGAGAATATAATGCTAAGAGAAGCAAGTCAATCACTTTGTGTGCAATCAGTGACTTGAAAAATTGTGCTCTACAATCCCCCAAAAAACAAATGGCAATGTTTTCTCTGATATAAGGTGACTGACTCACAGTGGGGTAGGGAGAGGGAGCATAGGAGGAATAGACAAACTCTAGATAGGGCAGAAGGGTGGGAGGGAAAGGGAGAGGGCAGGGGGTTAGCAAGGATGGTGGAATGTGATGGATATCATTATTCAAAGTATATGTATGAAGACATGAATTGGTGTGAACATACTTTATATACAGAGATATGAAAAATTGTGTTCTATATGTGTAATAAGAATTGTGATGCATTCCACTGTATGTATTTAAAAAATAAAAGCAATTAGAAAAATTGTGCTCTATATGTGTAATATGAAATGAATTGCATTCTGCCACCATGTACAACAAATTAGAATAAATGAATAAGTTAATAAAAAAAGAAAACACTGCCTTATATAATCCTATATCTGACCAAAAGTAATCACAATAGTCTAACTTATTATTGTTGCCTAAGACTGTCTCTTTTATTAACCATGATTGGTACATTTTAGGGGATCCACGTTGGTGAAGAAGTTCAACTACTTTGATACAAGCACAAAGTGATTTAAAACATTAAGGAAATCTACTTAGATGGTGAGGCCTACGTAAATTATAGACAATCTTAAAGAAACAGGAGGAATTTTAAAAACTGCCACTATCAAACGCTGACAGAAGCAAAGCAGCAGGAACTCCTGTTCATTGCTAGTACGACCACAAAATGGCACAGCTACTTTGGAGGACAACACGGCAGTTTCTTACGAATCTTAAACACAGTCTTATCATAAAATATAGCAGTCTTGCTCTTAGGAATTTAATAATTAAGCTGAAAACTTACATCTACTTCCATTTGAATGTTTATACTAACAGTGTTCATAACTGTCCCATCTGGAAGCAATCAAGATGTGTTTCAATGAGTGAATAGAACAAACAAACTGTGTGATATTGATACAGTGGGACATTATTCAGCAATAAAAAGAAATAAACTATCAAGCCACAAATTAAAAATAAACATGGAGGAATTTTAAACCCATATTGCTAAGTTAAGTCAGTCAGGAAAGACTACATACTGATGATTCCAAGTACATTATAGTGTAAAGACATAATTATAAAAAGAATAAAAGATTAGTGGTTGCCAGAGGTTTGGAGGCAGGAAAAAAAAAGAAGTGGGGCACAGGTGGATTTTAAAAGGTATAAAATGATATTGTAATAGAACTGTACAACACAGAGTGAACTTAGTGTAAACTAGGTACATATATGACCTCAAAGCAAAATTTTTAATTAATTTATTTTTTAATCCCAATTTGTTGTATATGACAGCAGAATACATTACAATTCATATTACACATATATAGCACAATTTTTCATGTCTCTGGTTGTATACAAAGTATATTCACACCATTCATATCTTCCTACATGTACTTAGGGTAATGATGTCCCTCTCATTCCACCATCTTTTCCACCCCCATGCACCCCTTTGCCCTAATTAGAGTTCCTCTAATCCTCCCATGATCCCTCTCCCAACCCCACTATGAATCAGCCTCCTTATATCAGAGAAAACATCTGACATTTGGTTTTTTGGGATTGGCTTGCTTCACTTAGCATTATATTCTCCAACTTCATCCACTTACCTGCAAATGCCATGATTTTATTATCTTTTATTGCTGGGAAATATTTCATTATGTATATATACCACATTTTCTTTATCCATTCATCTTCTGAAGGGCATCCAGATTGGTTCCAAATTTTAGATACAGAGAACTGTGCTGCTATAAACATTGATGTGGCTGTGTCCCTGGAGTATGCTGTTTTTAAGTTCTTTGGGTATAGACCAAAGAGTGGGATAGCTGGGTCAAATGATGGTTCCATTCCCAGTTTTCTAAGATTCTCCATACTGCTTTCCAAATCGGCTGCACCAATTTGCAGTCCTATCTGCAATGTATGAGTGTGCCTTTTTCCCCCACATCCTCTCTAACACTTATTGTTGTTTGTATTCTTAATAGCTGCCATTCTGAGTGGAGTGAGATGAAATATTTGGGTAGTTTTGATTTGCATTTCTCCAATTGCTAGAGATGTTGAACATTTTTTATATATTTGTTGATTGATTGTACATCTTCTTCTGAGAAGTGTTTGTTCAGTTCCTTGGCCCATTTATTGATTGGGTTATTTGTTTTTTTGGTGCTTAGGTTTTTGAGTTCTTTATATACCCCAGAGACTAGTGCTCTATCTGATGTGTGAGGGGTAAATATATGCTCCTATTCTGTAGACTCTCTATTCACCTCACTGATTGTTTCTTTTGCTGAGAAGCTTTTTAGTTTGGATCCATCCCATTTATTGATTCTTGGTTTTAATTCTTGTGCCACAGGAGTCTTATTAAGGAAGTCAGGGCCTAATCCCACATGATGGAGATTAGGGTCTACTTTTTCTTCTAATAGGTGCAGAGTCTTTGGTTTAATTCCTAGATCCTTGATCCACTTTGAGTTGAGTTTTGTGCATGGTGAGAAATAGGGGCTTAATTTCATTTTGTTGCCTATGGATTTCCAATTTTTCCAGAACCATTTGTTGAAGAGACTATCTTTTCTCCATTGTATGTTTTTGGAGTCTTTGTCTAATATAAGAAAACTGTAATTATGTGGGTTAGTCTCTGTGTCCTCTACTCTGTACCATTGGTCTACCAGTCTATTTTGGTGCCAATACCATGCTGTTTTTGTTACTATTGCTCTGTAGTATAGTTTAAGGTCTGGTCTAGTGATTCCACCTGCTTCACTCTTCCTGCTAAGGATTGCTTTAGCTATTCTAGGTCTCTTATTTTTTTCATATGAATTTTCCAAAGAAAGATGTTAATAGGGAAAATCATATGTGTAGAGATGATGGCATATGGAATTCTCTGCAAACTCTCTGTAAATATGAAACTTCTAAAAATGAAAGTTTATTCTTAATAGAAGGAAGAAAAAAGAAGTTTATTTTTAATAAAGTCTATTTTTAAAGTCTGATTCTAATAAGGAAAGAAAAAAAGGGGGAAAAATCACTACTCTGACTTTACCAAACTATAGCAGTGCCAGCATCAATCCACATTCCAGAAAATTTTACCCAGAGAAAAAGTGATGATGCAACCTGCAGGATGATCCAATGTATCCATTGTCCAGGTGTGATTGTTAACCAGGCCTCCCTCTGTTCTCAACAGCATTCCATTTGTTTTGATAAGTTACATGGTCACTGTACTAAGGAAAAGGAAGTAACATCTTTTTAACACTTGTCTCTGAATGTAAGAAACTGGACTATGCCTGTGTTTAGAGGCTCATTTCATCCTCACAGCACTCCCATGAGGAAGATTTTTTTTCTCATTTGAAGGTGAAAAAACAAATTCAGAAACCATGTGTCCTTCACTCAAGACTGTACAATTCAACATAGGCAGAGCCTGCCCTTAAATCTTGATTTCTATGATTCCAGAAGTCTAGAAGCATGTTCTCCTGACCAATCTGTGAACACTAAGAGGGAGCACAGAAAGTCTGTTGTTAGACTGGGTGGTAGAGAGTCCCATCTCCCCGCCCTCTCTCACTTCCCCTTCCTCCTGCATGGTCTACTTCAGCTACCAAAGGAAAATAGAATTTCATTATATCTGGGTATACTGGCAAATTGGTTCTCTAGAAAGAGTGAGTAAGAAAAAAAAAATCCCTAGTTTGTAGCGATTTGCTGATTTCCCAGGGAGTAAATATTTTGACCATGGCCAGTCTCAAGCTATTAAGGTGATGTTTCCAAACTGCAAGCTGGGGCAAGAAGCACATAATCGACTTGTTTAGTTGGTTCCTAGTACACCATTGGTTTTGGCCCACTGACTTTGATGACATTAAGTTCAAAAACCTGCTTTGTTTTCCTGTATCTCCTTTATCCTCTCATCCAATTGTGCTGCCCAATACTCCTAACTAGTCAATATCCTTAGTTTCCAGGGTTATCCTGATCTCTGCCAGAGATGTGAGACAAATTAATTCTATAGAAAGTAAAATGTATGACCAAGGGGGTCTGCAAAATAGGATATTAGACTCAGCAGGGTCAGACAGGTTTAAAGACATTTTGAACACCATCTTGATGGCATTTGCCCTCTAGTTTCATTTCCACCTTCTTGTAGTGCATTTCTGTAAATCTCTCACTCTCTGGTGCCATACCAGTTTACAATTTCGATGGCAACCCTGGGAATGACCAAATGTGGTGAATTTGTAGGTGAGAGGGAATTAGTTTCTTAGAGACAAAGTGGCACCTTCTTGGAGAAATCATGAATATTCTGCCCACTGGTCTCTCCATAGATCTATAAACATACTTTGTGTGTGTGTGTGTGTGTGTGTGTGTGTGATCAGAGGAGGACACAATTTGAGAATGGAGACTCCCATTTCCCCCTTTACCAGACATTGAATAAACATTTGATTGTTCTCTGGTGTTGTACTGGGTCTGCTCCCAGGATGAAGAACCTAAGGTTTGGGAATATTATCGGTTAAAAAGCATATCACTCAGGGACTGGTACTCTGGCTCAGTGATAGAGCACTCGCATAGCATGTGTGAGGCACTGGGTTAGAGCCTCAGCATCACATAAAAGATAAATGAATGTACTGTCCATCTACAACTAAAAAGATAAAGATTTTTTTTAAAAAAACAGCATATCACTCATATCTCTCTTCTAAATGATTCTGATAGACAATATTTAACTTTAGTAATGATGCCATTACTACATTATCCAAAATATATTAATATGCTGTTGTTGAAAGAGCTTAGAACCTAGAGAAAGTATGTAGTATATTAGTAACCATGACATTAATATACCAAATGGTCCTGAGCAAGCTGCTTAACTCTCTGAGCCTTGGTTTACCCATTTATAAAATGAAGGTAGTAGGATTCGTGATTCCAAGGAATAATTTCCATTTTTTAAACTCCATTATCCTAGAAGAAATATGCTTTCTATAAACATAAATCATAGAACCTGTTCTTATTCTTAAAAGTTAATGTCATTTGATTTTGAAACAAGTCAGCTTCATCATGTTTTATTTTATATTCACCCTTTTCTAATTTTTCATATTAAGAGTAATTCTGGCCAGGTACAAAGGCACAGGCTATAATCCCAGCAACTCAAGGGGACAGAGACAAAAGGGTTGAAAGTTCAAGGCCAGCTTACCTGGGAAATTTAGTGAGATCTTGTCTCAATATTAAAAACAAACAAACAAACAAAAACACAGAAAGTACTGGAGATATAGTTCAATGGTAGAGTATCCCTGGGTTCATTCCCCAGTACCATACACATGAATTATTTTGTTCACTATCAGCTTTCATTCTCAATTTCTTTGAAAGATCAACTTTATACCTTGCCAAAAGATAAAACGATATGTAAGTACTTTAATAACAGGTTAAAATGAAAATTAAAAAAATAATTTTAACTAATTTTTAAGTGATCATGTGAAAGAATTAAAAGCACACAAAATGTGTGCTTATAATTAGAAAACTTAAAATGAAAGTTTATGACTCTTAAATATTTTTAACATGCTTCTAATGAAGCATTTTCTGTTTGACCATATCTTTAAGGTCTAACAAGAGCAATTAGGAAATTAAGAAACTATTTAGTTCTTTATATATCCTAGAGATTAATGTTATATCGGAGGTAGATGTGCTGAAGATTTTCTCCCAATCTGTAGGCTCTCTTCTCACTTTATTAATTGCTTCTTTTGCTGAGAAAAAGCTTTTTAATTTGAATCCATCCCAGTTATTAATTCTTGATTATATTTCTTGAGCTTTAGGAGTCTCGTTAAGGAAGTCAGATCCTAGGCTGATGTGGTCAAGATTTGGGCCTATTTTTTCTTTTATTAGACTCAGGGTCTCTGTTCTAGTGCCTGAGTCTTTGATCCACTTTGAGTTGATTTTTGTGCAGAGTGAGAGATAGAGGTTTAGTTTCACTTTACTACATGCTGAGGGCCATTGCCAAGTAGGAATGATGCATCGAAATTTCCTTGCCAGCGTACCCCATGTTGCTTAGAGGAAGGACTCGTGGAAATGGACTTGCCTTGGACATTCGCTGTGACATTGCATGTATGCTTTAGTAAGGTGACCTTGCTCAAGGACCAGGGCGGATCCGGGTTTAGAGCTGATCAGGTTTTAGGGAGTATCCCGTCCTTGGGTTTAGGGAGGTTCCAGGTTTAAGGTTATTCCTGCTAGGAATAGGGCATATCCTGCTGCCTCAGGCACGCCCGATCCTTGAGTTCCCCTTGAGTTCTCCTGGGATTCAAAAAAGTATTTTGGGATTGAAAGCCTGGTGGCGTAGGTGAATTTGGCGGCAGAACTTGGATTTCCCCAGAATGTGTGTAGAAGCCTGTGTGAGTTCGGGAATAAAGAATTGCTATTTGAATCTACAAAGCTGTGAGTGGCTCGTGATTTTGTGCCCAGACTGCGGCACTACATATGGATTTCCAGTTTTTCCAGCATCATTTATTGAATAGACTGTCTTTTCTCCAGTGAATGTTTTTGGTACCTTTGTCTAGTATGACATAACCATATTTATATGGGTTTGTCTCTGTGTCCTCTCTTCTGTACCATTGAGTTAGAGAATATCATGCTAAGCAAAATAAACCAATTCCACAAAACCAAAGGCTGAATGTTTTCTCTAATATGTGGATGCTAATTCACAATAAGGCAGGGGGCACTAGGGAAGAATAGCATTACCTTAGATTAGGTAAAGGAAAGTGATGGGAGGTGAGGGGAGGGGACGGAGGGATAGAAAAGATAGAATGAAACACAGACATTATTACTGTATATATATATATATATATATATATATATATGACTGCATGACCAATATGATTCTGCAAAGTGCACTCAGAAAAATAAGAAATTATATCCCATCTAAGTATGATATGAAGTGCATAAATGCATTCTACTGTCATGTATAACTAATTAAAATAAATAAAAAAAATTTTAAAGAAACTATTTAGTTCATGTGCAGCTTCATAGCAATAAGATAATGTGATGAGATTAAATTCTATATATTCAATGAAAAGGTTTAACTGTATTCTTAAATCAAATGCATTGGTCATTTTTATGATTAAGCCCCACAATTCTTCCCCTTATATCTTTTGTTTTGAATATTCCAATTTTTTCCTCTCTAAACTTCAAATCTAGCTCCAATCTTTTCAGAATCTCATGCTCATTTTTTTTCCTGCCCCCATTAATTCAGTGGTGAGGTGAAAGCAAGGCAAGAGGCTGTGTATAATCCTTTTTGCATGGTTTGGTTTGGCATTCTGGAATTCACAATTTCACAAATAAGGGCAAGCAGAACAGCTCAAGCTGATATTGGATGCAAATGTTCAGCCTGTTTTCTCAGCATGATAGGTAATAAAATCAAGGAACCACAGGTTGTAAGTAAATTTAGAGGTCATCTATTTCCATGCAACTGATGGTGTGGTTGGGGACCCACATCATCAGTTTGTTCAAAATGTAGAACATGGGGCCTCATCTTGAACCTGCAGAATCAGACACTACATTTTATCAAGATCTCCCGAGTGATTTGCTTACCTGCAATACCCCACTGCCAACCAAGTGACAACCCTGACTATACTGTACATGCAGTCCCAGAATTTCCTGCCTCACCAGGCAGCTCAATCTAATTCCTTCTTCCTCCAAAACATCCTATCTAATATTAAAATTCATTTGGGAACATTGCTTTAATGATAACTCTCTCTTGCTCAAATGAATCATTCAATGTCCAAATGTATTAGTCCAGAATTTGTAATCAAACTTTCATCCTCATTTGCAATCGTCTCTCTTTGGTGCCTCTGCTTCAACAAAATTGGTCTGCCTGTGTTGCATAATAACCTTGGCAGTTAATTTTGCCAGTAACCTGGCTCACAACTTTTTTCCTCTCTGGAAGTCTCTTTCTTATCTTTTTGTTCATGTTGATTGTATTCACTCATGATATCCCCACCTCCTGATTTGCCAGTTGGCATAACATGCTTGCACTATTTTGATTGGTTTTATTATTTAGGTGTGCTGAGACAAACATATCAAAGATGATTGACTCTAAAAGTTACGTTTGTAAGTCATAATTCCCAAGAGGAGGTGTCATGTCATATTATGGAGGTATGAATATAAGGAAGTACCATAATCAGTCAGGAGGCAGAGAAAGAGGGAAAACTCATAGTAAAGAGCCTTTATTATGGTTTCTATGGGAAAAAAAAAAACAACAGGCAAGGCAGAGTAAGCATGCTGAGGATTAGCTAGTTTAATTAATTTGGGTGGACTCTGGAGCATAGGGGATATCCTACTTGTACGGTACCTGAATCCAGGGTAATGTAGTCCCAAGACAAGAGGATGAGAGTATGAGAGTCTAATAAAGAAGGTGGAAGTGTCAGCTCTGGGTTGGTGGGTTTGCATTTGGAAGAAATACTTAGGCCAAGTGATTTACTCTCCCTCGGAATTGAGTAACCATGGGAGGGGCAGTCCCTTTAGGGTCAGCCAAAGTTACAGATGTCAAAGCATCAGAGTATGGAAAATAAAAGACATGGGTAATACACTTCCTGAGAAACTTAGGAGTACCTTTGTCATAGTCTCTGGCAGGAACATTTGTCTTTGTGCTTTCCATGGGAGGCTGAGAGGGAAAGTTGACAATTCAATCATTGGGATCATTCTGCAGGGGTGCCTCTAGCTTATACTCTCAATGATAACAATGCCCCAGGGCATCAGGAGCACAAAGGAAGATTGATGGGGGAAGCTGGAGCTACCAAAAGAAAGTCCATCTCTAAACCTCTCTCATTTTCTTCTATAGTCAAGCTAGAGATGCTTTCTAGAGATTGTATCCAGGCTTAAATTCATCAACTAAAATGTCTGAAAATCATAAAACTGGTAGGCTCCTGCTAGATAGTCACATGAATGGCTGTGAGTTCAGCATGAAGGGCACCTCCTTTAAGGTTCCAATGATGCCAAACTCCTGATTTTTCTGGGAAAAAAAATATAAAAGCGCCTCAGCAGCTGGTGTGTGTCCTTACAGAAAGCTTGACAAGTTTGCTGATTTGTAGTGGAGCACAGTGTGTGTGCACACAGTCACAGGTACACACACATGCTTATGCACACACGGATCATGCACACTCTGAACAGCAGACAACAATACTCTTGCCTAGATCACAGTCAGGATATCTGAACCAAACGCAACTATCTTTTCTTTCCCTTCAGGCAATTGGAAGAACTACATTGTTCCAGTTAATAACAGTGTACTGGGGCTGCAGAACTGAAATCGAAAAAATCCATTTTACTTAGAAGTTTTACCTATATGTTTAAATTCTGGACTCTCTCTTTCAGAAAACTTGAGAACTTTTTAGCCAACAGAACGGTAGGGACTCTGTAATATAAGGGAATGTGGAAAAGATTGCTTAGGTTCTTGTTCAGCTAAGAATCACAGGAAATATCTTAGATGAGTGGAAAAGGATAGGCATGGATTATTCAGATAGCAAATCATCCAGAATCTGTTTTTATAATGCAAAATTGCTGCTCCAAACTCATGTCTTGCCATATAACTCAGTGGTAGAGTACTTGGCCTTGTGTTCCATCCTCAGCATTGAAAAAAAAAAAAAAGTGAAAATTCATGGCTTGCTTCTGGTGATTCCTGACTGCTCATTCACACACTAGTGAGTTTCTGGGAAGCTGATTGAAAGCTCTGTGTTTCTAGAAACTTCTCCCACCAACAGTGATAGGGTGTAGGTGACTGGCCATTTCATCGAGCGATCCCCAGTTATCACTATATGGAAATATTGTCTCTTGGCTTGTCAGATTCTTAAATGTCTTATGCGAAGAGGAGGCTGGAGTGTAGACCTAATTGATAGAGTTCTAGGTGCAAGTGGTAAGTTGAAGGATCATACCATTCAACATGCACTAGTTTCTCTACTCAACTTTTGCTCCTCCTGTGATACTAGATATTGAACCCAGGTTCTTGCACATGCTAGGCAAGTGCTCTCTCACTGAGCTACATCCCCAGCCTTTTTTAATATATCTATTTTTTGAGACAGGCTCTCATACATTGCTCAGTCTCTGAGACTGACCTAGAACCTGATATCCTCCTGCTTCAGCCCCCCTAGTCGCTGGGACTACAGGCATGTATCCATTCGCTGTTCAGAAGATAGTGTTTACCCACCTCAGTCATTGGTCATCTAGCCCTATTCCCTATTAAGTAAACTCCTTAGCTTCCATGACAATGATGGGGGAGGGCCTGACTGCATAAGTTAGACAAGACCAAAATGGTAACTATTCCCTGGGCCAAAGGCAACAATTTTGTAATTTACACACTTTTTTTTTTAGTTCTTAAAAATGTGTGTTTTTGTTTCATGTATATGGACTTAAGCATACATGTGGCATTAGAGTTATTATTTAATTTCTTATTTTCCTCATTTAGTATCATGTTTTCTAAATATAACCATGTTACTTTGTCTACATATCGTAATTTATATATTTTCCTATCCCTTCAGTTTTGGTCGTATTGATTGGAATTCTACATAATTACTCTTTCTTAGAATATGTGGACAATTCATCTCTATAACTTCCACTTAGGTTTTGATTAATGGGTCTAGAACTTGAAAGTTTCTCAACAATTTGAATGCAAAAATCTCCCAGATTTTTATTACTTCACCCCAATCTTTTATAGCTACTTTGCCCAGTTCAATAATATCTTGTCTAGTTCAATAATAATTTTTTTATTTATTTTTATATTCCTTTTCTGGAAATTGATAGCTTTGTATTAGCAAGGACAATTTTATGCTTGTTAGAATAAATTCTGGCAAAATTTGATTTAGATAGATCATTGCAAAAACAAGTACAACTACCCTAATCCACTTTGATGGTAAACACTTCAGAATCTTGATAATCACACAACTCAGTTGGAGGGAGCCCTGCACCAGCACATCAGAGAGCAGCAAGAACTCAGCAGGCCCTGGGCATCAGCTGGAATACTTTCCACATGATTGTGAACCTTAGGTGATCCAGAGAGTCCTGGACTCCGACCATAGTTTGCTTGTTTCTGAAAACACCGTATTGATCTGACTCTTCCTGTCTGATGTGCTTAGGTCCTAGTGTACCTAAATAAGAGTAACTTCTCAACAGTCAGGATGGAAAAGAGTTCAAAGCAGGTCTCTGGAGACCTGGAAGGAAGATAATGGGTAATGTTGTTGCCAGATACGTATATTCCAAATTTGGGGTATCCAAGGTTTGTCAAATCAAATCTCTTCTCTCACCTAGGATTTAAAATAAGTTCATGATTAAAGAACCAAGAAGCAAATAACACAAGGCTGTAGATTGCTTGCGGTCATCCAGCATCTAGGCAGATTCATCTGCCCAGTCTGAATTCCCAGGGGCAGTTTCTGTGTCACGCAGGTCAATCCCTATGCTCTTCTAGAAAATTGTCTTTCAGTGACACAGAGAATCTTTCACTGGAGAAATGTCAAGCACTATGTGAATGTTATCTCATTCTCTTTTCAACATGCCTGTGAAACGGAAAAAAAAAATGACAAATGGATGCTGTGCTTTACAAGAAACTGAGGCTCAGAGAGGAAATCGGCTAATTTAGGACCCTGGCACAGAGGCGATAGGAGTTGTTTTGGTTTAGATATTAGCTGTCCCCAAAAAGTTCATGTGAGAGACAATACAAGAACATTCAGAGGTGAAATGTTTGGGCAAGAGAGTTTTAATCCAGTCAGTGAATTGATCCTCTGATAGGATTAACTGGGTGGTAACTGAAGGTGGGTAGAGTATGGCTGGAGGAGGTGGCTCATTGGGGGTACATGTTTTGTACCTGGTGAGGGGAGTCTCTCTTTCTGCTTCCTGAGAATCATCTGAGCACTTCCCTCCACCACACTCTTCTGCCCTGATGTGACACACATCAAGCCCCAAGGAATGGAACTGACTGACTAGGGATTGAGACCTCTGAAACCGTGAGCCCCCAAATAAACTTTTCCTCCTCTAAGACTGCTCTTGTCGGGTCTTTTAGTCATGGCAATGAAAAAGCTGACTAAAACAGGAATTGGCTTCTTTTTTTTTTTTTAAATTTCAGTACAAAATTATGAAAACATGTTCAACGTCTCCAGCAATTAGAGAAATGCAAATCAAAACCACTCTAAGATTTCATCTCACTCCAGTCAGAATGGCAGTTATCAAGAATTCAAGCAACAATAAGTGCTGTGAGTATCTGGGAGAAAAGGTACACTAATTCATGGCTGGTGGGATTGCAAAATGGTGCAACCTCTTTAGAAATTAGTATGGATATTCCTTAGAAAACTTGGAATGGAACCACATTTGACCCAGCTATCCCACCCCTCAGTCTCTACCCAAAGAACTTAAAATCAGCATTCTACAGTGATGCAGCCACCTCAATGTTTATAGCAGCTCAATTCACCATAGCTAAACCATGGAAACAGCCTAGATGCCCTTCAATAGATGAAGAGATAAAGAAAATGCGGTCTATATATTCAATGGAATATCACTCAGCCTTAAAGAAGGATGAAATCATGGTATTTGTGGTAAATGGATGGAGTTGGAGAATATCATGCTAAGTGAAGTTAGCCAATCCTAAAAAAACCAAAGGCTGACTGTTCTCTCTGATAAGTGGATGCTGATCCATAATGGGAAGAGGGGGGAAATAGGGAAGAATGGAGGAACTTTGAATTGAGCAGAGGAGAGGGAAGGGAGAGAAGGTGGTATATGTCGGAGAAAGATGGTGGAATGAGATGGACATTACCCCTATGTATGGGTATGATTGCACAAATGGTGTGACTCTACATTATGTACAACCAGAGAAAATGAAAAGTTGTGCTCCATTTGTGTAAAAAAATAAACAAAAATTAATTAATTTTAAAAAGCATTTAAGTAACTCAGCAGTTTCTTTATTCAATTTATAGAAACTTTTATTCAGTCTTAAAATTGTCAGAAACCTGTATTTAAGAGTACATGTAAAGAGTCATTTTCATGAGTCTAGTTGCAATGCTTCTAGAGAAAAATCAAGATAATAACTGTTTAACTCAAAATGGATCAAAGAGCTTGATATCAAATCAGAGACACTACGCCTGATAGAAGAAAAAGTTGGCTCCGATCTACATATTGTGGGGTCGGGCTCCAAATTCCTTAATAGGACACCCATAGCACAAGAGTTAATAACAAGAATCAACAAATGGGACTTACTCAAACTAAAAAGTTTTTCTCAGCAAGAGAAACAATAAGAGAAGTAAATAGGGAGCCAACATCCTGGGAACAAATCTTTACTCCTCACACTTCAGATAGAGCCCTAATTTCCAGAATATACAAAGAACTCAAAAAATTAAACATTAAGAAAACAAATAACCCAATCAACAAATGGGCCAAGGACCTGAACAGACACTTCTCAGAGGAGGACATACAATCAATCAACAAGTACATGAAAAAATGCTCACCATCTCTAGCAGTCAGAGAAATGCAAATCAAAACCACCCTAAGATACCATCTCACTCCAGTAAGATTGGCAGGCATTAGGAAGTCAAACAACAATAAGTGCTGGCTAGGATGTGGGGAAAAGGGTACACTTGTACATTGCTGGTGAGACTGCAAATTGGTGCGGCCAATATGGAAAGCAGTATGGGGATTCCTGGGAAAGCTGGGAATGGAACCACCATTTGACCCAGTTATCACCCTTCTCGGACTATTCCCTGAGGACCTTAAAAGAGCGTACTATAGGGATACTGCCACATCAATGATCATAGCAGCACAATTCACAATAGCTAGACTGTGGAAACAACCTGGATGCCCTTCAATAGTTGAATGGATAAAAAAAAAATGTGGCATTTATACACAATGGAGTATTACACAGCACTAAAAAATGACAAAATCAAGGAATTTGCAGGGAAATGGATGGCATTAGAGCAGATTATGCTAAGTGAAGCTAGCCAATCCTTAAAAAACAAATGCTAAATGTCTTCTTTGATTTAAAGAGGGCAACTAAGAACTGAGCAGGGAGGAAGAGCATGAGGAAAAGATTAACATTAAACAGAGACAAAAGGAAAAGGAGAGAGAAGGGAAATAGCATGGAAATGGAAGGAAACCCTCAACATTATATGAAATCACATATAAGAGGTTGTGAGGGGAAAGGGGGGGGAAAACAAGGGAAAGAACTGAACAACAACAGATGATGTAGAGAGGGAAGATAGGAGGGGAGGGGAGGGGGGATAGTAGGGGATAGGAAAGGCAGCAGAATACAACAGTCACTAATATGGCATTATGTAAAAATGTGAATGTGTAACTGATGTTATTCTGCAATTTGTATTTGGGGTAAAGATGGGAGTTCATAACTCACTTGAATCAAATGTATGAAAGATGATATGTCATGAGCTTTGTAATGTTTTGAACGACCAATAAAAAAAAGATAATAACTGTTTATGGAAAGAATGACTTAGGAAATATATGATCAAAAATCTGATAAAATTTAAGTAATTGACAAAAAATCCAGTTATTTTCCTTGCATTTTAAATTAACTAGAATCAACTAATAACATCATACCAGGGTCATCAGATTATTTATAAGTTTCATTTACTCTAAAAAAGATTCACATTATCTCTATGTCTATGCCAATATAACTTGTAAAAGATTTAAAATTACTATATTATTTGACAATATTCCTACAGAACTTGACATGGCAAATTAGACTGATTAGTTTAATATCTTCTTTTTTTCATACATTATTTTTAAAAATTTGTTCTAATTAGTTATATGTGACAGTAGAATGCATTTTGATACGTCATCCATAAATGGAGTATAACTTCTCATTCTTATGGTTGTACATGATGTAGAATCACACATGTCATGTAGTCCTATATGCACATAGGGTATTAATGTCCAATTCATTCTACTTTCCTTCCTACCCCCATATCCCCTCCCTAATATCTTCTTTTTGTAAAATAAACCTTTATGAAGTTCTGGGCTTCTCTGGAATGTCCCAAACTTACTTTCAGTTCAAGATAACTTAATTTATAACATTGTTCCTGGGAATGCTTGCCAAAGACATAGTAACAGGTTTAAAACGTGATTAAATAAGAATCAACTTATTGTTGATACTTATTTAATGAATACTGTGAAATAGTATTCATTCAAAGAGTGTAACAACTGAGATACAGCAGTGCACTTTTGATGGAAATCCTCTTCCCATTTTACTTATAAAAAGAAAAGGGAAAATAAATGCATGGAGAAACTCAAGCATGTTTGTGACATTGGTGTCACAATTCTTATTTTAACCTAGCACAATATAATAAGAGCAGTTGATCAAATCAATGTTGAAGCTACCTTTTCTCTTCAGGTAAAAGAAGATATTATTATCTTACTGTTTTTAATTTATGATTGAAAGTCAGATGTGTTGAGAGAAGCTCAAAGGAATAAAGGGACAAGTAGCACATGGCAAGGTTTATGATGGTCTTCCGGCACTCTGGAACAATTCTTGCTCTATGTAACCTTTATCTACCAATGATGAGCCAGCAAACAACCAGCTGAAAAGGGAACAGGAATTTATATTCCAAAGAAAAAATACAATCTAAAAAATAATCGTCCTCCCATTTCCAAGAAAATTTAATAAGTTTTACATTTACATCAAAGAGGAAGTCAATATTTATATTTTTGGTTTATGTGAAACTAAATTGAGATAAAATTAAATAAAAACCAAATCTATTTTTACTTGTGGCAGAGCCTCAATTCGAGTCTAAGCCGTGTTTATCGTAAAATCCATTTGTCTCTTAGGATAACCAAAGAACTGGTGTCCACAAACTCCCAAGAGTCTACTGATAGGCAAGTCTGTGAACCCGTGCTTCATTCTAAGAGAAGACCCAATGTAAAGTGCTTCTATGTGGTTAGAAAATGGGATAGGTGTGAGAGGCAGGAATCTCACTGCAATACCCGGTCAGAGGCAGCACAGGACCAGGGTGGTTGGAGGCAGAGCTACCATCTAATATGACAATGACGTATGATCACGGGAGGGCACTGGTGCTCATCATGATGAAGATGCAAGATTTTAATATAATTGCAGGACAAAGGGAATTGCCCTATATTTTATGATTTCATAAATAAATGCCATATTTCACATTTTTAATAGATGCATTTTGTTTTCCTTTTAAGACAAAGGCACACAAACCCTCTCTGTGAAGGGCTAGATTGTAAATACTTTAGGCTTTGAGTGTCACATAGGCCTCTGTAGGATGTTATTCTTTTTTGTTCTTGTTACTTTTGTACCATTTTAAAACTATAAAACCACTCCTAGCCCACTGATCAAAAAAAAAAAAAAAAAAAAAACAGGTCTCGGGTCAGCACTTGCTCTAAGACATTAGGCTGTACGTTGGTATTTGGAGAGCATGCTGTGATGGGAGCCGGGGTGGCTTATTCCTCCATCCTTCCACCTCACCTCTTGTCCCCTGTGCCACACTGGGTGCTGTGGGTCAGACTGTCACGTTCTTTCACCAATTCTTGCTATTCAGATCTGACACCTGGTGCTGTAATTAGAGAAGGAATAAGTAAGCAATTCCGCTTCACTCCAGAGATCCTGGGAGCGGGGCTCTGTCCTCTGTGTTCCGATCAGCGCCTTCAGCAGCTCAGGTTACTCTGTGTCCAGGTACGCCAAACAGTGGCTCTTGATCAGTGAGCTGGCTGGCCTACAGGAATGCTGGGGAAGAAAGTAGGGCCTTAAGTGGGCATCGGTGCTCAGTGCTGGCTGGGTGTGTGGCCGTAGGAGCCTGAGGCTCTGCAGGTGTGCCATGCCCACGGGTGTGAAGCTTGTGAAGTCCTGGCTTGGGGCATCATGCTAAAAATCGAAGCAGAAAAAGAATGTTGTGACAGATACCCTGTGGGGAACTGGTCGGACTGTGTTTTCAATTACCCAGGAGACACCTCCTGGGGGCATTTAGGGAAAAAAAAAAAAAAGCAGCAGGAAAGCAGGTACTTGATGACTTGATAGAGAGCACAGACTGAGCCAAAGCAGTACTGTCTCCTGTCATTAGTGTTAACTTGGGAAAATCTGAAGGCTTGAAGATGGTCTGGAGAAACAGCTCTTGTGGGTTTGTCAGTTTTGTCCTGGTGTTGTTTTCCTCTGATATAAATCAAAGTGACAGTTTTTAATGAAGAGAATACTGCTATGTGATCAGAAAACCAATGGGCCCGTTCTAGTCAGGCTATACAATAGCTGCGTGACCTTGGGAAAATCCCTAATTCTCTTGGCCTCAGGTTGTTCTTCTGTTTACTGAGAGTTAAAGCAAAAGATGTCCAAGGTCATTGTTGCTTTAAATGTGTTATAAAATAACTTAATAGTAAAGTTGTTAATGGACCGTTTGTAGAGTCACCTAGCACATTAGAAACATGGAGCTAAGTAACAAGACTCTGAAGGAAAGTAAGCCTTTGCCCTCAAGAATTTTGCTTAAAAAAAAAAAAAAAAAAAAAAAAAAAAAACATCGCAGTACACGCTATTAAGAATCTAGGTTGCTGTGAGATTGCAGAGGATGACCCTTCCAGAGTAATCAGACGCTGGACCACACAGCTCCGGTGTCAGCACTACACCGGGCATCAAGAACCGGAGAAGGAGGGAAAATGAAAGTGGTACATTGACAATCCAACAGCTGATATCTCGGCCAAACCAGACCTCCCCTGCCAGCCTTTGGAAATCGCTGTGCTTCAGGACAGTTCTAAGGGGCTGGGAGGAAAAACTATGACCATCTTTCATTGGTCATAGTTCATATTGTAGAAGGAATTTCTTCCCTTACATATGTATGATCTGGCCCTAGTGGGGAATCCAGAGCCTACGTCCTACAGCTGTGTGTCCCCTGACATCAGGCGTGTTGGGGGAGCTGGACCTTGGGGGTCACAGGCACCAAGGACTTTACAGTACCATCATGGTGGGTGTGACTGAGCCAGGCGAGAGTGCTACTTCCACCTGAGACAGGCTGCTAAAGGATTAGGAGTAGTGGCAAAGATGAGGCAGGGACAGTTCACTGAGCAAGTGACCAAGGAACAGAAGACAGAAGAACTCCAGCGAATTTGAGGAGTTACAAAAATGCAAGACAAAGTAAATTAAAGCAGAGTGGAAAAGGTTTCCCAGGGGAAGTGAAGCTTGAATTGCTGCTGGAAGGAAAGAAGCAATTTCTGGATGGACAAGCTGGGGGTGGGTGGGTGAGAGGTGGGAGGGAGGACAAGAAAGGGTTGCAACAACTTTATTTTTTTTATTTTTTTTATTTTTTTTTTTTATTGGTCGTTCATAACATTACATAGTTCTTAATACATCATATTACATGGTTGATTCACATGGATTATGAACTCCCGCTTTTACCCCGTATACAAATTGCTGTATCACATCAGTTTCCCTTCCATTGATTGACATATTGCCTTTCTAGTGTCTGATGTATTCTGCTGTCTGTCCTATTCTCTACTAACCCCCCTCCCCTCCCCTCGCCTCCCCTCCCCTCCCCTTTTCTCTCTCTACCCCTTCTACTGTAAATCATTTCTTCCATTTGTATTATCTTGTCTTACCCCTCCTTTCCTCTTATATGACATTTTTTATAACCCTGAGGATCGCCTTCCATTTCCATGCACTTTCCCTTCTCACTCCCTTTCCCTCCCACCTCTCATCCCTGTTTAATGTAAATCTTCTTCTCAAGCTCTTCGTCCCTACCCTGTCCTTGTTCACTCTCCTTATATCAAAGGAGTCATTTGGAATTTGTTTTTTAAAGATTGACTAGCTTCACTTAGCATAATCTGCTCTAATGCCATCCATTTCCCTCCAAATTCTATGATTTTGTCATTTTTTAATGCAGAGTAATACTCCATAGTATATAAATGCCACATTTTTTTTATCCATTCATCTATTGAAGGGCATCTAGGCTGGTTCCACAGTCTTGCTATCGTGAATTGAGCTGCTATGAACATCGATGAAGTAGCAGTTGCAAAGACCCAGGGCATGAAAGATGATCAGTGTAGTGAACCGACTGGCTGGGGATTTGTGGAGCATGAACAAAGGGGTGTCTTCATTCTGAACTGACATTCCATCATCTCCAATTACCGACTGCTAAATCCACATGGGCACAGTGGGAAAGAGTTGGTACACACAAATGTGATGATGGAGAGGTAACTAACTAATCATCATTTATTTATTCATTCAAACTATTTGGTTTTGCCACTATGTATAAAATACGCCTCTGTCCTCTAAAATTAAGCCAGAAAAGTCCTCTGCATTCTTCATAAGCTGGTTTCTGTAGATATTCTGACACAGTTATTTTCAGTGTTCCTTAATCTTTTTCACTTCCTCGGTTTGAAGTATTGATTATCAAGGGACATATATTTTTTTAAAAATCCCCATGTTTTCCTAAATAAGGATTAATTTTTATTCCATACATAACCCTCTCACATGTGCCATCTGTGAAATCAGCATGACAATTTGTTAATTAAATATTGACTCTTGGAACATTTTAAGCTCTGACAAGTTTGTAACAAACAGCTACTGCTCTTTTCTTGCCTCTGAGCAATGAAAACATACATTCAATTGTTATTCCCTGTAAGAAAAATGAGTGAAAGGATTTTCTATTCACAACTTTTCATGTCCCCACTCGAGTTCATGGGAGCAATATTTTAATGAGCCTTAAGTTTTCATGAGCCCCTTTTGTACTGTTGGACTTGAATATACAAGGGAGAGAGCACAGAGTGTGCTAGGATGGAGCAGAGTTCATTTGCAACACCACAAACTTGTACTCCTTCTGTGTTTCTAGCTCACTGACTCCAATCCTTTAGTTCCAAAACTCCTTGGCCCTCCGCAAAGCACTTACAACCCAAAGCACCACTGTCATTCACTTCACTACAATCCTTTCTTCCTTTCCTGCAAGGCTGGGGGTGCTTAGAGATCAAGGTCCTTCAGTGTAGCACTTCCTGCTCTCCATCCACAACTTCTTCCCAACACACATTTTCTCACTCAATTTATATTTCTCACTCAATATAAAAAAAAAAAAAATCCTGAATTTTGGTAAATCCAGTGCTCTACTTACTCCATCCCTGCACGCTATGTTTGGGACACACACACACACACACACACACACACACCAATGCTCACAGATCTCACTCTATATTTATGACCAATAATCTTTCACCTGGGTCCTGTATGCTGCCTAGAAAATTCACTTACTTTCCTAATTCCTTCCTTCTTTCACTCTTTTAGATAAACATGTAACACCTTCCTCCTTGACAAACTTCCAGAATCTTCTCTATCTTCACTGTTGACCCATGTCATTAATTCCAATTTCTTCTTTCAATAACAAGATAACTGCATACTCTGAACCCACCAATCTACTTGTACCACCTCCCTATACTCTCACTCTTCAAGGTATCAATTATCTGGACTCCTATCTGGGGATCATCTTTCACTGGTTACTGAATCCCATCTTCATTTGTATTCAAGAATATCACTACTCCCACTCTCTCCTCCCTCTCTCTCCTACATCATCATTTTTCTTTATCTCTCTACTGTCTCTTTTGCTATTAGCCCATAAACCTGCTATATTTTTCCCATTTCAAAAGAAACAGGGAAAAAAAAAAAACAAAGCAGACTTCTCTTGATCTTACATTCCTCTCCTCCATTTCTCTGCCCCATTAATCCTCATTCTTCGCCTCTACGAAATTCCCAGTGGGGGCTGAGAACGTGGCTCAAGCGGTAGCGCGTTCGCCTGGCAGGTGTGTGGCCCAGGTTCGATCTTCAGCACCACATACCAACAAAGATGTTGTGTCTGCCGAAAACTAAAAAATAAATATTAAAATTCTCTTTCTCTCTCTCCCTTTCTCTCTCTCTCTCTCTTAAAAAAAAAAAAGTTTAAGGCATCTCACTTTTAAATAAATTTGGATGAAAACCTGTAAAAAAAAAAAAAAAAGAAAAGAAATTCCCAATGGGTTTTGTCCCTGACACCATCAAAACAGTTTTGTCATGATGACCAGTTTGTAAAACACAATGATCAATTCTAAGTTCTAATTTTACCTGCCCAGTAAGCAGCATTTGATGGAATTGGTCACTTGTGCTTCATAAAACATGTTCTTTGCTTGATATTTGGGAACATCAAGTTCTCCTCCCACCTCACTGACTATTTTTTGTCAATTGCTTTTGCTGATTTTTCTCATCTTTCTAATCTCTAAATGTTGGAGTGCCCCAGCTCCAATGGCTCTTCTCCAAGCTCAATGCTGCTCTTCTCCGCCTACATTCTCTCTCTAGCTGAATTTATTCTGACTCATGGTTTTAAACTCCACCTATGTTTTGACAAGGTCCAATCTATCTCCAAATTGAATCTTCCCTGAAATTTTAGACTAATATATTTGACTACACCTAAACGTTTTCTTGCAGATGTGTAGTAGGCATCACAAACTTGATATATCCACAATTCTTGTTTTCTTCCTCCATGCCATGAAAGCCTGCTTCCTTGTCCACACCGTTTCTGTGTTGGTAATTGTCAAAAGACTCTTCCAGTTACTCAAGACAAAAACGCTTCAATACTAATTATTTTTAATTGAAATATAATTCACACGACATAAAATCCACTCTTTAAAGTTTATAATTCAATTGTTTTAGTATATTCACAACATTGTGCAACCACTAATTCCAGAACTTTCACATCACACCCCAAAAGAAGTCTTCTTTCAGTCATTCTCATGTTCATTTAGTTTCTTTCTTTTGTTAGAGAAATGCAAATTAAAACCTCAATGAGGCCAGGTACAGTGGTGCACACCTGTAATCCCAGAGGGTGAGGCAGGAGGATCCCTGAGTTCAAAGCCAGACTCAGCAAAAGCAAAGCACTAAGCAATTCAGTAAAACCCTGTCTTTAAATAAAATAATAAAGAGAGGTTTGGGGATGTAGCTCATTGGTCAAATGCTCCTGAGTTCAATTCCTCGTACACCCCGCCCCCCGCAAAACAAACAAACAAACAAAAACCCACAATGAGATATCACTACTATGAGACTGGTTAAAATGAAAATCCAGCAGTCCCTCATATATGCAGGTTAGCTTTCTTGTGGTTTCAGTCACCTTCAGTTAACTGCATTCCAAAAATATTAAATGGAAAATTTCTGAAATAAACAATTCATAAGTTTTAAATTGTACCATTCTGAGTAGTAACATGATGAAATCTCATGCTGTCTGTTCTGTTCTGCCCAAGATGTGAATCATCCCTCTGTCCACACTGTATTTTCTACCTACATAGCATAGATCAATATAGGTCACTTAGTAGCCACTTAGTTATCAGATCAATTAGTCTCATAACTTTTATAATACAATATTGTTATAATTGCTCCATTTTATTTTTTGTTATTGTTGTTAACCTTTACTAAGTGTAATTTATAAATGAAACTCTATCATAGGTATGCATGTGCAGATGGCCCCTGACTTACCATGGTTTGACTTACCATTGATTCATTTCACAGTGATGCAAAAGTGATAGACTTCCAATGGCAATCACACTTCAAATTTTCAATTTTGATCTTTTCCTGGTGAGGATATGCAATAGGATACTTTCTTACAACCTGGGCAATGGGAATAAGCTGCAGCTCCCAGTTAGTCACAAAATTATGAGGGTAAACAACTGGCACTCTACAGTGTATTGCATTCAGTAAATTACATGAGAAATTCAACACTTTATTACAAGATAGGCATTGTGTTAGATAATTTTGTCCAGCTGTAGGTTAATGTATCCTAACACATTCCTGCTCACTTTACCAGCTGCAGCCTCACCGACCTCCTCACTGCCTGCTCCCATCTCAGCCTGCCTGAATCTCTTTCCCATCAAGTACCCACAAGGCTTCTTCTTCACTTCCCCCAAGTCTTTGCTCAAATGTCACTTACCTGTGAGTCTTTCCCTGAACACTCTAAGTCATATTCACTCAGTCCCATTAGCCTGCTGTAGATTTTTTTTCTTTTGGTACAAAGCATAATATTCCCATTTGACATAACACCTACATATTTGCTTATGTACTTATTGTCTGACTCCTCCCAACCTTATGTAAACTTCCTGATGGGAGGGACTTTGTCCTAAATCAGTGCAAGGAACATCACAAGCACTCAACTAATATTTATTTGCTAAATGAGAGGGGGGAAAAAGGAAGGGAACATAAAGGAATTGAACTTAAATATTTCCTGAAACAAGAGGTTTAAATACTTAAAGACAATGAACATAAGAAATTGCATATTGTGATAAATAAGTCCTAAAGATTTATTTATCACAATATGTCTAGCTCATAGTATTGTGTCTGTAATGCAGTAGTCTCCCACTATCTGAGATTTTGCTTCCTGTGATTTCAGTTACCCCAGGTCATCTGCAGTCTAAAAATATTAATTGGAAAATCCCAGAAATACACTATTCATAGATTCTAAATTGCACCCTGTTCTGAGAAGAATTATGAGCTCTCATTCACTCTCCATTTCCTACCTGCCTGTGAGTCACTTAGTGGTCATCTCATTGATCAAATCAACTGACATGGTATCATAGTTTCCGTGTTCAAGTGACCCTTACTTTACTTAGTAATGGCCCCAAAGTGCAAGAGTTGTGACATTGGCAATTCAGATATGCCAGGGAAGCCAGAGAGTGCTTCCTCTAAGTAAAAAGGGGAAAGTTCTTGTCTTAATAAGGAAAGAAAGAAAATCACATGTTGAGACTGCAAAGATCTCTAGTAAGAACAAATCTTATAGAAAATTGAGAAAAATAAAAAGAAATTCCCCCAAAAAACTCTGTGTGTGTATGTGTATGTGTGTGTGTGTGTGCGTGTGTATCAGGAATTATATGTACATACAATATGTATATACATATATACATGTTTATATAAAACTCCTGCTAATTTTGCTGTCATGTCTCAAAATGCAAAAGTTCAGGCCTCAGATAACAAAAACCTCAAAAAACAAAAATCAAATTACCTGATTTTAAAATGAGCAAATTTGGGCTGGAGATATACCTCAGTTGGTAGAATGCTTACCTTGTATGCACAAAGCTCTGGGTTCAATCCTCAGCACCACCACACACATACACACACAAATGCCTTTGAGATCTTTACAAGTGTTTGCACATATAAATATTTCATTCCTTAAAAAATAAAATAAAATGAGCAAATTGACTAAATAGATATTTCTCAAAATAAGATATAAAAATGGTCAAGTATATCAGAAAAGACTCAATATCACTAACCAAGGAAATGCAAATCAAAAACACAATGAGATACCACCTCACCCAAATTATGTTTTAAAAAATACTGGTGAGAATGTGAAAAAAAAAAGGGGAACTCATACATTGTTGGTGTGAATGTAAATTAGTACTGCCATTATCAAAAAACAGTATAAAGTCCATCAAATAAATGGAAATAGAACTACAATGTGATTTAGCTATGTCGTTACTGGGTGTATTTCCAAAAGAAAATAAATCATTGTGTCGACGAGATACCTGTATTTCCACATTTATTGTGATACCATTCATAATAGCCAAGATAGAGAATCAACCAAGTGTTCAAAAATAGATACATAGATTTTTAAAAGGTAGTAGATATACAAGTTGGGATATAATTCCACCATGAAAAAGAATGAAATCCTATCATCTGTGATGACATAAATGGAACTGGAGGAGGACACTACATCAAGTGCAATAAGCCAAACACAAAAAGAAAAATACTGTGGTTTTGATCATATGTGGAAGCTAAATAGTTGATGTCATTAAAGTGGAGAGTAGATAGTGGTCACTGAAGACTGGGTAGGGGGCAGAATAAAAGGAGGTTGGATAATAACTAGAAAATTACAATTATATGAGAATAGTTTTAGTATTCTACAGTATGAGCTATGTCCCTAGTCCTTTTTATTTTGTGACAGTCTTGTTAAGTTGCCCAGGCTAAATTATTAGTGAATCTTCTGCCTCAGCCTCCCAAGAAGCTGGGATTACATGTGTGTGTCACCATGCCCAGCTTGTTTATCTTATTATTAGTTATTGCTGTTAATCTCTTAGTGTGACCAATTTAAAAATCAAACTTAAATATAAGCATGTATGTGCAGGAAAAAATTGTATGTATAAGGTTCTGTGTGAACCATGATTACTGACATCCCCTGGAGATCTTTAAATATACTTTATGGACAAGGAGGGATCACGGTAGTGGACCTTCTGCAAGGTCCACTTGCTGTCTTCAGTCTTTATGCAGTATATCCTGGATGGCCAGGAAAAAAGACTGGATGAAGAAAGAACATATTCCAACTTGAGGATACTTATTTTAGCATTAGATAGCAGTATCCTGATTGCACTTTCTGTTCTGCCTCCATAATACACATGAATCAGCCCTCAGGCTTATCTCTGGATACCCATTACTTGGGTTGTTGGGTACCTGTGTGTAGAGAATATAAACTAGCCCTCAGGGGGGAAAAGAAATTCCTCTGGAGAGCTACAGCTTAATACATAGGGGAAGAAACAACTGGGAAAATCTATTTCACAGATTAAAATCAGGAGAAAAGAGAATCTTCTGCTAAGAGAGTAGGGAACAGGAGGCTGGCCACCAACAAGATAAACTATAGAAAAGCAATCACTGGTGTGTGAACCATTCCCTGAGGCACAGTAAGCCAAAACTGATGGCACATTGGAAGAGCAAGGCACCCTGAGATGAATCCCTCTAGAAAGCAAGAAAACAATATTAACAAAAGCTTTCTATGTTCTGGGTCCTTACATAGGCTGTTTATGCATAGTCATTAACTGAATTCTCACCATAGCCATATTAAGTAGGTACCATTATTGTCTTTGGGAAATAGAGAGATTAAGTAAATCTGCCCATGACCTCAAACTTAAGAAGAGAGGGGAGTAGGACTTGAATCCAGACACTCTGCTTCCACAGCCTATCATTTTTTTAATGAAAGCTTTATTGAGTTATAATAAAATCATATGCCATAAAATTCAAGCTTTTAAGGTGTACAATTCAATGATTTTTAGTATATTCGTGAAGTTGCATGATCATTACTATCATCAATTTTAGAACATTTTCATCCCTTCAAAAGAAACTCCATACCTGTTGGCAATCATTTCCCATTTCCATTCAGCTCTCCTGTCCCAGACAACCACAAATCTATATTTTTGTCTCTATGGATTTAGCTCTTCACCTTATATTTATCTTAGTTTCATACAATATGGGGTCTTTTGTTCATACATGTTCATACATTTCTTTTTTGTCAAATAATATTCCATTGTATGGATACATCACATTTTATGTATCCACTTATAAGTTGAAGAACATTTGGATTGTTTCCACTTTGGGGCTGTTATAAATACCCTCGTGAACATTCATGTGGAAGTTTTCATGTGGACATATGTTCTTATATTCTGGATATGGGATGTCCCCTAAAGCCCTTGTGTTAATGCAGGTAAATGATTGGATGATGAGAGTTGTGACATAATCAGTCCATCCTAGTTTGAACGAACTAACTGGGTGGTAGCTGGAGATAGGGGGGATGTAGTTAGAGGAGGTGGGTTCCTGAGGACATGCCCTGGAAGAGTTCATCTTCCCTATGTCCCCTTTCCCTCTCGCTTTTCTGCTTCCTGTTCACCATGAGAACAGCAGCCCTCCTATGCCATATCCTTCCACCGTGATGCTCTGCCTCACTTTAGGCCCAGAGCACTGGAGTCTGCCAACCATGGACTGAACCTCTGAAACCATGAAGCAAAATGAGCTTTCCCTCCTCTGAATTGTTCTTGCCAGTTATTTTGGTCATAGCAACATAAAGCACACTAACACATGTGTTTCCATCTTTGGGGAGTGTATACTTAGAAGTGGAATTGCTGTGTATACACTAGTAACTCAGTGTTTCACCTCCTAAGAAACTCATGCTCCTTGAGAAGAAGATTAACATTAAACAGGGACAAGAGGTGGGAGGGAAAGGGAGAGAGAAGGGAAATTGTATGGAAATAGAAGGAGACCCCCATCGTTATACAAAATTACATATAAGAGGAAGTGAGGGGAAAGGGAAAAAAACAAGGAAGAGAAATGAATTACAGTAGATGGGGTAGAGAGAGAAGATGGGAGGAGAGGGGAGGGGGGATAGTAGAGGATAGGAAAGGCAGCAGAATACAACAGACACTAGTATGGCAGTAGGTAAAAACGTGGATGTATAACCGATGTGATTCTGCAATCTGTATACGGGGTAAAAATGGGAGTTCATAACCCACTTGAATCTAATGTATGAAGTATGATATGTCAAGAGCTATGTAATGTTTTGAACAACTAATAATAATAAAAAAAAAAGAAACTCATGCTCCTAATCACTGCAACTTCTGGCACCTGACATGGTATCTCATGGCAGATATACAATAACAACCATCTCTAAACAAAGATGTTTGGGCTATTATTGCCTTTGCATTTTTCTTCTTTTGAAGTTCAACACATTGATCTTACAGCATAAAATGAAACTTGGTTAATTTGAAATTTTAGGTGAACAAGTGTTATTGAATGTATAGTATGTGCCAAGGACCATAATGAGATACATGAGGGATTCAGGGGAAATTATATTTTCAAGAATTTCTTCCATGTTGTCTTTTTGGTCGCTGTTCTTGTTGTTGTTCTGGGGCTCGAACCTGCAGCCTTGGACATGCTAGGTAAGGCCTCTAACACTGAGCTGCATCCCCAGCTTCCATCTTTTCTTTTTACTAAATATTAGTTGAGCATCAACTCACCAGTGCTAGCTACAGGAATCCAAAGAGGAGTTAAAAGTCTCATGAACTCTGCCACATGGAACTCAAAATCCTCTGGAGACAATGCATAAAAATGTGAGCTCTTCTAAGGGCTGCCAGAGAGAATTGTGCAGTGTTCTGAGATGCTCCAGTAGAAGCATGGACTCCAGGAGTTAGGAAGACTTCCTTGGGCAATCTGGGTCATGTTGTGGTGGAAGAGTAGGTAGTGGGATCTCAGTGTGTCTGACTCGACTTTCCTCGACCTTATTTGTTTGAGCTTCAGCAGAATTTAAAATTGCTGGTGGGGAGGCTGAAGGACTTCAGGAAGGCCAAGGCAAAGTTTCTTGCTCACAGAGAGCTGGTTTGCAGTTCCTGGTGGGTTATATTTATTAGAACCTGAATTCCAGCACAATTAACCCTGAGCTGTGCCAGGGTATGACTGCCGCTGTGCCAGAGCAGCCATCTTGGAGTATTGCACCAGGTTCATGAACGTTCTGGAACTGGAAGGAAATGCATCAAAAGCCTTGGAGGTGAAGTGTTATCGCCCCTCCTTACTTGCTATTGGTGGAGATGGGACTCTCAACAAGGCTACCGTTCTGGGTGGTGGTGTCACTCCACATACCCACAAATCCCTGACGGAGAAGAAAGGACAACAAAGACCATCTAAAGGCTGCCTGGATTCCTCATATCTTAGACCTCTGTGTACTCCAACAGCTGTCTGATGTTGATAATTCCAAGGGACTTTAACTCTGTGAAAACCACAATTTGTCCTTTTTATAATTCTACTTGAGCAATTTGCAAGTTTAGTTTTCCAACCAAATTTCAGCAATCATATCTTACCCATATTAAAGTATAACTGTGGCTTCCAAGAAACTATTGATTCTGAAGTAGTCAGTTTTGATTGAGTGGACTTTTGTTAAAGTTTGAGTTTTAATCACAATGCAGAAGTTATGGTAACAAACATTTGGTTTTATACAGACATTATTTCCACTCAGATTAACAAAGGTTACATCTTAAACAAACAAATAGAAATAATAAAAAGAAAGGAAAAAATTGGAAGAAGGAAGAAAGGAAAGGAAAGGAAGGGAATAAAGGGAAAGATAGGTTTCTTTGAGATAAGAAAACACTTGAATGGTATCTGCAGGGTCAGGAGGGGTTAACTGGTGAAATGCAGGAGCATAGGGGAGTGAGGCACAGGCAAGTGGAGCAACCTATGCCAAATCCCGGAGGCAGGAAGGAACTTTGCAGAAATGAGGATCATAAAGAAAAGAGAGTGCTCAGAGAAGAGGATGCTGGGAACAAAAAGTAGAGAGGCCAGACTATGCAGAACTCTTTCAGGTCAGGTGAATAAGTTTTCAATATTGAATTTAGAAAAAGGCAAAAGAATTAAACATAAGAACTCAGATACTTGAATACCAATAATCACTGCAACATTTTTATACTAACCTAAAAGTGGAAACAATCCAAGTGTCCATCAACTGAATGGAATGTGGTATATCCATAGAATGAAATATTATTCAGCCATAAAAAGGAATGGTACTCTGATCGATGCTACAACATGGTACAAAATCTCAGAAACATTATGCCAAGTGGAAAAAAAAGACTAAAAAGTACAAATATTATATGAATCTACTAATACCCAAAAAAAAAAAAACACCTAGAATAGGCAAATTTAGAGAGACAGAAAGTAGATTAGATATAACCAGGAGCTGGGAAAGAAGAAAAAATGAAAGAATATTCTTAATGCTTTGGTTTTAGGCTTATGAAAAAGTTTTAGAAATAGATAGTGTTGATGGCTGTATGACATTAATGTACTTAATGCCATGAATGTACACTTAAAATTATTAACATGCTAAAGTTTCTGCTATATTAAATATTTTATCATAATAAAATTTTTAAAGTAGAAGAAAATAAGCCATTAACTGATTTAAAATGAGCTCTATAGGGTGTGGTATATGACATGATTAAATTGGGGTTTTACAAAGATTGCATTCTTGGTCTTATATAGAAGAATAGAAGGAATTCAGGATGAATATGAGTAGTCTTGTGAGATTTGCAATGCAAGTGAACAGAAGTAGACAGATATAAGAAGTATAAAATTTGGACTTGTGATTGAGTGTGAGGTATACAGCCAGGAAGGATGTCAGTCCAGACAGGGAATGCCAAAGTTTGTCTTAAATTTGAGTGGGACAAAGTTTGAGTTGTGTGATGCCCGCTAAGTGAAATGAAGTAGAGAGTTTGCCATAGGTGTTCAGAGCTCAAAGGAAAGATACAGTATCGAGCTATAAGACTCAAATCTCTGTTTTATAAAACTAAGATATTGTGGATACCACAAGAATTGTTTCTATAGGCAAATTAGGGAGAAAGCACAAGACTGGAGGTGATCAAATGCCAA
Source organism: Urocitellus parryii (assembly GCF_045843805.1). NCBI lineage: Eukaryota > Metazoa > Chordata > Mammalia > Rodentia > Sciuridae > Urocitellus > Urocitellus parryii. Next base: position 158,373,625 of record NC_135532.1, read on the forward strand.
AATGTTTGGCATCAATGATAATTTTTATGGAGATAAGATGGATAACTTGCTGGAGATGTAGAATTACCAGGATATATATTTAAAGGAGTGGGATGGCATTGTCCTGAGGAGATAGGCAAGATTTGGTTTGCCAGAGAGAAGGAGAGAGGGCACAGATTTCAGAGCTATGCAAGCAATTAGAGACCTCAAAGGCTTGGTAACATAAACCTAAGGAAAAAGTACTGGAACTATGATGGATGGGACAACCATCCTCAAACAAGATCATACAGCACCACCCGGGGCACTTCAGACCCTCCACTCAAGTTCCCAGATGCTGGGTATGTCAGCCTCTCACCACAGTGCCTGGGAAGCAGCCCGGCCACCTGGCAGAACTCCAGCTCTCCTGCTGAACCTTGGTGTCGAGAGCCAACAACCCTGCCCAGCTTGGCACTAACAACCCACCACTCCTCAGGGCACCCATGCTGTTCCCAGTGGGTGGGACCACCTGGCCTCTGAAAGGAGCCATTAAAGACCCAGGGCACCCATGATCCCCACAGAGTTGGCTAATGGAGATGAGCACTGTCCAAGGAGGCACACACTCTGGGACTCAGAGAACAGAATATCCCTTTCAGCCACACAGTGATTCATCATCATCCATCCTATTGCTGAATCAGGGCTCAGGTTGTGCTGTGACATCACTGCTGGAACTTGGCAGAAACAGATGTCCGGTGCAGAGTACCAGGCTCTGAGCCTCTCCCCACCCAGCCCCCAGTGCTTATGCTCCTGCAATGAGAAAAAAAAATGCATCAAGGAGAAAGGAAAGAAGGGAGGGAGGAAGGTATTTGAAGGAGGTCTGGAAACTGTGCTGCTGATATTTTTTTATACACAATGGAGTATTACTCTGCATTAAGAAATGACAAAATCATAGAATTTGGAGGGAAATGGATGGCATTAGAGCAGATTATGCTAAGTGAAGCTAGTCAATCTTTAAAAAATAAATACCAAATGACCCCTTTGATATAAGGGGAGTAAACAAGGACAGGGTAGGGACGAAAGTTTGAGAAGAAGATTTACATTAAACAGGGATGAGAGGTGGGAGGGAAAGGGAGGGAGAAGGGAAACCGCATGGAAATGGAAGGCGATCCTCAGGGTTATACAAAATGACATATAAGAGGAAAGGAGGGGTAAGACAAGATAATACAAATGGAAGAAATGATTTACAGTAGAAGGGGTAGAGAGAGAAAAGGGGAGGGGAGGGGAGGGGAGGGGAGGGGGGATAGTAGAGAATAGGACAGACAGCAGAATACATCAGACACTAGAAAGGCAATTTGTCAATCAATGGAAGGGTAACTGATGTGATACAGCAATCTGTATACGGGGTAAAATTGGGAGTTCATAACCCACTTGAATCAAACTGTGAAATATGATGTATTAAGAACTATGTAATGTTTTGAACGACCAACAATAAAAAAAAATCTAAAAAAAAAAAATTAATTTGGTGACATAGTAACATCATTAGAATTGTTATCATCATGGGGCACGGTGGTACATGCCTGTAATTCTAGCGGTTTGGGAGGTGCAGGCAGGAGGATCGCAAGTTCAAAGCCAGCCTCCTCAATTTAGTGAGGTGCTAAGCAACTCAGTGAGAAGTGAGACTCTGTCTCTAATAAAATACAAAATAGGGCTAGGTCGAGTGCCCGAGGCTCAGTGGTTGAGCCTGAATTCAATCCCATTACCCATGCCCCCCCCCAAATAAGAATTGGTATCATCATTCTCCCTCAGGGAAATGACCTTAAGGCATGATCTAAAGTAAGTTTAATGCACACATGTTCATTATAGAGTAAACTAAAGTGGTAACAAAATAGGAAAATCTTAATGTCCACCAGTTAGGGAATAGTTAAGTGAATTATGATATTATAGTGCCTCGTAATATTCATTGTCATAAATACTTTCATAAAGATTTATTATTTTATTAAAGTTTAACATTTTCTATTATAAAATTGTAGATACAGTGTAATCTCAACATTTTTAGGAGGAACAGAAGATTGAAAAAATATTCAATAAAAGCTGGAAAACAAGCTGGGTGTGGTGGTGCACACCTGTGATCCCAGAAACTTGGGAAGCTGAGGCGAGAGGATCTCAGGATCAAAGTCCTCCTCAGCGACACAGCAAGACCCTAAGCAAAATAAAATAAAAAATGAAAAGGATGTAGTTCAGTGGTAATGCGCCCTTGAGTTTAATAGTCAGTACCCCCCCCAAAAAAAAGGGAAAAAAATAACAAGATAAGTACTAGTTATCTCTATGGTTCTCAGAATTTGGGCGATTTTAAAAAATTTTTCCAGCTGTACCTCACAGACTTTCTGCAATGAATACATGTTGGGAGCTGCTCTGGACAGTAGCTATTCACACACCTTTAAGTCCTGAATAAAGGGGTAATGAACAGTTATTGCACCCCGCAATACGTTGGACTTTTACCCCCACTCAGATAATGTGGTGTAGCTCCAGGAGTGAGCATCTCCCAGTGCAGTTGAGTTACACTCACTTGTTCCTTTGTAATCCTACCCGTTTGCCCTTTTTGGGGATGGAGTGTTCCTGCCTGAGCCTTGTGAGTACCCTAGAAAAGAATAAAGAATTCCAGTGGCTCTCTCTCTTTCCATGGATCCCTAAGGACAGAGAGCCATCCTGGATTTTGAAAAGGTACTTCTGTGTATTTGCCCGCTTTCTTCACCATTTTTTAAAGTTATTGAAATAGTCAGATTTTGTGAATGCAGCAGAATAGGTGTAGGATAGACCGTGATAAGTACCTAATTATTTTTTGATTGTGAATAAATATATAATTAGGAAGATAGAAAACAATGCTTGTAGTCCCAGCAACTCAGGAGGCTCAGGCAGGAGGATCATAAGTTTGAGGCCAGCCCCAGTAACTTAGCAAGACCCTCAGCAAATTAGCAAGACCCTGTCTCAAAGTAATAGTGATAATAATAATAATAATAATACCAAAAATAATGATGATGAAAGGACTGAAGATGTAGCTCAGTGGTACAGTGCGCCTGGGTTTGATCCCCAATACGAAACAAAAAGAAAGAAAAGAAAACAAAAACAAGAGGCAAATAGGAAATTACGATTAAATTGTTTACTTTTATGGGACTCAGAACTATCTCACAATCTGTCTGTTGGCCTTGTCTGTTGACCACCAACATTCCCTTTCTCTCCCCCAAGGTCATCTCCTTTAGATACACATTAAGTCAGTGAAAACATCATTTTCAGAGGAAGTCCCAGGTCAAGCAACTTTTATGTTTGCCATCAGGGAAGCTGGCTGCCATGGGCTTGGGAGCAAAGTAGCCTACCTCATGAGTGTCAAACACTGATTTCAGCATGGCCCCCGCCCTACTGTGCCTGGTATGACAAGGTGTGAGGCCAACAGGGGCAGCCTAGACTGACAGCTGGTGCATTGGGCTTCGCCAGGCGTGCTGAGTGGCTAGCCAGCTTGAAAAGGCAACAGGAAGCAGATGGCCAGCCCAGTCCTCTCTTTGGCTAGCCTCAAGAGCCATCTGGAGAAAAGGAAATTGGTCCGCCGCCTGGAGAGGAAGGTGTTGGTGATAAATAACTCTGATCTCACATTTTGCAGTGTGTGGTGTCCAGAGGGGGACTAAGGAAGATCCTCAGGCATCGATGGGAAAACAGTTCCAGGCATCATTGTTTATAGAATACATATGGTACTCTTCCTGCAGGGATCAGCTTTCTGGAGCAAGGAGTCCACAGGATTCCTCAACCCAACTGACACCATGGATAGCCACAGTGGTGTGCACATTGGCCAAGCAGCAACAGAGGCTGCAGAAAGCCCTTTCTTCTCTCAGGACTGCAGGCTGGACACTGTGCACATTGTATGGGATCTTCCACTCCCTCCATGCTTGGTTCTCTGCTCAACGTGCCCCAGCTGTCTTCCTTGCCACCGAGTTAAGAACTGGTTCTGCAAGAAACCATTTGCAGCCTCAGTCCAGTTCCTCCATATCTCTTCAGATGCTTTCCTTTTGAATTTGAACTTCTGTCTCCTCCAAATGGAGATTAGAAAGCCTCGTTCTTCAGTGCTGGGAAGGACTTGTACTCTGGGAGTTGAAGTGTGATGCTTGAGTGAAAACCAGGGAGAAAAAGAGAGGAAGGGGTGAGATGAGAAGCTCTGTCGGCTGCCCCTGCAGGTCAGTGTGAGTCTGCATTCACTGTGTCTTCCTGCAGCCCTGTAGCCTGCCAGCAAGCCAGGTGGACCATCAGGTCCTGGTTAAGAACCTTAGCAACCTCTTACCTACCATCACAGGCAGGTGCTGCCAGTGATTCTTGGAAAGAGTAAAAGTGGCCCCTCTGGGCTGGTGCAGCCTCTCTACAGGGCACACGACATGGAGAGTGGACCAACGTACATTTCACACGTCAATCATCGGTCTGATTATGCCAGTGCAGTGAACAACCAGCATGGCAATATTCAGAGACCCTGACTGGGGAGCTAACCAGACTTAGTTCTTGACTATTGAAACAAAAATAGGGCCCAAGTTTTATTATTGACATAAACTGCCATTCCTTCAAAGACCTCAAAACTATGCCTTGTTTATTTATTTGTATATTTTTGTGATGCTAGTAATCAAACCTAGGGCTTCATGCCTGCCAGACAAGCACTCTAACAGGGAGCTATAGCCCCAGCTCCATTCATTTATTTAGTCAACAAAAATATATTAAGGCTTATTCTGCACTAGATGCCAAAATAAAAAGTTGAATGAGCCATGACCTCAATTTGTCATATGTATAAATTTTACATATCTATTTTAAAAATATATGTCTATTTATTGATCAATCGATAGATTCTAAAAATCAAGAGTTTGGTAAGCATGGGGAAAGCTCTTCTGCATGGGGAAGTTAGGGGAAATTTGAAGGTGTTTGAACTGTGACTGTGTTCTTACAGCTGTGACTTAAACACATTTTTTTTTCTATTTGAAGCCCTACATTGAAGGGGGATTGGCAACATATTCAAATCTACATTTTGCAGCTTCACAAGCATGAACATGTGACCAAGTTCTGGCCAAGAGATGGGAGGAAATTATTTGAAACTTCTAAGAAATCTCCTTAAATGACAAGGAATTAGTGTTCTTCTTCTTGTTGTCAGCCTAGAACTTCAATGTACTGCTGAACCTCTATAACCCACCTTGGATTATAAGTAAGCAATGCGGAGACAGATGTGGTGGCACATGTCTGAGATCCCAGTGACTCTGGAGGCCAAATCAGAGGATTGTAAGTTCAGGGCCACCTTCAGCAACATAGTGAAGCCCTTTCTCAAAATAAAATAAAATAAAATAAATGGGCTGAAAATATAGATAAAACAGAAAAATAAGAGTTTGTGTCCCTGATTATTGAGGTGCTGTCCCATCATTCTTGGACTACCCAATACTTGGGTCTTTTTACATCAGAGAAATTTAAAATTATTTCTTAAGAGAGATGCTAAGAACTTTTTCCCTATCACACATATCCAAATATAATCTTCATGATGCAGAGACTTAAAGTACATGGTAGATTTGAAGAATGAGATAAAGTCCATAATATTAGGGTGGGGTTGGTCAGTGAGAGTGTTAAAAAGTAAAGGCAGGTATTGTGGAAACAGATTGATTAGGATTGAGATATATGTTAAGGATCTGGATGTCTTTACATACTAAAAGGACATTATCATCATTTTTCTTTCTTTCTTTCTTTCTTTTTTTTTTTTTTTTGGAAACAGTATACAGACAGTCTATGCTAGGGAAAAGAGAAACATAGCAAGAAAATCATGTAGAAGATTGTTGCTAAAAGTGCCAAAAACATACATTGTAGAAAAGACAACCTTTTTAACAATTGGTGCTAGGGAAAACTAGTTATCCATATGAGGAAGAATGAGACTAAATCCGTATCTCTCGCTTTGCATAAAGCCAACTCAAAATGGATCAGAGACCTAGGAATTAGACCAGAAACTATGTAACTCCTAGTAGAAAAAATAGGGTCAACATCCCCAACATATAGTTACAGGCAACAACTTCCTCAATAGGACCCCTAAAGTTTAGGAAATAATACCAAGAATTAATAAGAGAGATGGAATTAAATTAAAACTTGTTTTCACAGGAAAGGAAATAATTAAGATCCTACAGAATGGTATAAAATCTTTACTAGCTACTCTACTGACAGAGGTTTAATGTCCAGAATATATAAAAAACTTACCACCAAAAAAAAAAATGGACAAACTAAACAGAGACTTCTCAAAAGATGAAATTCTACAAGGTCAACACTATCCAACATCTTTAACATTTAGGGAAATAAAAATCAAAATTACACTAAGATTTCACCTCACTCCAGTTAGAAGGATAGCCATCAAGAATACAGACAATTATAAATGCCAAACAATCAACAGAGGGGACAGAGAACCTACAGAATGGGAGAAAATCTTTGCTATCTACTTCTCCATGAGAATTAATATCCAGAATTTAAAAAGAATTACAAAAAGTTAACAATAAAACAAAACAAACAACAACAACAACAAAACAAATCCAAAACTACCCAGTCAATAAATGGGCAAATAAACTAAATATGTTTTTCTCCAAAAAATAAGTACAAATTGTCAATAATTATATGAAAATATGTTCAATATCTTTAACCATTAGGGGAATGCAAATCAAAGCTACATTGAGATTTCATCTCACCTCAATCAGAATGGCAATCATCATGAATACAAAACACCCTGCCAGGCACAGTGGTGTATGCTTGTAATCTCAACAACTCTGAAGGCTGAGGCAGGAGGATAGCAAGTTCAAAGCCAACCTCAGCAATTTAGTGAGGCCCTAAGCAACTTAGTGAGACCCTGTCTCAAAAAAAAAAAAAAAAAAGAAAAAGAAAAAGAAAGAAAAGAAAAGAAAAAAGAAAGAAATGCTGGCTAGGATGCAGTGCAGGGGGAACCCTTATACACTATTGGCTTAAATGTAAATTAGTACAAACACTAGGGAAATCAGTATGGACGTTTCTCAAAACACTAAAACTAGAACTACCATATGATCCAGTTATACTGCATCTGGGTATATACCCAGAGGAATCAAAGTCAGCATACAAAAGAGATACCTGCATCCCCATGTATATTGTGGCACAATTCACAATAGCTAAATTATGGAACCAGCCTAGATGCCTACCAATGCTTCTTGGATAAAGAAAATGTGGTTTAATCAGGCATAGGGATACATGCCTACAATGCCAGCAACCTGGGATGCTAAGGCAGGAGCATCACAAGTTCAAGTTCAGTCTCAGCAATTTAGTGAGATCCTGTCTCAAAATTTTTTAAAATAAAAAATGGCAACCTCTCTCAGTCACTTAGGCATCCTGAAGCTATAAGCAATCTGCCCTCTGGTGTTTTTTCAGGCCCAGACTGATTCTGCTTTACTTTTTTTTTAATAATAATCCCATTCCTCATCCCATTCAGCCCATTCCTACTGCAGGCTCAGTTCTGCAATCAGTTCTCAGAAAGTTTCATCAAGTGAGTCACTGCAGGTGAATAGACATAGTCCTGTCTCCAGGAAGTAGACAAATATAGCTCAGTGGTAAAGCACCCCTGGGTTCAATCCCCAGTACTGAAAAAAAAAAGAAAGAAAGAAATGTGGCTCATATATACATATATATATATATGATATATATATATATACACACACCCCCACACACAATGGAGTATTATTCAGCCATAAAGAAAAATAAAATCGTGTCCTTTGCAGGAAAATGGATGGAATAGCAGAAAATGATATTAAGTGAAATAAGTCAGACTTAGAAAGACAAGTATTGCATGTCAGAAAGATTAGTTAATAAACTTTGCTCATACTTATTGTTTTTCTAGTTATTAAAAAGAATATAGCTGGGCGTGGTGGCTCACACCTATAATCCCAACAGTTAGGGAGGTTGAGGCAGGAGGATTGTGAGTTCAAAGCCAACCTCAGCAAAAGCAAGGTGCTAAACAACTCAGTGAGACCCTGTCTCTAAAGAAAATACAAAATAGGGCTGGAGATGTGGCTCAGTGGTTGAGTGGCCCTGAGTTCATTCCCTGGTACCGCCCCCCCAAAAAAAATTCCTTATTGAATATCAGACACTTCTCTATATTCTGAAAAAAAAGTGCAAAAAAAATTAAAAAGATTTAAATTCTTACTTTCTTAGAGTAAGAATATTCTACTGGGGAGGAGGAGAAATGGATAATAAAAAAATATGAAGAAGTACATTACAAATTCTGGGTTAGAAAGTGATAAGTACTGAGAAAAAAAAAATAACACAGGGAAAGGGGATTGTACAAAGAATAAAGGAAGATGAAACTTTCCATAGGTGCTCTGGTCGGCCTCACCAAATACAGAGAAAAGACCCAAGAGAAGCAACCCAAGGATGCAGGGCCTGTACTGGGGAGAAGAACAATCTGAGCAGAGGGGACCCAGAGAGCAATGGCCCGGAGCAAGGGAGTTCCCTGGCATGTTTAAGAAACAGGGAGCCAGGCAGGGAGCTGGGCAATGTGATGGGCAGAGAGAGAAGGGGTTAATGGAGTGGAAGTTAAAGACAAAGAGATTCAAATGGAAAGTGAAGCCTGAGGTTTCTCCTGCAGAACAGAAGTGACACTAATAACACCTCTTTTCTAATGATCTGCCAGTTTACAAAAGCAGAAGATGAAGTACACCGTGGAGGTCATGACAGGCTGCTCAAACTCAGGGAGAGAACATTTCCTCTGTGCTGAAGGAAAACTCGTTGTTGACCAGACTTCTAAAAATCTCTATTGTGGTTTTAAATTTACTCGTGAGGATTGGGCAAAACAGAACTGACTTAAGGGAAGGCCAGGAACGCACTCTGTTGAAAAGAAAAGCTTCCTGAGGAAGACACCCAAGGGTTTTCGGGTGCAATTGGAAGAAGCTTGTTAGCCTTGTCCACAGGTGAGTTATGACCTCTCACAGTCACTTAGGCACCATGAAGCTGTAACCTCTGGTGTTTTACCAGGCCCAGTCTGATTCTGTTGCACTTTTTTTTTTTTTTATATAAGCCCATTCCTCATCCCATTCAGCCCAATTCCTACTGCAGGCTCAGTTCTGCAATCAGTTCTCAGAAATTTTCATCAAGTGAGTCACTGCAGGTGAATAGACATAATCCTATCCCCAGGAAGCAGACAAGATGACCCAACCTGTGCTTTTCATTTCTACCACCAGTAATACCAGGAATGAAAGACAGTCAGCATGCCCAGCATCGTGAAAGAGCAGAACTTCTATGTATTTTTCAAATAACCAGTGCTCATTAGAAACAGAACAGTGTGAATTAGTGACTGTAACATTGGAAGTCAGATCATGAAAGTTCAATTCCTAGCTTTATTCCTGATTTACCATTAGACCTTAACTGATGTGCTGCATCTTCTCCAGTCTTGTTTTCTATAGCTGGAGAGCCTGAGTTTGCTTTCATTCTGCAGTTTCTGATTATTAATGCTATCAGAGATAAGTAGGAGTATAGGTAATCAAGAGCCATTTCCATTTGTCCTGAGAAATATTAATTTACTTTTTTGAAACTGACTTTTGAAGAAGTCATAGCTTTTAAATTCAAAATATAAAGTTACACTTGAAAACTCCAATTTAGGAAAAATTAGACCAAGAGTATGCATCTCATCTCATCTTCTTCCTTCCTTCCTTCCCTCCTTCCCTCTCTTGCTCCCTCTTTCCTTTCTTTGCCTTTCCTTCCTCTCTTCCTTCCTTCCTTCCTCCTTCCTGCCTTTCTTCCTCTTTCTTCTTTCACTACCAAAGTCAATCTCTCCTCGTTTTTTCTTTTCAAGCAGTCTTTCTAGATCATATCTTGTCTAGAGGCTGAGAAATAAATGTCAGTTTTTTAAAGAAGATACCTGGACTTTAAACATTTATGTTCATGACATCTATCCCCAGGTATCACAGCAGGTAAAGAACAGGAGCTGAATCAGATTATACATACCAAGGTCCACGGTCAGAAAATCCATGCACACTAATGCCAGTGGCTTCCTGCTTTGAGCAATCATCTCCAGATGAGCAGCATGGGCAGGTGCTTTGCTGCATACAATGAGTGCAAGTCCTGCCTTTGGACTAGATGTCTTCTGGCATTTTTTCTCAATTCCAGATTAGTTCTAAAGTACTTTTCTTCTTCCAGTTATCCAAGTTCACTACCATCTAGGCCTCTGAAACCAGGGAGCACTCATGGAAAGTACACTCAGATGTATTTAAGGGCAAAGGGCTGTGACATATGTAGCTTACTCACAAATGTTCTAGGAGAAGAAAACCTAGATAAATAGAAAGATAGCACAAATGATAAAGCAATTGGAGTCAAATACTAGTAATAGGTGAATCTGGGAAAAGCATGAGTGTTAGTTGTAATATTTTCATGTTTGTAACATTTTTGGGAGTTTGAAGTTATCTTTCTGTAAAAAAGGCACTAACATGGGGTTGGAGTTGTGGCTCAGTAGTAGAGCACTTGCCTGGCAGTGTGAGGCCCTGGGTTCGATCCTCAGCACTGCATATAAATAAATAAAAACAAAAATTTAAAAAGGTACTAATAGTATGACTGTATCATATATATTATTATACTACATAGAACATATTACTATGTATATATATGAATATATATAGTAGTGCATAAAATGCATTGCTATATAGATGTTGTAAGTGTGTGTGTGTGTGTGTGTGTGTGTGTGTGTGTTAATGTATTTAATGGACAGAGAAAGTTCTTGAAGAATAGGCACTAAAGTATTACAAGGTAGATTTCTTGGTGGAGGAAATGCAAAGTTTTATTTTTTACCTATTTATATTAGTTTTACACATCACAAACATAGTACTTCTGTAATAATAAATTATTTTTTAAAGAACAAAAACTAGAGCAATAGAGCACTTTTCTTGGTGTATTGCCTTGGATAAGGCACTGCATTCTATGCCCAGTTGGGCTCCCCATGAGAGATGTTCTTTGCTCCAGGCTGGCACAAAGTGTTTGAGGCTCAAAGTCTACAGAATGGGAGAAAATCTTTGCCACCTGCACCTCAGATAGAGCATTGATTTCCAGGATATATAAAGAACTCAAAAACATAACACCAAAAAAGCAAATAACCCAATCAATAAATGGGCAAAGGAGTGGAACAGGTATTTCACAGAAGAAGAAATACAAATGTAAAAAAAATCATGAAAAAATTTTCAATGTCTCTAGCAATTAGAGAAATGCAAATTAAAACTATCCTGAGATTCCATCTAACTCCAGACAAAATGGCAATTATCAAGAATACAAGTAACAATAAATATTGGTGAGGATGTGGGGAAAAGGTTCATTCATACATTGCAGATGGAACTGAAAATTGGTGCAACTACTATGGAAAGTAGTATGGAGATTCCTTAGAAAACTTGAAATGGAACAACCATTTGACCTAGTTATCCCACTCCTTGATTTATACCCAAAGGACTTAAAATAAGCATGCTATAGTGTCAAGGCCACATCAATGTTTATAGCAGCTCAATTTATAATCAACAAGCTATGGAACCAACCTAGGTGCCCTTCAACAATGAATAGATAAAGAAAATGTGGCATATATACACCATGTAATATTACTCAGCCATAAAGAAGAATGAAATTATGGCATTTGCTGGTAAATGGATAGAATGGAGAATATCATGCTAAGTGAATTAAGCCAATCCCCAAAAACTAAAGGTTGAATGTGCTCTCTGAAATGGGAAGGATGGATTGGATTAGACAAAAGGGAATGAAGGGAAGTGAGGGAGGATGGGAATAGGAAAGACAGACTGAATCAGACTTAACTTTTCTTTGCTCATATATGAATACATGACCAGTGTAACTGCACATCATGCATAACCACAAGAATGGGATCCTAGTTATCCATGTATGAATAATATGTTAAAATACACTCTACTGTCATGTAGATCTAAAAAGAACAAATTTTTAAAAGTGTTTGAGGCTCTTAGAGATGAACTAGAACTCTTGGCTTTCCTCTACCCACCTGCTGCCTTGGACAAGATGGCAAAACTCTGCCTTGAGCACTGAATAATCAAGGGAAAGGAATATCAAAAACTTTGGCCATAGTCCTTCAAGAAGACCACCTGCCCCTTGTGAATCATAAATTGCTTTAACCTCTTCTTATCAGCACTTTTAACATCCTGTTTAAAAGGTCTTTGGAGATGTGCATCCACATATCTTGATGCTTAGCCCTAATTAATAATAAACACTGGAATGTAAACTAGGTCAACCATCTTCCATGATGTCTAGAGAGACCCGGAAATAAGCATGAATACAAGTGTATTGTCAATCAAAGCCACAACATTTACATACTCCTGAAATTAGTCCATAATGGTGTATTTTAGGGTCAGAAAATACTAAGGTATGTGTAGTGCTTGAAGTCACCATCCCACAGAAAACGGCTGGTGAATACACTGGCTATGTTTCCCTACTTTTGGCAGAGCAGCTCCCAACCTTGATTTTGATATCCAAATAGATAATAAGGCATAGCAGGGTTTTTGAAGGCCAAGTCAGGTTTCCGTGGTTACCTGGTCACAAGCTTTCAACCAACAGTCCTTGGAAATTGGCATAGTCACATGGCCAATACTGGGTATACATGACCTTCCTTCTTTTTGAAAGGGTAATCTGTAAAGTTGTTGATGGCTTCACAAGGAGAGAATAGTCTTTAGCATCTCCTCTGTTTGTCACAAACCTTAAAGAAAGTCTTTCATTACTGTCAGTTGCACTAGCATAATTTTTTTTTTCAGTAATGGTGTCCAGTGCATGCTGTGTCTTTGCTAACCCATCATAATTCATGGTTTGCTGACATTGGTACTCAGCAAGGGACATCATCAACCCTGCCCTTCTAAACTTTATGTCTTCACTCAGGCTTTCCCAGAATACTGCCAAAAATGATTATGCCATCTAAATAGATAAATGCCTCTAGGTAATTTATATCCCCCAATTACTTTCTCCATTAAACACGGAAATCTGGCAGAGGCCCTGGAGATACCTTTGGGCTGCTTTTCAAATGGACACTTCACTGACTTCTCGCACACAGAGTAGAAGTAGTCTATTTTTTTTTCTTGATTCTTTTTAGCCATAGCTACTTAATCATTTTTACTCCTCAAGTGACCTCAATGTCTTTTTTGAGGACAGTCCATGGTGGCTTGAACTCCAAGGACAGGTCCTAGTCTATTTTAATGAACACACACAATAGTCCATGACATCATGGTTTGTCAGATTTCTTTCATGCCACCATAATGGGCCATTCCCTAAGGTTTTGGAATTTGGGTTTTAGTGTCATTAGTGAATAACTCCTTCATGTCTTAAGTGTACTTGATTTCAGACCTTATAACTTCTCTAGAATGCCTCTAGAAAGTATGTGGATCATTTTTATTCTACTCTCTATTGTCACCTGAACATCATGTATTTCTCATTCCTGGAATAAGAAACGGTTCTTCTAATTTGAGAGATTTTTTTTTCTGGTCTTTTCTTCTCCTTTAGTACTGAGAAAATTTCAAAATCCCAATATTTTATCTTTGTCTTAGTAGATACCATGGATGCAATTCTATTGGAAAAGCAAAGCACATCATGTATTTGTTTTTCCCAAATACGTCCACTCTAAATCAATCAATATTTATCTATTTCATGGCATCAAATAAAAATGAGTAGAAGAACACATCTAAATATGCAAAGTCTGACTACCATGACACTGCTGGACTTGACTTTATAAAAAATTAGAATTCATTCTCATAAGTAATGACATACTCCACAGGCCTTCCAGATGGGTGCATATAAATATGAAATTATCTACCTCCTAGATGATCCCAGAGCCACTGAGAGAAATTCTACTCTAAAAATTAAAAAAAAAAAAGAATGATTCTCTGAATTTAAGCTATGAAGACCCAAAGATGTCTACACCTGCATTGTGAGATGGCATCAAAATTCCCCATTAGAGCTGGATATAGAAGTTTAGGGGTTTCAACCTTATGCAATTTGGGAAATCTAAAAGAGAAAGATACAAAATTACATATGCAAAATCAAATATAAAGGAAATTACTTATTTAGATGAGAAAAATAATCACAAAGACTTGCAAAATTCGCAAACCTGACTCTATAAAATAAAGATGGCCACAGAGTCTTTGCTACTTGTCCCTTTGAGAGATGGAGTCTAGTTCCACTCCCCTTGGATATGGACTGGCTTTAGTGATTTGAAAACTGGCAGAAGAGAACCTGTAAGTCTAGGTCACATGAAGCCTGTTGCTCTCACTCGGGCCTCTTGGAACAATGACTCTTGGAACTAATCCACTATGCTGGGACAAAGCTCAGAGTCCCCAGGAGGTCATGTGGGCAGGACCTGTGGCTCAGAGTTGAACTGCTCAAATGAGCTGCCAGCCAATAACCAGTACCAAGTTGCCAGCCACGTGGTGCCTTCTCTTACTATTGATAAATAGTCTATAGACATTTGTGCCCTAGTGATTAGAATGAGGCTCTGGAGCCAGACTGCCTGAACTGGATTCTCTGTTCCCACTTAGTAGCTGTGAGACTTTGGGAAAGTTACCTGAGTTTCCTTACCTATAAAATCGAGTTGTAGGCTGAGAAAAGGAGAGGAGAGGTGGGGCTGAGAGAGACTGGTCAAAGTTATATTTAGATGAGAGAAATAAGTCCTGATGTTCTAGTGCACAGTAGGTGACTATAGTTAATAATATTGTATGTATATTTCAAGAGAGCTAAAAGAGAATGTTCTCACCACAAAGAAATGAAAAATGGTTGAAGAGATGGATGTGATTTACCCAAATTTGATCTTTACGCAATGTATGTAGATTGAAATATCACGTGGTACCCCATCAGAACAAACCATTATGTGCAATTAAAAATAACAGTCAATAAAATAAAATAGCAGGGCACAGTGACACACACCTGTAATCTCAGTAACACGGGGGGCTGAGACAGGAGTAATGTCAAATTCCAGGCCAGCCTCAGCAATTTAGTGAGACCCTTAGCAATTTAATGAGATTCTATCTCAAAATAAAAAGGACTGGAGATGTAGCTCAATGGTAAAGTGCCCTTGGGTGTAATCCTTAGTACCAAAATAATAGTAATAAAATATATATATAGAGAGAATCCTGTCTCAGATGTTTTGAGGGTTAAAAATTCAGATTAGATTAGTTATTAATTTAATCTTGGTAAAGCACTTAGCACAATGCCTGCCATACTGTGAGCTATTATTTTTAGCTGTCATCTAGGATTTCACAAACTCTTTGATGCCAGCTATTACAGGGTGATAAGCAGTCTTCTAATTCTGGCCTACCCTCTTCCATGTGATTCTCTGAGTCTTCTCTCCTCTTACCTTCAGACCTTCTGTCCCCAGGAAGGAGCAGCACAGGCTCATCATCTGCTTTCCAGTGCTTCTTTCTGGCATAAATTCTATATCCTTCTTTAGATCTTTCCCTTTGACATTTTATCTTACACAGTATTTTATTCAAGCTATAAATATTTTGTTTCTCAAGGCCACATGCATGCTCCAATCAAGGAAAAGTTTACATAAAAAGATATTGGCTGCGGGAACACAAAAGTGAACATTTTAAGAGACTTTCTCTCTATACTTTCTCGTCAGCAGCAATTCCCTCGTCAACGTTGACCTCTCTGCTCTGAATTGGTCTTTTTTTGCCCTCTCAAAATTTTGCTTAAGTCGTATCTTCACCTGCACCAACCGGTCCTTCCTCCCTATTGAGTCACTTCCCTTATGCAAAGATGTGCCATTATTATCCATCCAAAAAGTCAAAACCAAGTAAAACACTACATGACCCAATAAATCCTTCTCAATTATTTCCCCAATTCTCTTTTCTTCTTTACAACCAAATAGTTTTTAAAAAATTCATTTATAGAATTTCTGTTTCTTCATCTGTCATTAACATCCAATCAATCTTAATCCCAACAATAACCTGAAACTTTTCTATGCTCGGATCAATAGCGACATCCAGTCCTCTGTTGTCGCCTTACTTGAGCACCATCTCTTTCTTGAACCACCTCCTCCTCTCAGCTTTCCTGACAGATCTCCCCTTAGATTGGCCACCCCATTCCACTCTCTTTTGTCAGTTTCTCATACCAATGTTAGAAATTCATCTAACATTGAATTTCTTTGGGTGATCTTCTTTGGGTGATCTCGTCTGCTTGTGTAGTTTTTAACACCATCTCCATTTGCTCAAGTCTCCCAAATTTATATACTTATTGTACCCACTGAGCCCCCAGAGTTGTACATCTACCTTCCTCCCTGACATTTCCTGAAAGTTTTACATGAATCTCAGATACAGTATACCAAAACTCTTGATTATTCCTAGGGCTGGATAAATGAAAGAGACCATACTTGTGCATCAAGCGCCAACAAAATAGGGAAAATCCCTCCCTTCACAGCTTTTTAAGGTAATAATTTATTATTTGAAATTTTATAGTAAAACCATATAAGTTGTTATGAAGGTTAGGTTTTGGTTAGATGTTTTTTACATTGTTATAGCTAGTGGGTCTGTGTTTGTGTATGCATGTGTCATGTTTAAGGGAAGGAGACAGTATAATTATTTTGCTGTGTAAGACTTCTCAAGAAGTCAGTCAGTCCTGATCCTTGTCCAGTTTTCTGCATGTGGGTAAAAGCATTAGCCCTGTTGTGCATTCAGTTTTGAAGCCAGATACCTGATTGTCATCCCAATGTCCCACATTTAACACTCCCGCATGTCTTGGTATATGGTTCCCAAGGTTCTTTTGTGCCTGGGCTGTTCTCGCCCACTGATCACTGCGAGAAAACTTCTTACATTTATTCCACCTGCACACTTCCTCCCTTCTGATCCATTCTCCACTCCACAGGAGGTGTTCTAAAAATCCATAATGTCATATAACCACAAGAATGGGATCCTAATTAGAATATTATACTCCATGTGTATATCATATGTCAAAATATACTCTACTGTCATGTATACCTAAAAAAAAACACAAATAAAAAAAAAGAAAAAGAAAGAAAAAAATTCACCATGTCATTTCCATTGCTTAATACTCCTTGATGGTTTCTCATTGCCCTTCAAATAGATTTCAACTCCTTGCCATAACTATATGCCCTGCCTTCCCTGGTCACTGCGTTTTCCCCAATTATAGCAATTTGTATTCCAGTTCTGTCTTGCTCCTTTTTATCATTTAATCTTGACATTCTTGTATGATATCACCTTAGATAAACCTTCTAATTAGAACCCACCCTGCTGGTCTTCTATTACTTCACCCTGTTTGTTATCATAGTTTGGGAGTTTTTTGTTCTTTGTCTGTACCAGGAATTGAACCCAGAGGCATTTAACCACTGAGCCACATGCCCAGCCCTTTTTATTTTTTATTTCAAGACAGGACCTCACTAAGTTGCTTAGAGCCTCACTAGGTTGCTGAGGTTGGCTTTGCACTTGCAATCCTCCAGCTTCAGCCTCCTGAGCTGCTAGGATTATAGGAGTGCACCACCACCTGGCTTGCTTCCTCTTCAAATGTCTCTTCCACTAGACTTTGCTCTGTTTTCCTATGCTTGACACAACTCAAAAAATAATAATGAATTAATGGATTCTGCCCAGATGTTAAATCAGTGCTCAGTCCCATGACAATAGATTCAATGCATATCTCACTCCCTCTCCTACTGCAAGAAACAAAACTTTGGGGCATTAGACTGCTTTTGACTACAGGGTCCAATAGAGAATCATGGTTGTAGCTTGTTTTTAGTAAATGGCAATGGGAAGGGTGAATGAATAAATGAGCAAGTTACCCTGGTCTTCCATCTCCTCATCAATAAAGTAAGAAAAACAGCAATTTTACAGCTCTCTCCAACTCCAAATTTCAAGATACTGAATGAAAGTCTCATGAGAAAAATATTTAAACAATAGGAGATTTAGTCACAAGTCTGGACTCTACTTCTAGTGGCTTCCTAGCAAGTTTAGTACTGAAGTAATATGGAGGGATTTTTCCAGAATTCATCATAATTATGTCATCTTTCTGTCACCATTCTGTTTGAAAAAACATGAATGATACTCTTTTGCTTTTTTTCTATATGAAAATACAATGCAATTAGATTCACCATTACTTTATTTTTTTTTTATTTTTTATTTTTTGACAAATACCTATATCTTTATTAATATGTGGAAGCTTAAGAAGTTTATACAATAGAAGAGAACAGAACAGTGGTTATCAGAGTCTTATAAATGGGGAAAGGGTGGTAAGAATTTCTATGCCAAAATAAGAGGAACAAGACCTAGTATTCTACAGCACAGTATGCTGACTATAGTTTACACCGACTTACTATATATGTTGTAAATAACTAGAATACAGGAATTTGTAGGTTCCAAACACAAACAAATGATAAATGTTTAAGGAGATGGAATGGTAATTATCCTGAGGTGGAGGGAAACCATTCTTTTATCTTTCTTTAATGTATCTTTAATGAGTTACAAGCCTAATTCATAAGAGAAAATTGCATTGCTCCACTGATTTCATGTAGAATTTCTTTTTCTCTGTCAGAGTGCAGAAGATGTTCGAGGTGGTAACTGCTGGATACACCTTGACACCAAAGAGAGGGCAAGGCAGAACTGACCTCCAGCTAAGGATAACTTGTTATATATCATAACATTAAGGAAATTCACCATTACTTTATAAATACTGATAATATGAGAAGTTCTTGAAGTTTACAGTAGAACCCACTCAAATGCTTCGTAAAGTCTACAAGGCTAAGTTTCTCATAGATGGTAGTAAATATATAAAATGTGTCTTTATATATGATACAATCAAATATTGCATTATTTAAAACACAGGAAATGTTTCTGTATAAATACAGGGAATGCTGGCTTTTTAAATCTTCTATACCAATTCTATCTGCAGAAGAAACATCACAGAAATTCTGAAGAATTATTTAGAAGCAGGGATTTGACCTCCCTAACCGTGCATGCTTTCTTTTCCCCCACTCTGAATATGGTATGCTAAAGGAGATGGGCAAGTTAATAAAATTCAATAAGATATTTAACAGTTTCTGATGCATCCTAACCGAGAGTCTCCCAGAATTACTGTTTTAACATCCATGGAATTTTTTTATTAGGCTTTAGTAAATCTATTTGATATGTTAAAATTAAATCACACACTAAATTGCAGCTTTGCACACTTAATTTTAGTCCCACCATACGTGATGGGTATTTACTCCAAATGACTTATTGCATTGAATAAAGACTGTTTTCTAAGACGTTTTTATAAACCCTCTCTTTAAAGTCTGCTGAATTAGTGGTCAAATACTAAACCATAAAAATCATCCATGAGAAACTGGGAACACACACCCCCAAATGGAATAAGCTTGGTAATCATCTTGACAAGGGCGAAATTGAAGTAAGAGACCTTACTTAATCCACTGAACCAAACGTGAAGAAGTATGAGAAAGATGCTGCCCTTCAGCTCTGTACTCAACCAGACAATCCTATCTGGGTTGCAGGAAATGGAGTCACCAGAAGTAGCCTTACCCCATGTGGTGGTGGACTGAGCTTTGAACCAGCTTTTGAACCAGCTGGCACCCCGTGCATACTTGGGCACAAGCACAAATCTAAAATCTACTCTTAGACACAGATGCATTGGCACAAAATCTGTCCTTAGGCCCAGGAACTGGGACTTTTGGCTATATTTGCATAACATATCATTCCAGAAAAGTGACTAAACAGTGGGGATGGGCATATTTTTTGATAAAATGCAGCAGGCAGAGGAGGAAGAATTCAGACATTTTGGCATCAGACCTATGTTTTTTAAGTAGAAAATTTAAAAAAAAAAAACACTTTGTGTAGAAAATTTCTGAAAGAATATATGCCAAACTGTTAATAGTAGTAATCTTTTAGAGAAAGGATTAGTGGAGTTCTTTCTCAATTGAGCATGTATATAATTTTTATTTTTAAAAAAGCATATTTTTAAAAGCATTTATATGATCAGAAAAAAAGAAAAATATTTGGAGAGCAAAAGAAATGCTATCTCAGGGACTGGGGATATAGCTCAGTTGGTAGAATGCTTGGCTCACATGCACAAGGCTCTGGGTTCAATACCCAGCACCACAAAAAAAAAAAAAAAGGAAATTGGGAAATTCTCCTCTTTGATTTTCACTTGTAAGGAACAGGCTGTCACTCCCTTAACAAACAGTAAATGATTCCTTGTCTTCTTTATGAATAAATGCCTGACAAAGTAGATTTACCTGGTGTTCAAAGTGAGGCTGAATCACGTGTATAAGATAAAGACTTTTAAGTCATATTTAATAAAACAGAATATTCTTTAAATCAACAGTGCTGGGTAAAAATGATTTCATTAACAGAAACATTTGGCCATGATAGTGAATGGTGCTTTTCACCTGCCATAGTAATTAAAAAGCCCTTAATAAAATACTACTGAGTTAAATTTTTTATGGTTCTTTATTCAGAGCTCATCAGAGATGATCAGATTTATTGCATTGACTGTAACTTGTTAAAAACTCTCTGTTTGAAAGATAAATTTTAATCATGTGGATAGAACTAGCTTCAAAGCTATATTAATTATACATTTAAGCTCTACATACAAACTCATGCATTATAGTACACCCAGAACATGTAAAATGTAGTCTGAACCAAATTAAAATATGCCAATTTCCTCAGCAGTTATTTGCTTTTGATATACTGTAGTTATTTTAGTCCAGTCTTTACAAACATTAAATTATTGCTGTACTTTCTTAGCTCTTTTGCTTCCCCAGAGAGAGCTCCATGCTCTGGTTAGATTTCTGGCAAGACTTTTACTTCTGCAGAATACAAAGTAGATATTCAGAATGCCTTTCTTCATCCAAGATAAGCACTTTAGTAAAAGGAGTGAAAGTTGCTCGAAAGTATTACCTTCTCATCCTAAGGACTACCAGCCATGTCCACCCCATGCACCCCAATTCCTTGCCATGCATTCCTCTGAAACCTTTTAAGTTTTTCATCCGTAGCATAAGGGTAGCATAAGGGACAGGTCAAGTCAAATACAGGCATATTTTCCCAGCTTCAGAACCAGCCTTAACCACTACCCTGAAACTGTTACCAATTTGCAAGGAAAGATCTTTGGGAACTATAAATAGACATATTACTCCCTTCACTGAGAAAGTCTTGGTATAAAGGAAAGAGAGCTGAACTGAGTGATATGCTTAGTGCTGTAGTAACTATTATATATAATTCACTACATTAAAAAATTCAAGTGAGTCGGGCATGATAGTGCACACCTGTAATCCCAGTTACCTGGAAGTCTGAGGCAGGAGGATTGCAAGTTCAAGGCCAGCCTCAGCAATTTTGTGAGACTTGCCTTGTAGCTCAGCAGTAGCATACCCCTGGTTCAACCCCCAGCACCACAAAAAAAAAAAAAAACTAAAAATTTATAGATTAAAAATTGAGCCTTAGCATCTCTGTCTTTCATCTTGTTTTCTAGTTTCACTTCTTGGAAGTGACCATCTTAACCATTTTACAGATATTCAATGCATATAAAAGCATCATATTGATTGTATTGTTGGTCTTTTTCCTACATGTATATTTGCATAGCTGAGAAAACTATACTTTAGGCTATGTCACAAATTGTAAACAAATATTTTTCCTGTTTTATCATTTGTAGGATTGTCTTTGTTTATGGTATTCTTGTGCAATGAAAATTTTATTTTAATTATATGTGGTCAGATTTATCTTTCTTTTCATTTATGATTTTTTGTTTTGGATAATCCTTAGAAAGTTCTTCCTAACACACACACACACACACACACACACACACACACACACATACACACACACCACCTGTGTTATACATATATATTATTTCCCTAGAATGTTTATATTTTATTTTTTTTCTGTTTAAATCCTTTAAACATCTGGAATTTTGGTATTTGTAATGAGGTAAAGATCCAAAAATAAATTTGTGTTTTCCAGATGACTATCCAATTGTCCCAATACCATTGATTAAATAATACAATACTTACCCCCTGATGTGTTATTTCATTCTGTGTACTAACATCTGATATATATTTGAGTCTGCACACAGACTTTATCTTCTCTTCCATTTGTCTAGCTGACAATTTGTGCCATAATTACTGTAGTTCTTTATTTTAAGATGAAGTAGTTGTTTAAGTTTGGCTTTTTTTTCCCCCAGAATTTTCTTGACTATTTTTTCTTATTTTCTATGAACGAATCTTTCCATTTCCAAAAACAAAGAATAAGATAAACAATATTTCTGCTGAACTTATTGGTATAGAATTAAGCTTATTATTTAAATTAGAAAGAAATGACACTTGAAATTTCCTTTTAAAAGTATGTATTTTCCATTTTTTATATAGATTGTCTGCATTGCTTGTTAAATTCATTTCTAGAAATTATTTTTTTGCTATTGTAAATGCAATTTTTCTTCTATTATATCTTCTAGTTGGTTAGTGTTGATACTCACAAAAGCTGATGATTACTGTTTATTATTGTACTCAGCTAGGTATGAATTAATCTATTGCTTGTTGAATTTTTAGTTGATTCTTACATATTCCATGTAAGCAAATGTAACATTGGCAAATTATGATAACATTGTATTCTTTTTTCAAATACACATACTTCACTTCTTTCTAATTGTATTGGCAAATACCTCAGAATCATATTTTAAAAAGAAATGACTATGGACATTTCTGGCTTTTTCTTGACATTAGTGGGCATTTTTCCCAATGTTTTCATTAAGCATGATGATAACTTTTTAAATCATTTATGTATCTATTTATTTATTTGTGTGTGTATGTGTGGTTCCGGGGACCTAACCCAGGGCATCATACACGTCAGGCAAGGGCTGTATCACTGAGCTATGCCGCAGCCTAATGCTGTCTTTTAGATGGTGATATTGAAAATGTGTCCGTGAAGTCCTTATTTTATTAAAGAGTTTTTTTCAGTAGTCAATGGGGTGATTGTATGACTTCTCTCATTTGTTCTTCTCATTAGTGAATTGGGTCAGCAGTTACTAATGTTGAATCAACTTCCCCACTCCTGGAGTAATACCATACTATTATCCTGTCCATGCTCGCTGTCCGGGAGCAGGGCATGGGTTTGGTATGATCTCCATGGTGGACCTAGAAGAGCAGCAGTCAGAGGCTGCCATCGACAACATTTCTCACAGCAGTTTCTCTTGAAGGGGATTTGAGCAGCACACCTCTCTAGCTACCATATGAACAAATAAAGGACTAGAAGTCAGAAAATCTGAGCTCCAGAAATGTGACCTCCAACCAGCAGTCAGTATTATCTTGGGGAAGTAATGCATTCTCTGAGCCTCATCTTTTGGCTGCTTGAGTAGTGAACTAATGATTCTCATGGTATTTATTTTAACATTAACTCCAAGAATAGTGTTTAGCACTTAATAATCACTCTATAAATATTTTTTGAAATATGAAACAGTGAGACATTAGCAAAGAGAAGATAGAGCCCTTTATAAACACACATGTAAAAGTACCTTCAACATCTGAATTCTATCTATTACTTATTATCAACGTCTGTCAATCACATTCCCTTCCTCAAACAATTACAGAATGCAAAAGCCACTTCAGTATATTTAGGTTTTTATAACTCCACATCTTTGTGCATGCAGATCCCTTTCCCTGGAGTGACTTTGACTCTTCTGCGTCTGGCAAAATTTCCCTACCAGAATCCAGCTTCAATGTACTGTCTTCCAGGAAGACTTTATTTATTGGGGGTAGGAGGTAGAGCTGGGAATGGAACCCAGGGCCTCTCACATGGTAGGCAGGTAACCCACCACCAAACTACACCTGCAGCCCCAGGAAGACATTCTTGATGTCTTCATCATCATACAAGTTAGGGATGGTTTCTCCCTCCTTTGAGTTCTCACCACATTGTGTTGGTATACCTGCTGTAGCACTTTCTTGCTCCATAATAACCCATCTGGATATTTTCTTCTCCCAACCCCCACCAGTAGATGATGGAATACCTTAAGAGATTCTCAACTAGTGAGCCACAAATGGGTTATGGGTATGGCAGAGTATTGAGTTATCTATTCTCAGTTCCAGGAGTATGTAGAGTGTGAAGAAGATGCCTCTGGCTACTGGCAATTTCATCCACTTATCCCACTGAGAAAAACACATCTGCTAAGCATGACATGATTGGGAAAAGGCAAAAATCCCTTAATGTAGCAATCCCAAATGTACAGTGGGCACCACACAGACTGGTGCATAAATAATACCTAAACATAGGCCATTTGCCTCCTGAATAAATAAGGAAGCTGTCCCTGGTTTCAAATTACTACTGAATCCTGGCATTCACTCTTATGTAATTATTTGATTAATATTTATCTTATACACTATACTGAAATTCATTGGAGATAGGACTATTTTTTTCCCATCATTGTATCCCTAGGACACAGAACAATGCCCAGCTGGGCCATAGGAAGCATTCAATAATCATTTGTTGAATAAAAGAAAAAAAATGAATAAATTATAAAATCCCTTTGCTTTAGGGGACTTTAATTAAAGTCCTTTTAGGATTGTTATGCCCAAGTTGGGCCTTGCAGGCCCGCCATGCCCTTGACAGTTGCCAAGGATAACTTCAGCTCGTCCTTGCAAAGTATTATTAAACTGCCCAGCTAGTAATTGCTTGGTTCCCAATTATCTTGCATGTTCCTCATCTGTCCAGTCATCAGAAGAGAGCTAACTATGAGTAGGGACTAACTTTGTTACTAATGTCTGGTGGTCTCCCTCCTGGGCAGAGTCAGGTACTCATATTACTCTGAGAAAATGGCTGGGTATGAGACCATCACATGGCCCTTTTCATTGTTAATCTTGCCTTCTGCCGCAATCATGAGCAAAATGATTGACATGTAACAGCTGCTTCTCAAATGTTTGTTAAACTGAACTCTAAGACCATTGGAAACAATCAATTAGCCAACCAATTATCACATCAAGAGACACATTTGATAGGAAAAGATATACATAGACTGAAGGTGAAAGGTTGGGAAAAATCATATCACTCATATGGACCGCGGAAACAAGCAGGAGTGTCCATACTCATATCTAATAAAATAGATTTCAAGCCAAAGCTAATCAAAAGGGATATAGAAGGACACTTCATACTGCTCAAGGGAACCATACACCAACAAGACATAACAATCATAAATATATATGCCCCAAATAATGGTGCAGCTGTATTCATCAAGCTAACTCTTCTCAAGTTCAAGAGTCTAATAGACCAACATACAATAATCATGGGAGACTTCAACACACCTCTCTCACCACTGGACAGATCTTCCAAACAAAAGTTAAATAAGGAAACTATAGAACTCAATAACACAATTAACAACCTAGACTTAATTGACATATATAGACTATACCACCCAACATCAAGTAGCTACACTTTTTTCTCAGCAGCACATGGAACCTTCTCAAAAATAGACCATATACTATGTCACAGGGCAACTCTTAGACAATACAAAGGGGTAGAGATAATACCATGCATCTTATCTGATCATAATGGAATGAAACTGAAAATCAATGATAAAAGAAGAAAGGAAAAAGCAAGCATCACCTGGAGAATGAACAATAGGTTGCTGAGTGATCAATGGGTTTTAGAAGACATCAAGGAGGAAATTAAAAAATTCCTAGAGTTAAATGAAAACACAGACACAACATATCGGAATCTATGGGACACATTGAAAGCAGTTCTAAGAGGAAAATTCATTGCTTGGAGTTCATTCCTCAAAAAAAGAAAAAACCAACAAATAAATGATCTCATACTTCATCTCAAAATCCTAGAAAAAGAAGAGCAAAACAACAGCAAAAGAAGTAGAAGGCAAGAAATAATTAAAATCAGAGCTGAAATTAATGAAATTGAAACAAAAGAAACAATTGAAAAAATTGACAAAACTAAAAGCTGGTTCTTTGAAAAAATAAATAAAATTGACAGACCCTTAGCCATGCTAACGAAGAGAAGAAGAGAGAGAACCCAAATTACTAGCATACGGGATGAAAAAGGCAATATCACAACAGACACTTCAGAAATACAGAAGATAATCAGAAATTACTTTGAATCCTTATACTCCAATAAAATAGAAGATAGTGAAGGCATAGATAAATTCCTTGAGTCCTATGATCTGCCCAGATTGAGCCAGGAGGATATAGACAACCTAAACAGACCAATAACAATAGAGGAAATAGAAGAAACCATCAAAAGACTACCAACTAAGAAAAGCCCAGGACCGGATGGGTATACAGCAGAGTTTTACAAAACCTTTAAAGAGGAACTAACACCAATACTTTTCAAGCTATTTCAGGAAATAGAAAAAGAGGGAGAACTTCCAAATTCATTCTACGAGGCCAACATCACCCTGATTCCGAAACCAGACAAAGACACATCAAAGAAGGAAAACTACAGACCAATATCTCTAATGAACCTTGACGCAAAAATCCTCAATAAAATTCTGGCGAATCGGATTCAAATACATATCAAAAAAATTATACATCATGATCAAGTAGGATTCATCCCTGGGATGCAAGGCTGGTTTAATATACGGAAATCAATAAATGTTATTCACCACATCAATAGACTTAAAAATAAGAACCATATGATCATCTCAATAGATGCAGAAAAAGCATTCGACAAAGTACAGCATCCCTTTATGTTCAAAACGCTAGAAAAATTAGGGATAACAGGATCATACCTCAACATTGTAAAAGCAATCTATGATAAGCCACAGGCCAGCATCATTCTGAATGGAGAAAAATTGAAGGCATTCCCTCTAAGATCTGGTACAAGACAGGGATGCCCTCTCTCACCACTTCTGTTCAACATAGTCCTCGAAACACTGGCCAGAGCAATTAGACAGTCAAAAGAAATTAAAGGCATAAAAATAGGAAAAGAAGAACTTAAATTATCACTATTTGCAGATGATATGATTCTATACCTAGCAGACCCAAAAGGGTCTACAAAGAAGCTATTAGAGCTAATAAATGAATTCAGCAAAGTGGCAGGATATAAGATCAACACGCATAAATCAAAGGCGTTCCTGTATATGAGCGACAAATCCTCTGAAACGGAAATGAGGACAACTACTCCATTCACAATATCCCCCCAAAAAATAAAATACTTGGGAATCAACCTAACAAAAGAGGTGAAAGATTTATACAATGAAAATTACAGAACCCTAAAGAAAGACATAGAAGAAGACCTTAGAAGATGGAAAAACATACCCTGCTCATGGATAGGCAGAACTAACATCATCAAAATGGCGATATTACCAAAAGTTCTCTATAAGTTCAATGCAATGCCAATCAAAATCCCAACAGCATATCTTGTAGAAATAGATAAAAGAATCATGAAATTCATATGGAATAATAAAAGACCCAGAATAGCAAAAACAATACTAAGCAGGAAGTGTGAATCAGGCGGTATAGCGATACCAGACTTCAAGCTATACTACAGAGCAATAGTAACAAAAACAGCATGGTACTGGTACCAAAACAGGCGGGTGGACCAATGGTACAGAATAGAGGACACAGTAACCAATCCACAAAACTACAACTATCTTATTTTTGATAAAGGGGCTAAAAGCATGCAATGGAGGAAGGATAGCATCTTCAACAAATGGTGCTGGGAAAACTGGAAATCCATTTGCACCAAAATGAATCTGAATCCCTATCTCTCGCCGTGCACAAAAGTTAACTCAAAATGGATCAAGGAGCTTGATATTAAATCAGAGACACGGCATCTGATAGAAGAAAAAGTTGGTTATGATCTACACGCTGTGGGATCGGGCTCCAAATTCCTCAATAGGACACCCATAGCGCTAGAGTTAACAAATAGAATCAACAAATGGGACTTACTCAAACTAAAAAGTTTTTTCTCAGCAAAAGAAACAATAAGAGAGATAAATAGGGAGCCTACATCCTGGGAACAAATCTTTACTCCACACACTTCAGATAGAGCCCTAATAACCAGAATATACAAAGAACTCAAAAAATTAGACAATAAGATAACAAATAACCCAATCAATAAATGGGCCAAGGACCTGAACAGACACTTCTCAGAGGAGGACATACAATCAATCAACAAGTACATGAAAAAATGCTCACCATCGCTAGCAGTCAGAGAAATGCAAATCAAAACTACCCTAAGATACCATCTCACTCCAGTAAGACTGGCAGCCATTAGGAAGTCAAACAACAATAAGTGCTGGAGAGGATGCGGGGAAAAGGGCACTCTTGTTCATTGCTGGTGGGACTGCAAATTGGTGCAGCCAATTTGGAAAGCAGTATGGAGATTTCTCGGAAAGCTGGGAATGGAACCACCATTTGACCCAGCTATTCCCCTTCTCGGTCTATTCCCTAAAGCCCTAACAAGAGCATGCTACAGGGACACTGCTACATCGATGTTCATAGCAGCTCAATTCACGATAGCAAGACTGTGGAACCAGCCTAGATGCCCTTCAATAGATGAATGGATAAAAAAAATGTGGCATTTATACACTATGGAGTATTACTCTGCATTAAAAAATGACAAAATTATAGAATTTGGAGGGAAATGGATGGCATTAGAGCAGATTATGCTAAGTGAAGCTAGTCAATCTTTAAAAAACAAATACCAAATGACTCCTTTGATATAAGGGGTGTAAACAAGGACAGGGTAGGGACGAAGAGCTTGAGAAGAATATTTACAGTAAACAGGGATGAGAGGTGGGAGGGAAAGGGAGTGAGAAGGGAAATTGCATGGAAATGGAAGGCGATCCTCAGGGTTATACAAAATGTCATATAAGAGGTAAGGAGGGGTAAGTCAAGAGAATACAAATGGAAGACATGATTTACAGTAGAAGGGGTAGAGAGAGAAAAGGGGAGGGGAGGGGAGGGGAGGGGAGGGGGGACAGTAGACAATAGGACAGACAGCAGAATACATCAGACACTAGAAAGGCAATATGTCAATCAATGGAAGGGTAACTGATGTGATACAGCAATTTGTATACGGGGTAAAAGCGGGAGTTCATAATCCACTTGAATCAAACCGTGTAATATGATGTATTAAGAACTATGTAATGTTATGAACGACCAATAAAAAAAAAAAAATCACATCAAATAACTGTTAAATCATCGGATGTTTCTACACTCACTGTTCTGAGTTCAGCAATGGGATTGGTGATGTACGAGTACCAATGGAGGACATAAGTGTTCCAGCAGAGTGAAAGCTGCATTTTGAAACTGAACTTTCTGAGCTTGAATCTCATCTTTTCTACTTGCCAAATGGTTGTTCTTGGGCAAGCTCTATCCTGTATCAATTTTGTCACTTGTAAAACACAAATGATAAATATATGTACCACACTGTTGTTTTGAGGATTATGGAAGTGTATGCATTTTAAAGTCCTTGGAAGAGAATGGTATAGCCAGTGCTCCATGAATATCAGCTGTGATTACTGTTGTTCTTAGAAATCCTTTCAGGGAGAAGGCCCAGACTCTGAAAAGTAATAACAGCTCTCATTTACTGATCACTTACTATATGCCAGACGTCTGCTAGGAGTTCAATATGTATTGTAAGAGGTTGAGTATAATTAAACCCTCATTCTATACATGAGCAACTGGGAATCTGGAGAGTTGAAAGTAAGATTCTCAGATCTAGGGGTGTAGTTTATTTTTTTTTTTTGAGAATTTTTAATATTTATTTTTTAGTTCTCGGCGGACACAACATCTTTGTTGGTATGTGGTGCTGAGGATCGAACCCGGGCCGCACGCATGCCAGGCGAGCGCGCTACCGCTTGAGCCACATCCCCAGCCCCAAGGGGGTGTAGTTTAGTGGTAGAGCACTCGCCCAGTGAGTTCAAGACCCTGAGTCCCTTGGATTCTAGCACCACACAAAGGAGAAAGGAAGAAAAAAAACGAGAGAGGGAGGAAGGAAGGAGAGAAAGAGAGAAAGACAAAAGAAAGAAAGAAAGCAAAAGAAAGTTACTTGCTGGAGCTGAGGTCAATAATTAAGGGCCAAAATTCCCTTCTTTGTCCTCCTTTCTTCCCGCTGATGCTGTTTCCTTTATTGATACACAGAGAAAGTGATTTTGACCCTAGAAGAACTGGAAGAGCTTCCTTCCTGCACCATCTTCAAGGGCTTTGGTGGGGCTGGGGTGGGAATGTCATAACCTTATGGTTATAAAATTCTGGGAATTTTATGACACTCAAAATATGGCCCTATGATATTAGAGTTGGAAGTTATTGAAACCTTTAATTCTCCTCTCTCATTCTTCCTGACCAAGTTGATGCGTTTTATCTAAAAGGTACATTTAGAGACCTAGAGAGGCCATGTGGCATCAGGAAAAAGAATAGGGTCTCTAGCATTTGTAATTTCCTAGGACAAAAAAAGACTCTTATTGAGAATCACAACAACAAATTCTTTCTCTAGATGTGTTTAGTATAGTGAGAAAACAGCAAGGATTTCGTGAGAAAGCAACATTCAGAATGAAATGGGCTCTGGGATGGAGATTTCCTTTGGCCTTGTCTCCCGGGTCCCCCTGGAGGCAGGGAGGGAAGATCACAGTGGCAGTACATGGTTCTTATTTAGCTCAGGAACTCTGGCTTCCAATCCTGCACCTTCCACTTACAAAATCTGAACAAAATCCTTAACTGTCTTCTCCTCATCTTGTAAGTGGCTTTGTTCTGTAGAATAAATGAGACAACTGTAATATATGTAAAGCAACTGACACAGAATCTAATAAATGTAGCTATTATTAGAGTATAACTCACATGTTTTGCAATGACCTAAATTTTATCTACAAAACTAGTACATGAAGTGATGTTGATTTTTAATATGTGTTGACAATCACCAAAAATGTTTTGCATGAACTTAATGTTAGAATTCTTGGGGAAATAAATCACATATACTACAATGTTTTTCAATAGCCTTCTACCCTAATTATAGTCTTTCTTGTGGGGTGGGTGGGTGGGTTGTTTTTTTGTTTTTGGTACTGGGTATTGAACCAAGGAGCACTTAACCATTGAACCACATCCCCAGCCCTTTTTGTTTGTTATTTTGAGACAGGATCTCATGAAGTTGCTTAGGACCTTGCTAAGTTGTTGAGGCTGACTTTGAACTTGTGATCCTTCTGCCTCAGCCTCCCAAGTTGCTGAGATATGGGTCCTAACTCTGAATTATAGTTTTGATCTCATGCACACATGCGTGCACACCCACACCCACACACACCATAGAAACACATTATTTATTATAATTAAACTAGCTTAAATGATCCTTTTAAAGTAAATTCTGGACTGGGGTTGTAGCTCAGGGGTAGAATATATGCCTAGCATGTACAAAACCCTGGACTTGATTCCTCAGCACCACAAAATAATAATAATAATAATAATAATAATAATAATATAAAGTAAAAGCTAATCAAAAATTATTCCCTTTCAATTCACAAGACACATGTAATAATTGAAAATATGAGTGATACAGAGGATTCGAGATGGCAAATTAGAGGAAGGCTGTATTCCTAGTTTCTCTGTGGCACTACTCCCATAGCTAACAAAAGGACTTCAAAATCAACAGAAGAGACAAAGAAGATCACTTCATACTGGTAAAGGGAACAATCCAACAAAAAAGATATAACAGTAATAAATATTTATATTCCAAACATGGTGCAACTGATTATATAATATAGACACTACTCAAATTGGAGCCTTAGAAAGATCCCATCCAAAGATCTTGGATGATTTCATTGACAGTGGCCTCTCACCAATAGATAGGTTATCCAGACATGAACTCGGTAAAAACTTTGTGCACCTGAAAAATATTATAAATCAAATGGAATTATCAGACATCTATAGAATATTTTATCCAACAATTGCTGAAAACTTTTTCTTCTCAGCAGCTCATGGAATCTCCTCCAAAATAGACCATATTTTAGGCCACAAAGCAACTTTTGTCAAATACAAAAAAATGTTGAAATTATTCTTACCATATTATAATGAATGAAATTATAAATCAATGTAACAAAACCCTACAGAAAGTATATACACACATGGAAGGTTAATAACACACTTTTGAATGATTAATGGGTGATAAAAGAAATCAGGGGAGAAGTTTAAACTTCTTGGACTCAAATGAGTGTTATGATATAATATACCAGAACCTCTAGGACACTAGGAAGAAAATAATTAAATGAGAGGAAGGAAATAATTCAGATCAGAGCCAAAATCAATGAACTTAAGAACAATAATATTAAAAAAAAAAAAGGAAGAATCAATGAAACAAAGAGCTGGTTCTTTGAAAAAATAGACAAGATCTGGGGATATAGCTCAGTTGGTAAGTGTTTGGCTCAAGTGCACGAGACCCTGGGTTCAATCTCTGGCATCATAAAAAAAAAAGATAAACAAGATTAATAAGCCCTTAGCTTAACAAACTAAAAGAAATAAAAGTGAATACACAGGTTAATAAAATCTGCAATGAAAAAGGAGAAATCACCACAGACATCATAGAAATCTAATGGCTCATTAGGGACTGTTTTGAAAGTTTATACTCCAATAAATTGGAAATGAATACATTTCTAGAAAAATATGGTGTGCCAAAACTGAATTGAGAGGACATAGAAAACCTAAACAGATCAATGACTTGTAATGAGATAGAAACGGTGATTAAGCCTTCCTTCCAGGCATGGTGGCACATGCCTGTAATTCCAGGGACGAGGGAGGCTGAGGTAGGACTATCACAAATTCAAGGTCAGCCTCACAATTTAGTGAGGCTCTAAACAATTTATGGAGATACTATCTCAAAAATAAAAGTTAGAAGGGCTGGGAATGTGGCTCAGTGGTAAAGCATCCCTGGGTTAAATTCATGGTACCAAAAAAAAAAAAAAAAATGTCTTCCAACAAACAAAAACCTAAGACTAGATGGATTCTCAGCTGGATTCCAACAGACCTTTAAATAACTAACACCAAGACTCCTCAAATTATTCCATAAACTAGAAAACAATGGAACATTTCAAATTCTTTCTATGAAGGCAGTATCACACTCATACCAAAGCCAGATAAAGACACATGAAGGAAAGAAAACTATAGACCAATATCTCTGATGAACTTACATGAAAAAATACTTAATAAAATATTAGCAAATCATGTTTAGCAATATATTAAGAAGATTAAATTGTGCTGTGAATGGATAATTATGAATGTAATGCACTCCACTATTGTCATGTATGTAAGAAATAAATAAAAAAAGAAATTAAAAAAAGAAGATTGTACATTATGATCAATTTAATTTTATTCATAGATGCAAGAATGTTTTAAAATATATAAGTCAATAAATGTAATTCCTTACATGAACAGAATTAAGGACAAAATCACTTAGTCATCTCAATAGATACAGAGAAAGCCTTCAATAAAACTTAGCATTAAAAAGTATTGAACAAACTAGAGATAGAAGGAACCTACCTCATCATCTTAAAGGCTATATATAACATCTGGGCATGGTGGTGCATACCTGGAATCCCAGTGCTGGGGAGGCCAACGCAGGGGAATCACAAGTTCAAAGCCAACCTCAGAAACTTAGGGAGGCCTCAAGCAACTTAGTGAGACCCTGTCTCTAAATAAAATATAAAAATGAGAATAGGGATATGGCTCAGTGTTTAATTGCCCCTAGGTTTAATCCCCCCATACCAAATAAAATAAATGTGGCTATATACTGCAAAGCCTAAGCCAGCATCATAGTAAATGGGAAAAATACGTAAGCATTTTCTCTAGAATCTGAGGCAAGAAATGGATGTCCATTCTCAGCACTCTTAGTCAATATGGTAGTAGAAATTCTAGTCAGAGCAATTAGTCAAAGGAAGAAAATAAAAGAGATAAAAATAAGAAAGGAAGAAATCAAATTATCACAGTTTGCAAATAATATGATCCTATACCTACAAGATTCAAAAAACTCTACCAAAGACTGTTAGATCTAATAAACAAATTTGGCAAAGTAGCAAGCTACAAAACCAACATACATAAATCCAAAGCTTTTCTATATATCAGCAACAAATCTGATGGTAAAGAAATCAGGAAAACAAGGCTGGGCATGGTGGCACGTGCCTGTAATCCCAGCGGCTCAGGAGGCTGAGGTAGGAGGATCAAAAGTTGAAAGCCAGCCTCAGCAATAGTGAGGAACTAAGCAACTCAGTGAGACCTGGTCTCTAAATAAAATACAAAATAGGGCTGGGGATGTGGCTCAGTGGTCAAGTGCTCCTGAGTTCAATTCCCAGTACCGAGACGAGAGAGAGAGAGAGAAATCAGGAAAACAATTCCATTTACTATAGCCTAAAAAATAATAATAATAACTAGGGATGAATATAACCAAGAAGGTGAAAAATTGAACTAGACCTCAAACTTTGGAAAGATCTCTCATGTTCATGGTTAGACAGAATTAATATTGTTAACATGACCATACTACCAAAAGCAATATACAGATTCAATGCAATTCCCATCAAAATACCAATGACATTCTTCACAGAACTAAAAAAAAAAAAAAAAAAAAAGTCCTAAAATTCACTTGGAAGAATAAAAGATCCAGAATAACCAAAGCAATACTAAGCCAAAAAAAAAAAAAAAAAGTGGAAGGTAACACAATACCTGATCTGAGATTATACTACAGAGCAAGAGTATATATATTAAAAAAAAAAACCTGCATGTATGGACATAAAAACAGATATATAGACCAATGTGGAAGATAGAAGATACAGATACAAACCCACACATCTATAGTCATCTGATCCTTGACAAAAGTGCCCAAAACACACATTATAGAAAAGGCAACCTTTTTTTATTTGTTCTTTTTAGTTATACATGATAGTAGAATGTATTTTGACATACTTATACAAACATTATACAAACACCTTGGAATAAGAGTACACCTTATTCTAATTAGGATTCCAGTCTTTTGGTTGTATACGATGTATATATTCTCTGTGGTGTATTTATATACAAACATAGGAAAGTTAAGTCAGATCCATTCCACTGTCTTTCCCCATTTCCCTTTATTCCCCTTTGTCTAATTCATTGAACTTCTATTCTTCCCTTCCCACCCTTGTTGTGAGTCAGCATCCACATATCAGAGAGAACATCTGACCTCTGGGTTTTTGGGACTGGTTTATTTCACTCAGTATAATCGTCTCTGGATCCATTCATTTTCCAGAAAATGTCATAAATTCACTTTTTATGGCTGAGAAATAATCCATTGTGTGTATTATTATATATATAAGCATACATACCACAATTTCTTTATCCATTCATCTGTTGATGGACATCTAGGTTGGTTCCATAGTTTTTCTATTGTGAATTGAGCTGCTATTAGCATTGATGTGGCTGCATCACTGGAGTATGCTGATTTTAAGTTTTGGGGTATAAACTGCAAAGTGGAATAACTAGGTTAAATGGTAACTCCATTTCAAAGTTTCTGATGAATCTTCACACTGCTTTCGAAAGTAGTTGTACCAATTTGCAGTCCCACCAGCAATATATGAGTATACCCTTTTCCCCATATCATCACCAACGTTTATTGTTACTTGCATTCTGATTGGAGATGAAATCGAAGTATAGTTTTAATTTGCATTTCTTTAATTGCTAATGATGTTGAACATTTTTTCACTTATTTGTTGGCCATTCAGTTCCATTGCCCATTTGTTGATGGTGTAATTTGTTTTTTGGGGGGTTAAGCTTTTTGAGTTTTAATATATTACTGGAGATTGGTGCTCTGTCTGAGGTGCAGGTGACAAAGATTTTTTTTCCATTCTGTAGGCTCTCTCTTCACATTCTTGTTTCCTTTGCTATGAAGAAGCTTTTTAGTTTGATACCTTTTAATTTATTGATTATTGATTTTACTTCTTGTGTTTTAGGGGTCTTGTTAAGGAAGTCAGCTCCTAAGCCAACATGATGGAGTATTGGGCCTACAATTTTCTTCCAGTAGATGTGGGGCTTCTATTCTGGGCCTCTTATTTTTCCAAATAAATTTCATGATTTCTTTTTCTATTTCTATGAAGAGTATCATTGGAATTTAATAAGCATTGCATTAAATCTGTACAGTACTTTTGGTAATATTGCCATTTTGATAATATTAATTCTACCTATACAAGAATATAGACAATAATAAAATAGTGACAAATCACATACAAAAACACATTACAAAGACAGGGTGCCATGATCAAGTAGGGTTCATTCCAGGGATGCAAGGTTGGTTCAATATATGAAAATCAATAAATGTAATTCAGCACATCAATTGACATAAAGACAAGAATTACATGATTATCTCAATAGATACAGAAAAGGCATTTGACAAAATACAGCACCCCTTCATGTTCAAAACACTAGAAAAGAAAAGGAAAGTAGGAACATATTTTAATATTGTAAAAGCTATATATGTTAAATACAAGGCCAATGTCATTCTAAATGAAAAAAAACTAAAAGCATTCCCTCTGCAAACTGGAACAAGACAGAGATACCCTCTTTCACCCACTTCTATTCAACATAGTCTTAAAACTCTAGCTAGAGAAATTAGGTCAAAGAAAAAAGTTAAAGAGATACAAATAGGAAAAGAAGAGCTCAAACTATCCCTATTTGCCAATGACAGGATCCTATATGTAGAAAATCCTATATCCAGAAAACTTCTAGAACTCGTAAATGAATTCAGTGAAGTAGCAGGATACAAAATTAATACCCATAAATCAATTGCATTTCTATACACCAATGATGAATCAACTAAAGGAGAAATTAGGAAAACTATTCCATTCACAGTTGCCTAAAAAACAAAACAAAACAAAACAAAAAACAGGAATGAATCTAGCAAAAGAGGTGAAAGACCTCTACAATGAAAACCACAGAACAAAAAGAAAGAAATTGAAGACCTTAGAAGATGAAAGACAACTTTCTTAGTAAATGGTCTGGGAAAAATGATTATCCATTTGTAGAAGAATGAAATTATACCTTTATCTCCCATTCTGCACAAAAATCAGCTCAAAATGAATAAAAGACCTAAGAATTAGACTAGAAACTATGCAAATACTGGAAGAAAATGTAGGGTCAACACTCCAGCACATAGGCACAGGCAACGATTTATCAATAGGATCCCTAAAGCTAAGGATATAATGACACGAGTTAATAAATTGGATGGCATCAAATTACAAAGCCTCTGGAAGGGAAGAAGGGAGGAAATGCTGGGGAGGGAGTGATACTGGCCAAATTATATTGTTATATTGTGCATGTACACAAATATATAACAACAAATCCCATCATTATGTACAACTATAATGCACCAATTTTAAAAAGGTGGAGAGAGGGGGGAAAAAAAGAAACTAAAAGAGAAAATGTGAAAATCCTAGACACGAATATCCAATCATTATATTAACATGAGCTTTTAGGTAAACATCAACACATGTCCAACTGGCTATATTAGTCAATTTGGAGAGATGGATGGATGTTCCTGTTTCAAAGAATGAAATATGCATGCTTTTGAAAAACTCTAGGTAAATGGACTTTTTGTCTGATCTTAGAGGACAACGAAGGTGAGGTTAAAAGTTTTCATGAGAATGGACATCAATATTGTAAAAAATGAAGCTCATAGCTGATACAAGATGGATTTTTGAGAGAACTGCATTCAGTGTACAGCAATATAATTGCTTTCATTCAAATGGAACAATTCCAGCTGTTTTCAAAAATCAACAAATGATAAGCAGAAGAAAGACGGGGAGAAAACAACAGCATTTTTGTTATGTTCAACTGATAAACACTGGATTGAATATAAATGATGTTAAGCATAATTAAGCACAGAATTAACATCATTTGTAATGCAACGAAACAAGGCAGCTGAGACAAATGCAAAAAGGTCTCCAATACATTGTTTGATGATCTAAATGGACACTGCCAAGTTATACATTTACAAAAATATGGACAAAGGGTCAAACAATTAATTTTCTTTCTGCATATATGTGCATAAGCTATGGCTAAAGGTCTTAAGCAGTTTTGTCCTATTAGTCATCAAATTTGGTAAATCTTGACCTTCCATGAACTGTGCCCCTATGGTATATCTAATTACCTAAAACGGATCAGAAAACAATCCTAACCCTGTGTTTTATTTGTTAAAGCACTGTGGGAAAAAAAAATATTGTTTTCTTGATAAAACTTTGGGAATACAAATTTATAAAAGAAGTAAAGAAAAAAATTATTTCAGGCCTCCAATGTTTCAAGTACTGTAGAAGCACTTGAAATGTCATTCACCCACTCAACAAATATTTACTGAGACTATACTCTTGATAGGCAGGTCCTCGCCGCCCACACACACACTAGCAAGTGCTGGAGATACAAGGTTGATAAGTTTCCCAGTCTAGTGG
This sequence comes from Urocitellus parryii, assembly GCF_045843805.1. Taxonomy (NCBI): domain Eukaryota; kingdom Metazoa; phylum Chordata; class Mammalia; order Rodentia; family Sciuridae; genus Urocitellus; species Urocitellus parryii. Next base: position 158,411,992 of record NC_135532.1, read on the forward strand.
GAGTGACAGGCACATGTAGATAGTCTTAATACAGTGAGAAATTCAGGTCCCAGTGGCACAGGGACCTGGTGTGACATGGTAAGTGAAAGGGTGTACAAATACATACAAAAGCCATTTTTCTTTATCTTGTGGGAAAAGAGAGTCAAGAAGAGTTTCTTGCAGGAGATGATGATCACATTGGTACTGAACTAGGACTGATTTTCACAGTGATCCTCATTATTAAGTAGCATAATTATCTCCATTTTATAGATGAGGAAATGGATATACTCTAACTCAAAGCTAATGAGTGACAGGACCAAGATTTTGAACTCAAGCCTGCTAATTCCTGTGTCATACATTTTCTACGGAACCATAACTATTTTCGACAGAGAAAAGTTGAAGGTCAAGAAAAATGCATATCTCTGATGCATAAAATATTTTCACCATTACTGATCTTCTCCAGAATTCTTCTCCACCATTCCCTTCTTTCACTTCTCCACATGGTCAGCTAAGAGAATGGACTTGCTGGCTTCTATTTCTACCACACCCTCAGAAATTTTTATGAAAACCATGATATTACAGTTATCTGAGAAAAGAATAGGTACAAAAGCATAAAACTGGGGGCTGGAGTTGTGGCTCAGTGGTAGAGCACTTGCCTGGCATGTGGGAGGCCCTAGGTTCAATCCTCGGAACCGCATATAAATAAATAAATAAAATAAAAGATCCATTTACAACTAAAATATGTTTTAAAAAAGCATAAAACTGTTAGAAAATTTATTAAGTATGGCAGTATGTAAAAACGTGGATGTGTAACCGATATGATTCTGCAATCTGTATACGGGGTAAAAATGGGAGTTCATAATCCACTTGAATCAAATGTATGAAATATGATACGTCAAGAACTATGTAATGTTTTGAACAGCTAATAATAAAAAAAAAGAAAATTTATTAAGATTTTTACAGTAAGTCTCAGAAACACTTCCTTTAATTGAATAAATAATCCCAAATTTAATCTGTGTTGAGGCCTCAGTCTAAAGACCCTCTGGAACCAAGAACAAAGAGTTTAGGTTACCTGACCTTGTGATGGGGCCCTAAAGGAGAGTTCTGTGCTTTTTATTGTTGTTTCTGTGGTATTGGGGGATTGAAGGAAGGGACTCATCCATGCTAGGCACACCGTGAACTACACACCTAGACCTTTTGAATATGATTCTTTTAATTTTGAGCCTGGGTCTTACCAAGTGGCCCAGGTTGGCCTCGAACTTGTGATCCTCAGCCCTCCAAGTAGCTGTGATCACAGGCCTGTGCTACCGTGCCCTGCACAATGGGAGTCTCAACATCCTTTCTTTCCTTCAAGGAAGAATTTCTTATAGTTTTATTTTCAATATACTATACATACCTTCAACTGAAAAAGACTACGTAAGAACTATGGAAAGTTAAGAACTTCTTGATCGCCTTGGTACTTCAGACTTAGCTATCCACAAAAGAACTCGAAGATATGTCATCACTATTGATTGATAAAATATGGGATCAGGAGGAATCTACAGATGCTTTCTTTTAACAGATACTTATCGATGTTCTACTTTTTGCCAGGGGATGTGCTACCACTAACGATTTAACATTGAGCAATCCAGGTTACTTGACCTTAGGATCTTGCTTCAAATCATAGGAGACTATTAGAGTATAAATGTTTAGGGTCCATTTCACTCATTTTAGATATGTGGAAATAAAAATAAGAAAATTAATAGTTTCTCAAACTCTCATTAACAATTATTGGTAGAAATGGAAATTGGTATAAATTTTTTGTAAGACAAGTTGGAAATGCCTTTTATATTTGAAAATATAAAATATATTTTATATTTTGATGCTGCGATTCTAAACAGGAATTTATCCTTCAAATTTATTTTCAGAAGTTCAAAAGATATGTTTTTGAGAATATCATTTCAGTGCTGAACCATTAGAAACAAACTAAATATCTATTTAGTATATATTTGATTAAATGAACTATGAAATGCTACATAGCAATTTAAAAGATGAAGTATGGTGGTGCTCACCTGCGGTCTCAGCTACTTGGGAAGCTGAGGGAGCAGCATCACTTGAGTCCATGAGTTCAATACTAACCAGAGCAACATAGAAGGATCCTATCTCAAAATAAAACAAACAAACAAACAAAGATGAATATAATCCCAGTGACTCAGAAAACTGAGGCAAGAGAATCACAAGTTTGAGGCCAGCCTTGACAACTCAGGTAGACCCTGTCTTAAAAAATAAAAAAGGGATCCAGGTGCAGTGGCGCATACCTGTAATCCCAGAAGCTTGAAAGGCTGAGACAGGAGGATTATGAGTTCAAACCCAGCTTCAGCAATTTAGAGAAGCCCTAAGCAACTTGGTGAGACCCTGTCTCTAAATAAAATACAAAATAGGACTGGGGATGTGGCTCAGTGGTGAGACCCTGAGTTTAATGCCTGTTAGACCCCTACCCCAAAATAAATAAATATAAAAAAGGGCTGGAGAAGTGGCTCAATGGTACAGCACCTAGGTTCAATCCTCAGTACCCACCCACTCAAAAATAGATGAAGTAGATTTGACATAATGTAAATATGAGAAGATATTAAATATTTATTGATATATGAAAAATAGCTGTAAAGAAGCATAGATAATCAGTTTTTTTTTTTTTTTTTTTAAGAAAGAAAAAACTAAAAAGCCAAGCAGGGTGGGGCAGCCCTGAAATCCCTGTGACTTGGGAGGCTGAGGTAGAAGGCTTGCGAATTTGAGGCCAGTCTCAGCAATTTAGTGAGACCCTGTCTCAATATAAAAAGGACTAGGGTCATAGCTCAGTGGTAGAGTACCCCTGGATTCAATATCCAGAATGGCTAAGTGAATAAATAAGAAGGGCTGGGGGTATAGCTCACTGGTAGAATGCTCCTGGGTTCAATCTTCAGTACTACTTTTAAAAAGAGAGAGAGAGAGAGAGAGAGAGAAAAGAAAGAAAACACTAGTCACTTTTGAATACACACACACACACACACGGGAAATGGGAAATAGAGGCAAATGCTAACAAACCACAAGCAATAGTTAATAAAATAGCTACAAATAAATCAGACATGGTTGCACACACGTTTCATCCCAGTTACTTGTGAGGCTGATGTGGGAGAATTCCAAGTTTAAGGCTAGCCTTAGCAATTTATTGAGACCCTGTCTCAAAATTTAAAAAATTAGCCAAACATGGTGGTACACGCCTATAATCCCAGTGGCTCAGGAGGCTCAGACAGGAGGATTCTAAGTTCAAAGCCAATCTCAGCAAAAGCAAGGCACTAAGCAACTCAGTGAGACCTTGTCTCTAAATAAACTACAAAAAAAAAAAACAGGCTAGGGATATAGCTCAGTGGTTAAGTGCCCTTGAGTTCAATCATTGGTATAAAATTAATTAATTGGGCTGGGGATGTGGCTCAAGCGGTAGCGCGATCGCCTGGCATGCGTGCGACGGGGTTCGATCCTCAGCACCACATACCAACAAAGATGTTGTGTCAGCAGAGAACTAAAAGATAGGTATTGAAAATTCTCTCTCTCTCTCTCTCTCTCTCTCTCTCTCTCTCTCTCTCTCTCCTCTCTCACTCTCTCTTTAAATAAAAAATAAATAAATAAAATTAATTAATTACTTGATTGATTAATGAATTTTTAAAATAAATACATACAAATCATTTGGGGATGTAGTTCAGTATAGAGAACCCATGAATTCAGCCCCACTACCACCACTACTACTACTACTAATGATAATAATAATAATAATAAATAAAAACATTATATTCAACTAGGTTGATATAATTTATAAACACTTTTTCTTTCAAAAAGAACTTAACTTTTCTGTATTTTCATCTCTATGAAATTTCTTTAAAATTAAAGCTCAGGCACAGTGTTGCCCCCTATAGTCCCAGCTACTTGGGAAGCTGAGGTAGGAGGATTACTTGAGCCTAGGAGTTCAAGGTCAGTGTGGGTCACATAGCAAGACTCTGTCCCTACAATTAATAAATAAAAACTATAAAGACTTACATCATGGGACTGCATTTTGAATTAATAATAAGTAATAATACATATTATTTTGAGGCCCTCTGGAAAAAAATATGCTTATGCAGAAAAAAAATGTTTTAAAAAACTAGAAAATGATAATATTAAACATTAGAATGATAGCAATTTCCTGGTTGCTTAGAAACATTCCTGAACTTTAATTCTGGTCTCTTGAGTCCTGGTCCAGTTTTCTTTCTGTGTACTTGTCTCTTGCCATATGGGTAATCTTTTAAAAGCTTTTGCTCAAAGGCAAAAAAGCTTCTAAGCAACCGCTAATTCTCATTACAGAAAATGCAAATATTGGAGTGTTTTTATGAATGAAAATGAAAGCTGTTGATGTTGCTAATAAGCCTTCGCAATGACACACTGTGTAAACTGTAAACTTTACAGCACAACTAACCAGCCAGTGACTTGGCCTGTTGATACGGAAGCTTCATGAATTATCTAGAACTAACAGACACCAATGCAATGATTACTTGGCTTTTTTGCACCAAGTAATCATAATCTTATGAAAAATATTCATATTTACCTGTAAGAAGGTGAAATATGAGCCCCTGTTTCAATCAGAAAATTCTATCAAGCTAAGATCAGAAATTCAATGTGTAAGAATGAGGCTCATGATGGGGAGACTGACGTTTCACACGTCTGGACAAATTGCAGCCAGGCTCTGAGCTCCCTGAAAAAGAAGTTTGCTTGAATAGCAAAATCAAGTGTAAAACTACCTAACAGGTGCTTTAATGCATACTCAATGTTCTCATTGCAAATTCATAAGATTCACATATCACAAATTGAAGAAAGCAAAATTTAAGGAAATAGAGTTTATCAGTCTTCAGATTTGGTCACTTCAATATAATACCCTGGAAAGTGAAGATATCACTTCATTCAACTCAAACAAGCTTTAAATTGCCCAAATGGGTAGTTGAGCATATAAAAGGATATTAAAATGTAAATCTCTGCTGAGACCTAAGACAAAAGATAACAGATGACAAAGACAATTGTAAATAGAATGTCCTCTAGATCTTAGAGTAAAATCTGTGTAGACATCCCCAAATCTCTCACTTACGTTAAAGATGCAAACTGGCACTCTTATTCAAGCCTAGAGAGGGGCCTCCAAGGAATCATTCAGAAAGCCTGTCAAGTGTCCTTATAGTTTAGGGTATCCTGGGGTCTGGTGCTGAACTGTCGCTTGAGAAACTTAAGAGATGAAAGGAGCATTATTTAGAGGAGAAAAAAAAATAAAGGAGAGAAATATGGCATGGGACAGCCTACAGAATTTTTCAGAATTCTCAGGGAAAAAGGTACAGAGGTCATTTCTATGGGCCAGATGTAGGCTGTGTGCAAGAAAGCCAGTGAGGGCCACCCTAGAATCTATGAGGTTCCCTGAGGGACTAACAGATCTCAGCAAAGGGAAGAGAGGGGCATCACCAGATTCCACATGACTGGGGGAAGGACTTGTCCACCGGTAAAGTGGAAATGCGTGGCTCTCTACCAAAGGCTGCTGGTGAGAGAGCTCCAGATGTAGGGACTCCACGGTGTCCACAACAGACACAGTCAGCAGTACAAATAGAAATGTGAATGTTTACTGTATGTTTGATCATATTAAGAAATAACTAGCACAGGGGTTGTAGCTCAGTGGTACAGCAATTGTTTAGCATATTCTAGGACCTAGTTCAATTCCTGGCACCAAAAAACAAAGAAATAATTAATTTCCCTCTTTCTTTCCTTCTTTTCCCCTTCTTTCTTTCTTTTTTTTTCTTTCTTTCTTTTTTTTTATGTACTGGGGATCAAACAGAGGCCCTCACTACTCATGTTAGGCAAGCACTCTTCCACTGAACTACATCCTCTGCCTTTTAAAATTTTATTTTGAGGCATTGTCTCAATAATTATTATGCAGGTTGTCTTCTAATTTGGGATCCTCTTGCCTCAGGCTCCTGAGTCACTGGAATTATAGGCATGTGCCACCATACCTAGGTAGAAATTACTAATTTTTATGTGTGATAAAGGTATTGTGGGGTTTTTTTAGATAGACAATAGATATGGAAAATGAATTTTTTTTATACTGGGAGTTGAACAAAGGGGCACCTTATCACTGAGTCACATCCACAGCCCTTTTTATTTTTCATTTTGAGACAGAGTCTCACTAAGTTGCTAAAGTTGGCCTTGAACTTGTGATTCTCTTGCCTCAGCCTCCAGAGTTGCTAGGATTACAGGCATACACCACTGCACTTGCATTCTTTTCATATAAAACTTTAAGAAAATTGGAAGCAAACGTTTGCAACTCATATGTACATCTTTGTACCCACAGTATATAAAGAACACTTAGGACTTAATAACAAAAAGACAAACAATCCAACTTTAAAATGGCAAGGTGAGTGCAGTGGCACATGCCTATAGTCCCAGCAACTCAGGAGACAGAGGCATGAGGATTACACATTTGAGGCCAGCCTGGGCAACTTAATAAGACTATATCTCAAAAAAATAAAAATAAAAATAAGTGGGCAAAGGATCTAAACAGATAGTTCCAAAGAACATACAGGAATGACCATCATGCACACACTAATGAGTAGCATCATTAATCATTAGGAAAATGCAAATCAAAACTATTTCACATCCATGAGAATAAATAAAGTTTTAAAAGACAAACAATGATGAGTGTGAAAATATTGAAATCCTAATATATTACTGGTAGAATTGTAAATTTCTGTAGCCATTTTAGAAACAGATTGACAGTTTCTCAAAATGCTAAACATAGAGGTGCCATATAGCCCAGCAAATTTACTCCTAGATATATACCCAAGAGAAGTGAAAATATATAGTCACACAAAATCTTACCTACAGGGCTGGGGATGTGGCTCAAGTGGTAGCGCACTCGCCTGGCATGCGTGCCGCCCGGGTTCTATCCTCAGCACCACATACAAAGATGTTGTGTCTGCTGAAAACTAAAGAAAAAAAAAAAAAAAATATATATATATATATATAAATTCTCTCTCTCTCTTTAAAAAAAAAATCTTACCTACAAGTGTTCATAGCAACATTATTTATAATAACCAACAAGTCGAAACCAAATGCCCATCCAGGAATGAATGAATCCACAAAATGTGGCATATGCAAATAACAAAATATTCAGCAATGAAAAGAAATGAACTATTGCTACATCTACTATGTGGACAAACCTTATGCTAAGTGAAAGAAGCTAGATGGGAAAGTCCATTCAAGTGAAATGTCTAGAATAAATAAATCTAGAAGCAGGAAGTAGATTAGTCATTGCCTGGGGCTGTGAGGGGACAATGAGAAAAGATGCTGGTGTCTGTGCCTGGGGTTTTTGTGGGGGAATGATGAGAGCATTCTGGAACTAGATAGTAGTTACACACAACTCTGTTCACATGAAAACCCATTGAATCATACACTTTACAAGGGTGAATTTTATGGTATGTGAATTATATTTCATTAAAGCTGTTATATATAAAAATATACTAAGGGGAAAACCCAGAAACTCATCTTTGAGAATGCTCAATAAATATTTTCTGTGTCCTTCACTTCTCTTCCCTCAACCTGTTTCAGCCAGAAGGGTGGAAAAGTCCCAGTTAGATAACAGAGTAACTGAAAGGTGGAGACTGGATGAGGAAAGACAAAATGATCCAACTGTGTTCCACATTCTGACTTTAGGCTGCTTGACTAAAACAAATGCTAGCGAAGAGGGATAAACTTTCGATTTTAAGTCAAGTTTGGAGTTAGTACTGTTAAATGAAATGAGGCATTGTAATTTCTGGACTGGATTATCTACAAGCGCCCAGCAGTATTTTGGTACAACCAAAATTTCATTCAGGGGAAGAGAAAGGAGTAGTTACAATGAATAAATTTAATGGAACAATTGAAAATAAATTAACTAAAGATAAATAAGGTTTGCATCTTACAGGTTACACTAGATCAATATGTCAGTTTCAACTGAAAGATATAAACTGACAATTCAGATGCCAAGTAGCCCAAAATACAATAGGCTTGTATCAGACTTGTTCAGACTCTCCTCTGCTCCCCTTGGCCATGATCCTACTTCCTGAACTACTTCAAGTCGATCTCTAATTTTGATAACAATAGAACATATATCTTGTGTGGTAATGATGTATATTAAGACGTTTTTAAAATAGCATAGTCAGATGTTAAAGAGTACATCTTTTGGTTATCATAAACATTTCCTTGATCTCCAAAAGCAGTAGACAGTAAAAAAAAAAAAAAATACAATAAAATAGTAATGATTAGAGTAGCATGTGTCAAATGCCACATGGAGATATAATATGGTATAGAGAGCATTTATTGCAGAACAGATCAAACATGCAGCCAAATCCTGGCTCTACTGATTCCCAGGAAAGTGGCTTTGAGCCAATTCTCAAGCTCTGACTCAGGTATAGCTCCTGTAAGAACAACATTCCTCACTGAGTTCTGTCTGATACAGTTTTGGTTTGTTATAGGCTGTTTGTTTCAACTATGATTTCATTTTTTAGAGAAGATTGTACTTATTACTCCACTGAGAAGTCAAATTAATATGTATTTTTCTCATGACCCATCAATCAGCACACAGAGTAAGCAAGAGCTTATATTCTCAGCCAATTTATTTTCTGATTATGTCAAGATCTCTAACATTCTTTCATATTTTGTTCAGTAGTTTGAACTTTCAATGGCTGATGGACAGCAAGCAAGTTGATAGTGTTGGAGATGCTGCAAGACCCTATAGCAGGTTTCAAAACAGCTGTTAAGATACATATTTTATGGTGAATGTGTACCTTCAAAAAAGATTGGTGGAGGTAACTAATGGTAAGATTCAGCAGTCAATTTGGGGTTGGTGGAGTGCTTTGAAACATGAAGATCAACTAAAAGCAGTCTTGAAGGAAATGACCAACAATTGTTATATAGTAGCCTGCAGAATTATGCCTGGGGATATGTGACAAGTTCTAATTTGAAAAGAAGTGAATGGCAATGATCAGTGCATGCTATTGGGAAAGACACCTCATGGCCTTTTATTGGATGGTTCTCATCTATTCCAACTGGTCTTTCTGTATCAAATGGGTTCTCTCTATGCTACATAGGCTTTGTATGTAAAATTCTTATAAGACAATGTGGGGTGCAATAAATGAGATAGTTCATAAAAGTCTCCAATCTCGTATCCAGCATGTGTAAGCTTTTCTACTATTTTTCCCAGGATAAAGGATTTTGCCAACTTATGGGTGGAAACCAGAAGACAACTAAGAGGCCTAACTCAATGATGCAGCACCTACCAAGAATACAGGATAACTGTATGCTTATGGTTGGTACGTTTGAGGCTTGACAAGATCCTCTATCAGTAACCTAGCCCTTATTTATTTAAAGCTAATTGAGGGATTCCACCTTCTGGGTCCCCTTCTTCCTCTGGGAGAAGTCTTTTCTTCTGTCCTTTAATAAATTTCTAATCTCTACTCTAAAAAAAAAAAAAAAAAAAGCTAATTGAAAGTCTTATCTGCCCCATTGTATCTATAATTCCACAAGGTCCTGTTTATCTCTCTGTTTTCTAAGACACCTAAATATCATTCCCAATTTATCAACTGAATATCTACCCTGATATAATTTTTGTGTCTAGTTCTCTAATTGTTCTACACTTTGTAGTAGGAAGGTAGTTATCTATACCTGACAGCTATTGTCTGTCTTCCTTGTCAACAGGACACAAATTCTATCAGGGATGATGGTGAATTTAGCCATCCGTATTTCATTGTGACTGGTATGAGCCAATCATATAAGTCCCACTGCACTTAGCTATATACATCCCCAACTTTCCATGAATCTAGCCTTTAAATTAAATTTAAAGTTCACTAGAAGCTTTCTAGAAAAGAATTTCCCTCCCAAGTAAGAAATCCATTTTCTAGGCATGGTGGTACACGTCTGCAATCTCAGGGACTCAGGAGACTGAGGTAAGAAGATTACAAGTTTGAGACCAGCCTCAGCAATTTAGAAAGGCCCTCAACAATTTAGGGAGATCCTGTCTTAAAATAAAAAATAAAATAAAATAAAAAGGGCTTGAGATGTAGCTCAATGGTAACGTGCCTCTGAGTTCAATCCCTAGTACAAAAAAAAAAAAAAAGTAAAAAAGAAAGAAGGGAAGTGAAGAAATCCATTTAATCCCATTTACCCCCTTATTCCTACTGAGAATGCCAACGGTGAAAGTATGATACTTAAAGCTGCTAGTGACATATTGTCAGTATAATGCAATATATCAAAGCCAACATGCTCAGTAAAGCAGAGTAGAAAGAGAGAACATCCTGGTACCTTGAAGATCTCATTAGGTCTCTACCCTAATTGGGAACTACCTACCTCTCAACTGCTGATTGTGCTAGATAACAAAAATCCTTATTGTTGCTGAGTGCAGTGGCACATTCCTGTAATCCCAGCAACTCAGGGGGTTGAGGCAGGAAGATCTCAAGTTCAAAACCAGCCTCAGAAACTTAGCGAGGGTCTAAGCAACTCAGTGAGACCCTGTTTCTAATAAAATATTTAAAAAGAGCTGGGAATGTTGCTCAGTGGTTGAGTGCCCCTGGGTTTAATCCCTGGTACCAAATAATAATAATAATAATAATTGTTATTATTATTATTATTATTATTATTGTTTAAGACATTGTTGGTTGTGTGTTCAGATATTTACAGCTGAAAATACTCCTAAATTGTATGGATGTCTAAATCTAATGTTTTCATTTTGAAACATAAGAGTATCCAGGAACAGTGGTATACACCTGTAATCTCAGTGATTTGGGAGGCTGAGGCAGGAGGATTGCAAGGTTGAGGCCTGTCCTGGCAACTTAGCAAGACTCTGTCTCAAAAATAAAAATAAAAAGGGCTAGGGAGGCCAGGCATGGTGGTATATTCACATAATTCCAGAAATCTGGGAGGATGAGAAAGGAGGATCCCAAGTTCAAGGTCAACCTAGGCAATTGAGCAAGGCTCTAAGCAACTCTGTAAGACCCTGTCTCAAAATAAAAAGTAAAAAGGGATGGGGATGTGACTCAGCACCCTGGGCTCAATCTCCAGTACAAAATTAATTAATTAATTAATTAATAAAAAAGGGCTGGTATATAGTTCAGTGGTTAAGTATCCCTGGGTTCAATCCCTAGTACCAAAAAACAGGGGGGAGTGGGGCTGAAGATGTAGCTCAGTGGTAAAAGCACCTGAGTTTAATTTCCAGTACATTAATTAATTTAATTTAATTAAAGGGTAATGAGGCACCTCAGTGATAATATGCCCCTGAGTAGTTCAATTCCCAGTATTCTCCTTCCCACAAAAAAGAAGATGTTCTGGAATAACCCAGTCTCAGTGTATGAGAAGCAGCTTCAAGTTGCCATGAGACCAAAGAAATGAGGGCACACAGGTCTAGGGCTGCACAGAGTACTGATGGAGGTGTGGTACTGGGCAGCAGTAAGACAGGTTGGATCCCCACAGCTTGGGTCAGAAGTGGGGCTAAGGGGCATATATATTGGTTAAGACAAAAGTGACCTCGTCCTAACGGGGATGCACCTGGTCTATCTTAAGCAAACATCAGAGATGAGTTTGTTCCTGGCACTAGAGTTCAGCTGTAAAGCTCCATATTCTGCTCTAATCATTTGTCTATTTATAAATTGCTGGAAACCTGTGCAAGAAAAACTGAATAGAATTATTCTCAGGCAATCATGGTGGCTCATGGCAGTTATGACTCAAGATAACTGGGGTCAGGCTGGGGTTGTGGCTCAGTGGCAGAGTGCTTGTGTAGCATGTGTAAGGCACTGGGTTCAATTCTCAGCACCACATATAAATAAATCAATTAATTAAAAGTTCATTACAACAACAAAAGCACCTGAATTTAATTTCCAGTACATTAATTAATTAACAACTAAAAATATACTTTAAAAAAGATAATTGAGGTCATATCAAGCTATCCATACAATAAATTTTCAAATTCCTAAGGCTTCTGTGCTTAGAGCCAGATGTGGTGGTACATGCTTATAGTCAGCTACTTGGAAGGCTAAAGTAAGAGGATTGCTTGAGCCAAGGGTTCTAGGCCACTCTGGGCAACATAGCAAGACTCTGTTACTAAACAAACAAACAAAAAAATTCTAAGCTTTAGAAGAATAAAAATCAAGGGTTTGGATTTCTTCAATGTTGAATTCGAGTAACTTGATGACATGATTCCTACTTTTGATTTCCCACATTCACCTCCTCAAATTTACCTTCAGAGGACTTCATGGGAAAACTACATTCTAGTGCAGCCTGGGCATATCTGCAGGCAGGAATTGTCAGCTTGTAGCATATTGCCAGGGGAGGCACGGGGGATAGTTTTTGCTCTTCTACAATAACTAGGACTAAGGGAAACCAAGGATCCCTATTGAACCAGGAAAATCTGGTGTAAAACAACCAACCTCAAGGTGCCAAGAGACCAAAAATAAAATCAAACAGATCCAGCATTGCACAGGGTTCCATTTCCTAGGGACTTACAGACAGGAGCATTATCAAGGGATGCAGCAAGACCAGAGGACCCCTGTGACTCAGACAATGTCACCTTCATCCACACTTGTATGTATCCAGCTTATCTCAAGCAAACATCAAAGACATGAGTCACATTTCTGGCATGCTGACAATGCACCAGAGTCCTGTGGTAAAACTTCTTGTACCACTCTAATGGTTTTGTTTATCAATAAACAGACAAGAGATACTCCAGGGCCATTAGTGGTGGTGACAACTTCGATAGCTACTGTCAGGTCAAGCTGGATCCTTACCAACTATTAAACCAGCCATATCCATGTCTCCACTTTCCAATAGTAATGACAAAACTTAAAAAGCTAAAATGTATACATGGCACTTAAAATGTGCCAGCAGCTGCTCAAATTTATCAGTACTTTTAATTGTCCCATTTTATAATGATAAAACTGAGGTCCAGGAAGCTTAAAAAATTTTTCTGCTAGGCATGATGGTGCACACTTGTAATAACAGAAGCTCAAGAAGCCGAGGCAGAAGGATTGCAAGTTCAAGGCCAGCCTCAGCAATTTATTGAAACCCTAGGCACCTTAGTGAGACCCTGTCTTAAAATAAAAAATAAAAAGTGCTGGCGATGTGATTCAGCACCCCTAGATTCAATCCTCAGTATGGGAAAAAAAAAAAAACTGTCCTAAGGGCACATAGTTTGTAAGTGTTGTTCTTGGTCTCCATTATTCTTTAAGTAGTTTTTCTGTTTCTAGACAATATTTGTAGCTCTTGCATGGGTCATGAATCCAGGTATTTTGAAGGTTGGTGCTAAGTCACATACTCCTCAGATATTTACAGATACAGCTTTCTATTTGCACGCTTCATTGTGGGGAATAGTGCAGCAAATACCTCTTCTCACCCAAAAATACGCATTGAGCAGTATCTTGTAAGAAAAGCTATAGCACATATTCGGAAACAGAATCAGGGAGCAATTATACATGGCATAATTGCTAAATAGTGAGGTCAGATTCATTCAAGTCATTATTTGGAATTATATTTTACACTTATTTTGATGAACTTTCATGTTACTGTGGCAGCATCCTTAGATGTAGTTTGTGATGGAAATATAATTCATCTTGTTTTTATACTACTCTGATCTTGCTATAAATAAATTTTTGCCTTTCGAGAGTCCAACAGGTTATAAATATTATTTAGAAATGCAAGAAATACTTAAATGATTATGGATACCAAATACAAGAATCAACATAGTTAGACAGGTGTGGTAGTGTACGCCTGCCCTCCCAGCAAATCAGGAGGCAGAGGCAGGAGGATTTCAAGTTCAAGGCCAACCTAAGCAACTTAGAGAGCCTCTCAGCAGCTGTGTGAGACTGTGTCTCAAAATAAAAAAGGCTGAAGATGCGGCTCAGTGGTTGAGCACCCCTGGCATGACTTTTGCTTCTTTGTCTTTCCTAGAATGAAGGTATGAAGTTGGAATGTGAGATGAAGCAATCCTGGAAACAAAGCTGATTACTAAGAATGCAAGAATAGAGAGAGGAAGGGAGACTGAATCATCGATGACTTAGCCTTTGGTTGCCTATACTTAGATTCTTTATTAAAGGAAAATAAGAGGGCTGGGGCTGGGGCTCAGCGGTAGCATACCTGCCTGGGATGTGTGAGGCACTGGGTTAGAATCTCAGCACCACATATAAATAAATAAATACAATAAAGATGTATCAACATCTAAAAACAAATTTTAAAAAAAAGGAAAAGAAGAGAGCTAAGGGTGTAGCCCGGTGGTAGTGCACATGGGAGGTCATGGGTTTGATGTCAGCACCACAACAAATATATGAATAGAGAGGAGAAAAATGCCCTCTGCTTTTTTTTTTCCCCAAGCCAAACTGTATCCAGTTTATTAAGGATACTTTTCATGAGCGATCATGGTATTTCAGGCAGGACATGGGCAGACAATTGTTAACAGTATACAACAACTTTCAAACTCCCTTCTTGGATGGACTACAAAAACCAAAAAGCCACTATAAAACCCAATGACGTCTTCATTTGAGGCCCTGAATAGGGAGTGAGGGTTGACATTTCACATTTAGCATGTTGTTAAAAAGCTTTTCACAAGCTGACCTGACTTTCAGAAAATGAAATGAAAATGGCAAAAATTATTAATCTGAAGATCCACAATCTAGAAAAGGAACTGCTGCTCTTCTGAGGGACACTATTCTCAATGATGTCACTGGAACGTCCAGATTGCTCCACACACTGGTAAAACCAATCCTTGGGAATCAGGTCCCAACAGGTCTGAGTTTAGGGGAGCTAAGTCTATGTGGTAGCAGAGAGGGAGAGGAGGACATAAAGACAAGTTTGAGTTTTTCCATACCATAAGGCATCTGTGCCAAGGTGACTATATGTGCCAACATCAGGGAATCCCTTGGTTCTTTGCCTCCTCTTGGTTCTCAAGAGGAAATGCCGAAGCCAAGTGCCAATGACTCGGCTTGGCACAGAATCACGAGCCACCACACAGCTCTGTAGGTTCAAACAGCAATTCTTTATTCCGGATCTCACACCAGCCTCCACACACGTTCAGGGGCAGTCTCGTTCTGCCGCACACTTCACCTACTCCACGAGGCTTTTTCCAAAATCCCATTTGAATCTCACGAGAACTCAACGGGAACAAGCAACAGGAACACCCTAATCCCAGCAGCAATAATCTTCAACCTCAACTTCCCTAAAACCCATATTCTTAAACCGGGAAACGCCTTAAACCGGGAACACCCTAAGCCCAAGGACCGGGATACTTCCTCAAACCTGCAGGATACTTCCTCAAACCTGGATCCACCCTCGATCACCTTGAGCAGGGTCATCTTTCTCAAACACACAAGCAAGGTCGCAGCAAATTTCCAAGGCAAGTCCATTTAACATGGGGTACACTGGCAAGGATTACGATGCGTCAATACCTACTTGGTAATGGCCCTCAGCATCTCCCCCCTTCTGATTAATTAAACAACAAGCAATGTGGCTTAGGACCGTGCCTGGTAGGTTGTCCAATTCAACATGTGGTTCTTACCCGTAACCAGATCAACCCGTCACTGACTACCGGTCCAGCATTCAGCCATGCTTGTGGATAGGCCTAAGCACCAGTGGGGGGGTGAGGTTCTTGCCTCACCTCTGTTGGCCCCCAAATTTTAGACCATCACTAGTAGAAGGGAGGAAGACACAGAAATGCCAAGACACCAAGCCAATTGACGGCTCCTTTGGAAAAATTGCGTCACTGGTGACACCATCAGCAAAGATGCCAGTGTTACCACAATTAACATGGGGTGCGCTGGCAAGGAAATTGCATCACTGGTGACACCATCAGCAAAAATATGCCAGCAGTACCACAATTCGCTGCACCAGACGATAGTTCACAATGCATGCAACTGATATATAGTCCAGGCAAGTTCTGCAGGCAGTTCAAAGTGGAAGAGTCTATCAATATGTCCATTTCCTCCCAAAGTAAATCAAGTCCTTGATTGAGCATTACTTGTTGAGTTATATTCATTGATGCATCAGTTTATACAGTTTACTGTGATCATAGAAGCTGTAGTTTGGTTTTCTTAGTCTTCACAGGCACTGGGATGGAGATGGGAATTCTGGCAATGATGTTAAAGAGACATTATCCTGAACAGAATTATTAAATATAATGAAAAGGAAAAGTGAAAGTAAACAAACAGATCTGTTAATCACTTTTAAAAACAATAGCAAGCAAACAGATCTGTTAACCACCTTTGAAAACAATCATTAACAGCTGTTTACCTAATTTAGATTAAACCACTTAAATCACGTGAATAAAAAAAAAAAATTCGGATCCATTTTTTCATGAGCGCTCCTCAAATAAAAATATGTACATACACACATACATACAACACAAAACAGTGCACACATAACATACAACATATAAGACAATAATAAGTAAAGGCCTTGTAGCTATACCTAAGTGAAATCTCCATTGCAATGTTTAAAAACTCCACAGTCAAAAAATAAAACACAGTCAAAAAACAAAACTGATCAGAAAAACATTAACCTAGGTTTGTATGAGCTCAAAAAATAAAATAGAACTTTATGATGTGGGAAAAATGCAATAATAAAATAGATATTGAAAAAAAGCACCGTGGTTAATCACTGTCGCAGATGTAAGAATAGCCAAACTGGAGCTCTGGATATCAGCTGTTATGGATTTCAGTCAAATCATCTTCTTTTTCTGTAGAAATTGCTTTAGTTAGTGTCTCTGGAATCCAAATCGGCTGCTGTTCTCCCTGTAGAAACACAAAAATAAAACCCCGACTCCAGACAAACACTGGGTCAGGAGCTTTCCATTGTCCTGTTAGAATATCTTTCCAAAGTACCTTAGGCTTATGTACATTTTTCGGATACATATGTCTTTCCACAGCATTAAGTCCTGATGAATCCAAATTTAAAAAGTTTAGAGTAAAAAAGGGTTATTTTAAGTTTATCTTTGGGGGATATATACCCCTTTAAGATCCTTTTAAATTTAAGTCTTTCAAAAGCATTCTGCCTTAGTTTTAGAATTACTTTAATCCTTTTAATTTTTAGATGTGGTTTTAAACCATAGTTGTCTTAGCCTTTTGCATTTTCTATCTGAAATACCTTTACTTGACATTTTCAATCTTATTTCTATCTTCTAGTTTTCTTCTAAGGTTTTTATATTTACCCTTAGTTGCTTTTTTCCTCTCCTAGTTTTCTTGTTTCCTATTTTGTGGGTTTAAAATTCTTGTCTTTCTACATCTTTATTATCTTCCTATATCTTTATCTTTCTATATCTTCTCTCTTTTTTTTTACCTTTCTGTACTTCTGTTTTTGAAGTTTTCCACTTCAAATTTTTAATCTTCTTTATCTAAATCTTTTATCTTATTATCTTCCAATTTTCAAGTTTTTTTTTCATCATGAAGGCATCTTAACCACCTTCAATTTAACCTTATAAAATCTTTTGTAACATACTTAGACATTTTACAACTTTTTACTTTACCACAAAGATTATCTCATCTCCCTCTTTTTAGTTTAATAAGTACATTTTAATAGTTTGATGAGTAAAGCAATCTTTTTTTTTTCCGCCATGAAGGTATCTCGACCACTTTCAAATTAATCTTTTAAAGCCTTTCAATTATCATCTATACTGTACTTTTAAATGTACTTTTTTCACTACCTACAGCTTTACTCTTTAAAACGAGGCTTAGATTCTGTTTAAATCGCTTAATATTAGTTTACATGGCTGCCCTTCAACCAAAGGCTCTTTTTTACTCCATTGAGAAGCTTTGTCTCAATCTGCCATGTACAAATATCTTTTTCTTCTTTCTTCCTTTCTTAAGCTTTTAAAGTAAGTCTAGTTTCCTCAAAATCTTTTTAAATGGCATTTGACAACTTTTTACTTTACCACACAAAAATTATCTCATCTAGAAACATTTCTTTTTCCTTTAACCTTTTATATTAAAATATATTTCCACATCTTAAATATTTTTATATCTCTTTTCTAGCTATTAACCCTTTTTATAAATTCACATTCTGAAACAACCCTTATAAAATTACTCCACTTTAATAAGATGAAATACTTTCATGTTTTTTAAGGTACTATTATGCTGTAATTGAAACCCAACTGAAACTTCTTATACTATTTGTATATAAATTACACATGATAGAATCTTAACACTCAGTAACCTTGTTTCAGCAAAGACACAGACCAAAGCAATATTAAACCTTTTTCCATTTACCAATTTATGCAAACACACATAATGTTTAAATATATTACCTTATGGAACTTAATAAGTAAAGAGTACTTGATTTCATATTTAGTGGTTGATATTTTAACACTTTAGCTTGGTAATTAATCAGATGTCTGTAAAAACCAAGATCTTAGACAAATGTAGTAAACAGAACTAGCCATCTCTTTCTTGTTGAAGAAAAATCCTTCTACAGGATACCATGATGGTCCCATTGATAGACTTAATAACTCGTCTGTAAAAAGCCATGGGCTACATTTTTGTATTGTATCAACATATGCCCTAGCTGTTCTTGGTCTTACTGGGGTGCCTCCTTTCTCTAACAATTTGTCTTCCTCAGAGGCGAACAAATTCAAACCTTGAGTCAACCATTTTCCCCAGTTTGCCTGAGAAAGTTCTAGGAACAGGCAACTTGAAATAAAAACAAAATAAATCAAAACAAGAACACATTGTTTTTGGAAATGGTCACCCATTCTCTCGCCTTCCCTCAGGGGCGAGCAATTTACTCACCTCCAAATTTCAGATGTTCCGCGTACGGGCCACCAAATGCCGAAGCCAAGTGCCAATGACTCGGCTTGGCACAGAATCACGAGCCACCACACAGCTCTGTAGGTTCAAACAGCAATTCTTTATTCCGGATCTCACACCAGCCTCCACACACGTTCAGGGGCAGTCTCGTTCTGCCGCACACTTCACCTACTCCACGAGGCTTTTTCCAAAATCCCATTTGAATCTCACGAGAACTCAACGGGAACAAGCAACAGGAACACCCTAATCCCAGCAGCAATAATCTTCAACCTCAACTTCCCTAAAACCCATATTCTTAAACCGGGAAACGCCTTAAACCGGGAACACCCTAAGCCCAAGGACCGGGATACTTCCTCAAACCTGCAGGATACTTCCTCAAACCTGGATCCACCCTCGATCACCTTGAGCAGGGTCATCTTTCTCAAACACACAAGCAAGGTCGCAGCAAATTTCCAAGGCAAGTCCATTTAACATGGGGTACACTGGCAAGGATTACGATGCGTCAATACCTACTTGGTAATGGCCCTCAGCAGGAAGTCTTTCAAAATTAGAAGGAAAGGTGTTTTCCCCCACAGAAATCCAGCTTTGGACACATTCTACTAGTGACATAGGCTCCTTCCCCCCAAACAACGCTAAAGTGTTCTGTGTGCTAACAACATAGCTTAAAAAAAAAAAAAGTAAAACAAAATTCTGCATTTTTATAAAACTTGATTTAAAAAATAGTATTTCAAACTTTTCAAACTGTATAGTCACCAGAAGTCCACAGTTATCAAATATGTACACATGTCACTTGGTATCTGTGCTGCAGCAAAATAACAGAGGGGTGACGAGCAACTTGTGTAGATTGATACAGCAGGAGTGGGAGCTATTTATTGTAGGCCAGGAGGGGTATATATACATTCCACACAGCTTATCTTAATTAACATAAACTAGATACAGCAGTCAGCCAATAAGGAATCTCCACACTTAATGGCTTGATGGCGTTACTTCACAAACCACTCCCTCTGCAAAATGCCAGGCGCCATCTTGACTTGTTTACAGACTCTAACACATCTGCAGCCCTTCAGCTTTCTGTGCCTAGTCTGTTTGGCATCTCCATTTTCTGCAGGGTTATTCCCGTCCTTGCCAGCGTCAGCTCTGCCCTTTTCCCCTTGGGTACCTTCTCTCCCTTCTTCACAGGGCCTTTTTAGGCTTGGGCTCTGGCTTTGGAAGAGCAAGTATAGCAGACAACCTTGCGGATCTTCTCTGTGGTTTGTCCTTCACCTTGGCTTTATCTTCTTTAGCATCCCCTTCAGCCTCTCTCTTGGGCACCGTCGAAACGATGGCAGGACGCAGGGTTGGACACGCGGCTTCGGACGGTCTGGGGGTCATTCTCGCCTCTTTTTAAACCACTATAGTTGGGACCTGGGACATGCAGCTGAAGGGCATCCTTAATGATATGTGTTTAAATGTGATTAGTCTCTGACAAGTTTTAAGGAAGGCAGGGTCCAGTATAGGCACTTATTTCCTCTGTCTCCTTCTGTTCCTTGGTGCGTGCCTTTTATTCTCTCTGGATTGCCCTGTCCTTCTAACATCTCTGCTGGCATGAATTCATTTATTTGTCAATGTAGCAAGGATATACCAAGCCTTGTGCTATTAAAAAATAACCAACTATATACACTCACAGCTTGGTTACATTCTAGTGAGCAAAGTAAGGTGCACAAATAAACCCTCCTGATCAAATGTGCTAATTGCTAAAATAAATCTTACTGTCTCAGGTCACATAATATGTCAATCTCAAGGTCTCTCTGGTCCCAGCACCAGAGGAATCAGAAAAGGCTTCCCAGTAGAAATGGTGATTGACATGACTCCTAAGGAAACAGCCAGAGTTGAAGAAAAAAAACAAAATAAAGTTTCCAAAAAGCAGTCCTACAAGGGCCTCCATAAGAAAATATGTTTTAGCCACCTGGGAATATATATAGCTCACTGGGAGAGCACTTGCCTAGCATGTGCAAGGTCCTGGGTTCTAGCACAAGTACTGGAAACAAAACAAAACAAACAACAACAACAAAATTTTCGTTTGTACCATATTTGTCCTTGATAATGTTAATCTCCAACTGCCCTGCAGATTATTTAAGATTTCAAGTATTTTACTATAACTAAGGAAAAACCTAAACAAACCCTCTAGCTTTACTTGCTCTTAGTTAACTTAAAACATCACTAATTTTAGAGGTCACACAGCTGGGTAATGCATTATTAGTTTCTTACTGGTTTTGCTGCAGATAATACCTCAGACCTGTGGGTTATGATGATAACGGTTGCCAGGTTTAGCTTTCAAGAACTTAAAGGCTCCATTTGCTGAAAACACTAACTCTTCACTTGGGCCCACAGAAGTCCTACAGGGTGAATGAAATGAGATGAAAAGGCTTGGCACTGTCAGGTCCAGGGAGCGCATCTGTAATCCCAATTACTTTAGAGGCTAAGGCAAAAGTGTCACAAGTTCAAGGCCAGACTTGACCACTTAGCAAGATGCTAAACAAAAGAGCCAGGGATGAAACACAGAGCTGAGGGCTGGGGATGTGGCTCAAGCGGTAGCGCGCTGGCCTGGCATGCATGCGGCCCGGGTTTGATTCTCAGCACCAGATACAAACAAAGATGTTGTGTCCGCCAATAACTAAAAAATAAATATTAAAATTATCTCTCTCTTTAAAAAAAAAAAAGAAAAGAAACACAGAGCTGAAGTTCCCCTGGGTTCTTCCTCCCCAGTACCCTCTTCCTGCATCAAAATTAAAAAAGGTTCAACATCTGTTAACTTGACCTCGACTTGCCTAGTTTCTCTTTCTGCTTCAAGGCTAAAGACACATATTAGCTGCCATGATCAAAAACACTACACTATGAAAGGAGAGAAAAAGGTGGTACTCTGCCCCTGAAGAAGAGGGCTGTGCCTCTCTTCTTGCTCCTGGTGGCTTCTAGCCATCCTTGGTGCTCCTTGGCTTATCAATGCATTGCTTCAATCTCTGCCTCCATCTTCTCATGGCCTTCTTTATGTGTTCTCTCTCTCTCCCTCCCTCCCTCTCTCTCTCTCTTTCTCTCTCTCTCTTTAATAGCAGGGATTGAACCCAGGGGTACTTTACCACTAAGCCACATCCCCAGCCCGTTTTTTATATTTTATTTGGAGACAGGGTCTTGCTGAGTTGCCCATGGCCTCTCTAAGTTGTTGAGGTTAGCTTTGAACTTGTGATCCTTCTGTCTTCAGCCTCTGGAGCTACTGGAATTATAGACATGCACCATCGTGCCCAGCTCCTCTTCTTGTGTAAGGGCACTTGTCATTGGATTTAGGAACCACCCTAAAGTAGTATAATCTCATCTTGAGTTCTTTAATTACACCTGCAAGGAAGGTTTTTCCAAAAAATCTCTATGTTGTGGGAACTACTGTTATATCACTATAAATATCTTGTACTGTTCTCACTTTTCCCCAAAAGGATGGACAAAGTCGGCTGTTCTCAAATAACCATGTGCCATAGCTTTTATTGGCATAATTCTAAGTCTCTTAGATGCAATAAAAGGGTAGAATCATTTTGAAAATAGGTGCCAATCCCCTATATAAGTTTGATCTCTGCAAAAACTCTACCAGGTAAGATCTTTCTATAGAATGATTTTCTCTATTCAAACTTATTTCGTGTAGATGGAAGCAGGCCATAGGAGATTTATCTTGCCCAAGTACAGACCATCTGATGTCACTCTTTCATTCTTCAGCAGAAGAATTTTCCACACTGAAATCATCAGACCTGAATCTGGGCACAGTTGCTTCAATCTGAGTCTGTGGCTTATAGTCTTGGGCCTGTGGTAATACTGTAAAACCACCAGACTTGTTTTTCTAGGTATATTATGTCTTTATTTAATAGATCACCTCTGTGAAGTGACTTTTTCATTAAAAATAAATTAGTAACAAAAGCTATGGAATTATAGAGTTCCTCAGAGAATGAGTTTCCCCAAAGGATTTTTATTAAAAGAAAACACATTGTTCAACAACAAGTTTGACTTTAAGAATGTTTATTAAGTTTAACTTGTTTAACCAGTTTATCATGGAACAGATAGGACTAAGGATGTCTGAGTTTACCAACAAGAGATAGTTGCAAATAGCCCTGAAAGCTACATTATGATGCTCACCAACTGCCATTTATGATGGCCCAGGTTAGATTCATAATATTCTTCCAGTTAGATATGCGTGTGGTCCCATCACCTTCTAAGAAGCAATTCTGAGATGACATCAACTAGCACGTTGTTTTTATCAAGATTAATTTAAAACAAAGTCCTGGGATTGAGGATTTAGCTCAGTGGCAGAGCACTTGCCTAGCATGCACAAGGCCCTGAGTTCTGTCCTCAACTTTGGAAAAAGAAAAACAGTCCTCAACTTTTCCACCAGTCCTTTACAAAACTTTCCCACATTGAAACAAAGAATGTGTTTGTGTCCACACTCAGAAATCAATGTTAAGGACTCAGCTGTTTATTTTAATACATATTGGTTAATCTCTCTTGTGCCTAACTTTATTCTTTTAAAGTTATATTTTTATGTTATTTTTTTTCCTTTGTAGATGGACACACCACCTTTATTTATTTATTTTTATGTGGTGCTGAGGATCGAACCCAGGACCTCACACCTGCTAGGCAAGTGCTCTACCGCTGAGCCACAACCCCAGCCCCAAAAGCATTTTTTAAAGCAAAATATTTAAACATGACTGATGAAAAGTGGTAATTATTTGACCCCTTCCCTATGCCATTATTTTCCATCTGTGTTTGCTTTTTCTTTTAGCACTTACATTCTTGTTTTTATCTTTCTTCTCTCTCCCTCTTCCCCTCCCCACCCCTCTTTTTTGATGGTGCTGGGGAAGTTCTAACACTAAACTATATCCTAGCCCTTTCTAAATTATTTATTTTGAGACAGGGTCTTGTCAGTCACAGTGGTGCACACCTGTAATCCCAGTGGCTTGAAAAGCTGAGCAGCAAGATCATGAGTTCAAAGCCAGCCTCAACAACTTATTGAGGCCCTAATCAACTTAGCAAGACCCTGTCTCAAAAGGGCTAGGGATGTGGCACCATGGTTAAGGGCCCTTTGGTTCAATCCCTGGTACCAAAAAAGAGAGAGAGAAAGAGAGAGAGAGAAAGAGAGAGAGAGACTCTCACTAAATTGCCCAGGCTGAGCTCTAACTTGTGATCTTCTGGCCTCAGCCTCCTGAATCACTGGGGTTACATGTATGTGTGAATGCACCTGGCAAACTCCTTATCTTTAAATAACATCTTCTGGGTATTATGGCACATGCCTATAATCCCAGCCACTCTAGAGGCTGAAGTAGGAACATCACAAATTCAAGGTCAGTCTCAATCACTTACAGAGACCCGGTCTCAAAATAAAAAATAAAAAGGGGGCTGGGGATGTGACTCAAGCTGTAGCGCGCTCGCCTGGCATGCATGCAGCCCGGGTTCGATCCTCAGCACCACATACCAGCAAAGATGTTGTGTCCACCGAAAGCTAAAAAATAAATATTAAAATATTCTCTTTCATTCTCTCTCTCTCTCTCTTAAAAAAATAAAAATAAAAAGGACTGGAAGTACAACTCAGTGGGAAGACACATTTGAATTTAAAAAAAAAAAAAAAAAAAGGAATAGCCAGGTATGATGGTGGCACTGGCCTGTAATTCCAGTGGCTCAGAAGGCTGGCTGAGGCAGGAGTATCACAAAAAGGCCAGCCTCAGCAATTTTGCAAGTCCCTAAGAAACTTAGTGAGACCCTGTCTCACAATAAAAAAAAGTCTGGGAATGTGGCTCAGTTGTAAAGTGCCCTGGGGTTCAATCCTCAGTACCAAAAAAAAAAAAAAAAAAAAAAAAAAAAAAGAAGAAGAAGGAGAAGGAATGCTTATAATGCAAACAATAAGCTAAGCATTATTTCCTCTATAAAGCGTAAGAATTTACCTCTTTTTTTTGTTTGTCCCTCCCTAAAACACAGAACACAGTCTCTCTCTCTCTCTTTCTCTCTCTGTGTTGGGGATTGAACCTCTAGGGGCACTTAACCAGTGAGCCACATCCCAGCCCTTTTTTATTTTTATTTTTATTTTTAGGATCTCACTAAGTTACTTAGGACCTCAATAAGTTGCTGAGGCTGATCTTGAACTTTTGATGCTCCTACCTCAGCCTCCCAACCCTCTGGGATTATAGGCATGTACCACAGCACATGGAAAACTTTTCCCTTTCTTTCATTCTTCCCATAAAGATAAAACAGTTTTAATCAAGTAAATATTCAATATTGCATTATTATGACGTGGACCATAATGCTGGGCTTTTTTCTTCTTTTTTTAATGTATGACTTTTTATTTTACTTAACATTTATATACTTTACCTGGATTTCTACATAGCTATCAGGCTCAGTTTTTCTGGCAGAAAACTCACTTTTGTATTAGTTGCATCCCTTGCAATGCTCTGTCCTCCTGATTCAATCTGGACTGTTATCTAGGCCTGCAGGCTAGCCACAATCATGGCCTCTCTTAATCATCTTTCAAGGGGTTCCCTTAGTCTGTGTGTGTGTGTGTGTGTGTGTGTGTGTGTGTGTGTGCGCGCGCGCGCGCGCCCATGCATACCAGGGATTTAACTCAGGGGCACTTAACCACTGAACCACATCCACAGCCCAATTTTGTATTTTATTTAGAGATGGAGTCTCACTGAGTTGCTTAGCACTTCATTAAGTTGCTGATTCTGGCTTTGAACTTACGATCCTCCTGCCTCAGCCTCCCAAGCCTTTGGGATTACAGGCATGTGCCACCATGCCCCACCAAGGGGTTCCTTTTCTCTATTTCTTGTGTTGGATCTCCGAAAGTGCATTTTTTCCATTTCTTTGTTTAACATCTCCTTTTTGGAAAAGTATATTCCTGATAATTTCCTGACAAATGGTTCACTAAAGGTTCATTTTTGCTGGGAGTGTTGGTGAACACCTGTAGTCCCAGCCGCTCAGAAAACTGAGGCAGGAGGATCATTTGAGTCTAGGAATTTGAGACCTGCCTAGGGAATGTAGTGAGACCCTTTTTCAAAAAAATAAAAATAGCTGGGCATAATAGTCATGCCTGTAATTCCAGCTACTGGAGAGGCTGAGGCAGGAGTATCACAAGTTCAAAGCCAGCCTCAGCAACTTATTGAGGCCCTAAGCAACATAGTGAGATCCTGTCTCACAATAAAAAATTAAAAAGGATGGGGATGTAGCTCTGGTTAACCACTTCTGGGTTCAATTTCAGGTACCAATAATAAAGAAAAGGTGATTTTGTAAAAATATTCATTTTTGGCTATTTTGAATATTTGTTCACCAGGAAAGTCTCTCAAGACAGGTCAATTTTACCTGCTCCAGAAAACCTTTTCTGAGATCACTACCATGTACAATCACTACCATGATTCTATAACCCTTCATTCATTCACTAATTTATTCACTTATCTATTCATTCATTCATTTATATATCCAGCAGATATTTATTGAATATTCTCGGAGTCCAGTAATAGGCTAGAGACAAGGTAAAGAAAACAGAACAAACCTGATCAGAGAAACCAGGAAAAGAAATCAGCCTCAGTAACTCAGCAAGACCCTGTCTCAAAATAAAAATGTCTGGGAATGTTAGCTCTATGGTAGGAGTCCCTGGGTTCAATCCCTAGTATGGGAGGCCTGGGGAAGGAGTGTTTCATGAGAAAAAGAGAGTCCACTTTGATGATGTTGAGTATGTAATCCGGTGTCTAGTAAGATAAGAACCAGGGATACCTACTGAAGGTAACACAGACATCACTGATGACTTTGGCACAGGCAATCTCTGTGGCATATTAGGCAAGAAACTGGACTAAAGATAAGAGAAGTGAGATAAGAGAAGAAATCAAGGAAGTAGAGATAGTAAGCAGAGGTAGCTCTTTGGAGAACCTTTTCTGGCAAGGAAAACCAAGGAATGAGGTGACATTTGAAGAGGAATGTGCAGTTGGAAAAGGGCTTAAAATCATGGAAGGACTTCATGGTATGTTAAATGCTGTTGCTCCTGATCTGACAGAGCAGGAGAGTCTGGGATGCAGGAAACAAGATCTCTACAAGAATCTTCTTGGGCTGGGATGTAGCTCAGTGGCAAAGCGTCTGCCTTGCATTTGCAAAGCCCTGGGTTCGACCCCCAGTTCCAAAAAAGACAAAAAAAAGAACCCCACCAAAAAATAATAATAATAATAATAAGATTAAAAAAAAAGAATCTTCTAGATTTTTGTCTCTGTCACTTTATATTCAGCCTCATTTTTCTTTTAACTAATGACTTTTTTTCTAATTTTTCTTGTTCTAAATTACTTATGAATGGAATATTCAACAGATTTCTCAAAATCTAAATGAGGTTCCTAACTCAATTCATGATTCGTCATCTCTCTCTCTCTCTCCCTCTCTCTCCTCTTGTGGGAAAAAAAAATATCCCCAGATAACTAAGATATTATTTATCCTTGGAATACAATTCTGATATTGCTTAAAATTTGTTTTAACTTACATAAGTTACATAGTGACATAATTTTGCTATAATTTCATGAAAATGAACTTAATAGTAATAACCCATGAATTTTTTGAAGGCTTAAATGAAATATTATAGTAAAGCACACAGAACAAATGCTTGATACGCACTAAAGACTCAATAAATGTTAGCTGTTGTGACCACTATTGTCATCATCAATCTTTATCATCACCATGACAGGGAACAAGAAAGGAAGCTCTAAATAAATGACATTTTGCCTAATTTGGTTACTGTAGTAGAAGTCGGGGCATATTTACACTTCTGTTTGGCTTATTACACACACACACACACACACACACACACACACACCTTACTTATAAAATGTTTAGAACTCTGATGTTAGAACATTTGATTATTTTTATGTTGAAGTTTAATTTTAAAGGATTAAGCCAAATAGAATTTTCTGTGAAAAATATTATCTATTTCTGAAGTCATTATAAATTTTACATATGCAATAAAAATCACTATTTAGTTTATTTTTTTCAACTATCAACTATAGCTAAAGAAAATGACAAAACAGTAAAATTATACTGTCATGTGTTCTTTGGTTGACTGAGTTCCTTGCCTGCTGGTAGGAGTGTGTTAATCAGCCTTCCATTACTGGAACAAATGCCTGATATAATCAACTTATAAAGAGGAAAGGTTAGGTTTGGCTCACAGTTTTGGAAGTTTTAGTCCATGACCAATTGGCTCCATTGTTTGGGGCCTGTAGTAGCATAATACATCATGGTGGAGTAGGAAATAGAGGAAAAGATGAGGTTCCCGTATTCCCTTTGAGGGCACACTCCATTTAACATATGGGACGTTAGTGGCATATTCCAAATCTGAACTATAGCAATGAGTTCATTTCAAGATGCTCACATACCCTAACCCTGTTCTGTGTTTCCCTGCATTGCTATCTCATTCTCTACTTCATTTTTTCATAATAAGGTTTTTAAAAAATCAATTAATGCTAATTAACAACAATAGAAAATGCAATATTTAAAGATGTGCAAGAGAAAAAGTGAATAAAACAGAGTATATGAAACATTTTGTTCATTTTTACATAAATAGTACTTAAAGATAGGCAGAAGACGAGGCACCCTCTCCCCCAGTACTGGGATTGAACCCAGGGGATTCTATCACCGTGCCGAGCAGAAAGTGAGACTTTCTAATGCTGCCACACAGCAAAGGGGGGAAAAAAAACCTACAACAAAAACATGAGCTGAGGGATAAACACCCAGCTCCCTGACAAATCCATACAACACGTTTATTTCCCAAAGGGCCAATGCATGACATTATCAGTGCTTGCAAATTAAAGTAAATTTAGCTTCCTCAATTGCAAAATGCGGTTTTAAATAATCTTGACTATTACCAGGCCATTGTGGGGTGTTTAGTTAAAGACACTTTCAGGAGGTCAAGTACAAAATGTTTCAGCTCTTCTATAACAATGATGGAAATGACAGCACCAAATTAGAGCATTAGAATATCAAAGATTAAACATGAAAAGAACCTTGAAATCATCTCACCCTAATCTCTTAAATTACACAGAAGAAAACTGAATGTTAATAAATGTTAAGGTACACTACTGTGGTTGGACAGGAGAAAGAACTTCTAATGTTCTATAACACAGTAAAATAACTACGTTGATAACAATTAATTGAACATTTCAAAATAACAGGTAGAGAAGATTTTAAATGTTGCCAACACAAAGATGGTTGTCTGAGGTGATGGATATGCCAATTATCCTAATCATTGCATATTGTATACATGTATTGAAGTATCACACTGGCTGGGTGTGGTGGCACATGCCTGTAATCTCAGCTGTTCAGGAGGCTGAGACCAGAGGATCTCAAGTTCAAAGCCAACCTCAACAACAGCGAAGCACTAAGCAACTCGGTGAGAACCTGTCTCTAAATAAAATACAAAACAGGGCTGGGGATGGGGCTCAGTGGTGGAGTGCCTCTGAGCTCAATCCCCAGAACCCCACCTCAAAAAAAGAAATGTCTCACTGTACCTCATAAACATGCACAATTAATGTGTGTTGAAAAGAAAAATTGATGAAAAAATAGTGGAGGGTCTGAGGTTTTACTGTTTATAAACTGATGCATTTTCACATATGCTGGCAGCAAAACATGAGACACTGGGTCAGAGACAAGGACTTGATCACCCACATCACAGCAAGCACACAAGCTCCCTGAGCTTCCTGTTTACCTAGATTTCTGCTGTTTCTCAAGTCTGGTGGGGAGATGAGGGTGTGGAGCATTGCACATCCAGTAGATTTGTGTCACAACTGAGGAACCTGCAGCTCGGAAAACCCTCAGTCTTGAAGGGAGCTCTTAGTGGACCTGCCTAATGTTTCCCTGAAAGAAAAATTGCTTTACCACTCTGGTCAATAATCAAATATGTCATCTGGCCTGGAGAGCGGCATTAGCTATGCAAACATCTGTGCAAACAAAACAGAGATGTCAAAGCCTCTTGCTCAGAAGATGTGCAGAGCACATATAAGAGGTTACTAAAGATCACCAACTGAGCCAGGCATGGTGGTACAGCCACTCAGGAGGCTGAGGCAGGAAGGTTGCAAGTTTGAGATAAGCCTCAGCAACTTAGCAAGACTGACTCTCTCTCTCTCTCTCTCTCTCTCTCTCTCTCTCTCTCTCTCTCTCTTTCTGTATGAATATGTGTGTGTGTTTATATATATATATATATATATATATATATATATATATAAACAATTAAAGTGCTGAGTTCTTAACTAGTACAAAAATATGATATAAACACATTAGTTAATATTTGGTAGACAGGTAAATACACCCTCAGGTGATATCAAAGAAATTTCTCTTCTTGAATACTGGCAGAACCTATGACTTAGTTTTAACTAATAAGATATACCAAGGGTGATAAGATGCCTCTGCTGTGATTAGGTTGTCTGTCTGTCTATCTATCTATCTACCTATCTATCTATCTATCTCTTAGCAGACCTACAATATATAGAAGGTCATATTAGCAGATGAAATTTAAAACCTGCTACCTTAAGGAAGCAAACTGCCATATTTTGACTGCCTTTAGAAAGATTCATTATGGGTGGTCTCTAAGACCTCAGGGTAGATTCCATCAAACAACCAAATCTAGGGCCCCACTCATACAGCCTCACCAGGTGCGGTGAGCCAAGCCTGTAATCCCAGCTACTCAGGAAGCTGAGGCTGGAGGAGCACAAATTTGAGGCTGGCTTCAGCAATTCAGTGAGACCTTCAGCAACTTAGTGAGAACTTGTCTCAAAATACAAAATATGAAAAGGACCGGGGATGTGGCTCAGTGGTAAAGTACCTCTGGATTCAATTTCCAGTACCAAATAACAACAACAACAAAAAGCATAGAACCTCAAGGAAGAGAATTCTGCCAAAACCTGAATGAGAATGATGTAGATTGTAAATTGACAGTCCAGATGAGACTGTGGTTCATCCAAGATCTTTTTTTTTCCCCCAGTACTGGGGATTGAACCCAGAAGTGCTTAACCACTGAACCACATTGTAGCCCTTTTTGTATTTTATTTAGAGACAGGATCTCACTAAGTTGCTTAGGACCTCCATAAGTTGCTGAGGCTGGCTTTAGACTCATGATCCTTCTGCCCTCAGCCTCCTGACCCATGGGGATTACAGGTGTGTGCCACTATGCCCAGCTCAGCCAAGATCTTGAAACCTTGAGCAGAAGACCAAGTTGAGCTGTGCACAGACTCTTGACCCAGAGAAACTGGGTTAGTAAATATGTGCCGCTTTAAGATGCTAAATTTGGAATAATTTGTTATTCAAAAATAGAAAATTAGCCAAGGTCAGTGGCACACGCCTGTAATCCCAGTAGTTTGTGAGGCTGAGGCAGGACTATTGCAAGCTCAAAGCCAGCCTCAAAAATTAGCAAGGTCTTAAGCAATTTAGCAAGATCCTGTCTCTAAATAAAAAATTAAAAAGGGTTAGAGATGTAGCTCAGTGGTTAAGTGGCCCTGGGTTCAACCCCTGGTACCAAAAAAAGAAAGAAAGAAAATAGAAAATTAATACAATAGCTCAGCAGAGAATAGCATTTAATCTCTTTTTTTCCCAATAAAATAGAAACCAGATCATCTTGAAATTTATCCTGTAAACTGAATTCACCTTGACCTAGAAGCTTAGGCAGATCTTACTTAGATCATTCCTCATATTTTCTAAATTATTTCTATCAACAAATCTGGTTGTTTGTTTATTTTACTTCATAGTCATTCCACCCAGAATAAAGCCTTCAGTAGATTCCCCATTTCCTTTGTTGAAACCACATCAATTATTCCAATTCACAGTCTCTCCTTACTGAATATATAATTAGTATGTTAGAATAAAACTCAGCATTTAATTGTTCTTATTGTATTGTTCCTCCAGCATAATTATAGGTCCTCTGTTTTACAGACTCCTTTTATTTTTATTTTTAATTAACACACAGTAATATTACAGGCCACATCTTTATACCCTGGATACTGCAGAATTGCTCAGTGTAAAATTGCCTCCCTCCTCCTGTTCTACCTAGCTGTTTTGACTCAGCCTCAAAACCCAAGACAGAGTTATTAGTGGGGGGAGGGAGGAAAAAAAAAAAAAAACCTCTAGGAGAAAAATGAGGTCAAAATTGCTTTCTGGGTTAGTTCTATTTTCAGTCACTGTTTGGCATAATTCATCCTCATGTCAGAGGGTACATCCATTTGAATACTCAGCATCAGCCTTTATGTATAAATTAAATCAGAGTTTTAACATAGTTGCTCCAAAAGGAATAATGAAATGGGTAACTGGATGATCATAAAAATGAGGAGGAAAGAAACAACAATGATACTTCTAAAACCACAGACGTTGTAAATAAGTAAACATGTGTCTGATGATGGGATGCTGATAAATCTAGGTTACGATCTCATTAGGCCAGTCGCTTCTCATCCCTAAAATTCTCTGTGGTGGCAAGCAGCCAATGTGCTTGGGATGATGTATCGTAAAACCCTGCATCATAAACCTCTTGTGTTTCACCTCAAACTGGAATGTATCTGTCAAGGAAGAGTAGCAGATAGTGTTGGGTTTGGCTTTCTGCTTTAAAAAAGGACTAATTAAGCTAAAAAGATGAATAATGTTTGTTCACTCCCAATAACTTTGCTTGTTTTCTACAGTAACTAGAAGAGGACAAAAGCCAAACATCTGTAAGAACTCATTCATTAAAAAAAAAATAATAATGCAACAAGGTGTTGCAGGGATATTTTTTTGGACCATCCATGGTTGAGAATCTCTCTTTCAGAGACGCAATCTAAAATGTCTGCTCTTCTCCTATTTACATGACTGAGGATTTTAAGAACTGTATAAATATTTTTTTTTCAAAGAGAGAGAGAGAGAGAGAGAGAGAGAGAGAGAGAGAATTTTTTAATATTTATTTTTTAGTTTTCGGCGGACACAACATCTTTGTTGGTATGTGGTGCTGAGGATCGAACCCGGGCCGCACGCATGCCAGGCGAGCGCGCTACCACTTGAGCCACATCCCCAGCCTAGAACTGTATAAATATTGAACCAATCCTCCCAATCCTCCTGTCATTCAGCTTTAAACCAGTAGATACTTACTGCTTCCTTTTGGCATTAATGGATTTTTGGCTGGCATGGTGGCTCATGCCTGTAATCCCAGTGACTCAGGAAGCTGAGGCAGAAGGATCACATATTTGATGCCAGCCTAAGTAACTTGATGAGATCCTGTCTCAAAATAGAAAATAAAAAGGACTGAGGATGTAGCTCAGTAGTAAAGCAGTCGTGTGTTCAATCATCAGTAGCGAAAAGAAAAAAGAAAAAGGAAAAGGAAAGAAAAAAATTAACTCATTTGTATAACTTCCTTTTAAAGATAACTGTGGTAAATTAATGGTTATAATTCCAAATCACAAAACCTAAGGATAGAGATAGTGATAATATATTAATGACATAAGTGCATCTTTTGTCACATACATTTCTTTATATCGAACATCTTGCTTTTGAGTACATTACTTGAATTTCAGTTTCTGAGTTGGTTGTGTGAATGCAGTGCTGGGATTGAACTCAGGGCTTCCCACATGCTAAACACATGTTCTACCATTAAAGTGCTCTTCCCATCCCATCCCCAGCCCTTAGCCATGTTTTGGTTGATAATGACTTGGTGCTGATAACTACTCTCCAATATATAGAATTTCAAAACAGTACGCCAATTACCAAACTCCTTAGGAAGTTAAAGTATTTAAGGTATTAAATAATAATTTTTAATGCCTGGCTTGTGCTTAATGCCCAATGTGTACTTGGAGAATTAGCAATAGCAAAACAAGTAAATATGGACAAGTTGGCTTGTGATACATGTTCTCAGTTTTGTTTGCTTGTTTTTCTCTTGTTAATTTTCCTAATATAGACTAAGCACTAAATACAATCAAGGCATTAAGGAATTTTTTAATGGAGGTTTTATAGGTTGAAGGGCAATGACACAGAGAGAAATATATGTGAAAAAATAAGGAGTAACTGAATTTTTTTTTTCTGATGCTGGGAATTGAACCCAGGGCCTCATACATGCTAGCCAAGTGCTCTACTACTGAGTTACACCCCCGACACTTTTTATTTTATTTTTGAGACAGAGTCTCATTAGATTGCCCAGGCTAACCTTGAACTTCAAATCCTCTTGCTTCAGCCTCCTGAGTGGCTGGGATTATAAGCATGTGCCACCACATTTGATTTAGAAATGATCTTTTTGGGTGCAGGCTGGGGCTGGGGCTGGGGCTCATTGGTTGAATGCTCGCCTAACATATGTGAGGCACTGGGTTCAATCCTTAGCACCACATAAAAAAATAAATAAATAAAATAAAGCTAATGTGCAAAAGAAACAACAAAAACACACACACACAAAACACCACCAGTGCCAGTTATGATTGCAGATGCCTATGATCCCAGCTACTTGGGAAGCTAAAGCAAGAGTATTTCAAACTCAAGGCCAGTCAGCCAGGCACAGTGGTACACACCTGTAATCCTAGCAACTCAGAAGGCTGAAGCAGGAAGATCTCAAATTCAAAGCCAGCCTCAGCAATTTATCAAGGCCCTAAGCAATTGAGCAAGACCCTGTCTCAAAAAATAAAAATTAAAAAAAGGTCAAGGATGTGGCTCAGGGGGCTGGATGTGGCTCAAATGGTAGCGTGCTTGCCTGGCATGCGTGTGGCCCGGTTTCGATCCTCAGCACCACATACAAACAAATTGTTGTGTCCACCAATAACTAAAAAATAAATATTAAAAAAAAAGGATATGGCTCAGTGGTTAAGTACCCCCTTGGTTCAATCCCTTGCACAAAAAAAAAAAAGGCTGGGGTGGGGAGGGCTGGGAGGATCTAGCTCAGTGCAAGAGTGCCCCTGCATTCAATCCCAAAAAATAATAAGTAAATAAAGGCTGGGATATGGCTCCATGGAAGAGTACTTGCCTACCATGCCTGAGTCCTGAGTTCCATCCCCCAAACCACCCAAAATAATATAAATAAGGTGTTTTGTTTTCTTCTCCTTTTACTTTTTGTTATACTGGAATCAAGCCCAGGACCTCCACATTCCTAGGCAAGCACTCTACCACTGAGCTACATCTACAACCCTAAGAAATATAAGTATAAATAAATGATGAAAAATAAAAAGCAACAGATTGTTTAATGCAAATATTATTATATTTGACGGATTTCAAATGTAGCTTTAAAACGGAAGACAACAATACTACAAAGTATGGAAGAGACAAGAGGGAATATACTGTCATATGTTTCTTACAATTTACAACTTGGTATAAATTACATATTAATTCAATTAATTGTGTGTGTGTAGTGCTAAGATTGAACCTAGGGCCTCCCATATGCTAAGCACATATTCTACCACTAATGTGTGGGACCTAGAGATGTAGCGCCATGATAAAGTGCTTACCTAGTACACATGAAGTCCTGGGTTTAATCCCAAGCACTGCAGAGAAAAAAGTGACGAGTCCTGAGTATGTAATGCAAATCATGAGCAAGATCAAAAAATAAAATAGAAAGAAGTACTTAAGAAGCTGGAAGGAGGGGCTGGGGATGTGGCTCAAGCGGTAGCTTGCTTGCCTGGCATGCGTGCGGCCCGGGTTCCATCCTCAGCACCACATACAAACAAAGATGTTGTGTCTGCCGAAAACTAAAAAATAAATATTAAAAAAAATTAAAAAAAAAAAAGAAGCTGGAAAGAGGGCTGGGATATGGCTTAGTTGGTAGAGTGCTCACCTTGCATGCACTAAGCCCTGGGGTTCAATCTCCAGCACCACACACACACAAAAAAAAAAAAAACCAAGAAGCTGGGAAAGAATAGGGGTGGTAGGGCAGGCCCATAATCCCAGCCACTCGGAAGGCTGAGGCAGGAGAATCACATACTGGAGGCCAGATTCAGCAGTTTAGCAAGATCCTGTGTCAAAATAAAAAAAATAAAAAGGCCTGGGGTTGTAGCTCAAAGATAAAAAGCCCCTGAATTCAATCTCCAAGACCAAAAAGAAAAAGAGACAAAATTAACAGAAAGGAAAAATGAACAAAACCATAATATTAATTACAGATTTTAACACTTATCTCTCAGCAATTTATAGAATAATTGCATAAAAAATCAATAAGAATTAAGAGATTTGGATTTGAATCTCAATCACCTTGACCTAATTGATTTTTATAGAACATTATACCCAATAATTTTAGATTACGCATTATTTCCAGGAACGCATGAGAAGTTCACAAATATAAACTGTACAGGGTCCTTACAGCAAAGGTTATCAAATTTTTAAGGATTGGAATCTTAAAGAATAAGTTTTCTAAACATGACTGTATTACATTAGGAATAAATAACAATGTAATAACTAAACAACTCCCTAACACTCTCTCACCACCACTGCTCCCCCCACCAAAAAAAAAAGAAAGGGGAAAAGAATTAATGGCTGAAAACCAGGCACAGTGCCACATGCCTCTAATCCCAGTGATTTGGGAAGCTATGGGCAGGAGGATCAAAAGTTTGAGGCCAGCCTCAGGAACTTAGTTAGAATCTGTTTCAAAATAAAAAGAGATTGGGATATAACTCAGTGGTGGAACCCCCCGGGCTCAGTCCCCAGTACTATACACACACACACACACACACACACACACACACAAGAAGCAGCTAGAGAAAGAAGACAAATTAAAACCAAAGTAGAAAGCCTTGAGAGCAGAAATGAGTAAAATGTTAAATAGATAAACAATAAGAAGACCAAAAGTAATGGTAATAAATGGTAATGGTAATAAAATCTTTAGAGATAATAATAAAATAGGTAAATCCTTTGAAAGATTAAGAAAAAGAGAAAATATACATGGCATTAACAATATCATGAATAAAAAAAGAGGCTATGTATATTATAATGTCAAAATAAAAAGGGCTGGATGTGTAGTTCAATGGCAGAGCACCCTAGGTTCTATCCCCGGTACTTAAAAAAATAATAAAAATTAAATATATGTTTGTGTGTGTGTGTGTGTGTGTGTGAGAGAGAGAGAGAGAGAGAGAGAGAGAGAGAGGATGTGTGTAAGAGTCTGTGTTTTGTTTTGTTTTGTTTTCTATTTGGTAGTGGGGGTTGAATCCAGGGGTATTTTACCACTGAACTACATCCCAAGCCCTTTTTATTTTTTACTTTGAGACATGGTCTCACTAAGTTGCTGAGGTTTCTTAGGTAGCTGCCCAGGCTGGCCTTAGAACTTATCATCCTCCTACCTCAGCCTCCTGAGTCACTGAGATTAGAGGCATGTGCCATCATGCCTCACACACACACACAGACACGTGGTGTGTGTGTGCATGTATGTGTCTGTGTGTGTGTGTGTGTATATATGTTTTCCCCCTGAGGCAAACCTGTTGACCCAGTTTGAAAAAATATTATTCCTATATTTTGACCTGAAGCTCTTATGAAATTATTTGTGTTGAGTCCTGCAAGAGCTCTTTATTGTCACCTGAACTGTTGCTTAATTTTCTTCATAGTCACTCCTTGGTGTACATATTTGTCTCCTGGTATGTGCCAGTCACCTTTCCCAAGTACTAGAAAACGTAAAGTAAATAAGACTTAGCTAAGGGCTCATTGTGAACTTTTGAAAGAATTTTGTGTTATTAGAACAACTGGAAAGGAAGCCCTATGAAGTGGAGAGCCAGCTCTAATGCATCTTTTGATTCCTCAAGAGTCCAAACAGAGTCTGGGCATGGTGCATGCCTGTAATCCCCAGAGGCTCTGGAGGCAGAAGCAGGAGGATAGGAGGATCATGAGTTCAAAGCCAGCCTCAGCAATAGTGAGGCACTAAGCAACTCATTGAGACCCTGTCTCTAATAAAATACAAAATAAGGCTGGGGATGTGGCTCAGTGGTCGAGTGACCCCAAGTTCAATCCCAGGTACCTTCCCCCCCCCCAAAAAAAAAAGTCCAAACAGAGTGTGTTTACAAAGTAGATAATCAATGTTCAATAATTGATTAGACTTGAAAGGCAATGTTTTATTCTCTCAGTTAATCTTGGTAGTCCCAACTGATGGGGAAGAAACACACCACTCTATTTCTGTTTTCTGCTTTCGAGTAAAAGTGTGGTGAGTCTGTTTATGTTGGCAGTTGTGGTGAAGGGGAGGCTGTTTGGTGATGGTGACAGGTATGACAGCCACTGTGGTCATTTGGAAGCAAACAAATCATAAAGCTGACCTGGCAGGGTGCAGACCCTTACCAGTCAGCATCACAGATGGATAGCTATTTAAGGGTCAGCAGTGATGGATAGGATTTGCTCAAAATAGCACAATACATTCAGCTCCCGGGGACAATGAACATTTATCACTGATGATTAATCCTTTCATGAGTCCATTTTAAGGCTAACAGGACTCTTGCCTTCCTTTTTCTTGTGTGTCAGGCTACCATCCTGCTCACTCAGGAAGTGCTCACCTGCAGGTGCGCTGTCATAGCTCTGGGTATTTAATCATGGGACCATGTGGTGGCTCAGGCCCGGCTCCTAAGACTGACCTACAGGCCATGTGCACCATGTGCCAGGCCTTATCATCTCCCCTGTAGATGATTGCAGTCAGGGGTGCTTAACCTGTAGATGATTGCAGTCAGGGATTGCAGTCAGGGGTGCTTAACCTCTGAGCCACATCCTCAGCCCTTTTTTACATTTTATTTAGAGACAAGAGTCTTGCTGAGTTGCTTAGGGCCTCACTGTTTGCTGAGACTGGCTTTGAACTCAAGATCCTTCTGCCTCAGCCTCCTGAGCCTCTAGGATTACAGGCATGTGCCACCACTTCTGGCTTCTTATTTCATATTTTTTGGTCCCAGTAATTGAACCCAGAGTGCTTAACTCCAGCCACATTATCATCCTTTTATGTGTGTGTGTGTGTGTGTGTATACTTTTTTTTTTTGAAACAAGGTCTCACTAAGTTGCTTAGAGCCTCACTAAATTGCTGAGGCTGGCTTTGAATTTATGATCCTCCTGCCTCAGCCTCCCGAGCCACTGGGATTACAGGTGTATGCCACTGCTCCGGACTGACATTGGCATATTTTAAAGCAATAAATTAGCATGTTAATTCTCAAAGAGAAAAGCCCTCAAGAAGAGTAAACTTATGTAGCACTGGTAAGTTTTAAAATACCCTGCACAAATTCTAACTGACCAAGAGGGTAGGTAAAAATGTGGTGGCCTTGAGAATAGGACCCCCCAAAAAGAAGAGCAATTTTACAATTATGCTTCTCTGGGTGTTTAATTGTTCTTTGTGTGCTCCTCCCTGACTGTGGTATCCCCTTCAGAGCAGAAACCAGGTTCTACACACCTTGGCCTCCCAACTGTGCAATTCAAAGTGTGCTTCACAGACCATTGTTATCACCTGGGAGCTTACTAAATATGCAGAATCACAGGCTCCACCCAAAAACCATAGAGTGTATGTCAGAATCTGCATCTTAAATTTTTTCCAAGTGATTTAAATAAATAGGAAAATTTAAGGAACACTACAGCAGTGAGCATAGTACCTTATGCAACACAAGACTCAGTACAAGGCTGGGATGTAGCTCACCGGAAGAACATACAGTCTCCATACAGGAGCCCCTGGATGGGGTCCCAGTACAGGGAGGGAGCAGGACTCCAACAAGTGGCAATGCCTATAATCCCAGCTACTCAAGGGCCTGAAGTGCAGGAACATAGAGGTCACGTTCACCCAGGGCAACTTAGTGAGACCCTATTTCAAAACAAAAAAAGGGCTGAGAATGTAGCTCAATGGTAGAGCACCCCTAATTTCACTATCACACACACAAAAACATGTGTGTAGATACAGAGAGGAAGATTTGGAGTGTGCTTAATGCGCAAAGGTTGGTGGGATAGAGAGGGAAGCTAAATCCTTATCTTTCGTAGTAGAAAGATGACAAATCTAAAATGCAAAATTAAGGAGCGATTCAAGCATATTTTAGCAATACAGTGGCTAAAACTAAAAAGGGTCAACTTCACATATTCAAAGTGTTGGACTCTAGGAAAAGAAAAATGGAGGAGGACAGACTAGGGAATTGCATTGCTTAGCAAGTGTTTTAGAAGTGGCTGTACTTTTAAACTGTTCACACAGTTCACTGACTACGTGAATGCCTTTAAACGACATAGACAAAGGATTAAAACAAAAATCGTGAAAGAGGGGCTGGGGATGTGGCTCAAGCGGTAGCGCGCTCGCCTGGCATGCGTGCGGCCCGGGTTCGATCCTCCAGCACCACATACAAACAAAGATGATGTGTCTGCCAATAACTAATAAATAAGTATTTTTTAAAAAATCGTGAAAGAAAAGGAAAGTCACACATCATCACGGAAAGGGAGGAGTCACAGACATTATGCTTCAGTCCCTGCTCTTGTCCTCAGGGTACACGTGCAGGTTCAGTTCTTAACTGACCTTAACCTTGGGGTTCCTGCACTTCAGCAGCAGAAAATGTGACAGAATTAGGAGAGTAAATAGTTACTGAGGAGACGACCTATGAAAGACAAAGAGGGCACAGTACTGGGCAGGGGAGTTGTCAGACTGATGTGCACTTGACAAAATCTCCCATGGGGAGCTCAGGAGCCAGGATTAGAGGAGTCAGACACTGGAGAAAACAGGCCTGGCCATTGTGCTACCACCTAGCCAGTCATTAGGAAAAGAGAAGGATCTTGGTTTGAATACTACCTGGAGGCTGTCAGCGAACCACTCTCCTTAAAGCCAGGCAGTGGCTCTCTCTCTCTCTCTCTTTTTTTTTTTTTTTTTTTTTTTGTCCTACCAGGGATTGAACCCAAGGGCACTTAACCACTAAGTCACATCCCTAGCCCTTTTTATTTTTATTTTTTTTATTTTGAGACACAGCCTTGGCTAAATTGCTTAGAACCTTACTAAGTTGCTGAGGCTGGCCTTGAACTTGCAATCCTCCTGCTTCAGACTCCAGAGTTGCTGGAATTACAGGCATGTGCCACAGCAGTGAGTTCTTTCTTGAAGGGAGATTTGAACTGTATATCTCAGTGTTGCTCATCCTTTTTTCTGTTTTTTTTTTTTTTTTTTTTTTTTTTTTATGAATGTGCATCCCCAGGGCTGTGTATTCACATACTGCTTGCTGCCTATTTTGCACTTATATTCTACTTTTCTTTGTATTTATCTTAATAACAATGAAGCTATTATTATATCAAAAATATTATAACATTAAATCCAACACAATGTTCATGTTCATTTTAAACAAATAGAAAGGGTTACAATGAAAACCATGTCCCTAGACCAGGTTCCAGCAGCCCCAGACACCCATTCCAGTAGAAACACAATTGTCAGTTCTTCACACATCTTTTTAGACATAACCTATAGGCTAAATGCATTAATATATGTGAACTGGGGCTGAGCCTCAATGGTAGAACACTTGCCTAGCATGCACAGGGTCCCGGTTTTCAACCCAGCACTGAAAAAAATGTACATATATGTGAACTTTTAAGTACCTTTCCAAACTCAAGCTAAATACCATCCAAGCATTTGCTGTTAGCAACAGTAACAGTAGTAGAAGTAGGGTGTTAATAGTGGTGCTCACTGGAAGTTACTAGCATATATCTAACTGGATTCTTTTTGAAGTTCCAGGATTGAACCCAGGGCCTCACATGTGCTAGGCCTGCATTCTGGCACAGTTAGATCCCCAGCCTATTTCATGTTTTATTTTAAAACAGAGTCTTGCTAAGTTGCCCAGGCTGATCTCACATTTGTGATCTTCCTGCTTCAGTCTCTGGAGTGGTTGGGATGACAGGTAGGCACTACCATGCCTGGCTTGTTTGAGTATTTTTCAATGGCATTATAATATAAGGGTATGTGTACAGTAACAGAACATTTAAAGCAGTTCCCCTATAGAAGGGATAATGAATAACAAAAAGTTACTACAGTTGGCATAATCTCTGAAGAACATAATAAACGAAGACAGCAATTAGAGATGCTCTGAACTGGAGCATTAAAGTGAGAAACGGAGAGCCTTGTGCTAACTTGATGTTGAGAAGAGGTGGGAGTCTTATGTTCAGCCTCATCTCTAATTAAGTATAAGTTCTGGAAACTTACACCTAATACAGTCAACTGACATAGCCACATGTGTTGACTGGCAGAGATTTCACATACAGGGACACTGAGAAGAGAGATTTAATTAAATCACCTTCACTAGAAGGTAACTACTTATGGTGTTTGCTCTAAAGCGGGGGAAGTGCTGATGGCTTCAATATTACTTTTGAGGAGTACACAAACTACAGAGATGTTCTCATTTCAATTACTTATTTCAGATACACATAGTCTCAATTTAAAGAAGCATAGTGTTGAAGAAAAATAACTCTAGACCCACATTTCCTGGGGTTTTGAATTATCAGCCTACCATTGATAGCTGGGTCTCCTAGGGTAAATTGCTTAAGCTTCCTGGTCTGTAAAATGGAGGTGATAATACTACCTATTTTATTGCGTTGTTGTATCAACTGAGTTAATGTATGTGAAGGATTCTACAGAGTATTTGCTGCTATTAGCAATCAGCTCTTGTCACTGAATAGATTAATATTCAGTAATGATGAAAATATTTTCATTTAAAAGGGATCCACATCAAGCAACAGAGTTTCAACTGATTTTGTTATGCTCGAATTTGGGACCCCCAAAAGACCACCAGAGACCAAGATCAATGTAAGCAGTGTTTATTTATTTATTTATTTTTAAGAGAGAGAGAGAGAGAGAGAGAATTTTTTTTCAATATTTATTTTTTAATTCTCTGCAGACACAACATCTTTGTTTGTATGTGGTGCTAAGGATCGAACCCAGGCCGCACGCATGCCAGGCGAGCACACTACCGCTTGAGCCACATCCCCAGCCCAAAGAGGTGTTTATTGCAAGCTAGCTCGGTCCTCCGCACGCACACGCAGCAACTGGTGATACTGAGAGGCCCCAAGCCCAGGGTTTGCAGCAGTTTTATACACTCTTTGGGGAAGGCAGGGACCCCATATACATCATAGCATCTCTTAGCAAATCATCACACACCGAGGGAAAATTATAAAACAACTCTAAAACATAATTAGTATAGTCACTGGCGGGAACAAGTTGGGTATGGGTGATTGGCTAGTACAAGTGGGGGATTCGTTTGAACTGATTGGTTTAGGCCACGAGGGGAGTATGTGCTGAACTACATGGTTTCCCAACATGTTATCAACCACCATAAACTACTGGGAAGGTCATCTGGCATCCCAGGTATTTTTCCTGTTTCATGCTGATTGATGGCTGCTGGGGGTTGCTATGGGTCCCCACCTAGCCTGACTGAGTCAGGGTCACATGGCACCACAGATCTCTCCTGTTATTTGTAGATAAACAACTCAGCAGGGTGGGTATGTGCCTAGGAGTGCTCTGTGGGTTTTTCCAAGGACAAGGGTCATGTCCCCTT
This sequence comes from Urocitellus parryii, assembly GCF_045843805.1. Lineage (NCBI taxonomy): Eukaryota > Metazoa > Chordata > Mammalia > Rodentia > Sciuridae > Urocitellus > Urocitellus parryii. The sequence goes on from NC_135532.1 coordinate 158,455,241, forward strand.
CCTTGGACAAGCTTTGCTCTGAGGTAGAGGCTGGTTTTTCAATTTATGACACTACAAAACTGCATTTAGAACCCAAAAATCATTCCATCAACAGTAAGTTTTAGCTTTGACACATTTGAGAACAGAGCTGAAGAATATGGCCACAGGAGAGGTTTTTGTAGTAGAAGTGACATAATATATACTCAAAAACATTACACAGGGCTGGGGATATAGCTCAGTGGTAGAGGATTTGCCCAGAATGTACAAAGACTTGGGTTCAATCCCTAATACCAACAAAACAAAACAAAACACTATGCCACATTTCCCAGAGGATACCACACCACTGGTACTTTAAAAATGATTAATAGTGCTAATGAACACTTAGCACTCTTGGAAGCATAGCTTAATTGACTACACTGTCCTGGGGGAATGACAGTGGAGTGTAAGAATGGAATCCTGGCTTTACTTGAGTCAACTTTTGAAGCCAAGAAAATTAAACAAGAATAGGTATCCATGTGTATAAGAGATGTTATTTGAACAGTATTCTATTTAAAAAGTCATCAAGAGTCATCAGGGCATACTGGGATTAGAAAGAGAAAACATATTACTAATTTACATTGGACCTGCATCATTGCTTTAAGCATCCTATCTTTGCTTGTTGAATGAAACTTCACCAGAGCAGTTGTGCTATTCCTAAATTTCAGGTACATGCACAACCTAGAAGCTACTTCCATTAGAGGGCGCTCCTGAGACAAGATTAGTTACAGCGGCATAATCGCTTGGAGAAAATAGTTGAAGCAGAAGTAGTTAAGCAAACCACAGACCCACATGGTTTTTTAATAAGAACGTTCTAGAATTCCTTAGCTGCATTAGCAAAACTATCGGTGAAGGGTTATTTGGACCCACAGATTCTTTTGTAGAATTCTCTAAGGAAAGTTAATTAAAGATATTAGCATCTTGGTTGGAAACCTAGAAATATAACATTACAATCACAGCCTTGAGGAAACACTTATTTAAGACAAATGAGCCAGTTTTGGTGGTGCACAACTATAATTCCAGTGACTCTGGAGGCAGGAGCTCAGCAAGTTTGGGGTCAACCTGGGCAATAAAAGAGAACCTGACTAAAAAAATTAAACAAACAAACAAAAAAACAACAACAACTTAAAAAGCCTAGGGAACGTAACTCAGTGGTAGAACACCCTGGAGTTCAATCCATAGTACCTCCAAAAAAAAAAAAAAAAGACAAATGATATTTATAATGAAAAGTAAAATTACAACAAAAGGCATTATAATTGGGCCTCAGTGTCTGTGGGGTATTAGTACACACACACACACACACACACACACACACATCTTCAGATGTTCAAGTCCTTTATATAAAAGGACTTGACATAATATTTGCATCTGTCCCACACACATCCTCCCATATATTGTATTTATTTATTTTTTTTATTTATTTTATTTATTTATTTTGAGAACCGAGGATATAATATAATGGTAGAGTGCTTGCCTCACATGCACATATAAAACTTTGGGTTCTATCCTCAGCACTGTCAAAACACAAAAAAGGAAATTTTTTTAAAACTTATTAAAAAAAAAAAAAATGTTTGTAGTCCTGGGGATTGAACCCAGGGCCTCACACATGCTAGCCAAATGCTCTATCACTGAGTTCCCCTTCCAGTCCTTCCCATATACTTTGAATCATCTCTAGATTTCTTACAATGTCTAGTACAATGTAAATGCTGTAGAAATAGTTGTTACGCTGATTGTTTAGGGAATCATGACAAAGAAAAAATATGTCTGTACATGTTCAGTACAGAAGCAATTTATTTTTCCATATGTTTTGGTTCCATGGTTGGTTGAACCTCATGGAATCTGCCGATTTGGGGGGCTGACTGTATGGACTGCACAATAATAATTCAGAAAACAAACAAAGTAGCTCTCAACTTTTCTGTGAAGAGGCCTCTGCTTTTAATTGGAGAGGCTGGAGCAGGGAAAGTTAGTGGGAAGGACAAGGTCAGTTGAGAAGATCAACAGGAACTAAGGTCTAGAAATACAAGAGAGGAGCCGGCAGGCAGTGCAGTTCAGTGGTAGAGGACACGCTAGTGTGCTCAGGGGCCTGGGCTCAGGCCCCAACACTGAAGGAAAAGAAATACATGAAAACAAGAACACTGGTGCAAGTGAGCAGGAATACAGATTTTTATCCTGGGAAACATGAAAAAAGTTTAAAAAAAGCATAAGATTTTGAACAGACCTGAATTTCCTATTAAGACACTGGCAGGAGGAAGTAAGAGGTTCAAACAGGAGATTTCATGAGGAAAAGAGTTCAAAATTATTTGACAGGACATTTCAGAGAAAATTTACTCCTGGAGAGATGGGACAAAGTACTGCCACCATTCCTGCTATGAGAGCTTCATAACCTTCCAAGTTCCTGCCTTATATTCTACCCATTCTTTTGAGGAAAATGGAGAATACAACCCTTAGCTACCATTTTTTTTTTTAAGATCTTTTTTTTTCTCTCATAAAACAACCCTCCCACCAACCTCACTAATCTATCTGCCCCAACCTCAGTACTGGGGACTGAACCCAAGGTACTTTACCATTCAGCTACATTCCCACATCTTCAGCCTTTTTCATTTTTGTTTGTTTGTTTGTTTTTGTTTTGTTTTGAGACAGGGCCTCCTTAAATTGCCCAGGCTGGCCTTGAACTTGCAATCCTTCTGCCTTACTCTCCCCAGTTCCTGGGATTACAAGCATGTGCCTCTGTATCCAACAGTCCAGGGATACTTTCAAATGACTATATTTTGGGGTGATTTCTTAGGCCACAAAAGCTAACTGATAAAATTTGTAATATACATTAAGATCAATTTATAAAATACAGCTAAGTAAATCTCATAGATGTTTGAGATGTTTAATATGTGCCAGATAGCTTTCATATCAATAAAATCACCTCATTATTTTTAATAGCCTCATTATATTCCATGGTAACATAATTTAACATCCACTACTAGCTGCATATTGGTTTGATAATTTAAGAATAATAATATTGTATAAAATCCCCCTTAAATCATAAACATCCTGTATTAAGTTCCTTTCCAGGATGATGAGGAGCACCAGCAATGATCAGCTAGCTCACCGCAGCTCCCAGCAGGTTGACTAGGTCTGAATTTCTGGATCACATTTGCAAGCAATATATTCCCCACACTCCCCCAGCAAAGTAAATTATCTCTTAAGTTGATTATTGAAGTTTGCTTCATCTGAGAAGCCTACATTTTACCGAACTCTTTATTTTTTTTTAACCCCAAGGTTGTTTCATGGTCCCTAAATAGACACATATTCAAGATTTAACTTCACGACTCAGGATTCTAACAAATAATCAAATCCTGGCCACTGAGCCTTATGACAACTATAGAATATAAAATAGGACTTTGCACATGAAACAGCTGCCCATACCTCTGACATCAATTTGTTCTCTATTAAGCAAACAAAAAAACGTGAATTGATGATTCATCTACATATCTTTTCTTCCGTCAGCTGAGGATGTGACAGCTTGAGACAGAATTTTTAGGTTGATTATCTTTTTGTTTAAAGGGAAGAATTTTTTTAATCTAAATCTTGCATTATATTTTTAAAAAGCTACGTACCCTTGGGGCTGGGGATGTGGCTCAAGCGGTAGCGCGCTCGCCTGGCATGCGTGCGGCCTGGGTTCCATCCTCGGCACCACATACAAACAAAGATGTTGTGTCTGCCGAAAACTAAAAAAATAAATATTAAAAAAAATTCTCTCTCTCTCCCTCTCTCTCTCTCTCACACACACACTCTCTCTTAAAAAAAAAAAAAAAAAAAGAGAGAGAGAGAGAGACAGAGAGAGAGAGAAGAAAGGAAAATTCCATTTTGAGGGGTTGCTGATTTATTTTTACTTCAAAACAGAAACCTAAGAGTTACAGCTTTTTAAACTGGTGAAGGAATGAATCAAGTGTCTGGGTTCTATTTATTTATTTATTTATTTGGTATCAGAGAGCCACATCCCCAGCCCTTTCATTTGATTTTTTAATTTTTTTTTTTTTTTGGTGGGATTGAACCCAGGGCTTTATGCATGTGAGGTAAGCACTTTACCAACTGAGCTACATCCCCAGCCCTGTTTTATTTCTTTATTTATTTATTGAGACAAGAACTTACTAGTTTGCTCACTAGGTTCCTTCTCTTGCTCAGCTGTTGTGATTGGTGGCACATGACATAAATTCACTAAGACTATAGACAAAAAGGCCCTGTTATGGAGGCTTCTTTCTGAAAGTGGTCAGTGAAATAAAATCACCCAAAGCCCTGTGAAGTTGTAGCAATGACTCAGACTGTTGGGTGGGGAAGAGGTAATTTCATTCCCTGCCCTTGCCTTCCCTTACCCCCCTCCCTCCCTCCCTCCCTCCTCCTCCTCCTCCTCCTCCTCCTCCTTCTCTCTCTCCTTCTCTTTTTGATGCTGGGGATGAAACCCAAGCCTTATACATACTAAACATAAACTCTACCACTGCTCTAGACTCCCACTGCCTCCATTTTCTTTTCTTTCTTTCTTTCTTTTTTTTTTTTTTTTTTTTTTTTTTTTTTTTTTAGTACCAGGGATTGAACCCAGGGGCATTTAAACACTGAGCCACATCCCTAGCCCTCTTTTGTTTTATTTTTTTTATTTTGAGACACTGTCTCACTAAGTTGCTTAGGGCTCTTGGCTAGTGCTTCTCATTCCATATCACCTTCTACATCTTTGTCAACCTATAATGGACTGAATGTTTCTGTGTCCTCCCAAAATTTTGATGTCTAAATCTAATTCCCACTATGATTTTCTTTGGAGATGGCATGTGGAGAGGAGATAAGGTCATGAGGATGGAGACCTCACAAGTGGGATTAGTACCCTCATAAGAAGCTAGAAGGATGAACTGCAGCACAGTGGTAGAGTTTGTGTTGATTATAAGTAAGGCCCTAGATTATTATTATTATTATTATTATTTTGTACCAGGGAGTGAATTCAGGGGCATTCGACCACTGAGCCACATCCCCAGCCCTTTTATTTTATTTAACATTTATTTTTTAGTTTTTGGCGGACACTTTGTATGACATAAATTCACTAAGACTATAAACAAAAAGGCCCTGTTATGGAGGCTTCTTTCTGAAAGTGGTCAGTGAAATAAAATCACCCAAAAGCTTTGTATGTGGTGCTGAGGATCGAACCTGGGCCGCACGCATGCCAGGCCAGCGTGCTACCGCTTGAGCCACATCCCCAGCCCGAGGCCCTAGATTAAATCCTCAACACAAATAAATCTTTATTTACATCACTTTATTTATTTTACTTCATTACCTTTATTTATTTTTTCATAATAAATAAAGTGCTAGGGTTTAAACCCATGACCTCACACAAAAGTGTTCTATCATTGAGCTACAATCCCAACCCTTTTAATTTTTTTTTTTTTTTTTTTTTTTTTTGAATTAAGGTCTCGATAATTTGCCAAGGCTGGTCTTGGCCGTGTGATTCTCCTCCTTCAGCCCTCCTAATACCTGGGATTAAAAGTGTACACCATCACATCCAGCTAAAATAAACTTTTTAAAAACACAAGGGGCTAGAGTCTACTTTCTCTCTTTCTACAACCTGGAAGAGAGTTTTAACCGGACCCTAATATTGTTGACACCCTAATCTCACACTCCTAGCCCTTGGAAATATGAGAAGTCAATTTCTGTTTTTTACAAGCCATTCAGATATGATATTTTGTTAGAGATGCTTAAATGGACTAAAACAAACCAATTCCCATTGATCAGAATGCTAAATTTTCTTTTAGTCTCTAATTGATCATTTTCAATTCCCTTTGCTTACCCACTTCTAAAACAGGCCTTTGGGACTTTTTCCCTTAAGACAAAGACTTCTCTCTGGGCATAATCTCTAGGCAACCTCAATTGTCCCAAAGGTCTTAGCTACCAGGACTTGCTGTGGTAGCTAAGATACAGAATATTCTTCAACAGAAACTCCTCTTCTGAGTTCCAGACCAAATTACTTCAAATAGATCTGAACTTGAACTGAGCCTTTCTCATCAAACTTGAACTGAGCCTTCAAGTCTGATTTCTTGCCTCTGTTTCCTTTTTTATCACTGGTAACCACTAACCACATGGTTACCAGTGATAAAACCAGGGAAGCCCAGACGGAGATATTTCAATCTTCAACTATATATCCAATTGTTCAAAAGTCCAGTCACTCTTCCACCTTGTCACTTTCTCTTGAGTTTGTTACATTTAATCCAATCCATTACTATCTTCATTAAGGCCCTAAATTATTCTTCACTTTGATTCCACAGCCTTCTGATTAATTTTCTTTTATTCTCTTCTTCTTCTAGAGAAACCAAGAGAAAGTTCACTCCTTACAAATGACTTACACTTCCATATCTGTTACTGAGTTTGATAAGCAGGGATGCATAGATGTTCTTCAAGAGCTGACTCTGGTGGCAGACCACTGAAATCCCATCTATTCTACAGGCTGAGACAGGAGGATCACAAGTTCAAGGCCAGCCTGGCAACTGAGCAATAATACCCTATCTCAAAATAAAAAATGAAGAGAGCTGAGGATGTAGCTTAGTGGTAGAGCTTCCCTGGATTTAATCCCAGTACTGCAAAAGTAAAGAAATACATAAGTAAATTTGTACATACATAAAATAAAAAGGATTGGGGATATGGTGAAGAGGTGGAGCACCTGCCTATCATGTGCAAGGCCTTGGATTTGATCCCTAGCACTACCAAAAAAAAAAAATCTTCAACAGCTCTATGGACCCATGAAAATTTATGTAACACTGTGTATTAATATTTTCTTTTTTTTGTCTTTTTAAAAATTCATTCTAATTTGTTATATATGACAGCAGAATGCATTAAAATTCTTATTACACATATAGAGCACAATTTTTCATATCTCTGGTTGTACTCAAAAGTAGAGTCCCACCATTCGTGTCTTCATATATGTACTTAGGGTAATGATATCTCATTCCACCGTCTTTCCTGCTGCCATGTCCCCTCCCTTTTCCTCTTACCCCTTTACCCTATCTAGAGTTTGTCTCCCATGTTCCACCCCCCAGCCCCATTATGAATCAGCCTCCTGATATCAGAGAAAAATATTTGGCATTTGGCTTTTGGAGATTGGCTCACTTCACTTAGGATTATTAGCATTATATGCTCCAACTCCATCCATTTGTACTAATATTTTCTAAGCAAGAAGTGCATAAAGTTCATCAAATTATCTAAAGAGTTAGATCCCAGAAATAATTTTATATATATATATATATATATATATATATATATATATTTTTTTTTTTTTTTTTTTAACGGAAACCACTCAGACTGTTCTCTCCTCTTAATCTCTAAAGAGAATTAAGGATGCAATTAAAAAGGCAGTTGCAGTAATGCAACACCTAGAACCAACTTCACTCTCTGGACAGAACACTCAACTCCTCCTCGTGGTTTCTGGTACTTTACACGATCAGAGAAACTTCTCTAGAAACATACTATAGAAATGATCCCTGGAAGTATAGTCTTATAATTTAATAATTTAAAAATCATGGGGAAAGATTTATGATTCTCTTAGCTCACCCACTACCATATACTATATATCATGAGTTCATCTTATTAGAGTTACTAAAATGAACCACATTCTTCTCACTTCCATGCACCATGAGCACTGGTCTCTGTATCAAAACACATTCAATTTTTCTTTCCATCCTGAGCATGACTTGGTTTCAGGGCCTTTTCTTTGTAAAATTTCTTTCCTAACTCTGCCTGGTACTTAAAGTCCAGATAGGTATTGTGGATTCTCATAGAACTTGGGGCTGCTATCTATCTCTCTATTATCTGTCATCTATCATCTATTCTCTGAGACTGTGAACTGTTTGAAGATGATGACTTTATTTTGGTGTAATAGGATGCCTTCCCACCCAAAGATGTCCCATGTCTTAACCTCAGGAACCTGTGAATATGTTGCTTTATATGGCAAAAAGAGACTCTGCAGATGTGACCAAATTGAGGATCTTGAAATGGCAAAATTACTCTAGATTATCCTTGTATGCCCAACAGTCAAAAGATTTTTATAAGAAGAAGGGAGGAGGGCCAGGGTCAAAAAAATGTCATGTGACAAGTGAAACAGAGGTTAGAGTGATGTAATGAAGAGGCTAAAAACAGCTTGGGAAAAGCTGGGTACAGGTACATGCCTGCAATCCCAGCAACTCAGGAAGCTGAGGCAGGAGGATGGCAAGTTCAAGGTCAGCCTTAGCAATTAAGTGAGAACTTCAGCAACTTAAAGAGGCCCTGTCTCAAAGTAAAAAAAAAAAAAAAAAAAAAAAATTGTGGTACTAGATATTTAATCCAAGGGCACTATACTATGGAGCTACACTCCCCCCAATCCCCAAACACTTCAATATTTTTATTTTGAGATAGGGTATTACTATATTGCTGAGGCTGACCACAAACTTGCCATCCCCCTTGCCTCAGCCTCGTGAGTCACTGGATTATAAGTGTGTGCCATTACACTTGGCAAAAAAAAAAAAAAAAAAAAAAGGTAAGTAAAAGGGACTGAGGGGCTGGGGATGTGGCTCAAGTGGTAGCACGCTCGCCTGGCATGCATGCGGCCCGGGTTCGATCCTCAGCACCACATACCAACAAAGATGTTGTGTCCGCCGAGAACTAAAAAATAAATATTAAAAAAATTCTCTCTCTCTCTCTCTCTCTCTCTCTCTCTCTCTCTCTCCTCTCTCACTCTCTCTTTAAAAAAAAAAAAAAAAAAAAAAAAGGGACTGAGGATGTAGTTTAGTGGTAAGCACCCCTGGTTTTAATTTCACCCCCCCCCCAAAAAAAAATCAGCTTTGAAAGGTGAGAAAACTGACAATCCCTGAGAGCCTTATTAAGGAAAGCAGCCATGCTGACACCTAGTTTTAAGACTTTATGCCACCAGAATTGAAAAATGATAAATTTATCAACTGAGAATATAACCAACCTAATCAAGAACAAAGAGAATCACATTTATGTGGGGCTAATGTTTGAGACTTTGTTTCATATCAAGGGGTTGGAGCACAGGATATTTTGGATCCTGACCTGTTTACTGTATCATTATCAAAAAGCCATCAACTTTTAATGGGTTCCCCATTGTCAATTGTACCTAAAGGCTCCTTTTGGGTATTTTTTTAAAATGTTTTTTAGTTCTCAATGGATCTTTATTTTATTTATTTATTTTTATGTGGTGCTGAGAATTGAACCCAGTGCCTCCAGGTGCTAGGCACATGCTCTGCCACTGAGCCACAACCCCAGCCCCTGGGTTTTTTTTTATACTAGGAATATTGATATTCAGTGGAAAAGGCCCTCTCCATTCTTTTCTTTAGGCTTCTTTGAAGATCCCTTTGCAGAGGCTGCCAACAAAACATGAGTTGCTTTAGTTTGTTTTTATCTTTTCAAGGGGTGCAGTTTATCCTGCCGGTCTTCCCATGCATTTAGTTTGGTGGGATACTGTCATAGCAAGAATTGCTCTGCCCCAATAACGGATATCCCCTGGCCAAACAGGGTGTCCTGTCAGATGATAAAAGGGGAGACCATTCCTATCCCCAATTCATAAAGTAACAGTGTTAAAACCTATTGCCACATCCTTTGTAGCCAGCAACCTCCAGCATCCAGAGGTAAGAAGGTCTGGAAGGCAGGGCAGAGGCCAGGTTCCCTTCGCCCAATTTTCTTTTATTCTTTTTTTTTTTTTAAGAGAGAGAATTTTTTTAATATTTATTTTTTAGTTATTGGCGGACACAACATCTTTGTTGGTATGTGGTGCTGAGGATCGAACCTGGGCCGCACGCATGCCAGGCAAGCGCGCTACCGCTTGAGCCACATCCCCAGCCCTTGCCCAATTTTCTACAAACCAGACTTTTTTGCTTTTTTGTATTTGCCCTCGCCCAATTTTCTACAAACCAGACTTTTTTTTTGCTTTTTTGTGTTTGCTTTCGTTTTTTCCATCCCAGGGCTGGTATCTCTGACCCATAGTGAAATGATCTGCAGCTGCCTGAAGCCAGACTGAGAACAGTACTAGGACTGCCAGCACTGGTTTGAAAGGATTTAAATCTTTTTTTTTAACCCTTTCTTCTGGTGTCCTGTAGTCCATGCACACCAGAGGCAGTGCCTTTTTGAATCCTCAACTTAGTTTCTGACTGTTTAGACTTCTTATCGTGCAACTGCATAAATGCCTGTACATACAGAATCTCTCCCATGTTTCCCCTCTGATAGACCAACTCCAACTGCAAGACTGTATAATAATTCAGAAAAACCATTCAAAGGCCAGAATGTGTTACAGTAAAACATCTTTCCCTAAGACAGGCTTATACCTATAGGTGGCCCATTCAGCCAAGATCTTTCTTCCCAAGATACTACCTATAGGATCAATGCAGTTATTCTCAGGTCTTAAAGTGGCAGTAACAGATACAAACGAAAACAGACAACCAGAGGAAATTCCCGAACCCAAGGCCAAAAAATAGATGAGAACCTACAACAGACCAGAAGAGAATAAAAATCCCTAGGTTCTCTCTTAACTGTGATGTCTAAACCTGGAGTGTCACAGATGTCCCCATAAGAAGGACCAGATCTTTCAATGAAAGGGTACAAGATGTGAGGAATTGAGGGTCTCATTGTGCACACCAGAGGATTTACCAGATGGCCAAGGATATCATGACTTTACTGCGTTCAGTTTCCTTTTTCTCAAAGTGGACCAGTATTGTTCAGGTCTTAAAGAGGCAGTAGCAGATGGAGCAACCTGTATGTTCAGGGAGCGAAGGCCTGAGTTCCCAAAGTAAAAGGAGCCTCCGCAGCTACTGGGTTGATCCCTCCATCCCTCCCTTTAATCACTGGAATAGCTGCTCCAGTTGTTCTGTTCCCCAGACAAACTCACCTAACTTTCCTGCGGTTGGCACTCAACACATTCACCACCACCTTGCATCCTCAGCATGGAAGTGGGATTGTTTGGATGGCCAGGCCAGAGTGGGGGCTGCTCTCAAGTCCCATCTGGGGTGCCAGTTTATTACTGAAATCTCCATCCTTGTCTCCAATGCCAGTCCAATATGAGGACACAGTTTTGGGAAAATAAGTTTTATTGCTTTGCTAGAAAAGGAGAAACACAGGGAACTTCTGTCCTAGAGGTTGTGATTGTGACCATCAGGGGAAATAGGAGGTTTTTAAGGTCACTTAAAGGCTATATTCCAGTGTTCTCTGTTGGGAGTCATAATTCCCTTGTTAAATTGGGAGACTGTCATTTCTTAGATCTTTGGTGCCATGCCTAAATCAGAATTACTTCACTCCTGTAGTGGGTGTAGGCTCAAGGACAGATAACTCTGACTAGGAGGGCGGGATGGGGAAGGTAATCCTGTTTACCCTGAGATTAGGGAGGGGTCTAGAAAAAAAGATTGGGGGGGGGGGAATGTCATTTTAAAAAATAAGTCAAGGTGGCAGAGAAGCAAGGGTTGCATTCAAAGCATTCAAAGCATAAAGGGGACGAACCACCGTTACACTGCCTCAAAATAAAAATTAAGGGGGGGGGGGCAGAGCTGAGTGTTTAGCTCAGTGGCAAATCACTCTGTGTTCAATTCCCAGGACCTCCACTGAAAAAAAAAGGGGTGAGGGAAACAAAGGCTAAACTAGAAAAAATAAACTAGAACACTTGCCTAGCACACATGAGACCCTGGGTTTCATCAGGGCCACCAATTCATAAAAGACTAAATTAGATAGCTACTTTAAATGATTATGTTGTTCTTATTTATTGCAGTGTTGGGGATCAGACCCAGGGCCTCCTGCATGTTAGGCAAGTACTGTGTCGCAGATCTTCCTCCCCAGCTCAAGTGATTAATAATGAAATCACTGTCTACTTTGACTAATTAAATCTCATCTATCTTAACTTTCTTGACTCTTTTGGAGGAGGCGATGGACCACTGTGCTCCTTTCTCAAAGAAGGTTAATATATAACACTGAGTTACAAGTAACTTTTTTAATATTTATTTTTTAGTCTTAGGTGGACATCATATCTTTATTTTATTTTTATGTGTTGCTGAGAATGGAACCTAGTGCCTCATGCATGCTAGGAAAGTGTGCTACCACTTGAACCACATCCAGAGCCCCCAGAAGTAACTTTTAAATGAGTCCTCTAGCTTCACTTTAGGAATCTAAGTATTGGATTGGGCTCACACCACTACCCCAATGTCTACCACAGGGGGTGAGAATCCAAAGAGTTGTTCTTTTGTTTTCCAGATAATTTTTTAATTGATTGAGATGATCTCAATTTATGGGGGGAAGAAAATCCCTTGCCACACAGGTGATTTTGTTTTTCTCTTTTTAGCAGTACTGAGGATTGAACCCAGAGCATACTAGGTGGGTGATGTACCACTGAGCTGTACCCTTACACCCAAAATGTTCTATCCATGAGTGTCAAATCATTTTATTAGCTTTCCAAGAGGAGAAGCCATAATGCCATTTTGTGTCGACTTGACTACATTAAGGGCTGGTCTGAGAGCAGGCAAATGTTTCTGTGTCATTTCTCTCCTTTTACAGTAGATGGGATAGAAAGAGAAGATGGGAGGGGAGGGGAGGGGGGATAGTAGAGGATAGGAAAGGTAGCAGAGCACAACAGTTACTAGTATGGCATTATGTAAAAATGTGGATGTGTAACCGATGGGATTCTGCAATCTGTATTTGGGGTAAAAATGGGAGTTCATAACTCACTTGAAGCTAATGCATGAAATATGATATGTCAAGAGCTTTGTAAGGTTTTGAACAACCAATAAAAAAATTAAAAATAAAAAAAATAAAAATAAAATAAAAAATAAAACCAATGTTAATAAAATCTTAAAAAAGAAAAAAAAATGTTTCTGTGGAAAAAAAAATGTTTCTGTTGGAGAAGAGATTATCATTTGAATCAACTGCCTGAGTAAAGATCCACCCTCAGCAGGGGACAGGAACCATCCAATCCTGGGAAGCCCCAAATGGAGTAGCCAGTCCGAGGAACAGCAAATTTTCTCTTATTGAGGTGGCACATCCCTTTTCTTCCTTTTCCTCACCTCCCCACTTTTCTGTATACTGGGAATTAGTCTCCATTCCGTGGTTCTTTGGTGTTTGAACTAGGACTGACTGATACCACCAGGTTTTCCTGGCCACCCAGCTTGCAGATAGCTCCTGTGGGACTCCATGGCCCTAATTATGTGAGGCCATTCTGACATGAATCTCCTCTTGTGTATCTACATATCTATGGATTCTGTTGGGTCTGTTTCTCTGGAGAACCCTGATTGATAACTCAGTTGCATTGAAGACAATACCCACTCAAACCTGGGGGAAGGTGGAAATGGTGACTATGGCAGCATGCTTCATAAGAGACAAAATTATATTAGAAGATACGTTGCTATAGGTAAACTTGATGTTTATACATCTCAGCACCACTTTTTAGTTTTTTCTTTTTTTTTTTTTTGGTACCAGGGATAGAACTCAGGGATGGTGAAAAACTGAGTCACATCCCTAGCCCTTTTTAAAAATTTTGAGACAGGGTCTTGCTAAATTGCTTAGGGCCTCACTAAGTTGCTGAGGCTGGCTTTGAATTTGTGATCCTCCTGCCTCAGTCTCCCTAGTCGCTGGGATTACAGGAGTGCAACACCACACCCAACTAGCTCATCACCACTTTTTAAGAGATCCATGTTAGCTGGGCTCAGTGACTCACCCTGTAAGCCCAGCAACTCAGGAGGCTAAGACAGGAGGCTCACAAGTTTGAGGGCAGCCTTGCAATTTAGTGAGGTCCTAAGCAACTTGGCAAGATTCTGTCTCGAAATGAAAAAAAAAAAAAAAAAAAAATAAGGAAAACCAAAGCTGGTGCTGAGGGCCATTACCAAGTAGGTATTGACGCATCGTAATCCTTGCCAGTGTACCCCATGTTAAATGGACTTGCCTTGGAAATTTGCTGCGACCTTGCTTGTGTGTTTGAGAAAGATGACCCTGCTCAAGGTGATCGAGGGTGGATCCAGGTTTGAGGAAGTATCCTGCAGGTTTGAGGAAGTATCCCGGTCCTTGGGCTTAGGGTGTTCCCGGTTTAAGAATATGGGTTTTAGGGAAGTTGAGGTTGAAGATTATTGCTGCTGGGATTAGGGTGTTCCTGTTGCTTGTTCCCGTTGAGTTCTCGTGAGATTCAAATGGGATTTTGGAAAAAGCCTCGTGGAGTAGGTAAAGTGGGCGGCAGAACGAGACTGCCCCTGAACGTGTGTGGAGGCTGGTGTGAGATCCGGAATAAAGAATTGCTGTTTGAACCTACAGAGCTGTGTGGTGGCTCGTGATTCTGTGCCAAGCCGAGTCATTGGCACTTGGCTTCGGCAGCTGGGGCTAAGGATGTGACTCAGTGGTAAAGTGCTCCTGGCTTCAATCCCCAGTACCACCCCAAAAACTTTGCATTATTTTCTGACATTTTATTATCTTGCCTCATGTATACTAATCAACAACATACCTATAAATAGATTGATAGCTGGCCATGGTGGCCCATGCCTATAAAACCAGCAACTTGGGAAGTAAAACAGTAGGATCACAAGTTCGAGGGTTAGTCTCAGCTACTTAGCAAGGCCCACAATTTATCGAGGCCCCAAGCAATTTAGAGAGACCCTGTCCCAGAATTTAAAAAAAAAAAAAAATGGCTGGGGATATAGCTCAGTGGTTAAGCACCCCTGGGTTCAATCATCAGTACCAATTTTTTTTTAAATAAAAAACATGATAAATAAAACTATAAAACATAATGAGCCAAATGAGGTAGCACATACCTGTAATCCTAGTGACTCGGGAGGCTAAGGCAGGAGAATTGCAAATTTAAGGCCATCCTTAGCTATTTAGCAAGGCCCTCAGCAACTTAATGAGACCTTATCTCAAAATAAATAAAAATGAAAGAGGGGAAGAGCTGGGGATGTGGCTCAGTGGTAAAGTGTCCTTGGGTTAAATCCCCAGTTCCAAAAAAAATTTTTAAAAGACATAATGAGAAAAATCACTAAAGGTGTACATGCTTACATATGTAAATACATGTCAACAGAAATATAGAAGAATGGGGTTATAACTCAGTGGCAGAGTGCTAGCCTAGCATGCAAGAGGACCTAAGTTTGATCCCGAAAAGACCTGGGCTTGGATTGTGGCTCAGAGGTAGAGCGCTTGCCTAGCATGCCTGAGGCACTCAGTTGGATCCTTAGCACCACACAAAATAAAAAATAACGATATTGTGTCCACCTATAACTAAAAAATAAATATTAAAAAAAAAAAGGAAAGAAAGAGACCCACAGAGCTCATATTTTAGACTAGAAAGAATTCCAAGTGGATCAGAACCCAATATTTAAAATTCAACAAGTAACCAGTCAGGCACTCTGGCATTTTCCCACACATGCCTATAATCCCAGATACACAGGAGGATCTCTGCTTGGACACCAGCCTGGGCAATTGAGTGAGACCTTGTTTCAAAATCAAGTTCTTGGGGAATGTAGCTCCGTGGTAGAACCCTTGCCTAGCATGTGTGAGGCGCTGAGTTCAATCCCCAGTACAGGAGCTGCCCCCACCAAAACAAGACAAAACCTACGCATACAAAAGAAAAAAATGTTAATAGAGTCCTCGGTCAGAGGGGGCCTGACTCTTGGGAGTCCCAACAAATCAGGTCTGGCCACTTGTCCCAAACAGAAAAATTGTGCAAGGCAAGAATATATTAAATATAGCTGTATCAGAAAGACAAGGGGATCAAGCATCTGCAGCCCTGTCTTGGGGTATTGACAGAACTTCCAGATTATACAGGGAAGGGTGCAAGGAACATGCATGGCCAAGCAGGCAGTACTGCTCCAACAGTGGTCTGGCTGATCATTATCTCAGCTCTGGCTCCATGAAAATATCTTACGGCTTGAGGGGCAATTTGGTTCCCAAGACAGGTGTTCCTGCTTAGGGGGATAGTCTCTGTTCTCAAAATTACAGCTGCTCCCACATAGGAAGGCAGTCTCATCAGTGATCTGTCTGGAAGACTCACTGTTCTTGGCAGGTTTAGGGCAGTGACTGGAGATTTCTGGGCCTCAGTGGGGCAGGGAGTGAAAGACATGGGGGAGCTGATCTGAAACATGACACTGTAAAAGCTGACTGACCATAGTCCCAGGGACTCTGGAAGGCTGAGATGGGAGCATTACAAGTTCAAGGCCAGCCTGGGCAACTTGGCAAGACCCTGTCTCAAAATAAAAAAATCAAAAAGGGCTGAGCATGTAGCCCAGTGGTTAACACCACCTGGGTTCAATCCCCAAAACTGCCCCCCCCCCAAAAAAAAAGTGAAAGCTGACTGACGATCTGTTGATATCCCTACAAATCCTGAAAATACCTAGTTACTCTTGGTGACTTCAGCATCAAAGGGGGAGGAATAACAATTTTAGTATTTAAACTCCTTAAATATTTAACATGCCTATAGGTAGAGTGGAGCAGGAATATGACCCAAAGTTTAAGGTAACAAAGGAAACACAAAGTAAAGAGAGTGATGTTAAGCTTTTCTTCTATTTGTACATACCCATTGGGTATCCACAGGACCAAGAGTCAGAGCTTTTTAGTGATAAGAACCCTTAAAACTGTTATAAAACACCAAAATCTCATGTTTACCAAATAAATTTGACAAAACACCAAAAGGTTGTTAATGTGGGAACAGGTAGCATATTTATATTTTTTTCTTTTGGTCCTGGGAATTGAAAACAGGGGCACTTTACCACTGAGCTACATCCTTCTTTTTAAAATTTGACACAGAATCTCACTAAATTATTATTTTTTTTTAAAGAGAGAGTGATAGAGGGAGAGAGAGAATTTTTTAATATTTATTTATTTATTTTTATAAATAATGCATTATTGTTTATTAAAATCATCCTGAAGTATCAGAGAACACCAGAATTATTTTTTTTAACAGAGAGAGAGAGAGAGAGAGGATTTTTTAAAATATTTATTTTTTAGTTTTCGGCGGACACAACATCTTTGTATGTGGTGCTGAGGATCGAACCCGGGCTGCACGCATGCCAGGCGAGCGCGCTACCGCTTGAGCCACATCCCCAGCCCCTCACTAAATTATTGAGGCTATCCTCAAACTTGCAATCCTCCTACCTCAGCCTCCCTAGTCTGTTATTACAGGCATGCACCAAAGTGCCCAGCATTCTTGTATATGACTAGTGGAACCACCAATTGGAACAACCTCTATGGAGACCATTTAGTCATCTTAAACGTAAAAATGCTGAGTAGGGCAAGGTGGCACATGACTGTAATACCAACTATTTGGGATGTTAAAGCAAGTCCAGTCTGGGCAATTCAGCAAGACCCTGTCTCAAAATTTAAAAGAAAACAAGTGGGGAAGGCATGGACTAGGGATACAGCTCAGTGGTGGTTGATCCAGGGCTCAATTCTCAGTATCACCAAAAACAAAACAAAACAAAGCTTACAAATGCATATACTTTTACTCAGCAATTTCACTTGTAGGAATTTTGTTATTCAGTAAATCTTTTAGTAATTTCATTGTACAAGTGAGTATGTATAGTATGGTTGAACACGTTTCTATCATTGAAAAATATTTTACTCTATAAACCTAAGTACCTTTCTAATGATTATACATGCCTAAACATTTTAAAAGGAATAAGTTGGAGCTGGGGATTTGGCTCAAGCGGTAGCGCACTTGCCTGGCATGCGTGCGACCCGGGTTCGATCCTCAGCACCACATACAAACAAAGATGTTGTGTCCACCAAAAACTAAAATAAATATTAAAAATTCTCTTAAAAAAAAAAAAAAGGGATAAGTTGGATGTGGAACTCGTGATAGAGCACTTGCCCAGCATGCACAAGGCCCTTGGTTCAATTCCCAGCACCAGTGAATGAAAAAAAAAAAAAAAAAAATGCTGGGGGCCTTGACTTCGGAGGTTGAGGCAGGAGGATCATAAATTCAAAGCCAGCCTTATCAATTTATCCAGGCCCTAAGCAACTTAGGGAGACCCTATCTCAGAATAAAAACATAAACAGGGATGGAATGTGGCTCAGTGGTTAATCCCTGGTATAAAATAAGAAAAAAAAAAAAAAAGAAAAAGAAAAGAACTAAGAATATTTCTGGTCCAGCATGTGAAAAACATACAACTCCCAATCTAACAAGAAAAAAGCCAAGCATGTGTGAGGCTGTGGGTTCAATCCACAGTGTCACACACACAAAAAAGAAAAGGTAAAAAAAAAAAAAAGAAAAGAAAGAAAAGCAAGTCCAATAAACTTGAAAAACAATTCATACTCAGGATGCAACTGATATCACAGAGCAAACTGTTGTTCCAAATATTGGAAAAAAGACAGGTAGATATTGAGAATATTTAGAATATTTGCCACAGGAGCCCAAAAGAAGCCTCCTCGTGAACTAGTACCTAGTTACTTTTAGCCAGCACATTGAATTGGGCTTTTGACAAAATTTTATAAGGCATAGCAAAAGATTTAAACATGGTTTTTAAAGCACAGAGCAAGAGCTTGGTGTGATTGCCTACACCTGTAATCCCAACAGTTTGGGAGGCTGAGGCAGAGGATCACAAGTTCAAAGGCAGCCTCAGTAATTTACCAAGAGCCTATCTCAAAATATAAAAAAGGGCTAGGAATGTGGCTCAGTGGTAAAGCACCTCTGAGGGGTTCAATCCTCAAAACCAAAATAAATAAAACAAAAGTAAAGACAGATCCAGATTGAAAGTGGGCACAGTGGCAGGGACCTGTAGTCCCAGCTACTTGGGAGGAGGTGGTAAGGACACTTGAGCCCATGAGTTCAGAGCCCACCTGGGAAACATGACACTTAGGGAAAAAAAAAAAAATCGGACTAAGATATGACAGAGATGTTAAACTTATCAGGCCAGAAATTTAAGACAACTTCAGTTAATATACTAAGGAAGGCTGAGATAGGAGGATTGTGGGTTCAAATCCAGCCTTAGCAACATTGAGGCACTAAGCAACTCAGCGAGACCCTGTCTCAAAATACAAAATAGGGCTGGGGATGTGGTTCAGTGGTTGAATGTCCCTGAGTTCAATTCCCAGTACCAAAAATAATTTTATATACAAATACACACACACACACAAAGGGCTCTGATGGAAAAAAATGAACACTCAAACACAGATGGGCAATGCCGAGTGGAGACGTGAACTCTGAAACAATGAAAAGGTAGAAACAGAAACACTGTAAGGGAAATGAAGCTTGCCTTTCAGACTTAATAACAGACTGGACGCACCTAAGCACTGGGTCAGCGGGCTTGAAGAGATGTCAATGGAAACACCCCAAACAGAAAAGCAAAAAGAAAATAGAATGAAAGACAGAAATGAATGCACAAGTCTGATGAGGCAATAGTAAAAAGCTTCCATGCATGTAATGAGAATACCAGAAGAAATATTTAAAAGCAATAGTTGAGTATATCAAAATTAATGACACAAAATCAGATGCAGGAAGTTCAGAGGATAAGCATCAAAAAACCCTACATCTAGGGCATATTACATCCAAACTGTAGAAACTCAAGATAAAAAAAATCTTGAAGGGGGGGAAAAAAACACTAACTGTAAAGGAACAAGGATAAACTGCAATGGACACCTCACTAAAAGATACAGATGGCAAATAAGCATATGGAAAGGTGCTGAACTTCATGTCATTAGGGAACTGCAAAACGAACTATGAGATACTACTACATACTTGTTAGAATGCTAAAACCCAAGCACAGGCAATGGCAAATGGTGACAAGCATGAGGTGCAATGAGACTATCATTCTATTATTGGGCTGGGGACATAGTTCAGTTGGTACAGTGCTTGCCTTGCATGCTGAAGGCCCTGTGTTCAATCCCCAGTACCACCAAGAATAAAAAGAAGAGCTCCATCATTGCTGGTGGAAATGCAAAATGCCATAGCCACTTTGAAAAGTCAGTTTGTTACAAAGCTAAACTCCTACCATGGAATCCATGCTTTTTGGCATTTACTCAGATGAGTGAAAATTTATGTATTACCCCTCCCAACACACAAAAATCTGCACACTGATGTTTATAACAGCTTTATTCATAATTGCCAAAACTTGGAAGCAACCAAGGTGTCTTTCGGTAGCTGAATGAATACATGAACGGTGGTATATCTTGAGAATGGATACACTCAGCACTAAAAAAATAATCCATGAAGACATGAAGAGACCTTAAATACATATTTCAGACTACTTTAAAATACATGTTTATGATTCTAAATATAAAGCATCCTAAAAAGGGCAAAGTTACAATGTCAGTAAAAAGATCTGATTTATAGAGGCTTGGCAGGAGGAAAAAAGAAACAGGTAGAACTGAGGAATGGAGGATTAGGGCCTAGATAGTTATGAATTATCATGCAGAATGTTGGATACACGTCAAACCTTATTCAGTGGCCAGTGTAATGAGGGCCATAATCCCAACTATTTGGGAGACTTGAGGTAGGAGGATTGCACATCCAAAGCTGGCTTTGGCAACTTTTTTTTTTGGGGGGAGGGGGGTGCCAGGGATGCTTTACCACTGTGCCACACCCCATCTTTTTATTTTTAGACAGGGTCTTGCTAAGCTGTTGAGACTGATCTCAAACTTGCAATCCTCTTGACCTAGCCTCCCAAGTCTCTGGGGGATTACAAATGTGTATCTCCACACCCAACCAGCCTCAGTAATTTACTGAGACCCCCCCTATATCAAAATAAAAAAATATAAAGGGCTGTGAATATAGATTAGTAGTAGTGTTTTCCTGGGTTCAATCCCTAGTAAAACACAAACACAAACACACACACACACACACACACACACACACACACACACACACACATCAAAATCACAAGACATTCAACAAAAAGCATGAAATCAAATATACAACTGGGGTTGTAGCTCAGTGGTAGAGTACTTGACTACACGTGTGAGGCCCTGGGTTCGATCCTCAGTGCCACATAAAGATAATAATTCATTATAACTAGTAATAATAGGTAGTTAATAAAGAGGCAGGGGGTTAGGGTTATAGCCCAGTGGTAGAGTGTCCCTGGGTTCAATCTTAGTACACACACAACAAAATTAATATTAAAGAGAAGCATAAAAGAACTCTTGCTCAGTTTCCCCATAAACCTAGCAGCTCTCTCTCTATATAGTTAATACTCGAGTCTGACACAAATGATCAGGAGACACTGAAAATGAAAGACGGTCAGAAACCAGCCCAGCATTCATCAGGCTGTGTGATGATTTACCTATGGGCTCTCCACCACTTGTCCTGGGAGGGAAGAGGAATATTTGCAAATTTATGTCCTGTTTTGGGGCCAATAGTGGGAAAGCAAAAAACTTTTTGTCTGTTTCTTCTCAATTGCCTTCAGATCAAAACAGTACTTCAACATTGCTTAAGGTGGGCTGGGGATGTGGCTCAAGCAGTAGCCCGCTCGCCTGGCATGCGTGCGGCCCGGGTTCGATCCTCAGCACCACATACAAAGATGTTGTGTCCGCCGAGAACTAGAAAATAAATATTAAAAAAAAAAATTCACTCTCTCTTTAAAAAAATGTAAATGAAGGAGTGTGGCTGTGTTCTAATAAACCTTTATTTACAAAAAAAAAAAAAAACATTGCTTAAGGTGGCACCTTTTGGTATCCTACAGTGCATTGCTTTTTCTCTCTTGTTATACTTAATCCTTTCATCATCTTCTTATTCCTACAAGACAAGTTAGAAAAGAATTGTAAAAAAATTTACTAGAGTAGATACCATTTAACACTAACCCCTTGAAAGTGGCTGATAAACAAGAAATGCAATTCTGGAGCTCCTGAGCAGTTTACCCCCATACAGGATAGTGAGTTAAAAGGATACACGGAGGGGCTGGGTTGTGGCTCAGTGGTAGAGCACTTGCCTAGCCCGTGCAAGGCCCTGGGTTGGATCCTCAGCACCACATATAGATAAATAAAGGCATTATACCCATCTACAACTACAAAAAAATTATTTAAATAAAAATATAGGGGCTGGGGATGTGGCTCAAGCGGTAGCGAGCTCGCCTGGCATGCGTGCGGCCCAGGTTCGATCCTCAGCACCACATACCAACAAAGATGTTGTGTCCGCCGAAAACTAAAAAAAAAATAAATATTAAAAAAAATTCTCTCTCTCTCTCTCCTCTCTCACTCTCTCTTTAAAAAAAAAATAATAAATATATATATATATATATATATATATATATATATATATTTTAAAGGATACATGTTTAACAGAGGAACAGCACTGTCTACTTATTCTCAGGACTCCTGTTTATTGCAGTGGTCATCTTTATACTTTCCCATCCCACAGTTCCTCCCCATTTACACACACTTATGATACTCCCATTAAAAAAATGAAGAAACAAGTAGTACATATTGGAATATATTACTCAGCCATAAAGAATGAAATGATGGCATTTGCCAGTGAATAGAAGGAGCTAGAGACTATCATGCTAAGTGAAATAAGCCAATCCCAAAATGTTAAACAAAGGTTGAATGTTCTCTGCAAATGCTGACTCAAAAAGGGGGTGAAGGTTCACCAGATTGGGCAGGGGAGTGTAGGGAAAGGAGAGGGGATGGGAATAGGAAAGACAGTAGAACGAATCAGACAGAACTTTCCTATGTTCATATATGAACACATGACCAGTGTAACTCCACATCATGTACAACCACGAGAATGGGATCCTAATTAGAATAAGTCATACTCCATGTATGTATGTCAAAATATGTTCTATTGTCACGAGTAACTGAAAAGAATAAAAAAGTTTAAAAAAAAGAGAAAGGAGTAGAAAGAATGTGTGTGTGGGAGAGATTACTTTTATGGTCTCTCTAAAATCTAAAACAGCTTGTAATGTATGTTTTTTTCCTAGAGGCTATGTAATCATTATATTCTGAAAGAAGTGTCTGTCTCAAAGCTGGGCACCTGTAATCCCAGCAACTAGTGAGGCTGAGGCAGGATGATTTTAAGTTCAAGGCCAGCCTCAGCAATTTAGTGAGGCCCTTGGCCGGGCTTGGTGATCCCAGGGGTTCCAGAGGCTGAGGCAGGAGGATCATGTGTTCAAAACCAACTACAGCAAAAAGCAAGGTACTAAGCAACTCAGTGAGACCCCATTTCTAAATATATATGAAATAGGTCTGGGAATGTGGCTTGGTGGTTGAGTGCCCCCAAGTTCAATCAATCAATAAATAAATAAGACTGGGAATGTAGCTCAGATAGATAAATAAATAAGTAAATAAATAAATAAATAAATAAGAAAGACTGGGGATGTAGCTCAGAGGTTAGGCATGCCTGGGTTCAATCCCAAGTACCAAAAAGAAAAAGGAAAAAAAAAA
The DNA here is from genome assembly GCF_045843805.1 of Urocitellus parryii. NCBI lineage: Eukaryota > Metazoa > Chordata > Mammalia > Rodentia > Sciuridae > Urocitellus > Urocitellus parryii. Next base: position 158,478,584 of record NC_135532.1, read on the forward strand.
AAAAGTCTGTGTCCCCCGCCAAATGACTGAGCAATAATATATCATGACCTACAGGGTAACATATGAGACTATAAAAATCTTTTCTGGTCTGTTCACCTTTTCCCAGATTCACTCAATATATATGTATGAATAATCTTGACCTATTTGCAGTTTCCAAGTGCATGATGATCTCTTTCCATATTGGTATTGGCTATTTCCAGTAAAAAAAGGCCCAAATGATTCCTTTCCAACTGGTAAGCTCGCCTCCCCCCCCCCCCCCCCAGTATATATAACCTCTTAGGAAACCTCCCTAAACTACTCTAGTATAGCTACTTACTTCCCATATATTTTCAGAGATTCCCTTATTCATTTCCATTCCAGTACGCTGCATGGATTTTCCAATTTTTGTATCTCCAGGTAGTTATCTGACATGTGGTAAAAACTAATTCCTCCCCACCCCTTTAAACAGGTCCCTTAAATTGAGACGAAAAGACAAGTTTCTAACTTATCTCGTTTTGGGGAATGGGGATTGAACTCACAGGCATTCCATTCCTGGCTCTTATCTTTCTTTTACTTTTAAAAATAAATTTTTAAGAGTCTTCCTAGTTTTCCCAAGATGGCCTTGAACTTGTGATCCTCCTAAATCGCTGGGATTACATATAGGCACCACTATATACAGCTCCATGTCACATATTTTGTTAAGGCTGAAAAACTAGCCATATTTATCTGAGTGCTCATTCACTACTCAATTCAATTCTTTTTACTCCTCCTTTTGCCTGATCTGCACAGCACCTTAAGAAAATAGCATGTTTATTCTTTCTTTTCCTATTAAATTATTCAGAAATCCATCTACACAACTCCTTTATTTGTATGCCATGCTTAGAAAAAAAAAAATCAAATGTTACCTTTTCACGCATTCAGGGCATAACATATTATCTTCTAGTCCCGAGGGTGGAAAAATACAGGCAGGTAACAGGAAGAGGGAAATCATCCTCTTGGGAGTGTCAGGGACCCAAGTCTGACCTGCATGGAACTGCAGGCGAACCCAGCCTGCTGTTTCTGCAGAAAGAAATTGTCCATGGACCACACACCACCTGACACCTGGGAAGGGAAGAGAAGCGAATATGAATGGCAAGATCTAGATGTTTCTCCAGTACAACCCCTCAGGAAGTCACTATTTTATCCTTCTATTCTGCTGATAAATCAGTTAAGTAAAATACATAAAAAAGTGCAGGGTTCGGGCACAGTGGTGCACATCTATAATCTCAGTGGCTATAATCTCAGTGCCTTGGGAGGCTAAGGTAGGAGGATCTCTAGTTCAAAGCCAGCCTCAGCAATGGTAAGGAGCTGTACAACTCCGTGAGTCCCCAAATAAAATACAAAATAGGGCTGGGCATGTAGCTCAGTGGTCAAGTGCCGCTGAGTTCAACTCTTGGTAATAAATAAATAAATAAGTGTAAATAAAAAAAAACATTATCATCTAGGTTCACAAATTATATAGAACAAGAGAAATGATAGTTAACTTTTTGTAATGCTTGCTTTGTGTCCAGGATTCTAAGTGATTTACCTATTAATATATGTCTTCTTAAGTACATTATTAACATTTATATCTATTTTTTCTTTCTTTTTTTTTAAGAGAGAGAGAATTATATTTATTTTTTAGTTTTTGGCGGATACAACATCTTTGTTTGTATGTGGTGCTGAGGATCGAACCCTGGCTGCACGCATGCTAGGCGAGCACACTACCGCTTGAGCCACATCCCCAGCCCTATCTATTTTTTCTTTCCCCTCCAGTACTGGGAATTGGACCTCAGATCTGCTAGGCAAGCACTTCACTGAGCTACACCCTCAGCCGAGCACCAAACATTTCCATGGTCATTGTTTGCTCTCCAACATGACAAGTCATGTGCTTCACATAAGTCTCACAATCATTCTAGGACATAGGTATTTATAATGTTTTCATAGAGAATGACACCAGGGCTTAAGCCAAGCAATTTACCAATGTTTCATACTTAGGAGATAATTAAATCAAGGATTTAAACAGCATCTTTCCTTGTGTTCACTGTTTTGAATGCCTTAAGAGGAAAAGACCTTAGGGGATTAGCCAACCATATTAGATTATGCTTTCTTCCCACCTTAGAATTCTGCTTCGTGATGAAAAAGGACAATTATCCAGTCATCTGGCCAAGAGATCCATCCAAACAAAACTTGGCTACTCATCGACCAAAGAAGTCCCACATGAATCCAATTTCTAATCTACAGTTATTTTAACTAATTCCTTCCCTTTTGCCCCCTTACAGTCTTGCAGTAATAAACATTAACCTGTTTCTTAGGTCTAGTACTCACATCTTTTTTTTTTTTTTCCATTTTTGTCCACATTTAATGCTATTTTATTAACTTACAAAATAAGACATGGGCATTCTGGAATATTAGGAAAAAAATAGAAAAGTTTGGTATAGTAAACAAAATCTTGCATGAACTTGTCATCCAGAAACTACAACTAATGTTAGTGTGTAATTAATACATATTTTGTATCCATTAACAGCATATCCTTAGATTTTTTTCCATGACACTTGATATTTTAAAATATGTTCAATTATTAGAGCACTCCTCAATTTTATTCCTGTGTGCGATAATTTATTTAAAAGTACAATAATATCAGACATTTAGCAGTTTTTAAAAAAATACATTTTTTTTAGAAAGCCCATTTCTAATTTTTGATTACAGAGAACTATGAGCTTTGCTATAATTGAGGAATTTGTTCTTTTTTTTTTTTTTTTGGTTTATTTTTTTATTTTTTTATTTTTTTCTGTTGCTTTGACAGTATTTATATATATATATATATTTTTTTATTGGTTAGTACTCACATCTTAAGGCTGATCTTACCAGAGGTTTGCAGCAAAAAGGCCTCCACAGAAGTAGGGATGGGACACGAATTCACAGCCTTGCGCTGATTGGCTCTGGCAGCGATCCTTGCCCAAGATGCCAATATGGACTCCTGAGCTGAATTTACAACTTCAACAATCATGTTAGTCTCTTCCTCTCTTTTAACCTTATGCCTTTCCTGAAGCCCTGTTGCATTGGCCTTCCATTTCCTGGAAACTGGCTTCAATCTGGCCTCCTGAGATGTTTCAGGAATATGCTGAAAATGAAATTCATGGTAAGTATTTGGAGAAGTGTTACTGCCATAAGGGTGGCTTGTATTAACTTAAATCATAGTTTCTCCCTGTACTTTACTGGAATTGTACCTGCTGGGCAAGCACTCTGCCAATGAGCTCCGTCCCTAGCCCTTGTTATTTTTACTTTTTATTTTTTGCAGAACTGGAAGTTGAAATTAATGATGTTCTACCACTTCATTACATCCCCCAACCCCTTTTTTTTTCTCTCTCTCTCTCTCCCTCTCTCTTTTTCCTTGAGACACAGTCTATTTAAGTTTTCCAGGCTAGCCAGATGGCAATCCCTCTGCCTCAGCCTCCTGAGTAGCTGGGATTATAAGTGTGTGTGCCACATGCCCAGTATATCATTCATTTTTTTGGCGAGGGTGGGTACCAGGGATTGAACTCAGGGGCACTCAACCACTGAGCCACATCCCCAGCCCTATTTTGTATTTTATTTAGAGTCAGGGTCTCACTGAGTTGCTTAGTGCCTCACTTTTGCTGAGGCTGGCTTTGAACTCATGATCCTCCTGTCTGAGCCTCCCCAGCCACCCGAATTACAGGTGTTTGCTAGGGTACAACCCCTTATTATTCTCTATACTGACCTGAATGTGTATGTCAGTGTGGGAGCTTAGAAATATTAGTTCCCTTAGGAAAAACTGTTGATTGTTAAAACCATGGGGGGTGCAGGGTTGGGGGAGGCTGCTATTGCCACCTAGTAGGAAGAAGCTAAGGATGCTCCTAAACATCATGCAATATTCAGGTCTGCCTCTAAAACACACACAGAGAAACATTATTTGATTCCAAAAGTCCATAGTGCTACAGTTAAGAAATCCTGCCTTGGAGGTGCCACATACATTATCAGGCAGGCCAACCCACACAGAGAGCCCACCACCTTCACTGTCAGCCCCACACCCATCACTTACATATTTTTGTTCGGGATATGCATGCTTCTGTAGCCTCAAATAAACCTCTATTTTCTAAGGAAATTAAAAGGGAAATAAAAGTTAAGATTTGACAAAGGTTTCCATCCTTAGATCAAGAAGCAGGGGATTCCCACCCATGTACTAACCTGGCCATCAGTACTCAAATTAAATTGTTGGCACCAGTTTCTCAAAGTATCCCGTGAAACCTTATTAATTGGAGGCAAAATGGTCGGCAAGGGAAGGGGTTGTATTTTGCAATTAGGTTTTGTTTCAGGAAAGCAAACTGAAAGAATGGAATCAAAGTAATTTTTTTTTGTAATTTCACAAAAATGTTCTCACTTTTCCCACAAACCAGTTTCCACTTTATATATATATACACACACACACACACACACGTGTGTATATATACACACACACATACATATACATATTTTTTTCCCCTTGATATTACAAATGAACAAATAGATTCAGGAATGAAAGTGCTTGCCCAAGATCACACAGTTATTAAAATGGTAGACCTGGAACTCCAACCTACATTAAAATTCTGAATTCTATTTTTTTTTTTTTAAACTACATACTCCATCTTGTTTTCGTAGCCCTTGACCACCTGGATAGAACATTATATTGGATTTCACTTCCAAAGTGTCTAGATTTTTAACCACAAAATATCAGACACCAAAGAACATACCCCTGAACTCTACTCCAATCAACAATGGTCCAGTCAGCCCACTTCATTTTTCTCTCCAACACATCTGACTTCACTCTGCTTAATTCTAACCCATCACTACTTATTTCATCTTGTAGTCAATTATTGGCCCAGAGGATAAAATCATCCCAAAGATACTTATTTGATGCCTTTCTATGAAGCACTGGAAACAGATACAAAAGGGTGCTTTTCAGAGTGGCTAGATTTTAGCAGTAATTCTCATCAAGCAAATACTAGATATTTTTCAAAATTATTTAAGAGGCAAGTATGTTTCAACTATTTTTTCTTGCTTTTCTGGCATCCAATTCAGGGCCTCATGTATACTATGCAAGTGCTCTACTACTGAGGAAATCCTCCAGCTCATTATCATTTTTATAGATGAGGAGATTGAGCTCCATGGTTGGGAATTTGGACTCTTTTATGTCTGGAAGCCTTATAAATAAATATAGATCATGTTCTGGGCTGGGGATGTGGCTCAGTGCTAGAGTGTTTGACTACCATGTATGAGGCCCTAGGTTCAATCCTTAGCACCACATACACACAGAAAAGATTATGTTGTGAGCCTGATGTGATAGTGCATTCCTATAATCCCAAATAGGAGGTTTAGACACAAGGGTGCAAGTCTGAGTCCAGCCTAGACAATTTAGGGAGACCTGTCTCAAAAAATAGCTGAGTCTTTGGGTTCTATTCTCAGCACCAACAAATAGACCAACCAACAAACAGACTCAAACAAAAAAACAAAAACCAGCTGCTTCTATCCAAAATAGCCCACATGCCTATTTTGCATCTTAAAAGCCAGGCAGTGCAAGCAGCTTAGCAAGGGAGAAGTATGGGAGTTGAGAAATCTCTTGCCACAGGCACTGGAGGTGGGATTTAGGTGGGTATTGTTTAGTTAGATAACAGGGGAGGGGAAAAAAAAAAAAAAAACTTTTACTTTTCTTGGGCTTCACAGTGCTGCTAACTGAGCAGTCTCTGTTCTCATACTCTCATTGTTTTTCCTGGGATTTTAAGGTTTGATACCTTCCTGTTTGATTTCTGTAGTTGAAGAAACACTTGTTTCTATTGGATATTCTTGTTCCTCTGTAACTGGGACCAGTGTTAAAATCACATTTTCTTCATCGAATTGCTCCTCAAGGAAGTTCTGGAAAGAGAAGAGTCAGTCACATATTCTCACTTGATGCCACACAACTAAACTACTTACTTTCTTTTTTTTTTTTTTTTTTTTAAAGAGAGAGTGAGAGAGTGAGAGAGAGAGAGAGAGAGAATTTTTAATATTTATTTTTTAGTTCTCGGTGGACACAACATCTTTGTTGGTATGTGGTGCTGAGGATCGAACCCGGGCCGCACGCATGCCAGGCGAGCGCACTACCGCTTGAGCCACATCCCCAGCCCCTAAACTACTTACTTTCAAGACACAATGTAAAATAAGAAACTCAGGAGACAATAGGTGAATGGAGACAGTACTGAGATTCCTTGAATGTGGTATTGAACCTTTTTTAGATAAATGAAATAATGAGGAAACGGGCAAAAGTCAATTTGGAAATGGGTGATTAAGAGAAAACAGAAGATAGGATTTGGCTTTGAGGGATTTTCCTCAAGTTCTTTCCTCTCCATGAACTAAAACAAATACTTTCATTTATCTCATACATCTCTTCAGCATGTGTTACTTTCAGTTATCTCGGAAATCTCTATGGAATGTATTCTTGTCTTTCTATCTTCCAGCAGAAAGATCTGGACTCAAGCTATTGTCAACTTTCACTCAAAGCAGTAACTTCAGCCAAAAAAGCCACTGACCCTCTAGAATGCTCTGTCTGCTTAATCCTCTGGCTCATTAATACTATTCTGATTAAAGAAAAAACTCAAGGGCTGGGGATGTGGCTCAAGCGGTAGTGCGCTCGCCTGGCATGCGTGCGGCCCGGGTTCGATCCTCAGCACCACATACCAACAAAGATGTTGTGTCCGCCGAGAACTAAGAAATAAATATTTAAAAAAAAAAATTCTCTCTCTCTGTCTCTCTCTCCTCTCTCTTTAAAATAAATAAATAAATAAAATTCCCTCTCTTTAAAAAAAAAACAAGAAAAAACTCAAAGTAGCCTACAAATTCCTGAACTGGTCTAGCCCCGGCCAGACAGACAGAAGAGAATGCATGCCTTCCTCTGTTCCATTCAAGATAAGAACATATTGCCAGGAAGCATTCAGTGTTGTTTGTTTGTTTGCAGTGCTAGCAAGATCCCAAGGTCTTGCACGGGAAGGAAGGGCTTCACCATCAGTGTTTGAATGATCCCAGGAGTGAAGGATACTGTTTAAAAAGCAGGTGGGTAGGAAGGGACTAACTTTTCCTGATTTTCTACAGTACAGAGCCGGTGGTAGTTGCTCGCTGTCTTTCTCCTGTTTAATCTTCATGGTGCACTTGTGGTAATTTATTGGTTTTCTTGATTTACAACTCAGGAAACCAAGTCTCAGAAATTAAATGAGCAATGCCACAGAGTAACACACACTTGAGTACGGTCCTGATGGTGTTTTTTCTCTTAACCCCCAGGGTGAATGAACGCCATTCCAGCCCTATTGTAATCTCAGAATGGATTACTACTCTTCACCCCTCCCCCTATTTAAATCTCTTCCCTTAGGCTCTCAAACTCTTAGCTTCCAATTTGTGATTTTTACATTTGTATAGCACTTTTCAAAATGCTCCCCAGATTCACTTTTTCAGCTTACAAAAGAAAAAAATAGTTGACGTTACTGGTGGAACATTACTCCACTCTGAGCAAAGTGGGGACCTGAAGCAGTCCTCTAGCCTGGCACAGTGGCCCCGGTAAATACACGAGGATATCTTAATTTAGTTTCCTATCCAGTCCAGGATGAATCAAGTCTAGTCTGGGAACCCATGGGATACAAGGGCATTGGAAATTGGTTGCTTCCTCCTCCTGGGGGAAAAAGCAATCAGGTCACTTTACTTTCTGACTTTTGGTCACATTACACATTCCCTTTTTATTATTATTATTATTTAGCTGGCCATTTCTTTCTTTTTTTTTTAAGAGAGAGAATTTTTTTTAATATTCATTTTTTAGTTATTGACGGACACAACATCTTTGTATGTGGTGCTGAGGATCGAACCCGGGCCGCACGCATGCCAGGCGAGCGCGATACCACTTGAGCCACATCCCCCAGCCCTAGCTGACCATTTCTTTACTATTTTTATCTTAACTTGCTACAGCACTTCTTGTCTCTCTCAACAAGATAATTTTTTTTTCCTTAGGAGTTGGAAACTTATCTCTTTTTATTCTCACCCAAACACACATAGAGTATCAATCAAAAGAAAAGTTAAGGATCCATCTGTAAAGAGGAGGAGGTTCCAAGATGGAGGTTTCTTCCACCCAGAAATGGATTGATTCATAGCAGCAAAAAGAAAATGTAAGTGAGACCTAGTAAGACTGTGTTAACCAAATATGAGACAATTCCTTGAGAAAGGAAACTTACCTTCTCAGTGACCCTGTCATTTGCGCCTGACATTTCCAGGAACACCGGGAGACGGCAAAGGCAGCAGGGCTCCGGACAGCTATGCGGTGTACTCCTTGTAACCTGAGGCTTAGGGACTGCTCCTTTTATAGGCAAATGTCTCCTTCTACTTCCTGTTACCCAGATGAGCTGTTTTCCTTCCTCTATTTCTCCTCCCTGATTATGTGACAATGCAATAATTATTAGTTTCATTACTGTCAGGATCCTGTCTTGTTCTCTAGGTAATGGATGATTAAGTAATTCATTTAACTCCAAATCCTTTTGATAAAAATGAGCTTTTTGTTTGTAAGGTGGGACTTGGGAGAAAACTGGAATCCACAAACCCTTGTTGACAACAAGTTCCAGTTGAATGAAAGGAATATTCTAGAGTAGTTCCAGGACAATAGTGGTGATCAACTAAATGAAAAGACACTCAGAAGATTTTAGGGAAATATTTTGTTATTTTTTTTTAATTGTTTTGGTATCAGGGATTGAACCCAATAGCGCTTAACAAGTAAGCTACATCCCTACCCTTTTTTATATTTTTATTTTGAGACAGGGTGCCACTATGATGCTTAAGGTCTCCCTAAATTGCTGAGGCTGGCCTTGAATTTGCAATCCTCCTGAACCACTGGGATTGTGTGCATGTGCCACTACACCCAGCTAGAGAGGTATTTTATAACACATTTATATCCCTAGGTGTTTCACTCACTGAATTTAAATTGTGAGGGATGTCTAACATGTCCCTCTTAGATCTAGTTCTAAACACAAACCTGCAATAATAATGAGAAAATAAAGGTTAGGCTGTTGAGAATAGGAGCAGCAGCCAAAACATAAAGGAAAGAATGAATGAACTGCAAGCATTCCGGAGCTCTGGAGCCAACCGCTGGAGGCAGCAGACATCTGGCGATGAAGTAGATGTTTTCCTAGGTCATTGGAAGGAGTCAGTACTTCTAAAAGAACCGTTATCCACAAACAACACCGCGGCACTGAGAACAGTGCCCTTACAGTGGACCTTCTCTGCCTCTAGGAAAATGATTTGCTCCATTAGTCTGAGGACTCAGGGGCCTGAAGTCCATTTAATTTAGTAATACAATATATTCGAAATGTGACCTACCAAGGAGGAACTTGTTAGAAATCCAAATGGTGAGGCCCCACCCTAGACCTCCTAAATCAGATCTTGGAGGGTGGAGCCCAGGAATCCATATTTCAACAAGCCCTCTGGGTAATTTTTATGCTCCTCAAGTCTAGAAGCCTTGGCTGGATCAGCATTTGACCAAATGCCTTTGGAGATAGGTAGATCATGGTGGATAATGGTGAAATACCAGTTCCTCCCTTTTAGAACGAAAACTAAATACAGCCTAAAGAGATTCAAACCAGAAAGTTCTCCACCTGCTCATTTGGCTGTGGGGCCCCTGCAGTTTTGCCTGGGTGATTTAGAGGGAAGCTTACTTGGTGGGCTGAGATGATCCTTTTGCTAAACTGAGACTGGACTTCATGTAGGAAGACCATTTCATTACCATGTTTTTGTTCTTCATAGCATTTGTCACAAAATGAGTATCTTACTTATTTTCCCAGAGGCTTTTTCCTGAATTCTCTCACCGCCCCCACCCCTGGTCTTAGGGGTTGAACTCAGGACCTTGCACAAGCTAGACATAGAGCTCTACTGTTGAGCTACATCTACAGTCCTTTTTTATTTTTAACTTTGAGACAGGGTCTCACTAACTCACTAGGCTGGGTTTCAACTTGCCACCTCCTGCTTCAGCCTCCTGAGTAGTCACCAGGACTGGCTTTCCTGTATTTATAGTGTTATATTATGGGAAATTCAAACATGTTGAAAAATAATCAATGGTGTCATGAGTTCCCATGTATTTATCAGCTGCAGCAATTAATGACTTCTAGTCACTCTCGCTTTCAAATGTAGAACTCTACCCATTCCTCCTATACTAGGTCATTTGGAAGCTAATATCAGTTCTAATATTTACAAATAAATTCAGGGGAAAAAGTATTTTTCTTATCATAACTACAATAGCTTTTCCATATCTAAATATAAAAAAATAATTATTTAATATTATCAAACTTTTAAAATATATGTTGTATTCATATGTCCAACAGCATTCAAAACTACAGTTATCAGCTGGGCATGGTGGCACATGCCTGTAATCCCAGCAACTAACGAGGCAGGAGAATCACAGGTTCAAGGCCTGCCTCAGCAAGTTGTTGAGAACCTCTCTCAAAAAAATAAAAGGAAGCCATGTGTAGTGGTGCTCATCTGTAATCTCAGTAGCTCAGGAGGCTGGCTGAGGCAGGAGGATTGCAAGTTCAAGGCCAGCCTCAGCAATTTGGCAAGGACCTAGGCAACAGGGCAAAGACCCTGTCTCAAAATAAAAAATAAAAAGGTTGGGGATTGGTACTGGGGATTGAACTCAGGCACCCCTGAGTTCAATCCCCAGTACCAATATAAACAAATAAAAGAGGTATTGAACTATTGTTCTCCCTGATGGTGATGGATGAGGAAGGAAGGGGATTCAGAATAAGAAAAGTAAACCCCATCTCATCTTGTCACTTGTTCCTTCTTGAGTTTATTTATTTATTTTCTATTTTATTTTATTTTATTTTTATTTTTTTTGGTAATTGGGATTAAACTCAGGGGCACTGGACCACCGAGCCTCATCCCCAGCCCTATTTTATATTTTATTTAGAGACAGGGTCTCACTGAGTTGCTTAGTGCCTTGCCTTTGCTGAAACTGGCTTTGAACTCACAACCTCCTATCTGAGCCACTGGGATTACAGGTGTGTTGTTCTTGTTGAACCCAGAGGCATTTTACCATTGAGTTACCTCCCTAGTTCTTTATTTTTATTTACTTATTTATTTTTTTCCTTTGAGACAGGGTCTTGCTAAATTGCTGGGAGTCTCACTAAGTTGCTAGAAGGCTGGTCTGGAACTTGCCATTCTCCTGCCTCAGCCTCCTGAGTTGCTGGAATTACAGGTATGTGCCATCATGCCCTACTTAATTTTTTTTAATTGGCTCTTTTTAATGACACATGACCCCCCCTCCATTGTTGATACTATAAAATATTAATTATGTACCAACTTAAGCTTGGTTTAATATTTAGAAAACTTAGGGTCTATGTATACCAGGCTGAGATAAGAAACAGTTTTGAAGTGGCTTTCTTCCTTTGATTTCTTTCTTTGATTACTTTCTATTACCACAAAGACCAAGGACTCAATGTCAAGTATATAGATTCCAATTATGCTTTGGAGATTGAGGAAATAACCCCTTGGTCTCCAAGATTTTGGACAGGATTCCAGTTATTACGTGCTTCTCTTTAAGCTCCCACTATAACAGTCAAGGATTATGATAATTTGGTTATCATTGTCAAGGCAGATCCTTAAAATTGGTTATCCTCCCCCCCCAATAATTTACAGTCACATGACTAAATGGCTATAGATCAGCTGGATGTGGTGAGGTACACCTGTAATCTCATCTAGTTGGGAGTCTGAGGAAAGACAATTGCAAGTTCCAGGTCAGCCTGGCCAATTTTAGCAAGACACTATCTCAAAATAAAATTTTAAAAAGGGCTGGGGGTATAGCTCAATGACAGAGCACTTGCCTAGCATGCATGAGACTCTGGGTCCAATCTCCAGTACTCAAAAGAAAGGAGAGGAAAAAAAAAAAAGGAGTAACTCCAGATCACTTAGGGGAAGTACTGGGGGAAATCATTATAAGGAATACCATGGCGGTACATAGTCCTTTCTCCCAGGGAGCTAGTCATATCATTACTCAGTGGGTCCCAGAACTGAAAAATCAGCTCAGGTTTGGAAGCTGAGCAAGAGATCATAACTTTTTATTGGTACAATTGCCCCCAGCTTCCTGCTTCTCCATCCTTGACTTGTTTTGATTGCCCATGTTAAGCAGCATCCTTGTTGGCTGCCCATCAAACCTTGCCCCTTGGGACACCATGCTCCATAAACCACCTTCATTGTCCCCCGCAGGTCAAGCCCCTTTGGCTGTCCTCCAATCTTTCTGGTAATTGCAAGCTCCTGGCTTCTAGTGATTAAGTACCATAATCTAGCTTTTATCACTTCAGGTCCATCATCCCTAAAATGACATTAAAGCCCAGCACTGTGACTGCTTCACCTGCCATCAGCCTTGTCTATTGAGGACCTTTTCAGCAATGCGGGTGCCCCATCTCCAGCACATTCCTGATGGTTTTTCTGAATGTCTGATCCCGTGAGCCCTCTTGAGAAACATCCACTGGTGGGTGTATAACCCCACGTGATGTATTCATCCTTGCAAGCCTATTTCTTCAGTTTGTTATTCCTTCCTCTACCCTCTGTCATGACAACTTGGATTAGTTCTACTTGGCTCAGTACCGGCCTTCACTTTTTCCAGGTCCTGAGCAATCATCCTGGCCATGAATTTATCCCATGGCATGTTATATCCTGTGCCAGGAGAGTATATCCCTAAGGTGATGAATTCTTGCTTATTGAATATTATGTTCCAGCTCCTTAGTTCAATTGCTCTCAAAATCTATGGGGAAGGTGGGGCATGGTGGCTCATGCCTGTAATCCCAGTGAGTCTGGAGACTGAGGCAGGAGGACTGCAGGTTTGAAGCCAGCCTTACCACTGAGCAATTTAGGGAGGCTGTAAGCAACCTAGTGAGACCTTGTCTCAAATAAGACAAAATAAGAAATAAAAAGGAGTGGGATGTGACTCTCTTGTGAAGAGCCTTTGAGTTCAATCTCTGGCACCAATAAAGAAAAGAAAAGAAATCTATGGAAGATTCTCTCCTAACTCCTGCCAATACTGCTAATATCTGCCATTCCTTTGGCGTATATTCTCTTTCCACTCTTGCCAGCTCAGAACTTTCTCAGATGGGCTTTGCTGAAATTTAATTGTAGGTGATAGGCCTAGTACTGGAAGAGGAATTGGAAGGAGCTTTGGAAAGCAGCATCTGTTGCTTTGAGGAGGAGGGGAGTGTACAGCATCTTCCAGCATGAGAATAATGCCAGTTCTTCCTAGGGAAATGCAGAACACTGCTGCAAGCTCTGGGACTTCATAGTGGTCTGCAGAGCCAACACTCGCAGGGACAACCATCCAAATGTCCTTGCCCTATATTTTAGGGTTTCAATTTTCCCCACCCAGATTGTTGACTTTAGTGTAGCAGATCTGCCTTTGATGAAAACATAGAAGTCCCTAGACATGCAACCCCAGCAACAACAAAAAGAAAAGGAAACAGAGGGTTTCCTTCCTGGCATGAAATTACCTCTTCCCCACCCACCAGTCTGAATCCTTGCTACAACTTCACAGGGCTTTCGAGTGATTCTATTTCACTGACCACTTTTAGAAAGAAGCCTCCATAACATGGCCTTTTTGACTACAGTCTTAGTAAATTTATGTCATGTGCCACACAGGCATCTGTAGTTGAAAAAAGCCTCCAATCAATACAGCTGAGCAAGAGAAGGAACCTAGTAAGTAACCTGGTGAGGAGCCTGTAAGCAACCTAGGAGGACCCTGTTGCAAAATAAAAAATCAAATTAAATTTAAAAAGCTGAGGATGTTGCTCTGTGGTTAAGCACCTTGGGTTCAATCCCTGGAAACAAACAAACAAAACAAAACGAAAAAAAATCCAGAACACTTGATTCTTTCCTTCACCAGTTTAAACAGCTATAACTCTTGGGTTTCTGTTTTGAAGTGAAAGTAACTCAGCAACCCCTCAAAATGGAATTTTCTTGGGCTGGGGCTGTGGCTCAGTGGTAAAGTACTTGCCTCCCACTGGGTTCAATCCTGGGCACCACATAGAATTAAATAAATAAAGATATTGTGTCCTTCTACAAGTAAAATTTTTTTTTAATGGAATTTTCTTTCTCCCTCTCTCTAGCTTTTTTTTTTTTTTTTTTTTTTTTTTTTTTTTGGTCCCAGGGATTGAACTCAGTGGCACTCCATCACTGAGTCACATCCCCAGCCCTATTTTGTATTTTATTTAGAGACAGGGTCTCACTGAGTTGCTTAGTTCCTTGCTTTTGCTGAGGCTGGCTTTGAACTCAATATCCTCCTGCCTCAGCCTCCAGAGCTGCTGGGATTACAGACATATGCTGCTTCCCCTCCCCTCCCCAGTGCTTAACCACAGAGTCAGAGTCATATCCCCAACCCGCCCCCCTTTTAAAAACTATGTCTGGTTGTAGATGGACCCAATACCTTTATGTTTTTATTTATTTATATGGTGCTGAGGTTTGAACCCAGTGCCTCACTTGTACTAGGCAAGCACTCTTCCACTAAGCTATGACTTCAGCCCTCTCCAGCCCTTTTTATTTTATTATTTTTATTTTGAAAATCAAGATCAAGCGAGCTTTTGCTTTTCTGCTCCATAGGAGCTTGCCTTAATTTTTTTTTTTGTGTGTGTGTGTGTATATATTTTTTTTTTTTTTTGAGACAGGTTCTTACTAAGTTGCTTAGGGCCTCCCTAAATTGCTGAGGCTGGCCAAAAACTTAAGATCTTCCTGTCTCAGCCTCCTGAGTTGCTGGGATTAGAGGCCACATGCCAGTGCACTGGGCTTTCAATAGACACTTTCATGCTTACATTTTTCAAATGTCTGAATCATTGCACTTTCAAGGGCTTTCTTTTCTACCAGGACATTTTCCAAGTCATTCCCAGTGAAGTCTTCAGCAGCTGGACCACCATCATTTGCCAGGTATCCATGTCCCACACAGTATTCAGAATGGTGTCCTCCCATGTGCAGTGGCAGGCAAGTAAGAGAGTTCAAAGTCCCATCTGATAACCTTTTCCTGTGACCATTTTTGGAACAACATGGATTTGTTTGAGTCCTCCAAGAAGCAGACGCCAAGATGTCAGATTTATTGTAGAAAACAGTGAAGAAAAATTAGAGGCCAGGGGAAGCTGGGAGACCCTGAGTCGGGGAGACCATGAGACCCTGTAAAAGAGGGAAGGAAGTTTGAAAAGGAGGCATTCCAAGTGTCAGTGCAGTTCTGACAGGGTCAGCAGGGCTGATGAGGAGTCCTGGAGTCTAAACTGTAAAAATGACCCAGGCACAGAATCCCTGCAGCTCTTGCTGGTTGGGAGTAGCTGGTAAGAGTTATAGCCTGAGCATGAACTCGCAGGGGTGATTTTAAAGTTGGGACCACATTGGAGCTAGCGATATAGCTCTCGGTGTGTGAAGCCCTGGGTTCAAACCCCAGCACTGCATGATCTATAAATAAAATTTAAAAATAAAGTTGAGATCAGTTACTTTTCCTGTAGTAGATCACAAAAAGACACAATGTTCTTTACTTACATGCTTTGAAGTAAATAAAGAGGAATGGGATACTCAGGTGGTGGCACTCCTCTTCTGAATACATTAACACGTTACACTTCCCTGTAAAATTATAATTCCTCCCAGTGACGGGAAAAGAACAGGTTCAAAACAAAAGACCAAAAGATTGTACATCTAACTGCATAAGACACAGTAAATCTTCATACTATTAGAGGAAGCCAGGTACGGTAGCACATGCCGGTAATTCCAGTGACTCTGGAGGTTGAGGCAGGAACATTGTAAGCTTGAATTCAGCCAGGACAGCTGTTTTTTGGAGTTTTTTAAAAAATATTTTTTAGTTATAGATGGACACAATACTTTTATTTTATGTGGTGCTGAGGATCAAACCCAGTGCCTCACACGTGCAAGGCAAGCACTCTGCCACTGAGCCATAACCCCCAGCCCTCAGCCAGGACAACTTAAAACAAGAAATTCAAAGTCCTAGGGATGTAGCTTGGTAGTTGAGAACCCTTGGGGTACAATCCCCAGTACCAAACCAAATCGAACCAAACCAAACAAACAAAAAAGGATACTATTAGAGGAAGACAAACAAAAATATCAAATTATGGATTATGTTAAAGGAGATTAATGTCATAGAAAAATAGAAAGCTATAGGCAGTATATAAAGGGGCTAAATGGTACATGTAGGGGTGGAGAAATAGCTTGTGATTTCAAAAGAGGTTCAGAGTTTGCCTCTTTGATAAAGTGACATTGAGAGACTTAGATAGTTTACCTCGGGAACCTTGGGAGAATGATAATTCCAACCAAAGATAAGACCCTAAGGTGAGATAATATTTGGGTGTTTAAGAAACAGGAAGGGCAGGGTGGTTGGAGGTGAGGCAAGAGATAAGGAGGACAAAACATAGATAAGGTATGGGAGGTCATTACAAGGACAGGTTTTTTCTGAATGAAATGTGATCTTTGGGAGGGTTTAATGAGAAGAATGTGGTGAGCTGATTTGTATTTCTAAAGATCTTTTCATATATACAAATGAGTATTTTCCCAAGGTTGAACCCAGGAGTGCTCCACCACTGAGTTATATCCCCGTCCCCACCCCCCTTTTTGGTACCGGAAAACAGAGTTGCTTAGTGCCTTGCTGAGGCTGGCTTTGAACTCGCCATCTTCCAGTCTCAGCCTCCCAAACCGTTGGGATTACAGGTGTGGGCTACCACGCCCAGCCCCAACCCTTTTTGTTCTGAGGCTGGCCTGAAACTTCTGAGACTTCTGCCTCAGCCTCCAGAGTCCCTGGGACTACACGCTGGTGTCCTAGTGTCTGTCTCTTTTCCCAAGTTTCGGTTACTTTTCTAACTTAAAAGTTGGTGTACCTGCTCGGCGAGGTGGTACACACCTGTAATGGAAGCGGCTTGCGAGGCTGAAACAGGAGGATGGTGAGTTCAAAGCCAGCCTCCGCAAGGCACTAAGCAACTCAGTGAGACCCTGTCTCTAAAATAGAATACAAAATAGGACTGGGGATGTGACTCAGTGGTTGAGTGCCTGTGAGTTCAATTCACGTTACCAAAAAAAAAAAAAGTTGGTGTACCTGTATATATTCTATATCTCATTAATTATTAATGTTTTTTGCAAAATTCTCTCTGCATATTATATTCCTATATTCTGCATAACCACACTAGTTATCACAACAAAGAAATTTAGTCTCTACCCTGAGTTTGCAGGGAAGAAAAGTTGGAAAAAGAACAAAATTAAAAAAAAATTGCTATAGTATCATGCAATATTTATTCTGTATTCAGTGAAGGGAGAGATATACAAACTGTATTAATGGTGGAATACAATTATTAATTTACTTTATATGGAGAGAAATTTGTTTATTTAAAAGTGTTGGAAACAGAAAACAGGGAGCCCAAGTGTATTAAGCTCACTCTATTATACTGAAACAACAGATATAATCAGGACAATTACTTCTTCATGATTAGATTTCCATAAATCCTATCAGCAAATATATTAGTAATACTGTGTGCTGTCCATTGTATGATACCAGATGATACATTTCAATTTTTACCATTTCTGGTGGTGCTAAATTTGCCTAAGATGGACATAAAAAATTTCAATGATGTCTGTAAGCCCCATCTTTGCTAAAATGTAGAAACTTGGTGCATTTTTAGGAAATATAACTTCAACTTTTTTAGTGGATTGGGTTTTAAAAATCTCCCCATCTGCTTTTGCCTCCCTGGCTCTCCTCATCAACTGGAGATGCTTGGAGATGTGCTGACATCTGCTATGATTGTCAGGGAGTTCACCAGATTTCTTTCTGTAGACCCATCTCCCTCTGCCAGTCAACTCAAGCTTGGCAGGCCCTTTGGACTTCAGCACCTACTCTTGGAATCTTCCGTGTCCCTTTGGAGCCAAGAGAAATTTGGAAGGCCGGTTCTTGATTTCTCACATCACCATTCCTGTTGTACTTCACACCTGGTTCACATCACATACTATGGGCACAGACCTATCTGCAAGGCTGGGAACTGGAGTGCAAATCTCTTCCCTTAGCTACCTCTAAACAGCAAGAGGATGGTAGGTCCTCCCTCTGCTGCAGAATTCATCTGAGGCACATGGAGTGTGCAGCTCCAGGTGTTGGTCTCCCTTTCTTTCAAAGCTTTAGGGGAAGAGAGTGGGAGTTGGAGGAGCACAAGCTCGCTCCTCAAAAAATCCACCATCCCAAGGAAAGACCTCCGTCATTTTAACATTTGTAAGGAATGATTCTTTTTTTTAAATGCAAACTTCCATTTATTTATTTTTTTAAGAGAGAGAGATTTTTTTAAATATTTATTTATTTATTTTTAGTTTTCGGCGGGCACAACATCTTTGTATGTGGTGCTGAGACCGAACCCGGGTCGAACGCATGCCAGGCAAGCGTGCTACCACTTGTGCCACATCCCCAGCCCAGGAATGATTCTTTAGGCCCAGCACCAAAGACACCCAGTGGCTAGTGTTTACTCCTACCATGTTGCATAACCTATGAAGTAAGTCCATGAAAGCTGGAACCAGAGGTTATCCTGGCTTGATCAGTTTTGTCCTGGCTCTGCCAGCTGTTGAAGGGTTCTTCTACCCCTTGGCTTCAGTCTGTTCCAGGCATTAGCTCATTCCTCAAAAGGGAGTATGAAAGAATGGAAGAGGAGGCACACCCACAATCCCCGTGAATCAGAAGGTTGAGGGAGGATGGCAAGTTCAAGGCCAGCCTCAGCAATTTAGGGAGACTGTCTCAAAACAAAAAATAAAAATGTATAAGGGTGTAGCTCAGTGGAAATGCATCCCTGGGTTCTATCCCTAATACTCCCCCCCCCAAAAAAAAAATTAAAAAAAACTAACCCAGGGTTCAATCCTTAGTGCCTCCCCCAAACAAAAACCAACCCTATAAAACAAAAACAATAAAATTTAGAAACCAGATTTAGTACATCATTTAAAAACAATAGAAAGCAGATGCATATACCATGCTAACATGAACAATGTGCCTCAACTCGGGGAGGAGTCAGTGGGAGAGTGTGGCCCAGGCTCCAGGCTGGGTGGGCTGCACCTGCAGCTTCAGAGCTGGACCCTTTGTGTTGCTAATGGGACAGCTGACAGCCCAGGACTCAGACACAGGGCACGCATTCTGGTGTTCACCGCAGGGGCTGGGTGTCAGCAGCCATCACAATGAACTAGGGGACCCCGTTGAAAGTTTTTTCTTTCTTTGTTTTTTGGTACTGAGGATTGAACCCAGGGCTGCTCTATCATTGAACTACATCTCCAGCCCTTTTCGTTTCTGATTTTGATATAGCGTCTCACTAAATTGCCAAGGCTGGCCTCAAACTTGGGATCCTCCTGCCTCCGCTTCCCAAGTAGCTAGGATGACAAGTGTGTACTTGCTGCCCAGCCTGTTGAAGGTTTTGGTGGTCTCACTGGCTCCTCTTTGAGGCTCCTTGTGGTTAAAGGAATGTGAAACAAGCTCCAATAGTTGGTTCTTTTTTTCATTTTGTTTTGGTTTTTGTTTGGTACTGGGATTGAACCCACGGGCTTCTTGAGACATCCCCAGTCCTTTTCATTGTATTACTAAATTGCCCAAGCTGCCTGGAACTCGTGATCCTTCGGCCTCAGTTTCCTAAATTGCTGGGATTATAGGCATATGCCACTGCCATCTGACATGTTCCAGTGATTTCTTGGTAAGGTGGCCATCTGAGGACATACATAGGCTTTTGGATTTCCATCAGTCTCAGTCATAGCTTGCCACATCACAAGAACAGCAGGTGACATCAGAAGGGGAAGAGAAAACCATAGACAGTTCTTTTATCTTGGTATTCTATACCCACCGGAGACTATTAATTAAAGTCTTGTTCCTATAAAACAAATGAAATGTTTGGTTTTAGTAACAGGGAAAACAAAAATTATCAAGTTTTATCCTTTAAAATAGAAACCCACCATTGAAATGCCAGTGAAATTATCCTTAGGACTGTGGCTGTAACTCGGTGCTAGAGCTCTTGCCTAGATTGTGTGAGGTTCTGGGTTCAATCCCATCACCACAAAAAGACAGAGCAAAGAGTCAAAAACAAACAAACAAGGATGTGATGGAGCACCCCTGCAATCCAGTGAGCATCACAAGCTCAAAGCCAGCCTCAGCATCTTGGCAGCATCCTTTCTCAAAATAAAAGATAAGAAAAATTATGGGATGTGGTGGTGCATGCCTGTAATCCCAGAAGCTGGTAAGGCTGAGGCAGGAAGATTACAAGTTCAAGGCCAGCCTCAGCAAATTTAGTGAGGTCTTAACCAACTTAGTAAGAAAAGGTGAAAAGGGCCCAGGATGTAGTTTAGTGGTTATACTCTCCTGGGTTTAATTTGGTCTCCAGTACCAAAAAAGAAGAAGAAAAAAAAAGCCAAACAAACAAATGGTTTAGTTGCCCTTTGCTGGATAAACTGAGGCTTAGAAAAGTTAAGTGGCAAGTATAAAAATTATTGAAATGATTATTGTTACAGATGACTGCAATCCAAGACTTCTCATCTGCTCATCTTTGGAACAATCCTGCTGCTGCTTCAAAATAGTTTTCCTCTCAACTACTGAGATTTGTCAAATTTGGTGGCTGTTTTTGTTTGTTGGCTTGTTTGTTTACAGTGGTGAGGATTGAACCCAAGGCCTTGCACACTCTAGACAAGCACCCTACCACTGAGTAACATACCCTTATCTTCTTATCTACTTATCTAGAAGCCATGTTACTTGGTATACTTTATATAAAGATCAGCAAATTTATCAAGCCCTTTTTCCCCAGGTCTATTCCTCTTTGGTCAAATCATTTTGTTTGATACACTGATTTCAATTTGGTTTAGAACTTAAGCTACCGAGAAAAACCCTTGGTGGTCTTCCTGCTGTTTTCTTAATGATTGTGCTTCCAAAGTTGATTGTGAAGAGAGTCTGTTGATCACATAATATAACAAAAGACACCTTTCTTTTTTTTTTTTTTCTTTTTTAGTATTTATTTATTTATTTTAGTTTTTCGGCGGACACAACATCTTTGTTGGTATGTGGTGTTGAGGTATGCACGCTACTGCTTGAGCCACATTCCCAGCCCCAAAAGACACCTTTCAAAAGAATGCCAGGATGCCAGGTTAGCTGCTGGGTAAACTCTGAACCTCCAATATTAGATACCAAACTAATGATATTACTTAAAATGTATAATGCTCTATTTGAGTTAAGACTTTACCCAAACTAATCCTACTCACTGAAGTAATTTCTACAATAGCTTCAGATAGGCATTAATTGAGACAATTGTGGACTTTCTTGCACCTATTTCACCACATTGTAGTCATACTGAACTACTTGCAATTTGTAATTTGTCTAAGTTCTTTCGTAGCCTTGGGACTACTCTCCATGCTGAAAAGATGAATTTATCCCTCCTTTCTATTTTGTCAATTCTTCCCTTAAGAAATCTTTTCTTGCTGGGTATGGTGGCACATGCCTAGGCTCCTGGGGACTCAGGAGATTAAAGCAGGAGGATAGCAAGTTCATGGCCATCCGGGGCAGCTTAGCAAGACTCTCAGCAACTTAGTGAGAACTTGTCTCTCAAAAAAGTAAAAAGCGGGGCTGGGGATGTGGCTCAAGAGGTAGCGCGCTCGCCTGGCATGCGTGCGGCCGGGCGAGTTCGATCCTCAGCACCACATACCAACAAAGATGTTGTGTCCGCCAAGAACTAAAAATAAATATTTAAAAAAAAATTCTCTCTCTCTCTCTTAAAAAAAAAAGTAAAAAGGGCTGGTGATGTGGCTCAGTTGTAAAGTGCCCTGGGTTCATTCCCAGTACCAGGAAAAAAAAAAAAAAAAGGAGAGAAAGAGAGAGAGAGAAAGAGATGCAGATGCAGTGGCACATGCCTATAATCCAGCTACTTAGGAAGCTAAAGGCAGGATCATAAGTTTCAGGACTGCCCTAACAACTTAGTGAAACCCTAATTCAGAGTAAAGAGTAAAAGGGCTAGAGTATTGCTCAAAGATAGAGCACCCCTGGGTTTAATTCCCAGTACTGTTGAAACAGTTCATTCTTTAGGACTAGGATATAACTCAGTGATAGAGAGATGTCTAGCATGTGAGGTCTTGATTTGGATCTTCAGTACTGCAATAAATAAATAAATAATAAATGAAATATCTTTTTTGACAACGGTCATCGCATGGCACTCCAGTTATTTATATGCCAGTACATCCCCATTAGACTGGAAGCTAATTAGAGGAAGATGATTTTTGTCTAGTCATTATTTCTCTGTAGTCCATATACTTTGAATATAGTAATTCATTACGCAATGAATTGTGCTGCAGATTCTGTGTTTCCAAATAGAAGCATTAAGCTTTGAAACATAAATGTTCTTTTTCTTGGGGATAAAGTTACCTAGGTACTAATATTCTCAAAACTCCTTACTGATAACTTGTGCTTGAAATAAACAGCTACGAAGATAAATGAGTATCCTTCCTCTTCCTCAACCCCAAACCTGGTGCCCACTTTGAGTTTATAGAAATGGACCCGGTGGTTACCTCTTAACACACTTGGGGCACAGCAGGTTGTCCTCCAGGTGTGGGGGTGGAAAACTGCAAGAGGGGAGTAAGAACAGTGCGCTCACTTTCCCTTTTTTCTTTTCAGGTACCCAGGCTTGTCCAGCGTGAAACTGCAGCTGAACCCAACCACTTTTGTCTGCAGGGAGACATCTGCCATGGACCACACACCACCTGACACCTGAGGAAGAAATGAGATTTTCTATGAGTATACCAGGACCACATGCTCATGTTCAGACTGACCATAGCCTGTCACTCTTAATTCAACTATCGTATTCAAATGCTAGCCCCAAGAAATGAACTCTGGAATCCTAACTTCACCTCTATTCTACCCTGTTGCACTTTAGGAAAGTATGAAAAGACAGTGCAGGTTCAAAATTAAAGGCCTGGCTAAGTGTGGTGGCACACACCTGTAACCTGAACTACCTAGGAGGCTGAAGCAGGAGAATCACAAATTTGAGGCTAGTTTGTATAACTTACTGGGACTCTCTCACCCTGTCTCAAAATAAAAAAAAAAAAATTAAAAAAAATTAAAGAATGGTCAGTGTAGGGCACTTCTGTACTCAATCCTCAGCACTGAGAAAAAACAAAACACAAAGCAAAGAAAACAAAATACTTCAAGACTACCATGAAATAGCTTCAGGGGTCTCAACTTTCACTGCATTTCTTATAATACTTAGAAGATAAATTTTATATTATTGATTTATTTTATGACAAGAAAACTGGGGACTGTTATGTCACTCAACAGATGCCAGGAGATCCAGAGCTCAAATCCATGTAGTTGAATTCTATTTTTAATTAATTAATTAATTTTTGTTAGTGTATTCCTGGGGATTGAACCCAGGTCCTTTTATATGGTAGGCAAGTACTCTACTACCAAATACATTCTCAGTCCTTTTTCTTTTCTTTATTTATTTATTCATTTACTTATTTATTTTTTTTAACTTTTTTTTTTTTCATTTACTTATTTATCTATTTATTTATTACTGAGGATTGAACTCAGGGGTGCTTTACCACTGAGCTACATGCCCAGCCTTTTTTATTTATTAATTTTTAAAAATCATTTTTCTTGGGGAGAAGGTACCAGGGATTGAACTCAGGGCTACTCAATCATTGAGCCACACCCCCAGCCCTATTTTGTATTTTATTTAGAAACAGGGTCTCCCCGAGTTGCTTAGAGCCTAGCTTTTGCTGAGGCTGGCTTTGAACTCTTGATCCTTCTGTCTCAGCCTCCTGAGCTGCTGGTATTACAGGTGTGTGTCACCGTGCCCAGCTTAAAAAAATCACTTTTTTGAGACACGACTTACTTAATTGCCCAGGCTGCCCTTCAACTTGCAATCCCCCAGCCTTAGGCTCCCGAGTAGCTGGGATT
The DNA here is from genome assembly GCF_045843805.1 of Urocitellus parryii. NCBI lineage: Eukaryota > Metazoa > Chordata > Mammalia > Rodentia > Sciuridae > Urocitellus > Urocitellus parryii. The sequence goes on from NC_135532.1 coordinate 158,502,543, forward strand.
GTAGGTGTGTGCCACTTTACCTGGCTTATTTTTTATTTAATTGATTGCTCAACACTGGAGGTTGAACCCTGGGGTGCTCTACTGCTGAGTTATATCCCCAACTCTTTTTGTATTTTTCTTTGTGACAGGGTCTCACTAAGCTACTCAGGCTGGCTTTGGACTTGCAATCCTCCAGCCTCAGGCTTCTGAGTGGCTAGATGACTGGCGTGTGCCACTGTGCCCAGCCAAACAGTTGATGTTAGACATTGCTGTTACTGGCTCCAGGAATTACTAGCCCTTGAGGTGATTTAGATATACTTTACTAATTAAGCCTATCTCCTCACTGAGTCAGAATAAGCTCTCCATATTGGGCTTACCGTGCGTCTCTGGTGGGGACTGCACAGTCTCCGCCTGCATGGCGCTGGCTGCATCTGTATCCCAGGAGCCCAACACCTCCTCCGGGGCAGATGCCATCACCACACTTGTACTAACTTCTTCATAGAGAGCAGGGGGCTCCTCAAGGACAGGCAACTCCTCTAGTGAAGGGACCACTTCAAGGGGAGCAGTACCCACAGAACATGTTCTTTTCTTAGAACTTCCCAGGGGCTTTTTCCTTTTGTCTGCCTTCAAATTACTTCGAATTGACATCCGGGTCTCGTTTGCTGTGATAGGAATATTCTGCAAATAGAGCTAAATGTTAGAAATAACAAAAACAATAACAGTAAAGATGAAACTGCAGTGATGCATGCCTGTAATCCCAGCTACTCAGGAGGCTGAGGCAGGAGGATGGCAAGTTTGAGGCCAGCCTCAGCAATTTAGCAAGTCCGTGTCTCAAAACAAAAATAAAAGTAGAATGTAGAACAGTGGTAAAGCATTCCTGAGAAATTCAATACCCAGTACCAAAACAAGCCAACAATAAACAAACCAAAATAGTTTGTGAGGCAATGCACTTGCTAATTAGCTCAATTTAGACATTCTGCAATATATACCCAATGAACAATGTTTTACCCCATAAACATTTACTATTAATATTCACAAATTAAAACAAAAGAGACTAGAGCTGTAGCTCAATCGTAGAGATTAGAATGACCTTTGGTTCAATCTCCAGCAGCAAAAAATAAATAAAAAATAAAATATAATTTTTCATTAATTTTTACCATGTTGATGTTAAGTGGAGACAGGAAGACACTGTTCTTTCTTAGAACCAGGGATAAGCAAGAAAGAGGGGCTGAGATTGCTCCTCAACTCACCCCTACACCTGGTATTGAGGACTGAACTCAGGGGTGCTCTACCTCTGAGCCATACTTCAGCTCTTCTTCTTCTTTTTTTTTTTTTTTTTTGGTGTGGGAGGGATACCGGGGATTGAACTCAGGGGCACTCAACCACTGAGCCATATCTCCAGCCCTATTTTTAATTTTATTTAGAGATAAAGTCTCACTGAATTGCTTAGTGCCTCATTTTTGCTGAGATTGGCTTTGAACTAGTGATTTTCTTGCCTCAGTCTCCCTGAGCTGCTGGGATTATAGGTAAGCGCCACTACTCCTGGCCTACCCCAGCTCTTTTTATTTTAAGACAGGGAGGGCCTCACTAATTTGTATAGGCTGGCCTCAAATTTGCAAATCTCTTCCTTCAGCCTTCCAAGTCACTGAGATTATAGGCGAGAGCTACCATAACTGGTCTCTAAAATCTTAACACTGAAGTAGGTTATCAGGGTAAGAACTATTAATTTTCCTTAAAAGAAAACGTTACTCACCTTTTGCTGTGGGTAAGCCTTGTCACGGAGCCTCTTATATGTGTCTAATTTCTAAGACAAGAGAAAAAGAGTTACTAATGAAATCAAGGTTCCTATTTCTTCTCCCATCAGGGTGTCTCCCACCCAGAGCCCTCACCTGGCCTTTGGAGCTCAAATGTAACTGTTGGCACCAGGCCCGCAAAACATCTCGGTGAACAAGGTTGATTGGTGGCAGTTCCAAGGGTAGGGGAGGAACTGATATCTTTTTGGGACATTTTTGGCTGTTAGTATCTTCTGATTTCTTCTTTGGACAGGACGCTGAAGGAAAATGGAAGTTCCCATTCAAAAAATATAATCACTTTTAGTTCTCATAGTCCAATCCCCCATCATACAGTCAAAGGGCTTGCTAATGGCTCCATAGCTTCCAAGGGGCGAACCTCAAACCTAGGACCTAATAGTTCTACTGAAACTCCCCACTACTCATGACTCATATGTACCTGTTCCTTTTGAGCCCGTCCTATAGAATCCAGGTGGCTGCACTTCCATCCTGGGAGATCCACTGAAATATTCCAGTTAGGATCATAAACACTCAGTGAATACTTAGTGACATTATTTATTTAATTTCTTTGTACTAGGGATTGAACCCAGGGTCACTTAACTGCTGAGCCACATCACCAGCCTTTTTTTTTTCTTTTTCTTTCTTTCTCTCTTTTTTTTTTTTTTTTTAACTTTGAGACAGAATCTCACTAAGTTGCTTAGGGCCTTGCTGATTTGCTGAGCCTGGCCTTGAACCTGTAATCCTCTTCCCCTCAGCCTCCCCAGCTGCTGGGATGATGGGTGTGCACCACCACATAAGGCTCAGTGATATCTTGTCTTCCACCATAGAACAAAATAAACACCTAGCAATACAACACAAACCACCACTAACCCCCATAATTCTGCCTCCCCACCGCCCCCACCAGTCAGGGCAGCCCTCGGATCTTACTGTGCATATTGACTCCTTAGCTCTACGGTTTCTGTTCATTCTGCTGCTATGGTACCTCACTCACAATCACCATTCGATAAATGTTCTCAGAACACACCTCCAGGACAGACACAAACTGGAAGGGCACTAATGGTCACTAGGGTTTACTGAGCATATATTACTGTCAGGCACAGCGTAGGTGTCTTACCTAATTATTCTAATGTCAATGATAACCAACTCTACATTCCACCCCTAATCAAGCTTAGGCATTGTCCTCACTTATTTTTACAATGCCTTTAGAACAATTCTTCAGGCTTCTTGGACCTGAGGAAGTGGGATTAGAGGATTTGTAGATCTTTTACCTTGGTCATCTTGCACTTTTTTTTTTCGTTTTGTCCCCTGTGTTGAAGTGCTTTGTTGACTAGGAGCTCCTCTTTCTTCTTGCCTCGACTTCTCTGTGTAGCTCTTCTGGGGTAGAGACTGGTCAGTAGTTCCTCTGATGTGTGACCCCACACACACCTACCTGCTCTATGATTAAACCCAGGGGAGCTCTACCACTGAGCTACATCCTCAGCCCTTTTATATTTTTGAGACAGAGTCTTACTAAGTTGCCTAGGTTGTCCTTGAACATGTGACCTTCCTGCTTCAGCCTCCCAAGTAACTTGTATTGCAGGTGCGTGCCATCCCTCCAACCCCGCCAAAAAAAAGACAAGAAAAAAGCCCAAGGAAAGTACAAGATAGAGTTATAGATATAAACAAAGAAGTAGGGCTGGGGTTGTGGCTCAGTGGTACAGCACTTGCCTAGCATGTGTGAAGCATTGGGTTTGATTCTCAGCATCGCATATAAATAAATAAAGGTCCATTGACAACTAAAAAATATTGAAAAAAAAAAAAAAACCAACCAACTAAAACAAAACAACAACAACAAAACAACCAAGCAAATAAACAAAGAGCAAAGAAGTAGAAGAAAAACAGTTTATCTTGGGAGAAGAAGTCCTTGTGTCCTGTACTATATCCATCATCTCTCACCCCAAAAATATCTGCTCTCTCATTCCTTCATTCTTGACTCCAAGTAATTTATTTTCGCATATATAACCAGAGGGCTGCTAGCAAAAAATGTCATTTCCCTTAGGTGGGTGACCGCTTTTTGCATGAAGAACACGACCTGCCAGCTTCTTCTCTCCCATCTCAGCCTGGTCCCAAGTTGCTGCTCTCCATTCTTCAACCTCCAGTCCCGCAATTCTTTTCTTTGCCTAAGCGATTACTGAGGCCTGTCATGAAACTTCAGCCCAGACCCTAGCAGGCTTCTGTTGACATTCTTACTCTTCTTTCAGAAGCTCACTTTAAGTGTCATTTCACCTGGGAACCCTTTCTAGTCCTTTCAATCAGATCTGCCACATATTGCCTCATGCCCACAATTTGTCAATTGGAATTTCATATGTACTCCTGTGATCTGATCAATGCCTGTGGCTGCATTTGATTGTAAGCTCCACAAGGGTGTAATTTCTTTCCCTTTTATTGTAGGCACTCAATAAATCTTGATTGAGTTAAAAAGAACAAAGGGCAATGGGAGTAAGTTGTTGAATACAGAGATGCTAAAGTATGCGGCCTTTATCTTTTGCGACTGTAGGGCATTGAGCATGCTAGGTAAGAACTCCACCACCAAGTGACATCCCCAGTCCCTTTTAGAATTTTATTTTTGAGACAGGCTCTAGCTAAGTCTCCCAGCAGGAGCTGGTCTCCAACCTGTGAGCCTCCGGTTTCAATCCCCCACCCCCGTAGCTGGGGTTACAGGTGTGATTCCCTGTGCCTGGCTGAGCTTCTATTTTATATAGGTATAGGTTTGACGTGTCCTTATTTTCATTCATTTAATCTACAGAATAACCTCACAACCATTTACTTTTTAAATGTAGAAGCTGAAGTCAAGGTGAGGAAGGACACACTGGGTAAGGGCACATTATTATAATTAAACCCCAGGTAAGGGTGCTCCAAAATCTTTCCAATTTCCTCCAGGGTGGGAGAAAGGGAGAAATTAACATTTGTTTGGCACTACTACTCCATAGTACTTTCACATTCATGTTCAAAAATCAACATTTGCAAAACCCTTTCACAAAGTACTTGCTTTGGGGCCTCACAAAAATCTTAAAATTTAGAATGTTAAAAATAGTCTGCTTCTAGGAAAGAGGGCTCAAGCATGCTCATTCCTGGGTCTGGCTTCTGGTCATTCCTCAGGTCTCTCGACCCTGAGCAAAGGGGACCCAGCTCCTATGGCTTAGGACCAGCATCTGTCAGATGGAATTAAAGGGTTTCACCCCCCCCCCACCCCCGCCGCCTCAGCTCTATGACCTCTTCCTAAAAGCTTCCCCCTCTCTGCCCCTTTTCTCCTGTGACCCTTTCCCTCCAGGCCCAGTAGTAACTCTCCTGACAAGACAAAGCCTCTTCACAATCACAGCAGGGAGATCACTTCCTAGCTGTTCTTTCACTCAAATATACTGGCCTGAGACTGTGTCTAAGAGCTCTTTTTTTTTTTTCCCAACAAAGAAAGAGGAAAAAATTTTGAATCCTTTCCTTTATCCCCCAAAGAAAGATCAAGTGTGCTCAGAAGGAGAAACATGATACTAGAAGAAGAGAAAACAAACTTACAAAGTTGTATTTACCTCCTTGTCTCCTGAATTCTCCATACTTGGGGAAAAGAAAGTTGAAATTGATAGAAAATTCTCCTTCCCAAATGGCCCCTGACCCCAGAGCACTCTGAAATGTCTCCTCCTACTTCCTGTCATCCAAAGTCACTCTTCCTTGTCCCCTCCCCTTCTGCTCCCTCCCTCACAATTTTTTTTTTTTTTTTTTTTTGGTAGTGGAGATTGAACCCAGAGGCACTTTACCACTGAGCCACAACCTCAGTCCCCCACCCCACCCCACCTTTTTTTTTTTTTTTAATTTTGGGACTAAGCCTTGCTAAATTGCTTAGGGCTTTACTAAATTGCTGAGGATGGCCTTGAACTTGTGATTCTCCTGTTTCATCCTCCAGAACTGCTGGGATTTCACACGTGGGCCACTGCACTCAGTTCCCCCACAATTTCTGAATGCTAAAATTGCCTTGCTAATTTATGAGGCCACAGTTGTGTGGCTGAGTTATTAATTCGTTTCCTGATCCTTTTCTGTGAATTCTTAATTTTTATCCAAATTGTGGTTCAGGAGTCTTTGGGAAGTCAGAAGATCATGGGATGATTTCTGAAAAAAAGAAAAGCAAACAGAGACTTCTGAGCTGGATGTTAGGGGATTCATGGTGGAACACATGGAAACAATTGAATCCAGGGACCAGAACTTGAAGAAACTATATATTTTCTATTTCTTATGCAAGTCCCCCAAACAATGAAAACTCCAGCTTTCTATCACCACTACTTACAATATGCCAAGTACTAAAAATTATTTTTAAAGTCTATAATACCAGCGGCTCGGGAGGCTGGACTAAAGGATTGCAAGTTCAAGACAGCCTCAGCAACTTAAAGAGGCCCTAAGCAATTTAGCAAGACCCTGTCTAAAAAGATAAAAAGAGTTGGAGATGTTGCTCAGTGGTTAAGCACCCCTGGGTTTAATTCCTAGTACCAATAAATAATGATAATAAATATCATACACATGTAAGTATGTATCTATATCTATCTATCTATATGTGTGTGTGTATATATATATATATATATATATATATATATATATATATATATATATTCCCCCCCCCATTGCATTGAAGTGCAAATTGTGGACTGGGCAGGCCCACAGACACCAAGGAGGAAAGCAGGTGGTGTGTTTAGAACTGGGGATTGAACCAGGGTCACACTACCACTGAGGTACACACCTGGCCCTTTTTTTTTATTTGACACAGGGTCTCACTAAATTATTAAAGCTTGCTGGGCACAGTGGCACATGTCTGTAATCCCAGAGGCTTGGAGACTGAGGCAGGAGGTATGCAAATTCAAAGCCATTCCCAGCAATTTAGCGAGGTCCTAAGCAATTTAGCAAGATCCTGTTTCTAAATAAAATATCAAAAAGAGCTGGCAGTGCGGTTCAGTGGTTAAGTGCCACTAGATTCAATCTCCCCTCCCGCATTTATTTTATTTACAAAAAAATAGCTGAGGTTGGCCTTGAATTTACAATTCTCCTGACTCAAGTCTCCTGAGTTGCTGGTTTTACAGGTCTGCACTACAGAGCCAGACTGCAACTAAGGCATTTTCATGTGTAAAAATTTGTACAAATATTTATTAGTCGAAAAATAAACTGGGGCTGGGGTTGTAGCTCAGTGGCTGAGCACTTGCCTAGCACATATGAGGCACTGGATTTGATCCTCAGCACCACATAAAAATTAATAAATAAAATAAAGTTATTATGTCCATCTATAACTAAAAAAGAATTTTAAAAATCTTTAAAAAAAGACAAACTGGTAGAGTGCTGCAGTGCATATCTGTGATCCCAGCAACCCAAGAGGCTGAGGCAAGATGATCATTAGTTCCAGGTGCACCCCAGCAATCTTGGGAAGACTCAGCAATTTAGCAAGATCCTGTCTCAAAATTAAAAAAAAAAAAAAAAAAGAAAGAAAAAGAAAAAAAGGTTGGAGATGGAGCTCAGTGTTAAAGGGTGGCCCTGGGTTCAATTCCTAATACCAAAAAAAGAAACAAAGAAAAACTGTTTACTACTTTGTTATGGTATCCTTCTAACACCTAAGTTCTGTCTATCTAAGTTCAAAAAAAATCTTCATAGTTGAATCTCCTCACAAGTTGAATAAATATGTACAGAGAGCTGTTTTATGTTTGGCATGAAAGACAGAACAGGACAAAATCCAATAAAGACATTGGCCTCATGGGTTTAACTCTGGTAGGGAGGACAGATGGCCAATACTGTCAATGGCTAATAGCATTAGCACATGCTTTTTCATGTGCTTTAAAAATATACATATCTACAGATTTACATGTATGTAATCAAAACAAATGCAAGGCTGGGTAGAGTGTTGCATGCCTATGATCCCAGCTACTCAAAAAGCTGAGGAAGGCAGAGGCAAGTTTGAGGCCAGCTAGGCAATTTAGGAAGAACTTGTCTCAAAATACAAAAAAATAAAAAGAGGCTGGGGAGGTAGTTCAATGGTAGAGCACCTCAAGGGTTAAGGGTCAATCTCCAGTGCAAAAAAAAAAAAAAAAAAAAACCAAAAAAAAGGGTGTGGGTGTGAGGAGGAGCTAGGGGCACAATCCAGTGACAGTGTGACCTTGGATTTAATCTGTAGTAATAAAGACCAAAGAGAAAAAAGTAAAGCAGGGAATCTTCTAGGTGCTACACCCTACAGTATTTTTTTTTTTTTTATTTTTTGTATGTTTGTTTGTTTGTTTTTGGTTTTGATACTGGGAATTGAACCCAGAGGCACTCTAGCCCTTAGCTACATGCCAGCCGCCTGCCCCCATATTTTTGTTGTTGTGTGAGACAGGATCTTGTTAAAATGCTGAGGCCGACCTTGGATTTGAGATCCTCCTGCCTAGCCTACTCAGTTAATGGCAATGCAGGCATGTGTGACCACGCCCAGCCAGTTTTATTTTATTTTATTTAAAACAAGGTCTCACTAACTTGTTGAGGCAGGCCTCCATCTCCAGAGTTGATGGCATTACAGGTATGCACTACGAAACCAGTTTTAAAATAGGGTTTCGAAGGCCAGAAGGGTAAGGGTTCTGCAGGAAGCTTATTGAGCTAAGTGATTAGGGGAAGGGGAAAGGAAAGGAGCAGCCTGGGAGGGGGGGAGGGGCACATTCTGGAGGCAGCCCCTCCCTTTCGAGGGACTGAAAGAATAGCCTGATGTGGTCAGGATTTGGATAGGTTAAAAGCAACAGGAAGCTATTAAAAAGTTCAAGGTGGGGGTGAAGGTAGGTTGACTCAGCATTTTGTGACGCTCTCTCAACTGCAATTAGGGGAACAAAGTAGAGATGGAAGGGAGTCAACGAGAAGGTCATTCATGCAGCTCTGGCAAGTGTACACTGGAGATGCAGGTGACCAGAAGTGTAGTAGAACCTGCTTAAGAGCACAGACTCTACTGCAAATGTTGTTGTCTGCCTATGGTCCCAACAAGTCTGGAATATAAGACAGGAGGATTGAAAGTTTGAAGTCAGTTTGGGCAATTAAGCAAGACTCTGTCTCAAAAAAAGAGCCTGGGGAGACTCCAAAGCCAGATTGCACTTAAACCAGTCCTCCCCTCTATTAGTGGTCCGACCTGATCAAGCTATCTAACACCTTCAGGTCTCTCCTTTCCTCACCTGTAAAATGGGGAAGGAGGAATGGTGATGAAAGTAATAGCCCTTACCCAGAGGGTTTAAAATAGTGTCCTGCACAGCAACACACCTTGGTGGATGTTCATCTTCTGTTAGAATTTTGTGGAGGAATACAGATTTAAGAAACATGGAAAATTTCATCTGGGCTTTCTTTTGTTCTTTGTTTTTTTCTTCTTCCTTCCTTCCTTCCTTCCTTCTTTCCTTCCTTCCTTCCTTCTTTCCTTCCTTCCTTCCTTCCTTCCTTCCTTCCTTCCTTCCTTCCTTCCTTCTTTCTTCCTTTTTTTTTTCCTTTCTTTCTTTTTTAAAGATAGGTCTGGCTATATTGCTAGATCAGCTTCAAACTTCTGGATTTGAGCAATCTACCACCTCAGTCTCCTGGAGTGCTGGGACTACAAGCCTGCCACTGTGGCCTGCTCTTTACAAAAGTTTTAATAAAATGAGCCAAGTTAATGAGGCCTCTAGTTTACCTGCAGGCAATAAATCTTCCAAAGTCATTAATTTCAACTTTCAGAAGACAAAATAAGGTTGTACCCTGTTGTAATCATCCCTTCATATTTGATGGAATTGGAGAGGCTCGGTAGGACGAGTAGTGTCCATTCAGGTGTGCACACTTGTCTCTGATACTCTGGGATGTGTGCTCCTGCAGACCTGGGTCAAAAGTTAGGCTTATTTAACATTTCTATAGAGTTCAGTGGCAGTTCAGAATGATTTCATTGATTCACAACAGTATGGAAACACCTTTTTCTTTTTTGATATATATATTTAGTTGTCGATGGACCTTTATTTTATTAATTTATATGTGGTGCTGAGAATTGAATCCAGTGCCTCACACATGCTAGGCAAGGGCTCTTCCGCTGAGCTACAACCCCAGCCCACCTTTTCATTCATTCATATCCAAAAGATTGGGGTGTGTGTGTGTGTGTGTGTGTGTGTGTGTGTGTGTCTGTGTTGTGTTTTCTGCAGGACTAAGAACTGAACCCAGTGCTGCTCTACCACTGAGGTATATCCCCAGCCCTTTGTATTTTTTCAAGAAAGCCTTTTTGCATTTTTGAAGGCCCCAGATGGCCTTAAAGGTACTATCTTCCTGCCTCAGTCTTCTGAGTAGCTGGAATTACTGACGTGGGCCACTGTACCTGAAGAAGAAATCCTTTTTAGGATTTATTTTATTTTAGGAAACATTGATGTTTCCCAAATTAAAACGTGTAGGAAATGTTTCTCAGCACTGATTATTCTCACCCTCCCAGCTACTATTAGCATCCAGGATCTCATTTCGTCCCACCTGCCCCCCTGAAGGAGCTTCCTTGTTGATTCTTATCATCATCGGGTCTTGTCCCTTCCAGGCCCCCCTCCGCAGGAGGCCACTGTAAGAGGCAGGCTGTGTTGTGTTTCTAGGGAACACACTGCTAATGTGAATAGCGCCCCCTGGAGTCCATTCAGTGCTGGCATCCTAATGACTCAGGGACTAGAAATGTGATTCTGTGAGGCTTTTTCTTTCTTTCTTTACATAGATAACCATCCCAAGGAATTTAGAAGTGAGAGTTTATAAAAGCAGGCTAATTTGATTCTGCAGCATGTTTGCATTTTTCTCAAAAGCTTTAACTCTTGTTAAATATAATTCACTTTCTTGCGGCTTTAAATTTTACCCCACTCTGAAATAAGGTGGCTTTTATGATAAGAATTGCTTTCCTCCTGAGCTAGAAGCATTACCATGCATAGAACAGTAAGACAAACTTAAATGAGAATGATTACTAAATAACCACAGCTTCAAAGAGAAGATAGGTAATAACACTTTGCATTCATGCCAGCTTGCCTTTCATCTGAGTATCTCAAAGGAAAGCAAAATGTAGCTGATGCTGTGTTATGGTTGAAAATTACAACTGTGCAATTTCCTTATTCCTGAGTGTTTCCCCTTTCAAATGTGATACTAAGTTAAACCATCTCTAGAATTCAATGTGCGTTGATTTTGAGCACAGGCTTTTTCTCTCTTGTTTTCTACCCCTCTAACATCAACCCCAAGTGGCAAAGGCATTGGTGGACCACCTGCTTTTGTGGTTTTTGAAGCATTTGCAATCATTGGAGAAAAAAACTAATAAGAGATGGACATCTTTCTCAGCTGTTCTACAGTAGAGGTGGAAGCATGCAAGATAAAGATAGGGGGAGAATGTTTTCTGCATTCCCAAAATCAGTTGGATCACAGCGCTAACAACAACTCCAAAACAAGTCAGATAACTGGTCTGGCACACTACTAAACACAAGATTTATAGAATGTGTCTGGCCTGGTGGTGCATGCTGACAATTCCAGGTACTCTGGAGGCTGAAGTGGGAGGATTGTGGGTTCAAGACCAGCTTGACCAGCTTCTGCAATTTAGTGAGGACCTAAGCAACTTAATAAGGCTTTGTCTCAAAATAAAAAGTTAAAAGGGCTGGGATGTAGCTCAATGGTTAAGAATCCCTGGGGTTTAATCCCTGGATCTCTGGTACCAAAAAAAAAAAAAAAAAAAAAAAGTTAAATTTAGCCTGGGCCCCGTGGTGGAACACATCTGTAATCCCAGCTGCTGGGGAAGATGAGGTAGTAGAAAGATCCTGAGTTCAAAGCCAGCTTCAGGTCGGGTGTAGTGACCCATGCCTGTGATCCCAGAGGCAGGAGGATCTCGAGTTCAAAGCCAGCCTCAGCAAAGTTGAGGCGCTAAGCAACTCAGTGATACCCTGTCTCTAAATAAAATACACAATAGGGCTGGGCATGTGGTTTAGTGGTGGAGCACCCCTGAGTTCAATAGCCAGTACCCACCCCCAAAACATAAAACAAACAAACAAAAGCCAGTTTCAGCAATTTAGCAAGGCTCTAAGCAACTTAGTGAGACCCCGTCTCTAAATAAAATGCAAAAAGGGCTGGGATTTTGGTTAGTGGTTAAGTACTTCTCAATTCAATCCCTGGTGCAGAGAGAGAGAGAGAGAGAGAGAGAGAGAGAGAGAGAGAGAGAAAGAGAGAAGGTGGGGGATTAGCCTGAGCAAGGAGAAAGAACAGTAGAAAAACATTGAGTGGGTTAACACAGGGTTCCTACTTTTTTAATATAAGAATTAAAGCAGAGATAATTTCATTCTCATGCAAATTGAAACTGGCTAGTCTGGGAAATTTGGTTTTTGTGTCTAATCCTGATAATTTGACTTTTATCTCTCTAATCCTGATTTCCCTGGAAATCAGATAAATAATTCAGCTTCAGCTTGGTGATGTGAAATATAGAGTTACTGCATTTTGATTTTTAGCATAATCTGGGGATATATTGTCAAAAATAAAATAGTCATAAATGTGTGTGTGTGTGTGTGTGTGTGTGTATACATATATGTAGTTGTTGTTTTATTTTGTTCTCAGTACTGGAGATTGAACCCAGGGCTTTGCACATGCAAGGAAAGCACTCTACCCCCAAGCTACCCCTATAACCCCTCCAGACCTTCTTCCTATAATTAATATTGTTCTTATATTTTTATTGTTTTTTTTTTTTTTTCCTTGAACTGGGGATTGAACCTAGGGGCCCTCTACCACCAAGTCTCACCTCTGGCTCTCTCTTTTTTACAACTATATTATTGAGACAGAGTTTCAATAAGTTACCAAGGCTGGCTTGGCAATTGTGATCTTCCTATTTGTGTAGATGGGATTCCAGATGTGCACCAGAACACCCATGTCTCCTATATTCATTATTAAGCAAAGTTTTCCTTCTATCATGCTTTCACCTAGAAATGCCTTCAGACAACTAGTGATCCTATTACTGTCATTCTGGACTTCTGGTCTCCACAGATACATAGAGTATAATGTCCTCATGATGAAACATGTCTCAGTTTTTGTCCTTCCAGTCAAACAGAGATTATTTGTTAGTTAATATCTCCTTCATAAATGTTTAAACTGAGAGGGAAAGGAATAAATAACTCATGGTTTAGTAAAACAGGATAGAAGAACATTTTTTTTAATAAAATTTATTTATTTTTAGTTTTTTTTTTTTAGAGAGAGAGAGAGAGAATGAGAATTTTAATATTTATTTTTTAGTTTTCGGCAAACTCAGCATCTTTGTTTTTTTTTTTTTTAAAGAGAGAGTGAGAGAGGAGAGAAAGAGAGAGAGAGAGAGAGAGAGAATTTTTAATATTTTATTTTTTAGTTCTCGGCAGACACAACATCTTTGTTGGTATGTGGTGCTGAGGATCGAACCCGGGCCGCACGAACGCCAGGCGAGCGCGCTACCGCTTGAGCCACATCCCCAGCCCCTCAGCATCTTTGTTTGTATGTGGTGCTGAGGATCGAACCTGGGCTGCACGCATGCCAGGCGAACGCGCTACCACTTGAGCCACATCCCCAGCCCAGAAGAACATTTTTTATATAACGATCAAAACTAAAATCCATGAGGCTGGGGACATAGTTCAGTTAATAGAGTGCTTGCCTCGAATGCATAAGGCCTTGGGTTTAATCCCCAGCACCACAAAAAAACAAAAACAAACAAACAAACAAAAAACCAAAAACACACAAACAACAACAACAAAAAATCCTGAAATCTATTGAGTTGTTACTGTGTGTCAGAGATTTACATTCATCATCGCATTTAATTCTCATATGGATCTTAAGGTAAATGGCTGTATTTTAAATTTTTTAAACACATGGCTGTATTTTAAACTTTTTTGGGGGAGAATAGAGCCCCCCAAGAAGACTGCTATTATGATTATCAGGAGGATGATAACAAGAATTTGGAATACACTCCTTAGCTGAGGTCCGCATGAACCAAAACAACTAAAATCAATAGACCAAAGAGCCAGATGAAGCATCTGTACTCTGCCACTGAGCTACATCCCCAGTCCTGTTTATTTATTTTTATTTTGAAATGGGGGTCTTTTTTTTTTTTTTTAAAGAGAGAGTGAGAGAAAGAGAATTTTTAATATTTATTTTTTAGTTCTCGGCGGACACAACATCTTTTGTTGGTATGTGGTGCTGAGGATCGAACCCGGGCCGCACGCATGCCAGGCCAGCGCGCTACCGCTGAGCCACATCTCCAGCCCTGAAATGGGGGTCTTTCTAAGTTGCTGAGGCTGGCCCAGAACTTATGATCCTCCTGCCTCAGCTTCCTGATCACTGGGATCACAGGCATGTAGCACTATGTGTGGCTTGATATTTTATTTGTAATCTTTTCTGCCCTGTTTATGCATTTGGCAAATTAATTATTGGGTTTCTTTTCTGTTAAGTGGAAGTAACAGCAGTATTTACCTTAAGATCCATATGAGAATTAAATGTGATGATGAATGTAAATCTTTGACACACAGTAACAACTCAATAGATTTCAGGATTTTTTTTTGTGTTTGTGTTTGTGTTTTTTTTTTTTTTTTTTTTTTTTTTTTTTTTTGTGGTGATGGGGATTAAACCCAAGGCCTTGTGCATTCGAGGCAAGCACTCTATTAACTGAACTATGTCCCCAGCCTCATGGATTTTAGTTTTGATTGTTATATAAAAAATGTTCTTCTATCCTGTTTTACTAAACCATGAGTTATTTATTCCTTTCCCTCTCATTTTAAACATTTATGAATGAGATATTAATTAATGTTAAAGCTGCTGTTTTAGTAATTTCTTTGAAGCCAGAGATGGTGGGTGGTACACGCCTGTCATCCCACCAATATAGGAGGCTGAGGGGGGAGGATCACAGGTTCAAGGCCAGCGCTGGCAATTTAGTAAGGCCCTATCTCAAATAAAAAGTGAAAATGCCTGTGGATGTAATTTCATTATAAAGCACGCTTGGGTTCAGTTCAGCCCCCAGTACCAAAATAATCGTGAAAGTGAAAATGATGGTGGTGATGATGGTGATGATAACAATTCCTTTGAAAGAGACGAGCTCTGCTAGCTAGCATCACTGGTTTATACACTTGAAACTTATTTAAATAATAAGATTTGTTAATAAAAATTAAAATACTTTCCACAGGATTTGGGGCTTCAGAGAATAATTTTAAGACAAAAGTACTTTCATCATTCATCAAAGCCAGTATAGTTTGCTTTCCTCTTAGCTTGCATTAATCGTCTCTGTGCATTCTTTAAAAAAGGTAAACATTTTTTTTTTTCTAAAGCTCTTCATGGTGCCTAGCTGAATTTAGAAGTGATAATCCCAGTTGGCTTAGTCAGCTTTAGAACTGCCTTATCCTAACAGATGGGATGTCAGTATTGCGACTGTGATGATTTTAATAACATGTGAGTAGAACAAGGGAGACCTGGGAGACGAGGGCAGATGACTCCAAGGTCCTTGTGGAGGACACTGGTGGTACATGTCTTGGGAAACATTTCAATATTGCTATTTATAAGGAGGCAGAAAGCAATACAGCTGGAGAATTAAATGGAGAGATCTTCACACAGATGGGTAAAGAAAATGCTGTTTTGCCAACTGGATAACATCTGGCATGTTCAAGTCAACCTAAATACCTAACAAGCTAAGCAAGAGTTCAAGTAGCAGATGATCTCTTCATTTTTCTGCAAGGATCAGGAACATAATAGCCAAAGATGAGTTATGTTCTATGTGAAAACGAGACACAAGTTTAAAAAAAATAAAATAAAATCTTCCCTTATCTAGATATGGAATATGCAGCTGGAATTGAAGCCATTGGTAATGTGAGAAGGCAATTTCTAGAAAACCTAAATGATGTATTAACTCCATTGCAACAAATTACAGTATAAAATTCAGTAAATTTGTTTTCCTTATAAGATTGCTATGGTTTAACCTATCAGTAGGGTTTGCAAGGCAAAACAAACTATGTTTGTTTTGGAAACAAACATATTGGTAATCAGTTACATTGGTAATCAATTATACATCCATGACTATGACTGTAATAAGACTTTCTTTGCAATCAACTCACTAGTATAATGTTCTATGAGTTATCAATATTTTTAGGATGATTTTTGTGTCAAGATTTCCTTTCCCCCCCCCCCCTTTGGTAATTAAATCAAGGGCCTCATACATGCCAGGCAAATGTTCTACCACTAAGCTAAATTTCCAGAACAAAATTTCTATTCTTGACCCCCTTTTCTATGTTCTGTATCACTATGCCTATCTTACAGAGACAGTGAATCTAATCTGAATTTTAATCACAATGACAGAAATTATGATGGTATGTATGAAAGATCCAATCTATTATTGGTTAATCTTTGACTTTGGGGTAAAAGAAACCCTCGTGTTTTTCAATTTAACTTTAATATTTGGTGTTTTATTATTGAAGTATTGCAATTTTCAAGTCTTTTAGAAAATAATAATAGATCAAGAATTTTTTTGCAGTACCAAGGATTAAATCTAAGGGCTTGCACATGCTAGGCAAGCAATCTGCCATTGAGCTATATACTTAGACCTTTATTTTTTATTTTTATTTATTTTTTGATACCAGGGATGAACCCAGGGATACATAACTACTGAGCCACATCACCAGCACCTTTTTATATTTTATTTAGCGTCAGGGTGTAACTGAATTACTAAGTGCCTCACCAACTTTCTGGAGCTGGCTTTGAACTCAGGACCCTCCTGTCTCAGCTTCCCAAGCCATTGGGATCACAGGTGCATGCCACCCAGCCTGGCCAGAACTTTATTTATTTATTTATTTTGGGGGGTGGGTACTAGGGATTGAACTCAGGAGCACTCAACCACTGAGCCACATCACTAGCCCTATTTTATTTTATATTTTATTGAGAGACAGACTCTCACTGAGTTGCTTAGCGCCTCGCCTTTGCTGAGGCTGGCTTTCAACTCGAGATCCTCCCAACTCAGCCTCCTGAGCTGCGGGGATGACAGCCACTGTGCCTGGCTCAGACCTTTATTTTTGTTTCTTTTATTAGACAGAGTCTCACTAAATTGCCTAGGCTGGCTTTCAAGTTGTCATCATCCTTCCTCAGCCTCCGGGATAGCTGAGATTAGGGTAGCTGAGATTACAGTCATGTGCTGCTGTACCTAGACGATCAAGAAATTTCTGTTGTCTTTGATGAATTAAATGTAGGGGATTAATAATGTTTTATTTGTTTCTTTCTCTTTTTTTTTTGGTACCATGAATTACACCCAGAGGTGCTTTACTACTGAGTCACATCTCCAACTCTTTTTATTTTTTTGAGACAGGGTATCACTAATTTTTTTTTTAAGTTGCTTAGGACTTTGCTTAGCTGCTGAGACTGGCCTCATAATTGTGATCCTCCTGCCCCAGCTTCCCCAGTCACTGGCATTACAGGCATGCATCACCATGTCTGGCTATAACTCAAACTATTGATCTGGTGGTAAAGTCAAATCAATAGTTTGTTGTTGTTGTTGAAAGGTAGAGAACACTATTCTTTGAGCACCTATGTCCCAGATTCAATTCTAGACCCTGGGTATACAATTAGAAATGTTCAGATGAGGATCCATGAAGAAACAGCTTCATTCCAGTGGAATGAGAGATAAAGAAATAAAATCAATTAAATTTTGAAAGTTTTGTTTATTTATTTTTGCAGTAATGGACATCGGACCCAGGAACTTATGTATACTAGGCAAGTGCTCTACCTTGGAGCTACAGACCCACCAAATCATTTTAGACAGAGCAATTGCTGGGGAGCATAACACTGACTGATATGATGGAGAGTGTCCCAGGGGCTGAGTAGATTGGGTGGTTAAGTGAAGGTGCTCTGAGGAGAAAACATATAAATGGAGAATCCAACAGCAAATACGAATTACAAAAGAACTAACACAAGAACGATCTCAACAGAGCACAGAGCGGTGCTAAAGCCTTAAGGCAGGATAAACTTGGTTAGGAACAAGGCATGAGAATATAATGCCCATATAATGTAGTCTTTGATTGCATTAAACATGCTCAAGATGGCAGTAGAAATAGTAGATAATCGAATGAATCCTTGGGACAGGAGCTAAATCCAGAGTATTGGGAATGTACTGCTGATGGCAATGTGACTGCTGAAATGAGCAAGTCCCTTTACAGAGTTCCAGATGCTACAGGATGAGGGAGCTTAATTCCTACAAATTACAATTACTCTTGGCTCAGACTCAAAGCCATCATAAGAATATCATCTGAAGTGAGATTTTTTTCCCCTCACAATTTGAATATTAGGAAAAATCAGATTATACATCATCATTGTAAAAGGCAAGGATTTGTGATAAACTCATTTCCCATCTCTAGCTCATTTTTAAATCCATCTTTAAAACTTATTTATTTTGGTACCTGGTATTGAACCCAGGGGCACTTAACTACTGAGCCACATCCCCAGCCCCTTGTATGTTTTATTTTGACACAGGTTCTCACTAAGTTGCTTAGAGTCTTGCTTATTTGCTGAGGTTGGCTTCTAACTCACGATCCTCCTGCCTCAGCCTCTGGAGTCCTTGGGGTTACAGATGCACATCCCCACATGGCCTGGTCCTCTTTACAATTTAGCACTGCAAAATTATTTCATAAAATGTGAGTTAGTTTGTAGCATTGATGTGTGTGTGTGTTTAATTTTTGTGGTGTTGGGGATATAATTCAGAGTTTCATTCATGCTAGTTCAGAGAGAGCTCTACCATTGAGCTATATACCCCTGGCCCTTGATTAGTGAATAATAATATTTGCCTTAAATAAGGGAAATAAATCCTAAATTTATGTTCCCTCCCAATCCAATAATTTTTAGATTAGCCTTGAATGAGGTTTGTGTTTGCATGAAGTTTTCATTCTTCTATTTTGATCCTTCAGGAATAGTTTCAATGTTTTTGCTTACAAACGTCAAGCTGCAGATTCAAAATAAATACTTGTTGAGACTCAAAGTTTAGAAAACCTAAAGAAATTCAAATGCTGTCTTCAGTCTTTCCCTTAAATAAGTAATGATCTATTTTAGAAAGTCAATTTGAACTAAATATTTTGTGGTACTGTACACTAAATGTAGTGTAGTACACTAAATGACGGTGTGACAATTTGGAAAAATCTTTTTTCCCCTTACATCATTTCATCCCAAATCAGAAGTCTAATGTGAAAAGAAATCACTTTATTATACTTTATTAAGGGAGGGATAGCTGGGCACTACTGGAGAGGCTGACACAGATGAATCCCAAGTTTAAACCCAGTCTGAGTAAGGGAGTGAGAGCTTGTCTCAAAAAAAAAAAAAAAAAAAAAAGGGATTTAGCTTAGTGGTAAAACATGCTTGAGTTTAATCCCCAATAGTGCACCAGAAAAAAAGCAAAAAAACACTAATTGTTTTAAGACAGGTTCTAGCTACTCTCCAGGTGTACCTCAAACTCAGCAATCCTCCTGTCTTAGTCTTCCCAGTAGCTGCCATTACACTAGTAGACCACTGAGCCTGGTTTTGTTGTTGTTGTTTATTTTTAAATTTCCAGAATATAGTTTCTTTATTTTACTTGGGGTGGGTTGGCTGATAAAAACTTGGGTATAAACAATTTCTGTAAATTTGAGATTAAAGCTAAGATTTACATCCCCACATGAGGCTTAAACCCATGACCTTGAGATAGTAGGTCTCATGCTCTACAGACCCAGCTGGCCAGATGTTCTGGCCCAGTATCTCAAAACTTATTTCTTCATGATTACATTTGGGACTGTATTCAGGTCCAGATTTGAAGTCAAATTTACTCTTACCAGGTGCTTTGGTAACCTCAGAAATTCAAACTTTGAGGCCAGCGCCCTCCCGTTTCCATCTGTTTCCTATCTGGTTCTATCAGCAACCTTATTTTTTCCCACCCACAGCGAAGTGACCAGTACTGGAAAAGAAAACCAGGCGTGTCACTGGCTGAGCTGGGTGTGGTACACTCCTGTAATCCCAGCAACTCAGGAGGTTTGAGGCAGGAGCATCCTAAATTCAAGGACAGCCTAGGCAACATAGCCAGACTCTATCTCAAAATTAAAAACAGAAAAGCCTGGGCAAGACAGCTCAGTGGTAGAGTGTCCAAACCTGGGTTCAGTCTCCACGACTGGGGCGAGGGGAATGTCACTGGAGTGCTCACACTGGGGTTTGTCATATCAGTGTTAGCTTATTTGACAACCTTTTTTTTCCAAATATAGAGCCTTTAACTCAACATTAAAAGCCAGCGTGTTTGTCTCCAGGCCCAACTAGTCTGCCATTCTCAGTAGGTCACTCCTGAGAATCCCTGGGGAGAGAATTACTTTTGTTAGTGACCAAAGAAAGGAAAACAAGGGGGATCCCTGGGAACTGCTACAAGGGGAAATAAAGAGAAACGGAGCATGGGAAATCATCTGAGCATGAGAAACAGTTGTCAATCACATCCCCCTGTGGCTTTAGGACAGTAGCTTTCAACCTCTGGAAGAGAAGTGCCTTTCAACATTTCTGATAATCAGGTTGTATCACAAACCAGTATTCCAGCCTTTCTGGGTGACCCAGAAAATAGTTTCTTTTGTTGTTGTTATTTGTTGGTTTGGTTTTGTTGTTTTAAAAATTGGTTTCCAGAATGCAGCTAAGTTTGAAATCCCCTGACTTCCGTAGCACTTCTCAAATTTTAAGATTCTCATGAATCCTTGGCGGAACTTACTAAGATGCAGATCTTTCCTTCCATTTATCTATCCATCCATCCATCCATCCATCCATCCATCCATCCATCCATCCATCTATCCATCCACTCAGGTTGAGAATCTCTAATCTGGGGATTTGTGCAGGCCAGGCAAGCCCCCCTACCACTGAGTTACACCTCCTGCCCCAAGAGACAGATCCCATTTCAGTCAGTCTGGGGCAGAGTCTGGTATTCTGCCTTTTCAGCCAGTCACAAGAGTTGCCTGTGCTGTTGGGGAGGCCTGGACAGATATCAACTCTGGACACCAGCTCATTCTTATAATGGTTTCAATGCCTGCCATTAAGCCAGTGCTCAACATTTGAGGGCCAGACATTTTAAAATATGAATCCTGAAAATCCCATTAAAATTTAGAGTAAAATATAAATGCATTATAAAGCTTTTAATTTCACATGGTCTTTAGCCTGCCTCTTTGAAATCTCCCTGCCACTCTCCTCTGACTCACTCACACTGCTTCAGGGCACAGTCATTGGAGCTGTTCCTTCTATAGGCTAGACTGTCCCTTCAAGGTCTCCTACCTGTTGTTCCTTCTGTTTGGAATACTTCATCCTGCGTAGCCTCATGGTTTGCTCCCTCATTCAGCTCAAATACCACCTCTTCAGCTCCTGTTTGATCAGCTGTCCTCCTCTTTTCATTTTTTAATTTTGAGACAGGATCTTAGCTAAATTGCTGAGGCTGGCTTTGAACTTGAAGTCCTCCTGCCTCAGTTTCCTGAGTAGCTGGGATTATAGAAGTGTGCCACCACACATGGCATGTGCTTGATTTTTTTTACAGTATTAGGGATCCATAGGGCATTTCTCATGACAGGCAAGCACTTTGCCACTTAGCCACATCCCCACTTTTTGAGCCAGAAAATCTGCTTTCAATTCTCCCCCTATTCTCTCTCTCTCTTTCTCTCTCTCTCAATTTCCTTGTCTATGTGTGTGTGTGAGGGAGGCAATACTACCTGTGTTCCAAGGTTACAATGAAGACATTGAATTACACAAACATGAAAAAATGAATGTAAAACTTTTTATTTTTTTGGTACCAGGGATTGAACGCAGAGGCACTTAACTACTGAACCACATCCCTAGCCCTTTTAGATATTTTATTAGAAACAGGGTTTCACTGAGTTACTTGGGGCCTCACCAACTTGCTGAAGCTGGCTTTGAACTCACGATTTTCCTTCCTCAGCTTCCTGAGTCACTGGGATTACAGGTGTGTGCCACCATGCCCCGAAGAATGTACAACTCTTAACACAGTGCCTGGTAAATTGGCAACCAAAAAAAAAAAAAAAAAAATATGCCCAAGGAGGTGAGTTCATTGCAGCTTTGCTTTTTGTTTTTCAATTTTATTTTATTTTATTATTTTTTTAAACTTTTTTTAATTGGTTGTTCACAACATTACAAAGCTCTTGACATATCATATTTCATACATTAGATTGAAGTGGGTTATGAACTCCCAATTTTTACCCCAAATGCAGATTGCAGAATCACATCGGTTACACATCCACAATTTTACATAATGCCCTATTAGTAACTATTGTATTCTGCTAGCTTTCCTATCCCCTACTATCCCTGTTTTTCAATTTTAATCACTAGATAATACTGATATTATATTCAAAGCTTTAAAAAATATAATTGCTACTATTTTCACATAAAAGGATATTTAGAGAAAAGTAAGGGTTTTTCTCAAATCCTGGTGTGTTCACTGTATGTGTTCACTGTGATAGCTTCCTTTTGAACTCATATATACTATTACATAAGAAAAAATATAATTTCACATAGTCTATATCCAATTGTTGAGGATTAGGTGCACTTTCCTGTGATATTTTTACAATCTAACTTGATCTTTTTATTATTTATTTATTTTGGTACTAGGGATTGAACTCAGGTGTGCTCTACCACTGAGCTACATCCCTAGCCTTTTTAGTATTTTATTTGAGACAGGTTTTCATTAAATTGTTGAGGCTAGCCTAAAACTTGTGATCATTCTGCCTCAGCCTCCCAAATTGTTGGGGTTACAAGCATGGACCACCACACCTGGTGGTCCTTTTTAGATTTATATCTTGGTAATGTAACAGCTCTTTTAAATTTTATTTGGAGACAGGGTCTCACTGAATTTCCCAGGATAGACTTAAACTTGTGATCCTCCTGCCTCAGCCTTCCAAATTTCTGGGATTACAGATATGTGTATCTGTGCAGGGTGTCATTTTGTAAAAATTATGCAAAAAAAACCCCTATGTGTACATTAACAACAGCTTTCTTTCTTTCTTTCTTCCTCTCTTTCTTTCTTTTCTTTTCTTTTTTTTTTTTTTTCAGTTAAGGTAAATGGTGGGGGAAAAGAACTTGTACTTGTCATACCAATGATACAGCTTCACTGTGTACATCCTTACTCCCGGGTCCAAAGAGGCCAAATGTTTCAGATATTAGAATTTATATGATTTTAAAAACCAGATAACATGGTATACTATATATGCCACATTATATGACATACCCAGTGAGGTCTGGGATACTGTAATTTGTCCAAACCCATTAACATTTCATATAGATTCAGGGCAGTTTGTGCTGTTAAATGAATTTGTGCCAAATTTGCAGAAAGATACAGGTTCTTTCAGACACAGGGTTGGGAATGACCTCATTCTCTTTCTATATAACATGTATATGTGTGTTTATATATTATATATATAAACTATATATGTATTTGCATATACAAACATGTATTTATTTATTTATTTATCTATCTATCTATTTATTTATTTATGGAGCTGTGGATTGGACCCAGGGTCTTGTGCGTGCAAGGCAAGCCCTCTACTAACTGATCTATATCTCTAGCCCCTACAAACACATATATACACAATTCTTTTTGGGGAAATGGTGGGAATTGAAACTAGAGCTTTGTTCATGCTAAACATGTGCCTAATTACACCCTTGGCTCCTGGTATATTGCTTTTATCAGTTTTTGTTTTTGTTGTTATGAAGAGTGAATCCAGGGGTGCTACATCCCCAGTCCTTTCTATTTTTCTTATTTTGAGACAGGATCATGCTAAGTTGCTGAGGGCCTAAGATGCTGAGGCTGGCTTCAAACTTATGATCCTTCTGCTGGAGTTGCTGGGATTACAGGTGTGCACCACCATGCATGGCAACTCTTATACCTTATACATAATGCTCATGTCCATCCAAAGATGCAAAAGCTGGTTGTTTCTTTATTTAGTCAACAATTTAATTTTATGTCTATTTTTATTTAGACGTTTTGCTTAGTTGTGAGGGCATTTTCTTTTCTGCCAAGGTGCAGTGTGGGAACCTTTGTGTTCTGAAAAAATAACTATGCTTTCTTTTTCTTAGAAATTCTGCAATGTCAGCAGGGAATGGAAACAAACACCAATAACATAAAATACATAAACTCTGTAAACAGAGTCAAATTTGGATCCCAGCTTTACCATTCTTTGGCAAATGAATGAAATGCCAACAGGATCTCATGTAAGTCAAACTTGAATTCAAGTAGATCCTAAACTCCAGAAATTGGTGAATGGTTAATTCTGAGAAGGAAGAAAGAAGTAATGACTGGAGGAATACAAGGAGAAGGTTAGATGCGAATATAATTCATGTGCAGAATACCAATCGCAAACTGCAATGTGATAATGTACCATGTGCAATGTTACAGCGTCTTCACTGTGTACATCCTTACTCCCACGAGTAAAGAGGCCAAATGTTTCAGATATTAGAATTTATGATGGAGTTGAAAAATTCCTATCACCTGGTGAAAGCAAACCGTCATAACTTCAGAGTGCAGTTCATGGTGATGATGGTTCAAACAAGCCAGCTGTGCTGCCAGTCTTACAAAAGCACAGCAAGCACAATTATGTATGGCAAATAATGCTGCTAACGGTACTTTACATTACTGCTTTATTTATTCACTATTTTATACTTTTCATTTCTATTTTATAGTGTACTCCTTTTACTTACTAAAAAAATAAATTATCCATAAAACAGCCTTAGCTGATCCTTAGTAGGGATTCCAGAGGAAGCCCTGGTCATCACAGGACACGACAGCTCCGTGCGTGCTGCCAGCCCTGAAGATCTTCCAGTGGGGCAAGATGTGGAGGTGGAAGATAGTGTCATTGAGGATCCATGCCCTTTGGAGGCCTAGGCTCATGTGCATGTTTGTGCCTTAGTTTTTAATGAAAAAAGCTTAAAAAGCAAAGAAAAAAAACGTTATGCATACTAAAACGCTTATGGAATAAAGAAATAAAGAAAATATTTTTGTACAATTGTACAGCATGTGTGTGTGTTTGATATCAGGGACTGAACCCAGGGGCGCTTAACCACTGAGTAATATCCCCAGCCCTTTATATGTTCTATTTTGAGACAGGGTCTCACTAAGTTGCTTAAGGCCTTATTAAGTTGCTGAGGCTGGCCTCAAACTTGCAATCCTCCTGCTTTAGCCTCCTGAGTTGCTGGGATTACAGACATGAGCCACAACATGTTTCAGTTATAAGTGTTACTAAGAAAAAAAAAAGAGTCAAAGTTTTGAGATGGGCATGGTAGTGCATGCTTATAATCACAGGGTCTGGGAAGGCTGAGTCAGGAAGATCACAAGTTCAAAGCCAGCCTAAGCTACCTAGTGAAGTCCTAAGCAATTCAGTGAGACCCTGTCTCTAAATAAAATACAAAATAGGGCTGGGGGTGTGTCTTAGTGGTCAATTGCCCCTGAGTTCAATTCCTAATAGCCCCCCACACCAACAAAAAACCCTTTTTTTTTTTCTCATACCAGGGCTTGAACCCAAGGGCATTTAACGACTGAGCCACATTCCCAGCCCTATATTGTATTTTATTTAGAGACAGGATCTTTCTGAATTGCTTAGTGTCTCGCTTTTGCTGCGGCTGGCTTTGAACTTGGGATACTCCTGCCTCAGCCTCCTGAGCCGCTAGGATTATAGGTGTGCACCACTGTACCTGGCTAAAAGCTTTTAAAAACTTAAAAAGGTTTTAAAGAAAATTGCTGTGAGCCAGGGTTAGTATATTACTGAGGAAAGAGTTTTTTAAAAAAATAAATTAAAGCAGCCTAAATGTTCAATGTGCATAAAATCTAGAGTAGTGTATAGTACAGTGATGTCCTGGGCCTTTGCATACCCTTACTGCTGTCTCACTGACTCACCCAGACCAACTTCCAGTTCCATGATGAAAGTCATTTTTTAAATTAAAGAAATTTAAATATTGTATATATTTACAGGGTACTATGTAATGTTTCAATACAGGCATACCTTGTGTAATGTTCAAATTGGTGTAAGCATGTCTATCTCTTCAACCATTTATCTCTTCTTTAGGTGAAAACTTTCAAAGCCCTTTCTTTTAGACTTGAGGATAGAGCTCAGTGGTAGAGTGCTGTCCCATCAAACAGGAGGTCCTGGGTTTGTTGCTTAAAACTGGAAAAAAAATCCCTTCATTGAAATTTTATATTTTGTTTATCCCATTATTCATGTATTTATTTTGCAGCACTGGGTACAGAAACTAGGGCCTTATATGCAAGCAAGTACTATACCATCTGATATATACCCTAAGCCCCAGCCTACAAAAAATATTATATATTATTATTATATTATAGTCAACCTAATATATTTTTACAAAGAAATTTTATATTATTACAGTCACCTTACTAAGTTTTTTTTTTACAAAAATTGTACATTATTATTATATTCACCCTACTATACAGTAGAATACCAACATTTCTTTCTGTAACTACAACTTAGTACTCATTAATCAATGTTTCCCCATCCTTGCCTTCCCTCTTCCTTCCTCAGCCTCTGCAACTACTATTTTACTCTCAATTCTTATGAGATCTGCTGTTTAGAATCCACATGAGTGAGATCGTGCAGTTTTTGTCTTTTTACACTTGCTTCTTTCAGTTAACATGATGTCCTCTAAGTTTCTTTACATTACCCCAAATAACAGAATTTGATTCGTTTTATTGTTTAATAGTATTTCATACATATCACATTTTTCAAATCTATTCATTCATTGTTGGACATGTAGGTTGACTTAATATCTTGGCTATTGTAAATAGTGTTGCAAAAAACATGGGAGTTCAGATGTCTCTCTCTCTCTCTCGTTTTTTAATCCTCCCCCCTCCTTTTTTGCATTTTTCTTTCTTTCTTTTTTTTTCACATCTTCATACATGTATGTTGTATAATGATGAGGGTCTCCTTTCACCATCGATGCTATTTTCCTTCTCCTTCCCTTTCCCTCCCACCCCTATTCCCTCTCCAGAGGTTCAGATGTCTCTTTAACATACTGATTTCATTTCCTTTGGACATAAACCCAGTTATGTAATTGTTGGATCATGTGGTTGTTTTTTTTTTTTTTTTTTTAAGAGAGAGAGAGTGAGAGAGAGAGGGGGACAGAGAGAGAGAGAGAGAGAGAGAATTTTATATTTATTTATTTTTTCTTAGTTCTCGGCGGACACAACATCTTCGTTTGTATGTGGTGCTGAGGATCCAATCCGGGCCTCACGCATGCCAGGCGAGCGCGCTACCACTTGAGCCACATCCCCAGCCCCATGTGGTTGTTTTATGTTTAATTTTTTGAGGAACATCCATGGTATTTCCCACAATGGCTGTACTTATTTACACTTCCACCAACAATCCTTTTCTCTCTCCATCTTCTCACCAACACTTATCTTTTTTTAAATTAAATTATTTATTTATTCTAATTTGTTTTACATGATGGCAGAATGCAATTAATTTCATTTCATATTACACATGTAGAGCACAATTTTTCAAGTCATTGTACACAAAATATTTTCACATCATTTGTGTCTTCATACATATACTTAGGGTAATGATGTCTAATTCATTCCACCATTATTCCTAAAAGAATTCTTCACTATTTTTGTGTGTGTGTGTAGTGCTGGGGATTGAACCCAAGGCCTTGTGCATGTGAGGCAGACATATACAATTGAGTTATATCCCCAACCCAACCTCTACACTTATCTTCTGTCTTTTTTTATTTTGATAATGAATCATTTAACTTTATCTGTCTATCTATCTGCCTGTCTATCTATCTATCTATCTAT
Organism: Urocitellus parryii; assembly: GCF_045843805.1. Classification (NCBI taxonomy): domain Eukaryota; kingdom Metazoa; phylum Chordata; class Mammalia; order Rodentia; family Sciuridae; genus Urocitellus; species Urocitellus parryii. Next base: position 158,530,107 of record NC_135532.1, read on the forward strand.
CTATCTATGTATGTTCGAGGCCATGGGGAATGAACCTGGGGCTTCATGCATGCTAGAAAGGACCTCTACCACCCCACTATACCCCCTACCTTTTTTTTCTTCTTCCTTTTAAACGAGTGTATTAAAATTGTACATAACAGTGAGATTCATTTTTGCATTTTTATATATGCACATGACATAATTTGGTCAACTTCATTTCTCAGTACCTCCACTTTTTTTCCTATCAGTCCTCCCCCTGGTGCCTTTCCTCTACTAGTCTCTTTTCTATTTTCATCTTTTGTATTCTTGGTTTGTACCGTCCTGATAACTATGGATGTTGAACAGTTTTTTTTTTTTTTTTTAGTACTGGGGATTGAACCCAGGGACACCTAACCACTGAGCCACATTCCCAGCCCTTTTCATTTTTTGACACAGGGCCTCACTAAAGTTGCTGAGGCTGGTTTTGGACTTGTAATCTTCCTGCCTCAGCCTCCTGAGTTGCTGAGATTACAAGTGTGCACCACATACCTGGCTGTATGTTTTTTTTGAAAAATGTCAATTTAGGTATTTTATCCAATTGATAGATTTAATTTTCATGTGACTAAACCCTATCTAAGTGGAGATGACCACAAGAGGGATATTAATCTGAAAATCTGCAGAGAGATTTGAGCTGGATTCATGAGTTGATTCCAATGAGTAAATATCATTGTCCATGAATAGTATATAAAGAAAAGGCTGCTGGGTACAGTGGTGCATGCCTGTGATTCCACGACTCAGGAGGCTGATACAGGGGGATCACAAGTTCTAGGCCATCTTTGGAAATTTAGTAAGATGCTATGTCAAAATTAAAAAAAAAAAAAAAATATATATATATATATATATATATATATATATATATATATATATATATATATAATAAAAATAAGGTCTGGGAATGTATCTCAGTGTACTGTGTTCCCCAGTACAAATAAATAAGTAAAGGAATAAATAAATAAGAAGAAAGGCTAAGAAGGGATAAACATCATCTGAAAGCTGAGCAAAAATATCCAGAAAAAAATTGAGAAAGAACAGTCTGGTGGAGAGAAGGAGGAGGGTCAGAGAGAATGTATGTGAGGAGAAACCCAAAGGAACTGAATTGAAATGAATGTATTGGGAGGTAAGAAAGAGAAGACAGTGTCTCAAGGTCACTTTATCCTGAAATATGACTGTGAGAGAAAAAGAGATCGGGGTAATTGGAAGGGGTATAAGGTCAAGGAAAGGCATTTTAATTTTTTTTTTTTTAGAGTTTTGTTAAGATGGAAGAGAATTGAGAATGTTTGTTTTGCTAAAGAAAAGAGAAATGAACATCTTCCTCAAACTTTAGTGATAGTTCTTTTGATAGTCTTTGAATAAAGCCTCCACCTATCTCTTCTTCCCTCCCCTTAAAATAGTGGGCTTTAGTTGTAACTTTTTATGAAAATATCCTGGAAATTTTTCCAAAAGGATGACTCTTTTTTGTTGTTTGTGTGTGTGCTGGCATCGAACCCAAGGCCTCAGGCATGCTAAGCACACATTCTACCACTGAACTCTACTCCCACCCAAAATGTAACTTTTTTTTTTTTTTTGAGAATTTTTAATATTTATTTTTTGGTTCTCGGCAGACACAACATCTTTGTTGGTATGTGGTGCTGAGGATCGAACCCGGGTCGCGCGCATCCCAGGCGAGCGTGCTACCGCTTGAGCCACATCCCCAGCCCCAAAATGTGACTTTTAAGCCATCTGAAGTGACGAGGCCAGTGTGCCCAGTTTATCCTGGCTTCACGGTCTTTTGCAGAGTGGCAAATCACTCGAGGGCGAACTTGTCACACTGTCTTAGAAATGGTATTGGTATTAGAATTAAAGCTGAGCAAAGAGGAGGACCAATGGAAGAGGAAGCAGGTAGATTTAAATGCTATGAAGTCGTTCTCAGGTCAAGGGCAAGGAGTCCCAGTTGACCATCTCTTGACTTCGGTCATAGTGGTAGGACATTTTTGACAAGCCAAATTATAACTGGGACATCCTGTTCCTTTTTGCCTTCAAAACTGACTTGCCTTCATTATCCCATTGGGTTCTGATCCATTTCCTCTATAGTTTTTTCCCTTCATGTAGTATATGTTGGGTAGCATCATGATGAGTCAGAGGTAGCAAATGCTGTTGACACAAGTGAACAAAACTGACGAAAGCCCTCATCATCATGGAGCTTATTTAGAATATGTGTCAGTTATACATAGAATATGTAGTTTAGTAGTACAGAGTAAGGAGGCTAAAAAGAAAAAAATAAGCTAATTAGTAGAGTATTGTTACAAGCTGTGATATTCTGTTTAGAAATACGAAGCAGGACAAAGGAGTAAGAGAGATGATAGAGGAGGTGGCAGTCAGGCTACCTGCTAACATAGTTGTGTCCTACACAAGGATGGAGGGCAGGGATGGGTATGGAAAGGGAATGAAATCCAGCCATCATCGGATTGAGAAGGTGCTGTTTGCTCACTTGTGGTAGGCTTCAGGTGTGACCATTTTTTTTTTTTAATTTGAATGGGCTACTCTAAAAACAAAAGGGAAGGGAAGGGAAGAAATAAATAAATGAATCCTCCTTGAAATACATAAATAAATAAATAAATAAATAATGATACCCCTTCTAGCAAGATTGAGTTTTTAAACGTTTAAGCACTTCACATACAAAGCCTTTGCCTATGTTTTACAATCTCTGTACTATAAATATTTTTGTATTTGAGAATTAAAATCTTATTCCAGTCCATCAATATTCTATCAGTTGTGTTCACCTTGTCTACACAGTCCGGCAGGTCGACATCAGAGAAGAGCTAATGGATTCCTTGAGATTTCTTTTCATAGAGTCAGGCTGAGCATCCTTCTGTCCTTGGACCACTGTTGTTTATGCACTGATGATGTGAAGAATAAATCTGGCATCCTCAAGGGACTCTATGGAAAGTTGAATCTTCTGTATTTTACAGGGCCATCACGATTTCTCATTAAAAAGGAACATAACTTTTGCCCTTTTCAAGCATAGCACATATGTTCTGTCTTCCAGTGTTTCTTGGTAAGAGCTAATGGCCTGGCACTGTAGGCTAATTTCCTGAGAATTTTAAGTTGGGTGCCAATTAGCCTTTCCTATCTCAAGCACATTTCAACGTTTTCTTCCCAAGACAAGTCAGTCTTGACTCTCTGCCACTCTCCTCTTACAGACGCTGCACATTACATGTAGTAAACTGACGTTCTTTTTGAAAAAATTAAGATGAAGGTCTGAAAATTGTAGTCTGTTTAGAGATATCTAGTTATGAAGTAAGTCATGTGGAAAAGGCGATTTTCACTATACACTTCTCACCCCAACACCATTCAAAGCACTTGCTTTTTACCTTTTATTTATCTTGCAATTTGTTGTTTTGCTTTGGTCAACTGATTTTGACCTATAAGTCTCAACACCCTCTCTTAATGAGGATGAGACCTCACAGTTAGTCTCAGAATGATAGAAAACCCTAATTTGGAGTTGGTAAAAGACAGAAGAACATTGGTTTGTTGTAATCATTTTGGAGAGAAAGAAGTTAAATAAATATTCATTAAAAATATTTCTACCTCAGTGTCTTTTCCTTTTCTACCTATTTCTCTTTGCCTCTCTCTCTAATGCCTGGCTGAACACCCCCCAAGACGTGTGTGTGTGTGTGTGTGTGTGTGTGTGTGTGACTGTTGTTGTTAAAGCCAGACAACCAGTCATTCTAAGATCTCCTTACCCTCATCCTGAGTCCACCCTTATTTCCTTTAGAATTTTCTCTCTTCTATCCACTTTCATTACATACATACTCCTTGGCTAAGAAACATAGTTCTTCCTCAATTAGAGTCTGAATGCAGCACAATTAAAATGGAGACAAATAGGAGCAACCGAGTTTGCTGAAAGTGTTCTATATTCACTCTAAATTACCTTAAAGCACAGGAGCAAATGCTTACATTCAGGACAACATGTTCTTAGAAAAAGAGACCAGTAATTCAAGCTACAAGGAGACAGGGCAGAAGAACCACAAGTTTGAGACCTGTTGGTCTTAAAATAAACAACACAAAGGGCTGGGCATATAGCTTAGTGGTAGAGCACCCCCAGGTTCAATCTCCAGTACTGGAGAAAAGAGGAAAGAGGAAGGAGGAGGAGGAAGAAGAAAAAGTGGAAAAGGAGGAAGGAGGAGGAGGAAGAGGTGGAGGAGAAAAATAAGTCATCTGTTTCCAGGAATCCAATTTCAATATCTATAATAAACAGCCCAGAAGTTAGCCTACTATATGTTGTGGGGATCCACTTGAAACCTCAGGATTAATATCAAGATTATTTTAAATTGAAGACATTTGAGATTCAATGGATGCAGAAAGAAGGCTGATGGATGCAGAAAGAAGGCTGCGCGGAGCTTATCTTATCTGACTAAAAGCAACAACTTATGGAAAATGTGGCTACCATTACTTTCTTCTCCAGGGGAATTTCATGGTCATGAAAACGATGGAAATTATCACTTGCACCTGCATAAACAAACATGACCACAACTTTTCTTATCTCCTCTTTGTTCTCTAAAAATCCATTTGTCTTTCCTAAAGAACTCAATTTTTTTTTTTCCTCTCTCCATAAGAGCCAATTCTCAGGCTGGGGATGTAGCTCAGTTGGTAGATCTTCTGTAGAAAGTCACAAAATGATTTTCTGGGTTTCTTCTAATATTTGAAGACTTTGAACTTGCTTTAATTCTTGGATATCTAGACATATCCTCTTTGCTATAAAGACTTCTTTTGAAACACATTAACACATTTAAGTATAACTAGCCATATTCAAAATATTATTAATGTAGGCTAATTTTCCCCTCACAGAATGGTCATCAAAACAAAGCGGAGGGAGAGTGGGCTCTATAGCCAGACAGACCTGGGCTTAACTATCTCTTCTACCTGCATATATGATGTCTCTTGGGATTGGTCAGGCTTGTGTTGACATGTGATCAAAATCAGAGCCCCTATACCATATTTTCATTATTAGTATTATTTTTCATGGTACTGGGGATCAAACCCAGGGCTTTGTGCGAGTGAGGCAAGCACTCTACCAACTGAGCTATATCCCAAAACTCTACTTTCATTATCTTTAAAGTTGATATAAAACCAGTCATTCCCAAAAGTTTTAGTGAGAATTCAACAGCATACAAAATTGTTCAAATCAAATAGAGAGAAATCCGTTTTTTCATGTCCCACCCCAATTTCATCCACAGGTCTTTCAAATAAATGCCCAATTAACTCTAAGACTTGTATGGTATGTTCAAGTTTCAAATGTTGGTTGTTTCCATTAGACCTTTATTAGACCTTCATTTTTATTTTTTTATTATATTTTAATTTTTGGTACTGGGAATTGAACCCAGGGAAGCTTCTACCACTCAGCTACATCCCTAGTCCTTTATTTATTTATTTATTTATTTATTTATTTATTATTTTTTTTTATTTTGAGAAAGAATCTCACTAAATTATGGAAGGTCTTGCTAAATTGCTGAGGCTGACCTTGAACTTGCCGTCCTCCTGTCTCCACCTCCCAAATCACTGGGATGATAGGTAGGTGTGTGCCACCATGCTCAGCAGGCCTTTATGAGAGCTTATTCTTTGGGAGATTCATGGTCATCTGTTATGGTTTATACGCGGAATCCCTCAAAAGCAGTGCAAGAAGGTTTGGAGGAGAACTGATAGGGCTGCAGCTTTAACCTAATCAGTGAATTAATCCCTGATGGGATTAACAGAGTGGTAACTAGAGGCAGGTGGGGTGTGGCTGGAGGAAGTGGGCATTGGGGGTGTGGCTTTGGCTTATATATTTGTGTCTGGTGAGTGGAGTTTACTTCTCTGCTTCTGATTACCACCATGTGAGTGGCTTCTCTCTGCCACACTCTCCTGCCATGTTGTTTGGCCTCACCTCGACCTCCCAGTAATGGAGCCTGCTGTCCATGGACTAAGACCTATAAAACTGTGAGCCCGCAAAAAAACTTTTCCTTCTCTGTAATTATTCTGGTTGGGATTTTTTTTTTTTTTTGTACCAGGGATATTGAACCAAGGAGCACTCAACCATAAGCCATATCCCAGCCCTTTTAAAAATATTTTATCTAGTGACATAGAGTTGCTTAGGGCCTCGTTGAATTGCTGAGACTGGTTTTGAACTCATGATCCTCCTGCCTCAGCCTCCTGAGCTGCTGAGATTACAAGCACCCAGTTTCATGGTCACTCTTTGAGATTTGGTTCTTTTTTTTTTTTTTTCATTGACGACTTATTGTCATTTCTACTGACTGCAGAACTGGAAGGAGATGCCAGTACCTGGTTATGTTCCTCACATGCACTGGCCAAACATGGGCTTGTTCTTAATGGATTATACAGAAAAATACAACAAATCATTTTGTGTTTCATGACCCTTGTCCCTTCACATATCCACCCACATACTTTCCAGGTTATGAAACCTAGTGGGCTATTGTGTTTCAAGATTTCTTTTGTGATTAAAGCCATTTAAGTTAGGGCAATAATGAAAGTAGCCCCCCTACACCCTCAAGTTATCTCTTAACCAAAATTATTCCCATTTTGTAGATGAAGGATTTAAATCTGTTGATGTATGTACATATATGCCCGCTTTTAACAGCATGGGGATTTTATAACCTTAAGCACTTTCTCCATTTCTTTGGTGAAAGCACAGTTACTTATCTGCTTTATCACAACACAAAGCTGAGTACACTCCAGCTAGAACAGACACTTTTAGTGAAGGGTTTCAGCTTGAATCACGATCCCCCCAGGCTCAATTCTTCAGGCATTAACAGCTTACACGTGCACAGTACTGACAGAAGCTGTGTTTGGGGCTTGGATAGCAGTAAATCATTTGGCATCTTTAAAGTGTCCAGAATATTTGAACAAATGCAACTGCACAGCAACTTGCTAATGTAGAATATGAGATGCACCTTAAGTTACAGCAACAGCTTGGAGAGACTGGAATGGTCCCTCTTTAATTTTGTTGCTGACACCTGGCAACATTTGGAGATATAAATAATAAATAGCTTAACAGGGAGGGGGAAGAAATTGCTGTCTCGATACATAGGATAAGAAAACTTAGAAGAAATAAAAATCACCTTTGGAAAAGAATTAGGGGCTCATTCTATTGAGGGATGGACCTGCCACAGGTGCTAGGTGAGTATACTGTAGTTAAAACACACTGAATTGTGGTTGGATTTTCAAGACTCTTCACTGTTAGTGGGTGAAGCTTGATGAAGTTTCTGAGTTTTTCCAGGATTAAATCTGACTTACAGCCCCAAGACTCTAGGCTATACAATTAGTGGGGAAAACATTTTCTTCTATTTGGTTTTTCCACTCCCAATTATCCCGTTTGATGGGGCAGAGGATTAGCGCAGAGAAGGAAGGTAGAGGTTCCCCAAAATGTCCTAAATTGGGTCCTAGGAAAGGATCTAATTAATACTGTCAGCAAAGTAATCTATAGATATAGAGTGTATTGTACATTCTGTTCAGTGGGTAGACTGTTACACTTATTACTGGGCAAACAGAAATGGAATCTCTGCCTCTGTCTCAGTGTGGATCTGTGTCTTCTTTACTTCTCCCTTGCAGAAATCTGGGATATATGGAGAAAGCCTCGTACTTGCACCTGGCAATGTGACAGTAGATGTGAAGGTGTAGGGAGCACAGGCTTGGGAGGTTGAGCAGACTGGGTTCGAATCTCTGCCCTACTGCCAGTCACCTCAGGTCTCAGGCACATTCCTTAAACTTCCCAAGCCTTGATTTCCCCAAATACTCACCTTGTAAATGTTTGGTAAGAATGAAAGGAGATGATCCTGATCAAGAGCCTAGTCTAGTGCTGGTGCTTACTCGACTTTCGTTTCTTCCCTTTCCCTGCAAGACCAAGAGACATATTTATTTATTGGGTGAATTGATTTACTATGATTTATTTTTGCTTTGTTATTTTAGCATTACTACAATGCTAGAAGGAGGAAAAATCACTCAGCTTCGTCCCTCAGGGGAAAACTCTTGCAATCTCAAATTTAAGAGTAAATTTAAGCATGTACAGGTCTGAAACATTCTCTATAGCCAGGTTTCTAATCCCTGCCTGTACCAAAGGAGTCTAAGAGATTTGAGCATAGTATCAAGCTATTTTAATAGGTTTTCTGAGACTGTGAATTGGCTTAGAATATAGGCAGCCTCTTCTTTTCATGCTAGGGTTTCCTGAGGATTATAGGATTACCTTTAATACTGTATTTCATAACCTGTTATAAGACCTGAGGAACTCAATAAATGTTAAATAATGATATCTAATGTGAGTTTTCTTTCTCTGTTTTTTAACACATATATATTGAACGGTGAACTACAAGTTTATCTGAGCCATTTACTTTTTGTGTGTGTGTATGTTGCTGGGGATCAAACTCCAGGCCTTGCACATGCTAGTGTAGTCCACCGATAAGCTGCACCCACAGTCCTTTTTAAAGACGTCAAAAGAGGGTCTTGCTAAATTGCTGAGGCTCATCTTAAATCTGTGATCCTCTTGGACTCAGCCTCAGAGTAGCTGGGATTACAGGCATGCACCACCCCACCAGGCACCATTTATTATTTAACTTAGTCCAACAATAACAACAAATATCTGTAATATTCACAGAATCTTGTATTTGCAAGTGATCAGGCAAAACTAAATTGACCCCTGACATTCCTCTTAACCTAATCTGAGACATTTTCTCTCCACATGGCCAAGACTAAGCAAGGCTCTTGTTTCTGCTGACCTCAGTTTTCTTCTATTAACCTCTGCAATCAGCTTTCACACTAGTTTGAAGGTCTAATGCCTAAAATCAAATCTTCACATGCTATTAAGGAATAAAAATGATTTTGCATATCATATATAATAGCAAAGAGAGTTTCAGTATACCCATACCAGGAAAAAAATACTAAATGATTTCCTATTGATACCTAACATACATCAACAAATTTCACTTTGTTTTTGTTATCAATTTAAAAATTCACAATTAATATTTCTAAAATTGGGATGTATTTTAGGGTATCATATATTAATTGTCTTGGGATATCAGGCATCTTATATTAAGTGTCAATCACAGGGTCAACATGACCAATTTCCATTTCCTGGGCAAGAGTCTTCTGTTATTAAATATCCAGGGCCAAGCAGCAAGTTCAGTGCAGCCCTCAAGTCTCTGGCTCTGACTCCAATAAGGTTAGCACTTGGCCCTTGTGGATGGGACCTTTTACATTGGAAATGATGGAGCAGCAGTCCTGTGTTGTTGTGTCTGTGGTGTGACCAGAAAACTGCAACCCTTTCCCAGCATTTCAACCAACAGGGCATTTCAAGATAGACTCTAAGTGCTAAGTATTGGAAACCTTGCTTTGATACTTGGTAGTAGGATCAGAAAAGACCCAGGAGATAACTGTGAAGTATTTGATTTGCTCTGAGAGTATGATGGATAAAATTGGTGGAAAATCATGAGCATCAATGATATAGAGTTGGAAAGCATTTCAAAGAGTCAGCTTGTGAACTGAAGAAGGGTTAGGAATGACTTACCAGATTTATTTCACTCATATTTTCTTTTTAATAAAGGCACAAGAATGATAGATAAAGGAACTTTATGGCTAAACAAATTTCCAAAAAACTCTTCAGTAGGCATAGAATAAAAATTCTTTTTTTTTTTTTTTAAATTTCTCCTCTCCTTTATTTACTTGGTTGTTTGGTGTTTTTTTTTTTTAATATTTATTTATTTTAGTTCTCGGCAGACACAACATCTTTGTTGGTATGTGGTGCTGAGGATCGAACCCGGGCCGCACGCATGCCAGGCGAGTACGCTACTGCTTGAGCCACATCCCCAGCCCGAATAAAAATTCTTAGAAAAACATTTTGTCATGCTTCAGTGGACTGAATTTTTCTTTTTTTCTGTGTGTGTGTGTGTGTGTGTGTGTTGAGGGGAGCGGGGATTGAACCCAGAGGTGCCCTACCCCTGAACTACATCCCTAGCCTCATTTTAAATTTTATTTTGAAACAGGATCTCACTTAAGTTGCTGAGGTTGGTCTTGAATTTGTGATCCTCCTGCCTCAGCCCTCAGAGTAGCTGGGAGCAGATGTGCACCACTACCCCTGGCTCTCTTTTTTTCTTAGTGTTTGATAATACAGTTGTGAGCTGTGAAATTGATGGAAATTGATGGAATATTAGAGGTAATGTAATATAATATCTGTATTCTTTTTGGGCGGATGTACTAGGGATGGAACTCAGGGGTACTTGGTCACTGAGCCACATGTCCAGGCATATTTTGTATTTTATTTGGAGATGGAGTCTCACTGAGTTGCTTAGTGCCTTGCTATTGCTGAGGCTGGCTTTGAACTTGCAATTCTCCTGTCTCAGTCTCCTAAACCACTGGGATTATAGGCATGCCTGGCTAAACCATTCTTTTTTTGTGATGCTGGCGCTTGAACCCAGGGCCTTGTGCTTGCGAGGCAAGCACTCTACCAACTGAGCGATATCCCCAGCCCCCATATCTTTATTATAGTAAGTGCATCATTCTATGGATTGTTTTCTTTTTTATCTTTTTATTTATTTATTTTTGTGGGCTGTGAATTGTACCCATGGTGTTGGACATCTTAGGCAGGTGCTCTGCCACTAAGCTACTTCTCTAGTCCTTGAGAGACCCTTTCTTTCTAAGTTGGCAAGGCTGATCTCGAGCTCCCAATCCTCCTGCCTCAGTTTCCCCAGTAGCTTGTATTATAGGCAAGCACTACCACTTCTGGTTATGAATTGGAGTATTTTCCTAAAGGGATTTCAAAAATTCTCCAAATTTCTTCACATTCAACAGATTAATATACATATGTACTGTATTGCCCAAACTCATTGAAATAAATATCAAAATATTATCATTTTTTATGTATAACACAAAATTCCATGACTTGTGATTAGCAATAATGAAAATGAGTCAAAAAGTTATCTTTATTATTCCTTTTGTGGTCTGATGAATGCACTGAAATCTGTCTTTATAGTTGAAGATGTGAGGTGGAAAAAAAAAATAACAAAACTCTTAAATTTCAAGTGATTTATTGGCTACATAAAATAATTTCTTCCTTAGAGAAATTCTGTTAAATATGGGTAGCTTACAAAGAACATTTGATCAGATACATTCATTAAAAAAAATATTTATTGGTTACCATTCAAGGTACTTGAAGATAATAGTAAAGTCTCATCATGGAAGAACTTATATTCTAATGGAGTAGACAATAAATAAGGTAAATAAGTAAATTCTATTATATGCTAACTGATAACTGCAGAGGGGAAAAATTAAGAGGGAAGGAGGAGTTTTGGAAAGTTTAGTCAGCCTTCTGTTGCCATGAACAGAACATCTGGCAAGAACAACTTATAAGAGGGAAGATTTATTTTGGCTAATGGTTACAGAGGTCTTAGCCCATGGTCAGCTGACTCCTTTGCTTTGGGCCTGAGGTGAGACAAACCATCACAATGGAAGGGCATAGCTGAGGAAAACTTTCAGCTTTCAAGGCACACCCCAGTGACCTACTTCCTCCAACTCTGTCCCACCTCCCAGTAGTCCATCCAGCTATTAATGGGCTAATCCACCAAATGTATTAATCCATTGATGAGGACAGAGCCCACGATCCAATCATTGCCTAAAAGCCTCATCTGTGTATACATTAGGCTTTGGCAGCGGGCATTCCAGATTAAAACCATAACAGAATTACAGATTGGGTGGCCAAGGAAAGCATCCAGAACACAGTGCCGTATGTGTAAAGCCCTGAAGAAATTAGAGACTCTCCCCATACAAATGCCTGAGAGGAGCACATTCTAAGCAGAGGATACAAATGATAAGCACAGAAGTGTCTGGGGTGTTCTAGGGGTGGGAGGTGGCCAGAGCAGCTGGCCCAGCCTGGATAAATGAATATATTAGACTAGGTCAGAAAACACCAAGATACAGGGAACATCCCGTGGATGTTGTAGGTCTGAGTGAGACGGAAAGGTCTGGGAGGCCATTGGTGGATGTGTGCTCTAATCTGGCCTCTTGATGGGATGTGCTGGCTACAGTGTTGCAAATAGACTGGAGGAGTGGAAACAAACTAATTCAGATGCTTGTAATAATCCAGGTGAGAGATAGGAATGAAGTAAATTCAGATAATACTAGAAGAACTTTTTTTTTTTTTTCAAAACAAAACCAAGATTTAATGGAAAGCTATGAGGTAGTTCAAAGGCTAAAAATCCAGATAAGCCCTGGAATTTAGGAATCAGGAACTAAAAACATCAGGGAGCACTGTTGGAATGATTACCTTTGAACATTTTTGTTGTTGTTGCTCTTATGTTTTATAGTTAGTGTTTCAGATTCTAAGAGAATATATGCTTTTTTTAAAAAAAAAATTGTTCTAATTAGTTGTACATGACAATAGAATGCATTTTGACACATCATACATAAATGGAGTATAACTTCTCATTTTTCCGGTTGTACATGGATTACACCAGTTGTGTTATCATATATGCACATAGGACCACAGTGTCTGATTCATTCTATAGAAAAATGTTTTAAAACCCTAAACTCTAAGGTATGTTGGAAGGTGAGCTACCATGAGTTGCAAGGAACTGGATATAAGGGGAGAAAACAGATGAGCTGAATGATCCTGCTAAGATTTTTGCAGAAGAAGTAGATTTGGGGGAAAAAGGGTGAGGAATTGTAGATCAAAATTTTGGATATGTTAAAATTTGGATGCTTTTGGATATCTTTAGAAAAACATTAGATAGGCTACTGGATACACAAGTGTGGCATTAGGGGGTGGTATCTGGGCAGGAGAGGTTAATGTGGGAGTCACTATTAGTATCTAGATGGCATTTAAAGCCAGGAGACAGAATGAAGTCAGTAGTGGAGTGAAAAGCAAGGGAACTCAGAGTCCTGAAAACCAGAACACAAGGCATTTCATGAAGGACAGAAGCATCAAGTGAATCAAAAGTTTCAGAGTCAAGATGAAGACTGAGAATTGACCACCAAATTTAGCCACTTGGATGTCACTGGAGGCCTGATAGGAGCAGTTTGGTGTGAAGTTGCCTGAAAGTGGGATCTAGAGACAATTGAAGCCCTCAAATAGGAGTCAGGCTGTATAGACAATTCTTTCAAGAACATTTCCCATTGAGAGAGAGAGAGGGAGAGAAAGAGAGAGAAATGGGGCATTATCTAGAACAGAAGTACTTTTGCCTTTGTATTTTAGTTGATTGAAAGAAACTGAATGCTGATGAAATTGTCCAGTGGAAAGGAGAAGAAATTGAAGAGATTTGCTAATGTTGACATAAATAGGTTGTAGTGGGCATGTGGAAAAAATGCTTTTACTAAGAAATCCCTAAAATGCATTTTTTTGGACCTCCCAATCATGGTTTATGGTATCCTTTTCTGTTCTTCTCTTTGCCTGAGTCTATTCTGTTTTTCAATGATAGAAACTCATCATTTTATCTCTTCGGTCAATTTCCTGTCTCAGCTCATGAATTCATAGAGATTTTTCTCTTTCCCCTCTGAATTCATTGCTTTTAAAAAATTATCACAATCTTAACTGAATACCAGACATGGTGGCACATGCCTTTAATCCCAGGAACTCTGGACACAGGAGTGTTGCAAGTTTAAGGCCAACCTTCACAATTTAATCAGATTCTGTCTCAAAATAAGAAAAGGACTCGGGATGTAGCTCAGAAGTACAGTCTCCTCTGGGTTCAATTTCCAGGACTACCTCCTGCACCAAGAAAAGGGCAAAAATTATATGTATTTATGTGGTACCATATGATATTTCAATACACATTTGTTTGAATCAGGGAAAACTCATCTGTCTTCTCAAACATTTGTCACTTCTATGTGGTAAAAACATTTAAAATCCTTTCTTGTAGTTTTTTTTTTAAATATCCAGTACATTATTATTTGTAGTCACCCTACTATGCAATAACACAACAGAACTGTTTGTGTAATCTGTTCTATTAAATTGAGTATTAGGCATTTTTCTGTGCACAGATGTCTTTTCCTTTGGATTGTTAGCCCCTTCATGGGGATGACCCAGCCCTGCCTATGGTATGAATTCATGATTTAACTCCCCTTGAAGTGACCATGTCTTCTCTCTCACTGAGAGATAACCACTGGTTTTCTTTCCATGTGACCAGAGGCCCATCTTTAGAGCATCATCTCCCTTATAATCTGACCACCACCTTGAATTCCTATGCAGGAAAAATAACACCTAATTTTTAAAATATGTGTATAATTTTAGTTATAGATGGACAACACAATACCTTTATTTTGTTTATTTAATTTTATGTGGTGCTGCGGCTCCACATGAGCACCTAAACATGAGTAAGGCAAGCACTCTACTGCTGAGCCACAACCCCAGCTCAGTAACAGGAATGTTAAGTGAACAAATACAGGAGACAATGGAGCAAAGTGATAAAAGGGTCTATCAGGAGCCACATTCGTATTCAAATTCTAGTTCTGCCACTTTATAGCTGTGTGACTTTGGGCAGATCACTCTTATGTATTTCCTCATTTTAAAATGGAATATTGGGCTGGGGATGTGGCTCAAGCGGTAGCGCGCTCGCTTGGCGCTCGCTTGGCATGTGTGCAACCCGGGTTCCATCTCAGTACCATATACAAACAAAGATGTGGTGTCAGCCGAAAACTAAAAAATAAATATTAAAAATTCTCTCTCTCTCTCTCTCTCTTTTTTAAAAAAAAATAAAATGGAATATCTACTTTGTAAGATAGGTATGAAGACTTAATAAGGTAATACAAAAACTTAGTGATCTTATTCTTAAAATAAATCTAAATCAATATAAATCTTTGTCTTATCTTCATTTTTAAAACACGAGTTAGCTGACTCAAATTTAATACCTTTCTGCAGGCATCCAACTAGTTGCTACCTGGGACTTGGCTCATCTTTACTGAATAAATATGTCTACTGTTATGGTAGGGAAGATTCAGATAGAATACAAAATGTTCCTGTTAAGCTTCTCTTTTTTTTTTTTTAAAGAGAGAGTGAGAGAGGAGAGAGAGAGAGAGAATTTTTTTAATATTTATTTTTTAGTTCTCCGCGGACACAACATCTTTGTTGGTATGTGGTGCTGAGGATCGAACCCGGGCCGCACGCATGCCAGGCGAGCGCACTACTGCTTGAGCCACATCCCCAGCCCCCTGCTAAGCTTCTCCTGGACATATAAAGTCCAGTAATGAGGACACAGAGGTAGTAGCTTTAAAGTATTGAGGAAATGATGGTGAGGATTGAATCTGAAACAGGAGAAGTTACTAGAAAACTAATGGGTATATGCCGGAAGGTTGGTATTTGCCCCAGCCAAGGAGGAAATGGTGAAGAAGGAAGAGCATAGCAAATGTTCATACGCTTGAGGTGCAGCCCACATGTGGTTCTTTTTTTTTTAAAATATTTATTTTTTAGTTTTAGATGGACACAATCTTTATTTTTATGAGGTGCTGAAGATCGAACCCAGTACCTCATGCATGCTAGGTGAGCGATCTGCCACTGAGCCACAACCCCAGCCCCCCATGTGGTTCTTGGGCTTGTTTTTAGATGTCTTGGCTTTGAAAGCCTAGAGTACCATATTCAGATTAGAATGTAATAATGACTTCCAGACTCTTGGTGAAGTTGTGATTTACTTGAATACCACACGAAGG
The DNA here is from genome assembly GCF_045843805.1 of Urocitellus parryii. Lineage (NCBI taxonomy): Eukaryota > Metazoa > Chordata > Mammalia > Rodentia > Sciuridae > Urocitellus > Urocitellus parryii. Next base: position 158,545,782 of record NC_135532.1, read on the forward strand.
AACAAAGCAGTGTGGGTGGCCTTGTTTTTAATTCCCATTTCCAAAAATTATTGCATCAAGGACTAAATTATTGCTGGGTATGGTGGCGCACACCTGTAATCCCAGCATTTTGGGAAGCAGAGGCAGCAGGATCATGAGTTCAAAGCCACCCTCAGCAAAAGTGAGTCGTTAAGTAACTCAGTGAGACCCTGTCTCTAAAGAAAATACAAAATAGGGCTGGGGATGTGTCTTAATGGTTGAGAGCCCCTGAGTTCCATCTCCAGTACCCCCCCCCCAAAAAAAAAAGACTCATTTAGTTTTGCAGTCTGACACAGGTAAAACCATAAACTTAAAATTATGTGTCCAATAATTTACCTTTTCACAATATTTTGGTGATCTTTTGGAGGTATTCTGGTATCTAATTATTCCCACATTCCCCTCCTTTTAATTATGATACTCCTAAAGGAGGACTTCTAGAAAGAAGCCCAAAGAAGTAAGCTGATAAACACAGAAAGGGTTAATGTTTTAAAAACTATGAAAGACTGAAAGAAAGCAGGAACAAGTACTGGAGAGATTTTGCTTTTCGCAGACCCTCCTCTCCCACTCACAGGAGGTGATCTTCAATGGATGGAGTATAGAAATCAAGAATGGAAGCACACTGAAGGGGTGTCTCTCTTTTTCCTGGCTTTCACTCGCCTTAACAGGTTGAATGTTCCTTTTAGGGCTAGAGTAAAAAAAGTTGAAAGATGATGGAGATTATTGTACAACATAAAATGAACAGTGACTCTCAGGGGTCTTGCCAAGCTTTTATTTTCGAGGTTGATGTGCTCCTCACTGCTTGCTGCTCTTCTCTTCTTGAGCACCAGGGGGCATGAGGGAGTGGAGAGGCCTGGTGGAGGTTGGTGTGCATTCTGCATTCTTGGGCTGGAGCGGGTCCTCTGATTGCACCTGGAGGAAAGACCTGGATGTGGCCAGTAAGAATCTTCTTGCTGCTGTCCTCTTGGTTATAAACTGGTAGCCTCCACAATTTACTAAGGAACACAAAAGAGTGCAGCAAATGCTTTACACAAGAAATGCATGGCCATTGTTTTTTGTCTTTGTTTGCTTTTTCTTTTTTATTGCTGCTACATATAAATAATTAAATGTAGCAATCTAATGTGCCCATGAATTTTTCCAGGTGATACAGCCTTGACCCATAATCCAGACTAAAGTACTGAATATTTACAGCAGCCCAGAGAGTAACGTGAGAGTGAGACATGTTCCTGGTAAATGCCACCATTCAAAGGGAACTAAGATTTATTTTTCCATCTTCATCTATTAATGTGCATGAGATTGGCTCTAATGAATAAAGTTGCTTTAAATACACTCATACCTGTTTTAATGACCCTCTTTTCCTTCTCATTTCAGCCTCCAACGGTACCAGCTATCTTTCTAAATTGGCTGTTATAATTATCACTCTGTTTTGCTTTTGAAAAAAGGCATATGGCGGGGGCATGAACACCTTGTTCTTTCCATAACCTTTCTTACTGCAATTTTCTAACATTTTTTTTTAAATTAGAAAAGTACCACATTGACATATTAAGGAACAAAAAATATTCTACCAAATAGAAAGTAATAGTGAAAAATTTTCCTCAGTCTATCCCATCTTATTTCTCAGGAATTACCAGTGTTAATAATATTGAGATCTTATTTCAGGTTGTTTCCTATACACCTAAAAACATGTAATAGCCTGCAAATAGTATGATTTAGATAGTAGGCTATATTGCATATATATATATATATGTATGTATATATATCTTTATATAAATATTTATAAAGATATATATGATATATATGATATCTATATATCTTAATATGTTTTAGAAATTAAAAACTCACAGCATACATATTTTTTTCTGCTACTTGTTTTTAAAGTTTTTCCATGTGTCATGAATATCATTTCATAGCACATTCTGTCAACAAAATTTAGATTACTGGTCTCTACACTCAGGTCTCCAAAACAAATACTTTTTACTCTAAGAGTCAAACTTAAAATCCAAAATTTCTCCAGGGATGTAGCTATAAGGACACATCTTGGACACAGACCAGGGCTACCTTCTGAAAGCAGTTGCTAGAATCTCATGTGGTTGGGATGAAGGCTCCTTGTGTACCCCTGATTCTGTGAAATGAATATGAATGGTTTTTCTTCCTTCTCCATATTGATTTCCTGGACCAGGTTTTGTGTTTTACTTCTCCTGAGAAATGAAGATGAAAATTTGGTCAATGATAGCTACATTGGTACCATTTTAAACACAAGATAAAGGCTGGGGATGTATTCCAGTGGTAAAGCGTTTGTCTAGCATGCATAAGGCCATGGGTTCATTTCTCAGTAATTCAAAAAACAAAGAAATAAACACAAGATAAGTGGGCTCAGTGGCACACAACTGTAGACTTAGTTATTCAGGGAGACTGAGCTGGGGGTGTTACTTAAACTCAGAAGTTCCAGAGAAGTCTGGGAAATATAGCAAGATCCCATTTCACAAAAACCCCAAAGTCTCAACAAAATAAATAAATACCAAACACCCAGGAATCAATTGAGCACCCCCAGAAAATATGTTTAAACTTTTTCCTCTCTTGCTCTGTTTACCATTTAGTTACTGGTAATTGAACTGAATTTACTAAAGCACAGAGATGTCAGATTTTTTTTTTTTCACTGTGAACGTTGAGTATCTGTTGGCACAGGGGCTATTAATAAAAACCCATTATCAGAAACTTTGAAAAGCACTTAATAAAAAATTTGAAAAGTTCAAAGGAATTTAAGAAGCAAAGCAAAGACAAAGATTGCCTTTGAAATTTATTAAATGTGAGATTATTGGTATAGCTTTTTATACAATATCTGTATGATATTTTTATACAATATCTATATGATAGATACATATAAAAATGTATATTTTTTATACAATATCTGTATGGTCTGCAGTTTTCTGAGTAATTTATTTGTTTTGATAGAAAGTTGCTATTTTCAGACACTTTTCAAAAGAAGCAACACAAATGGCCAACACATATATGAAAAAATGTTCAACATCATTAATAATTAGGGAAATGAAAATCAAAACTACCCTGAAATTTTATTTTACTTCTGTTAGGATGACAGCCATCAGGAATACAAAGAATGTAGCCTGCTGTGGTGGCACACACCTGTAATCCCAGTGGCTCAGAAGGCTGAGGCAGGAAGATTTCAACTTTGAAGCCAGCCTCAGCAATTTAGTGAAGGCCCTTAGCAATGTAGTAAGACCCTGTCTCAAAATTAAAAGGGCTGGAGATGTGGTTCAGTGGTTAAGTACTTATTGGTTCAATTCCCAGTACAAAAAAAAAAAAAAAAAAAGAAAGAATACAAAAAATAATAAATATAAGGGACTTGTAGGAGATGTCTAATGTTCTGTTCCACTCATTTTTACTTTTGAAGTTCTTAATGAATGGTAAACTCAGAGTGATATTCTATCTTTTATTACCCATCGGGAGGAAGCTCTTTCATACCTAAGCCCAAGACAAACATTTATTTTGCCTCAGCTCCTTCTCAGATGGTTAAAAATCATCAGTTTTAAGCTGTTGGAGAATTTTCAGTCAGGACTCATCTTCCAAGAAAGTGCAGCTATTTGTTTCCAACTAAACTCTTTGGATTGAAAAATGACTTTTTTTTTCTTTTTATAGCAGTGGCTTTTCTTAAATCCATAGATTTATTTAACCAAGAGGATAGTCCTAAGAATAATATACTAAATTATAAATGAAAAGGAAGTTTATGGTTTCAAGTTGCTGACACTTATCCCATTCTGGATCACTTTTAGATAGTTTTAGATTTCCTCAGAGTTTGGGTATTTTTGGGATTCAAAAAGCATACTTTTTTCCCCCTATATTTCCCCCTAAATTTTCATATTTACCATTTCATTTTATTTTTCCACATTTTGGGTGCATTATAGTTGTATACAATGGTGAATTCATATATGCACACAATATAAAATGATATATTGACCAATATTATTTCCAATATATCCCTTTATATTTACCATTTTAAAAGCATCATGATCATTACTGTTTTCTACACAATAGCCTCTAATTTCTAGGTTCTAAGCAACCTAGAAAATGATGGTATGATGAGAAATTACACTCCATTTATGTATGATGTGTCAAAATGCATTCTACTGTCATGTATAGCTAATTAGAATAACAAAAAGAAAATGACAATATTTGGAGCTGATATTATAGTCATCTTTTGTATGTTTTATAAACCAGGGAGCAACTTCTTTCTTTTTTATTTTTTATTGTTGTACTGGGGATTGAAACCATTGGTGCTCTACTACTGAGCTACATCCCTAGTCTCTTTTTATTTTTTTAATTTGAGACAAAGTCTCATTAAGCTGCTAAGGCTGGTCTCAAACTTGTGATCCTCCTGCCTCAGCCTCCAGAATTGCTGAGATTACAGGTGTTCACTGAGATGCCCAGAGGGAGAAAAGTCTTGAATTTTCTCTAATCTGAGGTCCAGGACTATTAGCTTTTCCATCATTTTCTGATCATTCCCAGTGCTTTCAGCTGTGTTACACTAGAGTATATTTATTCCTTTTTTTGTATCACAGTTCTATGCAGTTATGGTCCCAACAAAATGGAAAACAGCAAAAAATTTTAGGGTTTATTATTGTAACACATTTAAGTTTCTATGCATATTTTTTTTATCTGCTTCCAAACTCAGACATTTAATGTGTCACTTTTAAAGGATCGAGATGAGGAAAACAGGGGTGGAGGAGGAAGTGTATGTAGGTAAATCACAAGAAAATAGACTGACAGGCAGCATTGGGATACCAGTTGGGATTAATGACATCTTGGTCTTATAAGGGACACTAGTCCTATTGGATTAGGGCTCTCCATAATGACATTATTTTAACTTGATTATCTCTTTAAAGATCCTATCTACAAATATAATCACATGTAAGGTACTTGAGACTAGAACTTGAACATATCAATTAGAAATTGCACATTTAAATTTTTGGTGGACACAACTTAGCCCACAATATGCCCCTAAGGCAGGAGAAACAAAGGGAGGAATTGGAAATTATTAACCATTACAAGTTCAGAGAAAGAGCCTTGTAGAGTTAAAACTCAGACTGCTGAGAAAAAAGGGGGATTGTTCTTCGTGCTGTATCACACAAAATCCTAAACTATAGCACAAATTTAAGATATAAATATGGATTTCTGTTACTTGCAAGATGGAGTAAGAACTACTAGATTTATTCTTCTCTCTCTACCAACCAACCAACCATCCCCCAAAGCAATGAGAAATGTACTAACCAGTTTTTTTTTTTGTATTTGTTTGGTACTAGGGATTGAAGCCAGGGGTCCTCTACCACTGAGCCAAGTCCATAGTCCTTTTTATTTTTTATTTTGAGACAAGATCTCACTAAGTTGACCAGATTGCCTTGAATTTGCCATCTTCCTGCCTCACTTTCCCAAGTTGCTGGAATTATAGGTGTGCACCACCATGCCTGGCTGAAACCAGTTTTTAAGACCTTGACAATGAAGAAGAATCATCTCAGAACAATGGGAAATAAATGAGTTGAGTCTTTTAATTGCCCCAGCTAACTGATCTGAGAGATTTTTCAGGCTGTGGTCAGGAAGGACTGCCTATATTGAGGAGACAAATGGAATCTGGGAAGACTGAGACTGAGCTAGAATTTGCAGAATAGAATGCTAGACCTGAAGAACCTGCCCTAGAGAACTCGATCTGTGGAGGGCTTCCCTGGAATAATCAGGAGAATTAGCCCATGACTGTGAAGAAATGACTCCTCAGGCTGGCAGAGAACCACTGAGGAAGGGAGGGAAGAGTAAAAGGGGCAGTAGGAGAGCTGTCCCATCAGCCAGGCAGGAGTGGCTCATGAATCCTGGGACACTGGGAATGACACCGAGAAGGGTCTTGCCTCCTCAAAGGAGACCGATTAACCCCAGACTAACCATTAGGCATTCCTAAAAATCTTGAAAACATGATCAAAAGAATGGAAGCATTTCCAAGTAATTTAGCTGTATCTCAGAATAAAGTTCAAGAATATTTATAGGAGTACAAAAGTCTTCAGGATCCAGTAAGAAAAAAATCACAATTTTCTTAGAATTGCCCCCACCTCCAAAAAAAGAAAAAAAAAAAGCAGAAGAAAATAATGCATATCAAGGAGAAAAATCCCTCAATCAAACTGGATAAAGAATAGATACAGATGTAAGAAGCCAAAGTAGAGGACATTAAACACAGTTTATAATTGTATTTTGTATTTTCAAAAAGTAGAATAGATATTTGGAAGGTATCTTTTTACATTTTTTAAAAAAAATTTTTAATTTGTTTTAATTAGGTAAAATTAACTAACAGTAGTTAGTAACTAAATTTAGTAACTAAATTAACTGACAGTAGAATGCACTTATATACTTTGATATATCATAGATGGAATATAATTTGATTATACATATTGTAGAATCACATTGGTCATACAGTCACATACATACATAAAGTAATAATGTCTGTTTCATTCTACTATCTTTCTTATCCCCACATCCCCTGCCTTCCCCTCCTTTCACTTCCCTCTACCGAATCTAAGGTAAAACTATTCTTTTTTTTTTTTTTTTGCATTACAATTCTTAATACACACACACACACATACCACAATTTTTGTATCTCTGTATATAAGTATGTTGACACCCTATTCATGTCTTCATACATGTACTTTGTATAATGATGTCCATCACATTCCACCATCCTTGCTAATCCCCTGCCCCCTCCTTTTCCCTCCCACACCTCTTCCTTTTCTAGAATTCATGTATTCCTCCCATGCTCTCCTTCCCAATCCCACTATGAGTCAACCTCCTTATATCAGAGAAAACATTAGGTATTTGTTTTTTGAGGATTGGCTAACTTCACTTAGCATTATCTTCTCCAATGCCACCCATTTATCTGCAAACGCCATGGTTTAATTATTTTTTAATGCTGAGTAAAATTCCATTATATATATATGCCACATTTTTTCATCCATTCATCCACTAAAGGACATCTAGGTTGACTCCACAGTTTAGCTATTGTGAATTGTGCTGCTATAAATATTGATGTGGCTGTGTTCCTGTAGTATGCTGTTTTTAAGTCCTTTGGGTAGAGACTGAGGAGAGGGATATCTGAGTCAAATGGTGGTTCCATACCTAGTTTTCCAAGGTATCACCATACTGCTTTCCATATTGGATGCACCAATTTGCAATCTCACTAGCAATGTAGGAATGTACCTTTTTCCCCACATCCTGCCAACATTTATTGTTGTTTGTCTTCATAATAGCTGCCATTCTGACTGGAGTGAGATGATATCTTAGAGTGGTTTTGATTTGCATTTCTCTGATTGCTAGAGATGATGAGCATTTTTTCATATATTTGTTGATTGATTGTAGATCCTCTTCTGAGAAGTGTCTATTCAGGTCTTTGGCCCATTTGTTGATTGGGATATTTGTTTTTTTTTTTTTTTTTTCGGTGTTTAGCTTTTTGTGTTCTTTGTGTACCCTAGAGATTAGTGCTCTATCTGATGTGTGAGGGGTAAAAATTTGCTCCCAGGATGTAGGCTCTCTGTTCACCTCAAAGATTATTTTTATTGTTATTTTTGCTGAAAAGAAACTTTTTAGTTTGATTCCATCCCATTTATTGATTCTTGGTTTTAATTCTTGTGCTATAGGAGTCTTATTAAGGAAGTTGGGGCCTAATCCCACATGATAAAGATTAGGGCCTACTTTTTCTTCTATTAGATGCAGAGTCTCTGGTTTAATTCCTAGGCCCTTGATCCATTTTGAGTTAAGTTTTGTGCATGATGAGAGATAGGGGTTTAATTTCATTTTGTTGCATATTGGATTTTCAGTTTTCCCAGCACCATTTGTTGAAGATGCCATCTTTTCTCCAGGGCATGTTTTTGACACCTTTGCTTAATATAAGATAATTGTAATTTTGTGTGTTAGTCTCTGTGTCCTCTATTCTATACCATTGGTCTACTGGTCTGTTTTGGTGCTGATATCATGCTGTTTTTGTTACTATTGCTCTGTATATAATTTAAGGCCTGGTATAGCGATACCACCTGCTTCACTCTTCTGCTTAGGATTGCTTTAGTTATTCTGGGTCTCTTATTTTTCCAGATGAATTTCATGATTGCTTTTTCTATTTCTATGAGGAATGCCATTGGGATTTTGATTGGAATTGCATTAAATATGTATAGTGCTTTTGGTAGTATGGTCATTTTGATAATATTAATTCTGCCTATCCAAGAGCAAGGTAGATCTGGAAGGTATCTTTTTAAAAAGACTCAAAATGCACTCTTATGGATGAAAATGACAATGTGAACATGAGAGCTTGATTTGTAATCGTTGACAATGGGAAAAAAATTATAAGCTCACAGATAAATAGTACATGTTGTTACAACCATAGAATGAAATACTGTATTCATCAATGTAAGGGGCAAACTATTGGCCAGGCACAGTGGCCAACCCCTGTTATCCTGTGGGCTGGGGAAGCCAAGGCAGGAGGATCATGATTTCAAAGCCAGCCTTAGCAACCTAGTGAGGCACTAAACAACTTATCAAGATAAGTTTTAAAATATTAAAAAGGCCTGGGAATGTGGTTAAGTGGGTTCAATCCCCCATACTACAAAAAAGGGTGGTGGGTGCAAACTATTGATACATGCAACCATATGGATGAATCTCAAAATAATTATGCTAAGTGAAGCAAGTCAGACAGAAGGAGAACACACACAAAACACAAATGTACCTATGGTGATAGAAAGCAGTTTAGTGATAGGCTGGAGATGGCAGTGGTCAGGGATTACCAAGGCTCACAAAGAAACTCTTTGGAGGGGGATGAATTTTTTCATTATATTTATAATTGTGGTTTTATGAAAGTGTATTTGCCAAAACTTATAAAATTGTACATTTTATATATGTGATGTGCCCTTTATAACATGTCCATCATACCTCAGTAAAGCTGCTTAAAAAGAAGTTGTAACTATTTATAGGAATATTTAAGGTTTGTGTGAAAACCGATCTCTTTTGGAAGCTGTTGTATACTCACCTGTACTTATTTTAATTTATGTTCAGAAAAACTAATGTGCAGTTGCCACATCAGTGACTTGCTTTGCCGTGTGTTGTTCCCATCCACAGATTTTGAATAGGGAACACTAGCTAGCTTTTGCCTTCAACTTTGTTCCCAGTGAATCTTCTCTTCCTGATGGGGTTTTCTGCAGTCCCTACAGCTCAGGTGACATTTGGAGGGTGAGACATTTAATTAACTCAGCATTCCAGGTCAATGGAAAGCATATGGAGATGGGAGGAGAGTCCTGCTGAAATTTTGTGACAGCCCAAGTGTACACATCCAGAGGTGAGGCGTCCCCTGCTCCATGATGGTTTTCTCTCAGCTTTCTAGTCTTTTGTTGTCCTCTGGAATTGGAAAAAAAAAAAAAAATCGTGCCTGGAAATCTTCCAGCTCTTCCCCCAAAGATAGGATTTTACAACTTTCCTGTAGAGAAAAAGGTGTAATAATCATGACTTGCTGATTATCAATGAGGTCAACAACAGATCTTTTTAATCTTTCTCTCTCCTCTCTCTCCCATTGTTAAATAATTCAAGAAATATCTAGCGAGCATGGCTATAGCAGGGACACTTAGCCGTTATGTACTCCAAAGTCTTATGCAAAATGCATTCAGTGGAACACAGCCTCAACATCACCTGGGAGCTGATTAGAAATGCAGGATCTTAGTCTTCTTCCAGACACACGGTTTCAGTCTCTGCATTTTAACAAGATCCCTCAGTGATTTGTATGTACATTTAAGAAGCTTTGTCCTAAACAATTCTCCTTAGCGGTGCCACTTAAATACTGCCATGACTTTGAGAAAGTAGCTTCACTTCTCTAAGTCATTACCAAACAGAGGGAATGGGAATAGTGGTAGAACCACTTTGTATGTTGTTGGGAGGATTTAATGAGGTAAACCAATTCTAAAGACCTTAACCAGCTGACCGGAAGCTTATAAGTGCTTATTGATAAAAATTTGTTCATTATTATTATAATTACTACTATTACTTTGCAGTTGCAAGAAAAATGATTTTTTAAAAACAACGCATCTCTTGTAGTCACTTCCCCTCTAGTCCATTGATGTGTTGATAATGCTGACAGAGAGACATAATTCTAAGAGATATGACAAATAAATACGACACTTGATCCTGGATTGGAACCTAAATAATAAAGGAGTGGATGTAAAGGGCACGCCTTAGCTCAGGCTGTCCTAACAGAACTCCATGGCCGGGGTGACTTTCAATGAAAGAAGTGCATTTTTTCCCAGGTCTGAAGGTTGGAAGTCTGAGATCAGGTGCCAGCATGGATGAGTTTGGATGAGGGCTCTCTTCCTGGCTGGCATAGTCACCTTATGGCTGTGTATTCACATGGCCTTTTCCTTGCAGGTACTGGAGGGAGTTCTCTCTCTCTCTTTCCATCCCTCTTACAAACCTACTAATCCTATCATGAGAACCCTGATCTGATTTTAATGATCTCCCAAAGGCTTATCTCCGAATAGCATCACATTGGGGTTACGTTTTGTTTTTTTTTTTGGGGGGGGTACTGGGAATTGAACCCATTGCTGAGCCACATCCCCAGTCTTTTTTATTTATTTATTTTACTTTTTAAAGTCATTGATGGACCTTTATTTAATTAATTTATTTATTTAAATGTGGTGCTGAGAATCGAACCCAGTGCCTCACACAGGCGAGGCAAGTGCTCTACCACTGAGCCACAAACCCAGCCCCCTCCCCAACCCTCTATATGTTTTATTTTGAGACAAGATCTCACAAAATTGGTTGGGACCTCACTAAGTTACTGAGGCTGGCCTTGAACTTGCCAGTCTCCTGCCTCAGGCTCTTGAGTTGCTGATATTACAGGTGTGCATGCGCCCAGCACGTTGGGGCTTACAGCTGCAGTACATGAGGTTTAGAAGAACATGAACAGTTCAGTCAGTAACAAGGAATAAGCTTATTGATGACACCACTGATATTTATTTCTATAAATTACAATATGGGACATTGAAATATAAGCGATATGAAATTTAAGTGATGATGAATTTCTCTCAGGTGAAATGCTGCCTAATTTTCACAAAAGGACTGTGTGTACTTAAGGGCTTGAAACAACAACAATGTTGGTATCCAGAAACTGAGGCGGGATGACTGCTTCATTCTTCCTTGGTTGGCTTACCTCAAGAAACAGGTTGACTGGCTACTTTGATCCCCAACTAACAGGCTCCAGATTGTGCACATTCCACTCAGAAACTTGGGGATGATGCTTGGCACAGGTCAGGTCAGGCATTTAATGCAAACACACTGAATTAAAAAATAAAAAATTGATAGAGCCTTTCCAGGGGTCAGAGAAACAATTCTCTTATCTTCCATATATATATATATATATATATATATATATTTTTTTTTTTTTTTTCTCACCCTCTTTGTTTAGGCCCCCCCAGAAACTGGGAATTGAACTCAGGGGGCACTCAACTTGAGCCACATCTCCAGCCCTATTTTGTATTTTTTAAATTTAGAGACAGGGTCTCAGGGCTGGGGATATAGCTCAGTTGGTAGAGTGGTTGCCTCACATGCATAAGGCCCTGGGTTCAATCCCCAGCACCACAAAAAAAAAAAAAAAAAAAAAGAGGGAGAGAGGTTCTCACTGAGTTGCTTAGCACCTCACTTGTTGCTAAGGCTGGCTTTGCACTAGTGATCCTCCTGACTCAGCCTCCTGAGCTGCTGGATTACAGGTGTGCACCACCACACCCAGCTTCATCTCCATCCCTTTTATTTTTTAATTTGAGACTGGGTTTCACTAAATTTCCCAGGCTGGCCTTGAACTCTTAATCCTCATGCTTCATTCTCCCTAGTAGCTGAAATTACAGGTACACAACACTGTATTTTTTGCACATTTTATATTTGTTATGTTTTAATACATAGTTACATATAATAGTGGGGTTCATTTTGACATATTCATTAATGCATATCCAATACTTTTATTACTTACCTTTTTCTGGGGGGAAATTATTTCAACCTATCAAAAAGATGCAAGAATAATAAAAATAATCCTAATATAGCCTTTACTCAAATTCACCAATTCTTTTTAGCATGTAACATTTAATTTTTTTATTTTTTAATTTTTTAATTTTTTTAATATTTATTTTTTAGTTTTTGGCGGGCACAACATCTTTGTTTGTATGTGGTGCTGAGGATCGAATCTGGGTCGAATGCATGCCAGGCGAGCGCGCTACCGCTTGAGCCACATCCCCAGCCCCTCTTTATTTATTTATTTATTTATTTATGTTTATTGAAATAATTTTCTTTTTTTAATTGGTTATTCAAAACATTACAAAGATTGCAGAATCACATCGGTTACACATCCACATTTTTACATAATGCCATAAGAGTAACTGTTGTATTCTGCTACCTTTCCTATCCTCTACTATCCCCCCTCCCCTCCCCTCCCCTCCCATCTTCTCTCTCTGCCCCATCTACTGTAATTTATTTCTCTCCTTATTTTTTCCCATTCCCCTCACAACCTCTTTTTTTTTTTTTAAAGAGAGAGTGAGAGGAGAGAGAGAGAGAGAGAGAGAGAGAGAGAGAGAGAGAATTTTTAATATTTATTTTTTAGTTCTCGGCGGACACAACATCTTTGTTGGTATGTGGTGCTGGGGATCGAACCCGGGCCGCACGCATGCCAGGCGAGCGCGCTACCGCTGAGCCACATCTCCAGCCCTCACAACCTCTTATATGTAATTTTGTATAACAATGAGGGTCTCCTTCCATTTCCATGCAATTTCCCTTTTTTCTCCCTTTCCCTCCCACCTCATGACTCTGTTTAATGTTAATCTTTTCCTCCTGCTCTTCCTCCCTGCTCTGTTCTTAGTTGCTCTCATTATATCAAAGAAGACATTTGGCATTTGTTTTTTAGGGATTGGCTAGCTTCACTTAGCATAATCTGCTCTAGTGCCATCCATTTCCCTGCAAATTCCATGATTTTGTCATTTCTTAGTGCTGCATAGTACTCCATTGTGTATAAATGCCACATTTTTATTATCCATTCATCTATTGAGGGGCATCGGGGTTGGTTCCACAGTCTAGCTATTGTGAATTGTGCTGCTAGTAACATTTAATTTTGAAATAATTTCAAACTTCTAAATGATTGGCCAAAAAAATACAAACAATAGTACAATTAAATATGTATATCTTTCACTCAGATTTTCCAATTATTAATAATTTACACTTGCCTTTTTGTTTTTTTCTCTCGTACATCATTATTTTCTTTTTTAATATTTATTTTTTAGCTTTCGGCGGACACAACATCTTTGTTTGTATGTGGTGCTGAGGCTCGAACCCGGGCTGCACGCATGCCAGGCGAGTGCGCTACCGCTTGAGCCACATCCCCAGCCCCCATTATTTTCTTTTGAAAACATTTGAGATGACTAATATTGGACCTGGGACCTGTTGTCAAATTACTGCTAAACATTTCAGTCAATAATTCCCCAAACAAGGATCCTTTTCTATATAACTTCAACACTATTATCTAGATCGATGTGTTAACATTGCTAAAATACTTTAATCCATAAACCTCTTTTAAATTTCAGCTATTGTCAAATAATTTCATGTATATAAAAGAATAGCAACAATATCATCTACAAAACTTATTTCCTCAGGTGCAGTGGCAGACACCTGTAATCTCAGCAACTCGGATGCTGAGCAGGAAGATTGCTAGTTTAAGGCTAGCCTCAGCAATTTAGGGAGGCCCTAAGTAAATAACAAGAGCTGGAGATGTGCCTCAGTTGTTAAGCACCTTGGGTTCAATTCCCAGTATCCGAAAGCAAGCAAGCAAGCAAACAAACAAAAAAACTTTATTTATTTATTTATTACATTTTTTCCATTTCCAGTTCAAGATCCAATCCAGGAACATGATTGTATTTGGTTGTCATATTTCTTTAGTTTCCTTCCATTTTATTTCCCTTAGTTTTTTCTCTCTTTTTTTAATGACCTTGCCACTTTTAAAGATACTATGTCAGTAATTTTATAGTATTTCCTTGGGTTGGGGTTGGTTTGATATTTCTTCATGACTAGATTTAGGGCTTACATTTTTGGTAAGATTACTATAAAGAGCCAGACGTGGTGGTGCACACCTGTAACCCCAGTGGTTCAGGAGGCTGAAGCAGGAGGATTGCAGGTTTGAAACCAAGACCCTGTATCAAAATAAGGTATATTTTAAGAAAGGGCTGGGTATGTGGCTCAGTGCTGAAGTGTCTCTGGGTTCAATCTCTGGTACAAAAAACAAACAAACAAGCAAACAGAAAAAGAAAAACAAAAGAATTCTATAAAGACAACACTGTTTTCTTCTCAATGCATCAAGTTGAAAGGTACATATCTTCCATACTAACATCTGTCACTTGATTCAGAGGGTGTCTATAGCATTTCTCCACTGTTAAGTTCATTGATAAGTAATTAATATACATGTTATTGGGGTTTAGCATCTATGGATAGCACTGGTTTGAATTAAATGAATAAAATGTATTGGACCTTTCCAAAGACCAGAGAAGCCCCCCCCCCCTTTCCATATCTATATCCATATCTATCTACCTAATAAGTATAGATAGGTATAGATACACAAACATATATATCTCTATATATCTCCAGTTTTATTTATTTATTGAGACATAGTCTCACTAAATTGCCTGAGCTGGCCTTGAAGTTTTTGATCTTTCTGCCTCTGGAGTCACTGGGATTACAGGCTTATGCTACCAACCCTTCCAATGGCTGTTCTGATAACTCTACTAATTCCAATGTCTTTGTCATTTCTGTGTCTATTTCTAATGATTTTTTTTAAGAGAGAGTGAGAGAGGAGAGAGAGAAAGAGAGAGAATTTTTAATATTTATTTTTTAGTTCTCGGCGGACACAACATCTTTGTTGGTATGTGGTGCTGAGGATCGAACCCGGGCCGCACGCATGCCAGGCGAGCGCGCTACCGCTTGAGCCACATCCCCAGCCCCTATTTCTAATGATTTTAAAGTCTTTTCAAAATTGTTTTTTTTTTCTTTATATAGATCATAGTTTTCTACTTCTTTGGTTGCCTTGTACATTTTGAATAGATGTCACATTTTTTGTTTATTTTTGTACTTATTTAAAAAAAAATTTGTAGTTGTAGATAAACAGCATGACTTTATTTGTTTTCATTTTTTTATGTGGTGATAAGGATCAAACCCATTGCCTCACATGTGCTAGGCAAGTACTCTGCCACTGAGCCACAGTCTCAGCTCTGTTTTTGTATTTTTGTGGTGTTGGGGACCAAACCTAGGCCCTTGCACATGTTAGGCATGCACTCTATCACTCAGACACACTCCCAGCCCTGAATGTCACATATTTTGAATTTGCATTTTTTGTAACTATATTTTTCTGAGAAATATTTATCTGGAAATAATTCTCTTTTCTATATTATATGTATATAGATAGACTTTCAATTGTGTATATACACAAATATAGAAGCATACATATATAATCTTTTTCAGTTCTTTTAAATTACTTTGAGACAGGATATTTTAAATATGCAGAGGATCTCACTGAAATGCTGAAGCTGACTTGAACTTGTGATTCTTCTCCCTCAGCTCAAGTCCCTGGCATTGCAAGGCAGGTGCCACCACACCTGGTTTATCATTCAGCATTTTTTAATTGTTCTTTTTAGATATGCATGACAGTAGAATGTCTTTTGGCATATTATACATACATGGCTTATAATTTATTCTAATTAGGATTCTATTCTTGTGGTTACATGATGTAGAGCGACTTGGGTCGTGTATTCAAATACAAGGATAGGAAAGTCATGACCAGTTAATTCTACTCTCTTTCCTATTCCTCTTTCCCTCCCTTCCCTTCATTCCCCTTTGTCTAACCCAATGGATTTGTATTCTTCCCCCCCCCACACTCCCTTGTTATG
Organism: Urocitellus parryii; assembly: GCF_045843805.1. Taxonomy (NCBI): domain Eukaryota; kingdom Metazoa; phylum Chordata; class Mammalia; order Rodentia; family Sciuridae; genus Urocitellus; species Urocitellus parryii. The sequence goes on from NC_135532.1 coordinate 158,561,783, forward strand.
GGTTAGCATCCACATATCAGAGAGGATATTCAGATTTTGGGGATTGGCTTATATCACTTAGCATGGTATTTTCAGTTTCATCAGTTTACCAGCAAATGCCATAATTTTATTCTTATTTGTGGCTTAGTAATCTTCCATTGTGTGCCATTGTGTATGGATACCACATTTTCTTTTTCCATTCATCTGTTGAAGGGCATCTAGGTTGGTTTTATAGCTTGTCTATTGTGAGTTGAGCTGCTATAAACAATGATGTGGCTGGGTTGCTGTAATATGTTGATTTTAAGTCCTTTGGATATAGACCAAGGAGTGGGATACCTGGATCAAATGGTGGTTCCATTCCAAGTTTTCTGAGGAATCTCCATACTGCTTTTCAGAGTGGTTTCACCAATTTGCAGTCCCACCAGCACTGTATGAGTGAACATTTTCCCCACATCATTGCTAACATGTATTTTTACTTATATTGTTGATAATTGCCATTCTGTCTTGAGTGAGATGGAATCTCAGTGTAGTTTTAATTTGCATTTCTCTAATTGCTAGAGATGTTGAACATTTTTTTTTCATAATATTTTTTGACCATTTGTATTTCCTCTTCTGTGAAGTGCTTGTTCAGTTTCTTCGCACATTGATGGGATTATTTGGTTTCTTTCTTTTTCTTTTTCTTTTTTTGATGGTAAGTATTTTTTAAGTCCTTGTAAATCCTGGAGATCAATGCTCTATCTCAGGTGTGGGTATTGAAGATTTTCTCCTATTATGTAAACTCTCTGTTCTCTCTTTTTGAGGTTTGTATTTAAGCTTGTTAGATGGGTCCAGAACAGCATTTAGTCTAGGGAAAAGTGCCATTTCCATCTCATCATATCAAGGGAGCATGCTATGGAACATGACCTAGGACTGTGGAGTTCACCTTGATCATCTGGCTGAGGTCAAATTAGTTTTTCAGATTTTTCCACTGTGAAGTTACTTCTCCCCCTCCCCATTCCTTCCTGACTGTACACTGTGGAAGAAAGACATTATATTTCACCTAAGAAATGTGGAGGTATATTTTTCCTCTTTGAAGACAGAGAACCTATATGAATTATTTGGAATTTTGTGTTTTGTATAGGAGATTTGTCTCTTCTTTCCTACTCACTAATTTACTTAATAATTTATGTTGGTGTGTGCTCAATTATTTATGCTGCACTATACTTAGTTATGGTCCAATATAATTTTATTTACTTTCTTGCTTAAGTTGTGTTAGCTATGGCTATTGGAAGCTTTTTCAGTGGCTTCTGGTCTCCCATTCAGCGCCTCTTTTTTCATTGTTGTTCTTCCTTATTTTTTGACATTAGGAGATACTCCAAGCTCATCTTGTTCTTTCCTACCTCAGTCTTTGAATCAGCCATTTCTGTAAGAAGCACTATTCCTTTTATTGGAACGTGGTGTTAGAAATCAGGATCTGGGTCCTACTGTGTTTCTGTTGCTATAGGAATATTTAGTTTCATAGTTATGCCTCTTAAACTGACATAGCAAAAAATAATGTGCATATGCTAGCTTATGTATTTATACATACCTATAAATGTTTCTGTGTATACCATCTGTAGCTATATTAAGCTAAACGTAAACTCATGTTGCTGTTCAAACTATTAATGCTTGGATTGTTCTAGGAGATTTCCCCCACTCCAATTTTTTTTGGAATAATTAGCCAATAAAAGTTATATGTATTCAGTATGTACAACATGGTGATTTGATAAATGTGTACACTGTGCAATTGATCAACACTATCAGATTAATACATCGATCACTGTCAATAGTTGCCACTTTATTAAATTTTTTCCCCATTTTTTTTTTGTTAGTGGGGCTTGAATCCAGGGACACTTTGCTTCTGAGTTATATCCCCAGTCCTTTTTATTTTATTTTGAAACAGGATTTTATAAAATTGCTGAGGCTGGCCTTGAACTTGCCATATTCTCCTGCCTTAGCTTTCCAAGTAGCTAGGATCACAGGTGTGCAGCACTGTGCATTGCCATAGTTACGTGTGTGTGTGTGTGTGTGTGTGTGTGTGTGTATGTGTGTAGTGAGGACATGCAAAATCTTTCCTCTTATCAAATTTAAGGGAAATAATACAGTGTCATCAATAGCAAAGTATACATTTGATTTCTACAACTTTTCACTTTATAGCTGAAAGTTTGAATCCTTTGACCACATCTTCCCATTTCCTCTACCCACAAGTTCTTGGTAACCACCATTCTACTCTCTGCTTCATTGAGTTTGATTTTTTAGGAAATGAAATCAGTATCTCAAAGAGATATTTGTATTCCTAAATTAATTTCAGCATCATTCACTTTAGACAACATATAGAAAAACTTACATATCTGTCAACAGATGAATAAAGAAATTATGGGGGGCTAAGGTTGTGGCTCAGTGGTAGAGTACCCCTGTAGCATGCATGAGGCACTAGGTTTGATCCTCAGCACCACATAAAAATAAAATAAATATACTGTGTCCACTTAAGACTAAAAAATAAATATTTTAAAAAGAAATTATGGCATACATAGCCACACAAATACACACACACACACACACACACACACACACACAACTACCATTTGGCCCTAAAGAAGTAGGAGATCTTGCCATTTGTGATATCATAGATAAAACTGGAGGGCATCATGTTAAGTGAAATAAATCAAGCTCATAAAGCAAATATTGGGCTGAGGTTGTAGCTCAGCAATAGAGTGCTTGCCTAGCACGTGTGAGGCCCTGGGTTTGATCCTCAGCACCATATAAAAATAAACAAACAAAATAAAGGTATATAAAAAAGGCAAATATTATTTAATCTCACTTATATGTAGAATCTAGGAGATTATCTCTTAAAATTCAATTTTATCCATTTTGGGTAATGTAGTTACATGGTTAGAAAAAGTAAAAAGACATGTAATGAAAATTTTCTCACTGGTGGTCCTCTTTTGTAGATGACTCATGTCAAGTTTCTAGAGGGGAAATGAGATGAGCAGAAGACCTTAGAACATGCAAGAAACTTAATATTTAAGAAGTTTACATACCTATACTCATTTTGTTCTACAACATTAATCACTGAAAAGAGACTGTATAGCCAGTCATGGTGGCACATGCCTGTAATCCCAGTTACTTCAAAGGATGAGGCAGGAGGATCACAAATTCATGGACAGTCTCATCAACCTGGAGATCCTGCCTCAAAATAAAAAAAATAATTGGGGATGAGCTCAATGGTAAAGCACTGTAGGTCCAATCCGAAGTATGGGGGTGAGGGGACAAAGGCTGTGCCAGTACCATTTTAAGTGAGCAAATTGGGAAACAAAACAAAAATTTCAGGCTGGGGCTGTAGCTCAGTGGTAGAGCACTTACTTGCCTCAAATGTGTGAGGCACTGGGTTCAATCCTTAGCACCACATAGAAATAAATAAATAAAGTACAGATATTGTGTCCATTTACAATAAAAAAATTTGAAAAACAAAAAATTAGTTTTTCTCCCAATTAAGAGAATCATGTAAATGTGTAATGTGGACAATGTGAGAGCAGAATGGAAACATCTGAACTGTAGTGTCAGGATTGGACTGTAGTATAAATCTTCTGTCTGCTAGGCTGTGACTATTTAACCTTACCTACATCTTTTAAACTTTACTGAACATTGGACTTTACTGAACATTGGACTAATTTTGCTTATATAATGGAGTTCTTAATTATATTTATAAAGCACTAAATCCAGTCTCTGGTCCAAATTAACTGCTCAATGAATTGCAGCTATTATTATTACTATTTCAAAAAGTGCCAAGAAATAAGGTTGCTTTCCTTTCTTGTGTTTTCTGTTATTATTTTTAAATTGTTTTCATGATTAAGCACAAAACATTAAACTGTCTCATTATGTGCCAATACTATTTATTTAAGTTAGTCTCATTGTTAGTCCATTGTTGGGAAAGTATCACATTTTATCATGTTCCTTGTTTTAATAACAAATGAGGACTGGAGGTGTAGCTCAGTGGTAGAACACATGTCTAGAATGCTCAAGGCTCTGGGTTCAATTCCCTGGACTGCAAAAAAAAAAAAAAAAAAAAAAAAAAAGGGCTGGGGTTGTGGCTCAGTTGCAGAGTGCTCGCCTAGTATGCATAAGGCACCAGGTCTGATCCTCAGCACCACATAAAATAAAGGTATTGTGTCAACCTAAAACTAAAACATAAATATTAAAAAAAAAAGTTTGACAATAAATCACTGAGGGGAAACTTCCAATTTCTTCTTCTCTACTGAAATGCAAAATCAAAAATTTTGGAAAATAAAATTGTTTTCATTTTCATTAACTTCATATTGGAGCTCCCTTCAAGTATGTAAAGTATTTTTGAAAGGCCTCTGTGAAACAGTTAATTTATGAGAAGAAAGAGAATCTTAAACTTGGATGAGATTCTAAATAAGTGTAAGTGACAGTTTGGCAGTAAAAAAGGACATTTCTCTCTACCTAAGCTGCTCTTGACAATGGACATTTAACCAGGCTAATCAAATGTGACTTCCATCATCAAAATTACTAAGGCATAAGAAACCTTTATCAAATCATTCATTATATCACCCATTTGAAAAGATGTTCTCTTGGGCCTCCCTAAGATGGGTTACTGGTGCTCCTCACTGCAAACTGGAAGGTTTTCAGTTTTCAGGACAATGTTTAACAGACCAGGACTTGCTAATCCCTATGGACATCCTTTAGTGTTTGTGTTTTCAAAGGAGCTACTTCATTTGAGCAGGCTCGTTATTAGAATTCTCTCTCTTCTACTCGTTTTATCTTGGACAGTTTATAAATAATTTAGTGATTATTTTGCCGAAGGTCATATCCTTTTCTAACTTTATCACCTTGGTTTTGTATTATCCTTACCTAGCAGAGGTAAATCTGTGCTTCCCACAGCAGGGATGAATTAACTGAGGCAAAGTGGGTATGCACATATTTCCAAATTTGCTCACAGTCTCTTTTCTTGTCCTGTTCATCAAATATAGCTACCAAGTCCTAGATGTTATAATAACTTAGGGGTATGTATACGTGCTAATAATGTATTAATATATTCCTGTATTTTAAACTTTGTTTTGTTTCTCATTCCCTGGTAATGGCGAGTTTTTAAATCAAACTCTAATTTGGTCAAAAAGTCATTCATCTTTGTAATTAGTCATCATGCAACAGTGTTTGCCCTGTTTATGTCTCATATTTTTTTGTAATTTAGCTAGGGATTCTAAATAAACCTAAATAAATCAACCTTAGCTTGCTTTTGATTTGGGAAAATGCAGATTTTATCTAACTATTGAATCGATCTCTGACTATTAGCCCTCAGGAAGTGCAAAGTCTAGGGAATAATTTTAAACCAAAGGCATGCCAGTTTGGGTAAAATGCTTCCATGGGCTTTTAGAATTAAAATGCATATTTGACTGGCTAATTGTGGTTGACAGTTGTGTTACTCAAGTCCAGCACATAGCTAATTCTAAAGGTGAATTATTAGCTAGCTGTAAGGTTTTCAACTCATAAAAAAAATATACAAGTCCCAAACCATCAAGATTTGGCAGATATCATTTGAAGAGAGAGTGCTGGGCTATTAAGAACTAGATAAAAATGAGTGACAATATCAAATGATGTTGGGGGTTCACAACAGTTTCTAGATAATTTAAATGCATTGAATTACTAACAGTAAATTCAAGTATTTGGGAGGAAGTGAGATTTAATTTATCAATAGAAAAACTTATTTTGCTAATATATTTAGTTTTGATTAATTGGACATGTGGCAAATGGCTAATATCTTAGGTGGTGAGGTTCTAGCAATTGACATGCCAGCAACCTTCCCTTTCTAGGTATAAATGAGGACAACTGCTAGTTTCACATGTGTTATAGAGGATTGGCCAGTAAATAGTAGTGTTTCAGTTGTAGAACAAAAGAATTCATTCCTCCCGTACATGAAAGTAAACTGTATCATTGATCTGTGTCTGTATCACTGCTTTGAGTTGTATTGTGTGTTTTATCAGCGCTTTCTTTTTTTGTGTCTTTTCTCCATTACAATTGATAGCTCTCAGCTTCTTTGCGTTTCTCCTTCATTTAGTACATATTTATTGAGCATCTGTTATGTGTCAGGCACTGACTTGGTGCTGGGTATGCAGCAACATTGGGTCCCTGGCTCTCACTGAGGTTACATTAACATGTAATTACATACCTAAAATTGAATATAACTGTTGTAGAATTTTAGTATTTCCCTAGGAAGAACAACAGTAATGATAGAAGTTGACTGATTGGGAACTGTCACTATGCACAAACTATTTCTATCAAGTATTGACCTGATTCCTTTGATAGGGCTCTCTCAGTGTAGGTGTTTGGGTAAGGGGGAAAGAGGGCGGGGCATAGAGAAAGGAATGGCGTGATCTCCTTTTAGCTATCCATAATTCCACTTGAATGTAAGCTCCTTGCAAGAACTAATTAGCCTACACCCCCTCCACTCTCCACCTCCACTACCCTGATCACTAGCTCAAGTGTCCTCAGTACCTGAGCTAGCAAAAAAAATGGGTAGATCTCTTTCCAAAAGAGTTTTCTTTGCAGATTGTTTGTAGAATATATGAGAAAGTTATTAATATTTTAAGCTCTCACATTTTTTATTATGTTTGCTTTGTCTACTTTTTCTCTTCAACCAATTCAGTGCTGCACTATCTAAACTGGAGTGGCTGAAAATCATTAGAGAGTTACCCTTTCATCATCCCATTTTCTTCTGCCTCCTGCTCCTCCTCCTCCTCCTCCTCCTCCTCCTCACCTCTTGGCTTTTGCTATGGTCTGAATATTGGTGTCTCCCCAAATCTCATGTTGGAACCCAGTACCCAATGTGGTAGTATTAAGAGATGGGACTGTTAGGGAAGTGACTAAGTCATGAGGGTGCTGCACTTATAGGGGGTATTTGTGCCTTTAAAAGGAGCTGAAAGGAGCTTCTTGGCCCTTCCCGCCCATCTAAAAGGAATGGGCCCTCAGCAGAAGTCAAGTCCAATCTTTGGTACATTGACATGAACTTCCAAAACCCTGGAGATTTGAGAGAGAAATTTCTATTATTTACAAATTACCCAGCCTAAGGTATTTTATTGAAAAAGCTAGAACAGCTAGAGAAATCTTTTTTCTTCCCTTTCCTTTTCTTTCTTCTTTTTTGTGATACTGGGGATTGAACCTTGGGATTCTCTACCACTGAGCTACATCCCCAGCCTTTTTATTTTCTGTTTTTGAGACAGAATCTTGCTAAGTTGCTGAGGCTGACCTTGAACTTAGGATCCTCCTGTCTCAGCCTCCCAAGTCTCTGGGATTGCAGGTGTGCACCACACACCCAGCAAGATAGTCTTTTCCCCCTTATTTTCCTCATTAAGTTTGAGAAAATAAGGAAAGTAACAGATGATCAAGTAGAAGAATCATGGTTAAGGTTGTCAGGTACACAATGCTGGTCTTTTTCACTCTAATTTTTCTCTCTTCTTCTCAAACCATGAATCCATAGCTGACTTTTTTCCTTTGTGTTCTTTACATGTTAAGAGTTCTGTCAAACACCCAATACCTGCCTCCTACTCTCAGATTTTGGTTCACTTTTCTTCCAGAGGAATATCAATATAAAACTACAAGTCAACCTTTATGTCATTAGTTGTAAAATGCATGTCCCCCTTGATTCACATCATACACTTATACCATTGCTTCATTCTGTCAATCAACTTAAAGTTGGGCAAAATGCCTCATAGGAATGTGCTACTATACTTTTTGACTTTATAGTAATTATCAATGTAGATGTAAACTAAGATCTGTAGAAAAATCTATATTTGTTCAAATAGGAACATTTTTATTTTGTTTGGATGTGCAATTATTCTATGATGGTCAAATATACTCAAATGAATTATAATACTAAAAGTTAATATTGGTTCCATTTAAAAAATCAAATCTGAGCCTGGATTCATGGTTTTGATAACTTCTCTCTTGGAGCTCTACATTTTTCAGTGTCAGGATCCACTCAGGTTGAGCTCTTTGAGGCTGAGCTCTTTGCTGAATAACTAGTTGTGAATTGTTCATGGAAACAATGATAGGAGGCTTCCAGTTGTAAGTGTCAATGTAGCAGCTGTTTCTTTTCCTACTACTGTGGTAAATAAATTATCACAAACTTAGTGGCCTTCAACTTATGAAGCCTTCCTCTTGGGATTATGAAAGTCAGAAGTCCAAAAGCCAAGGCTTCAGTGTGGTTGCATTCCTTTTTAGTAGGTTCTGGGAGAGAAGTAGTTTTGTGTTTTCTCTCTCTCATTGTCTTTTTTTATCTTTGATCGTGTGCTGCCTTCACTGCGTGGTTCATGTCTCTGCTCTATATCACGGTGCCCTCTGCTTCTGTTGTTACATCTCATCTCTGACTCTGACCCGCTGGCCTCCTTCTCTTAAGGACCCTTAAAATTGCACTGAACCACCTGGAAACTTCAGGACAATCTCGTCCTGTCAAGGTCTTTAACTAATCACATCTGCAAAGTCCCTTTGGTCACATAAGGTAATATATTCTCTTTTTGGAGATTAGATGTGGGCATCTTTGGGGACTGTTATTTGGTGCCTAACTAACTCTAACTTAGACAAGGAAAGGGCATAGCTAGGTCGAAACCTCACATGTTGCCAGTAGGGCCTCTCTGGTTTTTATTGTATTTGTATTTTGTGGTACTGGAAATCGAATGCAGGGATGCTTTACCACTAATTTCCAGAACTTCTTAATTTTGGAGATAGGGTTTTGCTAAGCTGCTGAGGCTGGCCTTGAACTTGTAATTCCTGCCTCAGCCTGCCAAATCACTGGGTATCTAGGCTTTATATTCTTTTGTGTTGGTCTTTCTTTCAGACAAGGTCTTCCCTGCAAATAATAATAATAAAAAAAAAGAACAATGACACTGGCAAACATGAATTAAGATTCTATTATTGCTGCATCTTTTTTTTTTTTTTTTTTTTTTTTTTTTTTGGTACCAGTAATTGAACCCAGGGATGCTTAACCACTGAGCCATATGCCAAACCCATTTTTATGTTTTATTTTTATTTTGAGTCAGGGTTTCACTAAGTTGCTTAGGGCCTCATTAAATTGCTGAGGCTGGCTTCAAACTTGTGATCCTCCTGCCTCAACCTCTTGCGCTGCTGGGATTACAGGCATGAGCCACCACACCTGGTTTAGTGCTGCATCTTAAGGCACCCAGAATAGCATTTTGTGTTCCTCTTTGTGTTAATGCATTATCACTCCTTTATTTTTATTGGTCAGGCTCAGGCTGTCAAAGTTGGGGAGAGAATCACATTCAGCCTTTCTCAAACTTCTTGGACTCAACTGTGAACTGTGAATTTTGTTTTCCAAACAAAAATTGAACTCCTTTTCCCAGAAGATGTAATGGATAATGAATGGAAAACTAATATTAATTCACCATACATCTTTCTCTTAAGAATGTATAAATATAAACCAAAGAACACTTGAAAGTCTGGGGAAACCATCTGTTTATTCTCAAGCTCACAAAATTGATCCAATCCCTCTGGAAAGGCTCATCAAGAGCTTGGGCCATTATGGTTCAACACAAAGTTAGTACTACCTCTGGGGGAAGGACACTAATTCATTGCCATCCTCAGGATGCTCACATGACTTGACAGTTCTGTTATTCTGCTAGGTAGAGAGGAGAGTAGCTAAACATGGGAATGTGGGATCTCTCTGGCTCTGTCCATAACACACTGTTCAAAAGAGAAGTGCTTACTTGAATAAAATGACGTACTCACAGTAGCAAAAAATATGTTCACTGAAACACCTTCCCTCATATAGACAAAGAAATAATAGAAATAAAATTTCATAGACAAAGCTTACGTTCAATAGCTAACCCAGTTCTTTACCCTTGCCCCCTTTCTGGGTATTTCAGACATGGTCTGAATGTTTACATGAGATTGGATGTAGGTTACTTTGAAAACCATGAGACATAAATGACAGGATTGTCAGCCTGTCAGAGATAGAGGTTCTATCTCTTTCGGGTTCTATTTTATTCTGTTCTATTATAGCAATTCAACAAGGAAGAAAAGTAGCCTTTTCTTCAATCACTTAGGGAATAAGAAAGAACAAACATTCCAGATACTTGATCAAATTGACTCTTTTTTTTTTTGTATCTGGGCAAAGCTGATATAATTCCTTTATTTCTCCCTAGGTCAACTTTACTAACCCTTGCATTCTCTTTGGTTGGAGAGATGTCAAAGATACTTTTAAGACAGGTAGATATCTTTAAAAAGTTTTAGTTTTTAAAAGTTCATCCATGCACACACCCACATGCCACGCTGTCTATCTTCCAAATTCAGCACTTACCAACTCATCACCATCTTGTTTTATTTTAGGTAAATGTTTTTTCCCATTATTGGGGATGGAACCCAGGGGTGCTCTACCACTGAGCTCTGTCATCAATCTTTTATTTTAAATTTTAAGACAGGGTTTCTCACTAAGTTGCTCCGGCAGGCCTCAAACTTGCCATCTTCCAGCCTTAACAGCCTGAGTGGCTGGATTATAGGAGTATGCAACTACTCCCAGGTTATTTTAGGTAATTTAAAAAATGAGACTCATAAAAATTTCATTCATAAAAATAAGTATTCATAAGAAATACCATAATCAGTAATAAAAAATTAATTTATTTTTCTCTTTCTTGTACTGGGGATAGAACCCACGGGCGCTTGATCACTGAGCCACAACCCCAGCTCTATTTTGTATTTTATTTAGAGACAAGGTCTCACTGAGTTGCTTAGCACCTTGCTTTTGCTGAGGCTGACTTTGAACCCGCAATCTTGCTGCCTCAGCCTCTTAAGCCAATGGGATTATAGGCATGAGCAACTGTGCCTGGCTTATTTTTTATTTTGAGATAGAGTCTTGCTAAATTGCTTACGGCCTTGTTAAGTTGCTGAGGCTGGCTTTGAACTTGTGATCCTCCTGCTTCCCAAGTTGCTGAGATTATAGGCATGTGCCACCGTGCCTGTTTTGCAATAATTTCTTAATCGTTTATCTGATCAATATTTAAAATTTTTCTTTTTCTTTTCTTTTTTTTTTTTTGCAAAAATGCAACTATTTATTGGGCTTATCATGGGAAAAATAAACAATTCCTTTTACTTCTCTGCATAACTAAACATAACATCCAGAATTACAATTCTACCTAGTTATAATAAAAAGACAACACTAAAATTAAAACTGTGTAAAAACCTTCATTAAAGAAAGAGCCAATGTCCCTAATAATAAGGTAAGAATTTATTAAGTCCATTAGCTATATTAAACAAGAGAAGAGAATAGACTGGTATATTTTAGGTAAATGAAAATATTTACTATTACCAGTCTATTCTCTTCTCTTGTTAAATAAATTTCTTGTTTCAACAGCTAGGATATAACTAAAGGAATCTACTCGAATCACAATTAATTAGTGACAATTTCCTAGCTCCTCAGCATTCCAGCTAAGAAATAGTTTTCTGTGCTTCAGCCCAATTCAAAATGTCTGTTAACTTCAGAAAGAAAATAAAATACAAAATAAAACAACAACAACAACAACAACAAAAACCCAAACAAGAAAAGCTGGGTGTGGTGGCACATACCTATACTTCCAGCACCTGGGGAGGCTGAGGCAGGAGGATTGCAAGTTCAAAGCCAGCTTCAGCTGTTTATCAAGGGCCTAACAACTTAGCAAGATCCTCTTCCCAAAAAACCCATAAAGGACTGGGGACATGGTTCAGTGGTAAGGTGTCTCTGGGTTCAATCCCTGATACAAAAAACCCCCCAAAACGTCCATTAACTTAAACCAAAATCACTCTTACACAGACTTTGGCACATCTGAGCCAGTTTACCACTTCAGGAAATATTATTTACCCATCCTGCAAAGGAAACTTTTAGATTAAAAGCTATAAGTAACAGAAAATGGCAGGCACCCAGAAAATATAACAGCTATCCAAAATGCTTTTTTTCTTCCCCCAGTCCATTTCCCCAAATTGGAGGAAACTGACAAAGCACAAGAGAAAGTCCTTCTTACTAAGCAGCCTCTGGAGGGCCACCACAGAAGTGCATGGCCACCACAGAAGTGCAGGGAGACAGAGGGCTGAAATTGGCTTCCTGCATGTAGAAGTCTGCTTTATTGAGTGAGATCTTCACTTTGTCATGTTAGCATTTAAGAGAGTTTCCATACAGACCTACACAATATCCTAGCGAAGGTGGCATAGTTCTCTGGAATAAAACCTTTGTTGGTTAGAACAACAGAAAAATGAGTCACTTTTTTTTTTTTTTTTTTTTTTTTTAATGAGTCACCTTTTTTAAAACTGAAGAGTCTGGAATTTCAATTCTTATGATATAAAACCATGCACTTCTGTACCGACTAAAGACAAAGGGATGGAGAAGTTTGTTCTCCCCTGTTAAGGCAACATTTTCTGAGCAGCCAATTCCTCTATGCAGATGTTGTGGAAGGATGACACCACACCCACAGAACTTCTCCACGGGTGTCCTTTCCAAGGGTGGGAAGATGTCTTTGTCCGCTGGGCTCCAGGCATCAGCCAAGCACCACCACTGCCCTGGGCTCTCTGGGCTCAGGGCCCTCTTTTTAAAATAAAATTGACCTCCTTTCTTTTTTGTCTTTTCATCAATAGGTTTTCTTCTTTCCCATCTTCCTTTAATTTTTTTCCTTGAATTATTTTCTTGAGAATTATTTTTACAGGCAACTGGTTGTCCTGTGGAGACTGGGTTTTGTTGATTGTATCACACATTTGACATATTCTATGTATGTATTTTGCCATACTGATCAGTACAACTATATTCAGCTTTCATTTTTTTTTAAAGACAAAATTGTGTAAAGTAGTACTTACCAGAGACTTTCTGGGAAGTTAACATGGTTTAAAAAAAAACATAAAAAGTATGTATGTAGTTTATCTAGTTATGAGTAAAAACATGAATGATTAAATCCATAGAAATATTACTTGCAAAGTCAATGCATTTATCTCGAAGTGGATATAGTGTGCAGTTAGATCTTGGATATGTTCCTTGCTTTTAATGATTTGTTTTTTATTCTAGAGCCCTGCTTTGATGTCTTCCCCTTCAAAAAAAAATGTAAAAATCAAACATAAAAAAGAATGCATGTAGTATGCTATACTCTAAAGAAGAATAATAAAACCTGCCCTCATATGCTTTTCTTCAAGCTAAGATATTAGAATGTCTCTTGCTTTTCTTTGTAATTTCGCCATATAAATGCGAGTTTCTAAATAATATATTTTAAATTGAGATTGTTAAGGAAAGTTTTATGTGAATGGCATTATATGATGTAAATGATAATAATGTGCAATTCTGAGTTGCTATCTTTGCCCAGGGGCATGATTTTGCCATTTGTGTATATCAGGGTTTCTCAACCTCTGCACTATTGGCATTTTGGATGGGATGATTCTTTGTTGTGAGAGGCTGCTCTGTGCTTCTAGTATGATAGAGTTTATCTGGTGTCTGTCTATTAGATGCTAGTAACATGCCTCCTAGTTAGGACAGCTATATGTTTAGACATTGCCAAATAACTACTGGATGGAACAAATTCCCACCAGTGGAGAATCATTGGTGTGCATTGCTGAAGTTCATCAGCTTCATTGATACAGATTATTTTATTGTGTACCTTTTTAAAAATCCCTTCTTATGTTGATAAAATTCACATTTTTTTCCCCTAAGCTTTTGCTATTACAAACTATGCCACTGTGAATACATGAATGCAAAGCCCCTGGAGTATATGTGTTATAATTGCTCCAAGGGCAGATATATAAGAATAAAAATGCTGGCTCATGAAATTTGCACATCTTCAACTTCAAAGATTAGATGAAACTACTTTCTAGGTTTTTTCTTTTTCTTTCTTTTTTTTTTTAAAGAGAGGGAGAGAGAGGGAGAGAGAGACATTTTTTTTAATATTTATTTTTTAGTTTTCGGCGGACACAACATCTTTGTTTGTATGTGGTGCTGAGGATCGAACCCGGGCCGCACACATGGCAGGCATCGCTCTACCGCGTGAGCCACATCCCCAGCCCTTTTTCTTTTTTTTAGACACATGGAGTGCACACATTTTATTATCTTGTTCTAAGTATTCTAATATAGTACAGCAGCGTAGATGTACCCAATGGGGGTGACAATGACGATAAAGTTAATGTTTATTTTCTTAGGTGCCAGAAGATAAATTAGTTGTGTGTAGTATTTTTGAAACAATCTCATCTCCATCTCCCCATGAATTCTGGTGATTTTCTTTTCTTTTTTATTTATTTGCTTTTAAAACTGGGGATTGAACACAGGGGTGCTTAACCACTGAGTCATATTCCCAGTTGTTTTTATTTTTTTATTATGAGATACGGTCTTGTTAAGTTGCTGAGGCTGGTCTTGAAATTGTGATTCTCCTGCCTCAGCCTCCTGAGTCACTGGGGTTACAGGCTAGTGCCACTGTGCCTGGTACATTCTGGTGTCTTGAGAAAGACTCTTAAGGATGGAGGAGACCAAAGTTGCAAAGCTCTGAAAATGTCCTTCTTTTGTTCAATATATCCAGTATGTTATTTCTGAACCCCTACAACATGCCTGGCACTGTTAGAATCATCACAATGAATAAAATACCATCCCTTCATTAAGAACCTCTTGTTAGTCTGCTAGAAATATATTAACAGCTTCAAAATGTTGTACTGTGGTAGATTCAGAGATAGGGATAAAAACAAAGGGCCAAGAGAGTACAAGTTAAGAAGTGCCTAACTCAGCTAAATAAAGGGTTGAGAAAAAAACTTCACCTCGAAGAATGATATTTTATTTATTTGCTAATTCAACATTTATTAAGCTCTTAGTATGCTCCTGGCAGTGTTTGGGACTGTGCATATACTCACAGTCAGCAAAACAGTCACACTCCCACCTCTCACAGAGCTGACATTCTTGTGGGGGGAGGTAGACATAAGGAAACACATAGATAAATGTACACTATGGTAGCTGGGTGTAAAAGGCAGGACAGAGTGGTTTGTGGAGGGAAGGAGGCAGGGCTAAGGGGAGAGATTTTTGAAAAGACCCACAAATGGAGTAAGGGTAATGTAGATATCTAAAGGGAAAGTATACTAGGCAAAGAGAACAGGAAGTGCAGGAGCCTGAGGTACAAGGTAGCTGAATGTGTTTTGGGGGAAAGGCTAATAAATAAAGCAGGCCACAGTGAATTTTCTTTTGTGTCTGGCTTTGAAGGTGTATGGAAATAGGGAAAGACAGAAAGGGTTTCTGGGAGAAGGATGGTTTGAAAGAGTAGATTGAGTACACGATGAGTTTCATTATAAAACCTTAAAATAGACAACATAAGTAAAAACAAACAAGCAAACAAAAAACTATAAGGAACCGTTGTGTCTTCATTACCTTGATTCTACAATTATTAAGAATTTACTTCTCTTCCTTTTTTTTTCCCCTCTCTCCTCAACCTTTTTTTTTTTTTGCTAAAGTACTTTAAATAAAATCCCAGATATTAAGTCATTTCTCTAACATAATTTAGAATATATTTCTAAGATTATGCAAAATTTTGTAAATATAACCACAATGTTGTTATCACATTTACCAAGTTTAATAGAATTTCATTGGCACCACTCAGTAGCTAGCTCATATTCAAATTTCACCGATTGTCTCAACTGAGTTTTTATTAGCTAATTATCCAAACGAAGTCTACTTATTGCATTTGGCTGTTAGTCTTTAATTTTTTTTTCTTTTATCATGGAGCTTATTGAAGAAACTGGCTCTATTACCTTATGAGTGTCCCACATTCTGAGTTTATCACAATATTTAAATTTTTTTTTAAATTGATAATTACTTAAATTAGAAGAGTAGAGACTTGAGTAGAATTAAATTCACCAGATTGGGAAAGGAAACATTTTTTAAAATTATTTATTTGTTCTAATTAGTTATACATGACAGTAGAATGCTCTTCAATTTATTGTACACAATAGAGCACAATTTTTCACTTCTCTGGTTGTACATGAAGTAGGATTATACCATTCATGCAATCATTCATGTATCTAAGGTAATGATGTCCATCTCATTCCACCATATTTTTATTACCATGACCCCTCTCCTCCCCTCTTTGCTCATTCCAAAATTTCTCCACTCACCCCCCACTCCATTATAAATTTAGCATCCACTTATTAGAGAAAATATTCAGCCTTTGTTTTTTGGGGATTGGCTTACTTCACTTAGCATGATTTCTCCAACTCCATCCATTTACCTGAAAATGCAATAATTTTATTTTATTGCTGAGTAATATTCCATTATGTATATATACCACAGTTTCTTTATCCATTCATCCATTGAAGGCATCTAGGTTGGTTACACAGTTTAGCTATTGTGAATTGTGCTGCTATAAATATTGATGTGGCTGCATCTCTGTCGTATACTGTTTTTAAGTCCTTTGAGTATAGACCAAGAGTGGATAGTTGAGTCAAAGGTGGTTCTATTTCAAGTTTTTAAAGAATCTCCATACGCTTTCCGTAGTGGTTGTACCAATTTGCAGTCCCACCAGCAATGTATGAATGTGCCTTTTCCCCCACATCCTCTCCAACACTTATTATTGCTTGCATTCTTGATAGCTGCCATTATGACTGAAGTGAGATGAAATCTTAGAGCAGTTCTTATTTACATTTCTGTAATTATTATTGATGTTGAACATTTTTTCATATATTTGTTGATGAATTATATATCTTCATCTGAGAAGTGTGTGTCTGTTCAGTCCCTTAGCCCATTTATTGTGTTGTTTTTTTTTTGGTGCTAAGTTGTTTTTTTTTTTTTTTTTTTTTTTTTTTTTTTTAGTTCTTTATATATCCTGGAGATTAGTGCTCTATCTGTGTGTGTGGTAAAAATTTGCTCCCATACAGTAGGCTCTGTCTTCACCTCATTGATTGTTTCTTTTGAAGAGAAGAAGCTTTTTAGTTTGAATCCATCTCACTTATTGATTCTTAATTTTACTTCTTGTGCTTTAAGAGTCTTGTTAAGGAAGTTGGGGCCTAATTGAACATGATGAAGATTTGGGCCTACTTTTTCTTTTATTGGGCTCTGGGTCTCTGGTTTAATTCCTAGGTCCTAAATCGTCTTGCTTTTTGCGCATGGTGAGAAATAGGAGTTTAATTTCATTTTGCTACATATGGATTTCCAGTTTTTTCAGCACCAGTTGTTGAATAGGCTTGTCTTTTCGCCATTGTGTATTTTGGGCACCTTTGTCTAGTGTGAGAGAACTTCAAAAGTGTTACTGGGTGCTTCTCATGTTCCATGTCAGGAAGCATAGATTTTACTTGCCCTACTTTACCCTTGTGAATCTCCACCATTGAAACTTACATGGTGCCTTTTGTTGATTTTTGTGTAAGTAACTATTAATTATTCATTTAATTTTTAATTAGGTTTTTAATTAAGCTTGAAAATGCTTTTTAATTTTTTTCATATATTTTGTCTTTTTTTGTCTTCTCTTTTTGTGGTGCTGGAGTTCCAACACAGGACCTCGTGAAAGTGTTGTACTGCTGAGCTACATCCCAACTCCAGTCCTCTATGGGTATTGTATAAAGACGTTTCATTCTTTAGTTACACCATTTTGTTTATCTAAAATGTAGTTCACAACGGAGAGACTGTAATTGCTCAAGTTTTTCTCTAAATCTAGAGAGAATTTGGTGTCCTCATTAGGGTGAGCGGTGAAGCGGTGACCCACATTCTGTCTCCCTGTGAGTAAGAACTCAAGGTGTTATTACGTGTTCTTGTGTTTCAGTCAGTGCAGTCTGTTTATGAGCTGTTTTTCAGTGCTGGTAAAAATGAGCTGCTCTAAGCTTTAAGAATAAATTTCAAGGAAATCAGGAATGATTATGCAGGAGTTAGAAATCTACATACAGAAACGCTGAGACGGCATTGAGGAAATTGGTCAT
The DNA here is from genome assembly GCF_045843805.1 of Urocitellus parryii. Taxonomy (NCBI): domain Eukaryota; kingdom Metazoa; phylum Chordata; class Mammalia; order Rodentia; family Sciuridae; genus Urocitellus; species Urocitellus parryii. The sequence continues at coordinate 158,579,690 of NC_135532.1, forward strand.
CTGTCTTATAGCACAGCACGGAGAAGCTCTGTATAACCAGGGATGTTTAAACTACAAGTTGTACCCGCTTTCTTTCACAGGTGATTTAATGTAACACAGATGAAACATAGCAGAAACATAGCAGTCCCTTGGGATTGATTCCAAGGAAGAAATAGGGAATAAAGATAGTGAAGAGAAAGTTCAAGTGATATATACTACAGAGTGGGGGATGAAGTTCTCCTCACAGATGGCACCATCCTTCACATCTAGGACAAATTAAACGACCCAGAATACAGGTGACAAGAACAATAGAGAATATTCCTTTTGAATCAATGAACATAAACCACTAGATGTTAGACATCATCTCCTGATCCCCTCATTCCACCAGTGTGGAAACAGAGGCTAAAAAATACTGTTATAATTCAGGCAGTAAAAAGACCATGTTCATGAAAATTTTTTTCTGTGTACCGTCTCATCTCCATTAGCATAAAATGTATTATTATTTATTTATATTTCTCATAAGACACATACACATACCTATTAAACCCAGTCTGCCCTCCAGGTTGATAGATAAATTACTGTAAAAGAATCCTTGGGGTATGAATTCCAGATTCTAAATCTAACATTCTGTTTAATTTTAACAATTGTTTTATCTAATGTCTCTCAAAGTTAGCACGACCACAACAGAACACTTAAACTGTCTCCCCATGATCTTCCTCCAGCTTTTCATACCTTAGTGACAGACAGCCTCATTCTTCAGTTGCTCAGGCCATGTATCCCGGGGCCACCTCTCATGCTCATGTTCTTTCCACTAGAAAATCCTGTACTATGTACATTTCCAGTGTTCTGCTTTTTGTCACCTCTGCTGTTACCATGCTGGTCCAAGCCACTATCATTTCCCACCACAGGTGGAGTCTTTGCTGTGCATTCTCTCTGCCCACTACAGTCTGTTCTCAGCACAGCAGCAGGGGTGATCTAAATCCCTAATGTAGTTTCTCAGCCCACACTATGTAGAGGAGTCATTACCATGAACTGTGAGGTTGTACTTTTTCATCTTGTTTTTTAGTGTTTACAATTTTTTAAAAATATTTACAAATGTACTTCTGTATGCATTTTTGTGAATGACAATAGTTGGAGGTTTTCGAAAGTTACACCTTTTATGGTTTCACTTTATTTTTTTTTTGATGGAAAAATTAAATTTTAGAGAGTTACAGGAAATTTAGCCAGTTTCAGGCAGGCCATATTTTTATTCTTGGAGGACCCAGGATGATGGTAGATATCAGTATGCACACATAAACCAAATACCTACTGACTACTCTCAGGAAGGGTTGACAATGTGGCAACTTCATAAAGATGCTTTGTATGAAGGGATTCAGAACTGTGAGGAATGATGCAGCCTGGATGTGAACCAAACCCCTACTGGCATACACACCCATTTTTTAAAAAAATATTCTTTTCTGTTAAGAGGATGTATTACATTGAGCTTTGTATTCTAAACAAACCTTATATCCATGTTGGTCATGATGTGCAAACCTTGTATACTTTGCTGAATATATGTTTTTAGTAACTTGGTGAAGATTTTGTGTCTGGAGAATTGATTTATTGCTTTCATAATCCTTTTTAAAAATCATTAAATTGCTATGGAAAAAATTTTAGACTAAAAAAAACCCACAGAATTCTTATAAACTTTTCATGCAGATTCCTCAAATGTTAATAGCTAAACATACTTGCTATAGAAATATCTATTCATCTATCATTCATATATATATATATATGAATGATGGATATATATATATATATACATACATGTATATATATATATATATATCTACATACACATAACCACATACATACACATACTCACATCTATATTTATGTGTGGTGAATATTCTTCTTAAATACTTGGGATTAGCTTGCGTACATGAGAACCCAAAATTATTAAATAATTAATTAGGTGGCTCCTAAAAATAAGAAAATTCTGTTATTAAACTAGAGTATAGCAGTCAAAACCAGGGCATTAAGGCTAATAAAATAGTATTACTTAATCCATGGACCATAGTGTCAAAATTTGCAAATTGTTCCACATATATAAAAATGATCCTATATAATACATATAATGTATATTACATATAATATATATTTTAAATAAAATATGTATGTACATACACACATAAATGTATAAGATCTGACTCAGGATTATAATCTGTATTTAGTTTTTTTTATAAGAGCATATAAGTGAAGTTTTATATTTAATTTTATTTCAGTTCTTTTTTTAATTTGTTCTTTTTAGGTATATATGATAGTAAGGTGTTTTTTTGACATATATACATGGAGTATAACTTCCCATTTTTGTGGTTGTACATGACATGGAGTTATACTAGTTGTGTATTTATATATGAACATAGAAAAGCTATGTCTGACTCATTCTATTGTCTTTTCTATTTCCATTCTCCCTCCTTCCCTCCATTCCCCTTTGTCTAATCCAATGAACTTCTATTCTTTCCTCCCCTCCTCTTATTGTGTATTAGCATCCACATATCAGAGACAACATCTGGCCTTTGTTTACTTGGGATTGGCTTATTTCAATTAGCATGATAGCCTCCAGTCCCATTCATTAACTGGCAAATGCCATCATTTCATTCTTCCTTATGGCTGAGTTATATTCCATTGTGTGTATATACCACATTTTCTTTATCCATTTGTCTGTTGAAGGGCACCTAGTTTGGTTCCATAGTTTAGCTATTGTGAATGGGCTACGTGTTTTTGATAGGAATGCAACAGAAGTGATGCCATGCTCAAATCAGGAGCCATATGTTGTTGACATTATTATTTTTGGTGATGTTAAGGCTAGGGTTCGTTAAGGTGATCTCTGTCAGTTTTCTTTACTGAAAATTCACTATTATTTCTTTGTTATTTATTTTTTTTGGGGAGATAACTTTGAAATAAAATTTACACATTGTTTCTCATCATCATCTTACTCACAAATTTTAGTCTTCATAAACGATTCCCAACTACAAATATTACTCTCATGGTTGTGGCTTTCGAATGCTATCATTCTGTGTTCATGAGTTGAGTTCTTCTCACAGGAGTTTCTACTACTTTCTTATTGATTTATCATGTGTTTATATCAACATGCAGTCATGGATTCTTGTTTAATTCTATGAGTTAATAATCAACTCCCGTCATTTATTTTATAGTTTATGTAAAAAGGAGAGAACCACTTTACACTGGTGCTGTGGTTTGGATATGAAGTGTCCCCAAAAGCTCCCATATTGGTGCAGGAATGTTCAGAGGTGAGATGATTAGACCATGAGAGTTGTAACCTAATCAGCGGCTCCATCCATGGGATGGATTAATAATAATAATTCCGCCTCATCTTGGGCAGAACAATGGAGTCAGTGATCTGTAACTGAACCTCTGAAACCATAAGCTCACACAAACATCCTCTCTTGTTTTTGGATCGAGGAAGTTGTTTTTGTCAGGTATTCTGGTTACAGTGACAAAAAGCTGACAAACACATCTGGCTTCTTTGTTTTTTTACTTTTTTCTTTTTTTTGGAGACAGGGTCTCATTATGTTGCTGAATCTGGCCTTGAACTTATGATCCTTCTGCCTCGGGATCCAAGCAGCTGGGAGTACAGCCCTGCACCACGGTTAGTGCCTTCCTTACTTTTTTAATGACTGTAATTTGTGTGTTGGCATTGTGGAAAGAACCTTAAATCATATTACTCTCATGGTTGTCGAGTGGTGACGGCTTTCGAATGACTAAAGAGCCGGGAACTTGGGAGCTGATGTGCAAATTCAAACTACAATGACTCTTGTCACATTTGTAGTTATACTTTGTGCATTGGGATGAGATTTTTTTTTGCTGACAGTTCCTTTCCCTTCTGCAATTTCGACCTGTCATACTCTTTTTTTATTTTTAAATCTCAACCTCAGACTCAATATCTTTTTATCCGAAAGGATGAAAGATGCTGTGTCTCTTTCCTTTCTCGCTCTCTTCCTCCACATGCAGTCTTTCAGAAATGCCTATTAATTCTTCCCACAAAATATCTATTGAATTTGATCTACTTCCCCTGTGTCCTTTTTCACCACTGTCATCTAGTGGCCATGATATCCCACTAGGATTTCTAGAATAGTCACCCTACAGTCCTCCCTGCTTCCATCATTGTCAGTCTCCAATCTATTTCCAAGAAATAAAATCATAGTTAGCTGGGCGGGGTGGTACATATCAGTAATCCAGTGACTGGGGAGCTGGAGGCAGGAGGTTTGCAAGTTCAATCCCTGGTATCTCACCCCACAAATCATAGTAATTTGTTATATGAAATTTGTATATATGAACTATATCTATATATCTGGTTTCACTTTGGCCAACCTAAAACCCTTCCTAAAAGGTTTACTTTGCACTCAAAAATATACCCAAATCCTTTGTCATATGCGACAGAGACTCTGCCTACCTCCCTAGCCTCATCGCCTCATTTCCTGACTATCGTGTCCCAGCCCACATGGCCCTTTAGAGCTTCACATATGACCAACCAGATTCCACAGTGGGAGGATTCATTTGTATAGGTTGCCAAATTTTCCTGAAGCTGCTCCCTTCTTATGTTCAGGAGGGAGCTCCTTTACTCAGTGATGTCTTCTCCGCCCTGTCTAAGACCTATGGTTCTTTCTGTCATTGGACCTCCGTGTTTCTCACATGGACATTTTCACAGCTTGAGAATTCATCTTTATTTTTTAGTCACATGTATAGTCCTTTGCCTTTCTCACTGCTTTAAAAATTTTGAAAGGCGGGTACCGTGTTTCTTTTATTCACGACTGCATGATCAATGTTGAACACAGGTCCTTGCTTTCAATAATTATTCAAGAAACATGAAATGAATAGAATACAGAACAAATGCCCAGATAACTAGCAGAATATCTTTTCAGGGATTGACTTTTAAATGAGTTAAGAACCAAAATGTCCACCAGCATGTGTTTCTATCTTGAAGAAGAGTGAGAATCTAATTAAAGGGTATGTAATATAGTTCAAGATATTTTTAAATGAAATATGAGATACTGTGACTTATTTCACTTTGGTAGAAAACCAAATTGAGAGTAAGAGTTTGTTCACATTAAAGTATGCTCAAATGGAGAATTACGATTAAAGTTTGAGAAAGTTAGAAAATAATATAGGCCAAACTAAGGTACTAAAATATTACACACACAACAAAGCAAATAAATAACATGAGCAAACAAAGAAGTGAAACAAAACCAGAAGTCCTCTATTAGAAGAGGAGGAAGGAAGAGGGTGGGAGTTGGGGGCTGTGAGCTTTTCTGTTTTTTTTTTTTTTTAAAAGAATTAGATAATATAGACAAAGAACAGAAATATTTTTGTTTTGTTTACTGATTATTTTAGCAGGCACAATTTTTAGGATATTAATAATAGAGTGATCTCCTGGGAGGCAGGTAGAGACCCATGTGCCACTGTAAACACTGCTCTAGGTCATTGTGTGCACAAGGAAAACTTTCCTTAGCGTAGCTCAAGTTAGACACATTGGGATATAGACAGAAGAGTCTAGTTTACAAAACCAAGACTAATAACTGAGGGATAATAGTAATGGGACTCTAATAAGGTAGACCTATTGCAGAAGGCAAAGCTGAATTTATTCATCAATATATGTAAAACATAAGGATTGTCAGATGTTATCGTGTTTTGGACATGAGGTATCCTCTAAAAGCTCAGTGAGACAGTGCCAGCGGGTCAGAAGTGAAATGGTTGGGTTATGAGGATATTCACTTACTCAGTGGATTAATCAAATCACTGGATGGTAACAGTAGGCAGGATGCATGTGACTGGAGAAAGCCGATCACTGGTGGTGCGGCTCTTTTGTTCCTGATGAACAGCGCTCTCTCTCTTTGTCTCTGGTTCCTGGTTGCCAGGTCCTGAGTGCCTTTCCTCTGCTATATCCTTCTGCCATGATGTTCTGCCCCACCGAGGCCCAGAGCTGTGGAGTTGACTGATGAAGGACTGATCAGAAACTAGGAGTCAAGATACACTTTTCCTTCTTTTAAGTTGTTCTTGTCAGGTCTTTTGGTCACAATGAGGAAAAGCTAGCTTAAACAAATATAATCATAACTACTAGCTATCCTACTGTTTAAGATTGATAGTTTTGTGTGTTTTCCAGGCAGTGGTACAATTAATAGCTGAACATAGGAGAACTCTTAAAGAAATATTTGTTTCCTATTACTTGATAAATCAATAGTCAGTTTATTGTATTATGTGAACTCTTACAATTTTAATTAAGCTATTTTTTGGTATGTTTGATATCATTGTGCTAATAATAGCACAATGAATGTGAAGGAAATGAACAACTCTAAATCACTAGACTGAGAAAGAGGCAACAAATTCAATATTCCATTTTTTTTTTTTTTTTTTTTGCAACAGAGTGATTTTTCTCTATCTGTGGGCATTTTCTAAAGATGCAGTGTTAAGGGGCATCAGGCAATTGTTGGGAAATATTGCTTAGCCAAGGGCTACTTAGCCACAAAGAGCAGAGACCTGCATTAAGTGGCCCTAGAGTCACTATGCTACTATAGGTGGTGGAGGAAGAGAGAGGTGCTCAGAGGAGAAAATAATGACTTCAAAGTGTTGCTCAGACCAGAGTAGAGGGATTAGTATCTAAGGTCAGACCAAGAGGCTGAGTTATTTCTATTCAAGGTCCAAATCAAGGGGAGATTAGCTACTTAAATGAGGAAGATGAAACAAACACAGTAGGAACATAAAAAGGGCTTAAACTGATTTTTTTTTTTAATCAACTAGTATTGTGATTTCCAAAGAATTCTATTTTTGGTGCTAGGGTTGAACCCAGGGACATTTTATATCACTGAGCTATATTTCTAGTCCTTTTAAAGATTTTTTCTTTTTAATTTATTTTTCATTTTGAGTGAGGTCTCATTAAGTTTTTGAGGAACTCACAAATTATGGACAATGCAAGTTTGTCAAAACTTAACAATGCAAAAATGTTAAGGTGAAATAATTAAGTTGCGAGAACCTCATCCTCATCAGTGGGTTGATCCAGTGATACCGATTAACTGGGTGGTACATATAGCTGGTAGGGTGTAATTGGAGGAAGAGGGTCAAGGAAATGAACGATTCTAAATTGCTAGTTAGAGAAAGAGGCAACAAATTGAATATTCCACACATACACATGATTATATATATATATATATATATATATATATAGTCTTTATATACATCAGCAATTATATATCCATATATATCTATATATGTATAAGAATACACACAAAGAGAAAATATGATAACTACTTATCATTTGCAAGCATTTTTTACTTAGAAGTTTATTTGATCCAGAGATTCTGTACTTACTAGAAGAAAAAATAGGCCCAACTCTTCAACATGTCGGCTTGGGAACCAAATTCCTCAACAAGACTCCTAAAGCACAAGAAGTAAAACCAAGAATCAATAAATGGGATGGTATCAAACTGAAAACTGCTTCACAGCAAAGGAAATAGTCAAGAATGTATATAGAAATCTACACATTGGAAGAAGATCTTCACTACCAGTACCCACATAAAGCATTAATTATTTCTCAGGATATACAAAGAACTCAAAAAACTTAACATCAGAAAAAAAATAACACACAAAAAAGAAAAAAAAACATAATCAAAAAATGGGCAAGGAACTGAACAAACACTTCATAGAAGAAGAAATATGAATGTTCAAAAAATACATGAAGAAATGTTCAACATCTCTAGCAATTAGAAAAATGCAAATTAAAACTACATTTAAGCACAAGGCATCACAATACCAGACCTTAAATTATACTACATAACTATAGTAACAAAAATGGCATGGTATAAGCACCAAAATAGACTTCTAGACTAATGGTACAGAATAGAGAACACAGAGACAAACCCACATAAATATGACTATGTCATACTAGACAAAGGTGCCAAAAAACATTCACTGGAGAAAAGGTAGCCTATTCAAAAAATGGTGTTATTAAAACTGGAAATCCATATGTAGCAAAATGAGATTAAACTTCTCTCACCCTGCACAAAAATCAACTCAAAGTAGATCAAAGACTTAGGCACTAGAACAGAGACCCTGTGCCTAATAGAAGAAAAAACTGGCCCAAAAAACTTCACCATATTGGCCTAGGATCTGACTCCCTTAACAAGACTCCTGAAGCACAAGAAGTAACATCAAGGATGAATAAATAGGATGGATTCAAATTAAAAAGCTTCTTCTCAACAATGAAAACAATCAACAATGTGAGAAGAGAGCCTACAGATAAGGAGAAAATCTTTACCATATGCACCTCTGATAAAGCATTAATCTCTAGGATATATAAAGAACTAAAAAAAATTAACACCAAAACAAACAAACAAAAATCCCAATCAATAAATGGGCTAAGGAACTGAAGAGACACTTCACAGAAGAAGAAATACAATCAATCAACAAACATATGAAAAAGTGTTCAACATCTCTAGCAATTAGAGAAATGCAAATCATTTCATCTCACTCCATTGTCAGAATGGCAATTATCAAGTAAACAGGCAACAATAAATGTTGGCAAGGATGTGGGGAAAAAGGTACACTCATACATTGCTGGTGGAACTGCAAATTGGTGTAACCACTATAGAAAGCAATATGGAGATTACTCAAAACACTTGGAATGGAACCACCATTTGACTCAGCTATCCCACTCTTCGGTTTATACCCAAAGGACTTAAAATTGGCATACTATAGTAATGCAGCCATGTCAATGTTTATAGCAGCTCAATTCACTATAGCTAAACTATGGAACAAACCTAGGTATCTTTCAATAGATGAATGGATAAAGAAAATGTGGTATATATACTCAATGGAATATTACTCAGCTTTAAAAAAGAGTGAAATTATGGCATTTTCCAGTAAGTGGATGGTATTGGAGAATATCATGCTAAGCAAAATAAGCCAATCCCACAAAATCTAAGGCTGAATGTTTTCTCTAATATGCAATGCTAATTCACAATAAGAGGGGGGCACTAGAGAAGAATAGAGTTACCTTAGATTAGGTATGGGGAAGTAAAGGGAGAGTAGAAGAAGGGATGTGGGGATAGGAAAGATAGTAGAGCAAAACAGACATTATTATTTTATGTATATATGTCACTGCATGACCAATATGATTCTGCAACATGTACATTCAGAAAAATGAAAAATTATATCTCATCTATGTATGATATATCAAAGTATATAAATGCATTCTGTCATATATAACTAATTAAAACAAATAAAAAATAATTAAAAAACACTACACTTAGATTCCATCTTACTCCAGTCAAAATGGTGGTTATAAAGAATACAAATAATCATAAATGTTGGTGAGGATGTGGGGAGAAAGTTACTCTCACATATTGGTGGTGGGACTGCGAACTGGTACAGCTATTATGGAAAGTAGTATGGAGATTCTTTAGAATACTTGGAATGGAACTACCATTGGACCTAGTTATCCCACTCCTTGGTCTATATTCAAAGGACTTAAAAATCAACATAGTACAGTTGAGTATCCCCATCCATATTTATAGCAGCTTAACTCACAATAGCCAAGCTATGGAAACAACCTAGGTGTCCTTCAACAGATGAATGAAAAAAGAAAATGTGGCATATATACACAATGCAATATTATTCAGTCATTAAGAAGAATGAAATTATGGCATCTGCTGGTAAATGGATGGAACTAGAAAATATCATGCTAAGTGAAATAAGCCAATCCCCCCAAACCAAAGGCCAGATGTTCTCTCTGATTTGTGAATGCTAACCCAAAACAAGGGAGGTCAGGGAGGGGAGTAATAGAAATCCATTGGATTAGACAAAGAAAAATAAAGACAGCAGGGGGTGGGGTTGAAAAGATAGTAGAATTAATTGGGTCTAACTTTTCTAGCCTTGTATGTGTATATACAACCAGGGTAACTTCACACCATGTATGACTACAAGAGTGGGAACCTAAACAGAATGTTATACTGTATGTATGTATGTATACTCTACCAAAATACATTCTATTGTCATGTATAACTAAAAATAAAAACATTTTAAAAATAAATATTACTTTGAATATCCATTTAAAAAGTTATTTGACTCTCATAATACATTTCTGAGGAATTAAAGTTATAGTCTTTTGTGAAATTAGGTCAAATTCTATGAACCCCAGTTTCCTATCTAAGATCACATAACCAATAAGTAGCAGAGTAGTGTCTTAGACCCATGAAGTGTAGTCTAATAACTAAGTCCAATTGGCTTAAACCAAATGATGAAGCCGCTCATATTGGCCATGGCTACCTCAAATCTCTTGTGCAAAGGGGGCCACAGAGATCCATGACCCTTTTCAGGCATGAGTAGGGCTCATGGAGGAGAAGGTATTGTGCTGTCAAGTTATTCAGAAAGTGTGTGTGTGTGTGTGTGTGTGTGTGTGTGTGTGTGTAGAGTATGCTGTGACCATTCAGAAATGCTAGAAGGTCATCTTTTTGTTCTAAGGGGAAGGTACATTTCAATGTGCTTCCCTGTAATTGGCATGAGTTCATAACAACATTTGAGCACACAAGCATCTGTGATCACATGGAACTGCTGCCTATGAACATTAATGTAATAGAGAAAGTAGCAGGAAATTGATGACTTTTATGAGAATTATATGCAGTTATATACTTATATTTTAAAAGTATTTTTTAGATTTTCTACCAGCATGTACCATTAACTAATCGACTATCTGTCACTCACTTGATAATTTATTCAAGACAGAAATTTACAAATTGAACCATTCTACTAGTATGTCCCAAGGACAAACATTTTTTGTTGTTGTTGTTGTTGTTATTGTTGCTGGAGATTAAACCCAGGGCCTTGTGCATGCTAGGTAAGCACTGTATCACTGAGTCACATCCCTAGTCCTCAAGAACAAACTTTTGATAGAATGTGTTTATGTTCCAAATTTGTAGTTAGTCATGGACAGCTGTGTGTGACTTTTGAAATTCTATCACTAGATTTATAAGCATTTCATCTGAGGAGAAAAACTATCATCTTTCATTTTTAAGAATGAAATATATACCCAGGTGTTTAAAATAAGCTACTGTTTTGTTAATAGTACTAAGAGAAAAAAATGTTCCTTTAAAGTAGAGTTAATTTTTTAAAGTCTTCAATAGTGGCCCTGTTTTTCCTGTACACAATTATACATCTGGTGCCTTCTTTTGTGCAGTTCATTGCAAATACAACTTTAAAAACTAGTGAACCAAATCAACTCTAAGTGTCCTGTACATGGTTAATTGCTCCTTCATTATCCAGACTAATCAATAAGTATATATCTTATAGCAATAATCCAACTTAAAAAGGATGAGAACAGTTTTATTAAAAATGCAATTAGGGAATTGAGTTTGGGGCTTAAAAGCATCTCTTTCTTGGACTTTGAGATTTACACTAATTCCTACTCTAAAGTTACCCTCAGTGTGGGTGCTTCAACACAATCACACCCTTGCAGGTGAGAAAATTTTCCAAATAAAGGGTGATTTCAGAAATGTGTGTGCTTTTAAGTGATTACAAGTAAATAAGTTATTTTTTGGATTAGCATATTTTAGGGTACTGCATGGGACTTTGTGTGTGTGGAGACTGCAGCAAGCCAAATGCAAATGGTCTTTGAAGCTCCTGCTGGGAATCTTTACTGTTATTATTTCCTGTTTTCCACCTTGTGAAATTTAAGTGTGAATCCTTATTTTATTTTTCGATATTCACTTTCTCTGCTCTGCTTATCCCCAGGACTGCTCTACTATCAAGACAACTTTTCTAGGTAGTTTTTTTTTTTTTTTTTTTTTTTTTTTTTTGTGTGTGTGTGTGTGTGTGTTTAATGCCATTTGTGGTGAACACATTTTTAACAGTGGTAAATACATCTTGCTGGAGGTTCTTTTTAGTCTTAGAACTTTAATTATTATTATTATTTTTATAGTTTTTGAAGGGTTCTTTCCAGACTTCAGTTATGTCTCAAGGTTCAATTTCAAAAGGATAAAGGAAAATCAAGTAGGGAAGAAACAAAAGGCAGCTAAAGACTGAGAACTGCTGAATATTTGGGTGGAATAAAATTATGTGATTCTCAAAAGCATGAAAAACAGCAGTCCAGCTCTCCCTGGTTGAGTAAACAAGGTGGGGACGGCCTCTTCCCAAACTGTGTTTTAATCTTTTTCAGTTTTTCTGCTGTCTCTTCCTATAATTAACGGTCGATAGTTATTAATTTATTTGTCATTTATCATGCCAATATTAATTTGTGCATACTTAATATGCTTTAATTAGAATTGGGAGGAATTTTCTGATATGATGGACTAATTCCAATGTAGTGTTTATTGAGAGAAAATAAATATTTTTACATGAATACCTCCACAGTTTACTAATTAATTACTCTCATGCTAGAATATACTGAGTGACACTGAAATTTATTCTAAATGAAATAGCAGTTTGAAAATTAGTCAATATTCATGGTGGTACTTAATGCATCCCTCTTGGATACCATATATAATAACAAATTATCCAGCAATTAAGCTTCCCTATAAACTATATTTCTACTTCATAATTTATATTTCCAAAGTATCTCAGTTTGAGCTGAACCTCTGTTAGTAGAGAGATGAAGGCTAAAAAAGCAAACACATTTTTCTGGTCATTGTTATCTGGACTCCCTGCTCCTCCGGAGCTCATCTGGCAGCACTGGCCTCCTGCTTCTGGCTTCCCTTCCTTCACTGAATTTCAGTGTTTGGTCTTTCTTCAGTTTGAAATTTAATGCAGGGTTTATTGCTGAGGTTTGCAGGATCAGGCATGAGAACTGAGTTCTAAAGATCCTTGAGCCTACCTTTTTCTGTGAATGCCATATAAAGCCTAGTAAAATCAATATCCTTTGGGGCCTTTGGTACAGATAATTACAATATTCCATCCTTACATTTCATAACCACACAGTGGACGGATGAAACCATGGATAGCACCAAATCCTACACATACCATTTTTTTTCCCTGTACTTATGCACATCAGATAAAGCATACTTTATAAACTAGGCACAATAAGAAATTAGAAACCTGACTGATAATAAAATAGAATAATTATATCAATGTACTGTAAAAAAATGTTGTGTGAATGTGGCCACTCTCTTTCTTAAAATATCTTTATTATTTTTGGATGGCAAGTCACCACAGGAAGCTGACACCATGGAAAACAAAACCATGCCCAAGGGGACTAGTGGACTTGACTCTATGCGACTTTTATGAATTGGTGTCATTTTCAATATTTGAGAAGAATTCATGTTTCCACAGACGTATTTCTAGGTTTTATTATGTATTTCTATGGCTAATAATGCTAATGAAACATCTTATCCTATTTGTTCTCTTATGAAAAGCATTCTGATCACTTGAATAGGGTTTAAGATATAAGGCTTCAGAATAATTTTAAAATCAAGAGTTTCTATTCCACACATTTTAGGTAGGTGTCAGAAAATAAGATGAATCTATATTTTAAAATTCAGCCCTTTATTACTCAGAAAAGAGAATTATTCACAAATTGACTACTTGGGTTTGAAAAAACAAATTCATGAAACATATAACTATGTAAAAATGTTAAATTTCTTGTTTATATATATATATATATTTATTTATTTTAATATATATATATATTTTTCTTTTCTCTTTTTCTATTTTTGTGGTGCTGGGGATTGAACCCAGATCCCAGCACCTTGTGCATATGAGGAAAGCACTCTACCAACTAAGCTATATCCCCAGCAAACAGAGAGTTGTTTTTTTTTTTTTGTTGTTGTTGTTTGTTTGTTTGTTTTAGGTGTTGGGAACTGAGCACAGGGCCTTGTATGTGCCACACACACACTTTAACAAATGAGTTATACCCCCAGCCCATTCTTGTTATACATATTATGAGAACATAAATATCTTGAGATTTCAGATTATGTCTTCTTCATGTATGTACTGGCTGAACCTACCACACAGAATGCACTTGGCAAAATTTTTTAAGGGAGATGAACAAGTACTTTTTAATATTTTTGCCACATCCATGGTCATATTGTTTCATCATGGAATCTCCGGTGGCAGGGAGCTTGTTATACTCGAGTTTTCTTATGTTATTAGTACTTTCTTATGTTATTGTTCTGTGGTGAACTAAGATTTACCAGGAGAAACAAATCATGTGAAAGGAAAGTAGTTTTTTGGTTTCAGTTCTATTCTTGGGTCCAGATGAGTCACTTTGCTTTTGCAGTTATCATGTAGGAGGTGTCCAGATTGGGGCCAGCCTTAATTATTCATCTGAGTCTAAATAGATATCTGCACTAAACATGCCCTGTATATATTTTCCTAAGAATTTAATGAAATGGTAAAACAAAACAATCTGGGCTGCTGATATTGTGGGATCATTAGGAGAACACGATATGACCGAATGAATTAACTAATGACAATTCCAGGTAGGAGAGGCAGACGCATTTTGGTCTATATGCTGAAGCATCTGTAAAAATAATTTCTCAAGGTTGGTGAATTCAGGATGAGTGAGTTTTTGAAGGCAGAGGCCATTTCTTGCTCCCATAGACAGACACTCATCTGGAATCAGGAATAGTAATGAGACTGAAAAATTGAAATCCTCAGTACAGTGACTGGCATATAGCCAGCAACTTGTAACTTCATATGCACATAAATGTATATTTGATAAATACATAAATGAATGAAAGAAAGATGCACCACTTTGTTAACATATTTCTAGATCAGAATATGATCAATTTTTAAAGAATTTCATAAAACTCTACAGGCCAGAATTAACATTTTTATGATTCCAATGTTTAAAAAAACAAAATAGAATTTTTCTGTTTCATTCATTACCCTATCTGCTCTCTCACATCAGAATCATGTCTAATATTGCTGCTATGAACCTCGTAGACACCATGTTGAACGTAGTGATTAAAGCTTATATTGTCAGTAATGGGGCAAACAGTGTGTGCCTTCTATTAGGGAGCACTGAGAAGGAGGTAACATTGCTTCTGTCTAATTATTCCTGTTAGAAATGTCTAATCTGAACTTAATAATGAGGGAAGTGTGACAAGCTAAGAGATACTCTACATAAGTATTGGCCTGTGTTATTAAAAATCTGTCAAGGTCTTGGGAGACAAAGAAAGACTGGGAAACCATTAAGATAAAATGAGGAGACTAAAGAGACAGGACTATAAAATGCAACTGTGATCCTGAATTGAGTCCTGCTCCAGGAAAAAAAAAATTCTCTAAGTGTATGTATTTGTGAATACACACACACACACACACACACACTCACACACACATAGATATTTTTATGGCATGTGTAACATAATATTCAGATATTCAGATATCTCTTGATTAATAATAGAAATGAATCCTGTTAAACTCATTGTACATTGAAATATTATATAAATATTATATGTTGAAAGTGCATTTACTACAACTAAGCTACTGAGCATCGTAGCTTAGCCTTGTCTTAAATACGCTCAGCATACTTACATTTGCCTATAGTTGGGCAAAAATCATCTAACACAAAGCCTATTTATACTAAAGTATGGATTATCTCATATAATTTATTAAATAATCTACTGAAAGTAAAAAACAAAATGGTTATATGGGTAATATAATAAAATTGAAAAATTGTAAGTCAAATCATTTTTTATTGTATTTTTTTAATTGGTTGTTCACAACATTACAAAGCTCTTGACATATCATATTTCATACATTAGATTGAAGTGGGTTATGAACTCCCAATTTTTACCCCAAATGCAGATTGCAGAATCACATCGGTTACACATCCACAATTTTACATAATGCCCTATTAGTAATTGTTGTATTCTGCTACCTTTCCTATCCCCTACTATTCCCCCTCCCCTTCCCTCCCATCTTCTCTCTCTACCCCATCTACTGTAATTCATTTCTCTCCTTGTTTATTTTCCCATTCCCCTCACAACCTCTTATATGTAATTTTGTATAGCAATGAGGGTCTCCCTTCATTTCCATGCAATTTCCCTTTTCTCTCCCTTTCCCTCCCATCTCATGTCTCTGTTTAATGTTAATCTTTTCTTCCTGCTCTTCCTCCCTGCTCTGTTCATAGTTGCTCTCATTATATCAAAGAAGATATTTGGTATTTGTTTTTTAGGGATTGGCTAGCTTCACTAAGCATAATCTGCACTAGTACTATCCATTTCCCTGCAAATTCCATGATTTTGTCATTTTTTAGTGCTGCGTAATACTCCATGGTGTATAAATGCCACATTTTTTTTATCCATTCATCTATTGAAGGGCATCTGGGTTGGTTCCATAGTCTAGCTATTGTGAATTGTGCTGCTATAAACATTGATGTGGCAGTATCCCTGTAGTATGCTCTTTTAAGGTCTTCAGGGAATAGTCCGAGAAGGGCAATAGCTGGGTCAAATGGTGGTTCCATTCCCAGCTTTCCCAGGAATCTCCATACTGCTTTCCAAATTGGCCGCACCAATTTGCAGTCCCACCAGCAATGTACAAGTGTACCCTTTTCTCCACATCCTCGCCAGCACTTGTTGTTGTTTGACTTCATAGTGGCTGCCAATCTTAGTCAAATCATTTTAATTTGGGGATCATCCATCTATTAGATTTTAGAAGGACAAAGTTATTTTATTTTATTTTTAAATGGGGTCTTGTTATGTGTCTGTCATCAAACAGCTGGGTTCAAGGGATCCTCCTGCCTCAGCCTCAATAGGTGGGTGTGCACCACTGTACCCATCTAATTGTGAAAAATTGAATAAGATTTATAGATTAGATAATAAAACTACATTAATGTTAACTTCCTGGTTTTGCTATTTCTATTGAGACAATAATTTGGATGTCAGGTGTCCCCCAGATGCTCATGTGTGAGATAATGCAAGAAGGTTTGGAGGAGAAATGGTTGGGTTATAGCCTTAACCTAATCAGTGAATTAATCCCTGATGGGATTAACTGAGTGGGAACTGGAGGCAGCTGGGGTGTGGCTGGAGGAAGTGGTTCATTGGGGGTGTGGCTATGGGGTATGTATTTTGTATCTGGAGAGTGGAGTCTGTTTCTCTCTCTGCTCTCTGATCATCATGTGAGCTACTTCCCTCTGATACACTCTTCTGCCATGATGTTCAGACTCACCTTGAGCCTCAAAGAATGGAGTCTGGTGTCTATGGATTGATGAACCTCTGAAACTATGAGTCCCTAAATAAGCATTTCCTCCTAAAATTGTTCTGGTCAGCTTTTTTCGCTATGGTAATTAATTTTAATCACAGTAGTGAAAAAGCTGACTTACAGAATGTCTTTGTTTTTAGGAATTATGCTGAATTCATGAGGAGTAAGGGGACTTCATGTCTGCAATTGACTCTCAAATGGCTTAGAGGTAAAAACATTATCTACTTTCTTTCTCTCTCTCTCTCTCTCTCTCTCTCTCTCTCTCTCAATTATTCTTTTTTCTGTACTGTCGATGGATCCAAGGAGAATCTACCACTAAACTCTATATCCCTAGCCTTTCCCATTTTCATTTTGAGACAGGATCTTGCTAGATCGCCCAGGCTGGCTTCAAACTTGTGATGCTCCTGCCTAAGCCACTCAAATTGTGTGATGATAGGGGTGCACCATCACATTTGGCCTGGCTTAATATTTTAAGAGAGCTAGCAGCTTTTGCCTCCTCCTTGGAAAACTTGCTTGTGGGAGCCCTGGGCCACCACATAAAACATTCACTTTTCTTCAGTACATTTTTTCCAGTGAGGGACAACCAAATTGTTTCCCATTTCCCACCGCCACAAACAATGGTGAATAGAATAATTGAAAGTCCTTATGCAAACCCCCTCATAGTTGTGCAAGAATTTCATTAAGATTCTAACTCTTGGGCAGAACTGCTAAGCTGATGTTCCTTTTGACCAAGTAGGTATTCCAGACTGTCACCAGATTGAGGGCAGCTGATTATTCAGTAACTAATTTCAATAAGCATGCAATCTACAGAGCTTTGCTCACCTGATTTTGCTCACCAACAGGCAATCTGCAACTTGAGGCATTCTTCCTAATCCTTAAGGGGGAAAAAATAGGCAATGGACATTCTAAGGCAAAACCAGGGAGAGGCAAGAACAAAACTTAAACTTTCCCCCAAATTCTCTTCTACTCTTACTTCTTAGTTAGCAGGGCTGCAATCACACCATCCTCTTCCCCTCCCTATGCTTCCACTCCACAATTTAGACAAACTTTGCTCTCCCTAGGCTTCTGAAGGAATTTTGCTCATTCTTCTTTTCTCTGCTTTGGTCTCCTTTTTTAGTTTCTTTAGGGTTGATGGAGGCCAGTGGGACAGTAACTCATGCTATTTTACCACCTTCCTAAGATCAAGAGCACCTGAGTTTATTCTCCAGTTACGTTAGATTTCCATTTTATTATCATCCACTAAAGAAATCAAAGTCAGGGTTGGGGATGTAGCTTAGTAGTAACATGCATAATTAACATGGGCAAAACCCCCTGGTTCAATCCCTATCATAACAAAGCAAAAAAAAAAAATCCATATCAGGGCACAAGCTGCGGTGCGTTACTGGAGCTGCTCATTTAGTTCTCCTTTGCATGAGCATCTGATGAAATTCTTAGAAAGGACAATGGCTAGATGTGCTCAGACTAACGCTCAGCTCTCTGAAGACAAAGACTTCTTGAGCCATTAGGGAAGAACAATCTGTTAACCTCTACAATAGCACACAGTTTGGAAAATAGCCCTTGCTGAGAAAAGTCAAAGATGTAATCTTGATCCAGAGATAATGGTATAAAATTGGAAGGAAGAAACAGGTTGAATGTAGAACATAGGCTAAGAAATAAAAAAAAATAAAACCAGAGTGCACCATCGAGTTTCAGGGTCTGATTCATGTCTGCTGTTCTTAACTGACAAGTCCCCTAATTTACTAATGTTAGGGAGAAACAGGAAATGCATCCCTGGAGGTTATGGGGGATTTGGAAATGGGTTTGGTAATGGAGAAGCCCATCAATAACATTTGTAGCCCTTGTCAACAGATTTCATCCTGGGATCTCCAATTTCTTTATAAATATAGCATCCAATAAAGTACTCAACTGTATTTCACAGGTGTGTAACCTGAGTTGTAGCAATGGGGGTCATACATAATTAGCCACTGAATGCAACCTTCAGAGTGGGTACTTACTCTCTGCCTGGCTACTCGAGATGTTCCATACTACTTTATTTTATGTCTAACTTTTCTGTTTCGAAGTACATAAATAATTGAGGGTTTCAAGCTCTTTGTGTATGTGAATATATATACACATATTTGCCCCATTTGTTCTATTTACTTTCATTACTGTGACTTCTGAAGAAAATATGACTATTAATAAGTGAATTGTCAGAAGATATCTATTGGAAGATGCTTTATAGGTATTTTAATAAGAAATGACCTTTGACAAGGAAAATTTGGTTTTGGGATAAGTTGGCAGAATAGAAGTAGAATTCAGAAAGATTTGCAGATGGGAAGCTAAGAAGAAGCAATAATTGTGTACCCCCTTTCTGTGTACTTATTTCTTTAGTCATAATTGCCAATATCTAATGAAACAGCTCTGTAAAGATCACAGAGACAAGAATATTTTCTTTTAAAAAATCAGGCCTCCATATTGTTCTCTTTCCTTTGCCTTAGGTATTCAGAATGCTGTTGGATTCAATTTTTTCTTGAAAATATGCATTTACAAATATGAAGCTCTAAGGAGTGTTCATTCATTCTTTTAGATACATTCTATGTAGAATTAGAAGGCATGAAAACAGAACTGACAGGATGCTTTCATCTGAAGCACTCTGACAGGCACAAGTTTAAATAATATTGAAAGCTGGAAAAACAACAACAATAACAATGACAACCAGTTGAGCTAACAGTACGAGGCTGCCTGTCAGACTTACAATCAAAATGCAAATGTCAATACTTTAAACCCGTTTGCTACAGCACAGCAAAAGAGAAACAGCTCAATAATGAACACTGTGGGAAACTGGGATGACAAATGCTTTTTCAATTTTCTGGAAGTTGCGTAAGAGTAAAATGTGCTCCAGTAAATTAGGCTTTTACTAAACAGGTTTGCTTTTTCATTTAGGAAGGGGGAAAGAAGATCAAACTCCAAACCCTTCCGATTTCAACCACTATGACAGCTTTAAATGAAGAAAAGTCGTTGTTTGATTATCACCTTCCATCATAATAATATTTCTCTCTCACTTTTCTGGCTCATATGACATGCCGGATGCTGTTGTCAAGGTGTCAAAGCACTTTCTCTTCCTATTTAACTTGCTTTGTTCTAAGCCAACTGTATCAAGTAGATATGATTTTTTGATGTTACTTTTCTAGCTTGGCCATTTGAGTGGAAAAGCCTGGTAAAACAGATTTTAATTTCTGGAGTGTTTGTTCTTAGACTTTATGGGAACTTGAGCTTTGCATTTTCTTTCATTTTCCATCAAGTTCTGTGCTCATAAGATAAGAGGTCCTTTTTGGGAACTGAAGTTTATCTAGACCTCAAGAGCACCCTGATTTATGAAAACTGATATAAGAAAATTCATATGCTAAAGTCAATTGGAGGATTTTTTTTTCAAGCCTATCTTTAGTTTGCTGAACGAATTAGCTAAGGGGATGCAACAGAAGCCAGCTGTAAATGTACATCTGCTTATTTTACACATCATTAACTATTTGACAAAGAAACCAGGGAAGAGAAAATTGAAGAAGTAGGAATCCATTGCTAATTATAGAACAATTAAAAATTAGTATATGTTTATCTGAAATTATAGTAGAAATCAAAGTGAAAACATGATCTCTATGCCTAGTGGGGGTATATAATAGGGTGGTCTACATGAGCACTGGACATTCTTTTTTTTGGGGGGGGGTACTGGGGATTGAACTCGGGGGCACTCAACCATTGAGCCACATCCCCAGCCCTATTTTTGTATTTTATTTAGAGACAGGGTCTCACTGAGTTGCTTAGCACCTCGCTTTTTGCTGAGGCTGGCTTTGAGTTCACAATCCTCCTCCCTCAGCCTCCTGAGCTGCTGGGATTACAGGCATGCACCACCACGCCCAGCCTGGACATTCTTAATATCCGCTGAACTATCTGCAATCCTGAGCTGTGCTATGTTTGAAGGTCAAGAAAGTTATTATACTTTAAAAATAAGCTTTTTCCTCAAGGGACATGTAGTCTAAAGAGGAGGATAAAATTGATAAATGCTCGATTCTCACATGGTAGGGAGGAGTGAAGTCATCTAGAATTGAGAGTAAATAGTATAGTTAGTAGTTCTCAGTTAATCAGAAACATCTTCCAGATTTAGATTTGTGGCCTAACAGGTTTAAATTTGTGACTCAACTATCAAAAGGAAATGTCCTCTCTTCTATGGAGCAAATTAACATGTTGGTCAGGTAGGAAAAGTATACAGGTTGACATCTGGAAATTTTATTTGTCCCTGAGTTATGTGACCTGGGACAAGTTACTTACTTTTTGTGAGTTTCATATTTGTTTTTCCCCCAGTACTAAAGATCAAACCCAGGCACTCTACCAGTGAGTTATATCCCCATCTTTCTGAGCTTCAGTTTTACTCATCTTCAAATAAGATCTTTACATCATAGCATTGTTGTGGAAACAGAAGGAAAAAGGAGGGAAAACCATTAGCATATCCTTAGCAAAATTTCTCCCACTGACTTCCTGTATTCTCAATCTGTGCTCCCCAAGGAGTAAATCTACATGTCCATCGGAGTTGGAATCGCTGGTCCAGGTTTGTAGAAAATCAGCCTAAACTGGGAAGGTGGGCATGGGGGACAGAATAGCAGGGGAACCAGCCTAAACTGGGAAGGTGGGCATGGGGGGCAGAATAGCAGGGGAACCAGCCTAAACTGGGAAGGTGGGCATGGGGGACAGAATAGCAGGGGAACCAGCCTAAACTGGGAAGGTGGGCATGGGGGACAGAATAGCAGGGGAACCAGCCTAAACTGGGAAGGTGGGCATGGGGGACAGAATAGCAGGGGAACCTCCAAGAACATGACATTAATAGAGAGGAGCCTGTGGACTGGGACTGCTCAGTTTGGAGGCACTACATCTGTAAGACCAGGAGGTTTAAATACTTATGCAACAAATGGAGGAAAGAAGAAAAAAAAAAAACAAAACTCAGTATTTAAAAAGATCTAAACAGAGACAGAGGCAGAGAACTCCTTTGATAAATGGTAATTTCCCTGAAAACAAAGATCAATGATCTGCAACTTAAAATTTGGTTTGTAATTATTTAGTGAATGCACAAATGGGAAATCTCTGTTTATTGTTACTAGCGTTTCTGCTTACTGTGGGGTTTTCTGCACAAATGTGTCTAGACACTGAAACTCTAGCACGCTGGGTTAGGAAGAGGGATTACCTGTGAGTTTCCCACACCAGCTATTCTTATCAGTGCTGGCCCTAAATTTAAAGAGAAAACAAGTGATAACCCTTTTGAAATCCTAGCCACTGGCAACTGCAACTCAATTTTCTTCTTGGTTCAAGCAGAAAAACCAAAAAGTCAGAGGGTCAATGGTTAACAGAGTGTTGAAGGGGGACAAGAGAATTAATCCTGAGTGAGTTTCTTCTACCTTTGGCCAGAAGGTGTCCATGAGACAGCACTGGGGTAAAAGATTAAGAAGCTTGGGGACACATTCCCTTCCCGTCACTGATAATAGGAAGGTACAAAAAGTAAAATAATTTCTGGAATAAAATTTGTATTTCTGGACTTATATCATAAAACAGAATTGTATTAAGGGGTTCTCTGTTATCTTGTTAGACACAGGCTCTTGGCTAAAATATTTAACTATTAAAGTAAATCAGAGAATATGCAGTCATTTTCCTCTTGCTTGTGAAAAGACTTATTTTATTTATTATTTTGCTAAGTGCCCAATGGCTGTCAGATGCTGACAATTTTTTTAAACCATGAATAGTCTACTAGTGTACTAGAAGTAGCCACTTAGAAGAATGAACACTTGGGCTTTTCAGACATTAACTTATCTTGAGCATTACCTTTAGACATGGACTTGACTCCACAGAGGTGCATGCTAGCTAGAGGTCAGATTTTAATGTGTCAAGTCAGGTTTATTTCTGAGAAGCCACCTGTTCCACAGACTCAGAAATAATAGGGCTGAGGGTAAAGCAAAAGGTCACCTATTTTATCCCTCTCTCTCTATGCAGTCCATGTAACATCCATTTTAATTATACTTGTTCTGCTGAGCTTGGTGGTTTGTCATTTCCTGCTTCTGCCCCTCAGCTGCAGATTCTATAGTGCAACATTTGCTTCACTGATAACACTGATAACTGCTGCCATAATGTCATCTAATAAAACATGATCTGGTTTTGTGATTGAAATAGCAGATGGTACTATTATCTGATTATGTTAAATGCCTTACCAAACATACATTTGGTCTTTGTCTAATTCTTTCTTTGGTTTTTCTAACATCCTGAGGTCGACTTGCTACTCAGGATAAGTGCCTCATCTGTAAATGAGTCTCAGGGACCGTGTAGGAAACGAGAAACCTAGACTTCTGGACTTCACAGCTTCCTGTTTTGCGCTTTACAGTTGCATGTTTGTTCCATAATACCATTTCTATAGGAGAAAAACCTAGTGAGGTTGAGAATTAGCTCGAGTTTTTCAAAGGAAAACCTCACTCATACCTGTTTCTTGGGTTTTTGAAGGTGAGCTGAAACTCAGGCTTCTTTGGTGTCTGTACAACCTCCATTAAGGTCCAGAGGGCCAGCCAGGCTTTCTGCCTCTAAGAACTCCTACCACCAGCTCAGTTTTCAATATACTGCAATCTAGTTACAAATAGGTGGCTGATGCAATTTTTTTGTTGTTGATCACCATGTATGAGGCTGCCCCATAGCTCTAGGAGAGGTGAAGATCTGATATTTATTATTTTATTTTTGCCAGTAGAATCAACACAAATAGCCTAATGCAACAGCATTACGGAAGTACTAGAGGATGTTATGGAGATTATCTTACCTCTTCTAACTTTTCCAAAGTTTAGAATTAACTTTTATTTTCCTGTATTTGTGGTTCTCTCTCTCCCCCCACTCCCGCCCCTCCATACACATGAGGAGGGGGGAGAGAAAGAAAGAGACTCTTCATTCACTACCTTATTATTTAATAATTATCATCTTACCCAGCAATGGTTGCTCATTAAGCCTACAGATGGGACTATACTGGGCAAGCTAACAAGGCATAATTTTTTTTAATTTCAGAGCTGCACAAAGCAATGGAGAGGCATACAAGACTATCACAGAATGTGGGAACTGGGTTGGATCATGAGTGTGAAATAAAATAATCATGGCTTTATGCAGAAAAGGCCAGGACAGTTTAAATGACAAAGCATAATAGATTTTCAGAAATATGAAATTCTGGAAAATACTCACCGATGCAAATTTAGAGGGACAAGGGAAATTTTTATCCCTTTCAGATATAAGCCTGGAAAATTGCTAGAAATTGTGGAATATTTTGATAATATAAATCTGATTATAAAATGTCAATAATAAAAGATCAATTAAAATAAATGACTACCTCCTATCTTATAGTGGTAAGGTAGAAGTTAAGTAGATTAGATAATTATGAACTTGATTTGTATATGTAAATTAGATAAATTTGTTAATTAGACATGTTTTGCTTGGTTTCTATATGATTCCTTTTAAATCACTCCCCCAAATTGCAAACAAACTAACTTTCTTCTTTTAGGATTTTATTTTGAAATGATTTTAGATTTATAGCAAAGCTTCAAAAATAAAGAAGTTCCACATACCCTTCATCTTGATTTTCTGTTACTATTTTACCACACTGGTTATCATTCTTTTTTTCTGTCCCTCCATCTTTCCCTTCCTCCCCCTCTTCCCTCTCCCCGTTTTTCTTTCCTTTTTCCTCTTCCCTTATTTTATTCACACATTTCCCATGGAATAGTTTGAGAGTATATTATAAACTTGATACTTCTTTACCTATAAGCACCTCCATGTATATTTCTTAAAAATGAGCAATTATTTTCCATGATCATGTTATGATAATAAAAATCACAGATTAATCTAATACTATTATGAAATCTACAGATTGTGATCACATTTTCCCATTTTTCTACTAATTACTTTATGGCACAATAATTGTTCTCTCAGAATTCAGTCCATGATTGCAAACTGCAGCTAATTGTCACCTTTAAAACAAAACAAAACAAAACTCAGAGCTGTTAGCATGACTCCCTGACTAAACTCATTTTGATTTTGTATTTTTCTTGAAATTAAAAAAAATGAAAATATCCAAGGCTAAATCTGATATTCAGTTGGTATAAATAACACTGCCTTGGTTGGTTTGTGGCTTTTCCAGTTTTCCAGAGTTCAGTTGGAGTGGTTAATTCCTGGCCATGTCTCATAAGTTCCTTTCAACAGCCATATTTTAAAATCCTCTCCAAAGCTATCTTGGTTTTGTCCACACTTGTCACAAACTGGAGGGACTGAGATTTTATGCTACTTAAAAGCTAACAATAGAGTCACTGAAGTTCCTAACTCCTGGGTCAGAAAGGAGGATATCATTGCAGAGCTGAGCAGGCAGATTTATGCTCATGTTGGTTCTCTTGACCCCCATGTTCTACAAGGGTGATGAGCAGAGAGGCCTGGGGGGTTGGTTGTGCACACAGTGGATCTGTGTTACAGCTTTGGGGTTATCTTAATTGGTAGGCTGCTAGCAAATTTGTCCAAATTTTGCCTTGGAGGAGGATGTTCTCTTTCCTGTCCTAGTAAAAAAATAAATCTGCCCTTCACCCCAAAGGAACACTCTATCTTGATTTTCCAAGATTGTTTCTATTCTAACATCCTTGGGAATACAGTCCAGCAAAATAGCTGATGCAGGACCATAAATACCTCTCAGGGAGAAACGTCTCTCCACGGCACTCACTGTCTTGGGTTTGGTTTCTCTTATGGTCTCTGGTCCCTCCAGGTTCCATTGCAAGTACTATTTTTCTTTTGGAAACATTTTCTCCTCTTTCATCTACATCATTTTTGAATGTCTGCATCATTCTTTAAATATTTTATATAGGGTATTTTTTTTAGTCCCCCAGATTAAATTACATTCCCCTAAAGATTACTGTATATTCATTGGGAGGATTTATCAAACCCTGTGATTGATGTTAGTATAAAATTTGATTAGTTCCTAATGATAGACATTAATTCTGTTAGGGTCTGTCTACATTTCCTAACTTGAATCTCCAAGTTCTAGCACAGTAACTGACATATGGTAGGCAGTTTATATTTGTAGAAATCAAAACAACTCCAAGACAAGTATATGCCATACATGTGGGGTTTAAGTTTGCAGGACCTGTGGTTCACATCTCTTAGCAGTTATTCCAGAATTTTAAGAGTTTTTAAATTTTCTCAATTTATCTGCAAATGAGAGTTTACCCTGTTTATTTCTAATATTGGCACTTTCAGTGTGTGTGTGTGTGTGTGTGTGTGTATGTGTGTGTTAACTGTATGGGCGAGGATCTCTGGGATGATAAGTACCAGTGAGAGTAGCTATTCCTGTTTTCTTTCAACTGAAACAAGAATAGTCCTGATCTTTCCTAAGGATGTTCTTCTAGGAGACACCTTTAAGAAGTTTCTATTCACACTTGGCTAAACATTTTCTTTACGAATGTGTGTGAAGTGTTATTAACCACTTTTTTTTTTTTAATGGATGGAGTTGGAGAAGATAATGCTAAGTGAAGTTAGGCAATCCCCCAAAAAACCAAATGCTGAATGTTTTCTCTGATATAAGGAGGCTGATTCATAGTAGGGTAGGAAGGGGGAGCTTGGGAGGAATAGATGAACTCTTGATAGGGCTAAGGGGTGGGAGGGAAAGGGATGGAGTATGGGGTTAGAAATGACGGTGGAATGAGATGGACACCATTATCCGAAGAACATGTATGAAGACACGAATGGTGTGAATATACTTTGTATAAAACTAGAGATGTGAAAAATTGTGCTCTATATGTGTAATAGGTATTTTAGGAATTGTAATGCATTCTGCTGTCATATATAACAAATTAGAATTAAAAAAAAATTAAAAAAATCTTTTGGATGATTGTTGAATCAGTAGGACATCCTATATTCCAAGAAAAAAATTACATATTCATCATATCATTTAGTAATGCTATTGTCTGCAAATAACAGAATACACAATTAAAAGTGAAATAAATAAGACAAGAATTACATCACATTAGAAGAAATCTGGAGTTGCGTTATTGCAAAATGTCTCTAGATTATTGTTGTTGGAATCCAGACACAGGTCTGTTAGAATCTTCTAGCCCTCCCCTCATGAGTTTTAGATCTGACTTCAGCAGCTGTTAGCACCATGTTCTCACACAGAAGCCAAAACTACCATGTATGCCACTTTAAGTGGAAGTATATATTTAAAAAATCAACTTGGAACATACATTGACATGTAGCTTAATATTTATAGATTGAAGTAAAATCCATTGAAATTCTAGCTGTCTAAATTTACAATTTGATTTTAAAAATGCTGTTTTCATGGTAGATTTGGATACATATAACTCTAATGCTAGCTCAATCCATAACAATGTCAGTAAGCTATAATAAAATACCTGAGATAATATACTTGTAAAGAAGAAAGGCATATTTAGCTTCACAGTTATAAGGCTCTGTCCATGACTAATAGTGAACACATGTACTTGGTCTGTGTGTAAATCAGCTTTTTCTCACTATAATCAAAACACATGACAAAAACAACTTTGAGGAGGGAAAATTTATTTTGGGCTTACAGTTTTAGAGGTCTCAGTCCATGGTTGGCTGACTCCATTGTTCTGGGCCTGAGGTGAGGTAGAACAACATGGCAGGAGGGAATAGCAGAATAAAACTGCTCAGCTGTGGCAACCAAAAGCAGTGAGACAGAGAGCAAGGAACCAGGGGCAAAAATATAATTTCCAAAGGCATGCTCCTACTTTAACACTGACAAGAAAATTTGGTTGTTTTGTGACATACAACACTTTAAATAATTACTATAAGTATAGCTGATAACATTATATGAGGTTATATTATGGATAATAAAGGAATGGACAAATATCTAGAAGCTTTAATATAAGAAATAATATTATTTCTCCTTTGACTATGCTTTTACTACAGTGTAGTGTATAAAATAAATTAGTTTAACATCTCTCTTTTTACAGATGCTAATAAAAAAGCTGATGAGTTTGTTAAGCCGCTATGTTAGTCAGTCTGGGGTGCTATAACAAATTACCTGAGGTTTGGTAGTTTACATAAAAAATATTTATTTCCTATAGTTCTGCAGGTGACAACTGATACATTTTCTGATTAGGGTGCTCTTCCTTGTTTGTAGATGGTTATCTCCTCACAGTATTCTCCAATGGCAGAGATAGTTCACACACATTAGGAGGAAGGAAGGAGGTGGGGGAGAGAATATTTAATATCTTTTTATAAGGGCTCTAATCCCATCATAAAGGCTCCACTCTCATGACTTAATCACCTCCTAAAGAATGCATCTCCTCACATGTCATCCATCATATTGGGGATTAGGTTCTCTGTATGTGAGTTTTGGAGGAATACAAACAATCCTTAACCACTGCTAACCCAATATCAAGTAGAAGAAAATTAATTCCATGGATGATATAAATTTTAATGGTTGCTGTTCAAAGTATTACTGGATCTTTAATGTTCTATTTTTCTGGATATAAGGAAATACTTCCTCCCCCTTTAAGCTACCTATGACCCATAACAATCTAGTAAATTATACTTTTGTGAACAAAAATTGGTCTCTTTCTCCCTGCCGACTCCTCCTCCAAATCAGACTTTCTTTTATTAGTAGTAGTGAGGATTGAGCCCAAAGTCTCATACATGCTAGATAATTGCTTTACCATTGAGCTACATTCCCAACCTGGAAACTGTTATTGAGCATCTTATTTTTATGGCAATAGAGTCATTGGAATAGATTCAGTAAGAATATATCTTTTTCCCCCACTTTCTGTAAAATTTTTTATTTGTTTTAAATAGTTACATACAAAAGTAGAATGCATTTTGATACACTATACATAAATAAGAGTATAATTTCTCATTCATCTGGTTATACAGATGAATAAATCAGAGTTACAGAGTTCATGTAATTATATATGCATGTAGGGTAATAATGCCCGATTCATTTACTCTCCTCTCTACCCCCATATGCCCTTCCCTCCATTTACTCCCCTCTGTCTAGTCCAAAATAACTCTGTTCTTCTCACTCATTGTGAATTACCATCTGCATATTAGAGAAAACATTTGGCCTTTGATTCTTTGGGATTGGCTTATTTAGCTTAGCATAACATTTTCCAGTTCCATCCATTTATCTACAAATGCCATAATTTCATTCTTCTTTAAGGTTGAATAATATTCCATTGTGCATTTATACCACAATTTCTTTATACATTCATCTGTTGAATGGTACCTAGGTTGGTTCCATAGTTTAGCTATAGCAAATTGAGTTGCTATAAACATTAATATGGCTGCATCACTGTAGTATGCTAATTTTAAGTCCTTTGGGTATAAACATAGGAGTGGGATGACTGGGTCAGGTGGTTCTGTTCCAAGTTTTCTGTAGAATCTTCATACTGCTTTCATAGTGCTTGCACTCAATTGCAGTCCCACCAGCAATATATGAGTATGCCTTTTCCCCCATATCCTCACCAACACTTATTGCTACTTGTAGAATCTATTCTTTTTGTAATAATATAAAACTGAAAACATTGTAATGGGAAATAGTTTAAAATAGTAGTATTACTTTAATTATTTTTAATCAAAATGGGAAATTAGTTTAAAGGAAAACAATGTTTCAATGAAAAAAATATGGCACATCGTTTTGGGTTATCAGATTCTAATCCTTTTCAATGTCTTTGAGATGTTTTATGTAAATCAGACTGGATCCTGTGAACTTAGACATTATTTTAGTTCATACCAAACCTTCAGTTTTACTTTCCTTAGTTTCTGGTTACACCTGTCCAGAAAGACATTCTCAATTTTTCTCTTCACTTGGCATCATGGAGAACAAAAACTTGACTGACAGATCATTTCTGGGACTTAGGTTGTCTTGTATCTAGCTTTCCCCCAGGATCTGAATAAGCCTTGTATGCTGAAGCCAAACAATGTGACATAAATTTTAAAGAACTATCAGCATGACAAATGAAGTATGGGCAATCTTCATGCCAGGGGGTGCTACTACATGGGTCACACAGATATTCCACAGAAACTCACACAGCTTCTAAACTTTGCTCAAAGAGCTAACCGTCACTGTGACTCTGATGTCTATGCCATTACCAGAGATTTTCCAGCTCTAACCTGGGATCTCCATTAGGTTTCCACTGCTGTCCATACACCATCCCAAATCTCTCAGAGCCAAAAGTCCAGGAATCTTCTCAGCCCTCTGGAGTCAAAAGTTGGATTTATAGTCTGCTCCAACCCTTCATCTTTTTTTTGTTTGTTTCATAAAGATTCCCCTTATTAAGTGCCTGATTGCTCACACCATCTAGCAAATAGCCTCTACTTCCAAGTCTCGACAGATAATTCAGCCAGTCCGTAATAAACGAAGAGATCTTCTTTCTGTCCTCAGAGACAACTTAATGATAAATTTATTGTGTATCTTATCAATCCATGATTTTAGTACATTAATGTAGCCTAAAACTTCAGACTCCTTGTTTGTTTTTATTTAATGCATATATCACCCTATACAAGTTTGCAATAATTTATTTTACTTAGATCTGTTTTGTAGATCTACTCCTATGTTGACATATGTGCATCAATTTCTTTTCTTTTTTTTTTTAAAGAGAGTGAGAGAGGAGAGAGAGAGAGAGAGAGAATTTTTTTTAATATTTATTTTTTAGTTTTCGGTGGACACAACATCTTTGTTTGTATGTGGTGCTGAGGATCGAACCCGGGCCACACGCATGCCAGGCGAGCGCGCTACCGCTTGAGCCACATCCCCAGCCCACATATGTGCATCAATTTCATTCATATAAATATACTCAATAAATTACTATATGTCATTTGTTCCCTGACAAGAAATCTTTATGAAATCAATGTTACCTAGTAGAAGTTGGAGAAATTTTGTCAAAACGATAGGTCACTATGTTTTATTGGAAAGGTTCTCTAATCTCTTTTCTAATATGCCATACCAGCATATCTTTCTAAGAACCATTTGAAGATTACTGACATATATGAATGCAGTTTCCTGTCTCTTACCTGCTGGGTATCAAATGATCTACTTGAATGTCAGAGGCTCCTAACTCTCTGAAAACCCAAGGGAATTCTGAGAGGGCTTTTTCAGGAAGTACTCCTAAAGGAAGTTATGATTTTGATATATTAAGGAATAGGATGGTCTTTGCGCAGACTTTAAATGGGTAAATACTTCCCCTCTTCCTTCCTACAATGTGATTTTTAGTGAATCACAATGTTTTATTTAAAATTATATCTCTTTGGTCCTATTTGTCATAAAACCATTCTTTGATCAACTGCTGTAATATTTTCCCCAGTGCTTTGCTATTACAAAAATGATGCATTGGACATAATTTTTCATATCTGTGTGGAATTCCTGTGTGGAAAACTTTAAAAAATCGTGGAGGATAAATATACTTAGAAATTGAATTGTTGAGTCCTAAGTTTCAAGTATTTGCCGTTTTTCTAGATGCTGCCAAACTGCTCTCCTAGAGTGGATGTTATGACTTGTTCTGCTTCCAGGGGATCAGAGTTCCTTTTGCCCACCTCTCTGGACAACAGTTGGTATTGTCAAATGTTTGGTCTGTGTGGTAAAAGTGGTATGTCCTTGCTATTTTGATGTATATTTACTTGATTATTTGTGACATTGCTCAGTATTCTGTGCTGCTGACTTATTTGTCTAGGCTTAAATAACACAGTATTTTCATTATTATGGTTTTACATCCATGTTGATTCCAGTAGAAGGCTCTGTTCTATTACGTGACACTACATCTGTCTCAATAACCTACTTTTTCTTTTACTCTTCTTGGTATCATATCTTTGTGAAATCTTGTAAGCTTTTGAAAGTTAAAGAATCCTTATTAGGCACATTTATCTGCAGATCTTATATTTAAATTTATCTATCTTTCTCTGTGTCCTATAGAAAGGTTAATTTTTGTGGCATCTTTTTTAGCATTAATAAAATGCAATATGCATAGAGGGCAGATGAATAAATGAATTTAATAGTAGATATGTGCCCCAATCTGTCCAGATGACTGAACAAAGATGTCATTATGCTGTGGCTCTACTCAGTGCATTGATTCATGTCATCTCATCTCACCAGCACCTGGCCCTGAACTACTGGGTCCTCTCCTCTCTGTATTAGAGTATTTGAAAGGAGTTTTGTGGAAGCTGGCCCCTGGGCTCCTGCCTCATGTTCTACAACATCTTTCCAGTGGGTCTTCTTTGCCACAGAGCCCAGATAGTATGGACTAGGGCAGCAAGAAATGCCCTCAGAGTGGTGTAAAACACTGAATGTATGCTCCTTGCAACTTGTCTGATGTCCACAATTGAAAATAATGATTAATAATGGAAGCCTGGAGTGAGTTAGACATAAAAGCAATACATGACAATAATTATCATAATAACATTATCATTTTACACTTATCTTGCTCTCTTTTTAACTAGGAAATGCATTCTTTTAGTATGGCTTATTATCTCTCTCTCTTTTTTTTTTTTTACTGATAAAATGATTTGCTCAGGGATACACAAATGAACCAGTAACTCAAATTTAATGAAATGCAGATCTGTCTTTGAGTCCTGACCCCCCACAGTCTCTCTAATGCAAATCCCACTTGGAAAGGTGTAGCATGCTTTAAATGGCTAATTTAAATAATGTTAAATAGCCCTGAATTTGACACATTGG
Source organism: Urocitellus parryii (assembly GCF_045843805.1). NCBI lineage: Eukaryota > Metazoa > Chordata > Mammalia > Rodentia > Sciuridae > Urocitellus > Urocitellus parryii. The sequence goes on from NC_135532.1 coordinate 158,612,580, forward strand.
ATTTCTGCATTTTCTTATTAATCAGGACAGCCATCTGGCACCACCAAGACTTTCAGAATACTTCAGGGATTCCATGGATTAAACCTAGATAATTGTTTAAGCTTATAGCTCTATGCTGTATGTTTTTCTTTCATCCCCATCAAGCCTGCTTTTATTTATTTTGAGGTATTTGGTGGGGTGGGGAGGAAAGCATTACTGGCTATATATTACTTTCTACTTTAGTATCTACGTTTGGAGAATTGGAGGCACTGAGATGTTTTGATCTGATCACATAGTCCTAGTTTATAGGATTTTCTACTGTAAGTACATCTATAACAAATAAAGTAAGGCAGATGTTGCAATTTCATTTGGCTGAAACAGCTGACTTTTGGGAAATAGGACATTCTACATTATTGGCCAAAAGTATCAAGGAGGGGTTCACAACTAACTAGGGGAGTCCCTGGTAGTATAAGAATGGCTTTCATACAGAGCAATGGAAAAACAAAGTTAGGATGTAAGAAGAGTCCAGGGAAAGTCTCATTATGGATTTCCAAACTGCTGTATGAGGAGGTCAAACAATTGCAATTTAAAAAGCTAGCTCTTAAGTTCCTGTCTAAGGTGGGTTTACAGAGAAAACCCTCTCTTATGTAATTAATAAAATAGTGTGAAAAACCAGCCCCTACCTCAGAGCAAAGCCTGTCCAAGGAAGGGGACATGACCTTTGTCCTTGGAAAAACCCACAGAGCACTCCTAGGCACATACCCACCCTACTCAGTTGTTTATCTATAAATAACAGGAGAGATCTGCTGTGCCAGGTGTCCCTGACTCAGTCAGGCTAGGTGGGGACCCATAGCAACCCCCTATCAGCCACCAATCAGCATGAGACAGGAAAAATACCTGGGATGCCAGATGACCCTCCCAGTAGTTTATGGTGGTTGATAACATGTTGGGAAACCATGTAGTTCAGCACGTACACCCCTCTTGGCCTAAACAAATCAGTTCAAATGAATCCCCCTATTGTACTAGTCAATCACCCTTACCCAACTTGTTCCGGCCAGTGAATGTACTAATCATGTTTTAGAGTTGTTGTTTGATTTTCCCTGGGTGTGTGATGATTTGCTAAGAGATGCTATGATGTATATGGGGTCCCTGCCTTCCCCAAAGAATGTATAAAACTGCTGCAAACCCTGGGCTCCGGGCCTCTCAGCATCACCAGTTGCTGTGTGCGTGTGGAGGAGCGAGCTAGCTCGCAATAAACACCTCTTTGCTGCTTACATCAATCTCAGTCTCTGGTGGTCTTTTGGGAGTCCCAAATTCGAGCATAACAAGTGTGTATGATGGGATATGAGAAGCATTTAAAATGAAAACTATATAAGACTTTGCTGAAGACTACAATAAAAAATAGTGATAATTCCCTCAAAAGACTGTCTAGAGGATGGAGCAGTGGACAGGTAGCACATTCCTCTCAACTCTAAACCTTTGTGACAAAAGAGCAGGGAGATGTTTGACCATTACTTTGCCTAAAATCATCTCACCTTGCCTGGGCTGACTCCATACATATTGGGATATGTATGATTTTGGACACCCCCGTTCCCATACTGGGGATTGAACCTAGGGTTGCTCTACCAGTGAGATACATCTCCAGTCCTGCCCCACTTTAAAAAAAAAACTTTTTATTTCAGATAGAATCTTGCTAAGCTGGCCTTGAATTTGAGGTTCTCCTGCCTTAGCCTCCAGAGTCACTGGAATTTCAGGAATGTTCTGCCATGCCAGCTGATTTGGGATTCCTATTAAGCTCTGGTCAAAGATAAATTTAAAAAGAAGAAAGGATAGGGAAAAAAAAATCTCCCTGTACCAAAAATTGTTTTTACACAAGTGATTTTAATTACAATAGTACTTCCAGAGTTCTAGGCCAATAACAATTATCTTAATAATTAATTTATTAAGCAATTTAAATGTGTCATTCTACATAATTTTATAAAGTCTACAAACATGATAATTTATAAAATTAAATTTTGTTTTAGAGTCTGGTTAGTGTAATGTATTTTTTAGAAAAATATTTCAGTAGAATACATTTCACAATGCAAGCTAAGGGCCATTGACACCCAATGCTTTGTCATTCCTAAAAGGTTTTCTTTTGAATATACTGGTGTTTGGAATATATTGTTTTGTAAGGGGGGGGGGGTCCGGCGGAACATCGGAGGGAGAGACCACACAAGAGACTTACTCCATGCAATTGGCAAAAGGGGATTTATTGGGGATCCATTCCAGAGCGCTGGGACTCTGTGCCCACTCAAGAAGGGAGCGCAGCTCAGAGCCCCGAGCAGAGGTTCAAACAGAGCTTAAGTACACTTTTTGGGGAGGGCGGGAGGCTTTGCATACATCAGAACAAATCATCATGAGGCGCGGGGAAATTGAACAACAACTCTGAAACGTGATTGGCACATTCATTGGTGGGAACAGATTGGGCGGGGGTTGATTGGTCATTCGTAAGCGGGTTACACATTCAAACTGATTGGTCCAGGCCCTGTGACGAACTGCACAGGGCCCTAGGCTAAATGGCCAGTAGGGTGTTGTCTTAACTATCTCAGGAATCTGGGTGTAACAGAGGAACTTAATAATACCTAATCTTTTATATTCAAGTTTTCAAGCTTAGAAACTTTACCCTTTCAGTTTTGGGAAGAAAAAAGAGAGAACTTTTAATAAGTGTTATCTTTTTATGTTTTGACTTAGTTAGCACTTTAGAATTTACAAATTACTTCAACACACATTATTTGTATGAAATCCTTTCACTGATTTTAAAATTGAGACTCAGATACATATATGATTTTTCCCAAGATCACATGACTAAAAAGTAGGGGGTTAAAAAACAAAAAACAAAACCCAAATAAACGCCTTCTTGGCTCCTGGTCTTAATATCAATGCATTTCTTTTTCTTTTTCTTTTCTTTTCTTTTCTTTTCTTTCTTTCTTTCTTTCTTTCTTTTTTGTAAAGATTCTAGAATCTCTGTACATTAATTCAGCAGAAAAGGTCATCTTCTGTAAACATTTTCTGAGTTTTCTTCCTTCCTCTTGTGTTTTAAAGATTCAAGAGGTATCTACTGATTCATAGATAAGAAGGTATAGCTTTATAAGAACTTAATAGATTTTAAGCAATACAGATTGCTCCTTCTGAAGGAGAAAACTACTTATAAGGTAAACTACAACATTTTTCTCTCTTTAGCTCAGCGAGTGAAATGAAGACTTGGATTATTTTGACAAATAATATGCCTAAAACTCAGCCATAGGGCATATAGCAGGCATTAGGAGAGACACATTTCAAATATCAAAATCATATATATTTGCCACTGTAGGAAACTAAAAATACTCAAAGTAAACCTTTTGTTTCTAGCTCTGAGATCACTATTATTGATATACACCATGAACACCTCTGTATATTGTGTCTCCTTTCATAAATATAAAAACTCAATGGAATTTAAGAAATTCCTTCATTTCTTTTGGTGTGTAATACATCACCTCGGACTTAAAACACCCCAAAGTCACCTTGCAGCATCTGTCATAACTGGGTTCTCTGCTCCAGGTCTCACAGGCTGAAATTATGGTGTTAGCCAGTGCTGTGGTCTCATTTGTGGCTTGGGGTGCTGTTTTGAGTTCATTATGGTTATTAACAGATTTCAGTTCCTTATGGTTTTAACAGGATTGACATCCTTCCTACTGACTCTGGGACTGGGGTTACTCTCAGCTCTTACATGTAACCTTCAGGTCTTAGTCACATGACCCCACCCAAAGGCAATTCATGACATTGACATGACTGTTTACTTTCTTCCAGTTCTGCAGAAGAGCTCAACTGATATTTCTGGTTTCTTTGAAATGGCTCATTTGATTAGATCAGTCCTGCTCAGAGTAATTTCTCATTTGTTAAAATCAATTGACAGGGGACTTTAATCTTATCTACAAAATTCCTTTTGCCAAAACAACATAATCATGGATTAAATATCTCCTCATATTCATAAGTTCTGGTGACTTCGCAGGAAGAGGGGCAACACATGTGCTACTTACTCCAGGGAGCAGGAATGTGACAGGGAATTTTAGAAACTTGCCTCTTGCAGACCTCTAGGCTATCTGCTGGAAAGGACGTCACTCATTTTTAATCGTTATTTTTTTGAAAAATGGTGCTGTTCTTCCAATCCCACCATTCTGATTTTCCTTTGGGAATTTCTTCTCCTGAAGTGTAATTACATTCCTCTCATATTCCACACCAATAGGAGGTGGCTAAATTCTTTCTAATCAGCCTGGTTTTTCCTTTTTAGTAATTTTAGAGACAGACACCCGAGAAGAGCAGACCAATTAGAGCAGTTTCTGGAAGTTTAGTTGGGGTTTTTGGGAATTAGGACTTTCTATCCACACAGAGTGTTAGATGTAAGATGGGAAAATGCTTGAATTAATTGCCCAGGAGGCTGTGGTTATTAGATAACTTTCTGAGAATAAATTCTACACTGAGAAAAATCAGTCAAGGATGGTTCAGGAGTCCTGATGACCATTTTGGAGGACTTTTAGGTTTGAAGTCTGGTCTACTATACATTCTGTTATGTCCATCATTATAATTACAACTACAAATGTTTGTACCAAGTACACTCAACAACTCTAAGATTTTTCTAACATTTTTTTGGGGTAGGTAAAATTAAATCTAAAGGTTCAATATATTTGTAGATCCGGAACCAGTGTTTTTTTTTTTTTTTTTCCCTAATCAGAACATTATGATTATACATAGTATTTGGTTTCCTTTTGACAAAATTGTTCTTACAAGGAATTTGATTTCAGTTCCCATTCCCCTACCCTTTTCCTCTCTTTCTACTTTCCCCTTTTCTCCCTCTTCTGTTCTACTGTTCTTCCTTTCATTGTTTTGTTTATTTTTGATTGTTACTTTCCACATGTACATAAAAGTACATTTATATATGTATATAACATGATTTTGTTATATTCCTTCCATATTTCTTTCCCATCCCTCCTCCTTACCTCCTTGTACTTCTACTCACCTGATCGTCTCTATATCTTTCTGATATCCAATCCCCTCCCCAACTGCCTTCTTTATCTTATTTTATTTTAGTTTCCACATATGAGAAAAAAACAATTTGACCCTTGATCTTTTTGAATCTAGCTTATTTCACTTAGCATGATTTTCTCCATTTCCATCCTTTTATCAGCAAGTGCTATTATTTCATTCTTTATGAATGAGTTAAAGTCTATTGTGTATATATACCAGATTTTCTTGGTTCATTTCTCTATTGTTGGGCATCTGGGTTGATTCTATAATTTGACTATTGTGAATTGTGCTGCTATAAACATTATAGTGGCTGTATCACTATAACATACTGATTTTAGTTTAGTTTTTTTCTTTTTAGATATATACAAGGAGTGGGATAGCTGAGTCATATAGTGCAGAACCAATATTCTTCAAGTAGCTTCATAAATTTAAGTTAAAATGACTGATCACATCATGCTTATTTGATGTCTCTTCTCTCTAGAACATTCCCTCTATATATTCAACATGAGAAATCATCCTTAGAAAACAGCAAATATGATGCATGATGTTAGGCATACCGACATATACCTGTAACCCAGCTACTCGGGAAACTGAGGCAGAAAGATTGGAAATTTGAGAGCAGCCTGAGCAACTTACCCAACATCCTGTCTCAAAAATAAAAATAAAAAGGGGAGGGAATTCAGTGATAGAATTTTTGCTTAGCATTCTGGAGGTATTGGGTTTAATCCCCAGCACTGAAAAAGAAAAAAAAAAGTATAACAATGTTTAGGTGAGGACTGACAACTGACATTTATAAGGTCAGCTGTCATCCTATAAATTCAGGCTGGTTTCCTTGTTGCAGTTTGTGGCAAATTCCTTCTACTTCAAGGAGTCTAAGTTTTTGCTCTTTGAACCTTCATTTAATTGAATAAAGCTCAATCATATGAAGGAGGATGCTATCCTGTACTTAAAGTCTACTGATTTAAATGTTAAATGATGTCTCAAAATATCTGTACAACAACATCTAGATTGAAATCAAACAATTTTCACTATAGCTTAGCCAAGTTGATAACATAAAGTCAACTATCATGACAATAAATAAAACATTTGATATTATTTTCCTTTTTCTTATCCACACTTTAAATAAAACAAAAAGGTTAGATAACTGAGAAATCTTGATTTTCTCATTATCTGAGATTTTTAATTTCATATTGTTGAGATGTTTAGAATAATAATCTTATTATGCATGAGGATTAAAAATCACCTCTAAATATGTCAATCATCTTTCCAATAGTAAAGCTAATAACAATAGACACAAAGAAATCCTAGATGTTACAAAATCTTAGAACGTCACATAAATCTACACACAGAAGGATTTCTTAGATGTGGGTGGAATCTAAGAAAAATAGTAATGAAAAACCTTAGATATTTTTTACCCTGATGTTTTTATTTTATAGATGAGGAAATTGAGACCCATTAAATTAAATAACTAGCTAATGATTATCCATTTTTAAATGATTAAATTGGGACAAGGATTCAACTCATCTGATCTCAGCTATATGTATATGATACATACATACACATATATACATACATATATATTGCCTCTTTATTTTTTAAAATATTTACCTTTTAGTTATAGGTGGACACAATATCTTCATTTTATTTTTATGTGGTGCTGAGGATTGAACCCAGTGCCTCACGTATGCTAGGTGAGCACTCCATCTCAAAGCCACAACCCCAGCCCCTATATTACCTCTTTATAATAATATTTAAAAATTTTCTACTTTTATATTCTACTGTGTGTGTGTGTGTGTATACACACACAAATATATTTCTTTTATTTTTCTTTCTGTGGTGCTGGAGATTGCACTCAGGATTTCATGGATGCTACATGCACTCTACCACCAAATCCTGGTTTTTTTTTTTTTAAATTGATGATTTTGTAGGCATTGACTTTTCAAAGGTGATTCATGGAAGGACTTTTAGTAGATAGAAGTCTTAAATTAGGAGTCATATTCTCTTTGGTGTAGATGACCAAAATATTTGTTTTGTTGAGGATAAAGTATTGTACAAATGCTCACTGTAGCCTTGCTGCTCATATCCCAGAGAAGCTTCCCTGGGGGAGGAGTAACAGCAAAGGTCATTGCTCTCACAACATTCAGCTCTTATGTTCTTTAGGGCTTTCAGTCAAATCAAGGAACTATTTCCTCCTTAGTATCTTTTTCCCCCCCCTCACTAAATTATGAGTGTGAATGCCCTTTATGAGAAAATTTTCTGTCTTAGAAATCTTTGGATATCTAGAATCTGGTATCAAGTAGGTGTTCAACACATGGTTTTTGAAGGAAGAAAAGAAGAAAGGAGGGTGCCTTATTAGTTCTTTTTGTGTTGCTATAACAAAATACCTGAGCTTAGGTGATTTATAGAGGAAAGAAGTTTATTTAACTCATAGGTTTGGAGTCTATAGGTCCAACATAAGGTCATTTTGGCCTCTGGTGAGGGTCTTCTTACTGTGTCACAACATGATGGATACCATCACAGGGCTGAAGCAAGAAGTCACATGATGAGAGAAGAAGCAAGAATGCATGGAGAGACCAGGCTCACTCCTTTACAAGAACCCACTATGATAGAAACTAATTCATTTCTGTGTGACCTAATCCATTTTTCATTTGCCCAACATCAATCACTTCATGAGGGTAATCATGTCCCAATCATCTCCCACTGGTCACATCTCTTCAAGATGTCACCACCTTTCAGTACAAGTATATTGGGGATCAAGCTTCCAGCATGTGAATCATTAAGCACACACTCAATCCATGTCCAAACCATAGCAGGATAAGTTTGATGGGATTATTCCTCCTCCTCCTCCTCCTCCTCCTCCTCCTCCTCCTCCTCCTCCTCCTCCTCCTCCTCCTCCTCCCCCTCCTCCAGATCCATCTGGGAATCAATTGTCTTGAGCATTTCTTAACATTAGCCCCAGTTTCCTCATTTGTAAAATAGGGCTAAAACTGCTGTTTGATTTTTTGTTTGTTTCTTTATTTAGTGATGGAATTTTACTATGTTTCCCAGGCTGGCCTGGAACTCCTGGGCTCAAGGGTTCCTCCTGCCTCAGCCTTTTGAGTGTCGGGGCACTACAGGTGTGCACCACCACTCCTGGCTCTAAAAATGCTTTGTGTGTTTATGTCACTGAGTTGTAATACTAAAGTGATTAAGACAGAGCATTGAAAAGCAAAAAATAAAATAAAAAAATAAAAACTTCTAATCATGGTGAGATTAAAAGTATTTCTTTTCTGAAAAGACATCTTGAAATGTCTCTGTAAACTCCATAGGGGTTCCCAGAAGATTTTGTTAATGATTAAACTCCCGATAAAATTGGACTGAGATGATGTGTGTTCTGCAAAGGGAGCATCACCTCATCAAATAAATTGATGAATTTTGAAAGCAAAATCCATTTCTGTCCCATTTGGATATAAAATATCGGAAATCTGTGTTCCTAATGCTTATGCTTCCTTATTTAGAAAATTTCCTGAAGTATCCTAAAAGACTTTTCATGGTCCTATTTTTGAGTGTAAAAAGAAAATGTTAACTATAAACAATTTGGAAATTATAGGAGAGGATAAATCGTATGAGTTCATAATTCCCTGAAAGCCACTGTTAACATTTTATTGTATTTCTTTACATTATGCATATAAGTAGGTGGTCCTGAAGGTATATGTGCATATGTATGTGTATATATATTATGTGATTCAGACTATAATTTTTATTGTAGAAATTTGAAAAATACAGAAAAGTCAGAGGAAGAAGGGAAATAATTATTTATTCCTCCTACCAAAGATATTTTACCTTACCTGTTGAAGTTCTTCCAGACTTAAAATATTATATATGTATATCTTATATACATGGTATGAGTGAGCATGTAGAGTCCTTGATGAAGTAGTCAATCTCTGTGTGACTTTGTTTTGGATTCACATTTCCAGGGAATTGCCTTAGTATTAGGTTGGCAAGGCAAGAGCAATACTCTCAGAATAGAATTTTAATTCCCCCAGAGAAGCACATGTGCTTTTACTAGAAGGGGGACAAGATTTGGTGGACAAGAGTAGTTACCCACTCTAGTACCTAGCTATATTTTTATAAAAATTATATAATCTAGTTTTGTTTTATTATTGAAATATATAAAAATTTTGCTTGTTTATTGTCACATAAAAATATGTAAGGATAAATTTTTATGGGATACAGTATAATAGCTTGATCTATGTATATATTATATAATAATGTCTGTTTTCTTTTTAATAATTCTCTGTCATGATAAAATCTGTTTAATAAACTTTAGCATTTTGGGCATTTTAAATATATATGTCAGTGGCATTAAGCCCATTCACATTGTGTGACAGTCACTAGTGTCCATATCTATAAGATTTTTGTCATTTCATACTGAAATTCTGCAACCATTAAACAATAATTCCCCATTCTTCTGCCCCCACCACATAACCATTGGTCTACTTTGTGTTCCATGAATTTGACTGTTCTAGGTGCTGTGAGTGGAATCATTCAATATTTGTCACATGTCTGGTTTATTTCACTTAGCATAATGTCTTCAAGGTTCATCTTGTATATCCAGCATGTATCCAAATTTTACTTTTTTAAAAAATTTTAAATCCAATTCCATTTTATGTGTATACCATATTTTATTCATCCATTGATGGATATTTGGGATGTTTTCAGTGGTTTTGTGTGTATACTCAGAAATGAAATTAATGGATTGTACCATAATTTTTTTGAGAAAAAAAATAACACTGCTTTGTTTAGCAGTTGCCCCATTTTATATTCCTTCCAGCAATGAACAAAGTTTCTAATTCTGTATATCCTTAATAATACTTTTTGTTTTCTGTTTTTTTGATAATAGCCTCATTAGTGAATATGAAGTGGTACTCCATTTGCTTCATATTTTATTCACTTTGAAATATGTCAAACTTTGTAATAACATGCCATTAAATATTTCTAAACAATGCAGTTTAAATTTGTTTCATAGTATTTCATCTTATAACTAATATATGTAATATATTTAATTGTTATCTAATATGTATGGTATGAATACTCTAAATTCTTTCTATTCTGATTTTTTAAAATCTGAAATCTGATTTTGTGAGAACATTTTAGCATTTGTTACATGGTTTGACTAGAAACTAGGAACCAAAATGGAGACTATCTATTGATCTATACATTATTTCATTGGCACTGGTTTAGCTATTGGCAACTTAGTTCGAACTTTTTCCTATTAACGAAGTCACCATAAGCTAAGGAAAAATTCTTAATGAGAATCATAGACTCTTTCGTTCCTAAAATTCTTTTCAGAACTGGCTGAAGAATCACATTAAAAAAAAAAAAATCAGAATCCTGAGTGACTTGTAGTGCTCTCTTACTCTGCTTACTGTTCTGCAATAGCTCCTTAAGTTATTTCTGCTTCCAGGAGGAAAGGATGGATATTTTTTATATTTACTTATTTTATTTTTAAATTTGTTCTAATTAGTTATACATGACCATAGAATGCATTTTGACACATTGTACACAAATGGAGCACAATTTCTCCTTCCTCTGGCTGAACATGGTGCAGAGTCACACCACTAGTGTAATCATACATGTATATAGGGTAATAATGTCCGTCTTATTCTACAGTCTTTCCCACCCCTACAACCCCACTCCTCCCCTCACTCCCCTCTGCACAATCCATAGTTCCTTCATCCCCTCCACCCCCATTATGTATTAGCATCCACTTGTCAGAGAAAACATTTGGCCTTTGGTTTTTTGGGATTGGCTTATTTGGCTTAGCATTTTATTCTCCAGCTCCAAGGGATGGATTATTACCAAAGAAAGGTTCTAAAAACCTCCTGAAAACTCCTTATGTAAGTTGAACAGCAGAATGCAGGGATTCAATAAGCAGTAGTTAGTTTCTGCACTTCACTAAAAATGTGGAAGGGGAAGAATGAATAAAAGGAGAAAAAGCAATACCCTCATTCAATAATTTTAAACTGCTTTCGGTTTGGCGGCAGCCATCAGGTAAGCCAAGATGGGCGCATACAAGTATATCCAGGAGCTATGGAGGAAGAAGCAGTCGGATGTGATGCGCTTTCTTCTGCGGGTCCGCTGCTGGCAGTACCGCCAGCTCTCGGCGCTCCACAGGGCTCCCCGCCCCACTCGGCCGGATAAAGCACGCAGACTGGGATACAAGGCCAAGCAAGGTTATGTCATATACAGGATTCGTGTGCACCGTGGTGGCCGCAAACGCCCAGTTCCTAAGGGTGCCACCTATGGCAAGCCTGTCCATCATGGTGTTAACCAGCTAAAGTTTGCACGAAGCCTTCAGTCTGTTGCTGAGGAGAGAGCTGGACGCCACTGTGGGGCTCTGAGAGTCCTGAATTCTTACTGGGTTGGTGAAGATTCCACATACAAATTCTTTGAGGTTATCCTCATTGATCCATTCCATAAAGCTATCAGAAGAAATCCTGACACTCAGTGGATCACTAAACCAGTCCACAAGCACAGGGAGATGCGCGGCCTAACATCTGCAGGCCGGAAGAGTCGTGGCCTTGGAAAGGGCCACAAGTTCCACCACACTATTGGTGGTTCTCGCCGTGCAGCTTGGAGAAGGCGCAATACTCTCCAGCTCCACCGTTATCGCTAATATAAGTATGATGTTTGTAAAGTTCATACCTAATAAACAATTTAGGACAGTCATGTCTGCTTAAAGGTGTTATTTGTCTGTTAAAACTAGTCTGCAGATTATTTCATGAATGCTTTGTCAAATTATGGAAGTTAAAGTGCAATAATGTTTGAAGACAATAAGTGATGGTGTATCTTGTTTCTAATAAGATAAACTTTCTGTCTTGCTTTATCTTATTAGGGAGTTATATGTCAGTATTTAAAATACGCTATGTGGTATAATAGGTGTCAAATTCTTTAAAAAGAGGGGTGCTGGAACTAGCCCTATAGATTTGTTTTGGTGCATGTGACAAAACCTACAACTTCATTGGGATGATGTAATGCTCCACTAGTGGTTGGGCTTTTTGGAGTGTGGCGGTTCAAACTTTAGAATTTGATTAAGATGGGAGGAGGCTATCCTAATCCTATAACATGGTTATGTGCATTCAATTTTAAAGCCCACATTTTAAAATTTAACTGTTTCATTTGTGTAATTGCTGCTTCTGAAAGGGGAAAAGCTTCCCAAATGCAGTCAAACTTCCAGAGGAATAAATCTGTTAGAAAATTAAAAGAATTTTAGAAATTAAAAAAAATCTAGGCTAAACAAAATTGCAAAAGTCTTCACCACGTCCTATAAGTTCACATAAAGAGTAAAATCTGGTTTAATAATGTGGCTTGGTGGATCCAGCATTTTGAACTTGTTGCAGCAGTTTTCTGTGACATTTACATCAGTGTATTTTTGAAACAGATTCCAGTATTCATTGTTTAACTTAAGATTTGTAGGCTAGGGTGGGTAGCTGGTGAATTGGTGGCTTTTGCTAAGTATTTGCAAGATTAGAAAAAAGTCCTGATCAAGATTTTTAAAGTACATAATGCCAGTTTGAAACCATATTGAATCCTCAAGCCACATGTGCAAATGTATGTCTGGCTATTTAAAAGCACTTATTTGCTCAGTCAAGTCACCAGGAACTCAGACAAGGGTACTTAAAAAGTTGTTACCTGTGTAACTTTATGTTGTGTGGCTATTTTTCTCATTCCTGGTGAAGCAATCCCCCAAGTCTTTGAGTTGGTCCATCAATTAAGTATATTACCACATTGTTTCATTTCTGTTAATCTTTTCCTGTAGATTAGGCTGCTCTTTCCTAGGGTGAAGTTGAATGTGGAGGAATTGCCCCTTAGTCTTCAAATTCTGGGTTTGCTGACATTATAGGTGTTTCAATTTTAAAATCTAATTGATGCCCTTCTTGAACTGATTTTTCTTAAGCAACTTCAAGTCAATTGATTTCCAGGAAATAATCTGAAGCATGCTCATAAAGCCTTGAGAATCAAATTCCTTTTTACCCAACAAAACAAAAAGCCCATACATTTTCATTGTGTGTAGAAGTTGTTCAACTAAAGGAATAAATGACTATTAAACAAAAAAAAATAATTTTAAACTTTCAGAATTTTTTTTTTTTTTTTTGGAGGTGCTTGGAATCGAACCCAGGGACTTGTGTATGCAAGACAAGCACTGTGCTAACTGAGCTATAACCCCAGCCCCAGAATTTTTTTTTTAATCTTAAAAAAGAAGATCTTTTAGAACTTCTACATGATAGAAAACTTGGTAAGTTTTTCTTATTTTGTGAAGCAGTAACAAAATATTCTTGGGATTCAGAAGATTCAGACTTCGACTTTTCTATCAGTTCTTGTCATTTATCTTCTTCCTGGATACTCTATTTCTTTACCTAAAATGTGCTTTTCTATCACCTTGGTAGAGGCTGTGTAAGGACAAGATCATGTTTGTAAAGCAGTCTCTAGTGCCGATTGGGTTTCTCCCATAATTTACTGCTTCTACAGGTGACTGAAGTCTGTGGCTGGTCATAGCAATTCTTCAAGGTTACTGGGATGTCATTCACTTGGTTGGGGAAGTCTCTGTACTCCTCTGACTAACTCTGGCTGTTTATGGCACCTTATTGTGGAGAACATGTCTTATTCTATCCATTAGTGTAAAGGTGTTCAGAGTTAATGATGAGTAAACAATATACATTTTATGTGTTTTACAGGTAATTACCTTTCTTTTGCATCTTAGATGGAACAGTTTGACTGTGCTCACAACTATTATTTGAACACATTTTAAAAATTGCTTTGGTCATTATTTAAGGCACTTGTAAAGTTGCCCCCTAAGATTCCTGCTAAAAGGCCTATGCATTAAGATGCATGGCTGTGTTTCCAGGCATTTTCCTGTGTGAGAAAAACATAAATACCTGCCAAAGTGCAATGAACAGTTTTGGAAAAGTTATGATAACTCTGTTTCTATCTATCTTATGGAAGTCTACGGCTTAATTTTCTGGTCAGAGGCAATGTCATACAGAAGACATAGGGTAGCTCCTGAGGCATGAAAGGCTACTTGTATTTTTTGATACAGGGATTGAATCCAGGCGCGCTTAACCACTGAGCCACATCCCCAGCTTGCGTGAGCGCGCGCTCTCTCTCCCTTTTTTCTATTTAGAGACAGGCTCTCACTGAGCCGCTTATGGCCTTGCTGAGGCTGGCTTTGAACTCATGATCCTCCTGCCTCAGTCTCCTGAGCTGCTGGGATTATAAGCGTGTGCCACCAATGAAAGGAAGGCTGCCTCTTAACTAAGATTTCCATTTGGTGGAGTCCATCTACATGAAAAGATCAGTACTCAGCTTTCTCTGTGAAGTTTCCACAGCTCCATTAGGAAAACGACATAGAAATCTGTTTAACAGCAAGTGATTTTTGACTTTTTAGTCTCACGCAATTCGTAATTTTGTTACCTTTCAACTGTATGATGTTGGTCAAATCTTCTTATGTGATTTGAGTTTCAGCTTCCTCACCTACACAAGCCTTTCGAATTAAATGTCCAGCACTTAGACACAGACAAGTGGTAAACTTTTAATAGGCATTGAATATTAAAACTCATTTTTAATTATTTCTCTGTAAAATTGTTCTGCAGTTGTTTATAAGTTTTCCAGTTTCTAATCTGCAATGTAAGATCCAAGAGTCTCAAAAAATATGCTTAATAATGTCTCTGGCTCAGAGGCAAAGTATTCATGGGGGGACTCAGGGGTCTTAAGCTGCAGTTGCACTTTTTCATAGTTGTGATGGGCTGTGTTGAGATACCACATTTTCCTATCAGGTTGCAAGGCTACGTATTTGGAAGAGTGCTGGTTAGAGAGGATTGCTGATAATGGTTATAGAATTGGATTTTTTTTTTCTCTCCATGAGGCCATTTTGTTCTTGAAACCAATTCGTTGAAACTAGTGCTCTATTCTCATAAGCTCCACATTCTGGTTACTGATTGAACTGCTGCTTTCTGAGGACTGTCACCTCTGTTACAAGTAGAACTGCACTAAAAGTCCAGGCCAGAAAAATGATTAGAGTTCATGAGTTCAGGGACCACAAAAGGATTTTGGTCTAGTTCTCTTTATTGTTCGTGACAAGCTACTGAGTTTTGGAGGCTTAGGATATTAAGTGGTTTCTCAGACTGGGTAAAACTGAATGAATTATAGCTTTAGCCATATGAGAGAATTAAATATTTTCTTTTTTGGTGTTCTTTTTTTTCACTTTCAGTTCTTCTGTTCCTAGATAAAGTTCTTTATCATATTGAAGGACTTACTCATTTTTTTTAATGGGCCTTCATTTTGGTCCTTTATTTATACTCAGTGCTGAGAATTGAACCCAGTGCCTCACACATACCAGGTAAGCTCTCTACCACTGAGCCACAATTCCAACTCCAGAATTTAATCTTTTTAATGCAAGAAAAATAGAAGAATTCCAAAACAAAACAAAAACTTTATAGATACTCTCTTATATCTTTTTAATTTTTTTAATTTGTTCTATTTAGTTGTACATGACAGAAGAATGCATTTCAATTCACCATACACAAATGGAGTGCAACATTTCAATTCTCTGGTTGTACATGGTGTAGAGATGCACCATTCATGCAATCATACATGAACCTAGGGCAAGGATGTCCATCTCATTCCACAATCTTTCCTATCCTCATAATCTTATATCTTATTGATTGTGACTCAAAAGCCACTAACCAATAAAATAACCAATAAACACAAGAAAATACTGGATTCCTACTGTCTAAAATTAAATAGAAATAGGTGCTTTACCATATGGGTTCCCTTGCTTGTTGCCAAGATGTCTCAGTCAGGCATATTAATAGATTTTATCCGTGAGCTCTTACAAACACACATGTACATGAGCAATGATTTGCACATAGTGGGTGTTCAGTAATTGTTAGCTACTGTTGCTGTCACCTTCTCTTCTCGAATGCCCAGGATATGAAGCAGATAGTATAGATCCATTTAATAGCTGTGAGCAATGAGGCTTACAAAAGTTAATAATTTCCCTGCCCTAGAACTCTCATTTAACAAATGGGCAAGCAAAAATGTAATGCTAACCCTTTATTATTGCAAATCACATGCTTTAAATTCATACGACATTCAGCCTTACAAACCAAACATTTGGATTGCTTAATTTGTCCTAGTTCAATTCTGTATACTCAAACTCAGGATCTTTCAGCACAGCAAGAATGGGCTTTCTAACCAGGCTCACAGAGACTGCCAGAAACCAGAGAGAACTTGTTTTCTAATTTTCCATTTATGTGAGTCAGATCTTTTTCAATGGAATGCTACAAAAGCCCAGCTCAAGCTGACTTTTGCAAAACAAAAGAAAATAAAAATCATTGGCTTTCATAACTAGGAAGAACAGTGCTATCTTCAGAGACAGCTGGATTCAGATATTTAGTTTGCTTGGTATAGATACTATCCTCTTCTTTTGGCATTGATTTCATCTGCCTTGGCTTTATTTTTAGGCAAGTAAATATGGCAAAATTGGCCATGTAGATCTCCAGACATGTATTCTAGCAGTTTAGCAACCCTAGAAAAATGAGCAAATACTTGCAAATGGTTCTACATAAATCCTGGGGCTAATTCTTACGGATCTAGATTTGGTCCCATGCTATTGTGAAAGCAATCACAACTTTGACCTATTGAAACCTGGTTCATGTTCCTAGTCCCATATATGAAGGGATAAACAATATCCCCACAATCATAAAAATGTTCTTTCCAAAAGAAGAATGAATGAAGTCTAGTGAGGCCAAGATAACGGGTATATACAATCTGAAACAGTGTGAAATACTTGGCATTTTAGGGAGCATGTCCTAAGATGAGAAGTTGTAATAGAAAGTTAAATTAAAACACAGGTTTGGTGGATGTCTTAGTCCTCATTTTCAATTGTTAGGACAAAATCATGGATTAAGTGTCTTATAAACAACAGAAGTTTATTTCTTACAGTTCTGGAGACTGGGAAGTCCACTATAAAGTGGATGTGATTGTTTGATGTGTCTTCTGATGAGCTGCTCCTTTTGAGCTGCTTTTGTACACAAATCTTAGATGTCAGCATGGATGAGAGACCTTGCCTGGGCCTTCCTGTGTGACCTAATAACCTGCCAAAAATCCCAGCTTGGGAGTGAGGATTTCAATATATGGATCTGGAGACCACAGCAATGAGTATGAAATTGGAACAAATTTCACCCAAACAGGGTTTGGGTGTTGGATGG
This sequence comes from Urocitellus parryii, assembly GCF_045843805.1. Lineage (NCBI taxonomy): Eukaryota > Metazoa > Chordata > Mammalia > Rodentia > Sciuridae > Urocitellus > Urocitellus parryii. The sequence continues at coordinate 158,629,853 of NC_135532.1, forward strand.
TGTTGAGCTGGATCACTAAAGATCTCCACAGTGAGATCATACTTGTTACTGAGGGCAACAAGATACAACCTGTGAACCAGGGAATCAAATACTTCCTTATGCTCCTTGGTGCTGGAGCTACTTTGCCACCTTCTGCCTCTTTGATCTACCAATTTCTTTGCTCCTTCCTAGTGGTAATAGAGAGGGTTCTCCAGAGAAATAGTTAATAGGTCATATGTGTTTGGGATTTGTCTCCCTTCCTCCCCCCACATCCCTCTTCCTCCCTTCCTCCTTTGCTCTCCTCCTCTCTCTCTCTCTCTCTCTTTCTCTCTCTCTCTCTCTCTCTCTCTCTCTCACACACACACACACACACACACACACACGAGTTTTATTACAAGGAATTATTTCATATGGTTACAGAGGCTGACAAGTCCCAAGCTTTTCAGGTTGAGTAGGCAAGCTGGAGACAAAGGAAAAATAATGGTTTTATTCCCATTCAAGTCTGAAGGCCTGAGAACCAGGAAAACCAGTGGTAAGATTCCAGTCCAAAGGCTCAAGATCCAGGAAGAGCTGATGTTTCTATTGGAGTGTAAATTCAGGAAAAAGCCAATGTCTTTCTTTTATGGAGAAGGGTCAGCCCTCTTATTCTATTTGGACCTTTAACTCTTTAAAACCCCCCTCTTCCACATTAGAGAGGGCAATCTCTTTATTCCTTCTATTTATTTAAATGTTAATCTCATTAAAAAACATTCTGGGCAACTAGAGGCTCAGTCAAGTTAACACGTAAAATTAGCTACTATACTAATTATCCACCCCACCCCTTTTTGGTAGAGATGTGATATGCTTAAGCCAGCTCTAGTTACTAACTGGCAATTATATCTGTCATTTCAATTTTTAGAAAGCAAGGCTTCCACTACGGTGGAGTAAGGAAGGTGTCAGGAGTCTAACATTTAAGGAGGTGTTCACTTCAGGCCCATGCAAGTGTGGAGCTGCACGTCAGCATGTGTCTTGTAAAATTTGTGTTCTGGATGCCATGTCTGTCTTCCAAAAGCTCCTTCCTGACTCAGAAGTTAGGTCATTCTAATTCAGTGATCAACAGACTTTATTTAAGGGCTCAATAGTAAACATTTTAAGCTTGGAAGGCATGCCGGCTCTGCTGCCACTCCCAAACTCTGCCTTTGTCGTGTAAGAATATTTAAGTGCCATATGTTAACTTACAAAAAAGAGATGGCTAGTCCACTGGTCATAGTTTGCAGATTACACCTCTAACACTTTTGGGTTGTTCTTTCCACAATCCTGGATAGTTTCTTCACATACTTCTGCTGATCTGTACTTAATTAGTTTAGAGGGAGTCTCTGCTGCTCTTCAGATTCTCTGCTCTCTCTTTGCATTCTCCCTTGCAAACTCTAGCTCTTTGGCCTCACAGGCTACTCTCTTCTTGGGGGGAAGACCACTGGACTTCACCTCAGTTTGTTCTCTTTGTGCCAGGGCTCCTACTCTGTTAAATATCCAATGTCTTCAGTGCTTGTGGTTTCATATATTATGTCCATTCTTAAAAGTTAATTCAGGTGACAGGATAAATCCAGGACTTATTCTTTCATACTGATCCAAAGCACTTTTTAAAAAATTATATTTTACTATCTTTCCTTTTCTAAATGTAAATGAAAGATTATTTGTGTAAGATCAACCATATTTAGAATTCATAATTTAACTAAATTTGTGGACTTATCAGTGAGTATAGACATCCAGAATCTCAGTATCCTCATTTGTATGAGGATAATTATCTCTGTCATGAGGTTTTGGGGAAATTTAAAATGAATATTAAATACTAAAGAACCTAGTACTGTATATATATTTCACTCACAATAAGCATAAAGATGGTATTTCATCTTCTTAAGTTTGATGTAGTGACTAATTTAAAACTGATCGTAGTGTTTTGGACTAGGTACTGGGGTTTGAGGGGTACTGAAGGATGTGAATACATATAAATTGCTTTTTTACTAATTTTATTGTATTGTCAATATCTTAGAGTTGGATAGTGGTAGTAAATAATCTGTATTCAGTCCTTCCTCATGACCCATAAAAAGGGGTTTGCTTAGAATATTGCATTTGACTTTGACAGATCATCTTTGGTGAAATTTCATGTCTCTTGTGTATTTTCTAAAAAGATTATTTTAAGCTAATGAATTTTGAGAACTCACATATTCTTCATTTATGTCCTTTGTTGAATACAGGGTTTCAAATATATATATTTCTTATTTTATGGCTTTTCTTTTCTTTTTTAAAAAAATATTTTTAGTGTGGATGTGTAACCGATGTGATTCTGCAATCTGTATTTGGGGTAAAAATGGGAGTTCATAACCCACTTGATTCTAATGTATGAAATATGATATGTCAAGAGCTTTGTAATGTTTTGAACAACCAATAAAAAATATTTTTAGTTCAATACAATACCTTTATTTTATTTATTTATTTTTTATGTGGTGCTGAGGATTGAACCCAATGCCTCACATGTGCGAGGCAAGTGCTCTACTACTGAGCCACAATCCCAGCCCTGGTGGCTTTTCTTTTCACCATAGAACAAACATAGTTAACTCTGATGAAATTCAGTTTAAAATTTTTAAAAAATATTTTTTTAAATTGTAGATAGACACAATACATTTATTTATTTATTTATTTATTTATTTATTTAATGTGGTGCTGAGGATCCAACCCAGTGCCCCATACATACAAGGCAAGCGCTCTACCACTGAGTTATAACACCAGCCTGAGTTTAGAATTTTTTCCCCTAACTTTTTGGATCATGCCTTTGGTGTCATGACTGAAGACTCTTTGCTGAGCCTTATTTTCCCAATATTTTCTCCTTAGTTATTTTTTACATATTTTATAGCGTTTATTTTTACATGCAAATCTATAACTTAAAAAATTTTTTGTATGAACTTTTTTTTTCTTTTTTCCTGTGACTATCTAATTGCCCCAGTACTATTTGTTAAAAATGCTACCCTTTTTCTATTGAATTGTTTTTGCACCATTGTATAAAATCAGCTGTGTGGGTCTATTTCTGAGTTTTTTATGGTGTTTCATTGATTTACGTGACTATCCATCTACCAACACTGCACAGTTTTGATGACTATGGCTATAACATAAGCTGGATAGAATAATTCTTCCCACTTTTGTCTTTCTCAAAATTGTTGTGTATATCCAAATTCCCTTGCCATTCCACATGTTTTGGTATAATCTTGTCTATACCTAGAAAGGTAATTTTGTTGGGTATTGATAGAAAATGTAATAGAACTTTATCAATTTATTTGTCATTGCTATGTTGTCTCCTAATCCATGATGCAGTGAGACAGTTAATTTTATGTGCTACCTTTACTGAGCTACCAGATTTCTATCTGGAAAACCATGACTTATGCATGCAGTCTGCCTCCTGGCTAATCAAGGTCTTTGTTGACTGCTTTCATAAGCATTTTATGATTTTTCAGAACACAGATCCCATGGGTGTTTCACTAAATATATATAATGTATTTATTTATTTTTAGTTTTCCACATTTTTAATTGCTGCATTAAAGTTGTATATAATGATGGGATTTGTTGTTACATATTCACAAATGCACACAATATGCCAGTACAAATAGACTGATATCACTTCCCAGCACTTTCCCCCTTCCTCCTCACTTCCCACACTTTGGCCATTTTCTTTACTGCACTCCCTTTGATTTTCACTAGATTTCTGTCCCCGACCTTTCTTTTCATTTTTTTCTCTCTAGCTCCCACATTTGAGGGAAAACATACAATTCTTGACGTTCTGAGTTTGGGTTATTTTGCTTAACGTAATGATCTCTAGTTCCATCAATTTCCTTCAAATGACATAATTTCTTTTTTTTTTATGGCTGAATAGAACTCCCATTGTGTATATATACCACATTTTCTTTATCCATTCATCTGTTGATGGACACCTAGCCTGGTTGCATAGTTTGGCTATTGTGAATTGTGGTGCTGTAAACATGAGTATTCATCTATTACTGTAGTATGGTGATTTTAATTCTTCAGAATCCTAGGAGTGGTATAACTGGGTCACTCAGTGGTACCATGCCTAGTTTTTTGAGGAGCCTCCATACTGATTTCCATAGTGGATGTACTAATCTATAATCCCATCAACAGTGTAAAGGTGTTCCTTTTTCTCTGCATCCTCTCTTTTTTATTAATTTTTTAAAAAATTTATATATGACAGTGGAATGCATTACAATTCATATTATGCATATAGAACATAATTTTTCATATCTCTGGTTGCATACAAAGTATATTCACACCAATGTGTGTCTTCATACATATACTTTGGATAATGATGACCATCACATTCCACCATCATTTCTAACCCCATGACTGTCCCTCCCCCTTCCCCTCTGCCCTATCCAGAGTTCGAATTATTGGTATTCTTTTTTTTTTAATTTTTAAAATTTTTTTATTGGTATTCTTAAGTGTAGCCATTCTGACTGATGTGAGATGAAATCTCAGCATAATTTTGATTTTCATTTCCTTAATTGCTAATGATGTTGAACTTTATTTTTTATATATGTATTGGTCATTTGTATTTCTTTTTTTAAGAGGTGTCTGTTTAATTCATTTGTCCATTTTTAATTGAGTTATTGTATTTTTTGGTACTAACTTTCTGAATTCTTCATGTACTCTAGATATTAATTCTCCATCAGAAGAGTAGCTAGCAAAGATTTTCTCCCATCCTGTGGGTTTTCTCTTCACATTCCTAATTGTTTCCTTTGCTGTGCAGAAGCTTTTTAATTTGATGGCATCTCATTTATTAACTCTTGGCATTATTTCCTGAGCTTTAGGAGTCCTATTGAGAAAGTCATTGCCTGTGTCTAAATGCTGGAGTCCAGTGAATTTACTTTTTAAAAAGTGATTTAAGATGGTATTTTACTTTTAATTTTGATTTCCATGTGTTTATTGTAGTATATAAAAATGTAAGTGATTTTTTTGGTTGATCTCCTTGTAATCTTGCCAAACTCATTAAAGTCTATTGATTCTTTTGTGTTTTCTAATCATGTCAACAGCAAACAGGAAAAACTTTCTTTCTTTTTAATCTCCATTCCTTCCCTGACCTTTGCTTGTGTTACTGAACTTCATGAAAACTTTTGGAACAATAATGAATACAAGTGGTGAGGGCAAACACCTAGCTATGTTGTGATCTTAGGGGAAACTTCCAGTCTTTCACCATAGAATGGGAAGCTAGCCACAGGCTTTTTAAGATGCTCTTTATCAAACTGAGAAAAATCCTTTCTATACTTAGTTTTCTGAAAATTTTTATTTTGAATGAGTGTTAGGTTTTGTCAATTAATATAATTATGCAGGCTTTTGTTTGTTTGTTTAGCTTGTTAATATGGTGCCTTTCCAGTATCAAACCATGCTTGTCAGCTTGAAAAATATACCACATGGTCATATATAATTCTTTTTATATATTGCTGAAGTCTACTTGTGTAGTTTCTCTTTTTTCTTTGACATTCTTGCTAGGTATTTGTCTTTTATTTGTTTATTTTAAAAATTCTTTTTAATTATACATGACAGTAGAATGTATTTTATGAATGATTTTGACATATCCTACATACATGGAGTATAACATCCATTTTTTGGTTGTACATGATGTGGAGTCACACTGGTCATGTATTTATATACGAACATAGGAAAGTTATGTCCAATTTATTCTACTGTTTTTCCCATTCCCATCTGCCCTCCCTTTTCCCTACTCCTTCCTATCAAATCTGGTGAACCTCCTCAACCCCCTCTCCCTGCCTCCCCACCTCTGTCTATTTTGAGTCAGCATCCACATATCAGAAAGAACATTCAGTCTTTGGTTTTTGGGGAGTTGGCTTATTTCACTTAGCATGATATTCTCCAGTTCCATCTATTTCCTGGCAAATGCCATAATTTCATTCATTTTTTTTTACAGCTGAGTAATATTCCATTATGTATACATACCACATTTTCTTTTTTCATTCATCTGTTGAAGGGCACCTAGGTTGGTTCCATAGTTTGTCATCTTATTTGTGACATTTACTCTTTGCTCATGTAAACTTTTACTACTATTAATTTTTTTCTTTATTTTTGTGACCCACCAAATTTAATATATATTTTCACTTTCATTCAACATATTTTTAAAATTTCCCCTGTGTTTTCCTCTTAATCCATGGGTTAGTTATAAGCATGCTGTTTAGTTTTTAAGTGTTTATAGATTTTTCTATTACCTTTCAATTATTAATTTCTAATGTGACTCCATTGTTATCAGGGAATACATTCCCTATTGTTTTTTAGTTTTTAGAGTTTGAGGTTTCTTTTATGGCACACCATGTGGTCTAGTTTGGTTCATATTAGGTGAACACTTGAAAAAATATGAATTTTTCTGCTACTGGGTACATTATTCCACTGTTTGGGTCTATTGGTTGATGATATTATTGAGTCCTTCATCCTCTATGAGTTTCTATCTAGCATTTTAGTTATTATTAACAGCAGAGCTTTGACAACTTCAATAATAATTGTGAAGTTATCTATTTCTCTTTTCAGCTCCGTCAGTTTTCATGTATTTTCATGTCAACTTCATGTATTTTGAGGCTTTTTTGTTTGGTGCATAGAAAATAAGGATCTCTATGTTTTCGAGTTCAATTTACCCTTTTATCTTTATGCAGTGTTTCTCTCTCTATCCCTAGTAATTTATTTTGTTGTGAAGTCTATTTTATTTTATCTTACATAGACACCTCTGCTTTCTTTTTATTAATGTCTTCATGGTATATCCTTTTCTGTCTTTAAAAATTTCTGCCTACCTTTATTATGTTTGAAGTGATTTTCTTATTTCCTTATAGATAGCATATGGTTGGGTTTCTCAATCTCTCTCTCTTTTTTGTTTCTGTTTTTATTTGATGTTTCCAAATATTAAAAAAAATGTCAAGATTCTTATGCCAATTATCTCAAATGAGACCATGCAGAGAAATTTGGTGGGTACAGAAGTCACTTTTCTCCTTCAGTTTTCTTGCTGTTTATATAATAGCATGATAGGAAATTGAGTCACATGTGCTTGGATGGAAAAAATGTCATTTTTTGCAAAAAAGAACAACATTCAGGCGATGTCTACTTTGGCTGCAAGTCAATTTACAGTATCAGTCTCTTTTCATTGGGACATTTAAACCATTTATTTATTTTTATTTTTTATTTATTTATAATTAATACAGAAAAATTGTACATATTTAGGAGCTTGTGATTTTTGATACATGCAGACATTATACAGTTTTCAAATAAGATTTAATGTATCTATCTCCTCAAACATTTGTCAGTTTTTTTTCTGTTGAAAACATTCAAGATAAAAAAAAAATTCAAGATTGTTTCATATAATTTCTTTGAAATATATAGCACATCACATTTTCTACATTCACCTTGCTGTACAATAGAGCTAAAACTTATTTCTCCTATCTGTAATTTAATACTCATCAACCAAATTATTTCCATCTCTGTTTTCCCTATTCTGTGACCTCTGGTAACCATTATTCTATTCTAAACTTCTATGAGATCAACTCATTTTGATTTTTCATATGCATGAGATCATGTGGCATTTGTCTTTCTATGACTGGTTTATGTCACATAACAATAATAATCTAATGATGTCCAATTTTATCCATGTCATTGTAAATAACAGAATTCCATCCTTTTTATTACCAAATAGTATTCCATTATATATACCTACCCTGCTGAGAGCCATAGACAGTCGGAATGACCCATGGCATTTTTGCCAGAACAGAATGGTTGAGAGGTGACCCCAGCAAGCCATTCAGATGATGATGGTTATGTTAAGCTGTGTATTCAATTGTATATTAGACCCCTGCCGTCTGCCTCAGGCGCTGGCTACTTTGGAGTTCTCGTGCTACTTTGGAATTCTCGCGGGGATTCCTGGGGAGTTCGCATTGGTTGAGGAAGTGCTGGAGGAGGGATTTCCTGTTGGTGTGTGGTGTGTCCCAGGGAAAGGCCACGTGCGTGGCATTCGCGGGAGTTCGGAAATAAAGTTTGTTCCTGCTTGAGTGGCATGTGATTTGTGCCCAGCCAGACTGTGGCATTTGGTGGCCCATGTGGGGAATGCCTGAAGCTCGGAGGTAAGTGAAATTGCTCGCCCCTGAGGGAAGGCAAGAGAATGGGTGACCATTTCAAAAAACAATGTGTTCTTTTTTTGATTTGTTTTGTTTTTGTTTCAAGCTGCCTATTCCTAGAACTTTCTCAGGCAAACTGGGAAAAATGGTTGGCTCAAGGTTTGAAGTTGTTCGGCCCTGAGGAAGAGAAAGAGATAGACCACGAATATACATTTCAAAAAAATAGGAAAATTGATACAATGATTTTTTTTGTTCCGTTTTTGTTTCATTTTGCTTTGTTTTTGTTTTGAGTTATCTGTTTGAGTTGCGTTATCCTTGTAGCAGAAATATGGGGTCAGAAATTAGCAAAAAACAAACCAAATAATGTTAAGTAAATTGTTAGAGGAAGGAGGCACCCCAGTAAAACCAAAAACAGTCAGGGCGTATGTTGATACAATAAAAAAAATGTAGCCCATGGCTTTTTAAAAAGGAGTTGGTGAATATATCACAATGGGACCATCATGGTGAAGATTTAAGGGACAGGGAAAAGAAAAACCCAAGAACTTTGCCAGTTGGCACATTGCCATTGTGGATGATGATACGATTTTGTTTGCCTAGTCCAAAGCTTTCGGTTCAGATTATGGTAGAAGACATATTAGATCAGGAAAAAGAGGAGGCCTCTCAAGATAGTCAGAAAGGGGAAGAAAGTTTAGAGCAGAAAAAGCAATTACGGGAAAATTTACAACAGGAGGCTGCTACTAACACCTTTCTATCACCAGAGGACATAAGTGTCGAATCAACAGCTCCACCTATGGGGCCCTCAACCCCCATAGTTGATGGATGAGATCCTGAGACAGGACCTCAAAGATTAGCATGCCCTGTATTTGAACAGGAAGGAGGGCAGTGAATTCACCATGTTTTAGATTTCAAAACAGTGAAGCAGCTAAAAGAGGCTGTAACAACCTATGGTTCTCAAGCACCCTTCACTATAAGCTTGGTCAAATCCATTACCAACTTGAACATGACGCCAGCAGATTGGACTAGTATGTGTAAAGCTGTGCTAAATGGAGGACAATACCTGTTATGGAAGGTTGCCAATGAGGAATTTTGCATGGAGACGGCTAGGTGAAATGCAACAGCTGGTTATCCTCAGAGAAATCTAGATACATTGTTAGGAAAAGGACCTTATGAGGGTCAGCTGCAACAAATTGCATATGATCCTGCTATATACTCACAAATTGCTGCAGATGCAGTTAGGGCATGGAAGACTTTACAAGGACATGGAGATTTACAAGGTCAATTATCTAAGATAATACAGGGAGCTAATGATCCTTACGCTGAACTTGTAGATAGGCTTATTCAAACAGCTACCAGAGTTTTTGGGGATACAGAGCAAGCAATGCCATTAATTAAATAGTTAGCCTTTGAGCAAGCAAACAGATGGTGAAAGGAGACCATTAGACCATGGAAACATGGAGATTTAAACATATATTAAATTATGTAGAGACATTAATGAACAAGGGCAAGTCTTGGCAGCTACAGTAAAACAGGATTTAGATGCCAGGCAGAAAATATGCTACAATTGTGAACAAACAGGATATTTTAAAAGGAGTTGCCCCATAGGAGGAGGTTTTAACAAAGCTAGGTATCAAAGGAGTAGAATACTGGGTATTTGCCCACGATGCCATAGAGGGAGACATTGGGCTAATGAATGCTGTTCTCAAACCACCATAGAGGGTACTCTGTTATCAAAAAACGGACAAGGACCAGGTATATATCCATGATATTGTGGAGAAAAGCATCAGGCTCCATTGCCAAAAAACGGACAGGGGAGCCCAATGCTCCAGGGCCCACAACCACAAATATATGGGGCAATGGAGGAACCCAGCAACACCATCAGGGTAGTGCCCAGGACACATTATCCATTAGATCCATCATCAGACAAACCAGAGGGAGCACAGGGTTGGATATCTGCGCTTCTGCCAGAGCAGTACTAACTCCAGAGATGGGAGTTCAAATCATTCCCACAGGAATAAAAGGACCTCTTCCCCAAGGAACAGTAGGCTTATTATTGGGACGCAGTTCTTCTACTCTAAAAGGACTTATGATAAGTCTTGGGGTAATTGATCCCGATTATGAAGGTGAAATAAAAATTATAGCTAGTTCTCTAAGAGGTATATCAGTGGTTTCACCAGGAGATAGAATAGCACAGTTATTAATAATACCCAGCCTGCATGATAAATTCTCCAGTCGTACTGTAGAAAGAGGTTCTAGGGGATTAGGCTCCACAAGTGTAGATTGGGCTATGCTGTCTTTAAATTTAGATTCTCACCCAATGCTAAAACTAAATATTCAAGGACATGAATTTAATGGGCTACTGGACACAGGTGCTGACCTTAGCATCATATCTCGTCAAGAATAGCCGAAACATTGGCCATTGCAACAGGCCACTCAAACACTTCGAGGCCTAGGAGTGGCAACTAATCCCCATTGAAGTGCAATGGTATTGGATTGGAAGGATCCTGAAGGATGTGAAGGAACTATACAGCCATATGTATTGGATCATCTTCCTATAAATTGATGGGGACGAGATGTCCTAGATCAATTAGGTTTGACATTAACAAATAACATTAATCCAAATGCACCCACTATTAGGGCTAGACAAGGTTTTAGGAAAGAAAGAAGATTAGGAGAACAAGAACAAGGTATAGCAGCACCAATTCAAATAGATCAAGGAACAAATAGACATGGATTGGGTTTTCAGAAGGGGTCACTGAGACAATCAAAATTACTTAGAAATCAGAAAGACCAGTATGGGTTCCTCAGTGGCCCCTGATTAAAGAAAAGATACAAGTAGCCCATGACCTGGTCAAACAACAATTAGTGGAGGGACATATACAACCTTCTGTATCTCCCCATAATACTCCCATTTTTGTCATTAAAAAGAAATCTGGTAAATGGAGATTATTGCAAGATTTAAGAGCCATTAATAATGAGATGGTTATTATGGGACCTGCTCAATCAGGGATTCCCCAATTGTCTGCTTTGCCAAAAACCTGGTATATTTTAGCTATAGATATTAAAGATTGTTTTTTTTTTTCAATTCCTATTCATGCTGAGGATAGTCCACGTTTTGCATTTACTATCCCTGCACTGAATCATGAAGGTTCTGATCAGAGATATGAATGGAAAGTATTCCCTCAAGGGATGGCTAGCAGCCTAACTATGTGTCAAATTTATGTTAACAAAGCAATCCAGCCACTTAGAAATCAAAATGCTGAACTACAAATATTTCACTATACAGACGATGTATTATTAGCACACAAAGATAAAAGCACATTGCTGGAATGTTATGCCACACTTACAAATTTATTAAAAATTATCTAGAGATAGCAATAGATAAAGTACAATTAAATTTTCCAATTAATTATTTAGGAGTTCTATTATCCTCAACCATGGTCCGTCCACCAAAAATTCAAATATGAGTAGATCAACTCAAATCACTTAATGACTTTCAAAAGTTATTAGGAGACACAAATTGGATAAGGCCTTATCTAGGCATACCAACAGGAGAGTTGGGACCTTTATTTGATATCCTAAAACGTCCATCAGATCCAAATTCACCCCGCATGTTAACGCCTGAAGCAAGAAAGGCATTAAAAATTATTGAAACATATATGGAAAATATGCATTTGGATATAATTGATATAAGTTTGCCTTTATTATTTATTTTACTACCAACAAAAAATATTTCTGCAGGAGTATTTTGGCAAGAAGGTCCATTATTGTGGATACATTTATCTTATTCTCCTAACACTATTCTTACTAGGTATTCTGAGGCTGTAGGACAATTAATACTCAAAGGAATAAAAGCAGAAAAGGTAGTGTTTGGAATTTCTCCCAATAAAATTATTACTCCATATACTATGGATCAAATTGATGAGTTCGCTAATGAGTTAAATACTTGGGCAATAGTCATGTGTAAATCTAATGTTTCACTTCATAACCACTTACCATCTAATCCTTTGTTTTCTTTTTGGCCTTCGCATCCTGTAGTTTTTCCAAAAATGACAAGAAAAACACCTATCATGACTGCTCTAAATATATTCACTGATGAGTCAAATAATGGTACAGCACAGTAGTTACCCCTGATCAAACTTTTACATTTTAGGTACCCAAACAATCAGCTCAAAAGGTAGAGCTTAATGCAGTATTACAAGCTTTTGTGATGTTTAAAGATTCTGTATTTAATTTATTTTCTGATAGTCAGTATATAGTTAATGCTATAGTATCCCTTGAAGATGCTAGTAGGATTTCCCCTTCCTCTACTGTTTTCTCTTTGTTTTCCACTATACAAAGTCTAATCTGGGACAGAAAAGATCCATTATTTATAGGACATATCAGGGCACATACAGGATTGCCTGGAGCCCTTAGTTTGGGCAATGAATTAGCAGATAAATCTACACATGACATACATATTTTCTCTACAATAGAAGAAGCTATAAATTTTCATAAAAGGTTCCATATCAATGTTAATAGTTAACAAAAGCATTTTAAAATATCTAAGGAATAAGCTAGACAAATAATAAAACAATGTCAAAATTGTGTGACCTTTTTACCACAAGTTAATCTTGGAGTCAATCCTAGAGGACTGATACCTAACCATATTTGGCAGATGGACGTCACACACTTGCCAGAATTTGGAAAATTAAAATATTTGCATGTTACAGTTGATACTTCTTCCGGAATTTTGATGGGCTCCCTTCATGCCAGAGAAAAAACTAAAGATATTATAGCTAATTGCTTACAAAATTTTGCCACTGTGGGTGTTCCAAAACAGTTAAAAACAGATAATGGTCCTGGTTATACTTCTACCTCTTTTAAACAATTTTGCTCATCATTTGGCATTACTCATATAACAAGAATCCCATACAATCCACAGGGAAAAGGCATAGTTGAAAGAGCTCATCAAACTATTAAAATGTACTTATTAAAGCAAAAAGAGGGAATTGGAAAGGGGTATATATCCCCCAAAGATAAACTTAAAATAACCATTTTTACTCTAAACTTTTAAAATTTGGATTCATCAGGGCTTAGTGCTGCGAAAAGACATATGTACCCAAAAAATGTACATAAGCCTAAGGTACTTTGGAAGGATATTTTAACAGAACAATGGAAAGATCCTGACCCAGTGATTGTCTGGAGTCAGGGTTCTGTTTGTGTATTTCCACAGGGAGAACAGTAGCTGATTTAGATTCCAGAGAGACTAACCAAAGCGATTTCTACAGACCAAAAAGAAGATTATTTGACTCAAATCTATAACAGCTGATATCCAGAGCTTCCAGCTTGGCTATTCTTACATCTGCAACAGTGGTTCTCCCACACCTGGAGGCTAATGAATAATGAACACCATTAAAGCCTATTTCAAATGTAAAAAACCTTGGGGCTTGCTTGTGGGAATACCTTCAGACCCATTATGCAATTTACAGGAAAAAGGATGGGATATCCAAAAAATAGTCAAACTCAGGTGGTAACCAGGATGTCTTTTTCAATATCTATTTTATTATTGCCCTTTCCCACATCATAAAGTTCTATTTTATTTTTTGAGCTCATACAGACCTAGGTTAATGTCTTTCTGATCAGTTTTATTTTTTGACTGTGGAGAGTTTAAACATTGCAATGGAGATTTCACCTGTGTAAAGCTATAGGGCCTTTACTATTGTCTTATGTGTTGTATGTTATGTGTGCACACTTGTGTTTTGTATTGTATGTCTGTATGTGCATATGTTCATATATCATATTTGAGGAGCGCTCATGAAAAAATTGATTCAAATATTTTTATTATTCACATGATTTAAATAGTTTAATTTAAATTGGGTAAACAGCTGTTGAGGATTGTTTTAATATGTGAACAAATAAGGAGGTTAACGGATCTGTTTGTTTACTTTCACCTTTCCTTTTCATTATATCTAATTCTATTCAGGACACTAAATTGTTTAGAAAATTACTTTCTTTTAATGCCTGCTGGAATGTTGCATAATTTCTGTTTTTAGCCATCATTGCCAGAATTCCTATCTTCATCCCAGTGCAGGTGAAGACAAAGATAAAACCAAACTACAGCTTCTGCGATAGCTATCACAACAAACTGTATAAACTGATGCATCAATGAATAATGTAACTCAACAAGTGATGGTCACTGAAGGAGTCGATTTACTTTGTGAGGAAATGAACATATTAATAGATTCCTCTGCTATGAACTGCTTGCAGAACTTGCCTGGACTATGTATCACTTGTATGCATTGTGAACTATCTGTTGGTGCAGTGAATTGTGATAGTGCCAGAGTATCTTTGCTGATGGTGTCACCCGTGGTACAATTTTTCCAAAGGAGCCGTCAATTGGCTTGGTGTCGTGGCATTTCTATATCCTCCTCCCTTCTGCTTGTGATGGTTGTTCAGCTAAAATTTGGGGGCCAACAGAGGTGAGGCAAAGAACCTCACCTCCCCCACAGGCACCAAGGCCAAATTTGGGGGCCAACAGAGGTGAGGCAAAGAACCTCACCCCCTCACTGGTGCAAAGGCCAAATTTGGGGGCCAACAGAAGTGAGGCAAAGAACCTCACCCCCCACCTGGTGCAAAGGCCTATTCACAAGTATGGCTGTATGCTGAACCAATAGTCAATGATGGGTATGATCCAATTGCAATGGTACCAACCTAAGACAGGAGGCTGACGCCTTGAGGTCAGGTCATCTGATGATGGGTAAGGAACACATGTAGAATTGTACAACCTAAGACAGGCATGGTCCCTTAACCACATGCTTGGTGTTTAATTAAACAGAAGGGGGGAGATACTTAGAGCTATAGTGGAGTTGGAATGAAGCATGGCATTTTTGCCAGAATGGAGTGGTTGAGAGGTGACTCCAGCAAGCCTTTGAGATGATGATGGTTATGTTAAGCTGTGTATTCAATTGTATATTAGACCCCTGCTGTCCGCCTCAGGCACCGGCTACTTTGGAGTTCTCGCAGGGATTCCTGGGGAGTTCGAGTTGGTTGGGGAAGTGCTGGAGGAGGGATTTCCGGTTGGTTTGTGGTGTGTCCCCAGGAAAGGCCGTGTGCATGGTGTTCATGGGAGTTCAGAAATAAAGTTTGTTCCTGCTTGAGTGGCTTGTGATTTTTGCCCAGCCAGACTGCGGCACTACCCCACATTTCTTATTCATTCATCAGTTGATGGATATTTAAGTTGGTTCAATTTCCTGGCTATTGTGAACCATATAGATTGGAATGCAGATGGTTTTGACAAGCTGATTTTACTTCCTTTGTGTATATGCCCAGTAATGGGATCAAATGGATCACATTTTTAAATTTTTGAGGACTCTTCATTCTGTTTTCATAATGGCTGTAGTAATAAAAATCCCAACCAACAGTGTTGCGGAATTCCCTGTTTTTTTTTTCACATTCTTGCCAGTGCTTGTTATCTTTTGTCTTTCTGATAATAACCTTTTGTTGTTGTTGTTTGCTTGTCTGGTTTTTGATACAATATCCTACTATATTGACCAAGCTAGCACTGAAATTCTGGGTTCAAGTGATCCTCTCATCTCAGCCACCCAGATAGCTAGCAGTGCTAATATGTGCATGTAATAGGCCCTTTAACCATGTGAAGTGATATCTCATTGTGGTGTTGACTTGCTTTTCTCTGATGATTAGTGATGTTGAGCATTTTTCATAAATTTGTTGCCATTTTATGTCTTCTTTTGGGAAATATCTACTCAGGTCTTTTACCTATTTTAAAATCAGATTATTTGCTTTGTGCTATTGAGTTGTTTGAGTCTCTATATATTTCAGAAGTCAACCTCTTGTCAAATGCATACAAGTATTTTCTCCCATATCATAGTTCATCTCTTCATCAGTTGATTGGTTGTTTCCTTTGCTGTACAAAAGCTTTTTAGTTTGATGAAATTCCAGGTATCTATTTTTCCTTTTGTTTCCTATGCTTTAGTAGTCTTATTTTATATATATATATATATATATATATATATATATATATATATATATATATCCCATCTTAAAGTCCTGAAGCATTTTTCCTCTTCTAGTAGCTAAATGGTTTAAGTCTTTGTTATTTTGAATTATTTTTGTGTATGGTAAGATATAGAACAGTTCTTTCCTCAGTGTGTTGTCTTAGCTCCTTTGTCAAAGATCAGTTGGGTATAGAGGCATGGGTTTATTTGTAGGCTTTGCATTCTGTCTTATTGGTCTATGTATTTGTTTTTATGTCAATACCATGTTGTTTTGATTACCATAGATTTATAGTATATTTTGGAGTTGAGTAGTGGTGATGTTGTCTACCTTGATCTTTTTACTCAAGATTACTTTAGTTATTTGGAGTTTGAGGTGACTCTACTGGAATTTTAGAATTGTCTTTTTTTTTTTTTCATTTCTATGAAGAATGCCACCGGTATTTTGGTAAGTATTACATTGAAGCTGTAGACCATTTGGGGTAGTATGGGCATTTTTAACTATATTGGTTTCTCCCATCCATGAATATATGATGTCTTTCAATCTGGGGAGTATTCTCTCTGATTTTTTTTTTTTTTTGGTCTATGTGTTTTGGTTTTTACTATATATCTCTTTCCTTTCTTTGGTTAAATTAATTCTCAGATATTTTATTTTATTTTTTTGTAGTTAGTAGAAATAAGATTAATTTCTTATTTTTTTCAAATACTTTACTTTTATCATATAGAAATGTTACTAATTTTTGTATGTTGATTTAGTGTCTTAAAACTTTGCTATACTTGTTTACTAGTTCTAATAGCCTTATGGTAATGTCCATGGGGTTTTCTGTTTATAAGGTCACATCACCTGTAAACAGTGACAATTTGACTTCCTCTTTTCTAATTTGGATGCCTTTTTTTCATTTATATTTAATGTAATTATTTATAAGTTCATCTTAAATCTGTCATTTTATTTTTGTTTTCTGCTTATCATCATCTCTTCCTCCTCCTCCTCCTCCTTCTCCTCCACCTCCTCCTCCTCCTCTTCTTTTTATTTTGTACTGGGAATTGAATTTAGGGGCACTTAACCACTGAGCCACATCCCCAGCCCTATTTTGTATTTTATTTAGAGACAGGGTCTCACTTAGTTATCAAAAATGAGGTGCTTATCACTTAACATCTCAATTTTGCTGAGGCTGGCTTTGAACTTGCGATCCTCCTGTCTCAGCCTCCAGTGCCACTGGAATTACAGGCATGTGCCACTGTGCCCAGAAAGTTCTAAAAATTATATTCTGGACTTCTTTATATCTTCTATTTGTTAACTGAGATTATAAGTTTTCATTTCCTCTAAGCCTGTTGATAAAATTGTCATTGAAACATTTTTAATGTAGATCCTCTGAAATCCTTCTATGATAATTTTAATATTTGTGCCTTACTGTCAATATCTGTTGACTTTTTTCATTCTAGGTGAGAATTTCTTTGTTTTCTACTATGATGAGTTGCCTAATTGCATTGGAATCTGGATGTTGTGGTTATTATATGGTGAGATTTGGGATCTCATTTAAATCTTTCATGTAGCAGTAATCCTCTGAATTTCCCATTCCAATAGGAAAGAAGAATATCACACTGTTATTGCCAGGCTTGGGTAAACAGTCCAGGTTCCCCTTGGCCTTGCGTAAAACTGAGGCAGGAGTGCTCTTTGTTACTGGTGGGCAGAGGTGGGGGTAGGGGTGGGAGGGTGGGTAGGATCAGGCTCTCTGTTATGTCTCCATGAACACCACTGGCTGGCAGTGGCAAGGTTTCCTAATATTGTCCTCCACAGAGCCTTTTAGACACTTTCAAGAGGGGGTTTGCCTACTTCATATTGATGAAAGCCCTGACTCCCCACTAAGCCTCCTTTGACACCAATAGGGCAGGAAAAGAATGGGTACCTCAGTCCCCTGTGTAAGGGTTTAATTCCAAGCTCCCCACATGATCTCCACTGACCCCACAGGGTGGACACTTTATTACCACCCAGTGGAGATAAAGCACTGGTTCTTTCTTAACATTTCACTGACATTTCCCTGACAAAAGTATTAGAGTGACTAGTTAGAGCTCCATGAGAGTTGAAGTGCAGTTTTCTTACCTGGGTTTTGATGGTGGAGATTTGGATGGTGGCACAGTTGTTGTTGTTGTTTTTCTTTCTCTCTCTCTTTTTGTTGTTAGGTTTGTTCTGTTTTCTGTGCAGTTTGAATGGAATATAGTGGCTATTGACTAATTTTCTATTTTGCTTGGTTGCCTAATATTATTAGTCATGATAGGAAGGATTTGGAGGAGACATTTTTTGTCTGTGCCTGTTGGTGTTTTCTTTTTTTAGTTGTAGATGGACACAATACCTTTATTTATTTACTACATATTGATGAATACTACATATTTTTATGTGGTGCCAGGGATCGAACCCAGTGCCTTATGCATGCTAGGCAAGCACTGTACCACTGAGCCACAATCCCAGCCCCTTTCTTTTTTTTTTTTTTTAAATGAGTTCTAATTAGTTATACATGACAGTAGAATGAATTTTGATTCACATTGTATACAAATGGAGCATAGCATTTCATTTCTCTGGTTGTACACAATGTAGAGTCACACCATATGTGCAGTCATACATGATGTATGTTATGTATGATGTTCATCTCATTCCACCATATTTCCTGCCTCCATGCCCCCATTTTTACTCTCCCTCCCCTTTACCCAATCAAAGTTCCTCCAGTCTCCCCATTATAAATCAACATCCACTTATCAGAGAGAACATTCAGCCTTTGGTATTTTGGGATTGGCTTACTTTACTTAGCATGATATTTTCCAGCTCCATCCATTTATCTGCAAATGCCATAATTTTATTCTCTTTTAATGCTGAGTAATATTCCACTGTGTATATATACTACAGCTTCTTTGCCCATTCATCTATTGAAGGGCATCTAGGTTGGTTACACAGTTTAGCTATTGTGAATTGAGCTGCTATGGATATGGATGTGGCTGCATCATCATAGCATGCTGACTTTAAGTCCTTTGGGTATAGACTGAGGAGTGGGATAGCTGGATCAAATGGTTGTTCCATTCCAAGTTTTCTAAGGAGTCTTCATACTGTTTTCCATAGTGGTTGCACCAATTTGCAGTGCCAGCAGCAATGTATGAGAGTGCTTATCCCCCTCACATCTTCACCAACACTTACTGTTGCTTGTATTGTTAATTGGCATTATGTCGTGTTTTCTTTATCACTCAGTCTGGGATAGATGAGGCAACCAAAATAAGAAAAACAATAAAAAGAAGAAGAAGAAAAAAAAAGAAACCCAAAAACCCTAGAGAACTCATTGCTCTGAAATAACCAAGCCTCCAGTATCTAAAGAATTTCATTGGTTCAAATTTTCAAATTTGCTTGATTTTACACTTTTCCTTTCTTTGGAGCTCAGGTTTTCTAGGTTAGTTTCCATTTCTTTATTTCTTCTTTTTTAGTACCAGGGATTGAACCCAGGGTCCCTTAACCATTGAGACATATTCCCAGCCTTTTTATTTCTTGAGACAGGGTCTTAAACTAAGTTGCAAACTTTTTAAGTTTTCAATTTTTTTTTTCTGTTTAGCATCTCCTTTCTTGAACACCTTTTTTTTTTTTTTTTGTGAGTTGAGTCTTAAAAGTAATTTTTATTTTATTTTATTGGAGTTTTGTGAAAGATCTACATCCATCAAGGGCCAATTTTAAGATCAGTTCTTAAAATTTTTCATGTTTGTTTATTTAAAATATTTTGATTCTACTCCCTCCATGCTAGCATCTGCTGGCATTATAAAAGTCAATTATCATTAGGAGATATGAACCATACGGGTTATTTTAATGGAGTGAATGCACTGTAGAGAATAGCTGACTTGATATTTAAAACTGAAAAAGGACAAAAGAGAATATGATGACATCATGGAAGTAACAATTTCAGGAAGCAGTTACATTCCTAGAGTTGGGAGAACAAAAGGAAGAGGGTAAAGTGATTTAAACCCAGGAGAGCAGAGGAGCAGCTCCATAAAGCTGAATCCTGGCCTTAGGGTTTGGGGTGCTTCTGAGCTGGTGCTTAGGTCACTGATCTTGCAGACTGAGGCTAGGAACTGTGTTTTCTGAGTGGAGTGGTAGCTGGCTGTCCCTGAAGTCTTTAAAGGCACTTTGGCAGTTCTGCAAGTGTTGAAACACAGCAAAGTGGGTTCAAAGGATGCTACGAGGATGAATCACCATCAATTCTTCAGCAAATCTTGAAGATATAATCAGATTCCAATCTCTTCTCATGACCTTTCGATTCTTTCTCCCATCCTGGCCACCATCATTCTTACCAGATTCTTCCAAACAAAAAACGAAACAAAACAAAAACAAACAAAAAACAATTAGAATTCCTAGGTTTCTCTGTTGTACCTCTTCACTTAATTTTCATTCTTTCATTCATTCATTTTTAAAAACAATTATGCAGTCAATGTAATCCTGCTAAATTTAAATCTGAATATTTTTTCTGTACTGTTCAAAATCCTCTAGTGTCTTCATTTTGCTCAGGACAAAAGCCCAAGTCATTATGCTATCTGAGCTTACCCTTTATCCTCCAGCCCACCTGGAGTTGTCATGCACACCTGCAAGGCTCCAGGAGGAACTATCCATAGAGAATGCCATGTGTCAAATGATGTCTCCAAGTTCGCCTCCCCTTCTTTTCATCTCTCTGACTCTCCTTCCTACCATTTTTTCTTTCATGTACTCTGTCTAGTCCCCTTTTCTTCCTTACCGTTTCTTAAACATGCTAGGCTCACTTCAGGGCTATTTCTCTTGCTGTTCTGTTACCCCTCAGAAATATGTGTGGCTTCTTCTGTGCTTTCTATGGTTTTGTTTTTATTTAAACTTATACCTCAGTAATTCTTTCCCTGGCCTACTGAAAAATACATCTAGTTTTGCTTTCTGATGTTCCTATCCCTTTTCCTTGTTTCTGATGTTCCTATCCCTTTTCCTTGTTCCTAATCCCTTTTCTTTGTCCCAAATAATACATTCCATGTTAACTTATTATTTTATTTATCCTGCCCTCAACCCAAGTAAAGTATAGTCTCAAGAGAGGTTTTTTTTTTTTTTTTTTTCCCCCCCAGGGGTCGGGGAAGGGTCTGTTTGATCAGTCATGTGCACTGGTACCTATAGCTGTGCCTGACATAGAGTAGGTTCTCAATACATATTCGTATTTTTGATTATATAATATTGTAATCTCATGTTACTATCTTCATATTCCATGGTGATTTAGCCTGTCTTGTAATAAGTGAAAAAGTATTTGCAACTTTAAATTCTGGAAAAGAATGAGAATCATTCTTTTTCATTTAGTGTGGCAAGGCATGGAATTTACATAATAGAATTCAAATTGAATTGCAAATTATATGTGTGATGATTTGTATCATATTGTCAAATAATAATAATATGTAAAACCTTTGTGGATAATTACTATATCCACTATCCACCACAATGCAGATCTGCTCTGGTTATTTAGTCAATGCAAATCCATTACAACCCTTTCAGTAAGGAAGCAAAAATATTGCCTATTGAAAAGCTTTATGTGAGATCACTTTTTGTACCTTTTTAAGAAAGTTTATACGCATGCAGTTTTAGAATGCATTAGAAATGAAAAGAAACTAAGAAAAAATGTTTTGGGACAAATATATATATAAGTCAGTGAGAAATTTAGCTTTGAACAATGCTATGATTTTTAATTGACTTTAAATTTCTTTTAAAGATTACTAATAGAATAAAGGAAAAAGTTGCATTGCTCTACTTTGACAAAGAAATGTAAGCAGAATGACAAAATACAATGCAAGATTCAAAGTGAATTTTGGAATTACAAAATGTGCAGGGAGTTACCATGAATTGATGTGCCAAGCTTGTTAGTACTCCCAGCCTATTTTCTCCATAAACAATGTTACCTCTCGTCTATGATTTTGAAATTGTTTAATTGAAAATGTGCAGGCTTTCTTTCTTGAATGGAGCATAAGAAATAAATAAGTCAATGACTATAGAATGCATTATCATTTTTCTATTGATAATATCAAGCCAATGAAATAGCCCAAAGTGGAAAATCTATAAACTGCTGCTTTGATAATGTTAATTTAGTCAGAGAGGAATAAACAAATAAACGTACAGTGACTGAGAAATATGATTATTAATGTTTGGGAAAAGAAAGGAATTGGTTAAAATTACTTCTGAGAGCTGATTTGTTAGCCTCATTAATTTTTGGTTATTTTCATCGTATTGTCTCCAGGATCGAACTCAGTGCCTCACCCATGCTAGGCAAGTGCTCTGCCACTGAGCTACAGCCCCAGCCCCTAAAACAATTTTTTTAAAGGAAAAAAAATTATATGTATTTTATTGATGTTTGTGTAATATTTGTTAAATTTCAGTTTTCAATTTTTTACTATTAGTATATCAATAATTTAGTTTTTCAGAGCTATTTCAGTGTTAAAAGTGGAAAAAAATGCACAGTAAATTGTCAAAAATATTATTGGTTTAAAGAACAAATGACTAAGTAAATGAGAGGAAAAAATGGAATATGAAAGCAGCTCTAGTTCTAGAGAACAAAGAAAACCTAAGGAAGTACAGGGTCAAGATACCTAAGTTCCATTAAAGTAGTACCATTTTGCTAATTTTTAAAAATATATTTTGTCTCTCTTTTGTATTCCTCCTTATTGGAGGAATTATTACTTATATAGCTATATTTTAATCTGTCATTTTGTTTTTTTGAGTTATATATTTTTCATGGTTTCCATGAAGATTTATTTATAACCATGTAGTTGTGGATAATTGAAATTTAATTTCAATAACATTGAAATTTTGTTCCTAATTAAATAGTTCACCCTCCCTTTTTCTTCTTTAGTACTACTGTCATACAAATTATATCTTTTTTTTTAATATTTATTTTTTAGTTATAGGTACACACAATATCTTTATTTTATTTTTATGTGGTGCTGAGGATCGAACCCAGTGCCTCACGCATAGTAGGTGAGCGCTCTACCTCTGAGCCACAACCCCAGCCCACAAATTATATCTTTATTATATCTTTGATATAAATGTATAAATATATTTTATTTGTGACTTTTCTCCTCCTATCTGATTTAAAAGACCACAAACACACACACAAAAGATATTTCAGTTCCATCCTTATATTATTTAGATATCCTCTGAAACTTATCTCATGCTTCTTAGATCTTCAGATATGTGCTTCCTTCCTGATATTCAGGTCTCAATTTATTTGTAACTTAGACCGATCCTAGCCCTGTGCCTAGTCATTTTCTGTCAATCCACCCTGTTTTAGCTTTTTCATAACCCATTTTATTGCTTGACCTTCTCCTTTTATTGACTTGTGTGATTATTTTTAGGCTTTCTTCACCAGGTTTGTTTACTGCAATTTAGAACAATGTCTGTCACACAGAAGTCACCAATCCTTGTTTATGGAATGAAATAAGGAGGGGAATGCCTGGATACAGGAATAAAGTGCAAAAACAACAATTTATAGCAAAAAAAAAAAAAAAGAAAAACCCAATCATAAGAAATATCACAAGGTACTAGACATTTTAAAAATAAAAAAAAACATGTTCAGTCTTCATGAACAAAATATAACATTGCAGGACATAAAAGGTGCTTTGAAAAAGTAGCACATTCATGATTGAAAACCTCAGAATCCAAAAGAATTAATTTCCTTTAAATGAAGTTTTAAATGCATTGTATTTTCTATGGCCAGTAATATGATTGAAGGAATGAGGCAAATGACTACAAAATTTTAAAGGCCACCAAAAATTTCAGTTGTCAAAATTTTGATGTAATATTATAAAAATAAAAATTAATGCAAAAGTTGGGATAAATAAAATGCAAACATTTTCAACAAAGAATGAAAAACAGGATCTGTTCTGATTTTTCATTTTACCAGTGCCTCCAATATGGCTTATAAGGGCACTATGACTGATTCTCTCTTTATGAAAAATAATTTATATTTTGTTATTCAGAAGATCTTTATCAATTTTTATTTTTTTAAATATTTCATGAAAATATTATTTATCATGATGACTGAATAGTTTGGGAGACTTTTAAATTTGCCCCTGAGGCAAATGTCTCATGCACCTCACTTGACTTACCCTATCTTTGGTCCAGATAATTTCTCTGAAAATTTCATAGGATTTGTATTTGAGTAAACACATTCTAAAGTCTGTATGTATGAATACAGGTCTGAGAATTTCCAAAAGACATTGAAATCTGAGAACCCCAGCAAACCTCAGATGGACTAGGACAGTCAGCCCTCCCAATCCATGAGTTCCACATCCAGAGATTCAACCAACTATGGATTGAAAATTTGTGAGAAAAAAAATTCTGTCTGTATCAAGTATGTGCAGATGAATATTTTTCTTGTCACAGCTTCCTATATAATACCTTACCTGGGAAGTTAGCTCTACCCATTCCCCCACTTCTCACTAACATCTCCCAATTGTTTTCTCTCTCAACTGTTAATCATTGTCCACTCCTACCTCTGGTTCCCTTTGAATAATCCTACCCAAGGTAGTATGGCCAAAGAGTGAGAATGATATATATTTTTCTATCCAGACACTAAAATCTAAAAATAAATGAACAGAAAATACAGACTCTTACTTATTTTTATATTAGGGATTTAAGTTACTACTAAAAGTGAATAAGACTGAACTAAAAGCGTGAATAAAAAGACTAATTTTATCTGCTATTAAGAATTTGAAAAAGGGATGCTAGTATACTGGATTTTTGTTGATTACTTTATTGGCATCTAAGTTTAATACATTTCTGAGAAGTGACCAAGTATAATACAGATTCATTTCTCTCATTTGGTTCTGCCAAACCCATTTAAAAGGTCTCTTGTAAACACGAGAAAGATAAGCAGACTATGCCTTTTCTTCAGTCAGATGAAACTACTGGATTTTCTAAATATAGCCACATCCCTATCACAATCAGACCAAGGTCTTAATTTGTGGAATTTAAGCCAGGTCCTGACATAGTTAGAATGCTTGTTATAACCTTATACCTGGGGACAATAAGGTGAAAATAACCAAAAATTGATGAGGCTAACTAATCAGCTCTCAGCAGTAATTTTAATCAATTCCTTTATTTTCCCAAACATTAATAATCACATTTCTCAGTCACTGTACATTTGTTTTGTTTATTCCTCTCTGACTAAATTAACATTGTCAAACCAGTAGTTTTAAGAAGTACAAGTTTCCTAGTAGCACAGTTACAGAGATAGTGTCCAAGAGGAATTTAGTTTCCAATGTTAATTTTTTTTCACATAAATCACTATCAATCACAAGCCCCAGATATTGCTACACTTAAGTAGAGTGGAGACTTTTTGATGCTTTATTTGTTGTAACCTGGATATATTCTAGGGATCCGAAACAGGGAAAATACAGTAAGCTCTAGAATATATGCAGGATATATTTCAATCCTCCTGTCTCAGCAACACCCTGTACCTCCTCCCGCTGCAGCCACTGGGATTACAGGCGTGCACCACCACTCCCAGCTATGCCCTAATTTAAAACAATGGGAACAAAAATATATTAAAGAAATACAGCTATCAATCAGCTATCAATTGTATACATATATAATTTTTTGCCTCCATGTGTGTGCTTATATGGCAACTAATCACAATAAAATCTGGCAATCTGTCAAACTTCATTAAAAAAATTTTGCTGTGTGAAACCCAAAGGTCTGGCAGCCATTAGTTTAAGATAGTTCTACTCAAAATTTGTGTAGAACCAAAGCACCTGCAGCACCTGGGAGCTGGATGGAAATGCACATTCTCTGGCCCCACTACTGAATCGGAAACTTCAGGGTGGAACTCAGCCATCTTTGGTTTCCCAGTGTGCCAGGTGATTCTCAGCAACTAATATTTGACAACCAACATGGCACTTCTGTTGCTTGGTATGGGTCAGTACAGTATGGGCTTAGGAGTAAAACAAACTTGCTTTTGCATTCTGGATCTTTCACTGTATGGAGTACATAATCTTTTAGAGTTTGATATGAAGAATTTAATCTTTAGGGTTTGTCTCATCTCCAAAATGAATATTTTAATATCTACCTTCTAAGATTGTTGTTAAGGTTTAGATAGAATAATGTTATTAAAATCCTTAGCAAGATTTGAAACATAGCAAAAGCTCAATGAAAGGTAATTAGTTTTAAATGTTATCTGTTTCACATTTTTGAATTTTTACTTTGGTTTTGATATATGCACAATCAAATTTATCTTAAGTAGACATTTTAACCTCATATCTGGCTATAAGTTTTGTATTTATGTAGAAAATACATAAATTTATTGGATGTTTTCTTTTTCACATGGACTTTTTGTCTGTTTCTCATTTTTCTTAGACAAAATGCTACATGAGGTGAGAAACTCTGGTTGGTGCTTTGGAAACAGAATACATTTCCATTTTGCAGAAGAGCATCTTTGTTTGCTTATTTATATTTTAGTCAATCATTACTTGGACATTTGCAAAAATGGGAATGAAAAATTAATTTAAATGAAAAATTAACTGACTAACCTAAGGCAGAATACTCAGTAGCAGTATAAAACCTTGTTCTTCTATAACTCAAAATCTATTTCCAAAATCATATTACAAGTTTAAAATTTAATGGGTATATGTGAATATGTATATCTCTGTGTGTTTGTGTTGAAGAGAGTTAATTGAAAAAGAGGACATATGTTATATGAAGAATGTATAACTATCAAAGTGAATGAGTAAAGTTTTAGAAAGTGCTCTTTCTCAATAACAAAACTATAGGGAATTAATAAATTTGTGCCAGTTTATCAAATTAGAACTAATGATTTCCAGGAATTCTTTTTTTTTTTGCACTCTGTGTGGAGAGGTCCTTGATATTATACCTCTCTTTCTGTTTCCTGCAGGTGGCAAATACTTATTTAATTATTCATATGACTTAATAATGCAAGCACTTCTCAAATAGGAAGGACCTGCCAGAGTATTTCATCATGTCCTTTCTCTCAGTATTCTGGAGATTTATTACCTTTGCCTTGATTGGGAAAGTAGCAAAATAGCAAATTTATTTCCTATTTGAGAATGTTGACCTGAATATCTGATTTGATTTAATTTGAAAAATTGAAATGGAACCTTTTGTAATGATGACTTTATATTCTACATTCTACCTTGACTTATTCCCTATACATGGCAACTGCTGCAAGGATACAATAACAACAACAACAACAACAGCAGCAAACTACATACTTTTATAGGATTTCTACTTGAGATAAGATTATCAGCAAGTGTAAGGTCTTCTTGAGTTGAATTTTCTTTGAGAGAGCAGTTGAATTGTCTTCTACACTATTATTATTATCTTCTACTATATTACCTTCAAGGGAAAGTAATAAATCTCCAGAATACTGAGAGAAAGGACATATATATATATATATATATATATATATATATACACACACACACACACACACACACATATATAATTTATTTTTATATTTTACCATGTCATAACTATATATGTGTGTGTGTGTATTTATGACATGGTAAAATATAAAAATATAAATTATATATACATATATATATATATATATATATGAGTGTGTGTGTGTATTTATGACATGGTAAAATATATATAATCTCGAGGGGTGGGCTATCTTTTGCAGAAGATCAGTATACCACTTGGTCATTTGTTTTTCCTTCTCTAAAAGGAGAAGAAAATACTTATAGAAGTGGATTTTCTCCAATCCTCTGATCAATAGTTGGGGTAATTTGCCTGATAGATATCTTTACTCATTTCTACTTCATTGAGATATATGATGTTTTATCACATTGTAAATTTTCCAACCCTTTCAGAAACAGTTTTGGAAACTTTTTGCACCCATCAGAGCTGTGTAAGGAAAACATATACTTCCTGTTTGATACTGTGGCAGGCGAGGAGGGGAGCTGCTTAGATCTCCCTGTAAGAGAGAACTTGCTGTTCTGCCACCCAGAGTGCAGGTATAGCCTTCTTCTGCAGGGCCTGCATTGCCCTCCTAGTCCTTTGTTTGGGGCTGTATCTAAGCAGTATCTCTCTCTAAGCAGTATCCAGACAGTGATGAGCAGGCAGGACTATCAGGAACTGGTTATTTCTACCTGATATGCAAATAGACTCCTCCAAAAGGCAATCTTTGCTTCAGAAGTCTCCATCGGGTTGGTTAAAATTCATCTATATTTTTCATATATCAATAGTTTGTTTCTTTTCTTGTTAAGTAGTATTCCATTGTGTGAACATGCAACAGATTGTCCAAGTTGTTTTAAACAACAGAAATATATTTTATCTTGCCTATCTTAAGGTCCACAAGAATTTTCTCTTGTGTTTTATTTAATTAAAAAACTTTTTTTTTGAGATAACATTTCACTGTGATGATGAAGCTGGCCTTGAATTCATGATCCTGCCTCAGCTTTCTAAGCAGAGATTATAAGCACATGGCACCATGCGCAGCTCCTCTTATATTTTTTTTCCTAGAAGTTTTGTTACAGTTTTGTGTTTTATACTTACAAGTATGAACCACTTTTATTTAATATTTGGTAAACAATGTATAAACAAAAGTTTTTTTTGTTTTGTTTTTATTTGTTCATGGAAATCCAACAGTTCTACCATCATTTGTTGAACACTCTTTCTCTACTGAGTTGTCTGTGGCCCTGAGTCTATTGTTGTGACATAACCACATTGTCCTGATTACTGCTTATAATATGAATTACTGCTTGTAATTTGAAGAAATCAGAATGGGTTAGCCACCAAATTCTGTTCCCCCTTTTCAAGGTTGTTTTGCTTAGAGATATGATTTAAGGATAGGTGCCAAAGGAAGAATTTAGCTTACTGCATTATTTCTTGAGGAGAATTATTTTAAGTCCAATTAAAATGTCACTTTTGCAGGAGCGCTCTGCCTAAAACTTGGCCATGTAATTGTGAACAGCATGCTTCAGTGCAATGGCACCTGTGATGATAGCAGGTGTTTCTCTGGCCACCAGCCTGGAGAAGGCTTGTTGAGAGAATTTATTGACACAAACAATGTGACCAGTAGTCACTGACTCAGATCCACTTTAGTATAGTGTCTGAAACTCAATTTTTGTGAAGCACTTCATGCCTCATGGGATGCTCATGGGCACTGCTTATTTTAACCCTCACTACATTTATCGAATAATTCACCACTATATCCTCAATACCAGAGCTTGTTGCTCAGACCTTGCCTGTGGAATGCTATTGCCATTTCTGCTACCATTGCTTCAAATGCCACATTGCTGCAAAGAAAGAAACGCAACCCCAAGTTAATAACCAGGCACAGAGTGGAAGACATAAAATTCTCCTGAGCTTTGGTATCAGATGTTGAAGCCAGCAGATAAGTCTGAGAACATTCCAGTGGAGAACATAAGAGAACACGTATCCTTAAACAGCCTACTGGAGGTAGCAAGGACTGACCAGAGGAGTAGACCAAGCCTCCAGGTAACTGGGAGAATATTCATAGGTTCACTTTTTGTACGATTCAGAAGGAGGAGGACAGGGATGACCTTAGAGACTGGCCACTGGCCACAGGCAAGGTTGACACAAGTCAAAGCATCTTGACAGGCAAGGAAGTGTGACAGTGGATAATTGATGAGCTAAATGGGAGAAGTAGGTCAGAAACAGGAATGGATTGTAACAAATGCATGCAAATCCGGTGGGGGAGGTTCCCAGATGGATCAACACAGTGAATGAATTTTGTAAAGCTTGGTTAGGGAAAATATGCTTTATAAATAAGGCATTTAATGGATCATTTTAATGTAACCCCTCAAAACCACATAATCATATTCAGATTGAGTCTACAAACACTTAATCCTGACTAGGAGCTAGGGTTGCAGTGGTGCATAGTAAGTCATGAACATGCCTTTGGATCCTGCCCTTCCTCATGCAGCTGTGTGGAGCAACACAAGTGACTGAGGAATCTCAGGTTCTCAACCCATTATTGGAGCTGGTGGTTATTGGAGAGTCAGGCAGGAAGGGAACGGAACTCATTATGGAAAACCAGCCAAGTGCTTTGAGGTCTCTTTTGCTTTCTTTCTCCTCCCTCTTCTGCTAATGGCTTGCCTGGAAGTTGACAGCAAAAAATCCGATCAGAAGCTAACATTCTATACTGTGTAATGCAGCTCTCAGAGAACACTTTGTTTGCTATGGATAATTGTTCCTTTCTGGTTGTTGTTGCATTTAGCGCCTCTGATTTCCCAGTTTTAATGAGCTGCCAATTTTCATTCTTAGGGAGGAAGAAAGGAACACAATAAATATGTAAACAAAGAGGCAAATAAGTAACTGCAAGTGAAAAAGTAAATGTTCAACACTTAGATTACAGATGTTTGTTGATCAATGTGTTTGTGAATCCAAATTAGATGCGCATGACGTGTTTCTCAGATTTCAAGATAAAAGTCATTAAACTTTTCAAGGGACTGTCTACAAGCATTGGTATATTAACAAGGAGCGGCCATATCCTACTGAAGGCTGGTATTTACATAGCTCTGACTTCTTTCTTAAGGTCAGCGGGAATGATTTGGACAATTCTCTCCTTCATGTGCCCTTAATTACCCTTCAAAATGGCAAGTTCTACAGAATTCCATTTAGTCTAACCAAACCACTAAAGAAAAAGCCATAGTGTTCTTTTAAAATTATAAATAGTAATAAAAGCAAACATTGTCAGGTGCCATAGAAATCTTCTACAGATTATTACTCCAAGAAGTCCTCACCTTGTCCTTACGAAGAAGTGATGTGTTCAGTGGAGAAATGCAGCAAGGACTTCACCAGGCATGTGCTCAGCCTATGTCATGGGAACAGTTAGGCTGCAGTTCACAGATTCTTTGTCTCAAAGTCTCAGTTGTGCAATGAATGAAGTAAGCACATCTATCTTTGCTTAGTGGCTTGCTCTTATAACTCTTCAAGTTTATTATCATTAGCCTTGTTTTCTAAAAACGAAACAGAGGTTTAGAGTAATGAAATAGTTTGCCCAAGGTCTGATATTCATTAACATATGGAGAGAACTTCAAGTCTACCCTGAACTCCATCTTTCCCCAAGTACACCTGGCTGTCTGCTAAAATCTCAGGAACTCTCCCTGGGGCAGATTTTATGTAAAGCCATTGTTGCTTTCAATGAGGGACTCTGCCATGTGTTCCTGGAACATTTAAAATATCCATCATCCAGATTGGCATGGCCCTGACAGATACTGAATCTTTCAAGCAAACAAGGTCATAGATTTCCAGAGAATGTCTGTGGCTTCTTCATTCCTGATTCCAAGTGCTAATGTATTCATAATATTTAATTTATTAAGGTCAGTCCAAACCCCACAAATAATGTAGAAGGAATATAAATAGATTCTATGGATGCATATTTTTTGTCTACCTCAATTACTGGTAAATCAAATTCAATACAGATATTCTAATATTATATTATGCTTAATATCTGATTTGTCTTTGTTTATATTTAATATAAATATTTAAAAATTCAGCTGCTTTAGAAATAAGATGTACATTTGATTTGCTTTATATTTGAAATATTTGTTCTTATGTATCATTATGTGCAATTATCACTTCACAGCTATGGCTGCATTGAAAAAGAGTAATCAATAGCATTTCTTTCCTTATTCTTTATATTCCTTGAGAATTGAAGGAGGCTTTCTTTTTTAAAAAATTTCTGTTTTTCTCATTTGATTCAGTATCTTAGTCAATTGCAAATTTTCCCTATTTTAATTTCTTTATCTCCAATGTGAAAACTCCAATAAGTGATTTGCCAACAATTAAGCTGATTCTTAGGTTGATGATGATGTGATTTGGGGGGGGGGGATAGAGGGTGCTACAGCATATAGTTTGTTACAATAGCAATAAAAATAAAGAAAAGCATGTTAAATTTGTTTCAAATACAAGAAAAATAAAAGAGGATATAATTGTTCATAATCAAAATTTATATTCTAAAATGTTAGTGGTAGAAAATACTACAAAAGCCAAATGTCAGTTGTTTTTAAATATACTATTCTCTTTTTCTAATGCAGAGTCTCTTTTTACCAAGGGTTTTCTCTCTCTCACTCTCTACTTATATATGTGTATGTGGGTGTTTGTCTATATGTGTGTATGTATGTGCAAAAGATTACATAGTAAAATCTCCTTTATCCACAGTTTCCTTTTCTGTGGCTTCAGTAATCCATGGTCAACCATGGTCAGAAACTATTAAGTAGAAAATTCCATAAATAAATAATTATTATTTTTTATTAGAGCTTTATAGTTAGCTATAGATATACTTAGTAGTTGGGTCCATCCCGACAAACTCACACATGCATGAAATTCAATACCAGTTCATGGACCCCTTGCCCCTTTTTCCTCCATCTTCCTTTCCTTTCCCATTCTCCTTCCTCTACTCTACCAGATTTCCATTTGTTTGTCTACTTATTTATATTTGATTAATTCTTTTTGTTTATATTTAAAGGTGAAGTTCTCTGTGGTATATTTATCTATGCACATAATGAGATTTTTTAAGAATTCACATTCTGCCTCTTGATCTTCTTCTGTATTGCCGATCTTCCTTGTATCTTTATGTTATCTTATCCTTTCCTATCCCTTTCCTTTATTTCTCTCCAGCTTCCACAAATGAGAGAGAACATCCAACCTTTGAGTTTCTGAGTTTGGCCTGTTTCACTTAGCATGGATTTTCATCCATTTACCGGCGAATGCATAGGTTTTAAATTGTGCACCATGCTGAGTAGTTTGGTGAAATCTTGCACCATCCTTCCCCATCCTGCCCTTGACATTGCTTTGTCCAGAGTGTCCATGTGGTGTATGCTGTACAACCTTTGGTCACTTAGCAGTCATCTTAATTATCAAATCGACTATCATGATGTAGAAGTGATTATGTTCTCATAACACTATGATGGCCCCAAAGTTTAAGAGTCCTGATGCTGACAGTTCTGATACACCAAAGAGAAACTGCCTAAATGCTTCCTTTAAGTGGAAAGGTGAGTGTTCTTCAATTCATATGGAAAGAAAAAAATCATATGCTAAGGTTGCTAAGATCTATGGGAAGAATGAATCTTCTATTTGTGAAACTGTAAATAAGGAAAAAAAGCATTCTAGTTTTGCTGCTTCTTTTCAAGCAGCAAAAGTTGCAGCCACAGTGTACAAGTGCTTAGTTAAGTGAAAAACAATTAAATATGAATGTGCATACAGGAAAAAAGTATTATATATGTAGGGCTTGGTACTGTCTGCTGTTTTAGGCATCCACTGAGAGTCTTCAAACTGATCCCTTCTGGTTAAGGGAAAATAATGTTTACATTGCACTGCCCCTCCACACCCCTAATAATTGTTCAAACAAAGCAAAATAGAATTTAATTGTAATAATAAGCTGAAAATAATTTGAGTCAGATAAAAATTAAAATTATTTCATAATCTAAAAAATAATTCAAATAGAAATTTAATTATCTATTATTTACTATTTTTGCTCTGATATAATTATTGTTTGGAAATATTTTTATGTTCTAATATATTTCATTCAAATAGCTCAAAACTATATGTATGCAAATCCATAACAATGAAAAAGATCAAGTAATTGCATTTTTAACCACTCAGTTATGCATGCCGTGATGTATTTGTATCTTCCATATGACTGCTTTTTTGAAGAGTCTTTTCAAATGTTCAGTTTAAGGACATTCAAAGTACAGAAAACAAGACTTTTTTTTTGTAAATTATATTCAATGCAGAATCATTAGCTATATTTTACCTGATGGGGGGTCAGCTCACTATAGGGAAAAGTACTTACTCCATCACCATTTAGCTGTTATAATATCTGATTTTCTTTTTTTTTTTTTCCTTAGTGACTTTTATTAGGCACCTTTATTCCCTTCCCCATCATGCTTGAAATATACTTCATGGGTTTAACCCCCAGCCCAAAACTAGACTCAGATCTCTTCAGAAACTTAAAGTGATGACATTCAATCTTCTATCCAAAGAGCGAGCATCCATCCAGCTACCTAAGGGTTAAGTGATATCCCTGCAGCTACCACAAAAGCCCTAGATCTCAGGACCCAATAATATCTGATTTTCTCAGCCAGAAAATGAAACTAATAAAGTCTGTATGCAGGTATTTTGGTGAAGATTAAAAATAAAGTGTTAAATCATCCAGTACTTACTAAAAGCCTGAAATGTACTAAATACTGTGCAAAGCAATTAATGTAGTGTCTGAAATACAGTAGGCACATAATAATTAGGAACTTTTATTAACAGATTTATATGTTTCTCATATAATTAAATTTCTTATGGTTGTTATCTATTTTCAAAAATGAAGTTGTCCTGTAAAGTGTAGTTTATCAGGTAAACTTGTTTTGGGGGTGGTTTGACCTGATAAGCATGATGATTTATTTTTTTTTATTTTTTATTTTTTTAAATTATTTTTAAAAAATATTTATTTATTTTTTTTTAGTTCTCGGCGGACACAACATCTTTGTTAGTATGTGGTGCTGAGGATCGAACCCGGGCTGCACGCATGCCAGGCGAGCGCGCTACCTCTTGAGCCACATCCCCAGCCAAACATGATGATTTAAATTTTTAGCTAAGTCTATTGTCTTTCAGGGAGTCATGAAAGTATGCCTTGTTCAAATGTCCACAACCTGAAATCAAACACTCTGGGAAATGCCAAACAGCCCAAACCAGGCTTTGCCATTCTGATGTTTTAAAAGCTCAATATTCTCCCCCCCTCTGCCCATTTAAAAGAGAATCTTATACCTTAAATTTTAGGTATATGGATATCTTTCATGATTTAAGGATTTAATTGATTGTTGTATGGTATACAACTGATGGAGATGAACCAAGATGGCGTATCAGTAGCCAGAATGATTTTAAAATAATTGTAAAATTAAGTTTTTTCTTTAAATGATCTTCATCCATGACATTTTAAAGAAAGTAATGAAAGGAAGGAAAATTATATCCTGTTCATGATTTTTGCAGTTACTTATTCCCATGAAGCAGAGATGCCTACCCAGTGCAATGTATTTAATAAACATCACTAAATGAGCTAGGCAGGTATGCAAGCACTAAGTATGATGTTAGGCACCAAGGAATAAAAGATTCATGAACATTCTTGGATGTGGAGATCCTTATACGGCACATAACTTGGTGCCTTGTACCATATAATGTCTCCCTGGTGATAAGAAACTTGAGGAAGAGATCGTATTTTATATATTCTCCATAGCTTTTGAAGAACCTCATTCAGAGTAAGCCGTCCATAAATATTTGTTAACCAGCAGTCTGCCTATTTGACTGAACCGTTAAACAAAACCTTATTTCCAGCCATCTCACTACCTTCCTTTTGTATTGTCTAGCTTTCCTTTACCTGTGATTCAGGAAGAAAAGCATCTGGATTTAAAAGCTGCTGCTGATGCTATGTCAGTAAAAGTCCCAGGAGCATTACAGCTGGACCCTGTCCATACT
Organism: Urocitellus parryii; assembly: GCF_045843805.1. Classification (NCBI taxonomy): domain Eukaryota; kingdom Metazoa; phylum Chordata; class Mammalia; order Rodentia; family Sciuridae; genus Urocitellus; species Urocitellus parryii. Next base: position 158,665,438 of record NC_135532.1, read on the forward strand.
GCCCTTGTCAAAGCCCATCTCCATTACAAGGGTTTGGTAACTGTGATCAGTAGAATCTGATTTCTTTCCAATACCTTAACTACCTTTCTGTCCTGCTTATTTGCTCCTAATTAACCAAAGGTGAAGGACTGTGGCAATGCTGCCTTTTGTGTCAAATCCATTTATCTATTCTTTCCAGACAACTTGTAAACTAGAGGCTCAGAGACTACTCCCAGTGGGTATCTGTGGACAAAGGGGAAAACACCCATCTCTGAGGTAGTGCTTGCTGTGTGGACCCATGAGTCAGCATGTTTTTAGATACTGATTAGGAAGCTTGGGACCTGGAGTTGAACAAATCAAGGTGCAGTCGGCCTCTGTCCTTTATTGGTGGTGTGACAGTGGGAACTACCAACCTACACCTCCCCCCTTCATCTTCTCTCTTGATTAAAAAATTTACACAAGAGACTTAGGCTCTTTGAACCTCAATTTCTTTACTAGCAAAACAGAATTTTAAAAAAATCAGGACACTGTTTGCCCTGAATAAATATCAGTGTGTTATTCTTGCTGCTGTTCTATTCTTTCTAAAATATTTCTAAAATACTTTTGTATTTTAGCCCATTGTATGGATCTTTGCATGTGTCAGTATATGGGCCATTTTATCACTCAATATCAACTTTTTTGCCTCATTTACCTCCATATGATCTAAAATGATTTTTTCCTGTTTTTCTTTCTCCTTTTTTTTTTTTTTTTTTTTTTTTTTTTTTTTTGCCTCTGTAGTTCCTAGGAGTTTTAGGCTTAAGGTAACCTTGAATTTCATCTCCTATTGTTTTGCATTCCTTTTTGTTTGATACTCATATATAAACTATGAGTAGCAATCTCATTTGACTTTCTGAATTGAAGACTGTTATACTTGAACTTGATGGGAAGTAAATCTGCTGTAATTCAGAAACTGCCACCTGTGTGAAGCACTGGCAATCACTATAGAGACCACAAAATTTGTAAATCAATAGAGCACACCTTCTTGTTATAATTTAAACTTTGATAGTCCTTGGATCATGCAAAGTCTCAGAGGTCTTCACCTTTAGCCATCTGATGTTTTGATTTGCTAAAAGACACCTTATTCATATCTGCATTTAAAAATTCTTCAATCTCCCAGAATTCTGCTTAGAGCAATGTCTGGGTGAGGAATAGCTGCACACACTCATAGTCTGTTCTTTAGGAGAGTGACTCCACCTCATGCTGCTGTCTTCTTATAGGGAATTTTTCTTAAAAAAAAAATAGGGCAATTTTAAGTGCAGCCTTAAAAGGAGAATATCCTGAGTTTGGATGCCAAATCATCTAAGCTTAGTGAGGTTTATTAAAGAGATTCTGAGTAGGCATGCTGCTCAGCATCTGGAAACTTTGGTGGAAGTACAAATAATGTACACTTTTCTTCTGGGTCTTTTCTGGCTCCCTGTCAGGCAATTCTGAGGGCTAGTCCCCTCCTCACTCACTGGATAGTGCTCATGCCACCCAGAGTCACTGAAGTGTGAGAGATAAAATTGGTAACTAGTTAATTATTAGATTTTATAATTAATTAATTATCAGATATAATATCAGTTAATTATCAGATATAACAATGACTAATTCACAGGTCTAATGTATGAGATCTTGATGTAGCTGAGTTTAAATTGTAAGGGGGATGTAAATCATGTGAATTAGGTAGGGACATAACATGAGAAGCACTGGGGGCCAGATGTAAAGTTTTGGAGTTGGTAATGATAGGAAATGTGGGAGATTTTTTCCTTTTATTTGTAGTTGTAAATAATGTTAGGATTCATTTTGTTTATTCATTATTATAAAGGGATGGACTATAATTTGCTCTAATTCAGTTTCCACTATTTCCTATTTCTCTTTCTTCCTCTTTCCCCTATTCTCTTTCCTTTTCTCTGCTGATCTTTCTGCAATCTAATTTAAATTTTTTTTTAGTTAGTGTCTTGTGGATACACATAATGTTGCAATTCACTGTGGTATATTCATGTAAGTACATAGGAAAGTTAAGTCAAATTCATCCCGTTGTTCTTCCTTATCCTATCCCTTCTCCCTCTCCCTCAATCCCCTTCATCTAGTCCACCCATCTTGTTTGGATGGAACTTCCCTTTTCGTGTTCTCTCTCTCTCTTTTCCCTCCTTATTTTGGACAAGTTTCCACATATCAGAGAAAACATTTTTTGAGTAAGAAAACTGTACCATGAAGGTAGCATTTGGGGATTATTGGTCTAGCGCGTGTAGTCACCTGGGATGGAAAGGATGAAAGCTAGGGGAACCCACCATTACCTCCTGGACTAAAAGCAGTCAATGGACAAGCAGCAAAAGGCAACCAGTACCAGGAGTCAGCAGCCACCAGGAATCCAGGATGGGAGGGGGATTCCAAGGTGGTCCCATTCTATGTTTTAACAGATTTGATTCAGTTGGCTTGTGATAATCCAATAGAAGAATGCATCCAGTAAATTTCTTTGGGAGGAGAGGAAGGTGACCTTACAGGCATGGGTAGGTCATTGCAGTGGAGATAATTCACCAAGAGGGTACGGAGCAAGAGACAGGAAGCCCTCAGATGAGTTCAACCATTTTAGAGTATTTTGCCTTGTGTCTTAGTTTTCTAGTGTTAGACAGACCTGAGTTTTGACCTGGTACCTATTGGTTACATTTTGTTTGTGCTGAGTTTTAGTTTTCTTATGTATAAAATGGGGATGGAATAAAAAGCACTATCCAGTAGATAACATGGGAGCAGCAAATGCATCATAGGATATAAAGGTTTTTAGCACAGTTAGGACTGACCAGCACCTAATAAAAGAGACCTGATAAAAATATCACTATTCAGATCCTTGTGGTTAAAGTATTGGGAATATTGACACAGGGAGTCAGAAGTGGGATAAATCAGGGAATTTTCTCTCTTTCTATAAAGGACTGTAATTTTACAAATACAATGATACTATATGCCCTTTAAGTACAGCACATGAATTATTCAACAAGTGAAAAGATTCTGGCTTTTTATCCTGGAAAGAGACTTTTAAAATTCCTTGGAGACGACTAGAGGACCCTGTGAGAGAAGGCAGATCTTGGGATGAGGTAGCCATAAAATGCATCATTAATTCATCCACTTTGATAGAGGTTATTTATTGAGATCAGTGCATGTTTCACTGTCTCTGAGTCATCACCATCAACCCTGATAATGCTCTTTTCTTTAAAGTGAGCTTAATCATGCACCAAAGGATTTAAAAATTACAACTCTCAAGACCTGACAAAATATTTTTCTGCCTCACTGACTGACATAAAATGCAAATAATAATTCTGCATTACTTCCCCCATATGTAATAACTAATGAATGCCAAGAACTAAGAAATACTGATTAAACGTGAAATAAATGCTAATCATTATTGTTATTTATTTTTTACTATCTTTTTTGTTGTTGTTGTTTTGTTATCATTTTGGTGGCCTAGGCCTTCTTTTGCTACAGCTGCAAAAATGCTTTGGTAATTATCAGAATTAATCAAGCCTCAAACTGGATTATGGTGGTGGCAGACATCCTTAATTACAGCAATGGAAAGTGAAGGTCATTGTTGATTTGAATCCAGTGTAGGTCAGTGCAGCAAAAAAGCCATTAAGAGCTGAATGAACAGAATGAATTGCTGCCTCAGCCCAATTTCTTAGTAAACAGGTGTCCTACATCCATGCTAACAATCACAGAAAGGACCAACTGGCCCCTTAGCTGGCAACCTAGATAAGCGCTAGTTCTCAGCTCTGCTTCACGTTAAAGTCATCCACACAGCGCTGAAATTCAGCTGCCCGACGGCACCCAGACCAATTAATCAGGATCTCTGGGAATGGGACTCAGGCATCAGGCTTTTTGTGTTTTCAGTAATTCTGGGTGATTCCAATGTACAGCCACATTTTTGCACCACTAATCCATAGAAAGAAAAAGCAACTCTTTTTGGCCCTCCTTAACACACACTATTTTTTTCAAAGATAGCTTTGCAATGAACCATAACCTATGGCAGAAGTGTTTATTTCAATAATGTCCTAGTAAGGTAAGACGGGTCTAGAGATAAATGACATGTTTCAGTTTATTTGGATACCTTGTTGAAAGCTCTGAGGATTATCCTGTTACTTGAAAAACTGATTTGTAATCCCAGCCCCAGCCACCACTTGGATATTTGATGCTACAACCTGACTGCAGACATGCACATTTGAGACCCATAAAAAGTTTCTGAGGTTTCTGCACTCCTACCCATTTATCACTCTGTCGATGCACGATTTAGATCTTTGTCTGAGGACAGGAAAGCTTTCGTACTTACTAACTTTATATAAGAAACACAAATCTTTGATTTTTTTTTTAACCTGTCATTTCCAATTCAGATCAACCAACCAAAGGCAGCCTGACTCTCCCAGCCCCTCTTTCTGCTTGGTAGGTGACAAGATAGTGCAGGCTGAAGGCAATTCTAGATAGAATGTACCTGGAAGGGAAGCCAGACTGTAGGACATTTAATATCCTATATGCCCTAGAGCTTCCAGAAACTTCCCAGATCAATATGTTTTTCTCTGTCCATTTTGCAGACAGTGTTTATTTATTTATTTATTCAGGAGACAGGCCACTGGCAAGATGAGTCAAACTTGATGGCACTCTATCATTTCCTATGTCCTGTGGGAGCTCTCTGTCACTGTGAGTGCAGTAGCTGAAGTTCAAGTGCCACCGAACTTCCCAACACAGGAAGGATATGCTATAAAATTGGCTCTAAGTGGCTGGCTGGAATTCAGTTTTGCCATTACCGTTCTTAAAGCAAACATCTCATCTCTTTTCTAGATTATGAAGTTTTTCATAATCTTCCACATCCACATAGCTAGTGGAAGATTGAGGAGTCCTAACTCCCACTCTAGCGCTGCAGCTTGCCTAGTAGGATGACCTTAGACCAAGTGCCAGAGTAATTGGCTCTTTGCTACTGGTGTTGCTTAAACTGGAAACACTTGCTAGATGGTGACAACAGATTTAGAAATTATGGCCCATGAAGAGTGCTCAGGGTTTGAGATGAGGACAGGTCCCATTTCTTGTACTTTGGGGTTTTCCTTAAAATTTTGAAAGTTCTTTATAAAACATACAAGCTCTTCAGAAAAGCATAGGGAGTGGTTCCGTCTCACAAGAGGCAGATTTGACAATCATGGTGTGGGATTCACACATTACCCGTCCTTGGGAAGTAACATTGGATGAAAAATTATCGTCACTAAAATTACTGGGCACCATGAACATCCTTTTATATGTTAAATAACCTAAAAAACTTTTAACACATGATCCTAGCAGTGTTGATTTTGCTTTAGTAATTCAGCTTAATAGTACTTTGAATTATGTACATATATTAAAAGTGACACTAAAATAATGGAGAAGACAGCCAAACCTTTATATTGTCTATTTTAAAAACATGAATAAGTTCATATACCAACACTCAATTTTCCAGCAGTGTATCATCATTAAATTTTTGATATATGGTTATGTCAAGTTGGTTCCATAATGGTTAATTTCCATATTTTATCTGATGTTATTTTTCAAAGAAATTATAAATTACAATAGCTACTTGAGTGACTGATATCAGTAAATAGTCATCCAGTATATTACAATATAACTGCCTTGCTTCACTATAAGCCCTCATTATAAAGTACAAAAATAAATAAATAAACAAAAGTGCTGTGGTGAAGAAACCAAATAGCAAACTATCTCATGGACCTTATATAGCAGGGGGGCAATATTATGGTAAAAAAAAAAATCGGGTCAAAAGTAAATAAATCAAGAAAACTCCAACAGAGCATGAGTTGGTGGAATTGATAGAAGATTTATTTTATTTATTATTTATTTATTTTTGGTGTTGGGAATTGAACCCAGGAGTACTTTACCACTGAACTATATCCCAACCCTTTTTATTTTTCATTTTTGAGACAGGGTCTTACCAAGTTGCTGTGAGCCTCACTGGGTTGCTGAGGCTGGCTTTGAACTTGCAATCCTCCTGCCTTACCCTCCAGAGTTGTTGGAATAACAGGTGTGTACCACTGTGCCTGGCTAAAAGGTTCATTTTAGAAAATGAAAGTTTGGTTAGAAAAGGACTCACTGATAAGGTGAGATTTAGCAGAGATTTTAATAAAGGAACTAAGAGAGCTACATTGGTTTTTGATAGAAGAGCATGATTAGTTTGATAAATAATAAATACTAGTTTAACCTTTTTTAAATTATTAAGAAGTAGCTTCCTGACTCCCAAGTTTATTAATCATTATTTCATAGTTGTAAGTTATAGAAAAGGAATTTTTGAAAATTGGGTAGTTCAAGAAACTCCGTGAGAGTTAGAAAATATGGTGCAGACTCACAACCAGGAAACGGTGGTCAGGTGGAAGAAACAGCCATGATGACCCCAAACCAGAACATCTGTTGTTGGAACTCTTATCAAGGCTGAGCAGGGACTTGAGTTTGCAGCAACTGTTGAAGCTACCAGACAGCCTTCTTTTTGGTCTCAAGTTCTTTGTGTCAATTTCTTGCTAGAGGAAATTCAGTACCACCAAGTGGGTTTAGCAGAGTCTGATGTGCCAGGGGCCATATTGCAAAAAAACACAGGATGGATTCCATCTCTCTGGTTGTAGAAATTCCCAAACAATGAAAGAATTCAGATCACTGCAGGGATCTCCTACAACCCTAACATTCTTTAACAGTAATCACTTTTTCTTATATTGTTTCTAGCCTCCAAATGATGAATATCACTTTGTTCTGTATGCAGGTGACCTGTTTATTTAAATATTAACTATTCACAGTAGCCATTATGTTTGTAGAAAGTTCATTACTTGGATGATATAAGCAATGTGATTCCAATTAAAATCCCAGAAAACAGAATTTCACTTCAACTAAAGGGATTGACATTACATAATGAGAGTGAGTATATATAGTTCATCCTTGAAATGAATTATTGGATTATTACTAAATAGATATAAGACATATTTAAATAGATGCATTTTTCATGTGTAAATAGGTTGGGCATAAGTAACTGATTTCAACACCCTGTGAGGTTATGTCTGGTACCAAGAATATTAACATTTAAACCTCAATTGCTCCAGTGCTCAGAGGGTTTCATGTGCGCTCAGTCTACTCTCAAGCATTGTTTCCTGTGGCAGCATTGGCTGTCTCCAGCCTGGTGGTATGGCATGGGCTTGGAGTTGACTTCTCTGAGCTCACTTATGTTCCTGACTTGTCGGCTTGTCCTCTCACTACCTCTGATAGGGGAGTCTTCAAGGCTCAAGTACTTTGCTATTTCCTCCTTTTATTTTCATGCTAGACCTCAAAGCACTGTATAGAGTCTTGTAACATTTTTGATGAACATAATTGTAAATTTTTCTTGTTAACCCTTATTTTACATAGATTTAAAGACAATCCTTTCAAATTGGGGCACAACCCAATTTGAAAGGATCCCTTTCACTGTCTTTATTAGTATTTGTTCCCCAAGGATCTTTGTCTCCATAGTACCATCATCATGAACAATCATAAAATGACTCTTCTCCTTTAATTGAAAAATCGAAACCACTTCCTCCCATGTGTAGATCCAGATAGAAACCTGCAAGTGAAAATTCACAAAAAGGAACTCTAGTTCAGGGTCAGCCAGGACACCTGTATACTCCCACATAGACAATAATATAAAATGGACTTAAAGCACTACACAGATCCAATTTGATTCCAATTAAAATCCCAATGTTATTCCTTATGGAAATAGAAAAAGAAATTATTAAATTCATTTGGAAAAATAAGAGACCTCAAATAGCCAAAGCAATTCTTAGCAAGAAGAGTGAAGTCGGAGACATCAAAATACCAGACCTTAAACTATACTACAAAACTGTAGTAAACAACAACAACAAAATGGCATGGTACTGGAACCAAAATAGATATGTAGATGAATGATACAGAATAGAAAACAGAGACAAACTCACATTAATACAGTTATCTCATTCTAGACAAAGTCACCAGAAACATATATTGGAGAAAAGATAGCCTCTTTAACAAGTGGTGCTGAGAATACTGGAAATACATATGCAGCAAAATGAAAATAAACCCCTATCTCTCACCATGCACAAAACTCAAAGTGGATCAAGGACCTAGGAATTAGACCAGAGACCCTAATAAATGCCTAATAGAAGAAAACATAGGCCTAAATCTTCATCATGTTAGATTAGGCCCCAACTTCCTTAACAAAGACTCTTTTTTTTTTTAAAGAGAAAGAGAGAGAGAGAGAGAGAGAGAGAGAGAGAGAGAGAGAGAGAGAGAGAGAGAATTTTAATATTTATTTTTCAGTTTTCGGCAGACACAACATCTTTGTTTGTATGCGGTGCTGAGGATCGAACCCGGGCCGCATGCATGCCAGGCGAGTGCGCTACCTACCACTTGAGCCACATCCCCAGCCCATTAACAAAGACTCTTAAAGTGCAAGAAACAAAATTAAGAATCAATAAATGGGATGGATTTAAACTAAAAAACTTCTCAGCAAAAGAAACAATGAGGTGAACAGAGAACTTACATTTTGGGAACAAACTTTTGCCACACACACAACATATAGAACACTAATCTACAGGATATATAAAAAACTCAAATAACTTAACACCAAAAAACCAAACAACCCAATCAGTAAGTGGGCTAAGGAACTGAACAGACACTTCTCATAAGAAGAAATGTACTCGATCAACAAATATATGAAAAATGTTCAACATCTCTGGTAATTAGAGAAAGGAAAATCAAAACTACTCTAAGATTTCATTTCACTGTAGTCAGGATGTCAGTTATCAAGAATATAAGCAACAATAATTGTTGGCAAAGATGTGGAGAAAAAGGTACATTCATACATTACTGGTGGGACTGCAAATTGGTGCAACAAATCTAAAAAGCAGTATGGAGATTCCTTGGAAAACTTGGAATGGAACCACCATTTGACCCAGCTATCCCACTGTTGGTCTATTCCCTAATGACTTTAAAAAAAAAAAAAAACCCAGCATACTATAGTAATGAAGCCACTTCAATGTTTTTTACAGCACAATTCACATTGCTAAACTGTGGAACCAACCTATATGCCCTTCAGTAGATGAATGGATAAAGAAACTGTGGTATATATACACAATGAAATATTACTCAGCATTAAGGGAGAATAAAATTATGGCATCTGCTAATAAATGGATGGAGTTGGAGAATACCATGCTAAGTGAAGTAAGCCAATCTGAAAAAAACAGGGACCAAATGTGTTTTTTTTTTTTTTCTGATAAGTGGATGCTAATCAATATGGGGATGGTGCATGGGATAAATGGAGGAACTTTGGATGGGGCAAGGGGAGGGAGAGAGGAAGCAAAGTGGTAGGAAAGATGGTGGAATGAGACTGACATTATTATCCTAGGTACATGTATGACTGCACAAATGGTGTGGCTCTACTTCATGCCCAACCATAGAAGTGAAAAATTCTGCTTTGTTTGTGTACAATGAATTGAAGAGCTTTATACTGTCATGTATAACTAATTAGAATAAATAAGTAAATAAAAGATATTTATAATAAATAAAAAAATATAAAATGGACTTTGTGATAACTAGCTATACAAATTGGATAGTGCATAGTTCATACAATTATTTAGTCATCTTTTAGTACAGCTAATGTAGAAGCTCAGGTGTCCAAAGTACACAAAGTTCCTGTTATTTTCAAATCCAATTTGGGAAACATAGGATTCTGATTTAGTTAGTAAAAAAATATGTGAAAATGTACCATTAACCATTGGAATGAACTAGCCTAGTTAATTCAGATCAGAAATACATCAATAAGCAGAAAACTCAACTGGTTCCTAATAGCCGCTTTGCTTAGCTATTTTTGAGCAATAGTAGTTTGGAGGTGTGTGGCGGGGGATGGACCATCTAGTTCACAGCCATGTGTAAATGAACACCTTGCACTTACTGTGTGCATGTTTCTCAAATTAAATAACACTAAAAACACTGTTTTAACTTTTTTCATGACAGTCTTATTTTATTTATTTATTTATTTATTTATTTATTTATTTATTTGGTATTGGGAAAGGGATGGGTATTGTACCATCATTTTATAGATAAGAGCATTGAATTGCTGAAAGATGGTAACAAAGTAAAGGTGACTAAACTACTGTACATCTCTCACCTAACTTTACAAAATGCTGGAAATATGGATCTCTGGTTATATGCACTCCTACCATTTATATGCTGATATTTTGATAACACCTTATATAGGTACTTTCTATCTTGATTTCTTAAGTCCATTGAAACTACTTTTTCTTGTATAAATTTCTTACTTACATGAATGTTAAATTCAGTATTTTGTTTAGCATGAAGGCATTTTTTTTGGGGGGGTTATAAAACATAGATTCCTACAGTATAGAATATGTATGACAGCTTTATCTTAGCTTCTATGAGCATGTCATTTTCAAAATTTCTATATGAATGTTATGAATCTCTCTTTTGTCATTGCTCCTCGAGAGTCCCATGCCAGCTTAATTGACAATTCTATGTTTGCTTTGAACTAGATGCAGATATCTTCCTTTCTACTCTGTGAGGAGTCATGAGTATGTATTTCAAGCTCTGTTTATAAAATTGTCCTCATTCTGGTGTCTCTCAGGGTTTTTTTTTTTGTGTGTGTGTATGTGTGTGTGTGTTGTTTTTTGTTTTAGCTAATGAATGTGATTTTGTGTTTCCTAGATAATTATACAAGTAGTTGCTCCAGAGTCAGTATACCAGATTTAAGAAGTACTAAAGACAGGCATATTTGTTTTTGAGAAGTGACAATTTTATGTTATTATTATTTTTCCTCAGAATCCAAAAAGACAAAAAGAGTACAAAAAAAAGCAAACAAACAAGAAGAAGAGGCATACATTTTCCTCCTATAGAAGTAAATTGCGTGTCTCTGAGGAGTTTATAGTGCTTTAAGGGTATGGTATTTTTACAATAATATTACTGTGATGTAAGTTGGAAAAGATTTTCATATTCTTTTTATTATCATCAACAAATATTGACTGAAATTTTATTATACTAGTGAAGGAGGAAGCAAAGATATTTAGGAGTAACATAAGCCTCAAAAAATATTTAAGTGCTGAATACTTAATTGCTAAAAGATAATACTGTAAAATATATGCCAACATCTTGAGGGAAGCTCACATTACAGAGCACCTTCATTTACCAACTTTTAATGGGTAATATCACTGATATAAGCAAAGCTATTGGCCAGAGCAAAACCATGCCAAGGACAGATGGTGTTGAGGGTTCTTCCATTTCCTTTTTTCCCCTTTGGTATTGAGGATTGAATCCAGGGGTGCTCTACCACTGACCTACATTCCCAGCTCTTTATACTTTTCACTTTCTATAAACAATGACCTACATTCCCAGCCTTTTATACCTTTCACGTGCTATAAACATTGATGTGGCTGCATCCCTGTAGTAAGCTGTTTTTAAGTCCTTTGGGTATATGAATGTGCATCTATGATGTGCTGCTCATTGTGCTGACTAACATGATTCTCTCCTTAAGTTGCTGAGGCTGGCCTCAAACTTGCAATCCTCCTGCCCTCGCTTTCTGAGTCATTGGGATTACAGACCTGCACCACCACACCTGTCGAGTGCTCTTCTATACATCTTACAAATAGATGGTATTCCAATAAACCTTTAAGATCCTAATGATTTCAAATAACTGTAATGCTGAAAAAATTCAGAAAAAATACCAGAGTCTGAAGTAGTTGAAGACTATGGGTCTGAAGATGCATTTTAAGGGATGAGTTAGATATGTTAGTGGACAGCAGGAATAGGGATGAAGTCTGCATGAAACAGGGATGGAAGTGAGGATGGCCTTTTGGTGATTGCTGTGCAAATCTGGTAGGATCGGGGTATTATTTCTTTAGATGTTTGATGCTCTCACAAATTGGGGTGAAAGTTTGAAAGTAGAGATGATATGTGCAAAAACAGCATGTGAAGATTGTTGCTGATGATCACATGGAAATCAAGGCAATCAGTTGGGAGGGGAGGAAGGATGTGCAAAAAGATAAATGTGCTTCTCTGATGTGCTGGTCATCGTGGTAACTAACATGACTCTTCATTTGATTTCAGAAACCACTGTCAGATTATGAGCAGTGTGTCAGAACTTTGTAATACCATAAAGATGGATTAATGGGAACAGAAAGGAACAGTTTTAAATGGATGGGACTTGCATGCTGACTCTGGGGAAAAAGGGAAAGGATCAAGCATATCTCAAAGCCTTTAGAGTAAGTTTTAAGATAGAACATTCAGGTGTTGGGAAGAGGAAGGAAAATAGCAGAGAGGGCAAAGATAATGCTTTTGAGCTGAAGAAGAACCAAGATACACAAAACTATAGAAACCCAAGAGAGCACAATTCCTTTTTTTTTTAAAAAAAAACTCTAATTTGTTATATATGACAGCAGAATGCATTAAAATTCATATTATACATATAAAGCATGATTTTTAATATCTCTGGTTGAACATAGAGTCACACCATTTGTGTCTTTGTACATGCACTTAGGTAATGATGCTCATCTCATTCCACCGTCTTTCCTACCCCCATGCTCCCTTGCTTCCCCTTCCTACCTGTTGCTCTATCTAGAGTTTGTCTAATCCTCCCATGCTCCCCCCACTTAACACCATTATAAATCAACATCCTTACATCAGAGAAAACATTCAGCCTTTATGTTGGGGATTGTTTTATTCCACTTAGCATCATATTCTCCAACTACATTCATTTACCTGCAAATGCCATGATTTTATTCTGTTTTATTACTGAGTAATATTCCATTGGGCATATATATCACATTTTCTTTATCCATTCATCTATTGAAGGGCATCTAGGTTGATTCCACAGTTTAGTTATTGTGAACTGTGCTGCTATAAACATTGGTGTGGCTGTGTCACTGTAGTATGCTGTTGTTAAGTCCTTTGGGTGTAGACCAAGGAGTGGGATAGCTGGGTCAAATGGTGACTTCATTCCCAGATTTCCAAGGAATCTTCATACTACTTTCCATATTGGCTGCACCAATTTGCAGTCCCACCAGCAGTGTATGAGTGTGTCTTTTCCCCCACATCCTCACCAACACTTATTGTTGTTTGTATTCTTAATAGCTGCCATTCTGACTGGAGTGAGATGGAATCTTAGAGTAGTTTTGATTTGCATTTCTCTAATTGCTAGAGATGTTGAACTTTTTTCAGATATTTGTTGATTGATTGTATATCATCTTCTGAGAAGTGAAGAGAAGAAAAATTTTAATACTAACAGGGAAACTTTTCACCAAAAGCCCCAGTTGTAATTCAGCTCCCACAGCCTCTAACTCAGTCATCTATCCAATTGCTCAGTCATCTATCCCCAGTGATGCTGGGGCTAGAAATAAATCTATGTTTCTTCTATCTATAAATTAAGTTCTCTCCTTGGGTTGAGAAAAAAAAGTAGGTTATGGCTTTTGGTTTGGGCAGCTGACAGATTCTGATTTTCCTTTTTAACTTTCAGAAGAAAAAAATCATTAATTCATTTCAATAAAACAACAAAACTTTAATGTCTCTTCCAAGTCTTCATAAAACCATTTGCTGGTTCTTTCTCACAAGGACTACCTTCTAATTGTTCTTTCTTTATTTTTTCTATTTACCTTATCTATTGCTTTAAGTTCCTGGGAAATACAGACAATAAAAAAACCAAGAAGACTGACAAAAAAAAATCCAAAAGGAATGAAAAAAGAAAGAAAAGGAAGAAGAAGAGGAAGAAGAAGAAGAAGGAGGAAGATGAAGAGGAAGAGGAGGAGGAAAGAGAGGGAGCAGGGGGAGGAGAAGGAGAAGCCACTTTGGATAATATGAGCTAAAGGTATATTGACCAATGCCTCTTGTATCCCCCATTGTGTCATTTATTAGCCTGAAGTGGCACACTCTATGTGAACGCACACAGATGGAAGAGTAGACAGCAGAACTACAAAGACAGGTAAGTGAAGGGTGATGTCATCAGTGAGCAAATGTCATCAACAGCAAATTTCATAGCTTTTTTTTGAAAATAATTTCTTTGTGTTTTTTTTCCACTTTGAGGTCTCATTCAATGAAGGGAGACTTGGTTAATTATTTATGCAATTTCATTTTTATTTAGGTTGATGAAAAAGTCATATTTGTTTTTGTATCTTGATGATCTCATATAAACCCACATGAGTGTAGTTTTATCATTAATCAAATTAGTATGAGCTAAAAATAGTGTAAAGTTTAATTAGAAGGATAGATAACTGCATTCCTTGGCAGTTTTAATATCAGACTTATTGTGTTCAGGTGGGGCATTATTAAATGGATCCCTCAAAACATTTATAATATGATCTATTATAGAAAGGGAACCTTTCTAAAAATGGGACAACAGGAGAAGTTAAAGCTCTATTTATATCATTAATGAAGTATTATGTCATGTACTGAAAAAATACCTGCTTTTAAAAATATATTTTCTTTGTGAATGTAACAAGTGGGTGTTCAGATTCTGAGTGAGAGGAATGTGTAGTTTGAAAATGAATATTTAATGTTGGAATTGCATACATATTTAAAATGTGATTTTCTGCACTTTGGCTGTGAAAACAAAGCAAAGGTAACAGGTGTTGAGTGGGAACAGACCTGTAGTCAAACTTGCATGAGATCTGGAGGAAGAATTTGTGGTAAGCAAACCAACTATGCACATTAAAAGTGTATATAATTGGGAAAAAAAAAACAAGGAGAGAAATGAATTACAGTAGATGGGGTAGAGAGAGAAGATGAAAGGGGAGGGGAGGGGGGATAGTAGAGGATAGGAAAGGTAGCAGAATACAACAGTTACTAATATGGCATTATGTAAAAATGTGGATGTGTAACCGATGTGATTCTGCAATCTGGGGTAAAAATGGGAGTTCATAACCCACTTGAATCTAATGTATGAAATATGATATGTCAAGAGCTTTGTAATGTTTTGAACAACCAATAAAAAAAGAAAAAAGTGTATATAATGTATACTGAGTGTATTATTTTGTGATTTTTCTAAGTGATAATATTTGTTATATGTTTAATTTACAATTAATATTAAAGAAGAATATTTCCACATCTATTCAAAGAAAACATTGATTAAAACAGGATGGCAAACACTACTGGAGTAATGCCTTTTCTGGTATTTGTGACTTAGAATAGTTTTAGTAATAATCCCTGGCATATAGGAAGCTCCCAGTAAACACTGTTTTAGTAATTGGTAAAATGACTTAATCTTTTTTTAAAAAACTGTTTTTTATGTTTTAATTAGTTATGACAGGATAATGCATTTATGCACTTTGGTATATATCATACATAGATAGGGTAAAATTTCTAATTTTTCTGATTGTACATGTTGTAGAATCACATCAGTCATGCAGTCATATAAGCACATAAGGTAACAATATCTGTTCCATTCTATTATCCTTCCTGTCCCCATATTCCCTCCCCTTCCCTTTCTTCACAGTCTTCCACTCAATCCAAGGTAACTCTATTCTTTCCTAGTGCCCTGCCCCCCAACATCAGAGAAAACATTTGGCTTTTGTTTTTTTGGGGACTGGCTGATTTCACTTAGCATGATATTCTCCAACTCCAAATGCCATAATTTCATTCCTCTTTACTGACTCCCGAATTCTAGTGATTAGTTTTCATATTTCTTCAATGTTTTTATCTTTTCAGTATGTCTATTTTGTAATTATTATAGAGCCTCCCCATTCCCTTCCCCCATGATAGAAAAAAATGAGAAAACCTATTAAAGATAAATCTATAGTATATAATCCTATTTGAGTCTTTGCATTGAGGTGTTGGGAAGGCCATTTAAAAGAGTGGGTAAAAGACAGAAGCTTGGGAGCTACAGAGCTTGTGAGAGCAGTAGCATTTGTGGATGGAAGCCCTAAGGTCCAGCACATTTAAAGAGGAGATTGATTTAAAATGAGGCAGTTTGTATGGTCTCTAATCCAATTTGACTGGTATCCCTATAAGAAGAGGAAGTTTAGAAACAAAGATTAAACACCCCATCTGATTCAAATGTATGATATGTCAAGATCATTGTTTTGTCATGTGTAACTAATTAAAACAAAACAAAACAAAACAAAACAAAAAAACAGTGGTGAGCATGCATGGGGGATAATTATGAGAAGAGGCCTCAAGAGGGCAGCCGTCCACAGTCTTGGCCTGCCATCCTCCAGGGCTATGAGGAAATAAATGCATGTAGTTTAAGTTACCTAGTCTGTGGTATTTTTCATATGGCAGCCTACCAACCTAACATATAATATTCTCATGAAGTTCAAGATTTCCCTACAATTGTCAATTTCACCGTTATATTCCCAACTGCTCCCGGGAGTTACTGCTGCTAAATATAGAGTTAGCTCATTAAGTTAATTTTCAGTAAAATTATCAAATCATAAACTTTTATCATAACCAAATAGCCTAATAGCATATGCCTTATAAATGGCAGAAATGGGATGAGAGCCGAGAGTTTTGAATCTTAATGCTAAGCACTTTCCACCACACATTCCTTTTATGATAAACCATCAAAAGAACAGCAAATATGATCTAAATTGTTTTGGCTCTTCATAATACTGCTTTTACTCACATGTTCTTTGGTATTTGTTATCAGACTGCATCAGACTCTCTGAAATTCACTGTTTTCATATTGGAGCATCATGTAGAGTGGCCATTCTCAGCATCCCAGTCTCCTTGGGGAAGATCATTAGATAACCTTGAAGGATCTAATAGGTTGCACTTTTTTTTTAATTTTTATTTTTTAGTTTTATGTGGACACAATATCTTTATTTTATTTTTATGTAGTGCTGAGGATTGAACCTAGTACCTCATGCATGCTAGGCAAGCACTCTACCACTGTGCTACAAGTCCAGCCCCAAGTTGTACTTTCGTGACTCTGGTTTACTTCCTTTCCACATATTTTCACTTTTCTAAAACATATGTCATTTATTTATTTATACATATTTGTTAAAAATCAAATAATTCTTTAATTTAGAATTGGTTAATTTGACTCACATTTTTAGAAGAGCTACTTTAGTTCAAACTATTCACATGCATCTTTGACATCAGGATCTTTATAATTAACAGGCCATTTCCAGAGAATATTACTGGGTTTATAAATTAGGACTCTTAAATCTAGTGCTCACTCTAGCACCATTACTTTCTCAACCCATAGATCAAACAATGTTCAGTGAAGGATACCACAAAACAGGATCTCCTCATCTGCACCTACATGAAAGCTACAGACATGGGTAGCAGAGCTTAAGTATGTATTAATAACATCTGGGACCAGCATATCAAGCTTTCCAAATATAAGCACTTCAAACTTACACAGCTCCCTCTATTGGCTGCTCCCAAAGTGGGTATATATATTGTGCCCCCACTCTCTTTATGTTTGAAGGTTTAATCTTATTCAGATACTCTGGATTTCTTTCATAATAACTTTTATACAAGATTCAACTCATAGTAAGGGCCTATCAAAATTTCTGAAGAGAAAAAGCATTTATTCCTGGGACTGGCATTATGGCTCAGTGGTAGAGAACTTGTCTTGCAAGTGTGAGGTACTGGGTTCGATTCTCAGCACCATACATGAATAAATGAATAAAATAAAGGTTTGTCAACAACTGGAAAAAAATGATTTATTCCTACTAGTTGAAAAATGGACAACTGTAGACATTCACCTATGTGGCCTTATACCCTTACTCCAGAGGAATATGTGTGGGTGTAATATGTATATTAATAGGAAGGTTTTCTTTTTCTTTTTGTGGGCCTGGGGAGGGAACTCAGGGTTGCACACAAGCTAAATTATGTCCTTTACCACTGAGCTTAATGTTAAGCCCTTGGAAAATTTAATCAGGTAATTTTAAAGAGAATCATTTTTTGTTGTGTTGGATAATTCTGTAACCTGTAATTTGGAAAATACTATACCTTCCATCAGTTTTCATATTATTATGTCAAATCAACAGCATATAATGGCATTCACTTTAAGTCATTAGTTCAATGGAGATTCATTGATGTTTTGTTTTGTTAGTGCACATTCATAACTTCGAGCACATGGTTACCTGCTGTATGGCTTATTTTTAATTTTAATCAAAATTATATATATATATATATATATATATATATATATATATATATAATGTTTAAAGAAATAAATCATTCATACAAGTTTACTATGAAAGCCAACAGTCTACTTTCTGAGTCCTTGTGAGCCACTGGGGTGTATGTCTATGTCTCTAAATAACATGCTTTATTCTCACTTCCTGGCTTGTCAGTTTTAAGAATGACCTACTGACTTCCACCGGTGGAATTTACAGATATATCTCACTTCCACCACTCTCACTCCCAGCCCCAGCCATACAAGTCCACTTCTCGACCCATATTCCCTTGATAGAATTAAATGTAACCAACAGCTGAGCCATGCAGTGAATCTTGATAATTTGTTTCCTCTGTAGGACTTTATGTTTTCCCTGCGGGTTACAATTGTCTGTCCACTCAAGATGTTGAGATGCATGGAGGACTCTATCAGTTTCATCTTCCTGAAAAAAAATCAGTCCCTGAAGAACCTTCTGACCTACTCTAATCTATCTTGTTTTTCTCATTTGCTGGGGCACAGCGGTTATTATAGAAACTTCCTTCACTGTCACCTGGGAATTCATTTTTCCTCTCCAGTGAGTATGTACTTTACCCTTAATTTCTCATCTTCTTTTCTTGGCTTATCTCTTCATTTTGGCAAAGTTCATCCTCCTATAGGTTCCTGAGAATAGATGGCAATCTTGAAAACTCCCAATTATCTAATTGAGTTTTACTTCCATACTTAATTTTGAGTCTGGCTGTGTATATACACCTTCATTTGGCATTTTGCAGTTATTACTATGTGTCTTTAAGTTTCCAGTTGTGGCTCTTGAAGTGTGATGATATTGTTTATATGTAACCTGTTTTTCTCAATATTTTTATTAATGCATTATAGTTGTACATATTAATGGAATTTATTGTTACATATTTGTATATCCACACAATATAACAATATAATTTGGCCAATATCACTCCCCAGCACTTCCTCAATTCCTTCCTGTCTCCTTCTCCTTGGTCTTTTTCCTCTACTGATATCCTTTTGATTTTTAGGAGACTCATCCCATCTTTCTTTTTCTTATTCCTCTCTAGCTTCCACATATGAGAGAAAACATGCCACCTTTGACCTTCTGAGTTTGACTTATTTCACTTAACATGATGGTTTCTAATTTCATCCATTTTCTTGTAAATGACATAATTTCATTTTTCTTTATGGTTGAATAAAACTTTATTGGATTTATATACCACATTTTCTTTATCCATTTATCTGTTGATGGATACCTAGGTGGTAGCCTGTTTTTTAATATACTCTTTCTCTCAGAGTCAAAATTTCATAATGCCATAAACTCTAATCCATTGTGATAGATCTTTTCAATATGAAAAAACAAAAACAAAAACAAAAAATAAACCAACAAAACCCAAACAAGTCCTTTATCTCTGGAACATTTCCTTGAATAGTTTTTTTTGATAGTTTTCTCTATCTATTTTCTTTTTAAAAAATTTAAAAATTTGGGTTTTTTTTTTAGTTAACATCACAGTAGAATGTATTTTGACATATTAAAAATACATGGAGTATAACTTACTCTAATTAGAATCCCATCCTTGTGGTTGTTCTCTCTTCATTTTCTATGGCCTTTCTTTCTGTAATTTCTTTTTCAGTTTAGACTTTCTTAACTAGGTAGCTTTCTTATTTTCTTTATGAATTTTCTTCTCTTTTTCGTTTTGCTCTTAGGGATTTCTCCAAATTTACCATTCAACAGTTGTGAGTTTTTCACTTCTGGGATGATATGTTTAATTTCAAATAGCTTTTTTTTTTTTTAAATTGGAACACTGCTAATCCCATTATTTCTCTCTGTATGGATGTAGTAACTTATTTGATAATTAAATTATAATTTTTATTTTTCTGCTTGTTTACACTCTTAGTCCTTGTTTCCTCCAGGTTATCTTTTGTGTCAGAGGCTTTGCTTAGTAACTTTTGTTTTCTGTTCTTTTCATATTAGAGGCTTGAAAAGAAAATCAGAAGATCAGGGAGTGTTACTGGGGCATGGGCACCACGGGTATGGGTGACCATAAGGTAATGAGGCTGGCCATTCTTTTTGTGAACCTCTGACGTTAGTATTTTCCAGGTCTTTCCTCCAAACTGGCCACATTCTCCACAAAGGATGCTTTGAATCTCCTACTTGCAGGCAAAAGGTCTAGCAATCACCAGTGATCAGAAATCTAAGTGGGGAAAGCTGATTGAGGTCTGAAAATCTAATAAGCATTTGGTACTTAATCTCTCTGAATTTGCCATGATACTTTTGTTTTTATTTCTGGTGCTGCCCCAATCCAGAAACTCTACCTTTTAAATTCTTAACTATAAACTTTAGTCATTTGCTGGGGTAGGGAAAAAAAAGGATCTGAAGAACTGTTGCTCTAAGCAGTTCACTTTATTTTAGAATGCTCCTCTTTATCATCATTTCCAAAATGAAAGGGTGCCATCAATTCCTGAGACTTTAAAGAATTCTGTTAAATAACTTAAGATTTATTTTTGGCTTTCTCCCCTTTTGTTTCTCGGGTAGTTAACATCATTACTACTGGCCCATCTCTGCCAAAATTTTGCTATTACCTCCTGTTCTTCCATCTTCTTGTTCTAAACCTTAAAGTCTCTATTATTTTAGTGGAGCTTTAGGGGAAATAAAAAAGGATATTTTTGTTCAATTTTCTATTCTGATAACCTAGATATGTCAACATTTATTTGGCACCTATTGTATTCTTATTATATATAATTTCTGCATGCTATTATCAATTCTTTTTTTTTTTTAAAGGGATGTTATGCCTTTGAATGAGCATCCCTCCAAAGTCCACATGTAAAGGTTTGGTCCCTAGGGTGGTACTATTGAGAGGTGCTGTGGATCTTTAGGAAGTGGGACTCACGGGAAGTTCTTAGGTCACTAGGGATATATCCTCAGAAGGGATGGAGGGACCCACCTGTCCTTTCCTTCTGCTTCCTAACACCACATGCGACTGCTTACATCTCCACATGCTCCCCAATTTACTATCTGGTGCTTATTCTCTCTGAATTTGCCATGGTACTTTTGTTTTCATTTAGAGGCTCACTCAAGGAGGCTGCCTGATCTTGAGTTTGAACCTCCAAAACCTCTGAACTAAATAAATCATCTCTCTTTATGAAGTTAGTTACCGCAGGTATTTCATTGTAAAAACACAAAACTGACTTAATTCAATAAGTAATAAAAGATAAATATATTTAGCTTACCCTGATTCTGCATGTTTTTAAACACTTCACAGTGCTATGTAGTCTTTTAGTTTACTGCTATGAACTGCATATGACATGTGAATTCCTGTTAGCTTACTTCTTTGAGGATCACCTAACTTCCAGGTTCTTGAAGTACACCCAAATTTCTCCCATTGTGGATCCTCACTAGCAGTTTTTCCTACTTCATCATTCATCCTCCGTTTGGCTGATCCAAAGGATGTGTCAATGGACACAGCGGCACTTTTTTTTTTTTTTTTTTAAGCTCAGGCAAATTGACTTTTTCTCTGGAAGAAATCCAGGGAGTGAAGCCTGAACATGTATTCTAGGTTTGGCTGTGCCAAAAGGGTTTCACTTTGAGATATTGACTCTTCTGAAGGAGTAGGAAGTTGGTTGCATTAGAAAATGAAGAGTGTAATTGACCTAAGAAACATCACTTATTGTGTCCTAACAACCAGAGAGGTCTGGTAGTTCTCTTTGCATTGTGTGTGAGGAAGTGATGTGTGAAGGGTTTTAAATGAACAGTACTTTTTATCTGTGCAGTAAGATGTTCACTGTGTCAAGCTATGTCAGGGTTGCTTAGGTTCTAGGAAGCCTTCTAGGGGTATTCTGTACTCAAAGGAAAAATATTTACAAGGAGTTAATCTTAAACCATGGCTGACATTCTGGTGGTTAGGTTTGATCTAATGCATAAAAAATGGCATTTTTAAGCAGAAAGCATCATACAATTCTCATTATTTTCCTTCTTTTATTATTTCCTAAGATGAATTTTGAAAGATATTCTGTTTTATCCACATCAATTCAAAAGCTAAATTTGAAAAAAGGAATGGAAAAAGAATTTTATTTTGGTTTAGGTTCCAATCAATTTTTTTGAAAGTCCATTTTTGACATATATGGTGATCTAGACTCCTATTGTTATCTGCATAAATCTGGCCACCAATTAGTTATAAAAAGCAGAAAAACAAACATCCAGGCTTTCAAATTTTCCTTCATCTGAAATGTGAATTTTTGGATGAGGGGAATTTAGCAGGCAATTTTTTATTCATAAGTACCAAGGAATAAATCAAGATGAATTGCAACAATTTAAGATTTTGCTTAATTTATCTGGGTAGCAGACACTTGTATAGACAATTGCTACCAACAGCTGTTCCCATACATGGAAATCAAAACATTCGTTTGTTTGTCTATCCATTTTTCCCATGTGCTGATTGAATACTGGTAATACAAAATAATATTTCACCTTAATGGAGTTCGGTGTTTGTGATTACAGAAACCACATGTATTTCAAAGCAAAGATGCATCTTCAGGAAATACTTGTTATATAGTTCATATGATTATAAAATCATACTGGAAACAGTAAATCAATAAATTACATTGACAAAAATTATAGATGAATGAAAGAATGTAGATATAGTCTTACTTGACCAGGTATGGTGGCACATGCTTATAATTCCAGTTACTTTCGAGGCTGGAGCAGGAGGGATCTCATGTTCGAGGCCACCCTGGGCAATTTAGTTCTATGGGTATCTATGTATACCTTGGATTTTAATACCCTATCTGAAGAGCAGGTGGCAAATATCTCCCATTCTGTTATCTCTCTCTTCATGCTCTTAATTCTTTCCTTTGCTCTGAAGATTTTAAATTTGATACCATCTAACTTATTGATTTTTTTAATTTTGCTTTTTGTGCTTTAGGAGTCTTGTTAAGGAAGCCAGCTCCTGAGCCAACACGTTGGAATGTTGGGTCTACATTTTATTCTAGCATTTGCAGGGTTTCTGATCTAATTCCTAGGTCTTTGATTCACTTTGAGTTGACTTTTGTGAGAGAGAGGGATTAAATTTAGTGAGATCCTATCTCAAAAAATAAAAAGGACTTATATAATTCAGCAGTAAAGTGCTTGCCATATATACCTTTACAATGTTGAGGTAAGTTCCTTCTATCCCTGATTTTTCAAGTGTTTTAAATATGAAGGGGTTCTGTACTTGGTCAAATACTTTTTCTTCATCTACTGAGATAATCATGGGATTCTTGTCCTTAAGTCTATTTATGTGGTGAATTACAGTTATTGATTTTTATAGGTTGAAACAACCTTACATCCCTGGATGAAACCTACTTGATCATGGTGCATTGTCTTTTTATGTTTCTATATGTGGTTTGCCAATATTTTATTAAGACTTTTTGCATCTATGTTCATCAAGGATGTTGGTATGAAGTTTTCTTTTCTTGATATGTCTTTTCTGGTTTGGGTATGGGGTGATACTGGCTTTAGAGTATGAGTTTGGCAGTGTTTTTTTTTTTTTTTCCTTTTCTATTTCATGGAATAATTTTAGGAGGATTGGTAATACTTTTTTGAAGGTCTGGTAAATCTTGGATGAGAATCCATCTTTTCTAGGCTTTTCTTTGTTGTAAGGCTTTTTATAGCTCCTTCAATTTCATTGCTTAAAATTGATCCATTTAAGTTTTCTATATCCTCGTCATTCACCTGGGTATGTCTTATATCTCTAGGCATTTGTCAATATCATCAAGATTTGTTAGCTTATTGGAATATAAATTTCCGAAACAGTTTCTTTTATTCCTCTGGATTTCAGTAGTGTTTGTGGTGATATTTTCTTTTTTATTTAGTATTTTGATAATTTGAATCCCCTCCTTTTTTTGGTTAGTTTAGCTAAATTAATAAATTTTGTTTATCTTTTTTAAAAAAAAACAACAACAACTCCTTGTACCTTTGATTTTTTTCTTCAAATCACAATTTCATTGATTTTTGGTTCTGATTCTAATTATTTCCTATTTCTACTAGTTTTGGTGTTGGTCTTTTCTTTTTTTCCCCCCTTAGGGCCGTATGCTGTAATGTTAGATTATTTATTTGGTATCTTTCTTTTCTTTTAATGTATAATCTCAGTGTTATGAAATTTCCTCTCAGAACTGTCTTCATACTGTCCCAGGGATTTTGATATGTTGTATCACTATTCTCATTTACTTCTAAGAATATTTTTATTTCTCCCCTGATTTTTTTCTCCTATCCATTCATCATTCAAATGTGTATTATTTAATCTCCATATGTTAGAGTGGTTTCTGTTTTTATCTTATCATTTCTTCTAATTTCATTCTATTATGATCTGATAGAATAGAATTCTATTATCTCAATTTTTTTATTTGCTGAGATTTACTTTGTGACCTAAAATATGGTCTATTTTAGAAAATGTTCCATGTGCTGTTGAGAGGAAAGTGAATTCAGTCATTTGATGACTAAAATATTCTATAGTTGTCTGTTAGCTACATATTATTAATTGTCTTTTTTAATTCCATAGAATCTTTACTTTTTTTTGTTTGGTTGATCTATACAGTGCTGATAGAGGCATGTTAAGATACCCAGTATTATTGTTTTATGGTTTATTTGAGTTTTGATATTGAGAAGGGTTTGTTTGATATAATTAGATGCTTCATTATTTGGGGTATAAATATTTATGATCATTATATCTTGTTGACATATGATTCCCTTAAGCAGTATAAAGTGATCTGTCTCTTCTGATAAATCTTGGCCTTCAGTCCACTTTTTCTGAAATGAAAATAGCTACCCCTGCTTGTTTATGAGTCCCATGTGAATAGTAAGTTTATTACTGTAAACTTACTATTTTATTTTCCTCATCCTTTCATTTTTAGTCTGTGGATGTCTTTGCCTGTGAGGTAAGTCTCATGCAGGCAGCATATTTTTGGATCTTGTTTTTTAAATCCAATCTACCAACTGATTTCTTTTGATTGAAGAGTTTGGACTGTTTATATCGATTTTATTATTGAGAAATTATTTTTATTTCTTGGCATTTTTATTTTTTCTATTGTTTAAATCAGACTTATTTTTTCCAGCTGAATTTTCTTCTAGTGTAGTTACTCTTTATGCTTGTTTTCATTTTTATTTTTTATTTCTTTCTCATAAAATATTTTTTTCAGTATGTATTGTAGTGCAGGATTTCTAGTTTTGAATTTATTTGGCTTCTGTTTATCATGGAAAGTTTTTATTTCATATTCAATTATGAAGCTTAATTTTGCTGGGTGTAGTATTCTTGGTTGGCATCTATTTTGTTTCAGAGCTTGGTATATATTAGTCCAAGTCCTCCTGTCTTTTAGTCTCTTGGTTGAAAAAATCATTTCAAATCTGGATTGGTTTATCTCTAAATGTGACCAGTCATTTTACTCTTGTATTTTTAAAAATTTCTATTCTTATTGTGTATGTTAGGCATTTTTATTATAATGTGTCTTGGGATGCATCTATTGTGATTTTATATATTTAGAGTCCTATTTGCCTCTTGGTTTTGAGTTTACATCTTAAGGTTTTGGAAATTTGCTAGTACTATATCATTGAAAAGATTGTGCATTCTTTAGCTTGTATTTTAGAGTCTTCATCTATCCCAATAAATCTAAAATTTGGCCTTTTAATGTTATTTCAGATTCTTGAATATTCTGTTCATGGTCTCTGAACATATTTTCTCTATGGTTAACTTTATTTTCAAGATGATATACTTTGTCTTTAAGGCCTAGAAATCTGACTTTATGGTGGTGCAATCTATTGGATGTTTTCCACTGAATTTTTGATTTGTTTTATTGATTCTTTAATTTCCAGGATTTTTGCTTCATTGTTTTTCAGAATCTCTCTTTATTGAAATGATTTTTTTTACTTCCTGAATTTTCCTCTCTGATTTAAGTTCTTCATCTTCTTTTAGCTCATAGAACAGTTTAACTATAAAGTTTCTAAATTCCTTCTCTAAGCTTTCCTCCACTGTGATGTCAATGAAATCTGTTGTTGAAGCATTATAGGCTGTTCTGGATGATTTGTTCCCTTTGTTTTTAATTTTGTTTGTATGTCTATCCATATATCACTATAGTTCTCACTTATTCTTTAAAGTGAAGGACTACTTTGTGAATTTTTTTCTCTTAAGTGCCATGGGTTAGGTAAATAAACAGATAATGATATTTTAAGTCAATGTGTGACCTTTGCTGATCCCAACACCAGCACTACTTTAAGAGATGCCACTGAGCCCTATTTATTATAATTACTTCAGAGCCAAACTTCATTCTATTCAACTTTATAAGAAACAAAAATTTGTTGCACTTTTCTTGATGGTTACTCAAATTCAGGAATAAGCCTATAATAAAGTTCTGAAATAGGTAAAAAAAATTAATTGCTAAATTTAGTAAACATATAAACTTAAATGAGAGCTAAAATTGGGGAGAAGAAAGATTGAACAAAAAGGAGAGAGAAAAAGGGATAAAGAAAGAAAAAATAGAATAATTTACACCAAGGTAGAAAAAAACCACACATGAATGATGAGTATTTTAGGTAGGAGCAGATGATACAAAAGAATTAGAGTAGGGGGTAAGAAGAGCAAGTATAAACTAGATCTAGAAAAACAAAGATAGGAAGATTGATTTCAATTAATGTTTTAACCCATTAGATGAAATACATTTAAATATATTGAAGGTACAATGTTGGCTATAGAGGTAACCATTATCACTCAAGTTAAAGAGTTATTTATATGATCTTAGTTGATGTTAGAGTTGTTTATAGTTACTCATGTCAAGGTGAAGAAAATTGTTATTGAATCTTGGCTTGGATCTCGTTGGGGTTTGGACATTTAGGAGATATTCATCAGTCTTTGTGACTCTCTCCTCAGTTTCAGGGGCACAGGAGCCAATTCTCTAGTTGCTTTGCACCTCCTACTAGCAGCTTCTGTTTTGTCAGCTCAGGGACCTGAAATTGACTGTGTTGTGGGTTGTGTGTAGTAGTTCAGGATGCAGGCTCTGAAGTGCTCTTGTGTTTGCTGTGGGTCATTGTGTACTTATTTCCCTGTACTGGATCAAAATTAGTGAAGATCCTGGTGGCTGTCTGTGAGGGCAGAAATTCTGGTTGTGGACTTTTGTGGATGATCTGTCATGCAGAAGTATTCTCCCAGACGACACCAATCTCTGAGATACTGTAATAAAGGGTCTCCAGTGGTTCACTTGGACTCTAGTTTCCACTGCCTCAGTTTGTGAACGATGGGTGCTTATTCCTTCTTTTTACTAAGTTTAATGCAAGGTCCTACAAGTATTCAAGCAATGCCCTTTTGCTCTCTAATTGTGATCACAGGTCAGGCTGAATGTTAGTTAAGGCTGGGAGTAGCCCCTTCCTGCTGCATAGGTCTGTAATTTTCCACTGAATATCACTCAGTATTTAAGTAGCTTCTCTCTAGTATGGCCCTGAGATCCTGGGGACCATTCCTAGTCTTTCCATGGTGCCTCCTCCAATGTCAGTGGTAGGGGCCTGGTGAATCTGATTTATTCTATTTGGGGCCAAAGCAGCTTCATTGCTGTCTTGAGTGTCTGAGTTGAGCAAGCAGATGCTGGACAGAACTTTTTGCTCTTGCTTAGGTTGCAGAAGCTGAGCAGAGTTAGACACAATTTCCAGCACAGATCCCCACCAGCCCATTCCCCTTATTCTTGGTAAAGGGGAGAGAAAGTGGGCTTTGGTGATTTTTCAGATAGTAGTGGTACTTCTAGAAGTTCTTTCTGGCAGATTCTTTAAAGGTCCTACCGCAAGAGACCTCCCTCTGGTTTAATTTGCAGCTGTCTGGACATGGGAAGATGCCGTGCTGATTTAAGGGGTGACTGGTCAGCTGAGTGTTCCACAAAATAACTGCAGATCCCTGGCTCAGCTGTCTTTTTATGATTTGGTTTAATATGTTTGTTCTGTTTTATGGACACTTCTGTTACCATTGAGCTTTAAATTTTGTCTGTCTTTCCAAATATTTTTACGTGAATGAGTTTAAGAGATTTTTGGCTCCTCCTTAATAGTTCTTTATATGTTCTAGATACAAGACCTTTATGAGATCTGCATTTATATTTTTTCCTAGTTTGTGGCTTGCCTTCTCATTGTCTTTATTGGTGTCTTTTAAGAAAAAGAATATTTTTGGTGTATTTTTAGTCATTATTATGCATAGTATAATTTTGCAAAATTGGATTCCTATTTTCTCTCCCTCCCTGTTTTTTTTTTCTTTTTCTTATTTGCAGTGCTGAGGATTGAACCCAGGGCCTTATGCATACAAGGGAAGCAATTATGTGAATATCTCAATCTCAAGTAGGACAGGATATCCTTAAATAAATAAAATAGTTCATAGGTGCTTGGGAGGACCAGGATGATAAATTCTGATTGCAGGACACATTCACCTGTGCAAGAACAAACACTGCAATGTGACGAGACCACGTGAAATGAGTGTCAGCACTGCTCTGGAGTGCAGCTCCTGGACGTAAGTTTAGCTGTGTATCTTTCTTTAAAAAATTAATTAATTTATTTTAAAAAGGGAATATAAGTTAATATAATTTTAATTAACTAATTATTTATTTATGTATTCTAATTTGTTATACATGACAGCAGAATGCATTTTGATTCATAGTACACACATGGGGCACAATTTTTCATGTCTCTGGTTGTTCACAAAGTACAGTCACACCATTCGTGTCTTCATATACGTACCTGGGGTAATGATGTCCATCTCATTCCACCATCTTTCCTACCCCCAAAGCTGTGTATCTTTCTGATAAGATGTTACATTTTCTTTAATGTGTCTGTTTGGACCCTGATTAAAATGTGGCATAACTATGATCTGTACCTTGGTTTCTCCCATCAATGAAATAGAGATCAAAATAGCATTTGCCCCATAGAGTTCTTAAAAGGATTAAAAAGACAGCACATATAAAGCACTCAGATTTTAGACACTGTTATGAACACTTGTTCCCTCCCAGTGTGTATTCTCAGCAACTAGCTAACTCAAATGAGGACAGAGTCTTCATAGGATCATTCGACATTACATTCTGCTTACCCTGTCTGCCCCTCTGAGCAATTAGAATTTCAAAACAAATATTCAGTTGCTTTCTTTTGATTAACAATTCTGGAGGAGGTTCTTCTAACTCCATAGTTTGCAAAGACATCAAAGATGATTAATTGAGAATGACTGAACTTATATGATGAAATTAATTATATACAGATTACTAAACAGTTCACGTATACATAAACACAGTTATAAATGATATCCAGAAAATTTATGCCACCCTCAATGTTTATTACTAACTAATATTTTCCAAACATTTTGACAACACATTGCCAATACTGTTAAGAATACTGTCCTCCTAATTTTCAAGCATGTCTATTTTCCCACTGTCCAGGTCCCTGTCATGCTTGGATCCACTTCCTATTCCAAGTTGGCCAATACCTGCTGATCTAGTCTACCTTATTCCAGCCTTGCCACTCCCTTGATTTAAGCCTGAATGCTGATTACAGTGATTTCTAACTCCCTTCATATGTTTCTATAGATCTAACAATTCTCATCTTGTTACAGATATTTAAGCAAGTACCCCCATTTTTTGAAAACATGATAACTGCAGTTGCCTGTTACAATGTGTCTCCTTTACATATTGCTGTGTAGTCAGTGAGGGTCTTTACAGAATCTCCTGGAAAAGATCATCTACATAATTTGCAAGATGAAGGGTATAAAGACAATAAAAGTAGTTTTCAAAAGAATTTTAAACTTTCCCAATAATGACAGACCATCAATATGTACATGACATTATGCTTAGTAGTATACAAACAAAGTTAATAGGTCACAGTCCATACATTTCTCTGGTTATTTTGGGTGCCAGGATTCATATACCTGACCAGAATTACTTATTCTCTCTATACCATCCACTAATATTCTTGTAAATAAAAACAGAGATAGATAATAAGATGTGGTGGTTTTATAGTGAGAATAAAATTTGTTTGAGTACTGACGTATAGTAAGTACTGAAAACATAGTTATTTCTCTCAGTTTTCATATTCAGACCGCAGAAACATAATATTCCTACCCTTGGGTTTTGTGTCACAAGTTTGGATCAATACAAGATATCTATTCTAGTATAAGCTGTTTTCTTGTCAAAAATAAAGCAATAAATAGCAGCTCTGACTGTCTTTCAAGATGAGCGTCTATAAAATATATACATTCACTGATTTAGAATCTCCTGTCTTTCAAGATTAGTGTCTATAAAATATATACATTCACTGATTTAGAATCTCCTCATGGAGTGTTAGGTATAAATGTTATGCATGAGTGTGCTGGAAATGTTGTAAAAAAATGGGCATGCAAATTTCTTTCTGTCCTGCCTCCCTTCTTCCTTCTTTCTTTTTTTCTTTCTCTGTCCATCCATTCTCTCTGTCTGCTTGTGTTGTTGGTGGAAGATTGTGGCCCTGTGCCAGGCTTTGGGAACTCATTTGTTTCTAAGAATTTCACAGTGTACTGAAGAATAGAAGTAAAAAGATTGAACACATTTTAAACTATGGCAATCTATGAGAACACAAATGGGGGATTAAAAAAATCTAGTCTGAGTTGTGGGTATCTTTGTGAAGTCTTCTTGGAGGAGGAGACTCAAAGGACAAATTGAAATTCAGCGGAAGGATATTACAGATAGGGGTAGTGGCATGCACAATGTGGAGTTATGCCATTTTTTTTTCAAGTTCCACAGGCAATTTGGAACAGAACAAAGTTTGAAAAATTCCACTTAAGGTCCCCTTCAAAATACCAATGATTATCTTCACAGAACTAGGAAAAACACTTTTTAAAAAATTTTTATTGTTGGTTGTTCAAAATATTATATAGTTCTTGATATATCATATTTCACACTTTGATTCAAGTGGGTTATGAACTCCCATTTTTACCCCGTATACAGATTGCAGAATCACATCGGTTACACATCCACTGATTTACATATTGCCATACTAGTGTCTGTTGTATTCTGCTGCCTTTCGTATCCTCTACTATCCCCCCTCCCCTCCCCTTCCCTCCCCTCCCCTCTTCTCTCTCTACCCCATCTACTGTAATTCATTTCTCCCCCTTGTTTTTCCCCCCTTTCCCCTCACTTCCTCTTGTATGTAATTTTGTATACCCCTGAGGGTCTCCTTCCATTTCCATGCAATTTCCCATCTCTCTCCCTTTTCCTCTCACCTCTCATCCCTGTTTAATGTTAATCTTCTTCTCATGCTCTTCCTCCCTACTCTGTTCTTAGTTGCTCTCCTTATATCAAAGAAGACATTTGGCATTTGTTTTTTAGGGATTGGCTAGCTTCACTTAGCATAATCTGCTCTAATGCCATCCATTTCCCTGCAAATTCCATGATTTTGTCATTTTTTTTAATGCAGAGTAATACTTCATTGTGTATAAATGCCACATTTTTTTATCCATTCATCTATTGAAGGGCATCTAGGTTGGTTCCACAGTCTTGCTATTGTGAATTGTGCTGCTTTTTTTAAGTTAGAGAATCTAAATGAGAAGACACAGTGGCCAGAGAGCCATGCCATTTTCTTCTCCTCCATCTGTTCTGACCCACCCTGCATTCCAGTTCCTTGGTACAACCTGATGACTTTTCTCTTTTGTCTTTAGCCTTACATGGGGACTGCGGTTTTCATATTTTGCATTATGCCAATTCTCATAGGATCCTGACGGCATTCTGGGACTTTGAGTTTATCTTCCTAAGTATGATACATGGTTTTGTCTTACAAAGTTACATGCTGGCTGTTTATCAGTTATTTTCACTTCCCATCTCAGTGTGGAATCATTGCCTGTTTTCCATCAGTCTAATTTTGTAAGAGAACATTATCTGAGGTATTCAGTGAGTTATTGTAAGTTATGTTATGGAGCCTGCATTAGAATAGTGTCGTGATCACAAAAACATACTTCTTTTTACTGTGTTTCAATAAAATGCTAAACCATTAGTAATGATTTACTTTGACTTTTGAACTATCCTCTTGATCTATTTGTTGAGGCTGAGGCGCCTTTGACCAGTAGAAAGTTCTGAGATGTTTGTCTGAGTCCAGGTCTTGAAAAGACTAACACCTTCCACTCCTGTCCCCTCTTAATACCTTTGAGAGACTCCTTGAAACCCAGCTGTCATGACAGAAGACACATGAGCACTGAGACATGTTGGTCTACAGCTCCAAGTAAACTCCCAGTGGACAGCCAGTACCAACTGCCAGCCCAAGGGTGAGCCCTGTGGGATGTTCTACAGCAGTTGAGCCCCCACGTGACTGCTGCTCTGCTGGTGTCCTGTGGAAGGGAAGAAATCATCCATACACCAGAGGTACTAATATGGCTGCTGTTAAAAGCCATTAAATGTTGAGGTGGCTTATTACATATAGATAACTGAAAGTGTCCTGCCTATAACAAGGCTCTTTTACTTCCATATTCTAACTGAGGAAAGCAACATGTGAAAAATGAGAAATCCACGCAGTTGAGTAGATTAGCTTATTAGAGTATCAATGATCTCTGCTACAGTAGGGTTTTTCTGAAAATTATTTTTAATGGCCAAAAATTTAGTCCTTCTGGGAAGAGTCCGAATGAAAATTGCACTGGAGTTCAAAAATCTTTATTAATTTAAAAAATGCATGATTTAGAAGCAAAGAATCTTGGATCAGTCTGCTGAATATCCTTTTATGATTTAAAAATAACCATTGTTTGACATTTGAGACTTGATTTTGAGCTAAAGTACCTGAAATGAGTTTTTTAATGGGCCAAGACACAGAAAACAACAAGGAGTGCTAGGGAGTAGGTTTCAAGAGGCATTTTTTTTTCCGTGAGGAGACTATGCAGTTAGCATTTAAGGCTAGGGAAATTGAATAGCAACACTGTTTAAGAAATACATTTTCTTGTTGGGTATGGTGGTGCGTGCGTGCCTATAGTCCCAATGACTAGGGAGACTGAGGCAAGAGGATTGTAATTTCAAGGCTAGCCTCAGCAATTTAGCAAGGCCCTAAACAACATGGGAAGATCCTGTTTCAAAAAAAATAAATAAAAAGTGGTAAAATGCCCTTGGGTTCACTCCCCGTACAAGAAAAAAAGAATGTTTTATTCAATTACAGTAAATATATTTCCAAACCACAAATTGGGACATTTGATTGACAAACACATGATATAGTAAGTACAATCATAAGAAGAAAATAATTCATAAAGGCAAAGTCATAGAGATGACTATGTATGTAGGTGATAATAAAAACAAAATGTAGTGGTTATCATATGTAAAACACTATTCTAAGTGTACAGCATCAACTCCTTTAATAGCGACAAAATTATGACATAAGGTGTATGGTAATACCTATTTTACAAATGAAGAAATGGAAACATGAGCCTGCGACATGGCAGAGCAAGTGGTGAGGTCCAACTTGTTCTAGATACATCCTCTTTCCCTTCTTCTTTTCTTCTCCTCCTCTCCTCTTCCTTTTCTTTTTTGGGAGGTGGGTGGGTGTTGGGGATTGGACCCAGGACTTTGCATAAGCTGGGCAAGTGTTCTTCTGTTGAGCCACATCCACAGCCCTAAAACCCATACTCTTTCCACCACATTATCTTGCTGCTTAGTATAGTGTACAAGGGAGAGTATGAAAGGGAGAAGGCTATAGTTCTTAAGCAATGGTGACTCTGACTTGTATAAACTGATCAAATATAGAATATTATTGGGGCTTAATTAACAGCAACTAAGACAGTACCTGCTTGGCTCTCATTTTCTTTGGAGACATTAATGGTAAACCAGGACTGGCTATCCATCAAGGAGTCTCTATGATAAGCTCCCTAACAACTCAGCATGACAGGAACAAGGAGAATGTGAAGATAGCATTCACCATCCTTGAGGGACTGGCTAATAGTCATGCACACCCAAAACCCTGTCAGCTCAAGATTCATGTGGAACATGACTTGTTCTTTGTGAAAATTCCATGCTTTGTTCATCCTATTTAATGCACTGTTGTGTATAAAGGATAAACAAGAAGTGATGCAATAATTCAGGTGTCTGATAGCAGGTTACAGTGTACCTTGACTATTAAGGACAGTACAAAAATCATCTCAACCCCTTCTATGCAGAAGACAAGTTGTTGGCACTCATTAAGGTCCAAAGGGAAGAAATTCTACCTACCTCAACAACTCTTTTGATATTTTGAACAAAAATAAATTTCAACCTTATATTTTTCTTCATGTGATTAAAAAATATGTGCCAAATGCTGACCTTTAGGGCAGTATGCCACGAGACAGTCTTTACATAGGATGACTGGAGACCACAATAAGATAGTTTTCCAAGAACTTGGATATGAGGAGGATAAGACTACACATGTAAAATTGAATATAAGATCAAGACAGGAAGAACCTGAACAGGCAAATTGAAATACATCTAGAGGAGGAAGAACTGTTCTCCCTACTGGAAAGAATGTATTAAGTATTAGAAGAGTTGTTTTTTTTTTTTTTTTTTTAATCTGAAGGTGGCTGATCATCTGGGAGGGTTAGAATTGGTGAGGACATAGCTGCATGTGTGATACAGAAGAGCCTTGACTATTAGAGCAGGAGTGTTTCCCTGCCAATGATAAGACCATCCTTGGTTTGGATACAAGTGCAGGGAAGAGAGTAGGCTAACATAAGCTATTTCTGATTCTCATTAACAACACTATTCCCATTAAAAAAATTTTCATCTTCATTCCATTATGACAACACCTTTCCTAATGGAAACTTTATATGGGACTTTGTTAAACTAGTTACATTAAATAATCATGACTACTGCTGTTCTGATTCTATTGTAAGTAAGCAAACTTGTAATTTTGATTTGACTTTATATCTATATTTGCATGGAAAAGTTGTAAACTGAGGACCCAGAGGTCAAATTCAGAACAGAGAAAATTTTCTTGCATAATTAACATAAATATTTTTAAGTAATTTAGAACATAATCTTAAAAAAAAAATAGAGAGTTCTTTTTCATGAAATTGGGTTCAGATTTCCAGGTCCAGAGGTGGATAGGAACTGCTTTATTTATTTTTCCAGCTTTATTGAGGTACCATTGGCAAACAAAAATTGTATTAATTTGAGTTATTTTTTTTTTGGGGGGGTACCGGGGATTGAACCCAGGGGTACTTAACCACTGAGCCACATCCACAGCTACCACCCTTTTAAATATTTTATTTAGATACAGAGTTGCTGAGGGTCTCACTAAGTTGCTGAGAGTGGCTTTGAACTTATGATCCTGAGCTGCTGGGATTACAGGCATGTGCCACAGTGCCTGGCTACAGTGTAATATTTGATAAGCATATAGATTGTAAGATGATTACCACAATAAAATTAATTAACATGTCACCTACATAATTATAATTTTTTTTGTTTGAGCTATGATTTTTGGTTAGAATATTTTTGACCAATAATCTTAGCAAATTTAAGGATGCAATACAGTATTTTAAACTAAAGGCATCACGCTGTGCATTAGATCTTCAGAACTTATTCATTCTGTATCACTAAGTCTTTTACTCTTTGAGTGACAGGTCCATGTTTCTTCCAACTGCTGAGAATCACAATTTATACTCTGTGCTTTTATTGACATTTTTAGAGTCCACAAATAAATAAGATCCTGCATCAGATCCCAGAATATGTGTAGTAAGGTACTGGATGAGGCCATTCTGCCTCCCCCTGGATGACAAACTACCGCTTCTCCTAATTTTTATAGAGAAAAAGAACAAAGAAGCATGAGCTACTGGAAATGCAGTTCTGTGTAGTTTTGTCAACCAATTGGTTGTGTGGCCATGAGAAAATATGCTAATATACATCATTATCAAATATCCCATCTATGAAATGGAGAGCTTAAACCAAAATATCTCTGAATTTCCATCTTGCTCTGGTAGTATGTAACTGTACATATATACAGCTGCACATACTCCAACATTTTGGAGTGCACATGAAAACTGTCTATATGATTTAGGGATAACTAAAATCCTATATATGAAGAATTTAATATAACACACATTTCTGTGTTACTGCCATATGAGCATCTATATTTATATCCAAACACAGAAGGTTAGATTTTGGATGTATTTCAGCAACATTTGAATATCTAATGATTTTTTTAAACTGTTTTTAATCATTCGGCATCATAGAATTCAAACAAAAACAACAAAAATCAGCACATCAAAACATGTTTGACTTGAACAAAAATAGCCGACAGCTGGGGACACAGGCACATTTGCAAAATAAGCTTGTGTATATCACACTTTACATATTTATAACTGTAGCTCCAGCAATATTGGCAGTTAATGGAGTGTCAATGGGAGAGAAGCTGTCTCAAAGGCTTGATTTTATTGGACAAAAGGAAAAAGAGCCAGGAAACCTAGTTTTCCTTTTGCCAAATTGAGTTATCTAGGAAAGTAAGTCATCCATTTAATTTGGACATACCACATATGTTCCTATTTATCCAAGAGTCAACCCAGTAACACTAGAATAGAGCCATCTTCATTTATGTCCAAGTTGAGTTTAGCAAACAGAATGAATGTTTTATATATAATTACTTCAGGAGTTATGGAGTAAGGTGATGCATTTGACTAATAAATTGATGTCAACTAAAACAAACAAGTTAAAAGCCTAAAATCTATATTTTAACATCTATACAGAACATATAGTTATTTACAACTCAAATGAGACACAGGCTTTTGGGGTGGTAGGGTGGTGGTAATAGCAGAAAGAATAAAGAAAAAAAACCCAGCATTTACTAAGCACCAATAGCTTTAGAAATCCCTCTTTATAGACACGTATTTCTTAATAGATAACCAACAGAACTGAAAGAAAAAGAATGTAGAATACAGGAGAATAATATGGTTCCTCTCTTGCAGTGTAAGTCATGGAATGTTCTACTGCCATAAGTCTTAAATAATATAATGACATAAATAGAATAGGAAAATTAAAAGAAGAATGTTATCCCTATGTGACATAGGATTGGTGGTGAAGATCTGGTCAAGGTCAAGACTGGAGAAGCAGTGGGCGGGGCGGGACGGAGGGGCTTTGGGTTTTAGTCCGTGTTCCATGAAACAAAATTGAGATATGCAGCTGGCATCGCAGAGAAAAATTCACTAAGATACATCAGAAAAGCTCTGGGCAAATTGGGGATACAGTTTTTGGGAGGATACAAAAATCAGTGATTGGGGGAAATTGTGAGACAATTAAATACAAAGAGTTCTAGGATGATTCAAAACTGAATCTGCATCACACCACTGTGGCCTAAAATTCTTTACATAGGGTGTGTGTCTGGCTGTGTGTGTCTTGCTATATGAACTACTAATATCTATTTCTACACAAGAATTTACCTGCCCCCAGATTAGGAGCTTAAAAGAAGATATATTTATCATCTTATGAATTCTGTGGATCAGAAATTTGGGAGGAGTTTAACTGGGTAGTTCTGGCTCAGGGTCTCTCAGGAGGTTGAAGCAGAATGTTAACCAGAGCTACAGTCATCTGAAGAATTGCCTGGGGCTGGAGGACCTGCTCCATTCACTCATATGGCTATTGGCAAGAAGTCTC
Organism: Urocitellus parryii; assembly: GCF_045843805.1. Lineage (NCBI taxonomy): Eukaryota > Metazoa > Chordata > Mammalia > Rodentia > Sciuridae > Urocitellus > Urocitellus parryii. The sequence goes on from NC_135532.1 coordinate 158,703,164, forward strand.
AGTTTCTTGCCATGTGGGTCTCGACCCAGAGCTGCTTGAGTGTTAACTGACAACTAGCTTCCCTAGAAAGAATGACCCAAGGGAGAGAGCAAAGAGGAAGCCACTTCGATGTTTGTGTCCCAATATTGGAAATCACATTCCAATATTTCTGCCACTTCCTATAGGCCACAGACCAAAAGAGGAGTATTAGGCTTCACTATTTGAGAAATATCTAAGAATTTGTGAATATATTTTAAATCCTGTACAGTGCGATAAAGATATGTCACCAGAAAGTAAACAAGAATTATATTAGTCAAGGCTGCTTGGAAGAGATATGTATTTATTAGGGAAACGGGATCATTTCAGGAAGGGTTACTATAGTGTACACAGTCAGGATATAGGGAAGTCAAAGGGTTAGTGTCTTGCCATAAACCATTTAGCAACCAGGCCATTCCCATCTGAAGAGGCAATGAATTGGGATAATTCCTGAAACATGGAGGAAAGGAGTCTTGTAGAGTCACCTCCCTTTGGTAGAGGGATAAAGCTATGTCAAGATTTTTTATAGAAAAGAAAAAAAAATCACAATATCACTCTTCTTCTCTCTTCCCTTCCAATCTACCCCCTGAAGCTTCCCTTTGGCAAACATAACTGACAGCTAGAGGTCACTGGAGTCTACTGAAGTAACCCATCAGCTATCTGGACAAAAGACAGAGTTTAAAGGGTGGACAGCATGCTTAAGGCCCTGGGTTTGATACTCAGCACTGCAAAAACAATTAAATAAAAAAAATAATGTGTTTGGGATTAGTGAAACTACTTAAAAATGACTTTAGCTTACCAAGACAGAAGTGACTTGGTACATTGAGGGTAAAGTAGCCTGGATATAGCTGAGGGTTGAGCCATGCTTTAGAGGCAATTGAGAGAGGCAGTTGTCTGTGTGTCCTAGGGGAGGCAGCATTTGACAGTTCTTAAATAGAGATGTGATAAGACAATAGGACTGGGAGAGAGAGGCAAGTCTTTGAGACTTGTCGGGTTAGAGGTCAGGAAAAAATGAGACAATGCCAATAAAAATTTAGTTTTGAATAATGTTTTAGGTAAAAGACATATTAATATTAAATGGTCAAACAAATGAAAATGTGAACTTGTTGGAATGAGGTATCTACATTTACAGGCTAATAGTTTCTACAATTTGCCAGAACTGAGGTAAGCCTACAATTATAAATATTTTAATCCAGAACAACTATATTATATTGAAGTATGAACATAGGAATGATTAAAATGTTATGCAAGGACCAACCATACCAGTTTAATCATCAGTCTTACTCTGGTGATCTGTTCTTTAAGTGGTGGGCTTGAACTAAAGGTTTGACTTGGATACAACTATTTATTCAAATACCCTCCATGGTTTAGATACTTAGAAGGAAAGTCCTATGAGAATCAAGTACCTTACATGATGTGAAACTCAAGGAAATTGTCATTTTGTATCTATATGAGAGATTTCAATGAAAATAAATCTAAGAAAAAAACATTGACATTTATGCATGTCTTGAAAAAAAATAAAAGTATAATAGATCTTCACATGAATACTGCTTGAGTCACACACATTCATTTGGCACACCCAACCTGTTATCAATACAGTAATTCACAGAGGAAAAGTAGCAATAAATACTCGGTGATTGCTAATACCAAGTAGAATATGTGAGAGGTATATGACTGATTATGTGTTCAGTGACACCTTAATATGACATTTTATAGTTAACCCTGGTTTACATGGCATGATGTTAGCTATAAATCTCTTAACTGCCTTTTCTTGAATTAGAATGTAAAGATAATTGATATTAACAGTGACGATCCCTGAATTTCTGCTGAATTAAAAAAAAATAGAAAAAGAGGAAGTTGCATTCTGAATGTTTGCACTTTATGTTGTAGGTTCTTTGCTGATATTTTGAAAATTACTAGTGCCCTTAAGGGTGTTGTAACAATTAAGCAGAATGAGGAATAAAAGGTGATTTTTGTTCAAAGCTTGCCTAAGAAACACAAAAGGACTGTTAATATTTTCAGAACTATCTAGAAACTGTATGCTTCTGAAGCATGAACACTTAGGGAAGAAAAGTTCAGAAAAATATTACTTAACATAGTGTTATTTACATTAATTCACTTAATATTTGAGTGTCTGGAAATTGCAAGTCATAGTATAGTGGAAAACAATACAAATATGTTCCCAGCACTGGTGGAAACTGTGAGTTAGCAGATGTCACTTTTAATAAATAAACACAAATGGTTAATCTATCATTTAATTTATTGTTTTGTAATAACTACTACAGGGATTTTCATACCAGGAGAAAAAAAGCAAAGATATTTTTGGCCTAGTCTGGTAGGATAGAGAAAGTGTTCTGTTAGCATTAACTTTATAATTTACATTTCTAAGAGAAAACACTCAAAACAAGGAAAATAGCACTAACTTGAGAACAAGAAACCAGTCAGTAATCAATATTTTTTTCAAAAATTATCTTTTTCCCTTCTTAATTAAAGCTTCAAAGTTCACCTCATATACCATCATGTGGCCATGAGAAGCCATAAATGAACAAGGAAGTTCTTGGGTATTGGGGAATCCTCACTTAGAATTTCACAATGACCCATAAGAAATAGTGATCCCAATAGCATCCCTTATAGAAATAGAAAAAGCAATCCTGAAATTCATCTGGAAAAATAAGAGACCCAGAATAGCCAAAGCAATCCTTAGCAAGAAGAGTGAAGCTGGTGGCATTACTATTCCAGATCTTAAGCTATTCTACAGAGCAATAATAACGAGAACAGCATGGTATCGTCACCAAAATAGAACTGTAGGCCAATGGTAAAGAAGAGAGGACACAGAATCTAATTCACATAACTACAGTTATCTTAGACAAAGGTGCCAAAAATGTACACTGGAGAAAAGATAACCTCTTCAACAAATGGTGCTGGGTAAGCTGGAAATCCACATGTAATAAAATGAAATTAAATCTTTATCTCTCACCATGCACAAAACTCAACTCAAAGTGGATCAAGGACCTAGGAATTAATCCGGAGACCTTGTGCCTAATGGAAGAAAAAAGAGGCCCAAATGTCCATCATGTTGGATTAGGCCCCAACTTCCTTAATAAGACTCCTATGGTGCAAGAATTAAAACCAAGAATCAACAAATGGGGTGGATTTAAACTAAAAAGCTTCTTCTCAGCAAAAGAAATAATCAGTGAGGTGAATAGAGAGCCTACAGAATTAGAGCAAATTTTTACCCCTCACACATCAGATAGAGCACTAATCTCTAGGGTATATAAAGAACTCAAAAAGCTAAGCACCAAAAACAAACAAACAAAAAACAAATAACTCAATCAACAAATGGGCCAAGGACCTGAACAGATACTTCTCAGAAGAGGATATATAATCAATCAACAAATATATGAAAAACTATTCATCATCTCTAGCAATTAGAGAAATGTAAATCAAAACTACTCTAAGATATCATCTCACTCCAGTCAGAATGGCAGCTATCAAGAATACAAACAACAATAAGTGTTGGAGAGGAAGTGGGGAAAAAGGCACACTCATACACTGCTGGAGGGACTGCAAATTGGTGCAGCCAATATGGAAAGCAGTATGGAGATTCCTTGGAAAACTGGGAATGAAACCACCATTTGACCCAGCTATCGAACTCCTTGGTTTATACCCAAAGGACTTAAAAACAGCATACTACAGGGACACAACCACATCAATGTTTACAGCAGCACAATTCACAATAGCTAAATTGTGGAACCAAACCAGATGTCCTTCAGTAGATGAATGGATAGGAAAACTTTGATATATATATACACAATATAACATTACTCAGTATTAAAAGAGAATAAAATCATGGCATTTGCAGGTAAATGGATGAAGTTGGAGAATATAATGCTAAATGAAGTTAGCCAATCCCCAAAAACCCAAGACTGAATATTTTCTTTGATATGAGGATGCTGACTAATAATGGAGGTAGTGGTGGGTGGGGGGGAGCATGGAAGGAATGGAGAAATTTTAGTTAGATTGGGCAAAGGGGAGGGAGGGAAAAGGAAGGGCAAGGGGGTAGGAATGATGGTGGAATGAGTTAGACATCATTACCCTAAGTACACGTATGAAGACACGAATGGTGTGAAAATACTTGTGTACAATTAGTGACTTGAAAAATTGTGCTCTACATGTGTAATATGAAATGAATTACATTCTGCTATCATGTATAACAAATTAGAATAAATAAATAATTTAATAAAAAAAGAAATGGTGATTCTACATTCTCTTCATCAAGAAGCAGAGGTAGAACAGAAAATGTGTCTCAAGTGGTCCTATTTCATGGCTATTAGAGGTAAATTCAGTCCACTAGACTCTACATTTTTATCTTATCGATGGATTCTAATGCTGGCCTATGTTGCTGTGTGTTTGGTCAGAAAATGAAAGAAAACACAGAGCAACATGGTGAACTGGGAGTGGAACAAGAACCCTTCACTCAGGTTAGTTGGGTGAAACCCAAGAAGGGAAATATTAGAGGTGTAGGGGATTAGAAAGATGCAAAATATCATTGCCAAAGGGAAAGGAGGCCAAAATAAAAGGCTTAGGACTCATTTAGCAGAGTATTAGAACATCATCTTGCTTAAAACACTCATCAATCAACACTGTAATTAGACTATTTGAAAACTCGGATAATTAGTAATGCTAATGTTTAGGTATGTACATATGTACTCATGTGGTGTGCACACATTTACTATGATTTGGAATGATCTATTCAAAAGGGAAAATAATTGAAATTAAAAGAGGAGATATTTAAGTAGCTGAGAGAAAGGGAAATGCTATTGTAGTAGCAATCACTGTCTACCAGCAGCTGGTAATAAAAGAGCACAGGTTAGAAGGTCTTTCAAGACACTGCCTGACTGGCCCAGCCTCACTCCTCCCACAGGTCTCATTTCATTCTGGGCTTATATTTTCCTGCAAATCATGGTAATTGGGAATCAGCTCACACAGCTGTGAACCACAGCTCATAGATACAAAGGGAACAAATTTGAAGTCGAGCATCTCTGTTGGAGAGAGAAGGGAAGTGACTTGTTTATGTACCATTTTATCACTCTTCCCAAGAGGCACTATAGCCCTGGGTTTATGTTTCATTAAAAGTGCACCAACATTTTGATTTAAAAGCAGGTAGAAGATTAGCCTGCTATTTAAATTAGGGAATTTGGATTCAATCCTAAGTTAACATCATGAAATGTTAGTGCTGCAAGAGAACTAAATATAATGTAATACAATTTCCTCCTTTTACAGGTGAGACACCTTTGAACTGGAGATATCAAATGATTTGCCAAGTTAGTTAATGAGAGCATCTGGGCTAGAATCACAAGTAGCCAATGACGCCACTTCTATACGATTATTCTTCTCTTGGGAAAAATATTCTTAGGACCTTGAGGCTCATGCCAGTCAACTAGAGCAATCTTCTTTCTATTCTGTCCTCATTATGTACTATGGTCAAGGTTTTTCTACATCATTGATAACTTTGTCATATGGCTGTCATTTCTACTTTGCCTTCCTCATTTCTGTTCTTATCCAAGTGATTTTAATAATCATATAGATTATGACTTGATTTACTAATTTCAGATTTTTTCCATCTTTTACTGTATATTTACTTTCTTTCATAAACCAGTTTTTATGATCCATCCAACCCTGAACTATTGGTCCTGCAGAACTACATCATGTCAGAAATCACAAAATTTGATGTCTAAGTCTCTGATTACAAATCCTACTCTTCCAGTCACACATTTATTCACCCAGCTTAATTAAAGGCTAAGATGTTGAAACAAGCAGACCCCAAATACTATGTAATGGTGTAGAAGTGGGTGATCTGGGGAGGCAGATGGCTGTATTCTAGAAGGTCATCAAAAGACTCAAGTTCTATCCATCTTGTTCTGCCCTCCTTTAGAGAGCTGTTTTTGTTCACACATTTGAAGTTGGTTTACTACTGCTATATATATATATATATATATATATATATATATATATATCCCTCAGAAAGAAGACATGAATTAAGGGCTAGCATATTTTTTTTAAATTAAAGGCTGACTCAAATTTGCACATATTTCTTATACCCATCCTACCGGTTAATGCTTGGCTAGATGATTATACCTAGCTAAAAGGGACACTTGGAAATACAATGCCTAGATAAGCAATCTTATGTGCAGCCCCAAACTGAGATGTTCTGTTTTCTAAGAGGAAGAAGAGGGAATGAGTTTGGGGATAAAATTAGCTGTCCAATCCCACACTGTACTTCTATTCATTAACTTCCTTAAAATCTCCAGATTTTTTTTTTCCAAAATATATCCTGGTTACCCTTCTGTAAGTCTCTACCCTAATTTATCATTTTGTTCTCCTGCTTTAGAGTAGGTTAGTGATTCTGGATAAAGCCACATGGCTTTCCCATTGGTGTTGACATATTTTGGTGGCTTCTCATTCATTAGGAGCCATCACCCATAGTCTTCTAATGAATCTGCTAAGGTGTAAACCCCTCCAGGAAAAGAGTTACTCATATTTTTAAATATCCATTGCTTAGCACATTGTCTGGTTTTTGATGAATTAACAAGTTTTAGTGATTAAGAATAGTAATTCTAATGTCTTTCTAACTTTGCAAACTTATTGACATTTTAAATTAGCCCTTCATCTTCTCTGTTTCAGAGGTAATATTTTTCTTATGTAAGGCAAATGTTATTATTATAGTTTGATATTTCTTCACCCATAACTTCTCTAGATAAAGGCTTGTCCACCCAAACATAAAGGACATAATCTTGAAAATTTATAAATTTAAGAAAATGGCATATTTGAGAATTATTTTTTCCTGGCATGAAAATGCTCTATGGTTTCTCTTCAGCTGCCCATTCAAGTTAAAACTATTCAGTGTTGGGCTGGTGTTATTTCTCAGTGGTAGAGCACTTGCCTAGCTAGTAGTGGGTTTGATAGTAGTGGGTTTGATCTCCAGCACCACATTGAAAACAAACAAACAAACAAACAAACAAACAAACAAACAAGCTAAGTAATACTATCCTATCTGATGGGTAGACAAGCTTCCTTTCTTAACATTTCTCTTCTTGGTCAATACTGGTTCCCTAAACCCAGGAGCAGGATTCTCTTCTAGAATCTTATGTTTATCCTTATGCTACTCTAGAATGTTACTTCCTGATTTGTCTATTGTATTAGTTTGCTAAGGTGGAGAAAATGCAGTACCATAAGCCGTGTGGATTAGTTATTTAATTTTTTTTTTTTTTAGAGAGAGTGAGAGAGGAGAGAGAGAGTGAGAGAGAGAGAGAGAGAATTTTTTTAATATTTATTTTTTAGTTCTCGGCGGACACAACATCTTTGTTGGTATGTGGTGCTGAAGATCGAACCCGGGCCGCACGCATGCCAGGCGAGCGCGCTACCGCTTGAGCCACATCCCCAGCCCCAGGAATTTAATATACCACGTTTCTGGACTCTAGAAGTCTAAAATCAAGATTTCAGCCAGATTGGTTCCCTCTGAGGTCTCTGACCTCGTTCCTTGTCTTTAAGTTGACTTTTGTTTTCCCGATTCTTCCTTTTATGTGTGTCTCTGTGTCTAAATTTTTATAAAGAAACCAGTCATACTGGTTAAGGCACACCCTCTGATTTAATTTTAACTTGATCACCTTTATGAAGACCTTATCATCAAATAAGGTTACATTCTGAGATCCTGGGTGTGAGGAATCAATCCAATTCAGCCCGTAATATTTGTACAGTGAATTTCAGTCTATTTTTCAAAATGCAGGTAAAATACAAGCTGATTTCAGAATCTATTTCCTCCCCTCTTGCTTCATTTTCATCACCAAAAAGTATGTGAATCACTGCAATTTGCATATTTTCTATTGTTGTTCTCAGCCTGCATTGTAATTGATTTATTTACAAAGCAATATCTGTCTCACCTATTAGAATATGTACAATTTGACAGGAACAAGTGTTATGTTTATCTTAGTATTTCAAGAATCTAGCATAAGATAATATTGATACTGTAATTATCATTATCACTACAAATACAAAAATTTATAAAATCTACATTAATTTATTAAAAAATAGAATAATATAAATATATTTATATGCCACTATTATACTTTCAATTTCTATTAACGTGTTTCATAAGATTGGCACAAGGAAGCATTTTTCTTTCTTTTTTTTTTAACTTTTTTTAGTTGTTGATGGATCTTATTTTATTCATTTATTTATATGTGGTGCTGAGAATTGAACCCAATACCTCAAACATGCAAGGCAAGAGCTCCACCACTGAGCCACAACTCAGCCCCACAAGGAAGCATTTTTTCAACACATGTACTTGCATTATCTAAAGTTCCTTAGATATCAGCAGAAACTCTAGTTAGGTATTGGTGAGTTAACTTGAGGGTACTGTTTATTTGGGTCAAATACACTGAAGGATTCAGAATATTAAGAAAATATGGCTAACTAAAATACGGAAGTCTCGAAGCTGAGGAAAATATGAAATCCTATTTTTTTTCAATTTCAGAACAAATTTTTGTACTGTGTGTTATGTTTTGTATGAATAATATGATTAGCAAAAACAGACTCAAAACTTGAAAAAGGTAGGATTACCCAGAGTTTTTTAAAAATTAAAATCTTTTTACAAAATAAAATATCTTCTGTTTTTCTGCATTCTATTTCTGTTTATGAACCTATGAAATTCACACATGGGTAATTATGGCAGAGATGTGATTTTTGTCATTTTTTTTCAAACAAGATTTTATTAAGAATATTACTGCAGGAAGGAAGAGGGCTTTAAAAAGTCCTTGCTCTTATAGAAAGCAAAGACGTTTCTAGTTCTCACTTAGTTTACTCAATCCCAGCATAATGGTGTCTGTTGCCTGTGGCCATTTAAGCCAATTGGTTACAGAATCTCGTTCCTGGGTGCTGGCTGATTGGCAGAGTTCTAGCTCTGTCGCCAACTGTTAGCCTCACGCAGATGCTGCCTTCCTCTCTGCTGCCATCCATCAGGCACAGGCCCGTTAGGGTTCCCAGGAGGACTGATGCAGAGTACAGTGGGGCGTTTGCAGTGTGGAGATACTATAAACTCCCTCTTTAAGAATAAAATATGGAATCACAACTCTGACTCTATCTTTAAGAAGAGATGCAGAAGAAAAAGAAAAAAGAAAAAAAAAAACAGAAAAAAAAGAAGAGATGCAGCATTAATTATGGGGAAATTATCATCATGGGGTGTGGTTATGCAGAATGGTTCAGGGAATGGCCTTTCAATGTTTGTAGAAGCTGAAGGAGGATATATTGCATTCAGGGAAATGACCTAAATCAAAGGCGGATTACTATTTTCTGCTCTTCTTGCGAAGTTTCCAGAGTCAGCTATGTTTTTTTCACAGCAAAGCTCCAAGAAAAGAAAATCTTTCATACAACTATGTTTGGAGTCTGTCATAAAAATGTATTTGGTGGTCTGTCTTTTTCTTTTTACCAAATAAAAGTCCCAACCACTTGTTGGTATGTCTTTCACATGTCATGAAATAATTTTGAAAGTTTCAAAAAGTAATAAGATGAGAAAAATTTGAAATGTAGTCATCAAATCATAAGTTTCATCAGTTGTTAATTTTATTGCAAATATGTAATAAACTCAGGAATATTTTTTCTTTCTCTTTCACCTTTCTTTATCTGGCAGGTCTTTTGAGTCAAATCCTGTAAAAAGTCAGTGTAAATTTTAATATTTGAAACAGCATCTTACTCTATTATTTCTCCTAGGCTGTGACTTTCAAAATGATTCTGATAGTTTCTAAACCTAAACATAAATTGGAGCTTTATTTATCTTTGCCCTCTCTATAGAAAAACCAACACAATCTGTTATTCAAAGGACAGATTAACCAAATTAAGTATTAAAATGGAATCATGAGTGGGTGATTTGGGTTCAGGAAATCCACCACTGGGGCTCAGGGAGGGGTTAATAGTAAAGCACTTGCCTAGTGTTTGCAAATCCTGGATTCAATCTCTGGTACAGGGTTGAGGAAGACCAGGGAAATGTTACATTGCTTGAGGAAATATAAAATTGGTGTCATATTTGATCATAAATAATTTGGACGACTGCTTTATTTATTTATTTTAGACTCTGGACTTATTCTTTCAGTTTGTTCCTGAATCTTATTCTAGTTTGTGTTGTTTCTTTAAAAACTAAAAACTAAAAAAAAAAAAAAGCAGCACTATATTCTGCACAAATGTAAACATTCAAATAGTAATATATTATTTAAATAAGACTTCATGCATTATTAAAATAAGGAAAATGTCATTGTATTAGAAATGGAAATAACTCTGATACTTAGGATATAAGACTCTACTTTCTAAAACCTCTCCTGTGGCCAGGAACCCGATAACTGAATGTCTGTATTTTTAAAGGGTTTCAAAAGATGAGGCCTCAAGCCATTCAAATTGAAATTCAATAATGCACAGTATCAAACTACCTCAGAAAAAAGAATGCAAAAAATGAGAAATATCTTTAACTTGTCCTTGGTGTTTTCAGGAAACGTGATGAGACTCCTTTGAATGACAAAATGAGGGAGAACATTTGATACAGTTTCTCACAGTGGTGTAAATATAAATCAAACTGACCTGGAAAACAATGGAACTTGATGAACTAAAAACTGGCTCAAAAATGAAAGTAAAAATAGAGACATAATACAAATGGACCCAGAGAGGCTGCCTATCAGGAAAGATGAAGAGAGAGGTCAGAGACTGAGGAGGTGACCAGGATGTCCATGTGAATGGTGTTGCTAAGAAAGCTCTGGAGCAAGCAGGGATATAAATAAAATCTATGCAAAGGAGGCTCAGAGTGGCCTTTGAATCATGCTAACAAAAATTTATTTAGCACAATAAGGAAGAAGAAAAATCCGAGAAGGGAAAGTGAAGAAATGGAATAAAAGAGAAAAAAAATTTCTAACTTATAAATATAGAGCATGCTACAGGGACACTGCTACATCGATGTTCATAGCAGCACAATTCACGATAGCAAGATTGTGGAATCAGCCTAGATGCCCTTCAATAGATGAATGGATTAAAAAAATGTGGCATTTATACACAATGGAGTATTACTCTGCATTTAAAAATGACAAAATCATAGAATTTGGAGGGAAATGGATGGCATTAGAGCAGATTATGCTAAGTGAAGCTAGTCAATCTTTAAAAAACAAATACCAAATGACTCCTCTGATATAAGGGGAGGAAACAAGGACAGGGTAGGGACGAAGAGCTTGAGACGAAGATTTTCATTAACAGGGTTGAGAGGTGGGAGGGAAAGGAAACGAGAAGGGGAATCGCATGGAAATGGAAGGCGATCCTCAGGGTTATACAAAATGACATATAAGAGGAAAGGAGGGGTAAGACAAGATAATTCAAATGGAAGAAGTGATTTACAGTAGAAGGGGTAGAGAGAGAAAAGGGGAGGGGAGGGGAGGGGAGGGGGGATAGTAGAGAATAATATAGACAGCAGAATACATCAGACACTAGAAAGGCAATATGTCAATCAATGGAAGGGTAACTGATGTGATGCAGCAATCTGTATACGGGATAAAATTGGGAGTTCATAACTCATTTGAATCAAACTGTGAAATATGATGTATGAGGAACTATGTAATGTTTTGAACGACCAACAATAAAAAAAAAAATATATACACCCCCCCCCAAAAAAAAAAAAAAGAAAATTCAAAAAAAAAAATAAATAAATAAATATAGTGTAGAAATCACTGGAACATTCTGGTGTCTAGTCTAGTTTTCTGACGTTGTCCTCCCCTTCACTCCCTTACCATAGGCTGCACACAGACGCCTCCTCATTCCTTTGACTGTCACTTGAAGAAATCCCAGTACCTTGCTCTCAAAAGTCCTCCATGATATTTCATACCTTAATGGAGAGAAGTGAAGTAAATATGGATGATGGGAGGTCCCAGGGAGAAAGAGTGATTTTTGTTTCCAGGCCAAGACTTCAGGTATATCCATAGTTACTTTAGGTCATTGGCATCATTAGTATATTGTCCATTATATTCCTAGGCAGGTTATATACTTAGCAACATTATGCAGCTTATTCCTCAGTTACATACTAAGTTGCAATGTGCAATGTTAGGAGCTTTGTGTAGCTCTCAGGAAAGTCCATTGTATAAAGTTACTGTTGTGTGGACAGGTTTAGGCTCAGTGAAACATTGTGGTTGTCTAATAAGAGAGTTTCTTTATTCCTAGGAGCTGTGTGCCTGAGATCAAGGTCAAGGCTGATAAGACTCTAGTGGTATTGCCACAGCAGCTAGACATTGACATGTATTAGTTATCTTACTAGTTCCTAGGAGAACCATGGGGCATTTTAAGAGTGGGAAATAGAGTACCATTTACCCACCAGGAGTTTGCTCAAAAGAGGAACGCTTCCCTGTATATTTTCACAGTCAGAAAGGGGGATGTTTTCCAGGGTTGTGGATAACTATAGAGCAATACCCTAGCTCCTGCAGTGCATGAAAACTGCAGAAACAGGAATGTGAGGCATGCAAGTAGCAGAGTCTCCTGTCACATGGGAGCCAGTTGAGAGGGATAAGAGACATTCCTGGGCCACCACTGTGAGGTGATGACAGAGGACGCAATGACATATGTCTCCTGGGGCACCTATGTGAACAGATGGCATCAAGCATTCAATGTGTCAGAACTATATCCTAGGACTGTGAAAAGTCTGTTTCTGTCATCGTGGCCAAAGGTGACTGTCTAACCCTCAGGTAACTTATGGGTAATAAATATTATGATCTCAATTTTTCAAAGGAGGACACTGACGATCACTTACTTTAAATAGCTTGCTCAACTGGAAAGTGGTAGAGCCAGGATTCCAATTGGTTTCTGACTATAAAGGTTTTGCTCTCTTTGTTCTGTTTCATGATCCCTCAAAAAAATATTTCAGTTATCAGTGTACCTTCTGGATTAAACAAGTACTTCGTTCCAATGGAAAATGCAGAGTTACATTATTATTTCTGTAGGAGACAGAAATATGTTTCTAGTTCTACATAGCTGACTTAAACACTAAATTGTGGAACATGGCCCATTTGAAACTAGAGAATTACTTATTTAAACACTAAAGAGAAAAAAAAATAAGCTTGAATTGTGATGATACTTTACCCCTAGATTTTTGAGGTTGTGAAATATATTCCACAGAACATGCAAAATGTTTATTTATTGAGCCAACAATATTAGCAGCATCAGCAAGTTGGAAAAAGCTGGATATGAAGTGAATATGCATTCTTGTGATTTGCTTTTTGGATGATTTTATGCTGATGAAATTCATTTTTTAAAAAAATGGGTTGTGTTTCGAAGAGCAAGAAATGAGAAAGTGACAAGGACATTTATTTGAAGAACTTGAAAATTGAACTAAAATTCTTTACATCTGCCATTGAAGCAAAAAAAAAAATGTTACTTGCTATCAAGTAGAATTGAGGGCAGCTGTCTGGAGGAGTCTGCTTTTCATGTGATACAATATTCACTGCGTAGCATCACTCTCTAGGGGTTGATATTGTGTGGGAGAACACCCCATGCTGATATATTTCAGGCGTATCTCCAATACAGCTTCTTTAGTATTTGCCCTGGCATTTTGATCTTTCTATCCAGGCTGTCTCATGATTTATAGAGAATAAGAATGGCAAGGGCCCTTTGTCACCCTCTAGTCCGGTTCTCCACATTATAACAATAAGAAGAATAAATCAAAGGAAAGTGATTTACCCAAATATCAACCATCTAGAACATTTTGTACTTTCCAACCTAGAGCTGACCATGTGCCTGAATTGTACCATTTCTTTTTCTTTCTACATTTCAGTAATAAGCTCATTTACTGAGATCTACTTCAAAGCAGAAACTCTATTTCACCTAGCCGAAAATATTTTTCAATTTTAAAATTGAATTTCAAATAATAAAATTGGTACATTCTCGTTGTAAATAATGGAAACCATTTAGAAGAGTGTAAAGTAAAAATAAAAGTTCCTTCTGTGGTTACTGCTGTTCCTCTCAGATTTTTTATGCATATACAAATATGTAAGTATAAATATAGATATGCCCATATCTATATTTTTTCACAAATAAGATCCTGTTATGACAGTACTTAACAACTGGCTTTTATACTTCTGAACTTTGACAATTATTTTTTTTTCATTAATTTTTTTCTTCTTTTTAGTTATACATGACAGTAGAACAATAGAATTTATTTTCATATATACATGGAGTATAGCTTCCCATTCTTGTGGTTGTATATACTATGGAGTTACCCTGGTCATGTATTCATATATGTGCATAGGAAAGTTATGTTCGATTCATTCTACTGTAAACCTTGACATTTCTTATCAGTGTGTAAAAATCTACTCCACTGCTTTCCTTTTTGCTATGGTTGTGTCACCTTCCTTTTGGGGGTAGTTTTAAACGTGGCCACAAATTCTTGCATGTTACTCCTATCAAAAACTGAAATCCCATTCCCCTTATCTTCAACATGAGCTGGTTTTGGAAAGTGGTTTCTGAGGTAGAGAAAAATTGAAGTTGTTTATTTTTTCCTTTTTTTCTGCTTATAAACATTCTTGTAGATAGAACTTTTCATATATGTACATGCATAAAATATTGAAACATCATTCTTTACTGAATAAATATGTACAATCATGTGTTAATTAAAAACAAAATTAGGAGCTGGGGATGTAGCTCAGTGGTAGAGTACTTTCCTAGTGTGCATAAGGCCTCAACACTGGGGCAAAGTAAATTATTTTCTAGACTGACCAAAAGGCTGTCTACACATAAAATTTTAAAAAATATTGTCATAATGTCCTCCAAGCTAGTTATAGCAATTTGTCCTTCCATTCACAGAATATGAGAGTTTCCTATATAGTTTTAAATTCTAGATATCATGAAACTTTTTAAATTGGTTCTTTTTAGTTATACATGACAGTAGAAACCATTTAGATTTAAAAGCATGGAATATATATTGTTCTAATTCGGTCTCTCATTGAGCTTTGTTTTTAATTAATTTTTTAATTTATTTAAATTAGTTATACATGACAGTAGAATG
Organism: Urocitellus parryii; assembly: GCF_045843805.1. Classification (NCBI taxonomy): domain Eukaryota; kingdom Metazoa; phylum Chordata; class Mammalia; order Rodentia; family Sciuridae; genus Urocitellus; species Urocitellus parryii. The sequence goes on from NC_135532.1 coordinate 158,718,252, forward strand.
CACTTGTGCAATTTGATATATATACACAGATGGGATATAATGTCTCATTTTTCTGAGTGTACAAGTTGTAGAATCATATTGGTCATGTAGTCACATATATACATACAGTAATAATGTCTGTCTCATTCTACTATCTTTCCTATCCTCACATCCCCCACCCCCTTTACTTCCCTCTACCTAATCTAAGGAAACTCTATTCTTCTCTAGTGCCCCCTGCATTAGTGTGAATTAGCATTTGCATATTAGAGAAAACATTTGGCCTTTGGTTTTTTGGAATTGGATTATTTCACTTAGCACGGTATTCTCCAACTCCATCCATCTACTGGCAAATGCCATAATTTCACTCTTCTTTAAAGCTGAGTAATATTCCATTGAGTATATATACCACATTTTCTTTATCCATTCATCTATTGAAGGGCATATAAAAAAAGTGTTCAACATCTCTAGCAATTAGGGAAATGCAAATCAAAACTACTCTAAGATTTCATCTCACTCCTGTTAGAATGACAATCATCAAGAATACAGGCAACAATAATTGTTGGCAAGGATGTGGGAAAAAAAGTATACTCACGCATTGCTGGTGGGACTGCAAATTGGTGCTACCACTCTGGAAAGCAGCATGGAGATTCCTCATTGAGCTTTTAATTCATGTTAATTAGTAAGTGAAATGATATATTATTTTAGTCTGTATGTCATTTCTAATGAATGAAGTGTAATATGTTTTCAGAAATTTCTTTCCTTTTCTATTGTCTTTTTATGTTCTTTGACCATTTCATTAATGAGCTGTTGGTCTTTTTGGTTTTGGTGTAAAAAGTAATTAAATATAAGTACTCTATGTATAGACTGCTTGAAGTAGAATCCCGGACCTTCCACTTAGTTGTGAAACCACAAGCCAATTATTTAGTATCTTTGTGTCTCAGTTTTCTTGACTGTGAAATGGGGTGAAGAAATTCCTATCTAATAGGGATGTCTTGAGGATAAAACAGTGTGGGCAAACTACTAAAACATTGCTGGACACAGAAAAAGTGCTATTATTGTAGATTCATATGTTAGAAATTAGTTCTTTATTGTTTGTATTTGATTTTGTTTATTGCATTTTCTGCTGTATCAAAGTTTTTTTTAGTGGAGGTACTATATATGTATATATGTATAAACATATATACGTGTGTGATTATATATACATATGTGTGTATATATATGTATATACACACACAAACACTTTACACATACACACACACAATAAAAGGCACAAATATTAAGCACATGCATACTTAGATCAAAATACAGAACTTTCTTAATACCTGAAAAATTTCTCACATTCTCCTTGCAAGCCATATTCCTTTTCAAACAACCCCCACTCAAGCCTCTATTACCACAGATTAGTTTTGCTTGATCTTGAACTTCATCCAAGTAGAGTCATACAGCATGCTACATTTTGTATCTTCATTATAGATATCCCTTTAGCTCCTTCTCAAGGGTTTTAAAATGCTGGGTTTTCATTATCACTTAGCTTGAAATGATTTTCTAAATTTCATCGTCATTTCTTTTTTAGATCCCAAGAGGGATTTATCTGTTTGTTGCAACATTTCTAGACATTTGAAGGCTTTTCTTTATATTCAACCTTTCTGTGACCTTATATTTAAAACGCGTTTTTAAAATCCAGTTTGACTCTTTGGATATGATTATTTAATCCAAGATCTCCAATGTAATTATAAGACATAGCTGGTTTTAAGTTTATGTTTTTGTTATGTATTTTTATTGGTCCCATGCATTCTTTTTCCTTATTTTATCCTTTCTGAATTTTTATTTTAAGATTTTTTAAAAATTGCCATATTCTTCTCTATTCGGTAATGATATATTCTTTCATTATTCTTTTAATTATTTTGGAAAATCATGGTATGTATCTTTGACTTCATGTTTACTGAAGAAAGCAAGAACCTTACAATATTAAAATCTATTTCTTACCTTCCTCACCTTGTGTGTCCTCTTAAAGTATCAGTCTGCATTCTTTCACCTCAAGTCCTATATTTTTACTTTCTCGTGTCTTTACTTTTTCTTCCCATTTTGTGCTTCCATCTGGGATCATTTTACTTCTGCTTGATGAACTTCTTTTACTATTTCTTTTACTGAAAGTCTGCTTTTGATGAATTGTCTGATTTTATTTAAAAACATTTTTATCTCAGTTCTTGGAGCATAGCAGTTAGGTACAGAATTCTAAGTGTTTCTTTTTAGCATGTTAAGGCTATCAGTTTTAATTGAAAATTCATCAGGCATCTTATTCTTCTCCTTTGAAGTAGTGTGTGTCCTTTCTCCAAACCTATTCTCTTTGCATTTGGATCTTAGCAGGTTGATCATGTGCATAATTGGAGTTTAGAAAGATTTTTTTTAAAAATTGTGCTCTTGAAAATTGAACTCAGGGCCTCATACATGCTAGGCAAGTGTTTTACCTTTAAGATACTTCCCCAGCTTTATACATTTTATTTTGAGCAGAGTCTTACTACTATACCCTGGTTGCTCAGGCTGGTATGAAACCCCTGATCTTCTTTTCTAACCCTCCCAATAGGCTGGGATTACAGGTGTGAACCACATCACCTGACTTAAGAGTCTTTGAGAATGATTTAAATGCTGTTCATCAATATGTAAGAGCTTCAGTAGATTTTTTTAAAAAATTTAAAATCATTCCAAAAATCATTTTAAAATATATATTTTCCAATGTATATTAGAAAATTCTAGAAAGACAAAACAAAATTTATAGTGTAATATATACTTAAGGTTGTGGCTCTATCTTGCATATTTTAAATTATTTATTCTAATTTGTTATATATGACAGAAGAATGCATTACAATTCATATTACACACATAGAGCACAATTTTTCATCTCTCTGGTTGTGTACAAAGTATGTTTGCATCATTTGTGTGAATATATATATATATACTTAGGGTAATGAGGTTCATCTCATTCCACTGTCTTTCCTACCTCCATGACATTTCCCTTCCCCTCCCATCCTTTTGCCCTATCTAGAGTTGTCTAATCCTCCAATGCTCCCCCTCCCAACCTCGCTATGATTCAGCCTCCTTTTGTCAGAGAAAACATTTATCATTTGGTTTTATGAGGTTGGCTAACTTTACTTAGCATTATATTCTCCAACTCCACCCATTCATTTGCAAATGCTAGGATTTTATTCTCTTTTATTGCTGATTCATATTCCATTGTGTATATATATAATATATTATATATATACATAAACGACTATATATATCTTGGTTGTCTAAGTAAGATAATTGTAGTTTTGTGGGTTAGACTATATATATATATTCGTTTTTTTATCTATTCATCTACTAAAGGGCATCTAGGTTGGTTACACAGTTCAGCTATCGTGAATTGTGCTGCTATAAACATTGATGTGGTTGTGTCCCTGTAGTTTGCTCTTTTTAAAGTCCTTTGAGTATAGACTGAGGAGTGGGATATCTGGGTAAAAATGTAGTACCATTCCAAGTTTTCCAAGGAATCTTCATATTGCTTTCCATATTGGCTGTACCATTTTGCAGTCCCACCAGCAATGTATGAGTGTGCCTTTTCCCCCACATCTTCACCAACACCTATTATTGTCTGTTCTTAATAGTTGCCATTCTGACTGGAGTGAGATGAAATCTTAGAGTAGTTTTGATTTGCATTTATTTAATTACTAGAGATGTTGAACATTTTTTCATATATGTTGATTGATTGTATATCCTCTTCTGAGAAGTGTCTGTTCAGGTCCTTGGCACATTTATTAATTAGGTTATTTGATTTTTTGGTGTTTAGCTTTTTGAGTTCTTTTTATACCCTAGAGATTAGTGTTCTATCTGCTGTGCAAGTGGTAAAAATTTGCTCCCAAGCTGTAGGCTCTCTATTCACCTCACTGATTGTTTCTTTTGCTGCAAAGAAGCTTTTCAGTTTGAACCCATCTCATTTATTAATTCTTGATTTTAATTCTTGCATTATAGGAGTCTTATGAAGGAAGTAGGGGCCTAATCCAATATGATGAAAATTTGGGCCTACTTTTTCTTCTATTAGTTGCAGGGTCTCTGGTTGTATTCCTAAGTCCTTGATTTATTTTGAGTTAAGTTTTGTGCATGGTGATAGATAGGGTTTTAATTTTATTTTGTTGCATATGGATTTCCAGTTTTCCCAGCACAATTTGTTGAACAGGCTATCTTTTTTCCAGTGCATGTTTTTGGCACCTTTGTCTAATGTAAGATAATTGTAGTTTTGTGGGTTAGACTCTTGTGTCCTCTATTCTGTACCATTGGTCTACAGGTCTATTTTGGTGCCAATACCATGCTGTTTTTGTTACTATTGCACTGTAGTATAATTTTAAGGTCTGGTATTTTGATGCCACCTGCTTCAGTCTTCTCGCTAAGGAATGCTTTAGCTATTCTGGGTCTCTTATTTTTCAAGATGAATTCATGATTGCTTTTTCTATTGCTATGAGGGATTTTGATTGGAATTGACTTAAATCTGTATAGTGCTTTTGGTAGTATTTGGTAATATTAATTCTGCTTATCCAAGAACAAGGGAATTGTGCTGTAAAAGGATAATTATGAATGTAATGCATTTCACTATTGTCATATATGTAAGAAATAAATAAATAAATAAATAAAATAATTTAAGAATAAAAATAAATTTATTATTCTTATGTATTGTTGATGAATTGTTCCCTTAAGCAGTAGGAAATATCCTTCTTTATCCCTTTTGATTAACTTTGGATTAAAGTTCACTTTATTTCATATGAGAATGGAAATCCCTGCTTGCTTCTGCAATCCATGTGAGTGGTATGATTTTTCCCAACCTTTCACCTTTGTGGATGTCTTTTTCTATGAGATGAGTCTCTTAGAGGCAGCATATTGTTGTATCTTTTTTTTTTTGAATTGAATCTTCCATTCTCTGTCTTTTGATTGGTGAGTTTAGGCCATTAACATTCTGGGTTATTATTGAGACATGATTTGTATTCCCAGCCACTTTTTTTTTTTTTTTTGGTATTTAACTTGACTTGGTTTCTCCTTTGATTAGTTTTTCCTTTAGTGTAATTCTTCCTTTTGCTGATTTTCATTGTTGTTTTTCAAATACTCTTCATGGAATATTTGTCAAGGATGTTCTATAGTGCAGGCTTTTTGAGTTGTAAATTTTTTTATTTACCATGAAAATTTTTTATTTCATCATCAAATTTAAAGCTTAATTTTGCTAGATATAAGATTCTTGGTTGGCATCAATTTTTTTTTTCAGAGCTTGATATATGTTGTTCCAGGTTTCAGGTTCTGAGTTGAAAAATCTGCACATAATCTAATTGGTTTCCCCCTATAAGTAATCTGATTCCTTTCTCTTATGGCTTTTAATATTCTCTTCTTATTCTGTCTGTTAGGCATTTTCATTATAATGTACATTGGTGTAATTTTGTATATTTGGTGTCCTGTAAGCCTCCTGAGTTTGATTTTCCAACTCATTCTTCACATTTGGAAAATTTTCTGATATTATTTTATTGAGAAGATTGCTCATTCCTTTGGTTTGGAACTCTATGCCTTCCTCTATCCCAATAACTCTTAAATTTGGTCTTTTTACACTATCCCATATTTCTTGAATGTTCTGCTCATGGTTTCTTACCATTTTCACTCTGTGGTCTACATTCTTTTCAAGACTATATTTTGTCTTCATTGTCTGAGGTCCTGTCTTAGTGGTCTAATCTGTTGGTGATGATTTCAATTGAACTTTAATTTGGTTTATTGTTTCTTTCACTTCAAGGATTTCTGTTTGCTTTTTTTTTTTAGAACCTCTATGTCCCTATTGAAGTAAACTTTTGCTTCATGTATTTGTTTATGTAGCTCTTTGTCAAAATGATCTTTTGCTGCCTGTATTTGCTCTCTTATATCATCTTTTAATTTGCAGAACATTTTAATTATGTACATCCTGAACTCCTTCTCTGTAATTTCTTCTGGTGTGCTGGCCATGGATTTTAATAATGTGGCATCTTGATTTGTTTGGGGCACTTTCTTTCCTTGTTTTTTCATATGGCTTGTGTGTCTTCCCTTCTAGCACTGTGAATTCAAGGCATTACTGTTTTTACCCTATAGGCTTATAGTGCCCCTCTATGGTTCCAATACCTCTTCTTTGAGGTGAAGGACAATGTTAATAGATCCAATATAAACAATAGACATCCTAAAAAACAAATGTTTGTTATTAAGATGCTTAGGTTGGTCACAATGTACACAAATGGTGAATTCAATTATTATCTACAATATACTCAGTAGGTTTGAAAAAGGGTTTACAGTTTCTGATGGTGGACATAGAACCTGTGGTGAGGACTAGGATGATATGCTGAAGAGGTAGAAGGTGAGGATATAGAGTTATTATATCTTAGGAAGTGTGAAAGAGAAATCTAAAGAAGAAGATTAGTAGCAGAAGAAGGGAGAGGAAGTAATTTTGGGTATACAAGTAAGCGAGTAGACAGTCGAGTACATAAAACAAACACACATATACGTTAAGAAAAATAAAAAATGTTAAAATAGTAGAAATTGGTGGGAAAAAAAGAATATACAACACAACTGTAATATACTTTTCATATGTACCAGTCCTCAAAATCCTAATTCATGCAAAGTACTTGGTTTCATGCATGTTAGGGATGTGGGGGGGGGGGATAGAGAGGGAGAGGAAAAAAATATCTTGAAGAAGGAAACAGGGGTTGTTTTGGTTGGAGATCAGTATCTTTCCTGTTTCTCTTCTCATCCAATAGGTGGGGTCTCTCTGTTGTTATCTGGTATCTCTGCTTTCAGGATGGTGAAGGTAACCAGGGTGTCTCTGTGCCGGGGTGGCAGCTGCTGGGGAGAGGGGAGAGATGGAAACAGGGTACCTGGCCAGCAGGAGTTTCAAACTGGGAGTTACCCTCACTGCAGATGGTGATGAAGGTGACCCGAAATAGAGGAACCTGCTTTCAGCCTTGTGGTGTCAGGTCGGGTGGGGGAAGTAGTGCAATGACTTTGGATAATGAGTTCAGAGATGAACTCTGTGGTGAGCAGTGTGTGGCTGTCAGCTGACTTCAGAGCCTGAGTGAGGTTCTCAAGTGCAGGCAGGCTACTGCATATAGGGGATCATCTCCGCTGCTGCAGAGCCCCCAAGATGGTGGTGACTGGGGGAGCTCCACATTGGTAGCTGAGGGTCCACATGGAGTGGCAGTCAGAGTTCATACTCATGGGAAGCTTCCAGGTGTCCTGCATGGAAGTGGCATCCGTGATTTCTGCTCTGGTGGGTGCTGTTCTGCGTGAGAGCTGTTGCTGACCATCTCACTTGGGTACCTGGTAGTCCTGTGTGGGCAAGTAGTTGGGAGACCTACTCTGATGCTGAGGCCTGGAGCCCTGGATGGGGAAGGCGGCTGTGATTCCCACATGGGAGCAGGAATATCACTCACAGAGAAGCAGTATTTTTACTACTTTAGTCCCAGATCACGGAACAACACAGAAAGCTGTTTCCCTCTGGCCTGCCATCTTGGATCCTCTCCAATAGATCTTTTGTTTCATTATTTCTCTCCTCTATTTCTAGGGTTCTAAATTACATGTAATTCAACATTTTAAACTCATCTCTTTGCTCTTTTGTTCCTGTGAGTTTCAACACCCCTTTTCTGTGCTTTGATTCACTAATTCTATTTTCTAGTTTCTATTCTTCTGTGTACAAAATGCAACTAAATCCACATTTTCATTTATTAATGTTATAATATTTTGGGATTCTAGAATTTTTAACTGACTTTTTTCTTTCAAAATCAAAATCTCTTAAAATTCTTTGTTTTTCTCTATTTTATTGAATATACTAGTTATTTTTTAAGTAAAGTTCTTGTCTGATAATTTTCACATCTGAAGGTCTTATATGCCTCTGTGCCTCTTTTTGTTGTTTTTCTTGGGTTTGGCCATTTTGCTTTTTTTGTTTTGTTTTTAGTTGGCTTTTGAAATTTATATTGGATACTGAATATTGTGTGTGAACAATTAGAGTGGATATGGATAATGTTATATACTTCCAACAAGTGTTAAATTTTATTCTGGCAGGTCACATTGATCCTATCAAAGGCTGATTTTAAGCTTGTTTGGGTTGATCTATTGCCATTCTGCTCTTTGACAGTTGTCAACAAACTTTTCCTGAGAAGAGCCAGACAGTAAATAGTTTAGACTTCTTGGGCCATGTGGTCTGTGCCACAACTGTTATATTTTGCTGCTATGGCAGAAAAGCAGTCATAGATAATAAGTAAGAGAATAAGCTTGGCTCTATGCCAATAAGGCTTTATTAACCGTAAAATTCCAATTCCATGTAATTTCTAAGTGTTATGTATTTTTACTTTGCTCATTTTTAATACTGTGAAAATATGTTAAAACAACAACAATCTTAGTTCCAGGGCTATACAAAAAACAAAAAAAAAAAACTGGCTTGCCAGATTTGACCTATAGTCTGTAGTTTGTTGACCCCTGTACCAAACTAACACCCATTATTCCTACTCATGACCCCTTTTGATTTTGAACTAAAGGCCTGCGGGTTCATCAAGCTCTATCCCTCTCTCAGGCTTTGAACTCCAACTTCTGTTTCCATGGCTGCGGGAACTCTGCTCAGCTTTTAATTTCCTACCTGCTGTTTTCTGGTGGCTTTCCTGGGGTCTTATCCTGCACATATGCTATTTAAGAATCAGCCAATCTTTGAAAGGAAATTTACAGCCAGATTTCAGGATTGTTTCTCTGGCTCTCTTTAGAATTTTACTCCTCAGGTCTGATTTGTCTGGACAGACCCAGGCTCCACTATGGACTTCCTCAGCAGAGATAACTGCCATTTTCTGATTTGTCTCTATTCCCTACTCCTGCATGCACAGCACATTAGAGATGTCCTAAAGAGAAAAAGTCAGCTTGAATATGAACATTACATCAGTTTGGAATATGAACATTATTTTATGTGCTTCCCTTCTTTCAAAGACTGTAATTCCTCAAATACTGCTTGCAATTTAAAAAAATCTCCGCTGTCTTCAAACAGTTGTTTTATATATTATGTCAAGCTTTTATTCTTTTCAAGACAGTTAATCTGCTTGCTGAGAGTGGAAGTCTGGCACTTAGAATTGATATGCAGTGGAAAATGTCCGTGTATGTTTCCTAATAGTTTTTAGGTATCATGAGAAACTTAAGAAGGACCATTCTCCTCATTGTATGATAAAAATCTAACATTGTGTTTCTCCAGTATCTTCTGGTCTCAAGTTTTGTACTTTAATTAATTTTTATGATTAAATTATTGACTAATCTGAAATTCATTTTGATAAAAGATATAAAATGACTTCAGATTTTTTTCATAAATGGCCAACCAGTTTTCCCAACACTGATAAATGATTTGAACTGGTATAAATTAAATTTCTAATTGTATTAGAATATATTTTGGAGTTCTCTAATATACTAATGTGTCTATATCTGAACCAAGATTATTGCTATTTTAGAATATATTTCATTATCTGTAACTCCTCTTTTTCTCGGGTGTCCTAGTTATTCTTTCATGTATATTTTTCCATGTGAACTTTAGAATTAGTTTGTCAATTTAAAAAATATGGCAAAGAAACAAAATAAAAAAAAATAAATTGAACTTCATCAGTGAAAAGAAAACCTATGAAGTGGGAGAAAAACATTTGCAAGTCTCATTTCTATTAATGATTGATATCCAAAATATATAAAAACTACAATTCAGCATTAACTAAAACCCAAATTTAAAAAGTGGGTAAAGGATTTGTGTAAAAATATACCAAAGGTTCTCAACATTACTTATTATTAGGGAAATATATATTAAATTCATAGTGGGATCACACACCTCAGGATAGCTATTATCATAAAATAGAAAATGAGAAATATTGATAAGTATGTGAAAAAAAACTGGAACCCCGTTGCATTGCTTTTGGAAATACACAATGGCACAGCTGGTGGGGAAAACAATGTGATTAAAATTAATTAATCGAAAAATTAAACATAAGGTTTAATTTAGCATTCCACTTCTGGGTATATTCACAAAAGCATTGAAACGCGTTCAAACAAATATTTATACACCCAAGTTTATAGCAGCATTTTTCATAATAGCCCAAAGAAGCAGCACAAAGTGTTCACCGATCAATGAATGGATGAACAGAATACATAGAAATAGAATGGAATATTACTTGACTTTTAATAGGAAGGGAATTCTAACATATTACAAAATGGACAAAACTTGATGACATTATATTAAGTGAAGTAAGCTAGTTACAAAAGGACAAATATTGTGTACTTCTACTTATATGAGACACCTATAGTTGTCAAATTCACAGAGATGGGGCTGTGGGTAGAATGGAGATTGCCACAAGATGGGGGTTGGGAATAATGCAGAGTTAGTGTGTAATGATACAGAGTCTCAGTTTGGGAAGATGGAAGGGTCTAGAGATGAATGGTGGGTATGGTTGTACAATGTGTATATATTTAATGCCACTGAACTATATTTTTAAAAATGTTTAAAATGCAATTTTATATTATATAACATATTGCTACAATTAGAACACTCTTAAGAATCAAAAAATTAAGTGGGGACATATTTGTGCTTTTTATTGTGATTAATGAAATTGGGAGCTTTATAACACTATGCCTTACTAAGATAAGGTATATCTATTCTTCACCTTTTATGATTTTCAGTAGAGCTTTTGAGTTTTTCTTCAGATAGTTATAAACATTTCTTATCTCCATAGGTTTTGTGTTTGTTTTTTTTCTGTATTACATTTAAATAAATTTCCCCCTCCTTGTTCTAGTTGGTTCTTACTTGAATATAAAATAGTGTTTGAGTATTTTATGTTATACCACTTTTTATCAGTCATCTTCCTTTTTTTCCACTGCTCTGTTAATTTTTTTAAACAAGTGTTTATTGAGAACAATTTGAGTACAGAGAAATTTTAGGATATTCTTGCCTTCAGGATTCCAATCTAGAGGCAAGTACCATTACTCTCATTGTGTAGAATCAGAAAAAAGATTGAACTCCAACATTTAGAGAGCAGAATGTTGGTTGCCAGAGGCTGGGAGTGAGGGTAGGGAGGGGATGGTAAAAGAGAGACACTGGACGAGAGGTACCAAGTTACAGTTAAATAGGAGGAATAAGTTCTGGAGTTTCAGTGCATATCATGATGACTATAGTTAATAATAATGTATTGTATACTTCAAAAGAGCTTAATTAAGAATTTTCTGAGTCTTCTCACAAGAAGTGGTAGATATTTGAAGTGATAGATATGCTAATTATCTTGAATTCATCATTCCACAATGAATATTTTTATTAAAATATTACCTTACAGCTTGAAAATTATATACAGTTATTTTTTTTTTGTAATAAAAAATAAAATGAAACTTAGAAAAAAAATCTATCCTGAAATCAGGTCTTCCTGGGAAAGAAAAATAAAAAAAAACAACCCACCATCCAAACTCCTGTGAAACATTTTTTTAATCATCTGGAGGAAAATCAACCTGATGAAAGCAGGTTATGTTCTTACACCACTAAATCAGTACAACTTCTAAAATGGCAGGTTAACCTTTGCAGATACTTTCTAATTCATATCATATCTTACTGTAATTGTAGCAGAAAAAATAATAGATGCTGGACATCATTTAGTTAAGGTATGGTCCAACAAAATTCCAGGGGAAGACATTGGTGGAAACAGTCCATGACTGAGCAGTGTCCCATGTGGAGAAGCTTTAGAGCCCCTGCCTGCTCTGTTCTGTGCCAGCTGTCTGTGACCACTGACCCGGGCGTGGTCTTCTACATCTCAGGTGTGGTCCATCTCCTTCTTGATTGTGGACCTCAGTCATACCGGAAACTTGTAAAGTTTTTTTTTTTTTTTTTCTTTTAACTCAGACCTGTTACAAGACTCAGAGATCTATCTGCCTTCAAGCGATTTGGATGGAGTGAGACCAGAAACTACACTTTGGGAACCTTGCCCTAGTCTAGTAATTGCTTCAACTATCAATCCCAAACACTTTTTTTTTTTCTTTTCTGAGCCTGGTAGGTACTGTAAAACATTTCTTTTTATGTAAAAAAGATTTAAATGTCTAGTGTTATATTCCCACCTCCGGTTTAATAGTGATTCCTGGCCACACTAAAACCTACCCAATGGCTGTGTGTGCACGGATTCCTGCCCTTTTTCTCAGTACAGCTTTAGTTTTCTCTCTCCATTGTCATCCTTGGATATTCTTTAGTCCTTCACTATTCTTTCAAGTGCACTTCCTTTTCCCTGATCATAATGGCCTCTCCAGCAATCCCCAGCTTCCTGCAAGGCAGCATTACCACCTCTGTTATTTCAATGGGGTTCAAGCTGTGGAAACTCTATTACCCTTCCAAGTCCTGTCCTTAACTCTCTAGCTACAGCCACATTCAGTTGTTCTTCACTTCAAAACCTCCATATTCCACCTGCCAAGAAACCCGCAGTGTCAGCCTCCCTCTCCAGTCATCCTGCCATTTATCTCTGCAGATGCCACTGTGCCCAGCTGCTCTTCACTTTCAAACTCATGTAGTATGTATGTCAAAAACCCAGAGTTACATACAACATCTTTTCCCTGTTCAAATTACATTAATGTTTATAAACATTAGATTAATTCGTAAAAATAAAATTCCCAACAGACAGACCTCTTCTGGGTACTCTGATGGTTTGTATATGATAAAATTAAGATTGTGACATGTAAGTTTGGTGGCCCAGTGCATTTATAAAAAAAAAATGGCTTGACCTTTGTACATCTCATATGCTCAACCCTTGGTTTCAGTCTTCCTCCTAATGAGAAGTCCACATAGAATTGCCTGGATCTATGTATTTCCTGTGGTCACTGACCCCAATCATGGTGAAACCTGGATAAGCTCTTCTTGCAGATATCTGCTTTGTTTCTCTGACCTTGAGTAGTCATTCCCAATCTTTGCCAGCCTAAAATTTTCTCTGACCACTTTTCTGTTCCTAAACATTCCAAATTCCTTCAGCCCAATTCCCATTTCCACTTTGTCTTTACACTGAGGGACTACCATTGTGCAGTCTTAAGGTTAGATCTGGGGCTGCAGAAATGTTCTGCTATGGTTACTGAATAAAAAGGACATTAGGGCAGAAAGCAGTTTCTTACCATCATTTTTGCATTACCGCACTTTTTAATCTGCAACTCAGCACTCTGTGAACAGAGAGGTTCGGATCTTGGCACTGTCATACAGCTTTCATGTGTGAAGGTTGTCTGCCACTTTTCACAAGTATTCAGGTACCCCATTGGAAATTAATGTTTTCTAAAGGAGCTCTGGGCAACCTTAGGTTTCCTGTAGTTTAAAGAAACCTGACAAGCATACATAAGAAGTGGACCAACTCCCTCCCTGCAACTTTGACCAGAGAAAGGCTACACTCAAGAAGATATTGCATGCAAATGAGCTGCAACCTGAGTTTATTGCAGCTGAGGGCCCTTCCCAGGCCACTGGCATTAATGATTCAGATTGTAAAGTAACCTACGTGGAAAAACAAAATAATCCATTTCTCTAGCTAAAACCTTTCTTTTTTTTTACGTAGCCTTTTTTTTTTTTTTTTTTGCTACTGGGGGTTGAACTCAGGGGCACTTGACCACTGAGCCATATCTCCAGCCCTATTTTGTATTTTATTTAGAGACAGGATCTCACTGAGTTGCTTAGCACCTTACTTTTGCTGAGGCAGGCTTTGAACTCATGATCCTCCTGCCTCGGCCTTCTGAGCTGCTAGTATTGCAGGCATTCTCTACTGTGCCTTGCCGAAGTATCTAATTTTTTAAACAAAATTTTTAATTTTGTTTAGTCTAATTAGTTATATATGACAACAGAATGTAATTCAATTCATATACACAAGTAGAGTGCAATTTTTCATGTCTCTGGTTGAACACAAAGTAGAGTCAGTCACATCATTCGTGTTTTCATACATGTACTTAGGGTAATGATGTCCATCTCATTCCACCATCTTTCCTATCCCTATGCCCCCTCCCTTTTTCTTTCTCCCCTTTGTCTTATCTAAAGTTCATCTATTCCTCCCATGCTCCCCCCTCCCATGATGAATAAGTATCGTTATATCAGAAAAGACATTTGGCATTTGTTTTTTTAGGATCGACTTACTTCACTTAGCATTATATTCTCCAACTCCATCCACTTACCTGCAAATGCCATGATTTTATTATCTCTTTTAATGCTGAGTAATATTCCATTGTGTATATATGCCACATTTTCTTTATCCATTCATCTACTGAGGGGAATCTAGGTTGGTTCCACAATTTAGGTATTGTGAATTGTGCTGCTGTAAACATTGATGTGGCTGTGTCCCTGTAGTATGCTGTTTTTAAGTCCTTTGGGTACAGACTGAGGAGTGTGATAGCTGGGTCAAATGGTTCCATTCCCAGTTTTCCAAGGAATCTCCATATTGCTTTTTGGATTGGTTGCACTAATTTGCAGTACCACCAGCAATGTATGAGTGTGTCCTTTTTCCCACATCCTTGTCAACACTTAACTGTTGTTTATATTTTTAATAGCCGCCATTCTGACTGGAGTGAGATGGAATCTTAGAGTAGTTTTGATTTGCATTTTTTAATTGCTAGAGACGTTGAACATTTTTTTCATATATTTGTTGATCAATTGTATATCTTCTTCTGAGAAATGTCTGTGAAGTCCCTTAGTGCATTTATTGATTGGGTTGTTTTCTTGGTGCTAAGTGTTTTGAGTTCTTTATATATTCCTGGAGATTAGTACTCTATCTGATGTGTGCATATCTAATTTTTGATGCTTTTGTTTGTTATTTAACTCATACCATGATCTACATTGTATCTGTGTGCTCAATAAATATCTAAGGAAACAAATGGTAGTTTATAGAGAAAGGTAATTGTGTGAATTGTGTGTGTGTGTGTGTGTGTGTGTGTGTGTGTGCAAGTGTTGTGTCCATTTCAGCTTTTGCCTCTTTCTTAAAGTATTATCATCTCTGGTATTAGAACCCACAGTGTGGTTAGCAGCCCTGCAGTCCTGGAGTCAGCAGATTGTTAGGAATACAGAATCTCAGTCCCCACCTCTGACCTACTGGATGAGATCTTGAATTGCAGCACTATCCCCAGGATCCTTTTGCAAATCAAACATTTTAAGCACTGCCTCAGACTAGTTCTAGAGATTATTAAGGGACTAATTCTAGTAAAGAATTCTGTAAAAAAATAAGTTCAGAGAAGAGTGAGTTAAGATGATAATATAGGATCGTACACAGAAGGGCCTTGGAAGACATCCAAGTATAGGTTGTGACTCTTGGTGCTGGGAAGTGGTGCAGTGTTTTCTAAACTTAGTAATTATGATATCTCTTTTAGTGGACTACACTTGGGAAAATGTTATGCGGTGCAGGTATTACTCTCAGAAGTAAGTAGTACTGGATCTTAATTTAAAAAGTTAATCTTATAAATAATAATCTTGGTTTAAAGATTCCTGATAATAATCTGAGTAAAAGGATAAGACAGACTTCCAGAGGGCGGTAAAAAAAACCAGTAATGATAATACTAAATCAAAATAAGAAATGAAACATAATCCTGTAGAGTACTAACTACTTAAAGTAAAAACTGTTAACTAAATAAGACAATAATTTCAAGAAACAGTAGTTGGCCCATTGCATTTTGTTTATAAACTTAACATTTTGTAACAAATTTTTCTGGGTTTAGTTTCAAGAGGTTTTGACACAAAGGTAGTTCTTACTATTTAGTATACTTAGAATGTTAGAAATATTTAGAAAGAATTATTTTTAAAAATTAATTTATTGTTTGAATAAAATTACTTGTTTTTCATAGGAAACATATGTAATGCTTAGTAATTTAAAAAGAAAATTATATAATCTTAGTATACAAAGAGAGGCCCATTTACTATTTTAATTTCTTCCATTTTAGCTCCCTTTTCTGCTCATTTTAAAATATGAAATGTTAAAACTTATGTTATTTTATATTTTACCTTTTTCATTTAATATTATACTATGAATATTTTTATAAGATACTAAAAGTTGTTTGAAGATATGACTTTAAAAGGAGGAATCATATTTCATTATAAAGATTTATCATAACTTACAGATTTCTTTTTGGTGACAGATATTTAGGCTGTTAATACAATTTTACTTTTGTAAGTAATGCTCTGATCAAAAATTTTTGGGTGGAATTCTAATTAGTGGCTCAGAATAAATTCCTACAAATTGAATTGTTGCTTCAAAGGACAGTCTTAAAAAATGTGGCGCTTTAAGGATTCACCATATTTATCATTTTTATTTATAATTTAGAAATATATCTTCAATTTTATTATCCAAATCAAAAATATAATTTGACTTGTAAGTTTTACTTTATGCATCTTGAAAGCACAATTTTGTAATAATTTTTTCTTGTATAGTGTTGCTTTTATATTTTTCACTGTTCTCAAAGAATTTTATTAGTTTCTTAGCAAGAGCACCTGGCCTTCTGGTTGACTCTATCTGGATGACTGACTCTGATCAAATGACATGCTGTAATTCACTTTCAGTTGATATATATATGTAATTATTCAAAATGAAGGGAAAAGTAATGGTTCCGCATCCATCAAAAGCTATTTCTCTTCAGTGAAATCTTGGAAAATTCCCCAAGAGTCTCCTAATTTCATATTATGCCTTTGGATTCTTTCACAATTTGACTGATTCAAAGTTTCTTACCATTGTTTGATTAGACCAATCATTTTCTGTTTAACTAGGGATTATAGATGTAGAAATGAATTCTACAATTTAATATTCTGATTAAATAATGTTAAGAATATGAACATATCTGTATATGAATAGGTTATATGTGTTTATAAGTATAAATACCAGATATAAATTGTGAGTTTTGTCATAATCATCCATATTTTTTTTAACTTGACTATATAAATGTTTCTAAGTAAGTAGCATGCTTAGCTCTGTGACTTTTGGTTTCAAAGAAGAAATCCAATTTGCCCCTAATTGGCCATTTACTCCCAATTGTCAGGTCTCAGAGTAGATGATTAGGGTCATGGTGTCTCAGGTATACTCGATTTTTGGACATTATCTTTGATAGCAGCTTAAGTTAGAACAGTGAATAAAAAACAAGTAGATCAAAAATTAGTTTTTGAGACTTTGTTAAAGTTTTTAAAATCCCATGTGCAGTGTCTCACATGGGATTTAGCACCTAGTAGGCACTTGAAAAGTTGATTTTTATTTCTCTGCTATGGCATACAAGTAGATGATTGAAGATTTAGACAGTGCCAAATTTCTTATGCATTGAGACAGTAAACCAATATTAACTTAAAAGGATAGCTTGGTGTAAATCTCTGAAGTTCAGAAAATACAGATTTGCAATTCTTGCCCTTGGCTTTATTGCAGTTTAATTAAATTCTTAACATACCTGACGGGTTTTCACTATTTGGTAACTACAGTTTTTACAGAGTCAAATGTTAGGAAGACTATTTGGGAATACACTAACTTTTAATCCTAACATATTCCAGGCACTGAAATCTAATTTGACCTAACAAATAATGAATCTATTATAATTTATTTATAGTTATTTACAGTCTAATTATTAACAATGATAAAGTAGTTTTAATAGAAAACACAGAGTCAATTTTTAAAATCCATACTCCTCAGTTCTATTTTCTTTGCATGAAGTCTTACTTGAGTTATTTGAATTATTCTGGAAATATAAGGAATAGCTAACTTCAGCACAGTCAGGTTTTGCATATAGTACCTTTTTGGCATGTCCAAACATATTTATAGATGTACATGGCAAAGACATTCTCTTTGATCAAGGAATAGATTATTTAGGTCAATCTACAAAAAAACCTTAATCTTCATTAAAGGTAATAGAATTTTGGGCTAACTCAAAAGTATAATAATTGTTAATAAAAATAATTTAGAATACTAAAAGGTAAAATTTTTATTATAAAAAATGTTCTTAACAGTTTTACTAACTGACATCAGACAATTATATTGCATATATAAATATTTGAATGTGATTTTTAGGTAATTGGGCACTATTGTTTATATGAGATCATCTTAATTGTCTTTGCCTCTATTATTTATTTATTTATTAGTGGAAGTAATCACACTATTTAATTCATCATATCTTTTTTTTAATCTTTATTTATTCTTTATTTTTTTGGTACCAGAAATTTAACCTGGGGGCACTTAACTACTAAGTCACATCCCCACCCCTTTAATTTTTTTTTTTTAAATTATGGAGACAGGGTCTAACTAAGTTCCTTAGGGCCTCGTTAAGTTGCTGAAACTGGCCTCAAACTTGGAGTCCTTCTGCTTCAGCCTCCCAAGCCACTGGGATTACAAGTATGTGCCACTGTACCCATCCCTTCATCATATCTTTTCTAAAAATGATTGTGGAAAAAAAAGTGTGCATCCCCCCTACCTTCTCTTGCCCTTCCACACTCTGCTCACTCATAACATTTATGTCTGGGAACACTTGTGCCTATAATGGTCATAGCTTTCCTTAAAGCTGTCACTTCTTGTACCTCTTAATGATATTCATTCAGCACATTAACTTTATCAGAGAATTTCTAAGGCCAAATTTCCCAACTACTACTTGGAGGTGGTTGGTTGGGGATCTTTGTATTTGTATCTGTTTCTATTCTAATCCTTGAGGGATACTACTATGTCCCTTGAGAAGTAGAGCTTGGTTTTGCTCAAATGTGTCTTTGAATCGTGGCACATAGAGACCACTAAGTCATGTGCTCGTGAAGTTGGCATTTATGATGTTTCTTAAGCATGCAAACACATTTCCAAAGCAAGACCTTTGCACTTGAAATTCTAACTACTTAAAATGTCTCATTTGTAAGTGTTCTTATAGCCTATTTCATTATTTCATTCAGGTTTCTATTGAAACATCCCCTCCACGGAGTTGGTAAACTACCAAATCTAAAAATTTTAAATAACATGCGGTCACCCATAGTACACACGCACACCCTTGCTTTTTTTTCCTCATAGAATTTACCAATATTATTTTTTCATACGTTGTCTTCCCAGTTAGAAAAGAAGCCCTCATAAGGATAGGAACATTGCTCACTGTCAGCTAAAGAGATAGAACACACTGTAATCATGTTTTAAATGATTGAATATATGTGTATAAGGGAGGGAGGACAAAGACTTACCAGATAACATATATTAATTCAATATATTTCATGATAATTAAGGGGAGCATTTTTCTAGTCCATCATTGCATCTAAGCATTCAATGCTTAGAAACACTTGCTGATATAGGGAGGGAACTTGAATCCCACACACAAATGTTCTCTATCAATCCCTAACCTCCCTGAGTAAAATGAGTAATATTTTTCCATATAGACCCTTGAAATTTCTCAAGGTTAATAAGGTGTGAACAAAAGCATCTGGAAATAGAAGCTGCTACTTTAATTGATTTGTAACATATATTCTAAATTTTAAAAAATATATTCATCATGAAAACACCTCCCCACCACCACACACCCTCTTATAAAAAGATTCTCCAGTCACTACTGACTATCAATAAACATTTCCCAGCATGCAGCATGGGTGCAGACATAGCTTAATTTGTGGATATAATGATCCAATTCTTGTCTATGAACTTGATCTATGTTGAATTTTATCCAAGTAAATTTAGTTACAAAAAGTACTGGAACACTTTTTGTTTCTGCAATTGTGTGTCTTGGACTATAAAATGATGTTATAATATGATTTCAAGAACATTATGTTTTTTAATAAATACTGCAAATTGAAAAAAAAGGAAACACTTGCTGAGTGACTAAGGAAAGTATATTAATGTGTGTGACTGCTCAGTTGCTTTTCAGGCACATTTTGTTCACTGTTTGTGATTGTAGCCCACTTGGTAGTCACTTTTGCCATTACCGTGCTGAAAGGAAATCACTTCTCATTTTGTATTTATTGTTATATTTATGTTGACATGCAATGTTAGCAACTGGAAATTTTACAGGATATTCATATCTAACTCATATTTAATTAGTGATTAGTTAATACAGCCTTCCTCTATTTTATTAGGCCCTGAAAATGATAATAGGATTAAATCCTACTTATGGTTTATGGACAACCCCCAGACCTTCCACCCATGCATACCTCCTCTCCAGTTCTGACTCAGATTTGGATTCTTTTAAAACCTTATTTGCTATAGGCAAGTATCCCAGTTCCCTACCCTTTGGATCCTCCTACAGTGCATCTATTTCCAGGGTCCCCTGCTGGAGGGTGAAAAATTCTGTGTCACAATTCGAAGAACAGAAAGCAGAAAGTTCAGAAGAACTTCAGGTGGCTACAGAGGCATATGAAAAGACACAAAATGGCAGGAAAAAGTCCACAAATTTTTTACTTAGCTTTTTTTTTTTTTTTTTAGGAAGTCTATGCTCTGCATCCCTGATTACATTTTAAGTTATTTTGGTAACTACAAACTAAAATAAGAACATTTTTATGCTATAGTTTGGGGATCTGGCATGTTCCCCAAAGGCTAATGTGTTAAAGTTTTGGTCCCCAGTGTGGTGCTATTGGGAGTTGGTAGAATCTTTAAGATGCCGGGCCTTGTGGAATGTCTTCATGTCACTGGTGGTATCCTTGGAAGGGGATGATGGGACCCTGTTCTTTCCTCTCTTGCTTCCTTGCTGTGAGTTGAACAGTTTTGTTCCATTTTGTACCCCACCATGATGTGTGACCACTGGCCCTGTTAAGTCATCTCTTTGCCCAAAATACCTGACAAGAACAATTTCAAAGGAAGAAAAAATTTATTTGGTGCTCCCAGTTTGGGAGGTCTAAGCCCATGGTAGGCCAATTCTATTGCTTTGAGTTTGATGTGAGGGAGAACATTCTGGAAGAATAATGTGGAGGAGGAGAGCAGATCAGGACATGAAGATGAGGAAGAAGAAAGAGAGTTCTACTCACCGGGGACAAAATATGTACCCTAAAGTCACATCTGCAGTGACCTGTCTCCTCTAGTCAAACCCTACCTTCCTACTGATTAACTGGGTATATATTATTCATTTTTCAAAATGTATTTAATATTTCAACCTGATTAGATATGCTTTCTATACTCTTACCAGTAACTAAGCCAGTTAATGCCCAGTTAATCCATATCAGGTGATTAATGGAGTGATTAGGTTAAGGTTCTTCTAACTCAATCATTTCACCTCTAAACTTTCTTGCATTGCCTCATACATAAGCTTTGGGGGACACCTCATATGGAAACTATAACAGGCCCAAACAATGGGGCCAACTGCCCCTAAACAGAAACCTCTAAAACTGTGAGCCAAAATAATAAATCTTTTTTTTTACTTCAATTTCTGTCTTTTTATATGTTATCATATAGTAATACATAACTGTAGAATATATTTTGGCAAATTGTGCATCCATAGAGTATAACTGATTCTATTTAGGATCTCACTCTTGTGATTGCACATGATGTGGATTTATCCTGGTCGTGTATTCAAACACAAGGGAAGTTATGTCCCATTAATCTTCTCAGGTACTATAATCATGGAAAACTAACACATTTCCAAATTGGCATTTTTTTGAATGCTTGACTATCATTATTCAAATTTAACAATTTTCATTAGACTATAGCATGTACACTGACATTCTTAAGTGAAAATTTCCCCCCCAGTCCACCTCCCCCAGATGAGACTCTGTGACTACCATGTGGTTACTGGAGGTGAGTGAGAATATACCAAGTACATCTAATCAGACTGAAATAGTAAATACATTTTGAAAACATGAATAATATATACCTCTATTAGTCAAATTAGACACATTCATCTTCCAATCTAGCATATTTACTAATATAAAATTGAAGTTCTATTATTCTATGAAATTTACTGAAAGTTAACTACTGAGTAACACATAGCTTATGTAAATATCTATATTTAATCAGAATATAGTTGTATTTAATAAGAACAGAATATAGCTGATATCTTTAAAATTAACATTATGTTTTAATTACAAAGTTTCAACTAGTTAATTAATGACAATTTTAAGGCCAGATGAATGTAATGAAGATATAGCTTTAGTAATACTTAAACACACCTATCTCACTTAGTGTCTGAAACATAAATATCATTATAAAATAAACCTAGAGCATATTTATGTTAATGTCTTTCTACATGAAAGAAAACAGCTAAGTTACTGAAAGCTGCAAAAAATTCCCTTGAGGGATTTGAGATTTTTTTCATTAATAAATTCTTTGATTTTTATTAGAGAAAGAGCAATTTTTTGAATGCCTGCAATAGAATTCCTTGTGGTCTGACAATTAGGTATAAGATATGTTCTCCAAGATGCAATGCAGGTATACAAGATACATACATACATATTTAAGTGTGTGCATGTGCACATGTGTGTATGATATATACATATATATATGTATATATATATACATATATATATGTCTTCATAGTTTTCTTATTTTAATTCTTACTTAATTTTTAATGTTTTGCTTATAGTCCCATTCATTTTTTTAATTTAACTTGTTTTAATTAGTTATAGTAGAATGCATTTATCCATGTTGATATATCATACATAGATGGGATATAATTTCTCATTTTTCTGAGTGTACATGTTGCAGAATCATATTTGTCATGTAGTCACATATTTACAGACAGTAATAATGTCTGTTTCATTCTACTATCTTTCCCATCCCACATGCCCTCTCCTTCCCTCCCATCACTTCCCTCTACCTGATCTAAGGTAATGCTATTCTTTCCTAGTGCCCCCCTGCCTTATTGTGAATTAGCATCTGCATATTAGAAAAAAATTAGCCTTTGGTTTTGTGGGATTGGCTTATTACACTTAGCCTGATATTCTCCATCTCCAACAATTTACTGGCAAATGCCATAATTTTACTCTTCTTTAAAGCTGAGTAATATTCCATTGAGTATATATATCACAGTATATATATATATATATATATATATATATATATATATATATATATTATCCATTCATCTATTGAGGAACACCTAGGTTGGTTCCATAGTTTAGCTATTGTGAATTGAGCTGCTATAAACATTGATGTGGCTGTGCCCCTATAGTATGCCGATTTTTTTTTTGCATGAAATAGTATATTTAATCTATTTAATTTCTTTTAACTGCTTTTGATTGTAAAAAGCAATGGTTAGGTTGTATTAATCAATTTTTTCATGTTTTTTTAATTGAGTAATAATTTTAAAAATTATAAAATAGACTGAATTATATTCATTATGCAAAATTTGAATGTTTTCTCAAAATATAATATCATAAATATAAATGCTCAAAATCTTTTCAATAATATCAATTTCTTACAAAACATACATAATAAAATTAAAGGCAATTAAAATTAAAGGCAAAATCTCAATTATGATGAATGAATATCAGAATATAAAATCAAATTGATTCATACTTCCTACAAAGAAAATTATTGCACTATAATAAATTACAGCAATTATTATTTCTAGATGCTTATGGACAAAATTGTGTCAGGCTGTAGATGTTATTTGTAGACCTATGTAAACAACTTTGAGTAATTAGTATGCTGATTTTAAGTCCTTTAGGTATAAATCAAAGAGTGGGATAGGTGGGTCAAATAGTGATGGTCTCATTCCCAATTTTCTGAGGAATTTCCATACTGCTTTCCATAGTGGTTACACCAATTTTCAGTCCTACCAGCAAAGTATGAGTGTATCTTTCCCCCCACATCCTTGCCAACATTTATTGTTGCCTGTATTCTTGATGATTGTCATTCTGATAGAAGTGAGATGAAATCTTAGAGTAGTTTTAATTTGCATTTCTCTAATTGCTAGAGATGTTGAACACTTTTTCGTATGTTTGTTGATCAATTGTATTTCTTCTTCTGTGAAGTGTCTGTTCAGTTCCTTAGCCCATTTATTGATTGGGTTATTATTATTATTATTATTATTATTATTATTATTGGTGTTAAGTTTTTTGAGTTCTTTACATATCCTAGAGATTAACGCTTTAGCAGAGGTACATGTGGTAAAGATTTTCTCCCAATCTGTAGGGTCTCTCCTCACTTTATTAATTGTTTCCTTTGCTCAGAAGAAGCTTTTTAATTTGAATCCCTCCCATTTATTCATTCTTGATTTTTTTTAAATTTTATGCTGGATTTGCTATCTTCTTTTAGTCTCCCATTTTGGCAGGGTGGAAGACATCTAAGGCAATCCCTCTTCTCAGTTGGTGGAGTCTTCAAGTTGATTGTCCTCACACATCTCTGCTTCAATGTTCATTATCTTATCAAGGCTTTTGTTCAGCTGGGCAAACTCTTCTCTCCTGCCTGCTGGCCCCTTGAATGGTCTGTGACAGGGTCTCATGCAGTGCTGAGGGACTCAGGTCACTGTGGTGCATCTTTTATCTCTGGGATTTTGACGAACTACTGGGCTTTGCCTAGAAAGAGGGCACCAGCCTAGAGCTGGGCCCATATCTCCCCTTTACACCCCAACAACCTGTTTTCCTGACACCTAAAGTCTCATAATGTTCCCTCTATTTCACTCTCCCTTGTTTAGTGGGGGAAACCTTTCTGACCAGGGGCTGAAGGTAGCACTGAATGTCTGTTATTGTTTCTCTCATTTTTGATGTTGGGAGTAGTGTTTAGTCAACCAGGTCACGTTGGGGCCTCATGCCTGGGAGAGCAAAGCTAGGAAGAGATTTATTTATTTATTTATTTTCCCCTTAATCCTTCTGTCTCCCTCCCATAACATAATAGTCCTACATAATAGTCCTATTTAGTGTCTGTGGAGAAAGCAGGGATCAGAGCTGCAGCAGGATGACAAAGCAAAACAGAAGAAATGTGACAATATTTCAATTGTGACTTATTATTTAAAATGTATTCCCCTACCCAAAGGTACAATTGAGGCAAAAGTCAGGTAGTTCCAACTGAGTTGACTTAGTTTAATGTCCTGCATGTAAAAATCTGTGGCAGTATAGGAATTAAGAATTTGCTGCAAGGATTTATATCACAGATGGAGATCAGTAGAATGAATGGTGATTAGGGAAGAACTGAGGATAGTGCAGCATTAATTAACAAAAATTTTAGATAACTGAGTGAATTTCCTGCTAAACTGCCCTGCTAACCTTGGCCCTCTTTATTCTGAGCCTTTCATTCAGTCATGTGTTTTTATAAAGATTATAAAAATAAGGTGATTTTAATCTTCAACCATTTATCATATTTTTTTTCCTTGTCAGGTGGTATTTGAGTGGCAGCAGGAATTGTGGAAATCTAATTAAGAGGAAGTTGAATTGAGGATACATTTGACATTTGTGGAATAGGGGTTCAGGCTCAGGAGTCCTATGCAAATTTGAGCATGTTTACAGGGCCAGGCATGAGTTGGGAGTAGTAAGAAGAAACAAATTTTGAAGTATAAAGTTTCAGACATTAATCTGTAGAAAACTATTTTTTTTCACCTAGATATACAAAATAGTAAGCAGAAGATTCAGGTCTTATCAATGCCTTATCAAAACTGAAATATTGTCCTATCAAGCATATACTTCATTATACAGTTCCATGTAACACAATGGCATTTTAGTAGAGATTGGACCACATTTCTGATGGTCATTCCATAGGATTACAAAGGAGCTGAAAGTTCCTATCACCTAGTGACATCATAGCATCCTAACATCATAGCACATGGCTTAGATGCTTGTGGTGATGTTGGTATAAGCAAACTATATGCACTGCCAATCTTAAAAAATATAGCACATACAACTATGTATGGTACATAATACTTGATAACAATAATAAATGACTATGTTGTAGGTTTATGGATTTATCATATTACATTTCTATTGCAACTTTAGCTTTTACTCCTTATACTTAGAAAAAAACGTTTACTATTAAACACCATGCTGTGCTACTCTAGAGACAACTTGATACATTTAGTGTTTACTGTATCTCTTGATTGAATCATTTTCTCTTATGCTTGATTTACTGTCTCATGTGACTTTATTCATCATGAGATTAAAAGCAATAGGCTAATATGTCGGAGACCAGCTCCAACAGGGGGTCTCAGGAGACGAACAGATGGTGAGGAGTCGGCGAAAGAGGGGTGGAGAAACAACACAGACACCAAAGTGAAGGTGTTGATCCCAATCTTTACTTGTGAAGTTGATCATATATACTTTTCATCTTGGCAGGCTCACAGTACTTTGTGGTTACAAAACAGGAATCATTATTCAGAGAAACAAAATATTACGTAGTTACAATCAGAATAGAAGAATGTATCTTGGCTTATGCATAAGCAAGCATTTGTACTTTCAGTTTGAGTTTTGTTTTGAGCAGTTTCTGCTTAGTTAACTTTTAATAATAGTTAGAAATGTCCCAAACTATTGGCCTATACCTTGACTATTGTTTCTTGACTTACTGACTGGAACCGGTGCCATGGTTACAGCAAGTGGTTGACTTGTTATTACTTTTAATCAAACAAAAGTTAAGAGCACAAACCATTGTGCACAGGAACAAGAACAAGTTGCCCAGTACTAAGCACTAATCTGTCTTCTTAACATTAATTTTTCTTCTCTAGATTTTAATTTAATTTCTCAAAAACTTCCTTGACATGAATACAGGGAGTTTTTCATTAAACATTAACAATTTACGCTCCACAGCTGAATCATTGCATTTAGAGCAAACAGATCTATGCTTTAGAAGTAGTTGCATTAATTGGGAAAGTCATGTTTTTTCCTTCATACTTAATGGTCATATGAGAAATCGCAACTATACTCATTAAAGGAATACAGAAACAAATCAGCCCATTCCCAGAAACATACTGCGCTCCTCCAGAGGATGGACACCTTGCGCCATCCACCTCAGTAGGGCCTTGCCATTGCCTGAGTCAGGGGAGGGGCGCAGCACTAACATATATATATATATATATATATATATATATATATATATATATATATATAATATGTGTATAAAAGATACACACACACACATATGCACAAACAAACCCCATATAATCTAAGTGTGTAATAGGCTATCTTATTTGGATTTGTGTGAATACACCATGTTATTCAGGTTTTGTTACTGTGACCAAAACACCTTACAAAAACAACTTAGAGGGGAAAATGTTTTCAGAGATTCAGTTCATGGTGGGTCAACTTCATTACTTTGTGCCCAAGATGAGGCTTAACATCATGGCAGAAGGGCATGGCAAAGGAAAGCTGCTCAAATCATTGTGGCCAGCAAACAGAGAGGGAAGACAAGGGGCTTCTGTAAAGATAAACCCTTTAAGGGCATACCCCTAGTACCCTACCTCCTTCAGGTACGTCCCTCCTACAGTTACCACTCAGCTAGTCCATTCAAACTGGGATGAATGGATTAAGTCACAGCTCTCATAATTACATCATTTTACCCGCTGCACTAACATAGGGAGCTTTTTGGAGACACATTATATCCAAACCATAGTGTTCCCCTCCTAACCCCCAAATCTCATGTCTTTCACACAATATAAAATGCATTTAGTTCACCTCTGAGTCCCCATGGTATTTACAGTCCCGGCATTGCCCAAAAGACCAAGTCCAAAGTCTCATTCTGAGACTCAAGGCAAAGTGTTGGCTGTGAACTTCTGTAATGATCAAAAGCAAGTTACATGTATCTAATATAGAGTGGCACAGAGTAGACATTCCTACTTCAAAATGGAGGAATAAGGGAATAGAAAGAAGGGATGCCAAGAGAAAACCAAGACTCAATCAGACAAACTTTTCCTGTCACTCCACATCCAGCATTTGGGGCCTGAGGTGATGAGATGCTGTCTTCAAAGGGCTTGTGCAGTCCTCCTCCTTTGGCCTTGGTGGTTGCAGCACCCATGGCCTCTATTAGCTTCTCTCTGCAGCCACAAGCTTCTTCAGCAGATAGTCTACCTTACTTGGCATCTTTAATTCCTGGGGTTTATATTCCAGCTTTGACTTCATGTGTCTCTCTCTTGGGAAGCCTCCAGGGATGCCAACCCTGGCATGCTGTGCCTGCCCTCCCCAGGCCTTTCTTTGTAACCTTGGTGAAAGCCCCCATGACGCCCTAATCCTAAGGATTCTGGCAGAACCAGCACCAGGTGGGAGATATCAAGGTCTGCCTCAAGCTCAAGCAGCAGCTGGTTTCCCTGGTACCATGACTGCAGTGGTCTCTAAGTACCTGGGCAGCTGAACACAATGAACCAACTTCCTAGGCCTCCCTGTTTATAAAGAATGTCCCCTCATTCTCTCCTCAGAGGATATATATATATATATATATATATATATATATATATATATATATATATTTTACCTTTTCGCTCTTTAGCTTGTAATGTGTGTGGTGTTGACAATTTCCGATATGCCTTTAAGTCATCTTTCCTGTTGTCTCCCTGCACCTCTTTAAAAACCACAACTTTCTTGCTCCTTGCTTTAAATGCACTTTTCTGGTCAAATTATAAGGTTTTAAAATCATCCTTCTCTGCTTTGTGTGCCTGGTTCTCACAGTAAACTGGACTAAAAGCTGTCATCAATATCCATGCAACTATCTGAATGCCTGGCTGCCTAGAAATTCTCTCTGCCAGTTTAATTGGTCCCTCACCTTTAAATTCAGCCTCATATAGAATCAGGACATTGACATAACGTAGGCAACTTCTTTTTCAGAATATCACATGAATGACCTCTAGGCCAATTTCCAATAGAGTCCCCATTCCCCTCCGAAATCTCATGAGTACAATTTTTACTGTCCACATTCCTATCAGCTTTCTGGTCTTTTGAGCTCCCACCAAAATCACTCCTTAGCTCTACCTATAACATCCTAAGGTTTCTCTAGCCTGCACCTTCAAACTTTTCTAAACTTCTCCAAAGGCTCTGAACCACATGATCAAGTAAGTCGCAAACATAACCCCACTTTTTAGAATCAGTTTCTGTGTTAGTCAGCTTTTCATTCCTGTGACCAAAATACTCAGTGAGGACAATCTAGAGGAGGAAAGGTTTATTTTGACTCATGGTTTCAGAGGTTTAGTTCATGGTTGGACAACTTCCTTCCGCTGGGCCCAAGATGAGGCAAAACATCATGGCGGAAGGACATGGCAGAGGGAAGATGAACTCTTCCAGGGTATGTCTCGTCTCCAGAAACTCCTCCAGCAATGCCCCACCTGCATTCAGTTACCACCCAGTTAATTTATTCAAAGTAGGATGGACTGGTTAAGTTATAGCTCTCATAATTTATTTCCCCTTTTGCATTAACATAGGAGTTTTGGAAGTCACCTCATATCCAAACTATAACACACCTTCTATGATTTATATATACGGTGATGAAATCTCATAATTACACATTTCTCAGAATGTATTCTAGTTATTAAGTGATCTGTGAATATACATCATATAACCACTTATATAGTTAAAAAATTATTTTTTGATGTGAGTCTTATAGTATACAATATATAATATCATGTATATTTTAGCACAAAAAATATAATATGCTACAGAAATTTATATGACATTACCAAGAAAGAGCTATGAAATTGAGAGAAAAATATTTCTAAATCACCAATAATAGTAATAATAGAAATTTTGATCAATCATTTCAGAAAAAAACCCAAATGAGAACTTTTTACTATAGAAAACCCTGTAAAATATTATAAAATAATTTTCATAGTTATCAGACATAGATAGACATTTAAAAGTGATTTGCTATTTTAACCACTGATTACAGGGCTGAAAAGTCCCATGATCGCACACCCATAAGCTAGAGAACCAGATTTGGTGGTGTAATTCAGTCTGGAGCCTAAAATCCTGAGAATGTAGGGAGCTGGTCATGTAACTCTCAAGCTTGAAGGCCTGAGAAAACAGAGGACCTCTGGTATTAAGCCTTAGAGTCCAACGGCCTGGGAATCTAGAGTTCTTATGAAGAGCAGGGAAAGATGAATGTCCTAGCCCTAGAATAGTCCATTTTATCCTCCCTTACCTTTTTCTCCCATCTGAGCCCTCAAGGGATTGGCCAATGCCTACCCATATTAAAAGAGAGGATCTCTTTGCTCAATCTACTGCTTCAAATGCTAATCTCTTCCAGAAATACCTTCATAGACACACTCAGAAATAATGTTTAAGAAGCTCTCTTGAGTCCCCTCACCCTAGTCAAGTTGACATATAATTAACCATTACATCAGCTTTGTAAGATTTCTAAATTCATTTTTTCCATTTAAAATAGGTATTAAATATATGCATATAATTTATCTGTTAATATTTGTGATTTTATGAATTTTGTTTTTTCTTTTAATTAGGACTATAAAACGTATAAATTTCAGTTCTTGTTATCAAAACTACTCCAATTAATTCATATTTTGTGTATTAAACTGTTCATTTTAAATTTTTCTCTCACCTCCCATATAACACATGTTTTATGTGTGCAGAGAGTTTGTCTTCAATTGTATCTAAAGGTCATTTAATCATGACAGCAAATAGAAGGCACTCAATTAATATTATTGGATGTATGAATCTATAATACCATTGACCTTGAAGGATGGAATATCACTATTTCTTTAATAATTTTTATATTTCTGATTGATAGGACGTGAATTTGAAATAGCCTTCTGAATAAATATCTATCAACACAATAAAAGCATTTTTGTGCTTCTTTCAGCAAAAAAATTCAGCATGTATTTCTTAACAGAAATAAAACACAATGTTGCCATTAACTCGACTATTAATTCCCATCAGTTCATTTTATTCAGACAAAACAATGTACTCATCAAACCTGTTAAGTACTCAAATCAGTCATAATCAAATTGAATAGAAATTAGCCAATACTGTCAACTATTTTATTTCTTCTGTGTTTATTGTATACCTATTATATGTCTAGCATAAAACAGGGCATTAGAAACTCCTTTATTTTATTTTTTTAAGTCTTTCTTTATTCAGGACAGCAATAGTGTTCTCTGTCTCCTACATACTACATGCTCAGTGTGACGATCTTCTGAAAGTATCAATATGACTAGGCTAAAAAACAGCTTCCAGACATGGTTAGAGCAGGTTGCAAGGGATATCTTCTCATGAGAAAAGGGAAGCAGTGGTCATTTTGTAGCATATATGTAATTTCTTCCAGTCATTAAAATACTAATATAGATTCTGCTATGAAGTGATTTTGCAGACCTGATAGAAATACCTAATCAGTTGCCTTTAAGTTAACGGAAAGGAAGAGTATCCTGAGTCTGACTTAATCAATTAGAAAGCTTTTTACAAGAGGGCTTAGGCTGCCCCTAAAGTCAACACTTCATATAGCTGCTGTTCTGTAATTGCTCTCTATTTCTCCTAAATCTTTCTTCCTGACTAGTCCTACAAAGTCCAGCACTTGTGAAGAGGAAGCCTCAGTTCACCTGTGGGGTTCCAACTTAGCTCCCTTCTGGTTGCCTGTCCAAAGGAATTAGGATTTACTTAGCCAGTCCCCACAATTGTACTAAGCAATTCCTTGCAAGAAATATGTCTCCTACAATTTCTGCTTCTCTGGTTGAATCCTGACTCAGTAAATATTTCTTGACAAGACACAGTCTCTCAAAGGACTCACATTCTCATAGGAAAACTTATCAATGTAGGTAAAAAGCATAGGCAATAGTTTAGGATCATCTTTAGTTATAAGCTAAAACATATAATATAGTAATTAAACACTATAGCATGACAGTATAGTGAGAGCTCAGTAGGGCCAAGAATTAGTGAGAAAGGCTTTATCAATAAATTGGAATTTGAATCTGTTTGTGAAGGATAGATACAATTTTAAAGGTCAGAGAAGAGAATACCGTTTGGTTTGCTGAATGGTGTTAGTACAGTCATTAAGATAAACTTATCACGTTGAGTCTAGAGGATGGTAAACTGATTTAACTTTCTGCTAAACACCCCGCTTAACCCTTCACCTCTGTTGGCCTTCTACAAGCAAGTAGAGAATCTAATGCCTTTAAATTACTATGATTTAACACCAAGAACATGACAAGTATTCAACCCTATCTTTAGTTAAGTAGCAATATCAATTTTTGCTGCATATTTTAAAACTAAAGTAAAAAATCCAGGGTAAAATGAGGTTTTTCGTAAAAGAAAAAATAAAGCCTTAGGAGCAAAGAAATGCAAACCTTTCTCTCCTTCCCTGATCCTGTAAAATAGTCTTTATCATGTAGGCACACTTCCAACTCACTGGGGCATGAGTGTGTTGAAGAATAAGCTTGGAGTGCACTTTACTGAAGAAACAGAGGTAAGAGGTATATGTGTGCAGTGTGTATGTATGTGTGTGAGTGGTGTGTGTGTGGGGGGGGGATCTGTGTTTGGGGAGAATGGATTGGGGGAGTGTATGGAGAAGTGGTTACTAATAATTAGGGAAAAGTAATTCTAGAACACAGGAATCTTTTCTAACAAAAAGGCTGGATGTTTGGGGGCTGCTATATTAGATCAAGACAAATTAGCTTTGTTCACTGAGAATACATTTGGGGAATAACTTAGGACATACATTCTTGCTTCAAATGAATTTTTCATTCTTGTTTGGGAGAAGTAAACAATTCTGATATATGCTTTCCTTTGGGGGAATAGAGGAGGAAAGGGCCCAGCATTTTCAGTAATTTCTTAATTTTAGGAACCAAATACTGAATGGTAATTATATATAGCAAAAAATAATAATTAGCATGCGTATGTATTTTTTTTAGCAAGCAAAATACTGACATATATGCCACACAATTTCCTTCTAATGTCAATACAACCTCTTGTCAAACTTAGACTGTAGTTTGTACATAGAGAGTTTTAAGTCTTTCCTCTTCTCTCCCTCCTAGAATATTTTACCATTCATTAAACCCTTGAAATACTTCTGTATAATTCATGATTAGCTTAACTTCTTAAGCTACCCAGTACCTGCCACTTCCCACAGCTCCAGCTTATTCACCTGGAGCCCACCATGCACCCATTGTTGAAAGGGTTACTATCTTACCCAACACGGAGACTCCAACACTGAGCTATAAATTCTCCTGGTTTCTCCTCTGATTGGCTGCTGCATGGGTCATGCTTGTTATCAAATATTTTAAGTGACTTTTCTCAGTTACTAATTTTACAGCTCATATCTATCTTTCAAGACTATTGAAATCTATCATCTCTGATGTTTTATTTCCATTTTCTTCCATTTTGGGGAGGCACTTAATGTCTTAAAAAATCCCAACATTGTGATTTTAGTAGAGTATCAAGAGGGAGAAGAGGTAAATGCACCTAGTTTTTAATCTAACCATAAATTCACTTTACAATTTTGAAGGATATCAAAAGCATTGTCTGGAATAGGGTTTATATAAAGCATTATGGAAACATCCAAATTATGTGGAAATATTGAATTAATAAAAGACCAAAATATTTTCTCCAGAGCTTTCAGTGCCATTTCCATGCTATTGTTCATTCTAAATTTCCATCCAGGGTTAAAATAAGCTTTGTTTTTCTTACTTTTCCCCCCTTCAGACACCACCCCCCACCGACACACCCTTTTAAATAGGACACTATATCTTTTCAAGGGAATAAAATTTATCATGGGTATTATTGAAGAAAGCAATGCACAAAATGGGAGGATTTGTACGGGGATCACTTATGGTCCCCTGGGCATCCAACACTCCTTTATGCAGGAGTCTAAGGTGTCTGCATTTCAGCAATGAAACAAGGAACCACATGTCCGATAATCCCCGAATAGTCTCAGGTTTGAGTTTGCCTGTGAAAATAACTTAGAAGAGCAAACCATTATTTTCTAGATATAGTTCTAGCCAAATATGCAGTTAGAGGTGACTTCTTAAGAATGCTTACTTAGTAGCTTCATTCTGTTAACTCAGAGGCTTTTTCTGAGGACACTGGATAACTGCAGCAGCTCCCTTGCAAGACCTTTAACCAATCACTTCAGTGCTTTAGGCTGAAACAATTTTTCTAGCCTTCAGAGCCAGTTGTTCTAACTTCTGGTACAGACTTCCCTGACCTTTATTTTCTTATCTCTTTCAACAGAAGTGTAAGCTCCTAATTATAATTATTAATTTTTGCTACTGTCATAATTCATTTCTTTCCAGGAATAAACAACAAAGCAACAAATCTTTTTAAGAATATTTAGTTTTTTAAAAAAAATTTAGTTGTAGATGGACACAATACCTTTATTTTATTTATTTATGTGGTGCTTAGTTTTTTAAAGTTATAATTATTAACATATTTATCGTTAAAGCTATTGAGATGTACTATGATATTTCCATACAGATATATATTGTGTATTAATCATGTCCATCCATTTCTTCAATTCCCTCCCTTTCCTGTTTCTGCTCCCCCTGGCCCACTTCCTAGTCTATAATAGTTCATCTTCTGCTTTCAGATCATCTTTTTTTCTTTTTAGTTTCCATATCAATGATACATAGGAATGACTTTTTTCTCACATTTTTAATTGGTGCATTATATTTGTACATACTTATGGAATTTGTTGTTACATATTCATACATGCACACAATATAACGTTATAATTTGGCCAATATCACTCCCCAGTGCGTTACTCCTCCAAACCCTTGGTCTCTTACCTCTACTGATCTCGCTTTAATTTCCATGAGGTCCACCCCATTTTTTAAAAATTTTTCCTTTCTAGCTTCTGCATATGAGAGAAGATGTACAACCTTCAACCTTCTGAGTTTGACTTATTTTGTTTAATGTAATGGTCTCTAGTTCCATCCATTTTCTGGTGATGACATAATTTCATTCTTCTTTATGGCTGAATAAAGCTCCATTGTGTGTGTGTGTGTGTGTGTGTGTGTGTGTGTGTGTGTGTACCACATTTTCTTTATCCTTTCATCCATTAATGGACATCTAGGCTGGTTTCATAGTTTGGCTATTGTGTTGCTGTAAACCTGGGTATACATATGTCACTGTAGGAAGATGACCAATTCTTCCTGCAGGATAAATACTGAGAAGTGGTATAGTTGGGTCATATAGTGATTCCATTCATACTCTTTGAGGAGCCTCCATACTGATTTCCATAGCATTTATACTAATTTATGGTCCCACAAACAGTGTAAAAGTCTTCCTTTTTCACCATGTTCTCTCCAACATTTATCATTATTTGTATTCTCAATGACTGCCATTGTGACTGATGTGAAATGAAATCTCAGTGTAGTTTTGATTTGCATTTTCTAATTGTTAATGATGTTAAACTTTTTTTTCATTTGTTGGCCATTTGTATTTATTTTGAGAATTGTCTACTTAATTCATTTTCTCATTTACTAGTTGGGTTATTTGATTTTTTGTTATAAAGTTTTCTGAGTTCTTTGTATATTCTAAATATTAATCCTCTGTCAAAAAAGTAGCTAGTAAAGATTTTCTTCTATTCTATAGGGTTTTGCTTCACATTTCTAATTGTTTCCTTTTATGTACAGAATTTTTAAATTTGATGCCAACCCATTTTTAACTCTTGGCATTATTACCTGAGCTTTAAGGATTCTACTGAGAAAGTTGTTGCCTTTGTCTAAGTATTAGATTGTTGACCTTATGTTTTCTTCCAGGAGTTGCATAGTTTCTGATATAATTCTTAGATCTTTGATTCATTTTGAGTTGATTTTTT
The DNA here is from genome assembly GCF_045843805.1 of Urocitellus parryii. Taxonomy (NCBI): domain Eukaryota; kingdom Metazoa; phylum Chordata; class Mammalia; order Rodentia; family Sciuridae; genus Urocitellus; species Urocitellus parryii. Next base: position 158,753,825 of record NC_135532.1, read on the forward strand.
TGTGCAGGGTGAGAGATAAGGGTCTAGTTTCATTCTTTTACATATGGATAGCCAGTTGTCTTAGCACCATTTGTTAAAAAGTCTGTCTTTTCTCCAATGTTTTATTTTGGCACTTTTGTTAAGGATCAGATGACTATAGATGTGTGGGCTTGTCTCTGGGTCTTCTATTTCATACCACTGGTCTGCGTGTCTGTTTTTAAGCCAGGACCTTGAAGTTTTTGTTACTGTAACTCTGTGGTGTTATTTGAAATCAGGTTTGTGATGCCTACAGCATTGCTTTTTTGACTTAGAACTGATTTGGCTATTCTGGGTCTTTTATTCTTCCAAATGAATTTTAGGACTATTTTTTTTTTTCTGTGAAGAATGTCATTGGTATTTTGATGAGGACTGCATTGAATCTATATATATTGTTTTTTGTAGTATGGCCATTTTAACAATATTAATACTGCCTCTACAAGAACATGGGAGGTATTCCCATCTTCTGGAGTCTTCTTGAATTTCTTTCTTTAAGTTCTACAATTTTCATTATAGAGGGGTTTTACATCCTTGGTTAGATTTATTCCTAGTTTTTTTTTTTTTGAGGCTATTGTGAATGGAATTGTTTTTCTGATTTCTTTCTCAGCAAATTCACTGTTGGTGTATAGAAAAATTATTGACTTTTGTTGATTTTGTAACCTGCTGCTTTGCAGGTTTTTGTTATTTTTATTATTTGTTTTATTATTTGTTTATTAGTTCTAGCAGTCTTTGGGTGGAGTCTTGGGATCTTCTAGTATGGGATAATATTATCTTCAAGCAGTAATAATTTGACTTCTTCCTTTCCTTTTTTTTTGGATCCCTTTATTTTATTTCTCTTGTCTAATTGCTATGGCTAGAATTTCTGGCACTATATTAAACAAGAGTCATGAGAGCACATATCCTTGTCTTATTACAGATTTTAAAGAAAATATTTTTAGCTTTTCGTCATTTAATATAAGGTTAACTTTGGATTTCTCATATATATCCTCTATAATGTTGAAGAAGTTTTTTTCTATCCCTAGTTTCTTCAGTGCTTTTATCATAAATGTGTGCTGAATTTTATCAAAGTTCTTCTCTGCATATATTGAGATAACTAATGGATTTATGTCTTTAATACTATTTATATGATAAATTATATTTGCTGATTTTCATATATTAAACCATCCTTGCATCTCTGGAATAAATCCAACTAGGTCCTGGTGTACAATCTTTTTTGATATGTTGTTAAGCATGGTTTAATAATATTTTATTAAGTATTTTAAAATCTAAGTTATTAGGGATATTGGTCTATAGTTTTCATTCTTTGATGTGTCCTTAATCTGATTTTCATATAATTGTGATACTGGCTTCATAGAATGAATTTGAAAGTGTTCCATTCATTTCTGTTTCATGGAATAGTTTGGGGAGCATTGGCATTAGTTCTTCTTTAAAGATATGGTAGAATGTAGCTGAGAATTTATCTGGTTCTGGGCCTTTCTTTGTTGGAATACTTTTTATTACTGCTTATATCTCATTGATAGTTACTGGTCAGTTTAGGTTTTTTATGTCCTCTTGATTCAATTTTGGAAGATTGTGTTTCTCTAGAAATGTATCCACTTACTGGAACATAGATTTTCAAAATAGTCCCTAATGATCTTGCTGGATTTCTGTGATATCTGTAGTGATTTCTCCTTTTCCATCTCTAATATTATTAACTTGGGGTTTTCTCTCTTCTTCAAAGTTTCCTAGAGTGATATAGATTGAGACCCCTTCATAGGTGTGGTACCCACAGCCTTTGGGTTAATTCTATTTTTGTTGAAGCAGTGGCTGTCTGTAGGTGGGACTGGTCATTTCTACTTGGGGCCTGGTCATTAGTTTGAGTTTTTGTCCCTTCTATTCTTTGTATTAAAGTATAGATGAAGATTGAGTGACATTAACTTGCTTGTAGAGTAAGGTGCACTGTCTGTTGGTTGAGTTTAGTTTAGCATCAGACTCTGTGAACTTTTAGTTTCCCTGTAGGTCTCCACCTTACAGAATAGGCAAAACTAAAAATTGCAACAACAGATGCAAACAGTATATGGCATCAAAATAAATACCTATTTCCTATCATGACATCTACAACCTCAATTACCACCAAGAAAAAACAAAACAAAATAAAAAAAAAACAACCAACCAGAAATGATGGGGTCAGCAGTTTTCAACAGTGAAAACAATAACTGTGAACTGGCTTTAAAGCAAAGAGCAGGTGTCAATTTGTCAATTGTGTCATGCACAGCAATAATAATAAATAATAATTTCATCAGCATTAATAGTAGAGAATGGATAGAAAGCAGAAGAGATGTAGCAGGTGATGGTTATAAGAAAGGAAGAGAAAAAATAGGAGAAGCAAAGTAAAGAGAGAGAGAAAGAGAACAACAGAACTTTGTTGTAAACAGGATAAGAAAAGAGAGAAAGAGAAACAAACAAATGAAAACAATACTAAACAAAACCAAAACATACAAACCCCAAATCACTAACCCTCAAAACACAAGGAAAAATAACTACATTAAAAAAATAATAAAAATTAGAAAAAAATACACAAATATTTATTTGTATATATATCCATGAACCAATCAACACATGAGGAACACACACACACACACACCACAGACACATAAAAAAGAAAAAAAAGTTTATTAATAAAGATGATGGAATTATTTCCATTGAGGTGGTCGAAAAAAATGGACATTCACTGTCTATACCTCTTGAGCTAGGCATTGAACAAGAGCAAAGGCAAGGTCTGGGTGTTATAATCCTTTCCTCTTTTTGTGTTGCTCTCTGAGCTGTAGCTTGAAGTGGCCTAAGCCTGAAGCTGGTTAAAAAATTTTTGAGCTCCCTTTCTCACTAGCATGAGGTAGGATAGAGTGGAATGTACTATTGGTTGGAATTTTGTCTGCATAGATCAAATTACTGCACTTCCAGGGTGGAGATGCTGTAGAGGTCTATGATTGGAGTTTAGTGGGTGGGGCTTTGTTGGGTGGTGTGTGCTCTGGAGAGATTAGATAAATATACCTATAGGGCCTGGCAGTTGCTAATCTCATATCAGAGGTCTGAATATCAGAAGCCTCCCAATAATTCTACTCATGGGGCAGGGAAGCCAATCCGCCACATACTTTGATACCCAGGATCAAAGCCTTCCCAGACTTAGTACCCAATTGTATTCACACATGCCTCTTTGGATTCCTGACCTGCTTTAGCTGGTCATTCGAGCTGTCAGACTAAAAGGAGAAGTGAGCTGGGCCTCATGCCATTTGGGGCACTCAAACCTAGATTTGAGCTCAGAGGTGGAAGAAGATACAAGATGTTAATCTATTAGATATGCTTTATTTATAAGTGGTGACAGCTTCCACCCTCCAGCATCAGCTTTATCCCTCAGCCAATTCCATTTTAGCCCCCATTTTACCCCCAAGTCTTTTCCATAGACGTCTTTTATAAGCAGGCCAAACAAAAAAAGGAACAGTGCTAAAAGTTATATCAGCCAGAGCATGCTCACAAATGTTTATGACCTCGAGCACATTCATTGACCTTGACTACACACAAACCATGATTCATGGCCTTGGATACATACCAAAAACATAAGGTAAAATATAACATAGTCCACTGAAAGTCTCCTCAAGGGAGCCAAACTATAGCTATCTTGGGCCTGCCCCAACACCTTATTTTTACCCACGTAGCTCCCCCTGTGTACTATCTTCTCTGTGTCTGTATCACCCCTGTTTTGCTAGGTATGCCCTTCCCCACACAGTAGGCACTTGCTGGGACAATGTGACAGTGTTTGCTAAGATCTTCCAGCTCCCACAGCAGCAGCTGCTGCATGGCCACTTCAACATTCCTCCTGCCTCAACTCTCCATGGCTGGGAATCAAAGAGTGTTTTTCAAGCCCCAGTGCACAGTGCAGTGCCTCTAAGGTTCTTTTCTGGTCTCTGGGTTTTCCTTGCCAAATCTCTGTTTCTCTCTGTTTGCCCTCCCTCTGTGGTGAACCAGCACCACTACAGTTGCTGCTGCCATAACCAGTTCAGCTCCAATGTACTCTTTCTCCTTTGTTTCATGTACCTAAATTTCTGAGCCTCTAAAACACTGACTGACTTGCCGCGTCCCGCTAACGGGAACCGAGTCCGGCGAGAGACGTCGAGGTTAAAAAATAAAATAAAATAAAATAAAAAATCACAGGACACCAAGGTTCTTCATCCAGGAGTCTCTGGAGTCAGCACTTTATTACTCACATCATCTCCTTTTATACCCCCAGCAGCAGAAGTGGAAAGTTACCCAAAAGAAGGAGGGAGAGGGGAGAAATTCGGTTGTGACATCTGCCATTGTTAGATAAAGGTCAAGACGTTCCCTTGGAGCACATATGTCTCAGGCGGATAAACAGGAGAACCGCAAGTCTGCATCATGGCCTTGTGAGCTGGCCACTTTGACATGCAGAACAAGGAATTGGGGGCTGGGCCCCAGGGGCCAGGGAAGGCCTGCTACCAGCACTGACTAATATTGAATTTTAGTGAAATCCTTCCTATATCCATCTCACTGAGGAGCAAAAGTCTCACTGCTTGAATCCCTAGCTAGGGAGCAACTAGGAATGCAAACTTCTTCTAGCCTGCCATCTAGAATCTCCTTAACTTCTATTTTTTAAATGAGCCACAGTTCTTTCAGTTCTAATAAATGATAAGTGCCAAGCATAGTGGTGCATACCTGTAATCCCAGCTACTTGGAGGGTGAATCAAGAGGATCTCCAGTTCAAGGCTATCCTGGGCAACTTAGTGAGATTCTGTCATAGAGAAAAGAAAGAAAAAAAAAAAAAAGAAGAAGAAGAATTGGGTGTAGCTCAGTGGTAGAGCACTTGCCTCGCTTCTGCAAGATCCTGAGTTCTACCCAGTACTGCAAATAAAATAAAATAGAGATTGTCGGTGAGTCAATCAGAAGTATCTATGTAAATTCCTATTCAAATATTAGAAGCACATAAGTTTTCCTGAAATTTGCTAAATTTTGTGAAGTCAATGTTTACAGTATTTATTTCTATATTCTTTTCCAACACAGGGCTGAGAAGTGTGACCAAAAATATTGCTGGAGAAGTTTTTACATAAACGATGCCAATACTACCTAAATCACCAAGACTTTGACCAGAATATGTAAATTGGACATTGAAAAGAAGTAAGTAACTAACACAATATGCTACAGATGCTACACCAAACTTAGATGAATTAGTAACATTGAACTGGTGAATTTTCTTACTGAAAAAAGAGCCCTTCTTGAAAATTGGCAGATCATAAAGTCTAAACTGGAATAAAAGGGAAAATACCAAAACAACATTGAAAATAAATACAACTTCTTCTTTTGTAGAACAGAGTATGCGAATGAGTTCCCTGTTCTAATTATCCCTATTCCCTCCAAATAAGCAATCATTCAACTTCAACTCAAGGGCACTGTGAACATTGTATGTTGCAATCACCTTATTATTCAATGAATAGTTTTTTCTACATTTTCTTTTGGTGGGATAGAGTTGGACACAATAGTGGGATTTGTTGTTACATAGTCCTACATGCACAGAATATGTAACAATATAATTTGGCGAATATAACTCCCCAGCATTTCCCCACTCTTTCCCCGCCTTCCACCTTCTGGTCCCTTTACTCTATTCCACTGATCTCCCTTTGATTTCCATGTGATCACACCTCCTAAACCCCAACCTGCCCACCTTCCTTTTCCTTTTTCTAACTCCATATATGAGAGACAGCATACAACCCTTGACCTTCTGAGTTTAGCTTATTCTGCTTAATATAATGGTCTTAAGTTTCATCCTTCCTATACAAATTTTATTTTTCTTTACATATGAATAAAATTCTATTGTGTGTGTGTGTGTGTGTGTGTGTGTGTGTATCATATTTTCTTTATCCACTCATCTACTGATGGACATCTAGGAGGGTTCCATAGTATAAACATGGGTATGCATGTATTATCATTGTATGGTGATTTTAATTCTTTATGATAAATATCGAGGAGTAATATAGCTGGGTCATATGGTGGTTCCATGCTTAACTTTTTGAGGAACGTCCATATTGATTTCCATAGTGGTTTTACTAATTTACAATCCCACCAACAGTATAAATGTGTTCCCTTCTCTCCACATTCTTTTTAGCATTTATTATTGTTTGTATTCTTGATGACTGCCATTCTGACTGATGTGAGATTAAATCTCAGCATAGTTTTGATTTGCATTTCCCTAAATGCTAATGAAGTTGAACATTTTATCATATTGGCTATTTGTATTTATTTTTCAACAAATATGTCTATTTCAGAGACCAGAGCTCAGTGTATTGTGACCTCCTATAGGCAGGACCAGATACCTTTGTTTTCTATGTTGAAAAACTTCAACATACAGTTAAGTGCTTCTCTGTATTGATTTTGTGGGTCAGATATTGATTTTCTTTTTCTGCTGTATGCATACTATTCTTTGTGTCAAGGAAGGTCAAGTAGATACAACTGAAAACCAGTTAAATCTAAGTTAAATATCCTCTCATCCTGGGCCAAACTAAATGGATGGAACAATTGTGTTGGGCATTCAGGCATTGATCTTTTCGTTCTTTTTGGAATAAGTAATGTGTTTCCTCAGCTTCCTACTTTGTCAAAGATCATAAACAGTCACATAGTTCATTACATGTCAGTCAATCAATGAGAAGTTATTATTGGACACTTCCTATGTGTCTGGCATTGTAATAGTGGCATTTAATTTTTATTGCAAGTGCAAAATAACTTTTTGACCCTCATACAGAATAAATTATATAAAAGATTTAATCCTTTTCTTAAAAACTAAAAATCACGTTGCACTGAGTTGAGTGAAAGTTTAATGCACATCAGGTCGTGACAAATTCCTGATCAGGTTTGCTTTAATCTACCATAGGGAAGAACTGACTCAATATAGCAAGTCATTTTTCCTCATAATAATAAATCTGATCTTGTTTTCATGTATGGTGTGGGAGATTTCACAGTCTCAAAAAAGCAGATGACATATGGCAACTGAAATGCCACCAACTTGAAAACAGAAGAGACCTTTGCAAGGCCAGAATTCAGTTGTTTGTTCAATTTTTCAACCACAGAAACCATTTATCTCTGAAAATCAGCCAGGGAGAAATTGGTTTAAAACGAAGTCTGAAATGATATTGCAGTTTCCCAAGTTCTCAATCAGCATAGGGAGGCTAATAAACAAGAATTTCCAACTCCTCAGCCTCTAATAACCAACATTTTCTAATAAAACCCAGGATTTGCAAGTCTTATAAATGGTGTCTAATTCCCAGTCAGGGGCCTGACTTTCAATGATTTCATTACTTGATCTTTTTGTCCTACTAGTTGCTTACTACCAAATATTCCAAGAAGAGAAGAAACAGCAACTAAAAAATAAAATAAACTTGTGTCTTTCTTTGGTTCACCTTTGGTATAGGTTTGAGCAAATTAAATAAAGAAAAGAGATGGAAGGAGAACTTCATTGTTATGCAGAATACATATATGATGTTGTAATGAGAAAAAGAAAAAAATGTGTGTCACATTAGATTGGATAGAGAGAAAGGATGGGAGAGGAGGGGAGGAGTAGGGAGGATAGGAAGGGCAGCAGAATAGAATAGACAATATGATTGATGTATGTACATTCCATGTATGTATTATATGTCAAAATACATTCTGCTGTCATGTATGACTAAAAAAATACAAATAAATCATATGGTTAAAAAAAGAGATAAAATAGTGGCTTATATAAAGGTATATTTTTAGAAGCATAATACTGAAATGGCTTCAGATAATTAATTACCTTAATTTGGGGTATTTGTTTGGATGGGGAAATGAGCAAAAACATCTTGAAATTGGAATTTAATAGGCTCTACTTGTTGAGCAAGACAAGGAAAGATTTTGTTACTGGCTGATGTGATACTAGGTATATATATCATGTGTGTTACTTTCTGCTGCTTATAAACCTATTTTGCTGATTACATAGCAGCTGAGTCTCAGAACATAGACTCAAATCTGTCAGTGAAGTGGAATGAATAATTCAAAATTCAGGTTTTATTAAGAATATGGTGGGACTGGAGATACAGATCAGTGTTAGACTGTGTGCATAGCATGCCTAAGACCTAGGGTACCACGCCCAGCTCCAGAACAAAACCTAACCCCCACTACAAAGCCTCACATCTCCTTAAAAATATAAAGGTCATTGCATATTCAGAATGTCAAGATGGGTAACATATTTATAAATATCACCCTGTTGGTTCACTGTGCTTCTTTATGATGTAGCAGATCAGTCAATGTATTCATGGTCAAATGATCCAGAGCAGATTTAAAATATAAATATATATATATAAAAGTGATAAAACACATCAAACTTAAGTATTAGTTTAAGGATTTTTTTATACACATATCCAAATAACTGCTAATTATATCAAGATATGACACATATCCAGAAGGCCAAATTTTCCTTCCTGCCCCTCCTCCATCAAAACCTAGTCAGTGGAAAGGGGGAAATAATGGAAGATGATATTAACCAAATTATATACTGTTTTATTGTGTGTATGCATGAATATATAACAATGAATCCCACCATTTTGTATAATTATAATTCACCAATAAAAATGTAAAAAAGCCAAACAAAATAAAACAAACAAACAAACAAATCCCAGTCAGTTTAAAGCAGCTGCTGCTCTTATTTCCGTTGTAACCAATTATGTTGCCTCTTCTCAAGTTCCATGAAAATGGAATTATACAGGCTGTATTCTTTTGTATCTGGATTCTGTTACTAATGCAGTTTCTGAAAGTTTCATCCACATTATTGCAAGTATCATTCACTTTTTTCTCCTATTCTTCTTCTTATTTTTCTTCTTCACTTCCTCCTCCTCTTTCTCCTCCTCCTCCTCCTCCTCCTTCTTCTTTTTTTGCTTTGTACTATGCCACAGTATTAGTTTTCCCAGAGTATTTATCCATTCTCCTATTTTAGTTGTTTCTAGTTGTGAGGTGAAAATGGATAAAGTTATTGTAAGCCTTCTTAAATATATCATTTGGTAGAAACAGAACAGCTTTTCCTTTTTAGTAATGTTTACTTAAGATACAATGTTTATAATTATTCCTCTTTCATAATAAACCCAAGGAGTTATTCAATTGTGAGCTATGAGGCTCTGTGCAGATCAGGATTCTAGCCCTAAAGCTGTGCTTAGGTTACCAATGGTAACGTGTCCAATTTCAGAGTGATACTTCACACTCTCGTTTGAGCTCCACTGGACACATATAATAGTGCAACAAGACCAGCTGGATACCACTCTTCCTGGGTAAAGTCATCAATGGCAACTCTCAGTCCCTGTTTCATCCACTGTAACTTTAGGCAACTTGCTTAACCTATACTTCAGACAACTGTAAATACAGGATGATGATTACAATCCATTTGGATTTAAAACGTGCTTATATGCTTTGTTAGTTTAAAAAACTTACTGCTGTGCCATTGTTAGATTTTAGCATCATACTATTTTTCACCCTTTTTTCTTGAAAATCAACATTTCAAATAGAAAATTTAACAATTATATTTTCAAATATAATTGTTTCTTTATTTATATAATTTAAAAAATATATTTAGATGATCAAGATAAAGTAAATCCCCCCCAAGTCTTCTTATAAACTATAAATCATGTAGGAAACAGAGTCAACTATACATTAATTGCAAAATTACAAAGATGTGTTTAGTCTTCTATAAAAATTATTGCTCCTACTGCTATTGCTAAGCTGCTTGATTTTGCAAACAGATTAGAAGCCCTTTATTCATTACACCCTTAATTTTATTTTAAAAATCATATTTTGAGAGCTGGACAGATGTTCACTGGGAAATAGTAGCCTTTTATAGGTTCAAAGTAATTCTCATCCAGCATGGTAAGTGGTGATAATGACTGATTTTCTCATAATTAACCACAAATAGAAAAGAGTAAGACCAATTACCAACATGGCATTTGTTTTTTGCTTTTTTTCCCTCCATAATTTTATTGGTTCATCTTGATTATACGCAATAGTGGGGTTTGTTGTTACATAGTTGTATGTGCACATGATATAACTATATAATTTGATTCATATAATTCCCTAGTATTTCCTCTTTCCTTTCTCTAATCTACTGCTCTCCCTTCAATTTTTGTGAGATGCCTCTCCACTTTCTTTTCCTTTTTCCTCTCTAGCTTCACATATGAGAGAAAACATACAATCCTTGACTTAGCATGACTTTTTTTTGAAACAGTTGTGATGGAATGAAATTTCTATTTCTTTAACATCCATTCATAGTTGACCTTCATTTTAAAAATAAATCCAGTGATTTTTATATTTAGTCAATGAAGATTATTTACTTGTGATAGAAATACATTTAATATAGCTTATTCATAACAATGAGTGTCAATAATAAGTTTCGATTATTGATTTTTAAAAACTGCAAAGTACAGGAGTATATTTTGCTTTAGGTATAGTTTCAGGCATGGCATAGAGCTAAATGATGTCGTTAGTCTCAATTTTCTCCTACCAATTGGAAGTGCTAGACAAATGACAGCCAGTACTCCAATATTCTCTCCCATTAGCTTAGCAATGGTCACAGGTTGGGTTCTCTATAAGCAGATGCTAAAGTGAAATTTGCAGTGCAAGCTGTTTATTGGGGATCAACACCTGTAGAAAGAAAAGTGGGCAAACAGAATTGGGCAGAGGAAGAAGTCAAAATGAAATTTGATTCTGACAAAGCCTCAAAAACCTGGTGAGGAAATTTCCAGTGAGTTTTGGACTTTAGTTGTATCACATCAGGACCAAAGGCTGGGTCTTTGTACTCCCATTTCACTCACTTACTAGATACCTGTCGCCCTGGGAATAACATGACCTCTGGCAAGATGGATCTCAACATGTAGGGCAATTCTGAAGGAGCTGCCGGGTGGAGGTTGTCTACTCTGCACAGTTGGACCAAATGGCTTTCCTTGAAAGGGGATCTTTATGTCTACACAGTTATACATTATGTGCTCATATCTTCTTACTTAACCTGTAAATTTGTAAACAGCTTAGTAGACAGAATCACAGCTCCTGCCACTGAATTTGTTCCTGGGGTCATAATTATCATTTCTCTCACCTCTAGTATTCACCCTAGATTCTTCTTCCTCTTAGCTACTTTGTATAATTGTCTCAATGACCTGTCTGTAGCCATGAGCTAGACCCTCAACTAGATAGGTCTGAGTTCTGGGTTGCCATATGTGTTTATTAACAGTCTCATCTGGGGAAGAATACTGAAAAGGGCCTTGTGTGTGGCCTGGGTTCACTTTTAAGCACTGCTGTACAAAGTTGTCATGTGTTTGAAACAGCACAAATTTATTTTCTTATGTTACTGAAGTTCAGCAATCAAAATCAGTTTCAATGGGCTAAAGCCATGTTGTTAGTAGGTTTATTCTTTTAGAAAGTGCTAACTTCTAATGTCAATCTGTATTCTTTGGCTGGTGAAACCTTCCTCCATCTTCAAAACTCACCATTCCAATCTTTGATTGTGCTATCATTTTTCCTTCTGCTATTCTTTAGTAAAATCTCCATCTGCTTTCTTCTTATAAAGACACTTATGACAATATTTAGGGCCCACTCAGTTGGTCCAGGATAACCTCAGAATCCTTCATTGCACCTAAAAAGATTTTTATCACATAAGGTAGCATTCACAGGTTCCAAGAATTAGGACATGGTTATCTTTTGGGATATAATTTAATCTACCATACTATGGTGGTTAATTTTATATGTTCACTTGGAGAGTGCCTTTCGTTTAGATTAACATTTAAATCTATGAATTCTGAGGAAGTAGATTGCCCACTATAGTGCAGGTAGGCTGCATCCAGTCAGTTGAGGCCTGAATAGAACAAAAAAACCCTGACTTACTGTGTTAGCTTTTCATTGCTGTGGCCAAAGTACATGACAAGAACAACTTAGAGGAGGAAAAATCTATTTAGGGATCACAATTTCAGAGGTTTAGTCCATGGTTGGTGGACTCCATTGCTCTGGGATCAAGGTGAATCATAACATCATGGAAGAGGGTGTGGTGAAGGAAAGTTGCTCAGCTCACAACAGTCAGGAAGAAGGAGAAGAAGAAGGAGAAGGAGAAGGAAAAGGAGAAAATCTACTCCAACAGCCATGCCCCACCTGCCTACAGTTACCACCTAGCAATACATTCAAATTATTAATCCATTAAATAATCCAACAATTAGATTACAGGTAATTGGTGTAAACCACCAATTAGATTATAGCTTTCATAATCTAATCATTTTACTTTTAAACATGTATTGACAAATGAGGTCTTCAGCATATATCTCATATCCAAACCATAACACTTCCTCAAGCAAAAGGGAATTTTTCATCAGACTGTCTTTGGTCTTCTTCTGTACCACTGGCTCTCCTGGGTCTCTTCCAGCCAATAGTTGGACTAGACAGTTGCCATAAGCTCTAACCTGATAGCCCACACTATAGATTTTGGACTTCCCAACTCCATTAGTATTTGAGCCAATTCCTTATATTTTAATGTGTGTGTATATATATATATATATATATATATATATATGTACACACACATTCTACTGGTTATGTTTCTCTGGAAAACCCTGGAAAATGCACACCATTTATGAAAATTATAGTAGTAATTCCAGGCCTGTATTCTGTATTACATTAACAATGGGTCTTCATTACAGTCATGTGCTGGGTAAGCTGACTACAAAACCTTACCTGCTTCTCAGACCAATCATCTCTTAAATTGAGTTCTATGAAAGTAAAAACTGAGCTGGTCTTTGGGTGCACATTATTTGCTGTGTAGCAATATCTGTGAAAGGAAGAGGAAGAAGGAGGGATTGGGCAGAGGGAGAAGTCAAATTATGATTCTTGAATGGCAAAGCATCAGCCCACCATACTGGGAACCAGCAAGCATGGTGTGTCAGTTTCCTGCTTCAAGTCAAAAGGAGTGAGTCCTTAAGCTCGTTCAATCACTCTATGTAGCTACCCCAAGAAGGGTATTGTCTCAGGTGAAGCTGGGTTTGCAAATTTAGATGATCCTGAAAGAACTAATAATAGGAGGTATTTTCTGATTACATTCTTAGTACAAAAAAAATCATAGAAGGAGAGAGTCCCATTAAAAAAGGTAATCATTTCCTAGAGTTGTGGTATTCAGAAAGGTCCACTGTTGGGTGGCAGTGTGGGCGCTGATTGGCCCTGTTTGTTCACCTTGTCCAACTCTTCCCCAGTCACTGTGGTCAGAAGCATAAACTCTTCCCCTTGGCCAGGCCTAGGTAACATGACCACCACTGCAGTCAGGGAGCAGAGGAGTAGGTACTTCCATCCTGCCTGTGGTCCAAGAACATATCTTTAGCTACCAGACTGAAGGGAAAGGGATACTGGCAGTCAAACACAAACATCTATTACTGGTAGGAATCAAAAGAAATTTTATAGCTGTAAAATACCCATAAAAGTGAGAAAGTATTAAAGCCAAAGGCTCTAAGAACTCCTTAGAGTTCAACACTTTTATGTTTCACAGTTCAAACCTGCAGGTAAGAACACAAGTATGAAGAACAGTTTCCTTTGAGATTGGTAAGAGGCCATAGCAGTAATAGGGAAAACCACACACAAACCTCATAACCTCACCTCAAAGGATGTCTCCCCACTACACGATGATGAAAAATGAAACTGAAGGGCACAGCAATAAGGTCTTTTGCTTAGGAAGAAACTCCCCAAGTTATATTTCAATGAGTACTTTTCTTGTATGGAATAACAGTCCATCTAGGAAAATAAAAACTTTCTAAGTATTTAACATTTGGTGGGGGGATTAAGGGAGTGGTAATGGAAATTGAACTTAGGGCACCCAAATACTGAGTCACATCCCCAGCCCAATTTTGTATTTTATTTAGAGACAGGGTCTCACTGAGTTACTTAGTGCCTAACTTTTTGCTGAGGTTGTCTTTGAACTCGATCCTCCTGCCTTAGCCTTGGAGCCACTGGGAGCTTTCTAAGTATTTAAATGAGAAACATCAAATGCAGAGAATCCATTTCATATTGACAGAAGACAAATGAATGAGAGACAACTCAGGGCAGTAGCAGCAGGAAGCCACTGCTATCACAGCTGGGTTAGAGAGATAAAGAGAGGAAGCAGAGTTTGAGTTACCCAGCCAAACCCTTCAGACATGTTTGATGGATGCTAAAGCCACATGGGAGAAATAGTTACTATCAGAGACACTGGCCAAGATCAAATTGGAAGGAGATGGAGAAGTATCCTGGCTTCTCCTTTGTAGAACTTCCAGTTTCTCCAGTGCCTCTGACTAGCTAGCGAGGAGCCAGCAGATGTGGGAGTCTGAGGTACTCAAGGCAGGTACAGAAAGCAGTGGTAGAAAACAAGGAGTGCACTGGAGAACAAAGCCCAGGAATGGCACTTGTACCCAGAAGGAAAACATTATCAGTCTTAGACTAAATGTCTTAAATTAGAGGTGAAGCAAATGATAATAGGGTGTTCTGGAGCTGAAATAGATCTATTCTCCTTTCTTAAGTGATTCCTATCCTTCAAAATTCTCAAGACCAGTAAATTGGTCTTCACAGTTATTTCTCCAAGTTTCTTTTCTGTATTTAACACTTTAAGTATCTTTCCACTTTCTGTGAGCTCTGTAACCTGGAAAACCAGTTATACATAGTGACTGGGCTTCTTTATCTTGCAGTAGTTGGGGAAAAACAACACTGAAACAATTCAAATACAGTATAGTAAAAGCAAACTTGCAACTGAAGTATTATCACTTATTCTAGCACTATGGTTTATTAAAGAACAAATGTTATTTATCTACGACTAGGAGCTAGAACTTAACTACTTCTTGGAAACAATGCCTGCATGTTAATATATGAAATTGTATCACATAAAACACCAGATAGTGTTAAAATTCAGTAAAGCCAAATTCTTTAAGACAGGCAATTGACTGTTCTTTTTTTAGAAATTTTTTATTTTTAGATATACATGACAGTAGAGTGTATTTTGACATATTATACATACATAGAGTATAACTTATTCTAATTAGGATCCCATTCTTGTGGTTGTACATGATGTGGCATTTCACTGGTCATGTATTCATAAATGAACATAGGAAAGTTATGTCTGATTAATTCTACTGTCTTTCCCAAGTGACCATTCTTTACCCATTTAATCACTGAACACCAATGGCCAAATAATATCTATGGAGTTTCTACATACATATACAGGAATAGCCAGAGAGGTTCTTTAGCTCAGGCTTATGATGAAGTTCAAAGGATTTGCAGAGATGGTTTAAAAGTCTTGCTCTATATAGAAAATGCTCTATAATTGTCTTTCTGTGTCTCTATATCTATATCTGTGTCTAGGTCTAGGTCTAGACCTAGGCCTAGGTCTTGATGTCAGTTTCCAGTTTCTATTCTCTGAGAAATTATTGCTCTCTCCAAATTATGTGAACCATTTCTATTTAGACTTTAAGTGTTTCTTATTGTTCTATTTGGGGATGGGATGTTTATTTCACACAATAAGGCCTTTATTACTAAAGTAGTTTTAACTTATGATGGTTTATCCTAACATTATTTAAATATAGCAGTTTATGTTTATTTTTGAATGTTGAACCAACCTTGCATTCCTGAGATAAACACTAGTTGGTAATGAAATACCATATATTTCTGGATTTGGCTTGATAATATTTTGTTAAGGATTTTTTTATTTGTTTTACTTAGTTACACATGAAAGTACAATGATCTTGACATATCATACATTTGAATCAGATGGGATATAATTTCTCATTTTTCTGAGTATCAGGTTGCATAATCACATTGATCATGCAGTCACATATATACACACAGTAATAATAATGTCGGTTTCATTCTACTATCCTTCCTATCTCCCCAACCTCTCCCCTCCCCTCCCATCACTTCTCTCTACTTAATCTAGGGTAATGCTATTCTTTTTTTTCCCCCTCACATCTTCATACATGTATTTTGTATAACAATGAGGTCTCCTTCCACCATCCATGCAATTCCCTTTTTCCCTCCTTTTCCCTCCCACCTGTCTTCCCTATGTAGAGGTAATCTTCTTCCCATGCTCTTCCTCTCTTCCCCATTTTGAGTAGATTATGTTAAGTGAAGTTAGCCAATCCCCCCAAAAACAAATCCCGAATGTCTTCTCTGATATAAGGGGGGTGACTCAAAATGTTAAGGATTTTTATATTTAAAAGTCTACCCATATCTATCCATATACTTGAGGAAAAATATTGTGTATACTTATTCCCCAGAGTCTTTATCAGTTTTTTTTTATATAAAAGGACTGCAGTACTCACTTGAGCTCTTTCTTTCTATGCTATGGTCAGGAAGCTGTCTCTAGACAGAGAACTGGGACACTAATGGGGTTTACCTGGTAATTTACTTCTTTCACAGATTGTAGCATTTCAGTATTTTTTTTCAACATGTGACAGTGTTCCTTCATTTATTTGTCTAGTTTATAGGTCTATGATAGAAGAACAGTCTAGAACAAGTCAGTCATGACAACTATGAGGCCAGGTATGACAACTATGAGGACCTCATGGATTATTCTGATTTATGGAATATTTCTTTTTTTGTCAAAAACGTTTTTGGTCTCATTACATACTTTCTATGTCATATTCATTACTTTAATTGCATTTGTTCATTTATTTAACTAATCCATTTATCAGTTGAGGATTTGTTATATGTCACCAGCAATACCTAGTACTGATTAGAGTGAAGAATTTAAAGAGGTGTGCTATTTGGCTTCACATTGTCAAGAAATGTTTTAAAATTGGCTTCTAATATTAAAAATAAACTTGATATATCATTAGATGTAATCAAACATAGATAAATTCAGGGTAAAATTCATTTAATTACAATATTTTTCCCCCATCCCATTGAAATGATTTCAAATCCTTTCTTCTTGAGAAAAGGTTTATAAACTGTCTTTTTTAAAATATAGGACTTGCATATTTCATGGATAGCTAATCATGTGCATTTTATGGATTTGGTTACTCTCATCAGTATGCTGTTCTCCATCCTCCCATTACACTGCAGTAGTTATTGCTGGTATAAAGAAAAGCTGTTGCTTTTGTATGAACTATTTACTGATCTCTCTATGAAATCCCAGTAGTTGTTTCTTTGGGATTGTCAGGTAGAACTAACTGGATCTTTATTTCCATGAAATATATTCCACAAAATACTGGGTATTGCTGTGGTGGATTAATATAGTTTCTGTGTTTATCTAAAGTGAACAGGCAGTATATGCATTTTCTCTGCAGGGATTGGTATTTGGTGCAGTGTGACCATAGGGGATTTAAGCCTTTCTTGGAAAGAGCCAGTTCTTGCTTAGAGGCAGTGAAAAATAGAATGCCCATCTATGCAGCATCATATTGGACACTGAAACACCAATAAATACTCTCCTGGCAATAGTTCTTTGAGGCAGGCCAGTTAACCATGTAAAACTCCGTAGTGGTTTTTTAGTGGTTTGTTAGAACAAATCATTTGGCTGTGAGACCATAGGAAAAAGAGACACTTTACCATATGATACATAAGATTTTTATGTCCACCTGCAAACTCACGCTAGCCTGAGTATTTTATACTCAGTATAAATAACATGTATTTTAATTTCTAAAATGTTTGACATAAATACAATGTCCAAGCACCATATTTTTCCAAATAAACTTTAATAATAATATAGTTGAAGGGATCAATAACTGGATGCAAAATGATTATTTTATAGTATTCCTTAAGATGCTCTATTTTTTCTTATATTAAAAATATATCATTTAATACATCCTTTTTTTTTTGTCATCCTCCAAGTCAATCCTTTGTATTCTTTTTTTTTTTTACATATTATTACTTTTATTTTATTTATTTATTTTTTTTTATTGTTGGTCGTTCAAAACATTACATAGTTCCTCATACATCATATTTCACAGTTTGATTCAAATGAGTTATGAACTCCCAATTTTATCCCGTATACAGATTGCTGTATCACATCAGTTACCCTTCCATTGATTGACATATTGCCTTTCTAGTGTCTGATGTATTCTGCTGTCTGTCCTATTCTCTACTATCCCCCCTCCCCTCCCCTCCCCTCCCCTCCCCTTTTCTCTCTCTACCCCTTCTACTGTAAATCACTTCTTCCATTTGAATTATCTTGTCTTACCCCTCCTTTCCTCTTATATGTCATTTTGTATAACCCTGAGGATCGCCTTCCATTTCCATGCGATTCCCCTTCTCGTTTCCTTTCCCTCCCACCTCTCAACCCTGTTAATGAAAATCTTCGTCTCAAGCTCTTCGTCCCTACCCTGTCCTTGTTTCCTCCCCTTATATCAGAGGAGTCATTTGGTATTTGTTTTTTAAAGATTGACTAGCTTCACTTAGCATAATCTGCTCTAATGCCATCCATTTCCCTCCAAATTCTATGATTTTGTCATTTTTAAATGCAGAGTAATACTCCATTGTGTATAAATGCCACATTTTTTTAATCCATTCATCTATTGAAGGGCATCTAGGCTGATTCCACAATCTTGCTATCGTGAATTGTGCTGCTATGAACATCGATGTAGCAGTGTCCCTGTAGCATGCTCTTATTAGGTCTTTAGGGAATAGACCAAGAAGGGGAATAGCTGGGTCAAATGGTGGTTCCATTCCCAGCTTTCCAAGAAATCTCCATACTGCTTTCCAAATTGGCTGCACCAATTTGCAGTCCCACCAGCAATGAACAAGAGTGCCCTTTTCCCCACATCCTCTCCAGCACTTATTGTTGTTTGAC
Source organism: Urocitellus parryii (assembly GCF_045843805.1). NCBI lineage: Eukaryota > Metazoa > Chordata > Mammalia > Rodentia > Sciuridae > Urocitellus > Urocitellus parryii. The sequence continues at coordinate 158,772,651 of NC_135532.1, forward strand.
TTCCTAATGGCTGCCAATCTTACTGGAGTGAGATGGTATCTTAGGGTAGTTTTGATTTGCATTTCTCTGACTGCTAGCGATGGTGAGCATTTTTTCATGTACTTATTGATTGATTGTATGTCCTCTTCTGAGAAGTGTCTGTTCAGGTCCTTTGCCCATTTATTGATTGGGTTACTTGTTGTCTTATTGTCTAATTTTTTGAGTTCTTTATATATTCTGGTTATTAGGGCTCCATCTGAAGTGTGTGGAGTAAAGATTTGTTCCCAGGATGTAGGCTCCCTGTTTATCTCTCTTATTGTTTCTTTTGCTGAGAAAAAACTTTTTAGTTTGAGTAAGTCCCATTTGTTGATTCTAGTTGTTAACTCTTGCGCTATGGGTGTCCTATTGAGGAATTTGGAGCCTGCTCCCACAGTATGTAGATCATAACCAACTTTTTCTTCTATCAGATGCCGTGTCTCTGATTTAATATCAAGCTCCTTGATCCATTTTGAGTTAACTTTTGTGCAAGGCGAGAGATAGGGATTCAGATTCATTTTGATGCAAATGGATTTCCAGTTTTCCCAGCACCATTTGTTGAAGATGCTATCCTTCCTCCATTGCATGCTTTTAGCCCCTTTATCAAATATAAGATAGTTGTAGTTTTGTGGATTGGTTACTGTGTCCTCTATTCTGTACCATTGGTCCACCCGCCTGTTTTGGTACCAGTACCATGCTGTTTTCGTTACTATTGCTCTGTAGTATAGTTTGAAGTCTGGTATCGCTATACCGCCTGATTCACACTTCCTGCTTAGTATTGTTTTTGCTATTCTGGGTCTTTTATTATTCCATATGAATTTCATGATTCTTTTATCTATTTCTACAAGAAATGCAGCTGGGATTTTGATTGGCATTGCATTGAACTTATAGAGAACTTTTGGTAATATCGCCATTTTGATGATGTTGGATCTGCCTATCCATGAGCAGGGTATATTTTTCCATCTTCTAAGGTCTTCTTCTATGTCTTTCTTTAGGGTTTTGTAATTTTCATTGTATAAATCTTTCACCTCTTTTGTTAGGTTGATTCCCAAGTATTTTATTTTTTGGGGGGATATTGTGAATGGAGTAGTTGTCCTCATTTCTGTTTCAGAGGATTTGTCGCTGATATACAGGAATGCCTTTGATTTATGCGTGTTGATCTTATATCCTGCCACTTTGCTGAATTCATTTATTAGCTCTAATAGCTTCTCTGTAGACCCTTTTGGGTCTGCTAGGTATAGAATCATATCATCTGCAAATAGTGATAATTTAAGTTCTTCTTTTCCAATTTTTATCCCTTTAATTTCTTTCGTCTGTCTAATTGCTCTGGCCAGTGTTTCGAGGACTATGTTGAACAGAAGTGGTGAGAGAGGGCATCCCTGTCTTGTACCAGATCTTAGAGGGAATGCCTTCAATTTTTCTCCATTCAGAATGATGCTGGCCTGTGGCTTATCATATATTGCTTTTACAATGTTGAGGTATGATCCTGTTATCCCTAATTTTTCTAGAGTTTTAAACATAAAGGGATGCTGTACTTTGTCGAATGCTTTTTCTGCGTCTATCGAGACTATCATATGGTTCTTATTTTTTAGTCTATTGATGTGGTGGATAACATTTATTGATTTCCGTATATTGAACCAGCCTTGCATCCCATGGATGAATCCTACTTGATCATGGTGTATAATTTTTTTGATATGTATTTGAATCCGGTTCGCCAGAATTTTATTGAGAATTTTTGCGTCAAGGTTCATTAGAGATATTGGTCTGTAGTTTTCTTTCTTTGAAGTGTCTTTGTCTGGTTTCGGAATCAGGGTGATGTTGGTCTCGTAGAATGAATTTGGAAGTTCTCCCTCTTTTTCTATTTCCTGAAATAGCTTGAAAAGTATTGGTGTTAGTTCCTCTTTAAAGGTTTTGTAAAACTCTGCTGTATACCCATCCGGTCCTGGGCTTTTCTTAGTTGGTAGTCTTTTGATGGTTTCTTCTATTTCTTCTATTGTTATTGGTCTGTTTAGGTTGTCTATATCCTCCTGGTTCAATCTGGGCAGATCGTAAGACTTAAGGAATTTATCTATGCCTTCACTATCTTCTATTTTATTGGAGTATAAGGCTTCAAAATAGTCTCTGATTATCTTCTGTATTTCTGAAGTGTCTGTTGTGATATTGCCTTTTTCATCCCGTATGCTAGTAATCTGGGTTCTCTCTCTTCTTCTCTTCGTTAGCATGGCTAAGGGTCTGTCAATTTTATTTATTTTTTCAAAGAACCAGCTTTTAGTTTTGTCAATTTTTTCAATTGTTTCTTTTGTTTCAATTTCATTAATTTCAGCTCTGATTTTGATTATTTCTTGCCTTCTACTTCTTTTGCTGTTGTTTTGCTCCTCTTTTTCTAGGATTTTGAGATGAAGTATGAGATCATTTATTTGTTGTTTTTTTCTTTTTTTGAGGAATGAACTCCAAGCAATGAATTTTCCTCTTAGGACTGCTTTCAATGTGTCCCATAGATTCCGATATGTTGTGTCCGTGTTTTCATTTAACTCTAGGAATTTTTTAATTTCCTCCTTGATGTCTTCAATAACCCATATGTCACTCAGCAACCTGTTGTTCATTCTCCAAGTGATGCTTGATTTTTCCTTTCTTCTTTTATCATTGATTTTCAGTTTCATTCCATTATGATCAGATAAGATGCATGGTATTATCTCTACCCCTTTATATTGTCTAAGAGTTGCCCTGTGACATAATATATGGTCTATTTTTGAGAAGGTTCCATGTGCTGCTGAAAAGAAAGTGTAACTACTTGATGTTGGGTGGTAAAGTCTATGTATGTCAATTAAGTCTAGGTTATTAATTGTGTTGTTGAGTTCTATAGTTTCCTTGTTTAACTTTTGTTTGGAAGATCTGTCCAGTGGTGAGAGAGGTGTGTTGAAGTCTCCCATGATGATTGTATGGTGGTCTATCAGACTCTTGAACTTGAGAAGAGTTTGCTTGATGAACACCGCTGCACCATTATTTGGGGCATATATATTTATGATTGTTATGTCTTGTTGGTTTATGGTTCCCTTGAGCAGTATGAAGTGTCCTTCTTTATCCCTTTTGATTAGCTTTGGCTTGAAATCTATTTTATTAGATATGAGTATGGACACGCCTGCTTGTTTCCGCTGTCCATATGAGTGGTATGATTTTTCCCAACCTTTCACCTTCAGTCTATGGATATCTTTTTCTATCAGATGCGTCTCCTGTAGACAGCATATTGTTGGGTCTTGTTTTGTGATCCATTCTACTAGCCTGTGTCTCTTAATTGGTGAGTTTAAGCCATTGACATTTAGGGTTATTATTGAGATATGGTTTGTACTTCTATCCATATTTGTTTGTTGATGTTACTAAACCTGATTTGTTATCCTCTTTGACTACTTTCCCCCCTTTACTGTCCTACCTCCCATTGTTGGTTTTCAATGTTATTTTCCATTTCCTCTTCCTGCAATGTTTTGCCAAGGATTTTTTGAAGAGATGGTTTTCTAGCTGCGAATTCTTTTAACTTTTGTTTATCATGGAAGGTTTTAATTTCATCTTCTAACCTGAAGCTTAATTTTGCCGGATACACGATTCTTGGTTGGAACCCATTTTCTTTCAGTGTTTGAAATATGTTATTCCAGGATCTTCTAGCTTTCAGAGTCTGTGTTGAGAGATCAGCTGTTATCCTGATTGGTTTACCCCTAAATGTAATCTGCTTCCTTTCCCTTGTAGCTTTTAAAATTCTTTCCTTATTCTGTATGTTGGACATCTTCACTATAATGTGTCTAGGTGTGGATCTCTTATGGTTTTGTACATTCGGCGTCCTGTAGGCTTCTAGGATTTGGGATTCTGTCTCATTCTTCAAGTCTGGGAAGTTTTCTCGTATTATTTCATTGAATAGGCTGTGTATTCCTCTGGTTTGGAGGTCTGTGCCTTCCTGTATCCCAATGACTCTTAAATTTGGTCTTTTGATATTGTCCCATATTTCTTGGATGTTCTGTTCATGGTTTCTTAGCAGACTTGCTGAGCTGTCTATGTTCTTTTCCAGTTGAAATACTTTGTCTTCATTGTCTGATGTTCTCTCTTCTAAGTGATCTACTCTGCTGGTAGTATTCTCAATTGAGTTTTTAAGTTGGTTTATTTTTTCCTGCATTTCTAGTATTTCTATTTGTTTGTTTTTTATTTCCTCTATCTCCCTGTGAAATTGATCTTTTACTTCCTGGATTTGTTTGTCAATGTGATCTTTCATTATCTGATTTTGCTGTCTCATGTCTTCCTTGAGACTCCAGATCATCTGAAGCATGTATATCCTGATGTCTTTATCTGACATTCCATCTGTTGCAGCTATTACCTCTTCTAAAGTTGAGTTGACCTGCATTGCCTGTGGTCCTTTCTTTCCTTGTCTTTTCATACTGCTGGCGTTTCTTTCTGCTTGGTGAAACTGTTGTGTTTTGAAATTTTCCCTCTATTTATTTATATTGCTCTTGTATAGTTGAATAATCACCCTTGCAGGGCATGTAGTGGCTGTGATCCTCCTCCAATTGGTGTGATCCGTCTACCACGCTGGCAGGCCCTAGGTCTGCTCTGCTGGTCGGTCAAAGGTCCGCCTACCCAGCAGGCACGAGGGGCACCTCTATCACTCCGCAGGTTGCTGGGCCTAACCTCCCGATGGGTCGAAGGTTCGCCTAGCTTGCAGGGGGCTGCTCCCGGAGCGAGAGCTAGGCCTCCCGGGGGAGCCCGGATGGTGGAGGCCGACTGCCGGTTCAGGCAGGGCGGGCCAAGCCGCACTGGGTGCCGGCGGCTTGCAAACGCGGCTGGTATCAGCAGGACTTAACTCCTGCACCCGCTGCGGGGGCACCTTTATCGCCGAGTAGCTGCGGTCGCATGGTTGGGACCCGGGCGGGTGGGGCCGCTTCTCCCAGGGCGAGAGCTGGGCCTCCCGGGGGAGCCCGGATGGCGGAGGACTGCCGGTTCAGGCGGGGCGGGCCAAGCTGCTCAGGTATCCCGCGGGTTGCAAAGGCGGTTGTCGTCTGCAGGACTTAACTTCTGCACCCGCCGCCGGTTCAGGCGGGGCGGGCCAAGCCGCTCAGGGTTCCCGCGGGTTGCAAAGGCGGCTGGCGTCTGCAGGATTTAACTTCTGCACCCGCCACGTGGGCACCTTTATTGCCGAGTAGCTGTGGCTGCCTGGTTAGGAACCGGGCGGGTGGGGCCGCTTTTCCCAGGGTGAGAGCTAGGCCTCCCGGGGGAGCCCGTATGGTGGAGGACTGCCGGTTCAGGCGGGGCGGGCCAAGCCGCTCAGGGATCCCGCGGGTTGCAAAGGTGGTTGGCGTCTGCAGGACTTAACTTCTGCACCCGCCACGTGGGCACCTTTATTGCCTAGTAGCTGTGGCTGCCTGGTTAGGAACCGGGCGGGTGGGGCCGCTTTTCCCAGGGCGAGAGCTAGGCCTCCCGGGGGAGCCTGTATGTCGGAGGACTGCCGGTTCGGGCGGGGCGGGCCAAGCCGCTCAGGGATCCCGCGGGTTGCAAAGGTGGCTGGCGTCTGCAGGACTTAACTTCTGCACCCGCCACGAGGGCACCTTTATCTCCAAGTAGCTGAGGCCACCTGGTTAGAAACCGGGCGGGTGGGGCCGCTTCTCCCAGGGCGAGAGCTAGGCCTCCCGGGGGAGCCCGGATGGCGGAGGACTGCCGGTTCGGGCGGGGCGGGCCAAGCAGCCCAGGGATCCCGCGGGTTGCAAAGGTGGTTGGCGTCTGCGGGACTTAACTTCTGCACCCGCCGCCGGTTCGGGCGGGGCGGGCTAAGCCGCTCAGGGTTCCCGCGGGTTGCAAAGGCGGTTGGCGTCTGCGGGACTTAACTTCTGCACCCGCCACGTGGGCACCTTTATTGCCGAGTAGCTGTGGCTACCTGGTTAGGAACCGGGCGGGTGGGGCCGCTTTTCCCAGGGCGAGAGCTAGGCCTCCCGGGGGAGCCCGTATGGCGGATGACTGCCGGTTCGGGCGGGGCGGGCCAAGCCACTCAGGGTTCCCGGGGGTTGCAAAGGTGGCTGGCGTCTGCAGGACTTAACTTCTGCACCCGCCACGTGGGCACCTTTATCGCTGAGTAGCTGTGGCCGCCTGGTTAGGAAGCGGGCGGGTGGGGCCGCTTCTCCCAGGGCGAGAGCTAGGCCTCCAGGGGGAGCCGCCTGCCGGAGCGGCTGATGGTTGGGGGACTAGACCTCTGTGCCCGCGTGGCCTTCCAAGATCCACTTCTCTGGGGCAACCTGTCACTTCGAGTAAACCTACCAGTTCACGGCAGCTCTCCTCTTAAGGAAGTTATGCTAGAAGTTCCTCCGTAGCTAGGCTGCAGCTGTTTCGATGAGTCTTTCATATCCCGTTAAAGTGGAGACGTTGGAGTCGCTGCTTCCTCGCCGGCCGCCATGTTGGATCCTCCTAATACATCCTTTTTAAAGATCATTTATAGCAATCTTATCAACATCAACACTTTTATCTATTAACATAGCTTCTAACAAGCTATATTGCTGGGAACCAGCAAGTGTGGTGTGTCAGTTTCCTGCTCACTCAAAATGAGTGAGTCCTTACATTTGCTCAAACACTCTATATAGCTACCCCAAGAAGGGTATTGTTTCAGGTGAAGCTGGGTCTACAAATTTAGACAGATCCTGAAAGAACTAATATAGGAGGTATTTTCTGATTGCATTCTTAGTCTGTACAAAAAAAATTCATAAAAGAAGAGATATTGTTGATATTCATTTAACATCTCATTTCTTAATTTACCTGAATTTTATTTATTTAAACTTTATTTCTAATAAGTTTTATTGTTGATATCTATTTAATTTCTTTTTTTTAAAGAGAGAGAAGAGAGAGAGAATTTTTTAATATTTATTTTTCAGTTTTTGGTGGACATCTTTATTTTATTTTATGTGGTGCTGAGGATCGAACCCAGCACCCTGTGCATGCCAGGCGACTGCGTTACCCCTTAAGCCACATCCCCAGCCCTGTTTAGTTTCTTTATAAATTGGATTTCTCTGCAATTCTTTGAATTTCGGGAAAATTTTTTATTTTTAAGGATTATGTATTTCAGGGGCCGATATTCAGAATAAATTAATTAAAAATGTAATTAATTTTTTGATTGTTTTAGGAGTTGAGAGAGAAGAGAATGCCGATCATTTACTCTAAGTAGTTAACTAGTGATGGTTTAAAAATGTCCTTTGAGAAACTTATAAATGATGAATCTTTTCCCTAAGAAAACTACATATACAAGTGCAGATTTTTAGAATCAATGTTTATTTAATTCGACCTACAATTTTTGCAGGTAGTAGTTAGATAATAGGCAAGAAATGCCATATTATTAAGTAGAGGTAAATTCTGGCTTAAAATTTCTTCTGATCTCCTAATCTAGTGCTTCCATGCTATGGAATGGCTGTACAAAAAAAGGGCAAGGGAGACTCATTAAAAATGATATGGAAATATATGAACAGGATGCAAAAGGAAACAAAGAAAACATTTAACAAAGTTTGTTTTACTGCCCAAGTGAATGACAAGAAGAACAAATAATACAGAGTTAAAAATATGACCAACAAAGCAATTTTTTCTTACTTGATAAGATCTCCATAGTGCTAATCTTGCAAACAAGAGAAAATTTATACTGGTAAGAAAGTTAAAATAGACTGTGAATATAGTCTTACAAAGGATTGTTAGAAATGAAATGTTTAAGTACAAAATTATCTGTGGTTCTAGAACTTAAAGTTTTAATTTAGGTCTTGTGTCATACATACATGTGTTTGCCCATGTGTATATGCATATAGAGCACACAGAGTATGTAAAAAAGCACAGAACTATTTTATTTTCTATACTTTCAAAATAAGAAATAGTCATGCTTAAAGCAATAATAAGGGTTTTTTTTAGAGAGAGAGAAAGAGAGAGAGAGAAAGAGAGAGAGAATTTTTTAATATTTATTTTTTAGTTTTTCGGTGGACACCACATCTTTGTTTGTATGTGGTGCTGAGGATGGAACCCAGCGCGGCGCACATGCCAGGAGAGCGAGCTACCACTTGAGCCACATCCCCAGCCCAATAATAAGTTTTAAAAACACTCATTATATTTGTCCCATTAAATGTTATAAAAATATAAAATTTCACAATTTTTTTTGTCTTGGAAAGTCTTGATTTCCAACTACTTAAAATAAATGGATTCCTCTGTTTGAACTATGTGAAAGTATGAAGTCATCTGCGTTCACTAAAGGGCCTGACTTGTATGTGAAACTTTCATTTGTTAGGAACTTTTTATTTTATTTGCTGTACGAAAATTGTGTACTACTGGGGCTGGGGTTGTGGCTCAGTGGTAGTGCACTTGCCTGGCATGTGTGAAGCACTGGGTTTGATTCTCAGCACCACATATAAATAAATGAATAAAATAAAGGTCCATCAACAACTAGAAAATACATATTTAAAAAAATTGTCTACTACTATAATAAACAGTGAGCATGCTCCTCCAAACAGCCGGCTTTCTTCTCTCAACTGAATTATGGTGAACAATGTCCTGTTTTTCTTAGAAAGTTTTATTTTTCCTAGATCACCCATTTTGGGAAATGTACAGGTGCCAGTCTATTCTTAAAACCCTAAAAGTTGCCTGGTGTGAAGCCTGCAATTATTCTTTCTGATTTTTCAGGTTTGGTACAGCAAAAGCAACCAAGGATTAACAAAGGGTCTCCAGCATAGCTCATATTCTGTTTTGCAACTGATTGGAGGACAAATCCTCTTTGAAAGATAAGAACTAAGCATCAAAAAAAAAAAAAAAACCAGGCTGATATAGTAACAGTTTAAAGAAGAAAGGGGACAAGATATGTTAAAGCAAATTTACCATGCACATATAAAAGGAAGGTATATCTGTTTTTAACACATCATCTAACAATATTTGAGGTTTGCAGACTAAGGTTGGTATAGAAATCTGATATTCAGTCACTAGCCTGGGATTAATTTTATGAACAACCACCTTTCTCTCTTTTCCTTTTATTTTAATAGCTTTAATCTCACGTGGGCAGTTCTGGGAAGACAGCAGTTAGCCTTAAGGAGGCCTCATGAGTAATGTCTTCAACAATAGCAGTTTTCAAAATGTGCTACCTAACTCAGTTTTTGATTTAAAGAACACTTCAGCTCTGAGAATAGTTCTTCCTACTCCAGTCTTTGGCCATTTGCCCCTAATTTAATCCTCATTATTTCTGCTGGGAAACAGTTCGTGGCCCTGAACTTGAGGAGGTCCTGTATTGCCAGATTCAGGTCAGAGAACAGTAGTTGGAGGAGAGTAGTGAGAACAGCCAGTCAGAATACTCCCTAGGAGGGCTTTCTGTATATGAAATCATGTAATCTAAAAAATATAGCTCTTTTATGGAGTTGTCTTCTATCTGCCAGTCAGAAGAACACAACAGATTTTAGTTTCTCTTGATTTCAAGTTTTTATTTATTATCTAAAGGACCCAAATGATGTGTCTTTGGCTTCTTGGAAGGAGCTGGGCTATATTCATAAAGACTTTAAGATCTTCATGACTATGTTGTAACACAGCAGAGTTTTTAGAAATAATGTAAAATTTTAGAAATACTATAACCAATAATTTTTTATTCAATACTTTTTTTTTGTTTCAGGACTATGGTTAAAAAGGAAAAAATAATTAAAAATATTTTAAAAAGTGTGTTTGCTACTCTGAATAGAAATATAAGAAAAGAATAATCCCTAGAAAGGAACATCAAAGACCTTGTTGATGAGTTAGGAGAAAAAAATCATTCTCATTCATTCATTTATTCATTTATTATTTCTCCACTCATTCAAGTAACAGAGCTCTCCACATTCTTCAGGAATTATAATATGTGTTGAAGATGCGATTGTATATAATGAATAAATAAGTGGCATAAATTGTAAGTGCTTTAGGAGTTCACTTCAAATTGAGCCATCTACAAAAGGATTGAAACCATCTATAGAGAATTGGGGAATGAATTAGTGAACGATATCATTATGATAGTGAATAGCCATACTTACATTGTATTTTTAGTTGATGCCTTTTCTCCTCATTTCCTTCTCTAGATGAAGCTGGGTAAAGGAGCAGCATTGAAAACCCAGTTAGAAATGTGCTAGAAAGTTTAAAGCAGAAGGTAACTGCTATGGAGAAGTATCATGTGTAATGGCTTTGCAATGCTGCACAGAAATCGGTTGACTTAACAAGAGAATGGAAATAACAATTGTCACATCTCCCCTCCTCTCTTAACTTTTCCCCCTTTTTGAACAAATGGAGCTATTTGTTTATGCTCACCTGATAGAATTTAACAACTAAAGATATTTCAAAACATCAGCAATTTTTCCCTGGCAAAAAGCATTCTGTGAGTGAACCTGCTGACAAACTTGTATTGTCCTAACTGTAGCACAGCTTGCATTTGTCACAGGTGAATGGGTTCAATTAGCAAGAGAGAGACAGTGTTTCAATTATTAAAAATAAAGCAAAGAGAAGAAAATATTTTCCTTTTTATGAGTGCTGAGAGAGAGGTGACATTATAGTATATATATGTATATATATATATATTTTTTTTTCTTGGTTTCAAAAAGAAGGCAACTAAAGCAAGAAAGCAGTACATTATTTAGCATTGTCAGAATGATTTGAAACAAAAACTTCAGGGCAGAATTCTCAAATGACATTAATAGGGGACAAGCTTTTCCATGGGCATTAGTGTGTTCTTAAACCCCCTAAGCTTATATGCTTCCCTATTCTGCTTAGTAATCTCTCTGGGGGCAAAATTAGGCATTTTCTGTGATTTGCATAATAAAGCAGATCTAACCCCAATTATGTCTGAACTTATGCAATTTGGGAAGGAATATTACTTCTTTTAGATTGTGGAGTAGAGTTTTGTACAATGAAAAAAAAAAGAAAGCTTAGTCCCCTGGCAGGTTGAAAGAAAGCCTCAGCTCAGCCCCTGACTACTTGGGTGAACTCTCAGAGTCTCCAACATTGTGAAGACTATAAACTTTCAAAGTATTGTGAACAAAATTTGATAGGTTGACTGTGAGAACAGCATGACAGACATCTCAATGTTAGAAATGGGGAAGAAATTGCTATTGAAAATGAAAATCTGACTAAGGAAAGGTTGAGTATTAAAATTAGCATTAAATCATGATGAATAAAAAAGGAAATCATTGTTCTAGAGTAGTACAGAGATGGATTTAAAGAAAGATTTAAACAAAAAAACTAAAATGGAGAATGATGAAACCAGCCACAAGTGTCTGGGTCCTATTCTTCTCTATAACCTCTAATTCATTCATCTATCTACTTATCAGTAATTTAATTCACTTAATTAACAAGACTTTATTTAACTCTTCTTAAGCATCGGGAATCAGTGTAACTTTTGGTGATGTAATAATAAATAAGACTTAACCCATCCAAAGAAATGTCAATGTATTAGCAAATACAGACATTTAAAAAAAAGAATTTGTATAATGTCATCATAGGTCAGATTCCATGAGTAAGTAGGAGGAGAAAGAACAGAGTGAATAACTTTGCCTAGTTCTCAACAATGAGTAATATCCAGAAAGTGTCACATGTTACTGTCCCCAGGGTGGGAGTGGTGCTGCATAGTGGACAGCAAATAGCTTGACATCTACTACCGGGAGCAGCGGTTCCAGGATGTCAACTCATGCCTGGCTTACAGGTGTTAAGGTCACCAGGAAAGCCCTGACTCCCACAAGCACTGGATGGGACAACACCTTATCTACATAGAGAAGAAGCAGAGCATGATCACCTTCATTTGTTAGGGGCAGTCCCATGGCTGACAATTTCTTGCCTCTCAGCAGATGCATAAAAATGGTCTGCATGCACCCTTCTTGTTCTGTAAGCAAAGGATCCCATTCCTTTCCCTCTGTGAGCTGACACAGTGGTAAGGTTGTCTAGATACCATAAGATAACCACACTAAAACAGAACAACAACAACAACAACAACAAAAAGCACACATCATGTCCAGAAATGAAAAGATATTTTCAAGCAAAGAGACATGCCCAGAACAGACTGTGAGGATTCTTTATCACTTTGCAAAACAATGGTCCAGAAGGAAAGCCACTCTTCTGTGGCAATACAGGGGCAACAAGATATGCATTACTGTCTTTTCCAAGAAACTGGTGGAAAAAAGGGAAAAGAGATTTTTAGATAAAAGCAACAGTATGTGCAGTCATAGGAGAGTGACATGTATGTTTAGGAGTCCTTATATGATAATTATTTGCTTATTTCCTACATGTCAAATCTATAGTTGCCTTAAAAGTTCTTTTAAGAAAAAAAAGATATGACTGTCAATTTTGCTATTCTACTTCTACTCTTCATGGAGAGAAGATATAAGAAACAACACATTGTTGGAAAGGACAGATTGCCAGAGCAGGATAAACTGTGTGGGTCCTCCTAAATATGGACCCATCCGTGGACCCATCGACATTCACTGTTTAGAGGAGGCCCTGTGTTTGCCATTAGCTCAACTTCACCTTCCTTAGCCTGTTGATGAAAGAGGCAAGAGAAGATAAGGACTTGTTCATAGTACATTAAAAAAATCAATGATGTATTTTATTTAATGAAGAAGGGACCCTTGTCATTTCAGTTTGCTGAGAAGATTCCACCTTATTCTTAGTAATACTGTTTTTATCTTGTGCTGGGATAATGTCTTTTTTTTTTTTTTAAGTAAAATACTTCAATAAGCTTGCACTATAATAGTAATATTGGCAGTATCTGCTTTTTGGATTAATGTATTTTATTCATTATAGTATTGTTGTTTTATTCCTCTATATTTTTGAAACTTATGTTTTCTTTTTATTATAGGGATTATACAAAGCAAAAACTTGAAAGAACAAATTAGGTAGGAAGAACTTGCATACAAGAAAAGACATCATGCAAATGACTATGTTTAAGATAAATGCATTTAACTATATTTAAGATAATGCAACTAACTACATTGCATTGTTCTAAAATAATATATCAATGTATAATATATCAAATTATTTTATAATCTTACACATTTAATTATAAATATTCTATATTAATATATATTCAAGAAATGCAAACATACCAATTAAAACTAAACTTGCAGCTTCATATTTGAGCATAAAATATTGGAGCAAGTTACATGAAGTACTGGGAGAAAAGATTTCAGGCTGGTGTGGTTGAACAGAGCAAATAAAGAGATTGGTTGGAGATTTATTCACATGGAGAAGCAGGGGTCAGATCATGGAGAATCTGGTAGATGAAGGTACAGAGTTTGGAATTTCTTTTGATTATGATGGACCATTAAAGAATTTTGAGCAGGAGAAAGATATAATTCTATTTTACATTTTGAAACTGTCAATATGGTAGCATAAAGAGAATAATATGCATAAGGATAATCATAAACACAGGAAGAAGAGTGATGAATCTATCAAAGTAATACAAATAAGACATGGGAAAGGCTTGAGCCAAGCTAAATAGGGGAGTAGCGGTGAATGGGAAAAGTGACAAAAACTGTGATCTGTGTGTGAGTATAAGGGACAAACAGGAAATAAAAGATGAAACCTGAGTTTTTGTCTTGAGCAAGAAATAATTTTTGTCTTTAGCAAAGGAGAAAATAGTAAGATTAGGGCTCCGCTCTCATGAATATATTTATCCAGTTATACAAGAATAATGAATTTATGGATGGATGGGTTATCTCAACAGTGATTGGCTACAACTGCCAGTTTCACTGGGTCTTTCTCATGCTCTCTGTCTCTTGCCAGGTGATGCCTTGTGCATCACCTAGGGACTCAGCCAGGAACAAAGCCATCACCAGATATAGCCCCCAATCTTGGGTCAATTTACTCAGTCTGTGGTATTTCATTATTAACAACAGAGAATGGACTAGAACCAATGATTTTCAAAGCCTTTGGCTGGATGAGATCACCAAGGGAGGAAGTGAGGATAGGGAAAAGATTCAGAATTGAGCCTCAAGACACTGCAACATTTAAAGGTCACAAGTAGCAAAAAGACCAAAAAGGAGCAACAAATATAACAGGAGAAAAAAGAATTGCCGAGGACAATGCATCTAGCTTTGGATTGGCAAACTAAAACCCACTTGGCAAATCCCATCTGCAATCTGCTTTGTGTGACTGTTGAGCAAAGAAAAAGTTATGCATCTTTAAATTATTGAAAAAAATCAAAAGAATAATAATATTCTGTGACACATCAAATTTATATGAAATTCAAATTTAGTGTCCATGGACAAATTTTTATTGGAACACAGCCATGCGCATTCATTTATATATGATCTTTGCCTATTTTTGCACTACTACAACTGAGTTTCATAGCTGCAATGAAAACTTCATGGTCCCTGAAGCCTAAAGATATTTATTTTATCTCTAAAGATATTTATCATCTGGAGTTCCACAGAAAATTTTGCCAAAATTTCTCTTAATCACTAAGAAGGAGAAGGTGATGAATGTGTCTAATTGTGCTGTAAGGTCAATTTAGATAAGAGAGTGGACCCCTAGATTTGGTAAGAGAGAGATAATTGATGAACAATTGGGAGGGATGCTGAAGATTTGCGGGGGGGTGGTTATTTGTGGTGATTGATGGAAGAATGGAAATATAGGAAGTGAAGGCAGAAAAACAAAAACACTCTTTAAGCAGAATATGGGTTTTTGTTATTGTTACATGAATATAGTCATATATGACAAAAGTTTATAACAGTGCATATAAATTTTTTTATTGAAGCTTTATATCTAGCTATACAGAGTAATTGGGTTCATCCCTACAAATTTACATGCAGGGAAATCAATTTCAGTTAGTGATCCCCCCTTTTCTGTCCTTTCTTCCCTCCCCTCTCCCATTCTCCTTCTTCTACTCTACTAGACATCCTTTTGCCCTTCTATTAATTTATATTTGACTGGTTCTTTATGTTGTCCTTCTCTCCCCCTTTCTTTATTTTCCTCTAGCTTCCACATATGAAAGAAAACATTCAACTTTTGAATTTCTGAGTTTGGCTAATTTCACTTAGCATGATATTCTCCATTTCCATGTATTTACCAGCAAATGCCATAATTTCATTCTTTTTTTTTTAATGGCTGAGTAGAGCTCCATTTTATAACACAATTTCTTAATTCACTTATTGATGGGCACCTGGGTTGATTCCATAATTTGTCTATTGTGAATAGTGCTGTTATAAACATTTATGTGACTGTATCACTGTAGTATTCCCATTTTAGAACTTTTGGGGAAATACACAGGAATGGGATAGCTGGATTATAAAGTGGTTCTATCTCTAGTGGTTTGGGGAATCTTCCTAAGAAAACAGCACATTCTTGATGTATGGTAAGATATATATTCTTGAGATTATCATCATAAGCTGAACTGATAAAATGGACTCAATTAAAAGAATAGCAATTATCAAGCAAAGAAGCAACCAACAATTTTTTGTTTAATATAGGGCTTGATTCTCAATAGTAAAATTATTTCACTTAATTTACTGACAAATCACAGGCTAAATGGGGAAATGTAAACATATGCATATGATCTTTCATTCTTGAGGATCAGTGGAAAGAAAGGTAAGATAATTATTCAGATACTAAATGCAAACGGTGACCTCATGGGTATAAAAATTTAGGCTAAGAGCTGAAAAGACTTTAATAATAACTCCCACGGAATACTCTGATGTAACAAATATCCAGAGTCCTTGGAATTTCAATGAACCTAATAAGGAGTGAGGTCATGAACTTGAACCTCTATGATGTATAGAGATATCTAGACTTTAAGTACAGCCTTTGGGGATGAGTATTACAGGATTGAAGCTGTCAGAAGAGATCAAGCACTGTCTAATGAACCAAGAAAGCTTACTGAAAGCTGACACAGATTAAGTATCAAACACAGAACAGTCTTCCACACTAACTCGAGCCCAAAATAGTAGAAGTAGATAATATAAAGAAGTTAAATCTACTTATTCCTGCTAGAACTTTTTTAATTATCACCAAATATTTATTGAGTGGCTGTTTAAATAAGGCATGTGGATTGCAAATAATTAAATTACACTCTCTTCCAACATCCTGACACATCAAGAATCAAGGTCCATCCTGATGCTCAAAAGAAAGCAAGCTGTATCTTGTGAGGGGACGCACTAGTGTGCACTTGGGTGCACAGATCTTGTTTCTTTTCGTGTGGGATCCTTCTGTCTTTGGAAAAGACATAATGACCTTGTCTTGAGGAACTTGCCCTTCTCCACACATAGGATTTAGTAGGGGGATGATTATCAGAGGACTCTGACCTTTCTTATCACCCTCCAACCAAAGGAAAAGAAATTTGACCCAGGATTCACCACAAGCCAGTGAGATTCTTTTCTGAGCCAAAGTCTTTTCCTGGAATTTTATATGCAAAAGTGGGGCACAAGAATCTCTTTTCCTCTGGGTTATAATCTAGGGTGATGTAATGTTGAAGTTGCTTTTGTCCACACCCTCCCCACACACACAGTGCACTGGTGTCATCTGAAGTAGGAGAAAACAGTCAAATCAGAAAGCAGCTAGGATGGAAGAGTAAAAAGAGAGCATCGTTTCAGTCCTGGGGTACACTGCCCTTCTTCCCAGTTATATGAGCCAACCCCCTTCTTCTCTGTTTTTCTTCAGCAGCTAGTTTGATTTGAGCCCTCACTGACATACAAGCAGTGATCCATTAATAGCTTAATGACAATTATCATGAATAATTCAGATGTACAAGAAAGCAGTATGTAATGTTCCGATGCTGTGTATGACATTGTGTACGCAGTTGAGACGCAAGTTCCTGAGTTTCAACAACCTTATGATCTAAGGAGAATTTTAAGAATGCCTATTTTTAAGGCTTTCACTCTATAAATGAATAACGTCAGGCAGAATCAGTGTATCTCTCATAGCCAAACAGCAAGTCACTAGAAAACTTGGGATTCAGATATTTTACTTAGATTTCAATGACCTTTTTCCTACTTTGCTGTGCCAGTGATAAATTTCAGCATTGGCTGGGAAACTGTGGTGCCATTGCAATCTGCAGTTATCTCTGGAGAAAGCGAATCATCATAACAATAAATTTAATATCTAGATTACTCAAGGGCAAAAGCAGAGAAAGTCCTCCTTAGTGGACTTCTCTCATAAATATAGGGCAACATAAAAGGAAAGAAAAGTGATTCAATGTGAAGAATATTTCGAACATTAATACTGTCAATTGCGAAAAAGAACCTGTGATATTCTGAAATTCAGTCCATCATTACTCCTGTTAAAAACTGTGATGGCAGATAAACAATATTTTCCATAAAATGTTCTGCCAGCTTTTGGGTCACCAAATCTCAGTGTCATTGATTCACTTAAATTAAGGAATAGGGAGTTGTCTCCTAATAAAGCTGGTCTATTGTGATGCCTCATTAAGGTAATTTGAAAACTCAGTTTGGTCCTCTGGAGATAGCTAGTTGAAATATTTGAGACATAGTACAAAAATCCTAAAGACAGTGGGGAAATAGCCATGATGATTAAAATACTTCCATAGCACACACAAAAAAGTTATGTAACAAATTAATCACCATGGAATGGTACTCAAATGAGTTTTATCACGTAGTCAAATACCTTCTCATACAAATAATGATAGCGTATGAGACATCAGTATTCATTATAACATGGATAGTTGAAATAATAGGTTTGAAAGTTAGCTGGAGAAGAGCATGACTTTCTTTTAACATGATCTTTTCCTTTTCTTTGAAACTCATCATCACCAAATACCTCCACTCTAACCCTAATGTGCGCAGGGACCACTGTGTGCAAGCCCACATGGCCAGGACAGCAGGGAGTGGCTGCTGGATAAGGATGCGAGGACTGAACCACAAGATCACATTTCTATATGGAGTCTAAAAACATTGGACTCAAAGAAGCAGAAAGCACACAATAGTGGTTACAAGGAGCAGGGGTGGGAAGGATTAGAGAGATGTTGGTCAAAGGATAGAAGATTTCAGGTAGACAAGAGGAATAGGCACAAGAGGTCAGTGGTACAACATAGTGATTACAGCTAATGACAATGTATTGTATTGAGAATTGCTGAGGGTAGATTTTGTGTTCTTACCATAAAAGGTGAGTATGGGAGGTACTGCTTCTGATAATTATCTGTATTTAGCTGTTCTAAGATAGACACACACACACACACACACACACATATATATATATATATATATATATATATATATATATATATATATATATAAAACATGCTATAGCCTGTGATTCCAGTGGCTCAGAAGGCTGATACAGGAGGATTGTGAGTTCAAAGTCAGCCTCAGCAACTTAGCAAGGCCCTAAGCAATTTAGTGAAACCCTGTATCTTAAATAAAATATTAAAAAAGTTCTGGGATTAAAAGGGAATAAAATCATGGCATTTGGAGGTAAATGGATGGAGTTGGAGAAGATAATACTAAGTGAAGTTAGCCAAGCCCCCAAAACCAAATGCTGAATGTTTTCTCTGATTTAAGGCTGCTGATTCATAATGTAGTGATGATGGGGCATGTGAGAATTAGATGAACTCCAGATATGGCAAGGGGAAAAGGGGAGGGAGAGGAAGGGGGCATGAGGGTAGGAAAGACAGTGGAATGAGATGGGTATCATTACCCTAAGTAAATGTATGAAGATACATATGGTATGACTCTACTTTGTATACAACCATATATGAAAAATTGTGTTCTATATGTGTCCTATGAATTGTAATGCATTCTGCTGTTATATAACAAATTAAAATTTTAAAAAATGAAAAAAAAAGTGCTAGGGATGTTGCTCAGTGGTTAAGCACCCTGAGTTCAGTCCCTGGTACCAAAAAAAATGCTAGTATACAATTTTTTTGGGGGGGAATGCTACTGGGAATTTAACTCAGGGACAGTCAATCACTGAGCCACATCCCTTGACCTATTTTGTATTTTATTTAGAGACAGGGTCTCACTGAGTTGCTTAGCACCTTGTTTTTGCTGAGGCTGGCTTTGAACTCATGATCCTCCTGCCTCAGCCTCCTGAGCTGCTGGGGTTACAGGCATGTACCACCGCGCCTAGAAATATATACAATTTCTGTCATGAAAAATTTAATTTAATTTTTAAAAAGCGTAGTATTTAATAAGAATTTTTGCCTTTATTTTCACTAGTGCATCCTGTGCTATCTACTTAGAAGATAGTAGAACCCAGCATGAAGAAGAAACTTCCTTGTTTTCTCTGCATTGGAGAAGAGAAAGGTAGATAGGAATTATATTCTTTCAACAAACTTAAATAAAAAATAAGAGTCTGGGATGGATATAGGAAAGATGGAGGCAGATTGGGAGAGAGTAGCAGACAGGAAATTCACCCTTTAGAAACTTGGATTTCATTCTTGATGCGTATCTACTATCTCCTCTAGAGAGAGATTCAGATCTGTGTTCAGTCCTGTGTTCTCTAAAAATACCCCTTGAATCTGTCTGTTTCCTTTAACTGCACCTACAATCACCCACTCCACTCTGTCCAGCTGTCTTCTCACATCTGGTGACTGCTGAAGCTGTAGCACTGTTCTTCCTGCTTCCTCAGCTCCTGCCCTACAGGTAGCAGGAGCTGCCTTGTTCAGACTCTCTCAAGTCACCAAGCCTTCACTTTTCAGATGAGTTGGTGCCTTAAAATTGGCCACAGGGAGAATATTTATACCACAGAAATTGGAAAGTGCTACAAAACAGGGTTTTTAATATGTGTTTTTCCAGATAGTTAATTGTCAAATATTTACTAGCAAATCGCTAATCCATTCTCCATAGGGTATTTTAAAAACAGAAACTATATCCTGTAATCTACCAGTTTTAAACCCTGCAATGACATCTTACAAAATCCAAATTATTACAAAATCCTTTAAGCCCTAAGATTTTTCTGATCTCAGCCTGTCCCAAGCCCTTGCTTTCTTCTCCTACTCATCTCACTCATTACCATGCAGCCACCCCTGTTTACTCTCTGTGCCGCTTAACATATCAAGTTCATGGTCTTCACACATTCAGGTTGCTGTTTCCATGGATATTTGCATAATATGAGTCATTCTTATCATTCGGGTCTTATGACAGCTGTGCCCTCCTTGGAGAGATTGTCCCTGACCACCCTATCTTTTTTGTTTCTATCATAGAATGTTCTTTGTATAAAATGCTAAGCATTTTTTTTTCTTTCTCTCGTCTCTGTTACAATGTGTGTTTGGTGAGAAAAAGGGTCATGCCTTTCATTCCTTCTAGTACACCCAGAAAAATCCCCCGCACAAAATGGCAAGTCAACAAACTAATTGAATTGATTAATAATTGTGTAGATGCATATAATTCACAAGTACACTGCATAGTATCTGACAAAACTTTTGAAAAATGAATGAAAGGATGAAACATTAAATTTATTAATATAATAACTAAAGATTGAACTCTCATTTCAGTCTCATCCCATTTTCTGCTTATGTATCAATCTTGTAACCCTGAAGGGGAGAAACCAGGCCAAGCAATAGTGTGAGAAACTTGTTGTCGTATTCTGAAGGCTTGGAACATGCCTCTCAATTTCTTGGAGGAAAATCTAAAGATGGTCCCATAACTTTAATCTCATGTTATTGATTCTATAAACCTGGAAGCTTTTAGAGGCTGAAATGATCTATGCCCCAAAGTTTAGACAGTTTTGTTCCCTGAAAGATTACTTTAAAAGAACTCCCTTTCAGTTTTGCATTAAGAGATGAGATTTCAAAAAAAAAAAAAAAGCATAAAATTTTGTCTTACAAAAGAATTTATTTATTGGAAGCATTTAGAATCTCCATAAGATTTTTATGACATTCATCCCACTTTGGCTGCTTCGAAACAGTTTAATAAAAGGTAACTGAGAACAATAGGTTTTGGAATGTATTTCTATGATCCAACAAGCCACTCAGGTATACAGAGCACACACCAGGATCCAAGACTCTTGCGCTTGCTCTAAGGTGCATGCCTTAAGTTGGCCACTCTTAAGCCCAGGCTGCTCTTTCTCCTTTCATTCCTATCCACTGTCTTCCTGTCTGAGGGTGCCCTCTGACCTGTTGCTTTGGCTGAACAAACTCTCCACTGACATTTTCCATCTTCCAACTGAAGAAAATAAACCCTGCTCTCTCAAGACCACTCACTCCTCCTCTTACACAGTGACCAAGAATAGTACCACCTTCCCTGGTACACTTACCAATTAGAATATGGAAATTCTTTGGCATTGAGGTCCTTGAAGCTCATGGTAGAGTTTGTCATTGTTACTAATATTGCTTTTCATATTTTTAGAAATGATAAAAGAGAAGAGTTAAAGCATCTGTTTAGGGAAAGATGGGCATTTAAATCTTTAGCTTAAAGGCCTAGAGAAAATACTTAAATTTTACAGGGTTTTTTTTTTTCTGAATTTTCCACTAAACAGACTTTTCTAATTGTGATACAGGCTATAGTTGGCAAAACATTGGCATATAAGGCATCTTTCCTTATTTATCTGGTCACATATTTGTCCTTTATCCTATACCTTTGAAATGAAAGACATGAACTGTATGGAAAACAGTAAAGAGGTGTCTCAAAAAATAAAAAGTAGAACTATCAGGATTCAGCAATTCCACTTTTACAACTAAAGGAAATTAAACCAGTATGCCAAAGAGATTCTATACTCCCATGTACATTGCAGTGTTACTTACAAAGGTCAAGATATGGATTCAACCTAAGTGTTCAATGGTGGATAAATGGATGAAAATTGAGATATATTATAAAATTGAATCTTATTTAGAAAAGAAGAAAATTCTATCATTTGTAAAAACATGAATTAACCTGGAGGACATTATGCTAAGTGAAATAATACAGGGATATAAAAACAAATAATGCACCTATATGTGAAATATAAAGAAGTTGCTTATACAAGCAGAGAATAGTAGAACTTATATAAATAGGCTTTGATTTCCAGAGCCCAGGTGGGTGGAATAGATAGGGAGAGAAGACTATGGTGAAAAAAAATTACAAAATTTATCAGAGGAATAAGTTGAAGAGATATATTATATAACATGTAGCAACAGTAATGACAATGTACTACATACTTGAAAATTGCTTAGAAAGTAGATCTTAGATATTCCCACTACAAACAAACAAATAAACAACACCAACAAAAAAAGAAAAGCACTTAAGTTAGTGAGTAAGTTAATTACCTTAGTTTAGCCATTCTTCAACATACTCACATATCAAAACATCATGTTGTATATCATAAATATACAGACATCATCTGTCAGGGAAACTGCAATATCAATTTCAAGATCTTCAAAGTTCATTAAGATTAAAGGAAATAGTAATAGTAGATGGCTTAGACAGTATTTACTATAATGCTAATCCATTATTTCTAAGTGCTTTGCATAGGTTCAAAATAATTTTATCCTCAAGAACTATAAGGCAGGTTCTACTATTGTTCCCATTTTTTGATGGAAATGCTGAGATACATAAGGTATAAGCAAACTTGCCCAAGATCACACAGGTAGTAGGCAGGGTAGCTTGGATTCAAACCCAGATCCTTGGAATTCAAAATCACTGCTTTCCCAGCACTATGAGGTCCCACTATCAAAAGTGGACCATCATGTCCAATGCAAAATGGAGGGGGAGACTGTAGATACTTTTGTACTCTTTAAGTCTAGTTCATGAGAGGGGTCACTTGTGGTGGTTAATTTTGGTGTAAAATTGTCTGGATTAAAGAATACTGAGAGAATTGGTAAAACATTATTTCTGCATGTATCCGTGAGGGTGTTTCCAGAGGGGATTGGTCTGTCCATGAGTTGGTAGACTGAGAGGGGAAGACCCACCCTCAAGGTGGAAAGATGACATCCATTTAGCTGGGAGCCCAGATAGAACAAAAAGGCAGAAAAAGATGATTTCCTTCTCTCTCTCCTGGAAATGAGATGTACTCTTCTTATGGATACACTCAATAATTAGGTAAGCCAATTTCCTGATAAATGCCCTCTCATATATTGATATCTATATATATCCTGTTGCTTCTCTCTCCCTGGAAAAACAAAAAATGTTTTTGTGTTTTCAAGAATCAAGAGTAGAGTGGAAAAGACACTGACAACAAAAGAATAAGGATTTTCCTCCTGATGTTTCTACTAACATCTTCTAACCTTTACAATCAGAGAGTCAGTTATTCATGTGTGAGTGGGTGGTTTGGGTCTAGAGCTGCATGTGGTGCTTTAACTCTGCTTCTAGCAACACTGGGAATCTGCAGATGTGTAGTAGGTCTGCTTCTCAGATAAGGGAGACACAGGGCCACAGAGGTCCTTCTTGCTGTCTTCTTTTTGTCTTCTGCTGTGTTTTTACCTTATTGAGTGGGTTCAAAATAGGTCTTGAAGAAGACAGCTTTCGATTTTGAATCTACTTCCTTCTTTGGAATCCCTTCTAGTAGTGTAGCCTTCCTTTCTGTGTCAAATTGTCAGGTTATCTTGCTTCTTGTTCAAGCATTTTGACTTATATATTTGAGAAAATTCTAAACCAAATTGGATAAGAAGGTATTTTTATAGCAGTCTAGAATTGCCTTCCAAATTATAGCACATAAATGGCTATTCGTTAGATCTGTGTCAATTACAAATGTGTGAGCAACTGCTGGGCATGGAGTGCACACCTATAATCCCAATGGCCTAGGAGGCTGAGGCAGGAGAATCATGAGTTCAAAGCCAGCCTTAGCAACTTAGCGAGGCCCTAAACAACTTAGTGAGACCCTGTATCAAAAATAATAATAAATAAAATGGGCTATGGATGTGTCTCAGTGGTTAAGCACCCTTGGGTTAAATCCTTGGTACAAAAAAAAAAAAAAACAAGAAAAACACAATGTGTGAGCATATGTATATGCCCATGTGCATATACATACAATGCCAATCATAATTTTCAGCTAAGTGTTTTGTTATCTTTACTAATCAAAAGGGGTACACACATGTGTATGTGTCTGTGCACCACTTTTTTCTCTACCACTTAAGGGGATTATACCTTTCTCTTTTGATAATACTCTTCAGGTGGATCCATCTTAACTTAGTTCAGGTACAAAGCACTTGGGTAACTATCCTAGGATGAAATACAAAAGGAAAATCAATTATACAAGAGTTACGTATTAAGCAGTTAGTGCACTAGAGACTATGGGAGTTTTCAAAGAAGTGCAAGGCATCTCTGTCCTTCAGGACCTTAGCGTGTGTGAAACCCTGGTAGACAGCATGTAATTAAGTGTTAAGCTTCTTGACAGTCTGTTAAGTGTAGTTGGAATTTCAGAGAAAAGAGGAAGAAAATGAAAGCTAGTGAAGTCAAATAAGACTTAGGGAGTGAAAGACATGAACGAGAAAGAGATGAGAGAAGTCCCCACTCTGGGTCTTTATGCATTTTCGAGGCTATAATGTGAAGGGCAATCAGAAAGTTCTTCTATTCCATCATGCGTGAAACTTATTCTAGTATTAGATATTTTAGGTTTATCTTTTAGTGTATACAAGTTCTGGGAGATTTTAATACATTAAGATAGGTTCTCTTTTCTTTCTGCTTAGTTGAATAGAGTTAAGGTAATTTCTTCTCACCGACTACTTAACTCTGTAGAGTTAATGCTGCATAACTTAAGTCTCCTACATAAAGTTCCACCAAGAGATTTGCTCCTATGTCCCAAGCTTCGGTGTCTGGCAGCACTTGGTTTTTGTAGGCACGCTGTTTTTGACTCCTTATAGGGAAGGTGAAATGTGTATATGATTGACTTAGCAGCAGTGGAAACTTTGGCCTGCATTATAGCTTTATAACCTTCCTGAAAGCGTTGACCTTCCACTTACATGGAATGGCAGTGTCAGCCTCTCCCAACTCATTTCCAGGTTCATTATCATATACTAGATGGCTTTAGAGGGAAAACCAGTCTCATTATCCCTGTGCTTCACCCCGGTGTTAGTTTCTCCCCAGCATCATGTCCTCCTCTGGACCAATTGTGGGAAACCCCTGTCATGGCTAAGACTTCTAGTTTTCCCCTATAATTTGCCTTTTCTTCTTCCTCAGTAGTAGAACTCTTGATCTTTTGTAAGGTGGGTGTCTACCTGTAACAAAGATCCCATTTTTCCAGACTTCCTTGCCGCTGGCATAGCCCGATGAGCAAATTCTGGCCAACAAGATGTAAGCAGAGATGTAGGTGCAATTTCAAAGGAGCATTCCCACA
The DNA here is from genome assembly GCF_045843805.1 of Urocitellus parryii. NCBI lineage: Eukaryota > Metazoa > Chordata > Mammalia > Rodentia > Sciuridae > Urocitellus > Urocitellus parryii. Next base: position 158,797,845 of record NC_135532.1, read on the forward strand.
GGAAGCAGCACGCCCTGCATCGGGCTCCCTCCTGCCTGTTACAACACAAATATGTGAAGGGTTCTAGCCACCTCCTGGACAAGGAGATAACACTGGGAAGGAAAGACACCTCTGCAGAGTGAAAAGAAGGTGGATGTAATCAATAATGAGAAAATGTATAAGAGATATGTAGGTAGTGGTTTTATATAAAAATCACTCAGTAAACATTTGTTGATTTAGATTTAAATTGACTTCTGATTTTGGGAGGAAAGCCTATGTGTTTGTGGGCGTCTGTCCTCTAAGACATTTATTTGACATTGGATGAGCTTAATGGCAAGGTCACAGCTTGTGCTCACCAGGCACCAGACTTGGAAAGACCATATCCCCTGGATTGTGCCAAAGTTCATCCAAGACTATCCTGATAGATATTCCATGACGTTCCCTGAGCTGGGCTAGAGCAAACTTGGAGAAATGTGCTACAAAGAAATGGAGGGTGGATCTTAAGGGAGACCAACTTCTGCAGCTGGGAGAACTACACTAAACTTCAACTAACAAAGATCCAAGGAACACAGAGCTTAAAACAAACAAACAAAAAACAGATTTTAGCTGGCACCGTGGTACATGCCTGTAATCCCAGCAATTTGGGAGGCTGAGGCAGGAGGATTACAAGTTCAAGGTCAACCTGGGCAATTTACCCAGATCCTATATCAAAATAAATAAAAAGAACTGGGGAAGTAGCTCAACAGTAAAGCTCCCCTGGGTTCAATTTCCAGTATTGGAAAAAGAGGGTTGATTTGAGGGTTGGTGTTAAAACATTTAAGAACCTGATGAGATATTTTGGACAAGTTGCTGCCTTTCTCTTTAGCCTCTGGAGAAATTGTGGTAGGAGTGTCACTCTTACAGTTTCCTACATTTTCTTGGATCTGATTATTTTTTTATTTTCCTGTTTTTAAAAACATACTTTCATAAATCCCTTATATCATTGGTGAAATAAGATGGGGAATAACAATGAAAATAGAATTAGGATAAGAAACAGTAACATCTGATGGGGGGAGGCAGGAAGGGGCCTCTTTGGAAGCTCAACTCATAATTCCTGATCAGTGAGACACCTGGGTGTGGCACCCTGTAGGTAGCACAAAGTCACTGGCCTAGGTGTCAGGACACATGAGACATGGCAGGATCAGGGCCCTTGGGCCAGCTTTGCTAGCCTCACTTTGTTTCTTTCAATTTAGCTGTTGATGACTGTCAGATTTTCTTTTCTGTATTAATAAGTATTACCATAATGCAGTATCTGTGACAGACCTTTAATATGTACTAGCGCCAGAATGGTATAGATGTACAGAGACGTTCAAAAAGAAAGGATAGATTTCACTAGCCCTCTATTGTGAAGGTCATTTCACTCATTTAGACTTAAGGGGAAACAGTAGTGTATCCACTAACAGGCCTTCTCTGTACATCATGGAAGCTACAGTGAGAACCTAAAGACTGAGACAAATAATAAGAGGAAGAGAAAGCATAAAAATGAAGCAGATTGATTGGTCAGTTAAAAAACCATGTATTTACTTAGTTCTTTCTGAAATCTAAGACAGGTCAACTCCCTTCTATGTTTAACAAAGTACAGAGAATTGAAGAAGGCGCGTGCGGGTGTGTGTAGGGGTGGGGGATGGAGAGAGAGAGAGAGAGAGAGAGAGAGAGAGAGAGACTGACTTAGCATTGTGTATCTGTGACACAACTTAATACTTGACAAGAACAACTTAGTGTAAGGAAAGTAATATTTTGGCTCCTGTTCCAGAGATGTAGTCCATGGTGGGCTGACGCCATTGCTCTGGGCCCAAGATGAGGCAGCATATCATGGCAAAAGAGTGGCAGTGGAGGAAAGCTTCTCCATTCACAGTGGCCAGGAAACAGAGAAAAGGGAAGGGGCTGCAGGGAAGATGCACCCCTCCAGGGCATGCATGCCCTGAGTGCCTCACCTTCTCCAACCAGGGTGGACTGATTAGGCTAAAGCTCTCACAATCTAATCATTTTACCTTTGAATATTCCTGCATTAACACCAGGGCTTTTGAGGGGCACTTTATTTCCAAATTGTCATAGTGCGATTCCCAATTTTAAAATGGAAATTTGGGACCATCTGACAGTGAAAAGAATTTATGGATGGAGGTGAGGAAGAATTTGCAATTCTCAGATGTGTCTTGGTAAGTTGCCCAGTTCATTTCAATTCTGTGCTGTTGACACATATTCAATGCTCGTTCCTTTTAAATATTCATTGGCCTCCTTCATATTAGGTAAGGGAATGAGAAACCAACTTAAGCTAGATTAAGGAAACAGAGGAATAGTTATTATAAAAAAAAGCAGAGATGGTACTTGGAAGCTAAGGGCAGGAATGAATCTGGGATTCAGGAAATCACACGCCACCCCTTTCTGTGCTACAGTTCTATGCACTGATGGGTGGCTGCCTCATTGCCCAAATTACCAATCTTGGAAGAGAGAAACTGAACAATTGCATCAGTTGGTCCTCGTTTGATCCAAACAACTATGTCCGGAAGCTAGGGGCATTCAGGTCATGTGATAAAATAAAGCTGCTGGAGGCCTACTTCATTATATTTATGAGAGTTATTCTCAGGGAATGGGAGTTGAATCATGTTGTAGTCAGGCACTGCATAAAGTAATCTACTGTATCAATTTCATCCCCAAGAACCTGTTTAACCTCCTGCATATGTGTTCTGAGACAAAATGGTAAATAAATATAGAGGGATTTTGCATTTACTTCTTGTGTAGAATCTTGCAAATCCTCTTAACCAGCATAAGGAATAGGATGTTTCTATGCATTTGCTTTGGATAGTAAATTCTCAACTGCCTGATCTCCTCATATCTCAAGGATTTGACTCTAGATACTTTTAAAGTCAATGGATAACTTAGGATGAACTATTTATTTCATAGCTGTTTAAGTAAGGCCTAGGATGTGTGTGTACACCCACCTTTGATATACAGGGACAGGAATAGGATCTCCCATGGTCATTTCCCTGTCATAAACACTTTTCAGGCCACATTGAGAAAAAAAAATATATTAGCAGAGGACAGACATCTAATCGTCTTGTGGGTGGGTGTATTTACAAAAAGAATGATTGACTGACCTTTATTTGCAGAATGTACATCTTGAAAAAGAATTTCTCAGCAGTTTTTGTATTGCCCGTGTTTGGTGCTGCAGCCTCAAAGTCAATCTCAGTCTTGATTAGTCCAAATGAGATTTTAAAAAAAATGCAGAGGCAGCATTTGCATACCTGGTCATGCCAGCCGAAGTCTTCTGGAATCTGGATGAGGCCCCTCAGATCAATGTGAACAGAACCAGAATCTTCAGGCAAGTACAGAACAAATCCTAAGGAACATGGTACATTTTATTTTTCTTTAGAAAAATAAAATAAATCATTATTTATGGCACACATAGATTATCATGAAACCTTCAAAATATATTAAAGCATGTCAGTTCCAAACAATCACTGAACAAATTTTAAAGAGCTTAGGATTTTTTTCTTTTAAATAGTGAACTGTGTAATATTACTTTATGGTAGAATAAGGCAAGAAGTTTTTTGTGCATTCACAGGAAAAAACCTTTTGTCCCACTCATCCTCTGAAACTACTAGAGGTTGATTTCTTTTATAACTAACCTGGTAAAAACAGAAAATATGTTTTTCAAAAAAAATATTGCTTTTTGGATTTTGTCTTGTTTTGCATTTAATTAATTTAAAATAAAATACGTATGAAGTATTAAAGATTGCATGGAAATAGGATTTTACTGGATTTTAGCCCAGCAAATTTACAATAAAAATTCACAATACTGACAAGACAGAAGGCGAGGAGAGGATAAAAATGCATCCAAGGGTAACATCAGTAACAGTGTGGCAATATGGATAGGAATAATTTTAAAGTTATCCTTTTGGGTGTGAGTGGGGAAAAGGGCATATGGTTTTCTGAACTTAAATGGAAAATAAAAATAAAAGTTTTCTTTGTATGTCTGTATTGACTTAAGATGATATCTTGACAATCCTGCTTTTCTGAGTCAGGGCAACAAAATAGTTGCCTTTATTTGTCAGATAAATTTCCTTTAGAGACTAAATTTATGAAGTGAGATTTATTGTCATATTCTATTAAGAATTTTTTAGGAGATATACTGAAAACTTTACCTTTCTTCAGAGACAGGGAAAAAACTGTTACATTTAAATAATGACTAATTTCATGTATGTTCAGAATCTATTTTTAAATTCTCTGCCATCTTCTACACTCCCTCTCCCTCTCCATATTTCCTTTCCTTCCGTCGTCTCATGCTGCATTGAAACTTATAAAGCTCAAATGAACAAATGTCTGGCTTTAAAAGCAATTTAGAATTTCTATTTTTTCTCAACTTTGTGCATATGCATATCCTGTCATTGGGGAATGATTTCATCACACTGTTGCCTCCAGAACTCCTAATACTCTTATACCCAAATTTGTTGTTGGCTCAGCAGGTTCCCTGGAATAAGAGTGCTTTGCATTCTAATTCCAGATCCTGATGGACCATGTGTTACTCTGAGAACAACAGCTGACTTGGGTCCTTAGTGAAATAATGAGAAAATCACTGACCTCTCCAGAGACCTTTGGCAGATCAAGGGTTACAAAATGCTCTGCATTGGAAGTGCTAAATATTCTTCTGAGTGCTTTCAATTTTCTTGGCAGAGCATCGTTCATTTATGGGCCATTTTACGGGAAGGTTTAGCCCATAAGCACGTGTGACTCTGCTTTAGCTTCTCCAAACATCTGCACAGTCAAGAGAACCTGACCAAAAGAGAATTCCGGAAATACAAACAGGCCTGAGAGAGCTTGACCCTGTGCCTGTAAGTGAAGAAAGACACTCTGTATTCCCACGCCTTAGTTTCCAGATGGACACTCTTCAGCTGTAGGCCCTGCGATTCAGCTCATGTGAGCCCTTGCCCACTCACTTTTAGCAATCTCCTAACTGGGTTCTACTGGGGTTGTTTCCTAAGGCATAAAACAAAGAAATAGATCAAATGGGACTCGGCACGGTGGGTGACAGGAGTCTCCACACTTTGGTGGGGTGGCCGTCTAATGCCACTGGGGCTGCTCCAGTATTGGCAAACGCTTTAAAAAATAAAATAAATGGGGGATCAACCAACATGTCATTTGTCACTCTCTCAACAGCCCAAGCCACAGTGCTGCTTTGCCATCGCATTTTCAAATGGAAGTGTGTGTTTCCATCACATTTGTTTTCCTGACAGGAGAGAGAAGGTTTCCACAGGCGGGCTGCCTGCCCTCGCCCCAGCTCACTGCTTCTCTCTGATCCGTCTCCACAGCCATTTCCTCACAGCTTAAGGTTTTCAAGCACATACAGAGTGTGTGTGAGTAAAATATTTAGTTGGAATAGAATCTATAACCTAGGTCCAAAGGATTCCAGGGCAGAACTGAGCAGAAGTACTTTGAAAGGGATAGCTGCCTCCTTCCTTCCTTCCTTCCTTCTCTTCAATAATGGGGATTGAACTCAGGGCCTCCCACATGCTAGGCCAGTGCTCTACCTCAAAGCTACATCCCCAGTCCTTCTCGGTTTCAATTTTGAGACAGGGTCTCATTACATTTCCCAGGCTGGGCTGGAACTTGAGATCCTCCTGCCTCAGCCTCCTGATGGGATTATAGGCATGGGCCACCCTACCTGACTCTGCCTATCCTTTTTGAAAAAATAAATTATGTATACAAAGAAAGAGAATCACCACACGCCTCAATCCAGCAAAGTGTGTGGCTGTCAGTAATAACTTCGCTCACCTTCACTCTAACACCACATATAACTGAGTTCTCGCCTCAGTTCTGTGATAAGGCATTGTTGGGAAAGAGTCCTATGGATAACAAAGTGGCAGAACAGCCCAGGAGTGTCTGCACTGTCCACCAGCTCATTAGGTCTCGCCTCTCAGATGATTTCATGATTCTACATCATGAAATCTGAAGCTATACACTCCACAAGTCCTGAATCATGTTATTAAGTTCTTTTGAGTGGGAAGAGAGATTGTTTCTGGGGGATGGAAGGTCTGTTTTCTAGATGAATGGACAAAGAAGATTTGGTATATATACATAATTACATATACATAATGGAGTTTTATTCAGCCATGAAGAAGAATGAAATTATGTCATTGGCAGGAAAATGAATGGAACTGAATAGCATTATATTAAGGAAAATAAGCCAGTCTCAGAAAATCAAGGGCCGTATGTTTTCTTTCATATGTAGAAATTAGAGAGAGAGAAAAAAGGAAAAAACCATGGGGAATCCTATGAAAATAGAAAGGACACCAGTAGTGGTCAGGGAAGAGGGGAGTGAAACAGGAGGAACTGGGATGGAAACTGACCAAAGTATGCTACGTGCCTGTACAAATATGTCACAGACGAACCTCACTATTAAGTATAGTGAACCCATAAAAAAATATAAAAGGGAAAAAGAAATAAGACCTGTTTTCTATAAAACTCGGGAGGCTCCATGCTAACCCCTCCTCCACTTACAGTCTGCTATTTGAAACCTGATTCCTAAGAGACAACTAAATCTCAAGTTCATGTATTCCACCATCTTGTCCCCTTTTGGTCCCCAAACCGTGAGCAGAATTTGTCTATTAAATGCTAGGCCCTCTTCCTTAGGCATCAAAATCACTGGTTTCAACCTCACCATGACGTGATTCCGTGCAGGCTTTATCTTGTCTGACTACACTTTTGCCCAAACCCTAACCAGGTGCCTAGGTTCATTCATGGGTTCATGCCTTATAAGTGATAGGCCTTCTTTAGGTGATAGCAAACAAGGCAGTTGGAATCCCTTATGCAGATTTGGAGACTGTCTTTTTGTTTGTTTGTTTAAATCTCTGAACATTTCTTCTTTCCTTCCTTCCTTCCTTCCTTCCTTCCTTCCTTCCTTCCTTCCTTCCTTCCTTCCTTCCTTCCTTCCTTTCCTCCTTTCTTTTTTAAGTTGTTCTAATTAGTTATACTTGACAGCAGAATGCATTTCAATTCATTGTACAAAAATGGAGAACTAGTTTTCATTAATCTGGTTGAGTCCCACCACATGTACGGTCATACACATACCTAGGGTAATAATGTCCATCCCATTCCAAAGTCTTTCCTGTCCCCTGCCCCTCCCTCCACTTTGCTCAATCAAAATTCCTCCATTCTTCCCACATCTCTTTCTTTTTTCTTCCTTCCTTCCTTCCTTCCTTTTTTTTCTTTTCTTTATAGATATACATGACAGTAGAGTGTATTTTGACATATTATGCATACATGGAATATAACTTATTCTAATAGGATCCCATTTTTGTGATTGCACATGATGTGGAGTTACACTGGCTGAGTATTCATATATGAGCATAGGAAAGTAATGTCCGATTTGTTCCACTGTCTTTCCTATTCCCATCCCCACTCCCTTCCCTTCATTCCCCTGTGTCTAATCTAATGAACTTCTATTCTTCCCCTGTCCTTATCGTGCATTAGTATCCATATATCAGAGAGAACATCCAACCTTTGGTTTTCTGGGATTGACTTATTTCACTTAGCATGGTAGTGAAGAGTATCTTTGAATCTGTAAGCAAACAGCACAATTTCAGATAGCAACATGTTAAGAAAAAAAAATAAACTGGGGGAAGAGGGATTTCGACTTGTCATGGAAGGTCTCTCTGAGGAGGAAATATTTAAACAGAAATCTAAAATGAATACAAGAAGGTGGTGAACAGAATTGGAAAAAGAGAAGGAAGAGTAAGTGCAAAGACACTGAGGCAGGAGTGTACTTAAGATCAAGTAGTAGCAAGAAGGCTACAGAGGCTGGACTATTGATGTCAAGGGCAAAAGTGGCATGAAGAAAAGCTGGAGAGAGAGGGCCAGTGAGTAGACCCTCTAACGCCTTGGAGAATATGACAAAGATTTCCAGTCTTTTTTTTTTCTTTCACTAATTTATAGAGGTATAATTGATGTTAAAAACTGGACATTAAATGCATACAATATGATGAATTTGGAAATAAGTATACACTTATAAAATAATAACTGTCACTTGTTTTATTATCATTTTTTGATAAGAACACTTAATGAAAGATTTACTCTCAGATATGCAGTGCTAATCCATAATGGCAGGGGAGAATAGAGGAATTTTAAATTGGACAGAGAGGAGGGGGAATGGGGTATGAATAATAGTAAAATGAACTGGACATTATTATGCTATGTGCATATATGATTACATGACCTGTGTAACTCTACATCATGTGCAACCAGACGAATGAGAATTTATGCTCCATTTACGTATGATGTGTCAAAATGCATTCTACTGTCATATATAACTAATTAGAACAAATAAAAAATGGTGAACATGACAAAAAAGATTTGCTCTCAGAAAAATTTTAAGTATATAATGCAATAATATTAACTATAGACATTATAATATACTGTAGATTCTTAGGACTTACTATCTTATATTACAAAACTTATAACTTTCGATGAATACTTTTCTATTCCCCTTCCCTCAATGTCTGGAAATCACCATTAAACTCTGTTTCTATGTATTTGATAATTTTAGGTTCATTATATAAATGATACTATGTAATATTTTGTGGTTGTCAGTTTTTTTGCTACCATAACAAAATACCTGAGATAACTTGTAAAGGAAAAGGTTTATTTTGGCTCATGGATTTAGAGGTTTCAGTCCATGACTGGGCAGACCCACTGGTTTTAGGCTGCTTTTGGGGGTGACAGATTGCAGGGAATATCTAATAGAGCCAATTCTCACCTTATGGCTAGAAAGCAAAAGAGAAAGAGCAATGGATTAGGGTCTCACAGTCCTCTTCAAGGGTACCCCCAATAATCCTTGGACCTACCAGTAGGCCTCACCTCTAGAGTCTTTACCATCTTCCAATAGCCCCATTATGGGGACTAGACCTTTAACATATAGGCCTTTGGGATACATTTCAGATCTAAACTACAACATGTTTTGAAAAATTGTTCTCTATTTTTTAAAAAAATTTTAAGTTAACACATAACAATTGCACATATTTATTGGGCATTGTATAATAATTTAATGAATTATACAATGTAGAATAATCAAATATGGACAATTAGCATTTTCATCTCCTTGGACAGTTATCGTTTTTATGTGTTAGGAACATTTGAATCATTCTTTTCTACTTATTTTGAAATAAAGAACGAATTGTTATAGATTATGGTTACCTCATGGTGCTGTACAACACTAGAATTCACTCTGCCCATCTGACTGCATGTTGGAACCCATTAGCTAACCTCCTGCCTGCCCTTCTAGTACTAGTAACCAGACTGTTCTAGGAGGTCAACGTTTTTTCAGTTAGCATGATGACCTACAGGTTCATCCATGTAAGACTGATGGCAGGCTTTTCTTCTTTTTTAATGGTTGAGTGATATTCTACTCTGTAAACACCATGTTATCTTTTTCCATTTATTTGTTGATGAACATTTAGGTTACTTCTGTGTCTTCGTTAGCATGAATCATGCAATGAATTCAGGAGTGCAGATATAAGAGTTTGGATCTTCAAAAGTGCCTGATTGAGGCCATTGCTCTCAATCTGACCAGTCCATCAAGTGCTGTTATGCCATCTGAGGCCCAACAACCCCACAGGAGCTGCATTTCAATGATCATGGTCCTCTATAGTTCTCAAAGGAATCTCATTCATGTTATATGAATTTTTTATTTCTCAGATTTTTTTTCTTACAAAATTTTGAGAAAACTGGCTCCTTGGTGTCTCTGTTATTGACCTGATGCTTGGTGTTCACTGAAACTAAATTTTAAAAACCCCAGAAAATGATGTGAAAATATGTTCCCCGCCCCCCAGCCCCAAATGTCAAAGTCTGTAGTAATCAGATTTGGCCACTAGATGGTGGCTGTATATCAATGCTTTGAAACAGTAACGGTTTTCTATTTGACAAAGGAAACAAAGAATAAATTAATGCATTAAAGAAACACAAAATATATGTGCATTTAAAATTCTTTTGTTTGAAAAATAGCATCCAAAGAAAAATGGAAACAAAAGGCAACCCATCGTCTGTTTTCTTGAGAGGATTTTTGCCTTCTTTCAGAATGGTGTGGTCACATGGAATACTTTCGTATTTAAGATTGATAGCCCACAGACTATGAATGTGGCTGTGGGACAGATTCTGTCCAACCCTCAGCCACCCACTAAATTGAGAGCTGCTCTTCCAGCAGAAAATCTTTTGCCATCTTTGTGTCTCCATGAACTTGTGTAAGTTTTACAATATCGTAGGTGCTCAATAACTCTTAGAGAATGGACAAAAGAACACATTCTGATTCCCTCTTCATCTTTTTTCGTGGGCAGGAAAGGCCTTCCCCCCATTTCTTTTTTCTTCTACTTGTACTCACCAATATTTTTACATGAGAATGAAGGAAAAAGGATCTCCAGAGACACTTTCTTCCAGACATCATGAAACAGACCATCCTAGAAAAGAACTTTTGAGACTGAAGAAGATGTGGAAGCAGGAACCACAACTGCCCAGGATCCTGAAGGAGCCCTACAGTGCCACACCCACAGACTCTGTCCCTTTCTTCACGTGTGTTGGTGGTGCTAATGGAGGTCCATTCTTGTGAGTGGAGAAGTGGGAGATTACCTGAGGCCAGGAGACCTGTTGTACTTACCATCCTCTTCCCAGTCACCAGCACTGTGCCTGGCATATAATAGGTGCCTTGTAAATGACTGAATCTCCACTGTTTACTTTCTTACTGAAAGATTGCTATCTTGAGTGGGTATGATACCTAGAGCAATGTTTTCAATAAATTGAGTAAATGTGACACACTATGACTGTACTGCGATGACTGGGAAGAACTCAGAACTGGAATTTTCTTTACTAGATAGTTTGAATGTCTTTGGCCAGAAATCTGAGCACTATATTCCATGAGATGCATCCCTGAGTCTACAAGCTTGCTGTGTTTCTTTATTGAAACACAGTAATAGATTAGTAATAGATTAGAATTTATTAGTAATAGATTAGAATTTCTCTCCCTTTTTAAGACCAGAAAGCAAAAATACATAAATAAAAATAATGAAAGAAATTTCTGCCTCTAATTATACAGTTACATTTATTTGATATTAAGACAAATTTCAGGCTCTTTAGTGCTGTTAGACATTCTTTGAGATCTGAAGTATTGCTTTAAACATGAGACCCATCTCTGCTACCCAGAGATTCCTGCTGTGATGATATTTTCTGAACAGGAAGTTATCTGAACCATCCCATGATCCCTCCCCCATTGTAGTGTCAGGAAAATCAAATTATATTCATTCCCTGACAGCTCATCCCTCTCCAGCTCTGCTCCTTTGCAACCCTGTTTTGGAGTGTCACTGTAAGAAAAATAATAATTTATATGTAGATAAGTTTTTCAAAGGCATTATATATACTTTCATAAGCAGTACTGATGAGTTCATTTTACAGATGAGGAAAGTTTAGAGATATTTGAAGTTTAGAGATATTTTTAAGGTAAGTTAACATCAATAATAACATAAGCAATGGGAATTAGGTTCAGACATTAGTTTTCATATTCTTCTCTTTCTTACAGATGCCATTGCTCAGCTGTGCTAACATTAGTTCATTAGAGAAGACAGTTCTGGGGTGAAAACTAGCTTTATTTAGCACACCTGGAAATGGCATCCTAATGACAATAATGCTACTCACAGCCTTTTCCTTATTCATGAGACCACAGAGAGACTCTCTATAATTATTAACCAGGGTCTGCTCTGTACTCCAGGCCCCTGACAATGAGCTTATGAGCATGGTGTTACTATTCTCGAGCAGAGCACTAATAATTAGATATTACTTTGAGAAAGGGCAATGTTTCATCAAAAGACAAAGTGCTAGCTTTGATATCTCTTTGTGCAGCAGCTGAAACACTCTTAGCGTCTGCTTCTAATCTAGAGATTAGTTGGTGGGTTTGCCCTTTCTCTTGCAAAGTATCTGTTCTTATGGGAAACCAGTACCAACACATATTGAGAAAATTTTTGTCTTATTAAAGGTTGTTCACTGATATTTGGAAGATCCTGAAGCAACCTACCACATTGTTACAGGCAAATTCTAAATTTACTCAGAGAGAAATAATGTTTTGAAGAGTTCTCCAGAATCATAAGGGATTATACAATTGAAGTGAACATCTTTGCCGTGGAAATAGTCTATGACTCACTCTTTTTGTTGCTTTGAAGAAACTTTGAGTGGTCCCTGTCCCAGAGCTGGAATTTTAAAAGGAAATCAGTTGCCCTTGCCATATTTCCAGAGAAGATGGGGGAAAGGCTCGGTTACCTTGAAAAAAATGCAGTAAATTGGGATCGAGAGTTCTCTTTTGGGGCAGTCTGAGAAGTGCCTATCATTGCAGCCAATCAAGGCTGCATAGTCTGGGAGGAAACAAAAGCAGAGAATGGCACAGGTCCTGAGATAAAACGTTCCAGATGAGGTAAGATAGACCATCTACATGTCTTGGGGAGCTGGAATGACTTCCAGAAGTTTGTAGGCAGAATGAATCAAAGAAGTCCACCCATGGGCAGGAGGCCTGGCCATGAGGTTGAAATCAGGTTATCAGGCTCCAGTCCATAGGGGACAGCTGCTGATCCTAAATTTTTAAGGTAAGGATTTGGTGGTAGAACAAGAATTGAAGCTTAGATGTTCAGCCTGGGCCAACTGTGGAGCCCAAGTCTTGAGAATGAGAAGAAAGTCCACTTATCCACAAAGCAGAGAAAGAAGTGGGCAGAAAAAAAGACTTCCAATTTTTCTTACTTTCTATGAGATCTCACGCAGGTCACTTATTTCCACTGAAACTCCATCTATTCTTCTACTATATAGCAATGGTAACCAGGTTAACTTCAAGAATAATAAGGTCTGCTCCAAAGTAGGGGTGAGAAAGCTGTAAATAACATAGCTGAAAGCACTTTAATTACAACAAACCAGGACACAGTTACTGTCCATAGTAAGATTATAAGATTAGTAAACATTTATCTTCCAAATACTTTACTCTTTTTTCTTTCTTTTTTTTTAAATTTATATATGACAGTGGAATGCATTAGAATTCTTATTACACATATAGAGCACAATTTTTCATATCTCTGGTTGTGTACATAATATATTCACACCAATTTGTGTCTTTATACCTGTACTTTGGATAATAATGATCATCACATTCCACCATCATTAATAACCCCATGCCCCCTCCCTTCCCCTTCCACCCCTCTGCCCTATCTAGAGTTTGTAATTTACTCTTTACAGCAAATAATACTATTATTTTATAAACAAAGCCAGAATGGCTTCTTGGTGCCATTGTGTGTGTGTGTGTGTGTGTGTGTGTGTGTGTGTGTGTGTGTTGAGGTGTGTTGGGGGAGATTATCAGTAATTTCTGTAAAACGTACTTAATTTCTAGAGGATGAGAGGATGAGAGGACAAGGAAAGTTTTAGGTTTTTCTTGCAGGTCACGCAAAATTTCAACTAGTAGGCAGCACAGGGGAGAAACAGAATGACCTCAGTAGGAAGAAGAATTTTTATGCTGAGGCAATTGCTCTCTAAACAGAGAGGACACACTTTAAGAGAGGAGCTTTATGGCCCGAGCTAGAGGAGCTGCAGGAGAGCAGAAATCACTGATCAGGTACATCCATCCTCACCTACCATGCCATTACTGGGGCGTGTCTGAAGGACGTCACTGGGCAGGCAGAGTGCAGGTAGGCATGACCCCAGGAGAGTGGGCAGATTGCCAGGAGCGGCCCTTCCAGGAGAATGCAAAGAAGACGGAGGGGGATAGACTCAAAGAGGGTCTTTTGGGACTGACCCCACGGGATACTTGTAAGACATTTAAAACTGAGGGAGTTGTGGGCTTTTGGGTTACTTCAATTAGCCAATTTTGCATGATGTTTGTCATTTACTTTTCCTTTGAAAACTGATTTTCCTTTTTTGGTTGCCTTGTGCCTATAATCTCTCCTTGGTTTATATTGATTTGACTGTACAAAGAAGAGGTTTCCATGGGTCTCTGGATATGTTGAAGCCAAAAGATATGTGACAGGCTACAGCAAACTAGCTTTTCACTCATTTCTGTTTTTTTTTTAATTTTTTTCCCTGTTACCAGTTTTGACACTAGGCTTGAATGTATCAATCAATAGTCTAGTTCTTTGTATCTGTTAAAGGAAGCTCAAATGTTCATTGCCTATTAGGTATCAATTCCTGGTAAATGATACTAAAAATGGTTTTAAAAACACATATCTCTGACATTCAAAGAGTTGGGAAAGCAAAGTATAAACAATGATAAGTTAGAAAATTAAGAGAAATAAGAAGATAGACATTTGCATGATTAAAGCACTCTATTTTATTATTCACTTTTTGTTTATATTTTGTTTGAATTTTCTTTTAAAGCACAAAAAAGTTGTATTCAGAATAAAATAACAAAACTCTAATATCATTGCTTCAAAATTGATGGATCTCTTGTGAGTAGTGTATAATTAGTTCTAAAATTAGCAGACAGAGTCAAAATGCCAAATGAGAATAGGACAGGTTAAATATTGGGCTAGAGTGTCTTAGGAACTTTTTTTATAGACGTGAATTTGAACTGGAGCTTAAACAAGCAGAACAGGACTTACCAGTACCCATTGCCGAAACATCATTTTGAATAACTATTTACATGTGAAAATACAGTCACCAGAGCTAAGAAATCTTGGTGAGAGATTATAGCACCTGGTGTAGCACAGAAATAATGAACAGCACATTGAAGACAATAGAAAGGACAGTTTCACATCATCTATACCACCTCCTCCCAAGTCTGTCCACACAGAGTGAAGAAAAGAATGTGAAGTGAGAATCCAACATTACCATGAACTCCCGCACCAGGACTGTCTCAGCAGAATGTGGCACCAGGTCAGGCCCTACTGCCCCAGGGTTCAGACTACCACCATGGACCCAGGTTCTGTGCCCAGCTAGGCTCCATCCTGGCTCTAGTGCTAGGCTGACCTTCATAGCCACAGGTTAAGAGGTAGTTCCAATGACCGCAAAGTCCAGGCCTTCCCCATTGTCCGGCCAGTCTCTGGTGTCTGTAGACTCAGGCTATAAGCCTGGCCCTGTGGACCCAGGTACCACATTCATTCTGGCAATGGGCTGATATCCCTAACCCAGACTCAGTTCTGAGGCCTACTCTAGGTTAGCCACCAGGGGCCCAGGATTCATGATATAAGCCCACCCTCTACCCTAGGCTCTAGGTCCATTCCAGGGAACCAGGCTTCAGGAGGAATATTGAAAAATTCACAGATCTATAAAAATTAAGCAACATAATTCTGAATGGGTTAAAGAAGAAATCAGAAGAGAAATTAAAACATATTTGAGATGAATGAATGGAAGTGTAACATAACCAAACTTATGGGATCTAGCAAAAATAATTTTATGAGTATAGTTTATAGTAGTTTCTTACAATGAAGAAAGAACAAAGGTCTCAAATAATGATCTAACTACAAAGAACTAGAAAAAGAAAGAAAAAAAACAGTCCAAACCCAGCCTAAGGAAGGAAGTGATAAAAATGAAAGCATAAATTAATAAAATATAGACAAGAAAAATAATACAAAGGACCAAAAGCAAAAACAAAACTGACCAAACTGTAGCTAAGCTGATAAAAAAACAGAAGATGCAAATGACTAAAATACAAACAAAGGTATATTACAAGAAATAGAAAGGATTTTTAAAAACTACTATGCATATGTAAAAGTTGATTTAAAATAGATTAAATTATCAAAAGTAAGACCCGAAACTATGAAACTAAAAAACACTGGCAGAAAGTTTCTTGACTTTGGTTTGGGCGATGATTTTTTTTTAAATGGTAGCAAAAATAAAAATAGATAAATAGGATTTTATTATAAAAAATTCTGCAAAGAAAAGGAAACAAATCAACAGAGTGTTCCCATACCAACTGGGAGAACATATTTTCAAACAATAATCTTATATGAGGTGAGTTTAAAAAATATATATGGCACTCAATTCCATAGTAATAAAACAAATAATCCATTTAAAAAGGCAAAGACCCTGAATAGACATATATTAAAAGAAGACATGCAAGTAAATGGTCAATATGTTTACAAAAAAATGTTCAACATCACTAGTCATCAGGGAAATGAAGGTTAAAACCAAAATGAAAAAATCCCTTCACACCTGTTAGAATGACTATTATTAAATTATAAAAGGTGGCAAATGTTAACAAGGATGTAGAAAAAAAAGAGAACCTTGGTATACTGCTAATGGAAATGTAAATTAGTACAACCTGTATGGAAAACAATATGGAGGTTCCTGGAAAAAAATAATAATAAAACTATTATGTTATTCAGCAATCTCACATTTGTGTATGTACACAAAGGAGATTATTTAAAATAGTCAAGATACAGAATCAACTATGAATGGATGAATGAACAAAGAAAGTGAGGTGTCATATTCAATAGAATAATGTTCTTCCTTGAAAAAGAAACACTATCAAATTTGGAGAATATTATGCTAAGTGAAATAAGCCATACACAAAAAGACAAATACTTCATGATCTCACATGTATCTGAGTTGTGAAAATGTGAACCACCATAGATATAAAATGATGGTCTATAGGGGCTGAGGACGAAGGGTGGGTGACGATGTTGGTCAAAGGGAACAAAGTTCCAGTAAGAATGAAATGGTTCTGGAGACATGTTGCAGAACATGACGACTTTACTTAAAAAGAAAGTGTTGTATACTTGATCATTACTGAGTGAGTGGATCTTAAATTTTTGCCCCCCCAACCATACCTATTCACCATAATTTTGTGACATGATGAATATGTTAAATAGCTTGGTTTAATAATCTCAAAATGTATAGATATATCAAAACATCCCATTATATACCATTCATTGTATACTTCCTATTTGTCACTTATATTTCCCTTTATAAGTCTGGGAACAAAACAAAGTGAATTTAAATAATGGATAGAATTTTATCAGGGGAAAGTAATGAGATATCAGCAACTGAACAAAGTGTGAAGAAAGGAAAGGCAAACAGAGAAGATAATAGAAAAGTAGGAACAAAAGGGAAAAGATTTGTATTTGGAAATTACACTGAAAGAGTGCAAGGCATGCTTTTGGAGAGTCTTAGTGCCCATTTAAGAACTGGAATAGGGCTCTTGTCATGCAAATAATATGTTGTGAAGGTGAGCAGGTTATCACTTTATGGAAAAACTTTCCTAGACACAGGAGTGTATCTACCTGTCCCTAGGACAGGCATACATGTGTAGACTTCTGAAACAGGAACAGCCCCAAAGCCAGCACCCATATTGACAGACACAAGAGGTTTTGTGAAATGAACGAGAGCCATCTTCAGTGATGGCTAAATGTGTTTTGAGATGAAGCCGGGCAAACCTCCAGTGCTCGCACATCCTTCTTGTCAGTGTATGTCATGGTTCAGAGAGTTACCAAAAAGCAGCATGTCCGTCACATTTTTAAAAGCTCATTCAAGTGTTAATACAGTTTTTAAGATATATATACTTTATGGTAGAGTTCCAGTTTGTCTGTCTGCTTGTTGATGAATTTTACAAACTCTTAAAATAATTACCTAATTACCTAATATCTGGGGGTGGGGAAGGGGAAGATCTAAATTGTTGTGCCTTGTACATTATTACATGTATCATCACAATATATTATATACATCATATCTCCTTACATATTTAAACAAAATTACCATCTTCATTTATGGCTATTAACAGTTTGGGCCATGGATATTGGCCAGAGAGCTAGTTTTATAGTATTAGATTTCAACATATCCTTCTGAGTTACAGCCATTGTCAAATGTAATACATTTGTATACATCTATAAAATGTCACTTACAAATCAGTCTTTAGGGTCAATTGAATGACATGCTGTGGAATGGAATTGTGGACACATGGGCTAGGTTTTTTTTCTTCTTGTTCAGAAAGCCCTTTTGTTACTTCTTCACCTCCTCTTAGAACATGTGCCTGCCTCATTTGTGTTTTGTTGTTGTTGGGGAATTAGGTGTAATAGACTGTATCCTTGCAGACAGTGGGGTTTCATGGAGCAAGGTAAAGATCTGATCCTGTTTTGCCCTGGGTTCCTTATGACAGCAGATGACAACCCAGGGACTGCACACCCTCACTGATTACTTCTGTGAAATAGGGACCATGAAGGTGCCTTGGATAATTTGTTTCCTTAGTAATGCTTAACACTTTCTTCTTCAATTTTCCCATCTCTCACACATTTTTAAATGTTTCTCATTCTTCTGGCACTACTTATTATTTAATGATCTTTATATTTTTGTCATTTTTAAAGTTCATGTTTATATTTGTGCCTGGGTCTCTTCTGATCCCAGACTCTATTCTTTCTGACCCTGTGTCTCTCTGGGGATCTGGGTTCTTCTTTGGGTCAGACATACTCCCTGTCGCTTCTCAAGTACTGACTCCTGATGGGGACTTAAAAGCGAATTAGAGAAAAAGGACAAATTCCTCATGGTTGCTGGTTTCTGTTTCTCTGCCAACTCTGATGGTCCCCTTATGCCATCTTCTCAGCGTCTGCTGCAGTCAGATTGCAAGCGGAAGAGACAGGGCATACTCAAATTGAGATCAGGAAGAAAGGAGAACAGATTTTGGTGAGGAGTTACACATTTCTGTGGCATAGTATAAAAGCATTTTAAAAATTTAAATCAAGTATTTGAGATGACAACTTATGTGAAATAACCTGGGTAAGAAACAGCCACCAGTGAAATAAGTTTTAAAAAATCCTCAATGAAACAATGCCAGCATCCAAAGGGGATCGTGATCTTTTAGCTACTATTTCCGAGATTTTGATTTTGCACCATTAGATCTCATTAGAGCTAAAATTTCGTTCAAATATCTGAAGTCCTGAAGGACTGAAGACATGCTAAGGCGTGTGTGGTGACCACGTTCTGATCTAGTGCTAGTTTCCCTCCCGGTCACAAGAACAGCTGCCTCTTGGTCTCACTGATTGTCTGCTTTGGAAAAACTCAAACGTGCCCTAGACATTAGCACCCGCCTGTGTCTGCTGCCAGGCCAGTGTTGCCTCATTCTGACCTTGGATACATTTTAAGTGACTCTTGAATAATGCAGCACCGACTACAAAACATGACTCGACTGCAAGAAGTCCAATAAATATTTTAGAAGCAATATAAAGGAAATGAGAGAGAGAGACAGAGAAAGAGAGAGAGATGCAGAGAGAGAGGAAACAGAGGCACAGCTAAATTATGGTCACTAAATGTTACCATAAACTGAGTTGATGACTGATGTCAATGTACCCATAGACTCTGTGAACCATGTTGTAGGTAAATTTTATGGTATTGTTAAAAAAAAAATCTGTGGGATTTTTTTTTTTGAAGATCTATTTTCTTTTGAACCATGTTGTAGGTAAATTTTATGGTATTGTTAAAAAAAAAAGGAATTAAGATGATGTTGTTTTAGTATCTACAGAGACCACAAGCAGCTGCTGCTAGGGCTTGAGCTCAGTGTTCCGGGTGCCCAAACTCCCCTTCCTCCCATCTTCCGCATGCTACCTTGAACAGATAGCACCAGAAATACAGAAAAAGTTGAGCAAGGAAGATTTAAATTTCATTTGCACCGAACTCTGTCTACCCTATTGTATTAATGTTAAGAGCCCCAACACATCTGCAGATCGGTAACAGCAATGGGCTAGAGCCAAGAGACCTGAGTTTCAGTTCTGGCTTTGTCACTGTTTAAGTGGTAAACCTGGGGCAATTGTTTCATGTCTTAGTTTCCATCTCTTCACTAAAATGTTGATCTACATGCAGCTTAAGATCATGCTGTTCTATGATGTGAACTAACATTCCATCGATACAGAGTTAGGCAAGCAGATTTAGCCACACTTCTTCCCTTATTTATCTCTTTAATGACATTCTTTCATTCGATCTGGAATAATACTTTTTTGGGGCTCATGAGATAGAAAGTGAAGTGAGGCAGGAGGACCAGGCTGTGGATGGACCATCTAATTCTGGATGATAACAAATTACATGGGTAAATGAGACCTTATCATTTGCCTTAGCCATATTTTAAGACTCAAGTATAGAAGAAATGACTCAGGAAGGTGAAGTGAACAGTTTAAGATCAAAAGCTGGCATTTATGAATAGAAAACAGAACCCATGTCTCTTGACTCTTAATCCTATGATGTCTTTCTTTATGTCTAACTATGTTGGCTTTCTTCCCTATACTGAAAATATTTGAGAATCTCTTCCATATTTCACTAAGAGCCAGGTATGAAATAAGAAGCACAAGTCACAAAAATTGTATCTTAGTAGACAGATTTAGCAAAACCTGCTATGATTATTAAAGAGTATTTATATATTATAAGGACATATTTTTAGATTATTACAATTTTGAGAGAGTTGACTGACAGAAAGTGACTCAAGCTATTGCTATACAGATGCCATTGGTTTCTAGTCATCAGAAAAATGAGATGTCAATTATTACCACTTACATATAGAAGTATAAGCAATCACAATTAAAAACATGAAAATCTCATAAAATCCTTAAAGTAATATACTTAAAATTTTGTTTATAACTTCCAAAAGAAAAACCTTCAGAGTCTCTTGATAAAATTATGGAGAATTTTTCTCCTTCCACAGGTAGTTTCTACATATATAACCATATTGCATGATTGCAAATGATGAGATACAACAAAAAACCCTGCAAAGCCCATATCACAATTATGTTTTAAAACCATGTCTCTTTAACTGCTCTTAAATGAATTGTAAATGTTTAATTGCAGCTTACACAAAATGACTCTACCAAAGCAGCATGTAATCAAAGTACTTAAATGCTTCCCCTCATGTAATGCACAGTGGTGCCTCAAATAACAGATCCTCTGAGGGTAGAGCTGGTCTTGGAATTTGGCCATGCCAGCATTGGATTGAAAGCTGTGATGGATGAAGAGGAGATGCACCAGAATACTTTTAAATATCAGTTTTGCCTGGCAGTGCTAGAGCTTACATGAACACAAATGGAGGTCTACATTTCCTTCTATTCCAATTTTAAGATTCTGTTACCTGGAAATGAGGGAACTATCTTTCACTTTGGCCACTAGCAAATATATATCTGTGCTCTTGGGCCAAGGATCAACTCAAGACAGGCAAGAACAACTTCTGTGCAAAGCAAGTATTTTAAGACAACTTGATAGGGGTGAGGTGGATGAATAATAATAGCAAGAGCTACCCCCTTGGAGCATATACTCTATGTCAAGCAGTAGGAAATAATGTTGTTTATTATTCTCAATAAACTTAGTGGATGTTATGATTACTTTCTATTTTCTTATAAAGTAAAAAAGAATCTACTGAATTGAAATAAATTATTTTAGCCCACAAAACCATAAAATATGTGAGCTAGGAGTCCGTCCTAGGTCTGTTCGTTTTAGGAGTATTTTTTCCTCTATATGATGTGCTACATGGGGTTAAGATTCAAAATATATCATTAATCTACCATATGATTTTTTTACTTAGCAATTTTCTGAAACTGAAAGGTATTGTTGGAATATAATCTTTCATAATGATTTTTGAGCCTTTGATATAGTACATTTTAGTAAATATATCACTCCTCTTTCAACCCTGAAGTTCAGTTATTTTCACTATTGGGATGGCTGTAACCTTCCCCCAAGACCGGAGACCTTGGTGAGTTAAATGTGATCCTTTATGTATAATGCACCTCAGAGAGAAAAATAACCTTCTTGTCCTCTGAGGTTTTAAAACTGCTTTTATACTTTCAAATGAAAGCCTTTAGAAAGTTGCTATCCTCTGATCTATTGTGCAGAATGAGGGACCCCTGGTCATTCCTGCCACCTTGTGTATCTCCACGGGTTTCTGTAATCCCTGTAACCTGATATCTTATCATCACTACTCCTTTCCTCACCTGATGCTTCTAGACATTTTCTAACCGGGGATAGATGTTTTATTGCATGCTATTGAACATCTTTCAGCTATGCCTCTTGGGATTCCTAATTAGCAACTCCCCTTCTTATGGTTTAAAGCTAAGAAAAAGTTCTAGAAAGGCACACTCTGAGCTGGCAAGATCATATCTTCGTGCTGACAGAGGTCAAACAATCACAGGAAACCCAGATATAACCCTGCCAATTAAGGGAAGGACGTTCATACATGAAGATCAGTGGGATTTAGATAATGACTAAATCACCAAATTTTAAAGTCTGTTAAGAAACAGAAAAGAACAAAAAGAAACTTACAGCAAGATCTTCTCACTTAAGAAAAAAATCTGAGATGAAGTGCCATCAGTAATGTGGAGGTGCTGAGTTCAGGAGACCATTCACATCCGCCCAAGCCTTTATTTTAATTGTCCTACAGCTGAACCACAGTTCAGCATATTTGGTGGTAGTACGGGCTAATGGGAAGAGTTCTTGCCTTGAAGTCTGTAGTCCTGGGTTTAGGTCTCAGCTTCACCATATATTAGCTTTGTGAGGAAATTTTTTATTTTCTTTGAGCTTCAATTTGCATTTCCATAAAACAGAGACTATAAATCCTATCTTATCAACTTCATAAGCTTTTGTGAGGATACACAATGAGGCAATATGTGAGGAAGCACTTTGTTAATTTTAAGATAGCATTAACAGGACTACCTGCATAATTTGTGGGCCCACTACAAAATGAGAGTGGGAACTTGAAATAAGAATTTCAAGATGATAACAATAGAGCATTAAACAAAAGATGAGCTCCTTAGCCTGGGACCCTATGTAACTGTGCAGACCACATGCACAAGAAGCCCAGCCTTGAGCAGCATGGTGGTCACACAGGGTGCCCGCTCTGGATCCACTCCTTGGGCTACCACGGTTGCAGGAATTAAGAGCAGCCATTGCCACTACTGTAGCAAAATGCCCTGTTTACTTGTAATGCATTTCCCTTTATATAGAAGGGATACAGATAAATAAGGAGTGAGATTTAGTTAGGCTAATACTATTGTCACTACATTCCTGGTTTATTAGTTGTTAAACAAACTTGATCCAGATGTCATCTCTCAAGTGAAAGTTTTTTTTGTTTTTTTTTTTTTTTACTGATTATCAAATATATCCATGGGGAACTAAATTATGACCTTTCATTCGAGCTTTTAGAACACATCCTGCTCTTCAGTGGGACATCCTGTATTTCTCTCCAGCAAACCAGCTGCCACGTTAGGAAGGAATGTGGTAGTCGCTTGAGAAATTCTAGTTCAGCTTTCTCTCTAAAGATATTTGATCCTTCCACGGGGAAATCATTAGATACCCATTTGTGCCCAGAGCTGCCAGGAGCACTAATAAAGTCTCTGGAAAGTCGTGGTATTGACACAGGAGATATACAAGAAATGGGGAAAAAAATCCAATAAGTTGATCTCCCTGAAGGGTGGCACAAAATTGTTTACTATAACCTGACTTTCTTTTCAGTCTTCTTTTAAATGTAATTTCATAAACTTCTTCTAGGTCAAGAAGTTTTTTTTCCTTCTTGATATTCAGAAAAAGAAAAGGTCTTTATTTTTCAAGCTTCATTGCATTGTATAGACTTAATTTTCTTGTTCTTCCATGAATTGTTTTCTTCTTGAATGTTTTACCTCCCAAGTCCACTATTTACAGACTCGTTTGGACCATCTCAGAAACTGTAAGACCAGCTGTTTATACATGATATTTTTTGTTACTGCATTACTCAGTCATATTATAATCATCACCCCGGCTCATCTTGGAATGTGTTCCTATTTGTCACCTGGTCTATGTTGCTGAACTGCTCCAAAAATAATATAAAACCAAAAAGGCTTTTGGTTCTTTATTTACAGAGATATATGTATATTTCTGGATATTATTTTAGAACTATCTTGAAATTATTGCTATGAACTAGATGACTGTTGACCAGGGGAAATCAGCTAGAGGAGATTGTTCAACAATGCTAAATCCAGAGTTCTAACAAGAAAACCAGGCATTGGATTTTGTAATTAGCAGATCAATTTCATTAAACTCTTAATTGTTCAGCCAACCACCATTTTTTTTAAGAGAGTGACTTCCAGTCAAAGCTGCTTTTTATTTTTATTTTTTTAAATCTACAGATAAACTTGTATATATTTATTGGTGAAGCCTGGCTAATTACAAATACCTAACATAACTACATTTTTTTGTGGTGAAGACACAACATCCATTTTTTTGTATTTTTATGGATATCATCATTAACTATAATCACTTTGCTATCCAAAAGATCTCTTGAATTTATTTCTTCTAACTGTAATGACATATTCTTTGACCAATATGTCCCTAACACCCCCACATCATCCCAGACTCTAGTGATGACTCTTCTACTCTCTGTTCCTATGACATTGATTTTTTTTTAGATTCCACATATAATGAAAATCATGTGCTATTTATCTTTTTGTGCCTGGCTTATTTTACTTAATAGAATGCCCTACAGGTTCAACAATGTTGTCTCTAATGATAGGATTTCTTTATTTTTATGGCTAGTATTCCACTGTGTATACATATCACATTTTTTTATCCATTCACTTGTGATAGATGATTAGATTGTTTCCATATCCTACCATATCTTGGCTGTTGTGAACAGTGCTGTAATGAATGTTCAAGTGCAGATACCTCTTTAATATACTGGTTTAATTTCCTTTGGATATATACCCAGCAATAGGTTGTTGGATCTTTAAAGCAAGGTCTTTAATTATATGGGAATTATAGGGATGTGCTATTTGGATCTCTCTTCAGGAAGGAAGTACATCTTTAGCTACAAAGAATGCACTTAGTTACAAAGTGCACAGCAGATATACTGTATGAACACCTACCAGTGTACCAGATCTACCATAGCACTTGGGTCAAGGATATCATCTTCCCACATGGCTTCAGCCCATCACTGAGCATGGTAGTTATACTAGAGCCTGGTCATTTCTGTCCAATATAATAGGCTGTCTGCTTCAGAGCTCCCTATCAGGTGCCAGACAGCCAGAAGCTTTCCTAGATCCATCTTACTTTCTTCTTTCTTTACTTTCACATGTATCAGGTTTGCTGAGCCCCCTAAAGTCTTTTCCTGCTCAATCTGAACCTTCTCACTTTAGCTTTGTTGAACATGATGCCCAAATGATTCATTTAATTCTCAACAGATGCAGAAGATACTCAAGACAGACTCAGCATGGGCTTCACTCAGCCTCCTGATTTGGAAAACCTCCGTTGTTTCAGTGACCACCTCCATCAAGTCTGTGAGATCTACCACCTCTGCTGGGATCTGGCTCCCCTCACCACTCCAGCCTCAGACTATGTACTGAGGTGGATGCCTAGGATATGCAGAAGGGGAAAGTAATATCACCAACCAGGGAATTAATACCCTATGGTGTGAATGTTGACTAGCGGCGGGCAGGAGCCAGGAGGGCTATTCAATCCCTGTCCTCTGGGTTGTCTGAAAACACAGTAGTTCTACTCAACTCTCTTAACGCTATTTGGGAGATTGAGCAATCAATGGAGCTTGCCAAAGTTGTGGCCAGTTCAGGCACATACCCCCTGTGCTCTTCTTTCCCTGGTTTCTTTTTTCTTCTTGGTTAGTCAGCTTTTGCATCTCTGTGGCCAAAATACCCAATAAGAACAACTTAGATGAGAAGAAGTTTATTTGAGGCTCACAGTTTCAGATGTCTCAGTCCAGAGATAGCCAACTCCATTGCTCTGGGGTCAAGGTGAGGCAGCACATCGCCAGGGGAGGGCCCAGCAGAGGAAAGCTGCTTATTTGTTGGTGAGAGCAGGAAGCAGAAAGAAACAGAAAGAAAGGGGCTGTAGAAAGAATGACCCTTCCAGGATACACTCCCATTGACCCACCATCTCCAGCCGTGCCTCACCTGCCTACAGTTACCACTTGGCCAGTTCATTCAAATAGAATGAGTTGATTAGATTACAACTCTCCCAATCCAACGATTCTGCATTGGCAGGAGATTCTGGGGGGTACTCATACCTAAACCACAACACCTCTACCCTTTTCTGAAATTACTCTACTCAAAAAAAAAATTAACAATAAACTTCAGTCTTAACTTTCCAGAGAAATTTAACTGAGACAGGCATCATTAAATATTTGTTATTATTATTGATATTATTCCATATACCTGATACTCTTCAAGTCACTATTTTATTCAGATCATATAGCCATGTAACCTAGCAAAATTTATTTATTGAAAAATAGCAAAAAAAAAGAAGAAAAATAGCAAAATACTCATGTTTTGGAGACATTCTATTGTTTCTACTAGACAAATAGCTTCATAGACATCTACAACCCACTAGTATATGCTTATGTAACTTGTTCACAATCTATTTAGGAAGATTGAATGGTACAATGATTTATAACTTTTTATTAGTAGATTTTGATAGTAATTTTAATTACAAACATATTATTCTTGCTAATTTATATATTGAGAATAAAGGGTTTTGAATATCTCAGCTTACAGTTTGAACAATTTCTCTGCACATTTGGGAGTTACTAGAGGTTGTGGGGCAGTGAAGTGACATGATCACACTAAAGTTTCTACATGTTTTTATGAAGGCATAATGTTTGTACCTGTCATGGGGTATATCATGGCAATTGGATACACAGATACAGTTTGTGACAATCAAATCAGGGTAGTAAGCATTTCTATCTCTTCAAACATCAATTGTTATTATGTGTTGGGAATTTCATACTCATCTGGTAATTTTGAAGTATCTGATAGATTGTTTTAACCAACAGCTATCCGTCTGTGTTGTATAAAAGTGAGAACAACTTCTTTCTTTCTTTTGTGTGTTGCTGCACTTTATTGAACTTCTTTTGGTCTCCTCTTTCTTTGCCCTTCCCTATCTCTAGTTATAACCACTCCATTCCAGTTTTCTACAAGATTTGCTTCTTAGTTCACCAAAGAGTGAGAACATGCTATATTTATATTTCTTTCTGGCTCAATTCACCTAAAATAATGACTTCCAGTTCCATCCATGTTGCTGCAAATGACAGGATTTCATTTTTTTTAAATCATTGAATAACATTTTATTGTTTATATATACCACAATTTTTTCATTCTTTCTTCCACTGATTGGCATCTAGGTTAATTCTATATTTAGCTATTGTGCAGATTGCTTCAATAAACATGGGAACTTCATCTCCTTTGGATATATACTTTGAAATGGAATATATGAATTATATGGTATTTCTATTTTTAGTTTTATGAGGAATCTCCATACCGTTTTTCATAATTGCTATATTAATTTACATCCCTACCAGCAGTATACAAGAGTTTCCCTTTCTCTAAGTTCTTGTCCAAATTTTGTTGTTGTTGCTGTTTTTTAAAATATTTTTTAGTTGTTGATGGACCTTTATCTTATTTATTTGTATATGGTGCTGAGAATTGAACCCAGTGCCTCACTCATGCTAGGCAAGTGCTCTTCCGCTGAGCTACAACCCCAGTCCTGTTGCTGCTGTTTTGTTTTGTCTTTTGGATAACAGTCATTTTACCTGGCATGAAATGATATCTCATTGTGATTTTGATTTGCATTTCCCTGATTAGTGAAATTAAGCAATTTTTCATGAACGCATTGGCTTTTTGTATGTCTTTGTGTGTATGTGTGTGTGTGTGAAGTGTCTGTTTAGTTCTTTACTTAATTTAAAAAATCTTATTTTCTGATGTTTTGCTTTTTTAGCTTCTTACATATTCTGTATATTTGATCTTTTGTCAAATGAATAGCTTGCAAATATCTTCTCCCATTTTGTAGGTTGTCTCTTAATTCTGTTTATTATTTCTTGGCCATGTGCATAAGTTTCTTAGTATAATATGTAACCCTATTTGTCTGTTTTTACTTTTTATTTTTTGCCTGTACCTATGTGTTCTATCTAAAAAAGAAATTCCCTATTCCAATAGAGTGTTTTCCTTACATTTTCATGGTATAATTTCACTTTTTGGTTTTGTTCTTGGTTTTGAGACAGGCTCTTGCAATGTTTCCCAGGATGGTCCCAAACTCGTGGAATCAAGGGATCCTCCTGCCTCATTCTTATGAGTACCTAAGTTGCAGACACATGCCACCAGATTCAGGTTTAATCTTTACATGTTTTTACCCATTTTGAGTAGATTTTTATGTACAGTGAGAAAAAGTGATCTTGTTTTATTCATCCATCTATGTATCTATCTATCTATCTATCTATCTATCTATCTATTTATCTATCTATCTATCATCTATACCTCTCTAATTTTGTTAGCACCATTTTTTGAAGAGACTGCATATTTTCCACTGAAATTCTTGGCAGCTTCATCAAAAAATATGTTGGCTATATGAGTGTGGATTAACTTCTATGTTCTATATTCTGTTCTATTGGTCTTTGTGTCTGTTTTTATGCCAGTACCATGCTGTTATCATTGCTATAGACTTAGAGCATGTTTTGAAGTCAGGTATTGTGATGCCAACAGCTCTTTTTATTTATTTATTTTCTTATGATTACTTTTGCTATTTTGAGTTTTTTCAGGTTCTATATGATTTTTGGGAATTGTTTCTTTTATTTCTGTGAAGAAAGTTATTGGTATTTTGAGGGGGATTGCATTCAATCTATAGATAGCTTTGAGTAGTATGGTAATTTTAGCAATATTAATTCTCCTAATCCATGAACATGGGATATCTTTTATTTGTGTGTGTATTCTCTAAAATTTCTTTCATCAGTGATTGAAATTTTCATTGTAGAGATATTTTATTCATTATTTCTTTTTTTAAACTATTGTGCATGGAATTGCCTTTTACATTTCCTCTTAAGCAAGTTCAGTATTGGTGTCCAAAAAATATTACTCTTCATTATCAATTTTGTATCCTGCAACTTTACTGGATTTGTTTTTAAGTTCTAACAGCTTCTTGAAAAAAATTTTCAGCTTTTACATGTAAAAGATTTTGTCATCTGCAACCATGGATCATTTAACTTATTTCTTTCCAATTTGGATATCTTTTACTTTTTTTTCTTTTTTCTAATTGTTGTTGCAAGATTTCAAGTACTGTGTTAAATAAGACGGCTGACTTTGTTTTGTTCCTGAAGAGTAAACTTTTGAGGAGATTAACATGGAGGTGAGTGAAATTCAAAAGAAAGAGTGTCAAATATGAAAGGCATTGGTATTACAGATTATTCCCTTAGAGATGAGGAGTATCCTAAATAACTGTAATTTGGAAGCAAGTAATAGGAGGGAAGCTAGAAGAGTTTGATGGTATCCCCCAAGGACTCACTGTAATTGTACAAATATTTACTTTTATTCCTTGGTAGGGAGATGAAGCCAACTAGATATTTATTCAAACATTTATTAAACATAACTTCACAAGGAATTTACATGCACAATCACATTTAGCCCTCAACAATTTATAAAGTATGCATTCTTATCCCCTTTCATAGATGAAGAAAAATATATTTGAAGTACTAAGAGCTTAGCGTTGCACACTTTCTATGTAGCCAAATCAAAATTTAAACCACAGGCTTCTGACTCTTTTGCCTGTGCTTCCTACATCATACCACTCTGCCTTCCACTCTAGGGACCTTTATGATAAAGAATCAAGTATGTTATAGGGACACCACTGGGCCATACAAGGTAGTCTATAACCAAATTGTCAGGATTAGCTAAAAATTTTCTTCTACTTTTTCTTTTTTCTCAAATGTGTGAGTAATATGTATCTTTGGCATGAAGCCTCCTTAAACACAGTGGTAGGATTTTCATGTCCCAGGACCAAGGCAAGAAGAAATTATTAGAGCATCAAGATACACTTTCCAAATGTAAAGTTCATTCTTACCAGATGGAATTTGCTGTCTTCTACCCTATTGACCTTTTTGGCGTTTTGGATTCAAAGTTGCCCTTGCCATTTCTCCTGTAGCAGCAGGGCCATTGCTTTGTATGTGTGATTTCTCTGTAGGGGTATTTACTATAGCTATCATGTGATTTTTGTCAAACTTAGGAAATGTTCAAAACATGAGTAAAATTGTTTATAGCTTGCCAGTGCAGCTGCAGGGGAGTTGAAATAATTTCCCAAAGCATAATCATCATACTGAATGCTGTTTTTACTAAAATAAGTTAATAGAATTAAACTGGATCCTTTATTCTGCCAAAAAATTTCATAGTTTTATAAGGTAATAATATTTACATTTAGGCTGATTCTAACAAGTCATCCCACAGTGAGCAGGAATTCAAACTTTTAAAATAGTGAGGAGGAAACATCTTTTGAGGAGGCAGTCAAATTTCCTCAACCTTTTCTGAAACTTATTGCAAACTTTCTTCTAATTCCTGCCTCTAATGGTTCACTAAATTATTTAATAATATGGCAGATTCATCTTACGATAATACTTTAAGTAAACTGTAAAGATAAATTATGAAACTAATTAGAGATGATTTCTTACTTTGCATGATTATCCACTATACAATGACTTTAAAGAGTTTATTGAAAATAGAATTCTCTTTGTAAAGACATCTGTTTTGATATGCACTTCTGGGAATGCTGGTTATCCTTGTCATACCAATGATGTACGTGCATATGAATCAATTATCTTTGCTCCAGGAGCCAATGGGGCAAGTCCCAGCTAGCCAGGAGCCTGCTCACACTTGTCTTTGCAGCTGTATTCCAGATAGGATATCCTTTATCCCTACAGACTATTATACTCCCACAAAATACAGATGTCTCTGTATGTATGTGTTGTGTGTATATGCATTCATAATCATGTGGACATGTATAGAGCATGTGTCTTTCTGCATTACTAAGATTTCAACTCCATGAGGGTAGGATCTATGAATAATATTGTTCCTTGTGGTATCCAAAGTCTAGTCCAATACCTGGCACATGAAAGATACGCAATATAGGCCTTTAAACACATTGGTTTATCATTTACTCATTCATTTATTCTTTTATTCCTCTAACATGTATTGAATGCCTTCTATAAGACAGTTACTCATACAGGTATTGAGAAAGTGAAATGAGGTGTTAAAATATGTGTGAATATTATTTTTATAAAGGGTATATAGCGCCAGATCCAAGAGTTTCTGATGCATTTGTAGCATTGACTCTGAAAGCTATCATATAGGAATATCTCATACTTTAGGTTCTGATGGAGCAGTGATCACTATTGCTTTATGGGCAAGGGAATCAATTTTCTGGTACCAGTGTGAATAATCTTGAGATTAGAGGGTTAAGTGTAGTCTTAGAATCTAATTTAAAGCTATAAGTTAATATTTCTTTAGAAATAACATTTAAAATTACACCTAAGAATTTTAAATGTAATAGTGGCAAGGTAAGCTCGTGATATATAAACAAGGCAAGTTAGTGAATTATGAATATTAGAGGTTGAGAATCCCTAATTCAGAAACCTAAAATCCCCAGTGCTCCAAAATCTGAAACTTTTTGAGCACTAACATGACTCCACAAATAGAAAATTCCAAACTGACTCCCTGTGATGACTCACATCAAAGCTCCGGAGCCTTAAACATAATGTAGAAAATTACCTTTGGGTTATGTGTAAAATACAATATAAAACACAAAAATAATTAGTGTTTAGAATTGGGCCCCATTTCCAAGATATCTCATGAATATGTAAATATTTCAAAATCTAAAAAATTCTCAAATCTAAAGTACTTCTGTTCCCAAGCGTTTTGGATATTGGATACCCAACCTGTAATATTCTTAGCTTAGTGACACACACAAAAACTATCCACAATAGGGTACCAACCAATATAATCTTCATTTTATATTTTATTCATAAAATAATTTATTCTAGGGGGCATTGGGTTAGAATTGATTTTGGAATGTGATGGACATTATTATCCAAAGTACATGTATGAAGACATGAATTGGTGCGAATATACTTTGTATACAATCAGAGATATGAAAAATTGTGCTCTATATGTGTAATAAGAATTGTAATGCATTCCACTGTCATATATAAATAAAAAAAATTGATTAAAAAATAATTTATTCTAGCTTCCAAACAATAGTAGAATATGGGATTCTCAAGGAAAAAAGTGCACAAATTTATTCATTTTTATATGTACAGTACAGTCTTTGTCACATTGTAGGTGTTTAAAATATATTTGCTAAATGGTTAAGGTTCCTATTATATGAAACATTATTATAGTCTCCTAAGAGAAAGAAAGGTGAAAATGACATTCAGTTCATAAGAGGTAAGAATATCCATTATACTTTTGTGAAAATATAAAGCATGTTCAACTTAAAAGTTAAAAAAAATTTAAAACAATGAGTTGCCTCTCATTGTATTGATGAAAATTAAGGAAAATGAAAATATTCATTGGGAGGGTGTGAAGACACATAGCATAGTCCTAAGTTGAGTTTGGCTATGTATATTAGCATAGAGTTCCTGGAAGATTATTAGGGAAGTATTTCATAAGCTTTATTAAGTACACACTATCTGACCCAGCACCTCTACTTCTAGGAACTTATCTTTAAGGAGAAAATCTGACAAAAGAACAATATTCTTGTATGTACGTGGAGAGGCAGAGTAGTCAGCCTCCAGGCTGTTTTCAGAGTCAATACTGCAACATCAGCTTTGGCTAGCTAGCTGGCCTGTCCTGCAAAATTCAGCCTTGCCAGTCCCTACAGTTACATGGTCAATTCCTTAAAATCTCTCCATCTCTCCCATTCACACATTCTGTTGGTTCCATTTTCTGGAGAACCTGATTAGTAAGACCTGTTGTGAGCCAGGATGGATCTTTCTGGAGAGGGTGAGTATCCTAAGCATCTTGATCTGGTTCCCCAGGAGTAGATCCTGAGAAGATTTGCATTACACTGATTTATTAAGGATGTGCTCCAATAGGTGCTTAGAAATCAAGTGAAGGAATCAGAATGGAGGAAGGGAAGAAGCCAAGCAAGGATCCGGTCTTACTTCAAGTCCTAGCTGCAGCCTGTTGATGCAGGAGAGCTCTGGAGAGTAAATCATATATAAGAGCTTGTTCCAAGTTGTGTCTGGGGAGCTAGATTTTCAGCAATGGCATTGTTAGCTAAGAATACTCCCAGACATCCATTTCCAGGCACTTCAGGGTACCTGTTTTTGCCAGGCAAACCAGCTCTCGTAGCTTAAGGGCAGTCCTCCAAAGAGAGTCCCAGGAGTGGTGTCAGAGGCACACAGAAGCAGAGGAAGGGCACACAGGCACTCTGAAAGGGATTGGAGGGATCTGGGCCTCTGGTGTCTACTATACCACAGTGTCCACTACTTATCATAGAGATAGTGTGGTGGGGGAAAAGGAAAATGCACTTATTATTTTATTAACGTGGGGGTCCAGAGAAGTTTGATTTAGTTAATACATGGAACATAGGCTTATTCTGATACTGTAAGGAAATGTTTGCTAGACTAAGCTGCTAGAACTCAACTGACTCATAGAGGTGATTTGCTTTCTATTTTCGTAAAGTAAGGCTCACCTGTAAAATTTGAAATGTTTATAGTAGTAGTTTAATAACAGGGTAGTAAAAGTTCCCTCTTTCTTTCTTGATATATCTACCTAGACTTAGAGATTCATTGCCATAAATGAAGACTCTGTAACATGTGGGGCTACGTTTCTCTCTTCTGCTTTGTACTAATGGTGCTTGGTGAAATTTACCTTTGCTCTGCAGGCATCAAAATAACTGAACTCTTGGTTATTTCACTAAAGCTGTCAGTTGTAGGGTTGCTTGCTGCAGGGAGATAAGGCCCTGCCTTGCAGGATATATATTCTATGAGAAAAGGGACACAATACTAGAAGTGTAAATATGTAAACACAATGCATGAATATTTGTTGGAGCAGAAGCCACTAAGTGACAATTAGTGGTAAGCAAACTGTGTTTAACTGGAAAAGGAACATGCAATTTAGCATTTATAGGATTAAAAAGTATTCTTCCTCTCTAAAAACATATTGCCAAATATGAAATTCCTTTTAAGTTTTCCCCTGCATTATTAATACTCAACATTCTGCCTGCTCTATGTATTAGGGACTTTGTGCATTGACATCATGAGGGACAGAAAAGAAAAGGAAGAATAAGTTTCTGCCTCTAAGAAATTCTGTAAAACTAATAACCATCAATTGTTTGGTGGACCCCTGTCTCTGCCAGATGTTATACTGAACATTTGGCTCCTAGGAGATAATCTATTTTTCACCACAATACTGAAAAACAGGAATTGTCGTTCTCATTTTTAAAATGAAGAAACTGAGGCTTAAAGAGACAAGTAATTTGGTTATAACAAAAAAGTCTTTGATTAAGATTTCTAATCTGAACCAAACCTGTGTTTTTACAAAGTTAAACTACTTGTTAAGAATAGTGTCAAAGCCTGTAGAATTCAAATTGATCTGAGACTAGAGCAAGCATGCAAAACCAGCAGAGATAAATTAGAAAAAAAATCTGTATTTGAAGCAAAAGATCAATGAAGAAACAATGTGCTGATGAGGGCTACCAGTATAATATTGATATGATATAGAGAAGCAGAAACCCTTAAGTTTTGTTTGTTTTTACCATCAAATAGAAATGATCTGCAAACCCTAGGAGGGTAAAGCAAACATTGGATACAGGGAAATTTAAATCTATATGGGCAAAGACATTTTGAGACAGCAGCTAACAGATCTAAATAAACTCAGGTCTCCTGCTTGATGAAATATGCCCTTGAAGACTAGGACAACCTCAAATAGATCAATACTCTGTTCTATTCTCTTCTAGCACCCTGTATAACCGTATATGTTTCATTTGTAAGTATATATTTTTTTGTGCTTTCATGTCGATGAAGATTTTTCTGCTTACACTCTAAGCTCTAAGTCCATTGTCTTCCCCATTCCTTTCCCCCACTCCTGGCTACTCCAATGCCTGGAACTTGGTTGGAATCCAGCACATTTTCAGAAAAAGCAGGAATTTGCTGAACCCTCTGAGGAATCAGGGAGAACTGAAGAGGAGGAAGCTAATTTGATTTTGAAAACGATGTGGTGGCAAACAGGGAAGACTTTTGATGTCACAAACTAGTAGTCTGTAGGACTCACAATGCTAGCAAGATTCTATTTACTGGAGCAAAAAAAAGTTACAGAATCTGAACACTTTTAGGGAGTATGCATTTTTCTAGTTTATTACAATTTCAACCTCCTTCTGCTGGATTTTATTCCATGAGTAATTTTCAGATGCAGTCATGTTTCAGGGTCCAGTACATTGATGACATTGATTCTATGTAGGGTTCTAGAATTCACAATTCTAAAGATGGATGGTTTGTTATAGCACATAAAATAAATGAGTTCTCACCCACATGTCAAATGATTTTCAAATATGAAATTGAACAAATTATGCTATATGCTTGCACAAAAATGTAACAATGAATCCCTCTTTTAGGTATAATTATAATGCACCAATAAAAAAGTTTTATAAAAATGATTTCCAGAAAACTCCTTTCTTTGACAGTATCTGGCAGAAAACGTGTAGCAAATTGGGACTCTGGAAAGCTAAAGGGTTCTGTCAGTAGTTTAACTTGTTCAACATGTTCATTGATGATTGGAGATCCTGGTGAATCAGGCCCAAATCTAATTTTCCAGCATCTTTTAACATAATGCAACTTTTATATGATGATTTATTTATCTTTTTAATTGGTAATTTCAGCCTTTCTAATTTGGTAGTTGAGGGTATAATATCTTAACAGAATATGAATAATATTCAGGAAACTGGTGACATATTGAATGAGTTGGGCCACGAGTTTCTTAAAGCAGAATTAAAACAGAAGTTACCCTCCTACAAGATATCAAAAGAAAAAAAGAAAAGAAAAAAAAAGCAACAGCAACTCTCCTACATGAAATATGGACACATTTAAAAATTTCTCTGAATTATCACCGTCATCTCCACTCCTACTCATTTTCCCCCATTCAATCTGTTTAGGGATGGGTGAGAGCATCTTAGATTATAAAGAACAAGGATGTATATTTTCTCATCCTCTTGCCACACTTATTTAAAGACAGTGTACAAAGGAAATGATCCGAAAAGTGTATGTAGTTCCTCCTCTGCTTTAGGATAAATTTGCTAATTTTATTAGGAAGATACAATGACCTTTGAATGACCTTTGATTAATAAGGTACTGGACTGTATAAAAAATGAAGTTAATACTGCCCACCTTAAAGGGTTTTTGTGAGGATAATGTGAAGTTTTACATGGTATCTGTCCTAGATTGAACCCACACTAGATTGGCCAGCACTGTGCTAAGCTTATCAGATACAGTATTTAATATAAGCCCCAGGATAAAGGAGACATCAGCTGGGTACTTTGATGCCATTCAAGATATCAAATCTGAAATTTCAAAACCCTCCTAAGGTTTTTGCTAATTCTGAAGGACATTATTTTCTAAAGGCTAACTCATTACTCATCAGTTGCCAAGTAGTTTTATTTATTTATTTTTTTTTATTTTTGGCACTAGGGATTGAACCCACTGATCCACATTCTCAGCTTTTTAAAAATTTTGAGATAGGGTCTTGTTGAGTTGCTTAGGGTCTTGCTGAATTGCTGAGGCTAACCGTGAACTTGCCATCCTCCTGCCTCAGCTTTCCACGTCTAGGAATTACAGGTGGGCACCACCACACCCGCTCTACCTACATTTTAAAGAATGACAATTCCTTTTTCTGTTTCCTTGTCAGAAATCACTCCCATCAATTATTTGTGAGCTTAGAATGCTGGGTGATGTGTAGTGCATGGGCAGAAGTTCTATAATGTGTGGCACAAAATTTCATTTACATACCAGCTGCCACTATTACTTCCCCTTCCCTCTCCCCTCTTCCTTTGTACCATCTTTCTGTTTAAAAATTTCCTGGTACCTTCAAATCAGTTGTCTTCTATTATGCAAATGAATTCTCCTATTTTAAAGTTTTAGTATCAGATATCCAGGCTCTTGAGGTATCTACTACCCTTAACAATTCATTTTTCCTTTACAATATCTTTTTTTTAAAGAGAGAGTGAGAGAGAGGGAGAGAGAGAGAATTTTAATATTTATTTATTTTTTTCTTAGTTTTCAGCGGACACAACATCTTTGTTGGTATGTGGTGCTGAGGATCCAACCTGGGCCGCACGCATGCCAGGCGAAGGCGCTACCGCTTAAGCCACATCCCCAGCCCTATCTTGTCCTTTGTTTGAAAGTAAGAATGATAAAACTAGCATGGAATTTTAGACAGTATAATTTT
Source organism: Urocitellus parryii (assembly GCF_045843805.1). NCBI lineage: Eukaryota > Metazoa > Chordata > Mammalia > Rodentia > Sciuridae > Urocitellus > Urocitellus parryii. Next base: position 158,834,999 of record NC_135532.1, read on the forward strand.
GTAGTAGATGTTGAGAGGTTATCAAGTGTTATACTGAGTGTTGCTGAGGTCATGTGATGCCCCTTCTTTAATAAGAATCTGTGTGTGTGTGTGTGTGTGTTTATACACTTTCACACATTCAGAACTTCCTCTTAATTCTCGGTGACATCTCTAATGATGTTTCTTGTTGTGTCTATTTTTTTACTTATTGTCCTGAGCATTCCTGAGTACTTTCATTCTGGAAAAAGTATTTTGTTCAGTTCAGGGAAATATAATATAATTTCTTCAGTAATTTTATATTCAGGTTTTCTGGAACTCCTTTAGATATTGGAATGCTGAATATAATTTTCTAATTTTGTTACTGTGTATTTTCTATCTTGTATTATATTTTATCCTGCTTTCCTGGATTTTCAATTTTAATTGCTACACTTGCTTTTAATTTTTTTTCCAGTTTCATCTGTAATATGTTTAATTTTCAGGAACTGTTTTTCATTCTAAGACAGCTCCTCTTTATATTTTTTTTTTACAGCAGTTTTAGGTTCAAACAAAACTGAACGGAAGGCACATATACCTCCTACACCTACACAGGCATAACACTCCCTTTACCAACATTCTTAACAGAATGGCACATTTGCTATAATTGGTAAATCTGCATCGACACATCATTATCACCGTATGAGAACATCCTACACTAGATGTGTTAGTCAGGGTCCTCTAGAGGAACAGAATCAACAGGAAGTATAATTATACAAAGGGGACTAGTTAGGTTGGCTTATGAGAGCAGAAGCTGGGTAATCCACAATGACCGTCTGCAGAGCTGGAAGAACCAGGAGCTGTGCAGCCCAAGGAGCTGAAGTGCCAGAATAAGAGATTAGGGTGCTACTCTAGTCTGAGACTGAAGGCTCTGGAAAATCACTGGCAGAGTCCACTTTGGAAGAGGGAAGAAGCAAGGGTCCAATATCCTCAGACAATCCCAGCAGCAATCAAGAACCTCTACAAGAAGAATTGACCTTGCATCTGTTGCTGCTTCCTTGTTCTTCCAACTTTTATTCCATCCAAGCCATCCATTCCATCCATCCTATTGGACAGTGCTCTCCATGCTTAAGGAGGGTCTCCATTTCAGTTGACTCTGCCTCATGCTAATCATTCCTAGACACACCCTCATTGACATATCTATAACCCTCTTAATCTTTGGCATCTCTTAATCCAATCAATTTGACAATTCAAAGTAACCATTACAGTAGGGTTCACTCTTGGTGGTGTATACACCGTGAGTCTGGAAAAATGGATACTGAAATCTATCAACCATTGTAGTATTACAGTATTTTCCCTATTCCATCATTTGTGCTCCACCTGTTTATCCTTCATGTTCCCTTAACCCTTGGCAACCACTGATATTTTTATTCTCCATAGTTTTGTTGGTTGGTTTCCAAGGCTGAGTTCCAGGGATTTTGTTGAGAAAGTAAACTAGCTTCTTTGTTGGTACCTTGTAAAATTGAAATTGATGTAGGCTTTATTTCCTTATTATGTCAGTAACCACCCTTCCATCTATTTCTTTTTTTTTTTTTTAGCTCTCAAATCATTGTGGCCTCTTTTCTTATTCTCTATGTTATAGGTTATTGAAATTTTAATTTCTCACTTGTCAATTTGGTATAATTTTTAGAGGGTCCAAAAATAAAATCATGTGGTAATTCTATAGGTAATCAAAAATCTTTTCAAGTTTTCCAAACAATGACAAAATTTTCAATGAGAAGTTCTGAGAATAACAAATTGATCAACTTGTCATATCTGAAGATAGTATGATTGCTTTTTAACACTTAGAGGATGAGATTCAGAGAGGCTAAGTAGCTTGTCCAGGATCATACCCACTTAGAAGGTGGCAGAGCAACAAATTCAAATCTAGAGCAGTATGATTCTGAAGGCCATAAAAACATTGCTTAGAATACAGGATGCCTGACACATCACAAGTTCTCAATGATGACAGCTATTGGCAATGCAAACACAATGATAGCATTCTGTTCTAGAGTGAGAAGGGAAAATAGAACTATCCTTATACATAGCTTCAAGTTTAATGGAGCCTTAACAGCAAGAAGTGGTGGTATTCTTAGCAAATTTCTTTTTGACTACTGGATAGGCAAAATAATGCCTTCCCTCACCCCAAGATGTCTACACAGTAATCCCTAGAAATTGAATTTGGTAGATAATGTGATAAAAGTAATTATAGTTGATACTGAGCTAGTCTGAAGATATTTGAGTGGGCCTAATACAATTATGAAGGACCTTCCAAGTGGAAGAAACAGGCACAACAGAGAGTCAGAAGGGTGACAGGCTGACGAGGAGGCAGCTTACTGAAGCTGGTTTTGAACATGGAGGAATGGAGCTGTGAGCTGGAGTACAGGTGGTTTCTGAAAGCTGGAAAAGGCAGATAAATTGAGTCTTTCTTGAAGTTTCCAGAAGGAATACCACCTTGCCCATACTGAATTTAGCCCAGTGGGACTCATTCCATATTTTTGACCTCCAGTACTATAATTTTTTTTTTTGGCGGGGGTTTGTTTTATGACAATAACTTTGGATAATTTGTTTCAGTAGCAATAAGAATAAATACACTGATGAAATAAAATAAAGGTGCATGTATGTGTGTGTGTGTTTGTGTGTGTGCGTGTACATGGATATATGCTGTGTCCTGGAAGAGAAGGTGGTAAATTCTTGCCTGGGAGCGTGTGGAGAGGGACATACTGTGGTTTAACAGTAACACCAGAGGTGGAAGGCAGCTGGAAAAGGCAGGAGGAACTGGGACTGCCAAGGCACTGCTCAGGGTCAAGATGGGAGCAAACCTATTTCCTCTTGGACCCAGACAGGATGGTGACTCTTTTTGCCCCTAGCTCTGCTATTATGCACAAAGAGCAAAGACTCTGTCACAGGACACCCAGGTAACGGAGAAGAACTGAAGCATGGAGCAAATGAACAAATGTTGATCCTAGTGGAATGGGAGAATTGGGGGCTGACATCATTCTCTGTGAATTAAAGAGAAAAAATCTCTATGGTGTCACCCAATAAATATTTGTCCATAAAATACTTCTTATCTATTCTAGGAGGAGGGACTGAAAATTTGATGGATCCCACCTAACATAGGTTGGGAAATGAGGTAGGGAAGAGAAGGAAACAAGTACTCTAGTGAGAAGATTACTAGAGTGGCAAAGCAGGGCCCAAACCTGCTGGGGCCCTCTGAGAGTCAGTGTAGGACACACCTTTGGTGTCTTTGGTGAGTGAGGGGCTATGATAGTTGTCTACCAACTCCCCTGTCAGTGGTTCAGGGACTTTATTATTCTACCACTTGTAAACCTCCCTATGCATGGGTTGAACATTCTCTGGAAAGTAGATAAGCCCCCTGAAAAACACATTGGGTGCTTGAAGTAAGAAGTGCTCAAAGTGAGAAAACAGATGTCAAGGATTTGTGTTTCTGCTATGCTGTCAATCATGCCACAAGTAGCATATTGTCTATCCCATAAAAGTCCTGATTACCTGGAATACACCAGCAAGATCCAGAAGAAAAAAGTCTCAGTAGCCCAAATGGAAATGATTTTTCCTTGACAAGGATGACTAATAGCCACTGATTTCCTGGAGGAGAGAAATTAGGAGTTGATGTAAAACAACAAAACAAAACAAAAAAAAAAAACTTGGTGTTCAGTTTGCATAGAACATTTATATGTACTTTAAAAGAATCTAAATGAATGAAGATATGTAGACTGAATATTTCAACCAATGCAGAGGTGTTTAAAGGAGACAAACAAGATAAATGGTACCACTTAGGCTTCTAAGAAAATTTATTGTGCTATGGATGTGTTCCATGACACATTTTACTATTTTTTTTTCTAAAAACAAAACAAACAAACAAAAAATAAAAGCCTCAGTAGGCACACTTCTTGAAAGTATGCAAATTACAGGTTCACAATATGTGGTTGAGAATGCAGGTCAAGGAATTGGTTGTACCTTTCTTCCTTCTCTGAAGGTAGAACAGTTGGGAGCATCAAGTCCATACACTAAGAAGTGCCATTTAAAATAATAGCAGTCTCCGATTATATAAGTTCACAGCAGGCTGAACTAACCATGGCAGATGTAATGGCTCAGAAATGAACAATGTAAAAATAAGTTGAAAAGCAAACATTTGGACATTTCTCTATTCTTGACTTATATTTGAAGACTATAGTCAATTATACACTGAGATCTGGCAATATTCAGATGAAAAACTGTTCCTTTTTGTATGTTAAATTCACTGATCTTTTACATTATAAAGAAAAGCAAAAAAATGAGCATTTTAGTTTAGGAACCAGATGAGGGCTCAAATGCTTTTGTTCTGACATTTATTTGTTTTGACCTTGGCTAAGTCATTTGAGTTTCAATTCTTTCAATCTGTCAACTATAGAAGGTCTCTTTCTTAAGTGAGTTTAGTTTGGAGGGATCAGATTAATATATAGCTTTTTTGCTTTGAACTGAATGCTCACACTGTTTCTCCTTATTCAGTCTTGGAGCAGAAGGGGTGTTCATTTCACTATAATCAAGTTCAAGATTATTTACTGATGCTCTTGATTTCTAGGTACCATACTAGCTACTGTGATACCCAAGAGAATGGAACACACATATATCCTTGAGAAGATCAACATTTAGTGGAAGTATAGACAATAAATCTGTTCAGGGCCTTGAGTTATGTGCTACAATGGAATTATGTGCAAAATATCAAAAGCATCCCAGATAATGAGGTATTTGATTCTTCCAGGGATGTAGAGGGAAAAGAGGTGGCCAAAGAGAGGAAGTAATGTTTGAACTGTGTCTTGAAGAATAAGAAAGCTTTATTATTTTGGAAGGAAAGAGGGAACTCAGAAAGAACAAAGTAAGAATTATTACAAGTGCCTTGTTAGGCAGCAGTCTGAACAACATGTGGGGCAAACTGTTGTTATGTCTATTGGCAAGTTGATCTCACAAATTATAGAATGGATCGTTTTGCAGAAAAAGTCAACACTACTTGGGAGGCTAAGGTAGGAGGGTCTCAAGTTCCAGGACAGTTTCAACAAATTAGCAAGAACCTGTCTCAGAATCAAAACTAAAAAGGACTAGGGATTAGCCCAATGATAGAGCACCCCTGGGTTCAAACCCTAGTATACACACACACACACACACACACACGCACGCACGCACACACGCATAAATAAATAAATAAATAAATAAATAAATAAATAAAATAAGCCAAGACTAAGTTCACATGACAGTTATATCAATGAATTGATTGCTCTTCTTGCTATCATTTCAAATTTATTTGGGTTACATGGAAGGGTTCAACAATTCAGATGCTCTTCTGTAAACAATCTTAACCACCTTCATTTAGTCACAAAACAGAAAATAATGAAAAACTAATAGAAGATCTCTGAATAGGAAAAGAGCTTTTACAGATCCCATGGGCTAATCTTACATTTTATTTTTTTATTACACAAAATATACAAGTAAGTTCTCAATACATAAGTATCCAAAGATAAAATAAAAACTGAAACTTTGGATTAAGAATGACAGATCACACACACACATACACACAGAGATTAATTTTATCTCATGCTCCCTCTTAAAAACCCAATAATAGGACAATAAGGTAATTTTCAAAAGTCATAAATCCACAATGGCAAGAAAAAAAGAAATCTAGGAGACGACAACATGGTAGGTACAAGAAGGCTGGAATCAATGGACATGTGTTGAAATCTTAATCCGACAGAGAGCGCTGCTGAGTAGCAAAGCAGCTTGGACCACGTGAAAACAGGAGGCATCTTTGAAACAGGGAACTTGAGCAGGACTGAAAACAGAAGTATTATTATTCAGACTGTAGAAGAAATGGACTTCCAGATTTCCTCCTTCAGCTCACACCATCAGGGACACACTGCTCCCTTTCCCTGAGTGAAGCAGGTGGGTTTTCTGGAAAGATGCAGCCATTGAGATTCTGGGCTTAAGAGAGAGGTGTGGAAATTTCAGGGTCCTCAGTATAAGCAAATAGAAGAAAAAATATATATACACATGTTTTATATATAAAATATTTTTATATAAATTACATACATACGCTATAAAATATATGGTTTGTAAATATGCAGAGGGAGGAAAGGGATGTATGTGTGTGTGTGTCTGTGTGTGTGGGAGTGGGAATGGGGGAAATCAGAGGACTGCTGAAAATATTTAAATTTTTTAAAAAAATCTTTAGAAGTGTTTAATTACAGAACAACAGAATAAAAATCTTTGTAAAAAAAATTAAAAAGATACTTTCTCCTCACTCTAGATTTGATGATTAGGAAATTCTCTAAGATTCTCACATGGAAAGAACCATTTAATTTTAGACATATGGCTAGATATTACAGTATAATTTATGTTTGCATATTACTTCAGTATCTGGAGAGAAGGGGAGGAGTCACATCATAAAAAGGAGATGTGAAGATTTTTTTTCCCCTCAGAACCTTTCTATTTACTATTTTCTTCAATAAAATATTAAAATTACACAAAATCCAATTTATTACAAACACTGATCTAGGTTCCAGGTGTTAGAATCTTAGTCTAGAACCAGGGATTTCAAGTTTTATCCTTTCTCTCCTTTAATATCCTTCGAATGATGCTCAGCTGTCTGTCAGATGTAAAGAAGATTTTCATCTTGTTCAGTCAAACACATAACAACATTCATTCAGTGCCCAGCAGTGAGCTGGGAAGCGAGTGGGACTCTTCCCTGCAAATGGTCGCATCTCACCTCAGAGCCACCAAGGATGCATATAAAGCACTTTCATATTTTAATCAAGGGGTTCTTTACCCTTAAGATGCCCCTTACATATTGACCATATGATGAAAGATTTCCTGACTTTTTTAAAAGAATGTTTTGGTTGCAGACGGGCACAATACTTTCATTTTATTTATTAATCTTTATGTGGTGCTAAGGATCCAACTCAGTGTCTCATACATGCTAGGCAAATGCTCTACCACTGAGCTACAACCACAGCCCCTGACTTTTTTTTTTAAATCTAAAATTCTTACTTCTAAATAGGTGTTGTTCTTGATCAAGCCTTCACTTTGGAAAATTAGATGTTAAATCATGCATTATGTTGTTTTAGAATTCTCCCTTTGACTCTTTTTTTGGATCCTGCAATATGGTTTTTATCCCTATCTCAAGAATAGACCAAGATCACTTGAAATTTAAGTCTAGTAAATTAAGTTAGATAAGAAAATCAATAAATTCTGTTTAGGGAAATTGAGTTGAGGAGGGGCCATAGAGTTGTGTGTGTGATTGCTAAGCAATTCTTATAGAAATGAATATTTCTTCTAGGTGAATATATCAAAAGAGATATATTGGATATTTAGATTTTAACAGATAAAGTAGCCTGTGGCCAAACACGCACACATTCTACACCTTACTGCTCTGTTGCCTTTTGATTTAATGCTTTATTCTTTGTTTATGTGTGTGGCTACAGCTATGGCAACTTCATTCATCTTAATTTGTCAATGCCTATGAGATTGTTAGTCTATAAGTTGAGTGCACTTCATAATCAATCAGGTAATTAAAATACTCTTTTTCTGTTGTAGATGATAAATTTGGTAATGAAGATAATATGTATGCATTCAGAGATTGCTGGAGTTTGTCCAGAGCATAAAGCAAAAACAGTTTAAATTTTCAGAATATATGGCTGAAGGTGCAGAGTTTTGGGGATTACTGCTATGATGGGGAAGTTGGAGAGGCAGAGTGCAGGTTAGTTGATAAAGATAAACAAAACCCTGGAATATTGGCCTTTCAGATTTTTTAGGCAAGTTCCCTCATTTTAGAGAGGACTACACTGAGGCCCAGAGACTTGATTTTCCTAACTCAAACAAAAGTGGGGAGATTCAACTTCCGGGATTTGGTGCTTAATGATTGTAATTTTCTTTTATTTCTTCATATTCATTCTCTCTCTCTCTCTCTCTCTCTCTCTCTCTCTGATCCTACTCTCAGTCTACCTTTGAGGTAAGTAGTCTGTCTCTATTGCTTCTTGCCTAAAATCTCATTTCTCTTTCAATTTCTTATTCCTCCCTGAGTTTATGTACTTAAGTTCCCCACCCCTATTTCTTTTCTCTCAACTAGAAGTTTTAATCAACCTTTCTAATACTTTTAATAATATCTTTTTAAAAACTTTTTAAAAATTTATATATGAAAGCAGAATGTATTATAATTCTTATTACACATATAGGGCAGAATTTTTCATATCTCTGGTTGTATACAAAGTATATTTACACCAATTTGTGTCTTCGAATATTATTATTTGAATAATAATAATTATCATCACATTCCACCATCATTTCTAACCCCGTGCTCCCTCCCTTCCCCTCCCACCCCTCTGCCCTATCTAGACTTTGTCTATTCCTCCCATGCTCACTCTCCCTATACCACTGTGAATCAGCCTCCTTAAGTCAAAGGAAACACTCAGGATTTGGTTATTTGGGATTGGCTTACTTCACTTAGCATTATCTTCTCTAACTCCATCCATTTACCTGCAAATGCCATGATTTTATTCCCTTTTATTGCTGAGTAATATTCCATTATGTATATATGCCACATTTTTAAATCCATTCATCTACTGAAGGGCATCTAGGTTGGTTCCACAGTTTATCTCTTGTGAATTGTCCTGCAATAAACATTGATGTGGCTGTGTCCCTGTAGTATGCTGTTTTTAAGTCCTTTGTGTATAGACTGAGGAGAGGGACAGCTGGGTCAAATGGTGGTTCCATTCCTAATTTTCTAAGAAATCTTCATACTGCTTTCCATATTGGCTGCAGTCCCACCTGCAAAGTATGAGTGTACCTTTTACCCCATATCCTCATCAACATTTATTGTTGTTTGTCTTCATAATAGCTGCCATTCTGACTGAAGTGAGATGGTATCTTAGAGTAGTTTTGACTTGCATTTTTCTAATTGCTAGTGATGATGAACATTTTTCCATATATTTGTTAATTGATTGTACATTATCTTCTGAAAAGTGTCTATTCAGGTCCTTAGCCCATTTATTGATTGGGTTATTTGTTTTTTTAGTGCTTAGCTTTTTGAGTTCTTTATATACCCCTGAGACTAGTGCTCTATCTGATGTGTGAGGGGTAAATATTTGCTCCCAAGATGCAGGTTCTCTATTCACCTCACTGATTGTTTCTTTTGCTGAGAAGCTTTTTAGTTTGAATCCATCCCATTTATTGATTCTTGATTTTAATTGATTTTTCTATTTCTATGAGTAATGTCATTGGGATTTTGATTGGAATTGCATTAAATCTGTATAGTGCTTTTGGAAGTATGGTCATTTTGATAATATTGATTCTGCCTATCCAAGAGCAAGGTAGGTCTTTCCATCTTCTAAGGTCTTCTTTGACTTCTTTTTTTAAGATTCTGTAATTTTCACTATATAGGCCTTATACTTCTTTCATTAAATTGATTCCCAAGTTTTTTTTTTTTTGAGGCTATTGTAACTGAGGTAGTTTTCCTCTTTCCATGCACTTCTGAGGATTTTTCACTGATATACAGAAATGCCTTTGATTTATGGGTGTTGATTTTATATGCTGCTACATTGCTGAATTCATTTACTAGTTCTAGAAGTTTTCTGGTGGAACTTTAGGGTCTTCTAGGTATAGAATTATATCATCAGCAAATTGTGCCAATTTGAGTTCTTCTTTTCTTAGGTGTATCCCTTTAATTTCTTTCATCTATCTAATTGCTCTGGCCAGTGTTTCAAGAACTATGTTAAATAGAAATGGTGAAAGAGGGCATCCTGGCCTCATTCCAGTTTTTAGAGTAAATACCTCCAATTTTTCTCCATTTAGAATGATATTGGCCTGGGGCTTAGCATAAATAGCCTTTATGATGTTGAGATATAGTTCCTGTTATCCCTAATTTTTCTAGTGTTTTGAACATGAAGGGGTGCTGTATTTTGTCAAATGCTTTTTCTGCATCTATCGAGATGATCTTATCTTTAAGTCTATTGATGTGATGAATTATATTTATTGACTTCCATATATTGAACCAACCTGCATGCCTGAGATGAATTCTACTTGATAATGGTGCATGATCTTTTTGATATGTTTTTGTATTCAATTTGCTGGAATTTTATTGAGAATTTTTGCATCTATGTTCATTAGAGATATTGGTCTGAAGTTTTCTTTTTTTTTGATGGTCTTTGCCTGGTTTTGGAATCATGGTGATATTGGCCTCATAGAATGAGTTTGGAAGTGCTGCCTCTTTTTCTGTTTCCTGAAATAAATTGAAAAATATTGGTATTAGTTCTTCTTTAAAGGTCTTGTAGAACTTGGCTGTATATCCATCCGGATCTGGGCTCTTCTTGGTTGGTAGAGTTTTGATGGTGTCTGCTATTTCATCACTTGAAACTGATCTGTTTAAATTGTGTATATCATCCTGATTCAACTCGGGCAAATTATATGACTCTAGAAATTTGTTGATGCCTTTGATATTTTCTATTTTATTGGAGTACGAGTTTTCAAAATAATTTCTAATTATCCTCTGAATTTCTGTAGTGTCTGTTGTGATATTTCCTTTTTCAGCAAATATGTCAGTGATTTGAGTTTTCTCTCTCCTTCCCCTCATTAGCATGGCTAAGAGTCTGTCAATTTTATTTGTTTTTTCAAAGAACCAACTTTTTGTTTGGTCAATTTTTTCAATTGTTTCTTTTGTTTCAATTTCATTGATTTTAGCTCTGATTTTTTATTATTTTCTGTCTTCTGCTGCTCTTGGTGTTGATTTGTTCTTCTTTTTCTAAGGCTTTGAAATGTAATGTTAAGTCATTTATTTATTGAATTTTTCGTTTTTTAAGGAATGAACTCCATGCAATGAACTTTCCTCTTAGAACTGCTTTCATAGTGTACCAGAGATTTCAATATGTTGTATCAGTGTTCTCATTCACCTCTAATTTTTTTTAAATCTCCTCCTTGATGTCTTCTGCAACCCATTATTTATTCGGTAGCATATTATTTAGTCTCCAGGTGTTGGAGTGAATTTTATTTCTTATTTTATATCATTGATTTCTAATTTCATTCCATTTTGATATAGAATGCAGGATAGTAACTCTACTTTTTTATAATTTCTAAGAGTTGTTCTGTGGCATAGTATATGGTCTATTTTAGAGAAGGATCCATGTGCTGCTGAGAAGAAAGTGTATTCTCTCATTGAAGGATGAAATATTCTATATATATTCAATTAAGTCTAAGTTATTGATTGTATTATTGGGTTCTATAGTTTCTTTGTTCAGCTTTTGTTTGGAAGATCTATCTAGTGATGAAAGAGGTTTGTTAAAGTCTCCCAAAATTATTGTGTTGTGGTCTATTTGACTCTTGAACTTGAAAAGAGTTTGTTTGATGAACATAGCTGCTCCATTGTTTGGGGCATATATATTTATAATTGTTAAGTCTTGTCAATGTATGTTTCCCTTGAGCAGTATGTAGTGTCCTTCTTCATCCCTTTTGATTGACTTCAGTTTAAAGTTTACTTTATTTGATATGAGGTTGAAAACCCCTGCTTGCTTCCACAGTCTATGTGAGTGGTATGATTTTTTCTAACCCTTCACCTTGAGCCTATGAATGTCTTTTCCAATGAGATGAGTATCTTGGAGGCAGCATATTGTTGGGTATTTTTTTATCCAATCTGCTAGTCTATGTTTTTTGATTGGTGAGTTTAGGCCATTAACATTCAGGGTTATTATTGAGGCATAATTTGTATTCCCAGCCATTTTTGTTTATTTTTGGTATTTAACATGACTTGGTTTCTCCTCTGATTAGGTTTTCCTTTAGTGTAATACCTCCTTCTGCTAATTTTCATCATTGTTTTTCATTTCCTCTTCTTGAAATATTTTGCTGAGGATGTTCTCTAGTGCAGGCTTTCTAGTTGTAAATTCTTTTAACTTTTGTTTATCATGGAAAGTTTTTATTTCATCATCAAATCTAAAGCTTAGTTTTGCTAGATATGAGATTCTTGGTTGGCATACATTTTCTTTCAGAGCTTGGTATATATAGTTCCACGATCTCTTGGCTTTGAGGGTCTGGGTTGGGAAATCTGCTGAGATACTAATTGGTCTCCCCCTGTATGTGATCTGATTCTTCTCTCTTGTAGCTTTTAAGATTCTATCCTTATTCTGTATGTTAAGCATTTTCATTGAAATGCACCTTAGTGTAAATCTGTTGTAATTTTGTACATTTGGTGAACTGTAAGCCTCTTGTATTTGGTTTTCGGATTCATTCTTCATGCTTGAGAAATTTTCTGATATTATCTCATTGAAGAGATCGTGCATTCCTTTGGTTTGAAACGCTGTGCCTTCCTCTATCCCAGTAACTCTTAGATTTGGTCTTTTGATGCTGTCCCATGATTCTTGGATGTTCTGTTCATGGTTTCTAACTTTCTTCACTATGGGATCAACTTTATTTTCCAGGTTATATGTTTTGTCTTCATTTTCTGATATTCTTTCTTCCAAGTGATCTAGACTGTTGGTTATGCTTTATATTGAGTTTTTTATTTGCTTTAGTGTATCCTTCATTTCAAGGATTTCTGATTATTTTTTTTTTCAGGGTCTCTATCTCTCTCCTGAAGTAATCTTTTGCTACCTGTATTTGCTCTGTTATCTCTTTGTTGGGGGTGATCAATTTTTGCCTGTATTTGCTCATTTAGATCATTCTTTAATTCACGGATCATTTTAATTATGAACCTTCTGAACTCCTTCTCTGACTTTTCATCAACTTCGCTGTCCATGGGTTCTGTGTTTATAGTGTCCTGGTTTGTTTGGGGCACTTTCCTCCCTGTTTTTTCATGGTGTCTATGTGTCTTCCTTTCTTGCAGTGTGGACCTGAGATATTACTTTCTTTCCTATATTGTTGTAGTACCTGTGCAGATTGTCTGTACCTCTCCTTGATGTTGGGCTTCCAGACCCTGCTGGTGTCCCTCAATGTATGCTACTGCATCCTGGACCTTGGTCCTGCACAAGTCATCATGGATGGATCTGGGCTGCTGGGTTTTATCCCCCGGGGTAGTCTGCTGGTCAGAAGGAGTGGTCCTGCTCCAGAGGCTAGACTCTGGTGTGAGTCTACCCCGCTAGGGGAGGGGTGGACTGGGCCTACTGTGAGCCTGAGTCCCATGGGGGCTGGTGTGGGTGGTCTGGGCTGGATCTCAGCTCCTGCAGTAGTCTCTCAACTAGAGATTATTTTATAAAAAAGGAGAAAGCTTTGGAAAGTCTCTTAGTTAAGCTGGCATACACCTGTCATGAAGTGAAATTTAAATAAAGGTAGTAAGCATTTGCCTTCAAATCTTTAATTGCAAAAACCTCTATCAGTAATATAGCAGTTTATTTTTTCAGAGATCTTTCCAGTACAATAGAACTATCTTAAAAAATATTAAGAGTAAGCAATCAGATATTTTTTCTCCTATCAGGAGGATTCATTATGTTACTTAGATTGTGGATCTTTATTGTCTGGTTAGTGCAATGGGTAGAGAAGAGAATGGAGGAAACTAAGCAAGTCCACATTCATTTACATTATGTGGCTATCCCCAGGCATGAAAGGAAAGAAAAAGTTTAAAGTCAAGAAGGCAGCAATCAGAGAAGATGGAGAAATAGAACTAAGAGAATTTGGACAGATTTTGTGGTGTGAATGAGCAAAGTAGGTTTTAAGATTTTTTCTTCTTCTGTGAGTCACTAGATTCAGTTTTCTCTTCTGTCTTTCCAAGAAACTTCATTATAGCCATTACACTTTTAAAATTCTGGGGAAGTTGGATTTTTATTTCACTGGGTACATCCCCCTTCTGTGATGGGTCTTCAAGTTAGAGCTAAAAAAACCTAGTTTCATTTTGAAGCATAACTATCTATTTTTCATGCCTTCCCTGTTTCTCCCAATGCCATGACCAATTTTTCACAATTTACATTGGTAGGAAAAATGGTAGTGTGGCATGAACCAAGAGTATGAGCTGGGATGTAAATTTAATTAATGCTTATAAATGGAAATGGTGACCAGCATACAGAGTACTTTAAGTGTCTTCTCTATTTTTGACATGTTATAAGGATTAACTATGGCAAATAACATTTATTGACTCACTGATGGGAAGAAATCTAGTCCCTGACCCATGATAATAAAATTTCCAGTAGCACTTTGAAGACACTGTCATTAGCCACTCATTTCATAATTTGACTACTTTATTCATGATACGAGTGAAGACAAGGGCTACATGAACTTATTATATAACTTTAATAACTACCTGGGACAGCACAGGAGATACATAAAGAATACGTCTCACCCTTCTTGTCATTTCCTGTTCCCACTATAACTTCAAGCCCCATTATCTCCTGGTCTGGAGTGTGACACTAATCCAAATGACTGTTTGTTTCATTGCAGCCTCTATTTTCAATCACAATAAAAACAGAAGTGGCAGGATATTAGAGACAAAATGGATAGTGCTAAAAAAATTACAGTTTAACTTCTCATTTATCAATGTAATTGAAAGTTACTAGCAGGGTGTGTGGTGCCAATGTTTCTATCAGGGCATGAGTAATCTATTTATGCAACGTAATTCATCCTTCTGAGGTTCTAATGAGGACTGCTTAATTCAGGTTTTAATCAAACCTGACAAATCATCCTTGAAGTTGGCAATAGTCTTGTTCCCAGGTGCCATTTCCTTGCAAGTCTGACATACCTTAGATTCATCTTCTTCTCTGCAGTTTTTTTTCACTTATTTTAACAAAGCAAAACAAAAATGTACTGGTTTCCCTCAATGCCAAAATGCCAAATGTTTCTGATTTTTTTTTTGTTATTTAGAAATGCTACTAGCTATTAGTGGCAGATGTTTTTTATCCCCCTTTTTAACTATGAAAAAAATTAAAGAATTAAACAAAGAATTTATTTATTTCTTAACAAACAAATCTATCTTGTGTTTTAAAATACATGTATTCCTTGATGAGGTCCATGTTCCAAATCTTGTTTTATCCAGTAATCTACTTGAGTCTGACATGATCCATCTGCTGATGAGTGATGGGGGAGGATGCACTTGGCAGCCCCTTGGCCTGAAAACTACTGTCTCATTTGAAAAACAACACTAGTCTGTTTTCAGAAGAGAGTGCACAATAGGTGGGGGATTCACGACACAAAGAGAAATGGCAGTTAATATTATGGAGTTTAATATGCATGTAATCTTTACCATTATCATGTAATATGGGAAAGGTATTTAAACAGTTCCATTGCCAAGAGTAGGATTATGTCCTCTATAAAGAGCAGAATCAAGATTCTTCCTGTAAAAACACTTTTATTATTATATGAAACTTTTTGCTTCCAAATCCCTTTGACGTGCTTTATTTCATTTTTCTTCATAATAAGCTTAGAAAACAGGTATTCCATATAACAGTTTCATTGCAAAGTTAAATAAAATGGCAGTGGCTAATTTGTTCAAGGCCGTATTGTAAAAGGCAATAGTTTGGCCTCACATACAGCTACTTTGGCTTCAAGACTTGGGACTTTTTCATTCCCTACCTCATAGTTGTCAGGGGAAATCAGCCTTTGACAGAATCCTTGCTGTCCCTAATATCATTGTGAAGATGCCATAATTTGGGAAATAAGACTCATATGTGGTCCACTTTGGGAAGATATACATGCAGGACAAAACTTCTGGTCTTATTTGTGATTCCAAGACTTTTGTTATATATGAAACCTATTTTTTCATCATAGATTATATCAAATGCAGACACTTTTGATTTACAGGGTAGTATACTGAATTCTAATTGCGGGTACCAAACACACTTCTTTATAACCAGATGTTGTTTTTTCTCCCACCCCAACATTTTAGAAAATCCCCAGTCTCATTGTTTTGCTGTAGCTCATAATAGTGTTTATATGGGAAGCTATTTGCTAAAAGCATAAGAAACTGAGGACCAGTGAAGTTAAGTATTTTATTGAACTATAATATGTTGTTGGTGCCAGTCTCTCACTTTTTAAACCATGTGAGTTCATAGTCATTGCCTCTGTGGATGCATTTAAAGGATCATTTATGAAAATTCTACTTTAGGTATTATCAAGGGAGGTTTTTCTCAGAACTGAGGCATATTATTATTTGTTTGGTTAGTGCAATGGGTAAAGAAAAGAATGGAGGAAGATAAGCAAACCCACATTCATTTACATTATGTGGCATGTTTTTTTCTCTCTTTTTTTTTTTAATGTACTTGTTCCTCAAGAAGTAGAGGTAAAGGTCAAAATCAGCTGGAGATTAAGCCTGGCTGGGCTCCCCTTCTGCATAGGAATAGCCTTACCGCTAAACAGGGCCACGCAGGAGCATGCTCTAATCCTTTTTATTTTAGAAATAGTTGCCTTCTTTAATCAAGATGACAGATAGGATACTAAAAATGTAACTTCTAGACTCAAAGCTGGATATAGGAAAATATCTGAAAAAAAATGTGGAACTGAATAGTATGAAGCAGACAGGCTGAGTACACTGAGGTGTGGAGCAAAAGCCACAATGATTGGCTAACTTTTCGTGATAACATCCCTCATTCTCATGACTGCGGTATAATGATGAGAGACAAGGGATTGTGAAGTGTCGAAATCAGAGAAGGCAACTAAAAATGTGGTTTTAAAGAATGAATCAGGAAAGTACAGGGAGCCCATGGAGCTTAGCTAGCCTCTCTATCTCAAACTCTGTGAAATTTTAGATTACTTTTTAAACCCATAATCATTTTAGAAATCATAGCAGAAGTATTAGCAAGAAACAAAACATCTCAAAAAATTCCTGGAAAATTAAAAGCAGATGGAATCTGATTAACAGAAAAAACAGTAGAAATAAAATTGCCCCCAAATGGCACAGAGAATAATTTTCAGAAAGGAAAGTTCAGTGCAACGTTGGCTCAGAATTAAATGTACAGATCAGGAACAGGCATTGATGCTGTCATCAGGATGATTTCTTCAAGAGTATCTTGTTTGACTTCTCCCTAATGTTCTCTCTTCCCCACTTTTAAGGGGCTTCTAGCGTTAGAACGTGCTGCAGGCTAAAGTACTGAGAATGATCACCAGTTAATGGGCTCTGCATCCAGATAGTTCTTATGTTAGGAATTCAGGATGAACAGAGAAGCAGAGTAGACCTTGAGGTAACTGCGTCTGTTAGTTTAGTACAATAAACACAGAGAAGACAAAAAAAGGAAGCTCTTTCAAAATTAAAATATATCAATGATTTTCACTTTCTTAGAGCTTTCCTGACTTAGGCTAACTTGGAAGTTCTCAACCTGCATGTTTGTAACCAAATGTGCACAGTAAGGGGATCTTATTAAGTAGCTCACACCATCACGTATGTCTTTGGCACTGCCCACATACACTATGAGCCACCAAAGCCTCTGTGGAATACAAGAAAAGAAACATCAGAACTTCCAAGAAAACTGAAATTGAGACCTTGAATTGATAAATCTAGATCTTCCCTTAAGAATAAGTAATCATCAAACTTTTAAGGTAAGTTCAGAATTTTGGGAGGAGGAACATATGAACAAGCAGGATCAACTGCAATAATGACAGAGATGATCTTGAAGATAAAATAAAACCTTAGACAAACTTATTTTTTATTAATTGCAGAGACAGAGTGATCTTAAAATCATAAACAAGACCTAGACAAGTAAATAATGTGAAAGCAAAAACAATTTCTGTGAAATGAGTAAATAACAACAAAAATAATCAAGAGAAAAGCTAAACATTCATACCTCTTGCTGAAGAACAAACTGAAAGTTAAATTTGAAGTTTAAGGAGAGACCAGAAAGAATAAAGGTAGGAAATGTTCAATGAAATTATAGAAGAGAAGAAAATTTCCCTCAGTTTTAGAAAGATTCAAGTCTTCAACTTGCAAAGGCTACCATATACTGGGCTGAGAAAGTTAAAAATTAACATCTAGACAAATCCTACTAAATTCTTGGACTCTAAAGACCAAGATAAAAACTCTAAAGGGTTCCAGAGAAAATGACAAAAATGTTACTTAATAGATTTTTCTGGCTACCTGCCAGTAACCCATCCCTATCTCCTCCCCCGTTCCTCCTTCTCCTCCTCCTTCTTGCTAGAAGTCTGCTCTTATTAGGTGATTAATTGCTTCTTCACATCTTCAGGGAAGGTAGATGTCTCCATGTCTTTTCTGAGGGGAAGAATTGTGGTGTTCTTATTCTTTTTGCAACAATTGATTTGGTCATGGACATTCAATTAAATTCTGGTTCATGGTACAAGTCAGTCTCTAGAAGAAAGTTTTGCTCTTTGAGGTTGGGGAGAGAAACAAAACAAATCAAAGATAACTTGTTTGCTGCAAGATGTTATGAAGGGTAAAGTGAATCCTGCAATTCTTGTATGCATATCTCATCAATATCTTTTCAATAGTACTAAACACTAGGAAAGTAGTTGGGTTCTTAGTAGCATTGTTGCAACACTGAATTAACCCACACTGGTATTATCCTATCACTTGCACCATGATGAAAAACTTTATTTGATTTACTCTTTGATTCAATTATTTTCTAACTTGAAACAGAATGAATTAACTGTACACTCACAAAAGATCAAATAGATGGCTGGTGTCATCATTCTCAGCTAAAATATTGACTGGAGGACACTGAAAAATAATTCAGAGGGATAAATAAATTTTTAACATAGAATTCTCTACCTAGTCAAACTATAGTACTCCATGAGGGTAAAAATATTCATTTGACAAAGACAAGTCTTCAAAATGTTCACTACTTTCCTACAGTCTGGTTTAAGATGATTTAGAGCCATAGCCCTGGAACATGTAAAGAAATAAAAATAAGAAAGAAGTAGGAGAAGGAGAACAACTAGAATACATTAGTATCCCTCAGAAGAATAAGGGAAGTTGGAGATAAAATTAAGATTCATATTAAATGTCATCTCAATGACTTACTTTTAAGTTGCCACATTTCAGTAATATAGGATCAAATTTTCTTCTGAGTGTAAAAGTACAGTAAATGCATGCACTTTACTATCAAATAGGAATGCATTAAGCTATTATAATAATGACAGAAACACACTGCATGAAAATAAAGATCTTAACATTTTTTTTACAGAATTTATACCCAAACAAAATGATAGAGCCATATTATAAATAATAATTTGGAACCAAAATATACTTAATAATACTACTTAAAAGAAAACCTTTCTCAACATTTGAAAAATAGACTTTAATTTTAACATACGAGAAGAGAGTCATTTTATGTTGAGAAAAAGTTATTGAATAAGAAGTTTTTAATTTTATTAACCTTTATCATAACATCATTGCTAACATCAATGGATAGTAAAAAAAAAACTAGAAAGAAAAAGGGATAAATTCATAACTTTAATAGGGGACTTTAATCTACTACTCTTAGAAATTTACAAATGAAGAAAATAATAAACAAATTAACAGAAAGGGTTTGAATAATATAATCATTACATTAAACATAATAGGTATATATATATATATATATATATATATACCTTTATAATAATAAACAGAATGCATCTATGGAACATTCATGAAAGTTGAGCATGCTATTATGCTGCAAAGATAATATCCACTAATTCTAAAAGGAGAAATTATACAAAACAAATTCTCTAGCCACAGTATAATAATGTAGACATTAAGCAGAAAAGCATATTTAAAATAAATTTCCTCATTTAATTTTCAAATGAATTTCTGAATTTTTTTTGAAATTATTTTAAAAATACATTTATCTAAATGGATTAAAGAGGATACTGAAACATGCTGTTACATACTTTTTGGAAAACTGCAAGGCTAGACTCACATTAAAAAAAAAACCTAGCTAACACAATTTGCTGAGAAAGATTCATAGTCTCATGAAATATGTCTTCAATTTGAAAAACTAGCCATATAAACCTAAGGAAAGGAGAAAAAGAGGCATTAACAAAGATAAAAGAGAAACCCATAAACTAGAGAAATAAAAGCCTGAATAAACAGCATTAAGCGCAAGAAATATGGTACAAAGATTTAAAACTAGGAGAATATTTATAACTTTATACTAATAATTTGAAAATTGAATCAAGAAATAAAAGATACAAATGTTTCCTAAGATAATATCCTAGACACAAAAAGCGACAGAATATCTGGGCCAAAAGGAAACTGAAAAATAAAAAATCTCACCTTTAAAAAGATATGAGACTGAAAGATTTTATAGTGATTCTACCAAACCTTTAAATACATTATTTAAAATATCCCTGAGCATTAGAGAGACAGAAAGCTCTATATTTAGGATGCTGCAGTAACACACATTCCTATGCCAGTGGTTTAACATGGAAGCCTACTTGCCAACCACATGAAATCTGATGAGGGCACAGATGAGGCTTGTGGGCAGCAGTCCTCCATGTGGTGCATTCCTCCTCATGGCTGCTAATGTTTTACTTCCAATATCTCTCCCCACTGCCTCCATGATCACTGCAGTAGGAAAAGAGAAAAGATGGAGAATTGAATGGAGAGTGTGCCTCTCACAACTCTACTGCTAGGTCATATGTTGAAAGTAAGAAGTTTCTGATGAGGATGCTCTAAAAGATGCAAAAACTAAAACTAAAACCAAAAACCCCCTTTAGCTGATGAAGGATATCTTTCTTAAAACAACAGAAAACTATGTGGTTGTTGTAGTCAGCTTTTTTGCCGCCGTGACTAAAAGATCCAACCAGCACAATTGTGGAGGAGGAAAAGTTTATTTGGAAGCTTATAGTTTCAGAGGTCTCATTCCATAGACAGCCAGGTCCAATTCTCAGGGCTCAAGGTGAGGCTGATCATCAATGGTGGAAGAGTGTGGCAGAGAGAAGCAGAGATGATCAGAAAGCAGAGAGAGAGGTCTCCACTTGCCAGATACAAATATATAGCCCAAAGCCAAGCCCCAATTCACACTTCTTCCAGCCACACCTACCACTTCAGTTTCCACTCAGATAATCCCCCTCTGGGGATTAATTCAATGATTGGGTTAAGACTTTCACAACCCAATCATTTCTTCTCTAACCGTTCTTACCTTGTCTCACACATGAGCCCTTAGGGGATACCTCACAGCCAAACCCTAACAGTGGTCAAAACCAAAAATATTGAAAATTAGGAGTCACAATTAAACTGGGAAATAAGCAACTTGTACAGATTTTATGGATAGATTTTTTTCAGTATAATGCATCTTGGGGAAAAATGTGAAATTTAAATATTGGAGTATGATACAACCTTAATTTTGTGAACAACTTGAAGACTTACCTGGAAAATATGAATCAATTAACTATATATTGTAATAAATATGAGGGATAAGCAGGGCAATGCCAACTCAAATGGAGGAAGTGTTTTCCTATACATTAATAATTAAAATTATACTAGGAAAACTGTCACACACTCAATTAGCTTAAATGAAGGAAACTGTATTAAATTAATCCTGAGTCATTTATGTTATAGAATGTGAGGAATTTGTTTTGGAAAAATCTACTTATCCAATGCATCCATAAAAAAATGTACATTCAAAACTCCATCAAATATTTTTAGTAGAAAGTGATAAACATTCTAAGCATTATCTAGACGAATAAATATACAAGAAAAGGAAATAATTTGGGGGAAAAATGAAAGGAATTTTTGATGTTAGATGTTAAAACCAAAGCTATTAAAACACAAGGCTGAGATGGGCTGAAACAATATGTAATTTAAGAAGTAAGTAGAAAAGTTCAGAAGGTGCACGGACTTAAATGAAAAAGATGTAAGTCAGTGAGGAAAGAATAGATTACAAATTGATTGTCTGAAAATCCATTTATTTACTTGTAAACACAAAGCTGAATCCTCTTCCTCACCATATCCTAAAAAAGTTCTAGGGATATTAAACTTCAAATGCTTAAAAATTGTGAATGTGTTAGAAGTATACTGAAGAAAACATTTATAAATTTTTAACAAGAAATACCCTCCTAAGGAAAACATAAAATTCAAAGCATTAATGGGGAAAGATTTTACAAATGTGACTACATAAAACTGGTTTTAATGTAAAGCACACACACACACACACACACACAAACACACAAACACACACATACAGCAGCCCCCCCCCCACACACAAAATAAAAAATAGAGGAAAAAAAAGTTAAAAGGGTAGTTGAAAAATCAAGGCCAAATTTTTGTGAATGTTTAGTAATGAATTAATAATCATAGACTATAAGGAATACTTTTAAATTAAAAAATAGGAAAATAGGAAAAGAATATTGCTATAGTTTGAATCTGCAATGTCTTGTGTGTTGAAGGATTGGTCCCCAATGCAGCAATGTTCAGAGGTGGGGCTTTTGAGAAGTGGTTGGATCATGAAGGCTCTGACCTCATCAGTGGATTAATCCACTGATGGCTGAATGGACTACAGGGTAGACAGGTAGTGGGCATGGTGGAAGGAAGTTGCTGACGGCGGCATGCCCTGGAAGGGTTTTTCTTGTCCTGACCCCTTCCTTGCCCACCACCTCTCTCTCTTTCCTGGCTGTAATGAGCTGAGAAGCTTACCTCCTCTGTGCCCTTCTGCCATGATGTTTTGTCTCACCTCAGGCCCAAAGCAGTGGAGTCAGCTGCCCAAGGACGAAAATTCTGAAACTGTCAACCAAAATCAATCTTTCGGTTTTCATTGTTTTTCTCAGGTATTTGTCACAGTAATGAAAAGCTGACTGACAGAGATACAAACAGTTCATTCAGGCAGGAAGAAATTCAAGTGTTCTAAAGTAATTATTAAAAGAGTCTCAACCTTATGATTAATGAAATCCAATTTTTAAAATCCATCTAATGGACAAAGAGTTACACTGAATTAGCAAGATTGTGAGGAATTAAACTCTCGATTGGTGCTAATTGAAACTACTTTTTGATGGGCTAATTAATGGTATCAAAATATCATACACATAGATGCTTGAGTTGAAGTATTTCACTTCTAGGATATATCCATAGTTATTCATTGTAGTTATATTCATGATGACTAAAAAATTAAAAACAATTCAAATTAATATGAATAAAACAGTGTTTAAATAACTGTACCCCAACTATATTACAGTGTGCCATAGCCAAAATATCTGATTTGTGCTGAAATGCAAAGTTCTTCAAATCATTATATATATATATATATATATATATATATATATATATATATATATATATTTAAGAAGTAGATTCAAAGCCAGCCTCAGCAACTTAGTAAGGTGCTAAGAAAGTTAGTGAGATCTTGTCTCAAAATAAAAAATAAAAAGCATTTCTGGGTTTAATATCTGATACCAAAAAAAGAAAGAAAGAAAGAAAGAAAGAGTAAAGAGAAACAGCAGAATCATAGCTATGATATTCTGCAATTCATGAGTGTGAGTCTGTGTAATTGTGTTTATGTCATCTTTATTTATGTTTATCCTATCTTTATCACATATGTGAATGTGTAAAAAATATCTGGATGGAATAAATTGAACTCTTAGCAGCTATTCACACTGAAAAGGTAAATAACAGGTATTTGTCACAGTAATGACAAATGGTTATGTAAAAAGGAATTTAAAAATTATTTTGGCAACCAGTGCTATTTTTCAAAAGTGTTATTGTAGAAAAAACTACTGTGTTTGGAGTATGATGCATAGAGTAGTGTTCAATAATTAAATGTTGATTAAGTGAGGAAAAAGAATTTACAATTACCTTTGGTTCACTGGTCAATGTGCTTTTACATTTACAAGGTAATAAAAATCACCTAACAGTGAAACATACACAAATAAAAAAAAAGTCTTTCATCTGTTACTTTACCCATATTCTTTTATCTAAAGGTTATCTTGAAGCATTTATTTCCACACTAAAAAAAAAAAATCAGATTTGCCTATTAGTCAGTTGATAGAATTTTTCCATATTTTTACTATTGCCAACAAGGTTCTGATGACTATTTAGACTAGTATTTTATTAAACATGTAAATTGGTTTAGTTTTTAGGAGATGACTCACTAGATCAAATGCTGTGAATATTTAAAATTTGATAGTTACTACCAAATTGCTCTTTAAAAAAATGTTCCACTGAAATATGAGTACGAAGTCTTCAGTCACATTCATAATGACTACTATCAAGAGTTTTCAATTTAAAACACGTTTCTATTTAAATTGGAATGTAAAAATGTACACAGTAAATTATGAAGAATTTGAGCATTTCTATCCAAGAACATGATACATCTTACTTTAATTTTTCTTAATTTTATACTAGTTCTCTTATAGGACATGCTCATTGCTTAAATATATTCTCACCTGTTTATGCTATCATAAAAATATTCTCTTTTCCTTTATTTTAATAGATTTTTGCATATGCACTGCTATTTATTTTGTATATTAAGTTTGCCGTAGTTGATTTACTAAATTCTTTTATTCCCCATATTTTTGTTGAATTCTCTTAGTTCATGATAAACTAAATGATAACTTTTCCTCTTATATTTCAGTTTTTCTTATGACCTCATTTTCCTTTTTAATTGAACTGACTAGAACTTTGAGAAAAAACTTACAGGGCTGGGGATATGGCTCAGTTGGTAGAGTGTTTGCCTTGTACGCACAAGGGCCTGGGTTCAATCCCCTGCACCATAGGTGGTAGTGTGCACAGTGGTAGTGTGCTTGCCAAATATGTATGAGGCACTAGCTTGGATTCCCATCAACACATTAAAAAATATACATAAATAAAGTAAAGGTATTGTGTCCACTACAACCCAATAAAAATAAAATTAAAAAAGGAAAAAACTTACAGTAATACTGGTAACAATAAATGAGCATTCTTACTCTGGCTTTCACTTTTTATTCCATACATCTTTCTTGAGTCAATAACACCACCATGTATTGCTTTTACATTTATAAACTATTCAAAATGCCTTCTTTTAAAGCACTTTCTTTTAAAGTATTTTTCTCCTCCTCAAAATTATATAGTTGACTAAGCCTAAGAATTATAGATTTTATATGGTATACAACCAGGCAACCTGACTATCATGAATATCTCAGCCTTCTGGAAAAATTTCCAGTCTTTGTCTTTTTAATCCCCAAATCCTGATATTAGCAAGGAATTTATAGTAAATATTCTAAAAATGATCACCCTGGGAAGCAGGAGAAATTTGACACCAAGTGCATATTGTTAACATAAAAACTGCCAATGTCCATTCTGTAAGAAATGAGAGTTCCAGCATGGTCCTGAGCTGATCGAGGATGGAGACATTTAGTGGCTGACCATTAGCAGAAGAAGGCTATGATTTAGATGTTGTGTCCCCCAAAACTCACGCATGGGACAATGTAAGAAGGTTTGGAGGAGAACTGATTGAGCTATAACCTTAACCTGATGAGTGAATTAATCCCTGATGGGATTAACTGGGTTGTAACTGGAGGCAGGTGGGGTGTGGCTGGAGGGAGTGGTTCATTGGGGTCGGAGCTATGGTGTATATATTTTGTATCTGGCGAGTGAAGTCTCTCTGCTTTCTGGTCATCATGTGAGCTGCTTCCCTCTGCCATGCTCTTCTTCCATGATGTCCTGCCTCATCTCCAGTCCCAGGGAAGGGAGCCGGACTTCTAACGAAACCGTGAGTTCCCAAATAAACTTTTACTCCTAAAATATTTTTCTTGTTGGTCTTGTAGTCACAGTGATGGCAAAGCTGATTAAAGCAATGAGTAAACATAGAAAAATGGAAAGCAGCTAACACTGGGGGTCAGATGTTCTATAAATTAGTTTTCTGGTTTTCTTCTGATATTTTGGTTGCTTAAATAAGAACATTACCAAACTCGTATTGTGGGTCTAATCATATTGTGGAGAGAAAATGGGTCTAAAGAGTACAATTACCATAGAGAAAGTCATTCTAAACTCTAGAATGGAGAGATGACTTGGTTTATTACATTATTAAAAAATTTATTTTAAGGAGTATTTCACTTGAGGTAAAGAGACAATATTGCTCTTTAAATCATTTCCAGTGGTACTCAGTAGTCTAAGTTTCAAGTGCTTTTTATCCATTTTCTCTTTATTACTTTACCACTCAGTTTCACCCTCAATATAAGAGAAGATGTAAGGAAAAACTGATTCAGGCTTGAGTTAGAGAGCAACTTCAAGAGTTGGGATGCAGAATGTTTAGAAATGCATCTTCACAAAATTGCACAATTACTTAAGGTAAGATATCATGTTTAGACTCTGAAATGTACAACAACTTAAAGATATTATGATAAAATATTTTTTTATTTCAAACCATATGTCTGTGGGATTATTTTTAAGAATTAAATAATGTTTTTACTTTTTAAGGTTAAGACACTACTAACCAGTCTTAGGATAAACTTAAAACCTGCTAACTACATGCTTCATAAACAAGTTATTATGAGTCTGGTTTATTGCCAAGCTCCAGGAGTACAGAAAAAATATTAGTAGCTATTTATGCATTTTTTTGTTAGCAATTGATTTTTTTCTGAAATATCTAAAATTATATTTTGAACATAAAGTTGTGTCGCAGTTTATTATCTGGAACTTCTAGTTAAAAATTTTCTAGCTACCCAGAATCTAGTTGTTTGGGGGAATTAATAATAAAGGAATAGAAAAGTGCCTTCAAAATTCTTTATTGGTCATTCCATATATGGCCACCAGAGCCCTGTCCATCAATATACAGCACTGGGTCAGTCCTTTAACATGGCTTAGGGTCCTGAAAGTGCTTCCTGCTGTGACCTCCTCTATGCTAAAGTGGCCTCAGCTGGTATTCAGTGCTGGCCTCCAGACTCTTTTTCCTGGGTCCTTCACCTTCCAGCAGGCACTTCTTACCCCTTATGGTGATCATTGTGCTTGTGCTAACTTCTTTGGGATCATGATACACCAAAGTCACCTTGGTTTCCTTGCAGAGGCCAGAGAAATGCTGCCCCCCCCCACCCCCTACCCATTTGAATTAAACTCTTTCATGGAAACTCAGATATGCTCAGGCATTCTGAATCCCAGGGCTTAGTATGAGTTCATCTCTGGGTTCACCTCTGCTGGGTTCAACAACTCTTTGAAAAGTTTTTGGTGCTTAATCAATGTGTGGACCATCTTCTTATTATTACAGAACTTTATTTCCATATAGCTAAAACAAAACAAACAAACAAACAAAAAGATGGTCCCAACTGGTATTTGAGTTTCTCTGCACAAGAGAAGCTAAAATTTCTTGAGGAAATGGCTCACCCATGATAAATTCCTGGAGTCAGTCTATAACAAAGTTTTGTAGGAAAAAAGGATTCCTGATTCAAAATTCCTGTTTTCTTGCTTCTATTCACTGAAATGGCTCCCTCAAAAATTCGTGGATTGATGTTCTAGCATCAGTACCTCAGGATGTGACTGTATTTGGAGATAGGGTCTATAAAGAGTTAATTAAGTTAAAATAAGGTAGTTGGGGAAAACATTAATTCATACTGACTGTTTTTCTTATTTCATCTTTTTTAATGTTCAACAAATATTTATTGGAGGGATGAAAGGACTATTCTAGTAACTCAAAAAATGTTTTTCTTATAAGAGGAAATTTGGGCACAATAGGAATGTATGTGCATGGAGAAAAGGCCACTCGAGATTGCAGTCAGAAGATGGCCCCTGGCAAGCCAAGGAGAGAGGGCTTAGAAGAAATCAAATTTACCAAAACTTTGATCTTGAACTGTGGGAAATTTCTGTCTAAACCATCCCATCTGAACTCTTTTGTTACGGCAGCTCAGCAAACAAATACACTTCCGGGCTGTGATTCAAACCTCTTCTTATGTCACTAATGTCAAAGTCATTTTTGTGTCTCTATTACAGTCACCCAAGTTTTCTGCGAGGTGTATTATTTAGTGGGGACAGGGTGGAGAGGTTGAAGTGGTAATAGAAGCACCAAGGAATGAGCTGCATTCTATGTCTAGATTAGTGAATTCTGGAAAGGAGAGAGATAAAAACAGTAATTGAGATAGAGAGTTCTATAAGAGTGGGGATATGGTGACATTGTTGACTATTCTGGTACACCCACACCTCACCCCAGCCCCATGAGAAGCCTCAGAGAGAATATGGGTTTTACATAACTAAGCTTATGTGGCCCAGCCAAATTTTATTTTTCTCTTAAAGGATGTTTGGTTGTGCTTACTTTTCTGCTGTGCTTGTTGATAGAAGTAACAAAACAAAAAACAACTAAATGAAGACCCAAGAAAGCCGCTGAACGAAAGCTGAACACTTCAGATCTAAGGGAAAATAAATGAAAATTGGCATGTAACTAGCAATTACTTTTATCAATAGTAAAGGGAGGGAGAGAGAATCACTCTCTATACGTCTACTTTTAAGATGGCAACTGTAGCAGCATACAGCTCCCTATCAGGAGGAAAGGAACCTTGGCTGGAATGAGCATGTTCTCATATCACAGTCACAAATCAAACAGTTGTGCTGATTTATTTTCTATTGTGTTTTCCTTTTGCATGCCATATTCTTTATTTCTTCCTGTACATGCTCAAACATTTAAGCACTAAAGTGCCATCTTCTTTTATAGCGTTGCTGGATTACCTTGAGTTACATGAATTGCTCATCTCTTTATCCCTCTTTACTGAATTTACAATTCACTTTAGAACTTGATTAATTGAAATTTTTACATATATATTTTTGCCACTGAATCATGAAATAGTATTCCTTTCTTCATCTTTTGAAAGCATA
Source organism: Urocitellus parryii (assembly GCF_045843805.1). NCBI lineage: Eukaryota > Metazoa > Chordata > Mammalia > Rodentia > Sciuridae > Urocitellus > Urocitellus parryii. Next base: position 158,863,638 of record NC_135532.1, read on the forward strand.
CAGAAAAAAATTATGAACATAATAAGTGCTGAATAAATATTTACAGACTAAAAATTTAGTTTGGACACTTAATGAATTTAAGAAAATAATAATCCAACATGCAAAACCATTCCTACCTACTCCATGAATTTCATTGTGTTTCTTTCCCTACACCTAAGGGTAATCTCTCATCTTTGCAGTTGGGTCTACTCTGTCATTTCATTATTGTAGCCCAAATTACAGAAGGAAAAAAAAATAGGCACAACGAGGGTAAACTTACCCAAAACTGTATAATATTTTCAGGCAATAGCCCAGTAGGCCTTTTAATACTTAGATACTAGTGTCTACTAGCATTACCTATGAAAAATACCAATATTACACAAACGTTTGTTAATCTTGTTTGCTTTTCATGTAATCAATTTCAACAACTATTTTATTGATACCTACTCTTAACTATATCTGGACATAAGGGAGATATAAAGAATTATAAGAGGGGCTGGAGATGTGGCTCAAGCGGTAGCGCGCTCGCCTGGCATGCGTGCGGCCCGGGTTCGATCCTCAGCACCACATACCAACACAGATGTTGTGTCCGCCAAGAACTAAAAAATAAATATTAAAAATCCTCTCTCTCTCTCTCTCTCCTCTCTCACTCTCTCTTTTAAAAAAAAAGAATTATAAGATATAATATGGTCATACCTCATAAACTGATAATCAAAATGGGAAGATGAGTCATAAACAGAAAATTTGAGGGGCTATACAAAGTTGTGATAATCAATTAGACAATGAATGAAAAATAATATCTTTGTGAATTTATGTAGTCATAAATTTCAATTTGATTTTGTTAAAAATGCTATGGTGGTGAAAACATTCACATACACAGCAATAACTGATACCATTCAATCAGATGGGCACTCAAACATGGGGGAGAAATTCGCCTGCACTCTGGGGCAGCCACGAATGCTCCTCAAACCTTACCCTGTATTGGATTTCAATGATGACTTTTGAATTTGCCTTTGTCTCCTGAAGCTGACCTGCTTTGTTTTGCTGATTTTTGGTCTAAGATCCCTTTAGCCTACTTGGCAAAGGCGAAGAAGGTTATGTGATTCATAGTGACAACAAGAGCTGTTATTTAGTTAGCATCTATGACTTGTCATACTCTGCTGTGTAATTTGTGTCACAATTATCCTGAAAGGTAAACTATTTCTTTTTTGAATTTATAAGTGAGGAAAATAATCACTTAAGAATGAGAAGGAAAAAAAAAAAAGCTCCAGGTTTGGAACAACTTTCTGTAGAATATAGAGCAAAATGAATGGCAAAAATGGGTCACCTCCTATGCTGTTGAATTCCAAAGGGTGCAATCTTGGAAAGGTACTTGGTGGAACTTACAGAGAGAAATTACCATTGTCTGGGGAGTCATTAAAAATATTTCAAGAAAGAAGTAGTGTCAGGCTTTGAATTAAGTGGAACATTTTGACCGATTTGGTAGATGGAGTCTCAAGTAGAGAGAATTAATGAGCAACCAAAGTACAATGTTAGGAATATCTTGGAGAAATGATGTCAATTCCAGTCATTTGGGCAACAGTAGAGTGAGATAAGGCTTCCATGATATGAAGGTTCTTTGCATTTTATTCTCTCAATTTATTCCATGATGGGAAGTCATTGAAAGTTTGGAGCAATCAATGACGTGGCCATAAGAGGGTTACTTTGTAATTTTGTGTAAGAGAAGTTGTTGGAGATTATGTTTTTCCAGGTACTAATTAAAGAGGTATTAAGGAAACAGTTATCTTGGTATCATTGGGGTACTTGGAGGGTTTCTCTTGAAGGGAAACACGTTGGAGACACTAAGGCAGTCTCAGAGGAGTGAAGTGAGGCACCATCGAAGTCTCTGAGGGATCTCATTGTATACCTTTAGATCTGGAAAGGAGTGTAATGAACATTTCATCTCAGAGAGCCCACATTCAAAGTAGCCAGCAAATAGGTAAAAGTCAGGTTCAGACTCTGGATTGATATGTGGCAGTTGCTAACCCCTCATTGATCTCATGATCAGGGACATATGAACTGGGAGGAAGCTGAGTATTTGAACATGCATTGAGTGGGGAGACAATTAACTCCATTAGCTCACATCATGTCCTTGGACAGTGGCTGTAACCTGTTTTCAGACCCCCCCCACCCCCAATAAGATGCCTTGTCTATTGGTAGCGCTCCCTCAGGTTTCATTGGGATGTACACTTGCCTGTTCTTTTCTCTTACTTCTAGAGATTGTCCCAGGGACCAGGAACTACCATTAGGCAGAAATATCTCACTGCAGTGTAGTGTCTGAGAGTTGCCCACTAAGCTGCCTTCACTCGTGCTTCAACCGTGTAGTGTTGTTACAGCCGAGGGCTTTGAGAGTTGCTTTTGGTTCTGAAGTTTTGTGGTAATAGGGGACACATGCACAAATAATAACAGTAGGCCATTTATTTTTCAAAGATAACTACCAACAAACTGGGGATGGTTTCATGCAATTTTTATTTTCTTCTGATCATAAAACAATTTCAAGTTTCTTCTCTTCTTAGAGTATAAATAAAATTGGCATTTACTTTAGAGTTAAAAAAAAATAGGGGTATGGGTAGATTCGGATCACCCATATCAGACTGCCATACAATACTGGGCGTGTTGCTGTAGCTTACAAAATTGAAATGCCCTCAGAGTTGTGCACTGCATGGCCTGTTGACACACACAGGACTCTGTTACGGCATTTACCAAGGGAGGGAAGAACCTGGTGAAAAGCTCGATTTTAGTAAGAAGAGGGAAAAGCAAAGGGAAAGAAGGAAATATCAGAGAAGTACATGCTGGTCCAGGCTGGTTCACCTGTCCTGCTGTTTACATTTACATGGTGTTGTAAACCATCTCCCTGGTTAAACTGTTCAAAGTTTAAATGTCTTGTGGTGCTCCCTTCCCATTGTAAGCTACCCCTGTCCCTCTCCATCTCTCTCTCTCGATAGTGTATGTTTCTCTTTGTCTCTTCCTGTGTGTCTCTTGCACACTTGCACATTAATGTTAATACTCTCTGATAATTTCCTTCTCAGATTCCGTCAGCTCGTTAGAGCTAAAAGATCTTTGACAAAGCACTATTTACCCATAGAAAAGGTTGCCGCTACTTAAATTGATATTAGTTGAGAAACTTCATTTTCCTTTTCATTCTAAATAGAACACTTTGATTTTTATGAAAGCCTGATCTTCCTCTGAAGAATTATATCTAAACTTTAAAACTGCATCAAGAGAATATTTTGAGGTCAGTCAATGACCATCTCTACTTATATTACCTCTGTAGGGAAACATTTTAAATGGCTCTCTTTATTTCACAGCTTAAGGTCATCCTTATAAACACTCGATTATCATCATTGGATACACCATGTCTAAGGTCTTTGGTCCAATAGTTGTATTTCAAAAACTATGTCTTTAGGGACATTTTCTTTCCAAAAGAATGGAATAATTAGTTCCCAAGAAATGACACAGCCACACATTGTCAATATAATTAAGTGTGCTGCTGCCAAAATCAGACAAGCCTACATTTCTGTCATCCTTCCTCATGCCAGAGCCAACAATTTTTTTTTGCTTATTATTTTATAATCACCACTTAGAGAAACTCAAGGAAGCTTCCTGGATCCTGGGAAAACCATAAAATAGAATGTCTACCATCCTGGCAGCGCCCCAGGTTAAAATACAGTCATTTAAGCCACCCCTACCACTTGTATTTTGTAGCAATGTACCAATTACCAAGGAATTATTCTGCTTTTTAAATCATCGGAAGAGGGGTTTCTATGACTTTATCCTGTAATAAGTGGTAGTGTGTAATAAATAATGTGGATCATCAACAGCGGAAGACAAATTTGATCAGTACTTTCTCTCTCTCTCTCTCCACTGCCCTTTCTTTCTTTTTTTGCCAAGCAAATGATGAACAAAGTTGAGCTTTCCTTGGTCATCCCTGTTACAGAGAGAGGTAGCTATTACTTTTGGCTGCTCATGAAAGTGTGTCCTTCTTTACCACTCTCCTGGGATCAGACTTTACTCTCCTGGTGACTGGATGGGGAGCAGGGTATTTATAGGCCTCAGACTTGACCCAGAATGCGAACTCTATCTCCCTGCATTGTCTTCTATGATGGGAGCTTGAACCAACCAAGTGGGGTTGAAAGATCAACTAGAGGATTCCCACTCAAATTTGAATTTCAGTTACACAATGAATAGGGATCTGGCTTATGGCATTTCTTTTGCCTTTATACAAATCTTGTTAAATATTTTATGGGTCATATTCATTTTGAATAGAGCCATACTAAAGTCATGTTTGTTATTTATCTGAAAATTAACTTTAATTAGATATATTTTATTTATTTGTCTTTGCTAAGTCTGACAGTGCTAGAAGTAGAACTAGATTCCTTTATTGTCTTTTACTTATTTTATTGGGTTTTTGTTTGTTTGTTTGTTTTAAACAAGAGAGGAAAGGATTTCTGTTTGGGAGGAAGATGGACTGGATTAATTAGAAACTTGTCTGATAGTCAGTTACTTTACCTGATGCATAAGAAGAAAGAGGCCCTTGAGAAAAGCAAAGTCGAGAGAAGCAGGTACTTGAGGTGGCAGGAGAGATGAGACCTCTGAGTTCCAGCTCCTATCTACATCCCTGGTTCTGTAGCTCTTCCTTTTTATGATCTGTACATCCCAGCACCCTTCCCAGTTCAGTGAGAAAATAAATAACTTTTCTGTTATAAGCAAGTGTGGATGGAGTACTGCCACTTGTTACCAAGAGTGTTTTTTTGCATTCCTATGAGCAGGTGGCATTCCCACGCTCCCCCTGCCTTCTCCCACCTTCTATAACTGATGTCCTCCAACACTGCAGCTCATCCTCCTCTCAGCAGCATCATGACCCCCTCTCCCCATGCCAGCTGCCCCACACTGCCTCGCAGGCGGTTTACCCCCAAAGGACCTTAAAGCATTTTCTTTTAGTAAGCAGGGCTTCCCCAGGAAATGCATGTGAAGAGCAGCTCAGCTGTGCACTGGCGGGCAGTCAGCGCCCCGTGAACCCGACATCCCCTGGCCTTCACAGACAGAATCCTGGGTGGATAAGGAGAGAGCCTGGAGCTCTCCTCCTGCTTCTCTTCCTCCTTCAACTTCCTGCATGTAGAAGTGACCGATGTTCTCTCTAAGGAAAGTGTACATCATTTATTTATTTTTTGGGGAGGAAAAATGTGAGTACAAATTTACTAAAGCAGAAAGAAAGATAAAAGCTGGTAGAGATTTAAGGAGTAGAGAAACAATTACTCTGCTCCATGCACATGTCAAGTCATTCTAAAAATCAAAGAGAAACTAAAATTGTCAGCAGGGTGCCTCCAGGCAAGAGAGAACTTCTCTTAAAAGAGGTCTGAAAGAGAAGAAAGCAGTGAAGATGAACGAGAAAGCTGCAAGTTAATGCTGTATATGTTCTTCTAGGGTTTGAGCACCTTCTGTCTTAACTGCCAGGCTAAGTCCCCCATGAGTACTGGGGTTACATTCTCAGGTCTAGTACAGGGCTTCCTCACCCCTGTAAAATTTCTGTAAATTAGTTTCAGCTTCATGGACTATTGGTCATAAAAATGTAAAAGCAACAGGCTAATCTGTTCATATCTTATTGGTAAGTGCCACCTGAAAATTTACCATCTCTTCCTGGAGAAATAGAGTAAAAAATAGGAAGAATTATCATACTAAAAGCTAAAGACAACTATCAAGAATTCTGATATTTAGAAACTAAAAGTAGAATGAAATCCAGCTATCCCACTAGGAGTTTATATCTAAAGGAAATAAAAGCATAATACTAAAGAGGTATCTGCAGGCCCATATTTATTATAGCAATATTCACAAGAACCAAGATATGGAATCATCCAAAGTATCTAATGACAGATAAATGGATGAAGAAAATGTGGCATATATACCCAATGGAATATTACTGAGCCATGAAAAAATAAAATCCTTTCATTCACAGGAATGTGGATAGAACAGGAGGACATTCTAAATGAAATAAGCAAGGCACAAAAAGGGAAATATTGCATGCTTTCACTCACATGTAGAAACTGAAAAAATTGATTTCCTGGAAGGAGAGAGTAGAGTAGTAGTTACTAGAGTCTAACAAGGATGGAGTGAGAAAGGAGAGACTCAGGAGTTTGTGTAACATGAACCAAAATATACTTCATTACAGGAATAAATTTTAATTTTGTACAGCACAGTGGGAGACTATGGGTCACAATGATGATATATTTTATAAAAACTACAAGAGAGAAGTTCAAAGCCTTCTAACATAAATGCATGAGTAAAATTCAAGGAAATGCAAATGCTAATTGTTCCTGATTTTATCATTATACATTGTATGCATGTATCAAATTATCACAGTATGTCCCATAAATATGAAAAGTTTTTAAAATGTCAGAAATATTTAAATTAAAAGTGAGTTCTTAATTCTGATATAGTTGGCTGTTAGGTAGGTTTAGAGGGTGCAACAAAGGCACGGATCAGGAACTAACTCTTAGAACTTGACAGAGAAGAAAGCAGCCCTGTGGGCCAGGGTTTCACATTATTTCTATTTGGGGTCTTAAAAAGAGAATAGGTGATTATAACTATATTGATCTGTGTCATTTTCCCTGGGTAGAATTTAAGTTACTTCTTTTTGTTTCTTTTCTCTGTCCCCCATTTTAGATGAATGGAGGCAGGTAGAGTGTGGAGTGTGAGGTGGAAGGTGGAGCAATGTATCAGGCAGCTTTTTGTCACTGTGACAAAACGCCAGAGAAAATAAACTCAAACGGAAAAGATTTATTTTGGCTCATGGTTTCAGAGGTTTTGGTCCATGGTTACTTAGCTGGCTCTACTTGCTTTTAGGTTTAAGGTGATGCAGAACATCATGTCAGATACTGTGTGCAGTGGAGTAGAGCTGCTTACCTCATGATAGAGGGAAACATTGAGGGAGAGAAAGGGCCAGGGATAAGACACAACCTTCTAGGGCATTTCCCTAGTGACCTACTTCCTCTTTCAAGAGTGTTGGCCATATCTCACAAATACCAGTAGCTATGAATGAACCCTCAGGATCCAATTACTTCTCCAAAACCTCCTCCTAAACATTGGGAACCAAGGCTTCAACACCAGCGTTTGGGGACATTCCGGATCCAAACCATAACAAAGCAGGAAATGAGGGAAGGACAGTTAAGCAGTGTTTGCTGAATGCATTCCAGGATGGTGAATGAGCACTTCAAGAAAGAAAACACAGTCCTTCTTACTTTTATATCCAGTGCTTAGACTTAGACTTTATGTTCAAAATCTTCACAAGATTCTTCCCAAGAATTTATCTATGTGAAGTAAGGTATATATAAGGAAATTGAGCTTTACTAGGTATAAGTGACATGATCAAGATCACCTAAAAAATAAATAGCACCACCTGGTTGGACTCCAGAGTATCCTGAGGTATCCTCTTGCAGTCTGTGTTTTTGTCCCTGTTTCACTTTGATGTCCCCTTCGGATGAAGACATGCAGTCTGGACTTCTGTTCACTACGGTATAAATAAAAGGTAACATGAGGAGAGATAACCTGGTGTCCAGAATGCCAGACTTGGGCTAGACATCGTAGGGACAGTTATACAGGTGATGGAGAAAGATACCAAGACCTTAGAAATGGTATTTTAGATATCATCAAACAAACCTTGTAAAGCAAACCTTCAAAGAGTTCTAAAGCAAAAAATAAACAAATACAAAACACCTGGAAAGGCATGGAAATGGGAACACTTTGAACAGCAGCTAAGGTGAATGCAAGGGCTCTGAATGATAAATGGGAGGAGAGAAAAATTAAGCAGCAGGTGAGGTTGTCTGTCAGTTTTACACTTTTAATATGGGAAGCCGTTTTGAAGGTGACCCTTCCTGGGTTCCCATGACGGTAGTTCTGTGACATAAGGTGTGTTCACTTACACTTTCTATCCACATATGTCATACCCAATTAGTGGCCAAAAATTGGAAGTATGAAGACTGTAACTTATAAGTTGAACTCCTAGAGTTGGGATGCATATACTGTTGGTCACAAAACAGGAACAAATTTGTTAGGATTTGCTTTTGATTGGGATTGCTTAGAAGGACCTTGTTGTGTTACTTTACACAGAACACGGGAGAATATTGTCCCAGCTGTGGCTTCAATGACTTTTTTCTGTTGATGAGTCTCCAGTGATCCTGGCTCATGAGATGTAGAGAGAATTCTGTTGCCTTTCCACTTCCTCCTCTCTTTTTCCTTCTTCAAAGTGAAAGCTGCCATATTGGAATTAGGAGGAAAAGGAAAAGAGAACTTTTGACTTAATCTTAACTTCGCTGAGCCACTTCTTAGTTTCAGATTTTGTATTATGTCATTTAAAACTCTCTATTGTTTAAATCATTTCCAGTCAGGTATTTTATTGCTTGTAGCCAGAAGCATGTCCAAGGGAACCCTGAATTCCTGTCTTGTTTCTCTTTCAGCTTCCTGAGAGTCTTTTTGTTTCGGAGAAATTTTAGATTTTGGTGTTTCTTGCATTTAAATATCCTATGTGAGACGAGTCTTAGCAGGAGACAGAGCCAACTTTAAACTATAGAAACATTAACTCTATAAAATAGAAGAAATAAAAATGTTAGACACTCACCTTCTTCACCTTTTTTTTTTTTTTTTTTTTTTTTTTTGCGGTGGGGCAGATACTGGTGATTGAATTTGGGTGCACTCAAGCACTGAGCCACATCCCTAGCCTTATTTTTTTTTTTTATTTTATTTAGAAAAAGGTCTCACTGAATTGCTTAGCACCTCACCATTGCTGATGCTGGCTTTGAACTCACAATCCTTCTCTCTTCTTGAGCTGCTGGGATTACAGGCGTGTACAACCCCCCCCGCTTCTTCACCTTTTTGGAAGCTAGGACTTGGGTGAGTCCTCCAGGCTCTGTCAAGGGGATGCATCACACCAGTGTTGGAGTGCAGAGTTAGTGGCACAGAAAAACATGGAAAGCGACTCATTCTTTGATAAAGGCAGTGGGTTTGGCATATCAGTGGCAGCAGTAGCTGGGGCATTCTGTGCTCTAATTCTTGTCAAGGCAAGTTTCCTCCTCTGCCCAGTTTTGCAGTCTCCCTTGGGGCATTGCTTCAAGATGCTCCCCAGCTCTTCTGGTATTGCAGAGAGCTATTCAGTCGCCTTTTTAATAAATTACCTTTCCTCTGCTCAATCAGTTATGGTTGATTTCTCTTGCATGCAACTCAGAATACTTCCTAATAAATTTTCAATCTCCTGGGCCAAATATTAAAGGTCAGAGGAGAGGTCCCCTGTCTAGTAGAGACATCTTACCTTTTTTTAATCGGGTATAAATTCACCTTTTACAAAAGAATGAACATGTTAGATAAAGTGACAGGAAAAAGGGAGAGGAAGAAAGCACACCTGTTTTCATTTTTTAAAAATCAAGACATTTCAAGGGTCTGCATAAAAATTATTGTAAATATCCCAGGGTAACTTTTAAGATGTTTAATATATGTCTTTCCTTCTATATTTCTGTTCATATTCTCTATACAAGTAGATAACCAGGTTCTGTGCTTTGCCTCAAGGAAGATTGGGGATTGAAAAAACCCAAAAGTTTTACTTTTATCTTAGGTTCTCATTTCCTAATAATTTATGCCTTAAGGGAAGATTATTCTAAATGTCCTTGAGGGAGAGTAGAGATCCCTAAAAAGAGAGATGAAAGGAATTCGTACTTTGCATACTAAAACTTCTCTCCCGGTAGGACTGGGAGGAGAAGAAATCATGGTGGGGCTCCCTCAAGGGTCATGACAAGGTCCCTGCTCACTATAATGCTGAGAGAGGAAGGAAGACTTCAGGCAGGAAGGCTGAGAAGTCCCAGGCTTGCCAAAGAGGGTACAGGCCCCATGTGGTATAGAGAAGCATCTGTCATAAAGAAAACTGGACCTGAAGGACCACGAGGTTCATTCTGAGACCTCTTCATGGTTTCTAGAAGACCCTGTCTTCATACCCTGTGCACATCTATGTCTTAATCTCCACTTTTTAATAAGGACACTAATCATAATGAATTAGTGTCCACTATATGAACTAACTTTACCTGACTTTCACTTTAAAGACTATCTATCTCTAAATGCAGTCACAGTCTGAGGCACTGCAGATTAGGACTTCAGTGTATTAATTTTGGGTACTAGAGTATTTTACAGTGTGGCACAGATCAAATAACTGGGCATAGTGGTAAATTATTTTGAGAGACATCTAAGCAAGGGAGAGTTCTTTTGCCAGGAGGTTTAATAAGTTGCAAAATGGAAAAGCACCAAAACTTTCTCAATAAAATTGTTATATAAAAACATTCAAAGGTATAAATAACACACTAATAATTTTTATTGTTGCTTTTATTATTATTCTACTTTTTTGGTATTATATTATCCACTGGTTGTAGATATTATCATCACTGAATAAAACAAAAAAGAGAACTATGTTTTTGCATAATGATCTAAGTACATTTAACAAACATGCTTGCTGTGGTTCATATCAATCCTGGTTATGGTCCAATTGCAGAAGGTTTCTAAATAATAATGTCCAACTCTACCCAGATCAACTAAATCAGTAGCTCAGAGGTAAGGTCTCAGTGTTTTTATTTTTCTAAAAATTTTTTAGATGATCGTAGAAAATTTTTATATATCTAGGATTAATAATTGATGACTCTAGAAAGAAGAATTGCAATTAGTCAATTACAAGCTGAATATAAGAAATTCCTGAATAAAAATAGCTTAAGAAAGAAGTTTATTTCTCTCAAAAGGAATCTAGAGGCAGGCAATGCAGGACTGCTGTGGTGATTCTAGTTTATTATCTGGTACCCAGGATCACATCATCTCTTTCTTAGCCTTTCATTCACAAAGTCACCTCATGGTAAGATGTTTTTATTTTTTTATTCATTCATCCAGTATCTACTGGGAACCTATACTGTGGTAAGAACTGTTTTAAATTCTGGTTGTATTTTAGAGCGGCCACAGAATGCCTCGTGGGAAGGTGATGCGTTAGTAAAAAGTAAAGGAATTCAAGAAGTATGCCTTACAGATATCTAAGACAAGAGTCTTTCATGCAAAGGAAAGGAGTATGAAAGTCCTTATAGCAGGATCAGGTTTGATTCACTGAATGAAAGCAAGGAAGTCGAGTGTCTAGAGTTGAAGGAGCACAGGGTTAAGCAGAAGGATATGAGAGAGACCTGAGCTGTGGACATACCCTTATGAATTCCTGTGAACACTTTCAATTTATTTAGTCTCTGAGGGGAAATGGGTAGGATGTTTTTTTTTTTTTTTAATTTTTATTTTATTTTTTTTTTTTTGGGTAGGATGTTGAGCAGAGAAATTCCAGGATCTGATTTTTGCTTTAGATTTATTGGGATCATCTTGGCTTCTGACTTAGAGTATAAACCTGTTATGTGAAAGCAGAGAGATCAGTCAGCACACTTGTCTAATTATCAGAGTAAGAGATAATGTAGGTTTGGACCATAATGGAAGCCAGAAAGGTGATGGGAAGTATACTGATTCCAAATTTAATTTAGATAATGCCAACACCATTTATTAACATAACTGTGGCATGAAAACAAGAAAGAGAAGTCAGGATGGCTTCAAAGGTTTTATGCTAATTAATTGGAAGAAGCCGGAGTGCAGAAGGAGAAAGTGTGGGTGGAAACCAGGAGTTTGGTTTGCACATGTCAATTTTTATAATACCTGTTAGACTTTTGTGTTATCAATTTATTGCCTTTTACTTCCAATAATTGCTCTGAGATAAACAATAGAATTCCTTTAAGCATTTCTCCTTTAAAATGAGCATGATGTGAAGGTTTCTCAGTAGAAAGTTCTAGAGGCCACTGTAGGATCGAGAGGCATTCTTGCAATTTGTGGCAGAGACTAGGCACTGGGAGTGTGGATGTGAGGACATTCAATAGAGCTGTTCAGCTCTGAAATTATGACTTAGTCTCTCTGGGTTCCTTGGCCTCCTACAGCCTCATCCTGACAGAAATAAAATTGTATAGAAGCAAAACTTTTGCATATAATAAGTTAAGCTAATATAAATACAAACTAGAGTGTTATAACTTTAGGATGTTAAATATAATCTCCATGGTAACCACAAAGATAGAAAGTAGATGGCAGTTTCCAGAGGGTTGGGGAGGAGAGAATCAAGAATCAGTTTTTAGTGGTTAAGCAGGATTCAGGGTTGCAAGTTTAAAAAGTTCTGAAGACGGATGATGGGAATGTTTGTAGCACATGAAATTTTCTTCACTCCATGGAAAGATGGTTAAAATTGTAAATCATATTATAAATATTAAATTATCATAATTTTAAAAAAATAATTGAAAAAAGAGTTGTCATGAAGGTAAAACCATTCATTGTGATTTTGTGTCATTATTTTACTCCAGTTGTGTGGGTATGAAGGTAGTGACAGTGTTGATGTGAGTTACTCAGGGTTATATAATAAGTTGATATGAAAAATGGGTATAGAAAAGACTATTAAAAAGAATACAATTAATTGTGAGTATGCAGAATAATACAATTAATGATTGACTGTGGGGTGCAAGTTGATCACCAACACTCTAGCCTTTCAGACCAGGCTGGTAAACAGAAGGAAGCAAGAGAGAAACTGGATCCCACTGTACTTACTCAACTTCTTGAAAATAACTTTCCTGAGAGTCCAAATACTTTTCTGTGGTCAACTTACTCATGTGGTTTTAAGTATCTTTAAGGGATTCTGGAAAATTTAATCTTTTATTCTGAGGAGCAATATGTCCTGCTTAAAAACCTGCTATTTACTAGAAAAGGAGAGACTCCATGAAAGCAAGTAGTTTCCTCTGTCATGGCATGAAATCACATCTTACCTAATGAATCTGGAGGAGGACTACAGAAGAAGTCAATTTAGCTTGGGAGGTGGGATGGGAGTAGGAGGAGATGTGTCTTAATCAGAGCTGGGCCCAAGGCCATTTGAACAAATATGTGTGTTAGACAAGAGTGCCTTTTTTTTTTAACTTATCCATCCATCTCTCGGCACCATCACCTCCCAGGCATATTTATTTTCAAGTTATAAGACTCTTCAGGTACTTTCATAACGTTTGCTAACTGAAGTTTCATTTAGGAAAGAATCTGATAAACCCAATTTCATTATGGCTTAAATGACTTATAAAATTTAGAGTCATTCATTTGAACAATGTAAACATTTTTAAAGGGATTAAAAACCTGAAGCAAAACAACAACAACAACAACAAAAAAAAAAAAAAAAAAAAAAAAAAAAAAACACTTTGGAGTGGTTTCCTAGCTTGGGAAGTCAAACTAGTTTAAGGAATATGAGGAGCATCCCAGTGTCTGCAATCATGCCATCTTGGCTACCCCCTGTCTGAATGTGCCTGCGGGTATCACTGGCCAGAGCTACACAGTTCAATCTTTTGGACTGTCAATCTGGCAACAGCTATTAAATTCGGTCTGAGACCAAATGAAAAGGAGCATTTTACAATTGGATTGAATAAAGGTTAATAGCATAAAAGATCCAGAAATCACGATCAGATAGCCATGGGACTCAGACTTTTCACAACTCAATCTGTGAGTGCTGTGAAGTTGAGTTAACCTCATGTATCCAGTAGAATTGGCCCAGGACAAGTTTTTGCTTGTGACAAGAGCACATTTCCTACTTTGCTCATCAAATAGCCAAATAGAATTGACTGATGATTTGCTGCATGCCACCAAGCGATATCTTAGTTAGTGCAACTGATGGACTACAGAATAGCAATGCTGCTTAACATGAATTTTATTGCATCTCAGCACCTGCTGCAGTCAGCAGTCATTACTATGTAGGGGAGGCTGTGTTTAGATTATCATTATTCCTGTATCTTTGCATTTGTATTCTGCCAACTGCCATGCAAGGCAAAATTGATAAATGGAGGAACTGATTGTGAATGGCAGAAACCTGGGGCTGGAGATCCTTTGTAAGCCTGGATTATTAGGGGAGGTTTCGAAGGGGGATGGGCTGTTTATGTAATTGGAATCATTCTCTAGATACACCAGACTTTCTCACTCTTTTTTCCTCTCAACCTGTCTTCCAAATGTCTCATTTGCTTTTCTTCCCCATTAACTTTTGTCAAGATATTTTAATAAGAAATAAGAAAAAAAAATGAAACAAAATGACCAGGACAAAAACCACCAGGCAAAATATTCAAATAAACTTCATTATCTAATCAGTCATTTAATGCTAGGATTGTATAAACCCATTTGTTAGGAGGCTGCTATTCACTTGGAATAGCCAGACTATCCCAAGTGAATATTGAAATATCGAAATGTTTTTTTTTTTTTTTTTTTTTTACCATGTGGTGTCTATCTTCTGATCCAAGCCCTCTGAATATATCCTTGCTATCAAGTCCCTTCCTGGGTCCATTGGGGTCTTATGACCCTTAAGATAGCCCCAATATCTAGAAACTAAAGCTGTGGGCTTGCCTTGGTATGGGGCCAGCAGGAGCAGCTCCTGGTATCTGAGTTGATTGTTCTGAGTCCCTGCGGCATAAGTCAGTAACTGCTACGGTTTATAGTTTCTGGAGTGCCCCCATAAAGACTCAAACAGAAAAGGCTGCTGTGACATAGGAAAAGATAAAGTACATTGTTTCTGTATATATACATATTTTTTGGTTAGGTTTAAAACCAGACACTTAGTCCTATTGGAACTTCCATAAGGCTCTGAGTTAATACACCTTTGCTTACCCAAATGTCTGTTATTAGGTAGGAAATATCTACTTTGTGTCTGAGCATATGAGCAAAATAAAAGGACATACCCAATCCAGGGGTCAGGGACCCCCTACAGATCTAAGTGATGATTCAGCTCTTTCCTATGCTCCACTGTAACCCTTACAGCCTTTGCTTATTAGCATGTAAAATGCATTACTTTCATACATCATCATTTGTAGGTGTCCTTCTCTTTGGGGCTCCCAGAAGGATGTACATTTTACCTTTTGGATATTTCTTCCCTCCACAATCCAATAATCATAAAAATGTTTCCTATCTTTAACAGGATTCCTGTCTTTTCAATCACAGCTAACAATGGTATTTTCTGACAGAAACTACATTCTTCTGCACATTATTATGTGCATTTCTTTGAACTCACCATTTGTAAGCTGTATGTGATTGGGTCTGTACAGATTAAAATAGCACCAAGAGAGCCAATTTAAGGTTTGGGCTGAGTGAACCTGAGCATTAGAGCGGTTCCAGCAAGCACACACCTCGTAAATCCCATTGTTAAGTTTGTAGAGCCCGACAATGGAGCATGCAGCTTGCGCCCTTTACCCTCCTGAGTGCAAAGGCAAATTGTGAGGGCTCTCAGGGCTCCTCCTGGAGCAAAGAAGGAAATGCCAATATCTCTGCTATTTTTAGCGGTAGGTCAATTATGTACTTGCTATATTTATAAAAAGAAATCAGAATGGCCTTTACTAGCAGGTTCAAAATGGAATAGGAACTAGAAACAAACAAAAAAATTCTGTAAACAGTTCATTGATAGAATATGGTAAATCATGGGAAATTGCAAAAGATCAAGCTCATGGTGGCATTCTTGTAGATTGAAGATCTATTTTCCTCAAAAATTCATGTTCCTAAATAACATGCAAACTGATATGTTGTTCTGTTAGAACAGGGCTTTTCAGCTTCTATGGTATTCTGGGATCTCCTACAGGCAGGGTGTATTTTCAGAAATACTGTTGTCTTGGTCCTACCCAGAGAGATTCAGATTCATTTGATCAGGGGTATGGTCTGAACATCAGGTTTTAGAAAAATATCTCTGGAGTATTTCAATATCCAGTACAGGTTGGTGGTAAGAACCACTTTGAACCATTTAGTTTAGTGTAAGGTGCCTTAGAGACATAAAAGCTTTAAATTTGTGGCAGTATATTTCTAAGATACTGATATTCTTCAGACTGTGGCTCAGAACATAATTGTTTAACACTTTTAAGTCTTGGAAATATTTGAAGGAAGCGATTGAAGTTTTAATTGAACAGATCTAGAAATATGGTTTGATAACAGTTTAAAATTAGAGTACATAAAGTTTATAGACATCTAGAACTGTGGTTGAGTTATATTTTATATTCTCTTTAAAACAGCAAAACTGTGGAGCTCACATAGTTAATGGTTTTAATGGGAAATGCTTTCTCATGGGCACTTAGCAGGAACAAGCAGTATTTCTATGTTTTGAAGTAACATTTGTTTCCCTTTGGAAGAGAGACAGTCATCTCTAGACAGAAGATAATAGCAGCTGAATGCTGATGAAGATTTGCCTTATTTGATTACAGTTAATTCAGAACCAGGGTTTCTGAAAATTGAACCTGCTGTATATCAGAGACAAGAGAGATCATTTTAACACTTCTCTCTGACTTGAGTAAAGTCTCTTGGAATTTTGGGGTCAGAAAAATGCTTTGATGCAATAATTTGTCATTGCCTCAGCATAAAAAGCAAATTCACTTCATTAGTAATTTAAAGCCCTATTGATGAGAGCATCTAAAAGTGTTGATTAAAAGGTAACAGGGGGCCATTGGGAACAGTTTAGTCTTCTTTCAAAAACAAATCACTTTCTCACCTGTGTTTTCTAAATCTAAGTAGTAAAAATGTTAATATTTAAACTGGTTGTTCATTTTCTAGCTTAGATATAAGGTTTTAGGACTAAGTAGATCCTTAACAGGCAAGGGTCACCTAACAGGAGGTGACCCTTGTCTGTTAGGGATCTACTTCTAACCTAGCATTTTGAGGATGAAGGCATTAAGAAAACTCTCTCTATATTTCTTTACATTGAGGAGTAGCTTGATGGCTGATGGATAAAACTCTATGCCAGCACACATGTATTTTATGACTGTTAATAGATCAGTGTTTTTTTAAGAGAGAGAGAGAGAGAGAGAGAATTTTAATCTTTTATTTTTTAGTTTTTTGAGCGGACACAACATCTTTGTTTGTATGTGGTGCTGAGGATCGAACCCGGGTCGCACGCATGCCAGGCGAGTGTGCTACCGCTTGAGCCACATCCCCAGCCCAAGATCAGGTTTTGATAGTATAATTTTCTAATATAGAAATTCTTAGTTTATGGATAGTTTTGAAGAAAACTATCCATTTCACAAAAGTCTCACTAAAAGTTGTTGCAAAGCATTTTTGCAGAGTTGATATTATTGTTCCCAGAGTAAATCCCTAACAGTATGCAGATTTCCATTTTCCTTCCTCATAATAAATTTTATATTCTATTACCTCAGCTTATGAATCATTAAAGAATCCAGGACCTTGAAAATCTACCTTTACTGGGCATGTGATTAACTACCACTTCTACTTTTATATTTATTTATTTGGTACCAGAGATTGAACCCAAGGGTGCTTAACTACCGAGAAACACCTAGTCCTTTTTATTTTATTCTTATTTTTTTATTTTGAGACAGAGTCTTGCTAAGTTGCTTAGGGCCTCACTAAATTGCTGAGGCTGGCTTTGAACTTGTAATTCTCCTGCCTTAGCCTCCTAAACTGCTGGGATTACAGGTGTGAGCCAATGTGATTAACTTCTTCTGGATGCCATAAGGTCAGAATTGATATAAGCCAGTTTCAGGAATTTCTATGTGATCCTATTCTCCAGCTTCCTTTTACTTTTTTTGAAGACCTTAGAAACCACTAGTTTCACATAGTTCAGCTACACAGTGGTAGGGGCCTGGATCCCTGAGTCATCTCATGAAGGAGAGCCATTGAGAATAGCCCAGATTTGGGGGATGTAACATAAGGGAGAAATAGAATTTGGTGTGTTGACCACTGAGATTTCAGGGTTTCTTGTTACTTCAGCACAGACTCTTCTAGCTACAGAACTATGACAAATTGTGGATTTAAATAGAAATAAATTTGTATCTAATAGACAAATCTTCTCTTGTCAATGGTGAAAGAACCCATGACTGCTTCCTTTAATGATAAGGAACACTGATTAATTTCCCTTATTTTTTTTTATTTCCCTGCCTTTCCTTCATTTAACTTAGTTTTAGATAAACTCGGATCTTGGGGAAATTTCTCATGAGCTCTTTGCCTCATTTTCCTTATTATGAAATAGAAACATTATTGTTTCCCTCTTTATTACTGAGGGCTGTCAAGAAGATGAATGAGTTGATAATTACTAGAAAAATAGTGTGTAAACAGCATTAGGCTATTATTATGTTATTCTCATAGGAATAGTAAAGTGTTTTTCTGTGCTGTAGACCTGGGAAATATTATAAAGGAAAGATTTATGATTTGTTGAGTGATTTGTTTTTCTTTGTAGAATTGGAATAATTCCTTTTATGTTACATGGATAATTTACTCATCTTAAAACTCAAAGGCATCTTAACATGTCCACATGAATATTTAAAATGTTTCAAGGCACTGATATTAAGACTATTATATGAGATAAAGTGATTGATATAAAGAAAATTGTGGGTGGCTTTTCATGCGGTTTCACATTGTGGTCTGAATGTGCCGTTGCTTCTAGCCTTGATATGAATAAAAAATAGTTACCATACCTAGGGGCTTGGTGACCCTCATAAAAGGAATAGTATGAATAATGGCAGTTCTCATAAAGAGGCCGAAGATTTAAAGTTTTCAATTCCCAAGATGACAAATGTTATATTTTAAGGCAGTATTAATATTTAATGATAATTAGTCCTTAAATTTATTGTAAAGAATGCCTCATGGTCTTCTTGAACCACAAGTTATCTATGCAAGATATATTTATTTTTAGCTTTAAGACAACCTTAAAATGTCTTCAAGTATATTTAATCTCTAATGTATTTTACCATGTTGGTCAAGGGTTAAAAATAAGGTCATAGGGTAATAGGATTAATCACAACATATTAATTCCCTTGCTTCATATATCTATCTACCTAATAGGCGGAAGAGCCAACATTCCCCAAATTTCTTCCAAAACAATTCTAATAATTCTTAGAATGTGATCAATGTGCGCTTCACTGACCCTGTCCTTGGTAGTTTCTTGGCTCTGGTCTTCCCTCCCCTTTATCCTTGTGGGTGATATATCTTGTCTTGTTGGGATCCAAAGCAGGAGCCAAGCTACTGATGAGACTCTCAGGTGTGTTTGTTCTGACACTGATGCCTTCAAACATGCTGAGGTTAATAAAGTGCAGTTCTCATGCCACTGATATTTGCACTAATAGTTTTGGTGCATGATGAAGTCTTGGCATAAAGAGGCTCCAAATCTCCTAAAGGCAAGAATGATAGTCCTGCTATAATAGCCAGGGCCTCTGCTTTGGTCTTAGTACAGCTAACGTTAAGGGACCACCATCATAACAGAGGCTCTGGTCAAACAGCTTGTTTAGGTTTCTTTCTTTTCTACTGTAGCACTCATTATGGCCAACTAAGGTGTGAATCCAGGAGGATGCAGGCAGAGAACAGATTTAACTGGAAGTAACCACATTTTATTCATAGCCCCTCCTTCAGGTTGATTCTGACCTTTTGTTAATTCTGTATTGTTTCGGTGGAATTCAAAGCCTACAGTTCAATTTTTTTTATTCTATAGGTCCTAAAATTGTGGTAGACATGTAATGATGAGTAGGAATTTGGGAAAACAAATGTATTAATCCTGATATGCACCTAAAGCTTGTTCAGACCTTCTCTAAACCTTTTAAAAGCACATGCATTGGCTAGAATCTCAAGTATGGCCTCCCACCTTTTGCCCTATACATATCTCTGGGGATATTCTCTCTTTTGAAGAACTAGATTGAAGGCTAAATAACTGCAGGAATCAAGAAACACGCTTGTGTACATGTGCGTGTGTGTTAAAAATGGGTGACATCAGAACACATTGAAGGTCAGTGGGAATTAGCAAAATAGGTGGGGCTGATGGTACAGGAGAGAGGCTGGTGAGCCCCTGGATAGATTCCCAGGAGCTGGGGGAGGCATCCAGAAGCCTGCTGTATGCCTTAACTGTATTAAGCATACAGTTCTGAGGCATTATGTACCTTTACGTTGTTGTGCAACTATCACCACTATCTATCTTCAGAACTTAATTATCTTCCCAATTGAAAGTCCATACACAAGAAACACTAACCCCTTCTTTTCTCCCTCCCTGAGTTCCCAGCACCCACACTCTAATTGGCTTTTGCAGCCTCAGAGATGAGCAGAATGCCTATCTCATAATAGGTAGACAATAAAAAAATGTTTTCAATGAATAAATACAGGTGTCCATTAATTTGTGCTAATTTTCTAGTGAAAATACATTCCAATACTTTTAAGTTTGGAGTGACCATTTCATCTCTACATCAATCAAATGAAACTTAATATATCAAAATTTATTCTAATCACATTGTGTCCTTTTATGTTGTAAAAAATCATGATAAAAAAGAATAAAAGCAGATGACAATCAAAACTCAAAAGATGGAGGCATGCAAAATAAAACATCCAGTTTATTAAAAAACATAAACACAAAGGAATTCAATTATCAGTAACCTTTACAAGTAAGTACAAGAACAAACATAATCACTGGTTTCAGAAAAATAGCAAATAAATGACAGTGTCAGCCATCATAATTATAGAATTAGGGCAAAAGGAAAAAAAATACATAGTGAGCTTTCTTTGTTGTTATGGTGACATTACTACTCCATGACCAGCTTGCAAATGTTGCTTAGAAGTGGCAGTGTAAAGCAAACAGGTTTAGACTGAATAAATTATTTGGATTTAATAAATAATTAGTATTAGATAGTTTTTTGGATCATAAAACAGCATTATTTCACAACTATGGAGTCCTTCCTTCAATTTTTAGTTTGACAAGCATGTGAAACTTGAGAGCAAGCTGTAAGATAACAGTTTTGAATTCAGTTGTGCCTATGGTAGCATCTTATTTTCTGGAATTTCTTTTTTTGAAGCACAGATTTACTAAGCATAGTAGGTGTAGCTGCAAATATGAATGAATGACAACAGGCAACTAGCTCCAGACAATGTATTCCCATAAGCATCAGGAGAAGCCGAGTTCCCTGTTCCCGAATGCCAGAGGTTAAGAGATTTGGATTGGAATTAAGGCTGCTGGAGTAATTCAGTTTTCTCTGAAGTATAGGTTAATCTCTTGAGCCACATAGAGAATAAATAATGTAAAGTGTTAGTCTCCACTGATGAGAGCCATTTGTGAAATTAGCACGTTACCACATGAGACGGGAAAATCTGAACAAAGAAGGGGAGTGAATATCAGCAGAGAGAACATCTATGAAGTTACAACGACCATACAATTGGAAACTCGATAACCACCAAATTCGTAGAAATTTTAGAATGGAAAATGGTGCCCTAAAATTTAAGAAGTCATGTAATCCTGTAATTTGGGAAATGGTTTAGATGGTTTAAGAGCTTTAAGTAACACCTGAAAGTAGCCAAATGGTACTGAGAGATGCTGGCTTTGAATGACAAGGTGGAATTTAGTTTTGCTACTTACTAGCTGTGAGACTCAGGCTCAGTTCTTTAACCCCCTTAGATTTTGGGCCTCTTTTCTGTAAATATGAGAAGATAGAGAAACTCTGAATTTTATAAATGTAACTGTGAAATTTATAAGCAGAACAAACATTAAAGTGTTATTTCTTCCTTACTTAACCAGAGTTTGGAAGTAGAATCAAATGAACGATATTGAACCTACTCCATTGACTCTTAAATCCCATGCTGTATGAATTCCAAGTGATTCTGCTATGTTCACCTGGCCTGTAAAGGACTGAATTATCAACTCTGATTAACAAGCTTAGGTTCTTTAGAAAAGCTCACATATACTAATATACTGTAGAATTGGGTTCTGCTTTTCTCACATCTGTAGTATAATTTATTGTGCAAAGATTAAACACTATTCTTCCTGCAAATAATGAGAATTGATTTCTTTACCCCCAATCCAACTTTCAAGTTGCAGAGAAGAACTTTAAAAAAAAAATGTTTTTTAAATCTAGTAGTCTTTCTAATCCCCCAAGGGTAAAGAGATATTATGCTATTTAAATTATGAAAAGCAAGCTAGCCCCAATTTACTTCTTTGTGAAAGTAAACACAACTTCTGAGAACTTAAACTTTAAAGAAAGATTCATCACAATTTTTACCTCAGTAGAATTTATGAAGATTGAACACAGGGCTCAACTTGCATCTGAAAATCTTTGAGCAATTTATATCCAACAGGCCAAGTTTCTAAATTTTTTTAATGAACTACACTTTCTTTGTCAAAGTTATAGTTTTAAATTGTCTTCATTATGCTAAAATTCCTTATTTTTGTGGATCTCTGAGTTAAGTGCTGGGGAAAAACAAGTCTGGAGATGAATATGTATACATTTTGTTTTTAGAAAGCTCAGCCTTCTCTTTCGCCTTCACTATCAAAATATGTCAAGCCAAATTTAGTGTCCAGTTTAATTTATTTTTTTGAAAAGTTCTGATGTTTAGTAGCATCTTAAAATATTTAGAGGCATGCTTTTCTCAAAGCTGAGCAAGCCTTTCTAGTTTTGGTTACCTCGGAAGTTTTTGCCTAGATGCCGATTTCCTGGATGCCTGAAAATGCCACATTTATCTACTGACAATCCCAATAATTTTTTTCCATTGTAAGAGCACAGTGAAAGTGGCCAGCTGCACTACACAGAGCTCAGGGATGCAGCTGTGGATATACACACCCTGGTTGCCTTGAGGTGTGTCCCCTGGCCTTCTGATTCTGAGATCTGACCACTCTCATTTAGAGAAGAGTTTAATGTCACAGATATGACTCCCAGTTTTTGGATCATTTCAATTACAAAGGCCAGCCACTGGCTCTGAGGTTCTCCACCATTTCCCATGAATCTTTAATGCTGCTTCCTATTCATTCTCTTAAACTAATTATACCTAAAAGGGAAAAATAAGTAGATATTATGGGACTCATGTGCAATCTTTAACCAATAGTAGACCTGGATAATAACTGCTGAAAAAATTGAATAATTTGCATTTTTGTTCCTTTTCCCTAAGGACTTCTAGAACAGCTTTCCTGATCCTAGACATGTGCGTGTATGTATATGTGTGTGTGTATGTGTGTGCTCGTGCATGGATGCAAGAAGTGTTTCCTGTAGCAAACATGGAATTTGCTTTCCTTATTTTTGTTTAAAAAATTGTAAAGAATTAGTTTTTGCTACTTGTCACTTGCCAATAACCTGACTGGGTACTTATAAGCAGTTGGTCACAGACATGCAAATATTAATTTGGTGGAGTCTGCAGAGGAACCTAGGTGCCCAGCCATGCAGCAATCTGATTTTCTCTTCTGCCTCAGAAATCGGCTATTTCTTTATTTCAGAGGAGAAAGTGAAGTTAGCATAAGGTTTTTCTTTTGAGAAACTTACTTTGCACCATGTGAAAACTGTCAGTTTTGCATTGCACGGTGTTTGTTATTATTTTATTTTAACTCTTGAATTATATTCAAAAGATCTTTTCCTAGGTGTTGAATTTTTGCTTTTAATATGATGTTCATAGAAACTACTTAATACTTCCTGGTGTTTTGCTACCTACAAGGCTCACTCCAAACAAAGGTTTTACTTTTTGCCTTAAATACTTGATGATCCACATGTCTTCATCTTAGGGCTCTATTGTCAATGTCCAACAAAATCAAGTTCACGTTAGGTGACCTCTCTTTGTCCGGCCTAAATCTAGAGGGATAATCACTATTCCGTTGGACAAAATGGCTAGTGGTTTGGCAACAAAATAAGGATTTATTCCCAGTGGTATTCTTGGGAAAGTGATGAGTTCATTTACACAGATCCTGCAGGAGCTGCTCCTAAACAAACATCCAAGAAACAATAGAAATCAAAACCAAGAACAAGTCACTCAGTCTTAATGCACCCATAATGTGCCAGGCGCCATGGTCCTTACTAATGTTCTGCCATTGTTCTCCTGGGTAAGAAAAAATGTCTATTTGTTTTATGATTGAGATGAAAGCCACATTATCATCCCATTGTGTGACATACATCTTCATTTTTCCTCTGGCATGCTTGCTGGTTGTCATGTAGTTACAAGAGACACATCAGAACACATTGATGCAGAAAGCGGTGTGCTCAGAAAGAGCCCTAACAGAGTCCACCAAGCTCTCTGATTCTAGGGAACAAGCATCCAGAAGGACCCAATGACTGTTGCTGTTACTCTCAGACATAGAGACCTAGTAGGTCAGATTCACTGAGATTGTCTGCCTTATTTTTGAATCTTCTTTGTAACATTCTAATATCTTAATAGGAAAATCTCTAACATAACAAAAAAGTTTAAAGAATTATACAGAGAACACATACTTACTTACCACCTATAACTAACCTTTGGCTATACTTGCTTTATTATATATTGATCAATCAATTTTCACTATTTATATCACTCCATTTTCTCCTTTTTGCTGTGTTTCAAAATATGTTGCAGACATTGGTGTAATGACCCTGGAAAGCAGTATGGTGTTTCCTCAAGAAACTTGGAATGGAACCATCATTTGACCCAGTTTTCCCACTCCTTAGCATATACCCAAAGGACTTAAAATCAGCATGCTACAGTGATGCAGCCACATCAATGTTTATAGCAGCTCAATTCATAATATCTAAGCCATGGAACCAATCTAGGTGCCCTTCAACAACGAATGGATAAAGAAACTGTGGTATATATACCCAGTGGATTATGACTCAGCCATAAAGAAGAATGACTTTATGACATTTGCTAGTAAAGGGATGAGTCTGGAGACTATCATGCTAAGCGAAATAAGCCAGTCCCCCCAAAACTACAAAGGTTGAATGTTTTCATTGATACATAATACCCACAATAACCAGGAAGAGAGAAAGAATAGGTATTCAGTATATTAGACAAAGGGAAATGGAGGGAAGGGAGTGGGGATAGGAAAAGGAAAGTCAGTGGAATAACTCTTAAATAATTTTCCTACGTACTTATATGAATACACCATAGTGAATCTCACCATCATGTACATTCATAAAAATGGGGACCTAACTAGAGTAAGATATATTCCATGCTTGTATGGTTATGTAATATGTATTTAGTAATATATAAATACAGTTGGCATATATTTCTAGCTATATCTTCAGGTAAATTTGAAGTAAAATTTATAGATATCAACTTTACCATTCAATATTTTTTAACAAAAAGGGCACAATGTATAGTACAAACCCCATCAAGGTATAGAACACTGTAGCCATACCTAAAAAGTTATCTTATATTCCTTCCCAGGCAATCCCTTTCTTTACCCTACCTACAGAGGCAACCACTGTTTAGAACATTTCACTACTGGTTCTGTAACTGTATATAAATGAAATATTGCTTTTGTGATTCATTGTTGCCATACATTTTCTTTTTTCAGTTTTTAAAAATATTAAGTTGATAAATTCCATATATATAACACATGTGTATATGGTGTATAAGATAATGTGTTGAAATACAGTACTAATTTTCGTCTTTATTGCTAGCTATTATTCCACTGTACCCATACACCACAGTTGGTTTATCCCTTCCTGTTGATAATTGCATAAGGCATAAGATACATACAACTTTTTGCTACTAGAAAAGTTACTATGAAAATTCTTGTGTAAATATTTTGTGCACTTGACTCCATTTTTCAGGTAAACACCTAGAAGGAGAGAAGATGTAACATGGAAGAGGTGCATATTTACTTTTATAAGAAACTACCAGACTGTTTTCCAAAGAGGTTGTACAGTATGCTTCTGTTAAAATGGAAGAAAGTTTCCATTTCTTTACACTCTCCTCATTTATTTTGATAGGACCTCACTATTGTCAGTTTTTCAGATGAGGATTCCTCTTTGGGGGATGAAGCAGAAGCTGGAAACATGTAAAAAATTCTCAGAGTCTGAGTCTGATCTTCCAGAATCCTTCTTACTGCTGCTGAGGAAGCCTTTCCCCCTACATTCTCTAAATCTCAAAGAGTTTAGCAAAATTGCAACCTTTGAAACAGCTCTAATTTTATGCTTTTTATAGTAATGGCAATGTTTCAGCATATATAATAACTTTTTATCAAGTTGTTATTAATTCATATGAAGAGGAACCAACTCTTTCCTACTCCTCTCCTTTTTATATGGAGAAGGGTCTTATTCCTGGTACTGTTGGCATATGGGATGGATAATTCTTTGCTCTGGACAATTCAGCAGCGTCCCTGACCTCTACTTCAGGGCATCAGTAGCACCCAGTTTTAGAGTTTTGAAAAATTGTTTCTAGGTATTACCAACTGTCCCCTGCTGGGGGGTGGTGGTGGACAAAATATCCCTTGTCAAGAGCCAGTGTCGTAGAGGATAGACAAAGGGCAGAGTGAGCTGTCTGCTAGATGAGGTAAAGCCTAAGAAACACTGGTCACCTTAACCACAGAGAAAGCCCACCTTAGATTTGATTCCTAGGAATATTCTGGTGCAAGGCTTTTGATTTGACTTCTCAGGCAAATACTTACGAAGATGTAAAGGTTCACACCATATTCATCACCCAGTGAACCTCCTGAATAAAACTGTGCTGTCCTTTGAATGTCAGCAATATTATCAACTTTTGAAATGTGACAATCAAGCCCTGTCAGTCATCACTAACAACCTCTTTCTTGAAGCTGCCTATGAGCAGTCACAAATGAGTGTAGGAAACATCTTGCTGTGGTAGGTCTCTGCTCTCAAATAAGGCTCTTCCTTGAGAAGGTCTAGATGTGGGGCAGGTTACTTGCCGCCTAGTCTTGATGTCTTCAACTCATAAAGAAGGTGGAACTCACTCCCTTCGGCCTTTGGTGTGAGCTGTGCTCTTCAGTCTGCTTTTTCATTAATAAGGCTGTACTTTGAACGGCACCAGCAGTTTGGACTCCGTTTCTCCAGACATTGGGATTCCTCTAGGCAGCTCAGGCCATTGCTTAGCATATTGGGAAGACTGAATAGTTTTCTATATGAAGTTTTTTTTTTTTTTTTTTTTTCTGATGAATGCAGAGATGTTCCAAGACTCACCATGATTCTGAGTCTTTCATGAGCATTGGCTTAAGTTAAAACCATGGAGGAAATGTCAACTTGTTTGCTCTGTTGCCTTTTACCCCAATCTGAGCCTACTTCTAGGACCACCAGTGCCAGACACAATTCAAACACCAGGTAATTGGTGAGGAAGGGCTAAGTCATCCCTGGTTTTCAGGGATCATCCGTGGAGCCTGGCCAGGTTCAGTAGGATGGTGTTCAAGGTTGATTTTTATCTGGTGAATAATCTGTCCATGACCTTCAACAACCAGGAAACTTCCAAATATTATAAGGCCTGCAGGAAAGAAGTAGAGAGCAGCAGACCTTGTGAGAGTAGAAAGAGAATGTTGATATGTGGAGAATGGGTGCTGACTGTTCTGAGAAAGCAGCCTCCTCTCCTCAGTGTCTCTCATTTGAACCATAGCAGTAGTGGGTCACTAGTAGCCAGGTGGCTACTGGTACATGAGGAATCACAGACAACATGCACGTGGAGACAAACACACACACACACACACACACACACACACAATCATACAGAAACAGTCGCTCACAGACTGAGACATGTACACAGGATTTATTTCCTCCTTGAGAGTCTTGCTGGGAGGAGCAACAGTGTCACCCCACTTTTCACTAAGTGAACAATCAGAGGAGAACCACTCTTTCTTTGGAATCCTAGCAATATTATCAACGCTAATGTCTTCAGTGTTTTGGGTGGTTTTCTCTTCCTCCTCCATACCGTAAGGTTCCCCTTCATGGACTAAAAATTTGTTTTCAAAGTAATAAGTTTCTTTTTAAAACTAGGGATGTGTCTCTGCAGTAGAGCACTTGCCTAGTGTGCATGAGGCCTGGGTTCAATCCCCTTTTCTGCCCCCTCCCCAGAAAAGCTAGATTATATGTTACATGGGAGAAGCAGACATTGTTTTACAACAGGGATTATATCAACCATAGCACCCCAACAGACTGAGAACAAAAGATTTGATAAAGGATGGTGATGGCAAAGGTCATTCCATGCTCAAGAAACAAGTACCTACTGTTTCCTTGACTCTGGGTAAAATTCCAAGAATATTACATGTAACAGATGAAATGTGGCCTTTATGCTCTTAGAATCTTAGATTATAGTAGAGAATAAAATAGTTAACAAAACTTTTTTTTTTTTCTTTTTTGGTACCAGGGATTGAACCCAGTAGCACTCAAATACTGAGCCACATCCCAACCTTTTTATTTTTATTTTTAGTTGTCAATGAACCTTTATTTATTTTTACACTGTGCTGAAAATTGAACCGAGTGCCAGAATAAACACATGCTAGGCAAGCACTCTGCCACTGAGCACAACCCCAGCCACCATCCAGCACTTTTTATATTTTATTTTGAGTCAGGGTCTCACTAAATTGCTTAGCGCCTTGGTAAATTGCTGAGGCTGGCTTTGAACTCCCAATCTTCTGCTTCAGCCTCCTGAGTCACTAGGATTACAGGCGTGCACCACCTCCCAGGCTACAAAACGTTCTTAAAAATAAAGTGGAAACCAGTATTATGAGGCCTCAGCAACAGTATATAACTTTTTCTAGATAATGTTATTTTCCCCCTTTACCTACTAATCTATTCTTATTACACAAAAAGTAAAACTAATTTTATTATTACTTAAAAATAGCCCTTTAAAAATAAAGCAAAAGAATCTGGATAATAGGTATCATTATGTATAACAAATGTCATTTATACTCAACCAGACTTTCCATAAACAAGAAAATATAACTGCATTGTAAACTAATCCTGTAGAGTCTATTGCTTGTTTTATAAATTGAGTGATATTTACATGTAGCACAAATTAGCATATTAGCACACAAAACAATTCTCTAAGTGAAAGAAAAAGATTTGCTGCCCAGTTTAATCTGCTAAGTGGTTGTAAAACAAATGTTACCTTTAATGTTATAAATAAAAAAACACAGTCACCTGCATTAACCTACCTTATGTTTATGCAAACCAGAGATAATTGACATCTATTCAAGGGATCATAAGGATTACAAAAGATTATACTAACACCCTTGTAAACTATAATTATCACCTTCCATTAATGATAACTTGAGTTTATGTAAATATATTTCCCTGCTAATTACCTATAATTGAGATAATAATCCATGGGATAAATGGATTTTTTTTTTTTTGTTAAATCCCATAAGTTCCTCAGTACATACGTTTGTTTTATAGCATAAGCTCATTGGCTGGTTTATGTTTCTCTTGCTAACTGCAGAAAGAACAGATTTTTCATTAAGCACCAGTCACAGCTTCTGGGGTGAGGCAAGCTGGAAGCAGAGTTGGGAATCCCAGCACCTGGGGAGGTCCATCTGTTCAGCCAAAGGGCTGAGACAGTCAGTGACTCTTAAGGAAAATGCATGTGGACACACACATACACACAGAGTGCTGGCTAACCTAAGGACAAGCAAGCTCATCAGCATCCATCCTTCCTTGGAGCCCATGGCTGGATTACAAGCATTTGCTTTTCCTTTGAAACTCGAATCACCAATGCCTTCAATATAGTCTACTTGAAGATTTAGCTCTTAAGCCATTTCTCTTGCAACTGGAGTCTTACTTTTTGAAAGCCTATTTTCCTGCAAAGAATCTAGCCATGTATTGACCACGTTAAAAATAAAAGAACAAAGGTTTACGGCATGAAGGTGATGAAAACTGATGATGTAGAAAATTATCACTTCTCTGAAGACATTATATGTTCAAACAATAAACTCAGGTGGTCTCTCAATAACCTAGGGAAAATCTGAGAAGATAATAACAGATTATATTTAAAAATTACAAAGATGAATAATGGTGAATTTCTCAAAGTTAGCTGAAAGGAGAAAACTGACTGAATAAAGGTCAGTTTGTGTTATTAAAAGGATGGGTAGCATGCAGGATTTCATGGCTAGAGTAGAAAGTATCATTAGGATGTTTGTGTAGAGGAACTAATGACAGAGAATGCATGCATAACCCTGAGGGGTGAATGATGAGAGGATTTTCTGTCATTTTAGCAGATTGCTATTACTTATTGTTTCTACTGTAAATTGAATGGGTTATCACTACTATTTAGAAAAATATCTGTATTGAAAACATTGATAGATGAATAAACAGAAATAGACAGGTTAAGTTTCCTCACACAAGGTCCCTTCCTTATCAGTGGAATAAGGAAGATAAGATTTGGCTCCAATGAATTTGCTTGAAACCTATGACAGCTCATTGTACCATACATAGTACATAGCATCTCTTGATCAAATTTCCTTAACTAACTTCTGCCCTTACTTAAGTATATAGTACCAAACATTTATAATTTTTTGAATGAAGAGTATTCAATCTTATATTTCCAATTGCATCATGGTGTCACTTTGGGGTTTCCTTTCATTGGTATAGAGCCTGGGGGGAGATAGAGTTCCTTCCATTACTTAATCTTTCATGGATAGAGGATGAATCCATATTGGGAACATACATGGGATTAGAAAATTAAACTCCCTTGCAGGACTTTAGGAATTCCCAGTAATTGGGAATTTATTGTTCACAGTGGGGTTCAGCTCAGTCTGTTCTTACCTCCTTTGCTGCCCTAGTCCTCCAAAGCCTCCTGGATTCATGATCATTATCCAAGACTAGCTTTCCAGTCTTTTTTTGATTCAATTAAGTCTAAAATTTCCAGTATATATTTTTTGTATCTAGATTAGTCAGGGTCAGTTAAGTTTTTTTTTTTTTTTTTGGTGGGGATTGAACCCAGGGGCACTTAACCACTGAACCACATCCTCCGCCCTTTTTATGTTTTCTATTTTGAGACAAGGTCTCGTTGAGTTGCTTAGGACCTTATTAAGTTGCTGGGTTGGCTTTGAACTCATGATCCTTCTGCCTCAGCCTCCAAAGTCACTGAGATTACAGATGCGGGCCACTTCCTGGCTCTGGATCAGTTTTTAATGTTCATAACCAAGAACTCTAATATTAGGACATGAACTTTGCCCCATCTTTCTGTCCAAAGCAAAAGGCAACAGTAAAATTAGAAAAGAAAAATGAAAAGGAACAAGGTAAATATCTTAAAAATCAAGGGAATTTTTTTTAAAAGCAAAAGTAACAAGTAAATTTTTATGTCTAAAGTTTCTTAGTTGATGACTATAAGCAAGAAAGAAACAAATAGATTCAGAAATTACAAATTAATATTTACTCAATCTGTCTCTAAGATCCAAAAGTCACCAAAAGGAAACTTTCTGAATTGAACAGAAAAAAGTGTATCAATATCATGTATTTTTCAAGTTTCAGACTGTCCAAGAAGTTTTCTATTGTAATTTGATATTTGATATTTACTATTTGATCTTCTTTCTTATTTTTTCTTAGATCCTTTCTCACCAACTTAAACAGCATTACTTGTTTCTTGGTGATATTTTTTTCTCCCCAAATAACTTATTTTTACCTAATTAAAATTTGGACCTTTTAAATAAAAGACATATAATGAGTTAGGCCTTTAATGTGAATATAGGACTCTAATTAAAGAGTGGCAATGGACTATGTTAGTGAGCATTCTATCTCTGGGACAAAATGCCTAAAAAGATCAACCTAAAGGAGGAAAGTTTTATTTTGGCCCATATTTTCAGAGACTTTAGTTCAAGGTCAGGTGGCACCATTGTTTTGTAGTGAAACAGAAACATCATGATGGGGAGCACATGGCTGATAAAACTGTTCACCTCCCAGTGGCCAGGAAGCTGAGGGCGGGGGAAGAGGGAAGGAAAAGGAGGCAGGGGAGCAAGGAACTGGGGATAAAAATATAAGCTTCCAGGGAAATCTCCCAGTGATCTACTGCCTCCAGCGAGGCTCTACCTATGAAATTTCCACCACCTTCTAACAGTGCTTTAAGCTATGCATCATCAATGGACAAATCCATTCATGAGGTTAGAGCCCCCATGACCAATGATGCCCCACCTGTGAACACGGCATCATTGGGGACCAAGCCTTCAACACATAAGCTTTTGTCGGACATTTCATATACACACAATAATCAGAGAGATGAATATGGTTCAAGAGGAATCGATTTCAATGAAAAATTCAAGAGGCTACCCAATGGAAACCTAGAGAAATAGCTGTTTCATGATCCTTTTTACATACTACTTTTAAATTCTGATTTTTATGTTTTACAAAGTGATTTCAGTATATCATTTCATTTGAGAATAATATCACAACACACAGAAAAAAGGAGTCATTGAGACTTCTCTGGAAGAAAAATACTTAAAATGCCTTCCTGCCAGAATCAGACCCTGGGATGAGAGTAAAACCTCAGACTTCTGAACAGAAGTGAATTGTTGAGATTAATTTTTATTTACTGGATTAAAATCTTAACTATTTTCTTCTTTAAAAATGTTTATTTTTAAGCTTTAGGTGAACACAATATCTTTATTTTACATTTATGTGGTGCTGAGGATCGAACCCAGTCCCTCGTGCATGCTAGGCAAGTGCTCTACCACTGAGCTTATTTTCTTTATGAAATCAACTTAATATTGTGATGTATATTTCCCCCAGCTTGTTCAGAAGAATGTGTCTGCCTAAGGGCATCTTTTACAATTTTAAGCTCCAGAAAACTTTTTTTTTCTAAGCTTCAATTTCACAGTAGTTTTAGTAGATGTTCCAGAACTAAAGAGGTCTTGATAGGATCTCACATTTCTAGGAATAATTCTCTTTTTGGCTCCTTGAGCTTCTTAGTTCAAAACTGAAGGATAGTACATCAGAGGGGATCGATGATGCACAGACCTTTAGAGTCAAGTGGTTGAACTAAAAATTGTAATTTTATAAGTAACCATATTGCTTTGGCCATGAAATATTGGCCATGTTAGTTGATTTCTCTGCACCTCAGTTATATTACAGCACACTGGGGAATTCAGGAACATCTAACTCAGGTCATTCATTCACAAATAATACTGGGGACTGGGGATACAGAAGTGACAAAAGAGGCAAAATCCCTGCCCTCATGAGGCTTATATTCCACTGGATAATAACTCCCCAACAATTGCATTCAGCACTTACAGAGGGTCAGGCATGGTTTTATATGATATAGATCATAGATATGGGTACATACGCTCACTTAAACTTGACAATAACTTCATGGGACAGAGGTAATTGATATTTTCATCATTTTGAGCATTGAATCATTTAGTAATCTGTTTGAGATCACATAGGATTAGAAGAACAAATACATATGGCTCAAAGAAACTCCTATCATAAAGAAAGCACTAGATAGATGATTAGTCCTTGCTTACTATTGATATATATGTATAATGTATTTAAAAATGTAATAACAGTATGTGAAATGAGAGTAGTATGAACAATGAGAGAAATGTGAGCCCTCTTTGCTGAAAAGAGTTTGTCCTAGAAATTAAAGACCTTAGAAGATGGAAAGATCTCCCATGTTCTTGGATAGGCAGAATTAATATTGTAAAAATGGCCATACTACCAAAAGTACTATATAGATTTAATGTAATTCCCATTAAAATTCCAACGGTGTTCTTCATAGAAATTGAAAAAGTAGTCATGAAATTTATTTGGAAAAATAAGAGACCCAGTCTAGCCAAAGCAATCCTTAGTGAGAAAAATGAAGCAGGAGGCATTAGAATACCAGACCTTAAATTATACTTCAGAGCTATAGTAACAGAAATGGCAGGGTATTGGCAACAAAACAGACATGAAGACCAATGGTTCAGAAAAGAAGACACAGAGACAAACCCATATAAATAGAGTTATCTCATATTAGACAAAGGCACCATAAACATACATTGGAGAAAAGATAGCCTCTTCAACAAATGGTGCTGGGAAAACTGGAAATTCATATGTAGCAGAATGAAATTTAAGGCCTATATCTCACCCTGCACAAAACTCTAAGTCGATCAAGGACATAGGCATTAGAACAGAGACCCTGTGCCTACTAGAAGAAAAAGTAGGCCCAATTCTCTACCATGCTGGCTTAGGAACCAAATTCCACAATAAGATTTCTAAAGAGCAAGAAGTAAAATCAAAAAATCTATAAATGGGATGTGTCAAATTAAAAAGCTTTTTCACAACAAATGAAACAATCAAGAGTGTGAAGATAGAGCTCACAGAATGGAAGAAAATCTTTTCCACCTGTACCTTAGATGAGCATTAATCTCTAGGATATACAAAGAACTCCAAAAATTTTATCCCAAAAATAACAAATAACCCATGAATAAATGGAAAAAGGAACTGAACAGGTACTTCACAGAAGGAATATGAATGGTCAACAAATACATGACAAAATGTTCCACATCTCTAGCAGTTAAGAAATGCAAATTTACCCTGCTCTGAGATTCCATCTCACTTCAGTCAGAATGGCAATTATCAAGAATACAAGTAACAATAAATTTTTTGTGAGGATGTGGGGGAAAATGTTCACTCAGACATTGCTGGGTGGACTGAATTGGTGCAACCACCCTGGAAAGTAGTAGGGAGATTCCTCAGAAAACTTGTAACAGAACTTCTATTTGACCCAGCTATCCCACTTCTTGCTTTATACCAAAGAACTTAAAATCAGCATACTACAATGACACAGCCACATCAATGTTTATAGCAGTTCAATTCAAAATAGTTCAGCTATGGAACTAGCCGAGGTGCCCTTCAACAAATGAATGGATAAAGAAAATGTGGTAAATTTACATAATGGAATATCACTCAGACTTAAAGAAGAATGAAATTATGGCATTTGCAGGTAAATGTATGGAGCTGGAGACTATTAAACTAATTAAAATAAGCCAATTTTAAAACAAAAACAAATATTCTCTCTGATATGTGGATGCACATGCAATAAGGAGTTGGGAGAGGGAAGAATAGAAGTTCATTGGATTAGACAACAGGGAATGAAGGGAAGGGAAGAAGGATGTGAATAGGAAAGACATTATAAATAAGGCATAACTTTCCTATGCTCATATACGAATACATGACCAGTGAATCTCCACATCATGTACAACCACAAGAATGGGATCCTCATTAGAATAAGTTGCACTCCATATATGTATAGTATGTCAAAATACACTCTATTGTCATATATATCTTCAAAGAACAACAACAAAAATCCCCCAAAGACTTTTTGTTAGCCAGGTGTGGGGTGGTACACACCTAAAATCCCAGCAGCTCTGGAGGCTAAGGCAGGATGATCATGAGTTCAAAACTCAGCCTTAGCAACATAGAGAGGCCCTAAACAACTTAGTGAAACCCTGTCTCAAAATTAAAAAAAATAAAAAGTACTGGGTATATGACTCAGTGGTTAAGCACCCCTGGGTTCAACCCCCAGTTACCCACCCCCCCCCCCAAAAAAAAAAGAAAAAAGAAAAAGGATTTGTCTTATACCTTATTTGATATAATAAATATTCTAATATTTGTAATATTGTACCTATTGTTAAGAGTTTGGCTTTTTATCTATCTGATGAACTTCCCTTCCTAGGACATATAAGAAATTAAGTCTGAGAATGTTAAAATCAAAAGTCTGCTTATAATCAACATTCATCTAGGAAACATCAGGTAACTCTACTATCAAAGAAAGTATCCAATAGAAAAGAAAAGCTTGCAGAAGGGGCAGTATAAATAAAGTTGGAGCAATTTGATAATTTGCATTTTTTATTCACCTCCATTCACCTTCTCATAAGGACAATGGTATGTAATATCTCTTTTCTCTTTTGTACAGAAAAGAAAGCTCTATTTTTGCCTAATTGGATTGACTGCCTACCAGTTGTGAACTTTAAATATATGTAGTTATGTAGTTATTTAGTGTAACAACATTCTTCAGGGCATATGCTCATTTTTATGTATGAGGAATCGCAATCGTGACTCTCATGGAATTGAGAGAAGAATTATTCTATCTTTATACACATTTAATACTAAATTTTTTGAAAACCTAGCTGCAATCTATTTCCTTTCTTTCATTTTGATTCAGTCCAATTAAAAGCCTCTAAATCTCATTTTATACAAGCTTGTGTTTTGCTATTGCAATTACCAAGAAAATACTCTTGGTAATGTGATTAACCAATAAAGTGTTTCCTAGTCTTTCCAATAGTAATAGTATATCTCTGTCTTTTAAATAAGCACATGCTTACTGAAGAACCAAAAATACAGTCTTTCAAGATGGATAATGCTTAGTAGTACTGCATGGAACTTCCACAGCTGTGCATAAATATGCACTACCATATTCCAGATGTTACCTAGTCAAAGAGAGGATGTAATTATGGGTAAAATATGGAGTGTGTCTAATACGGGGCACACAAAGCAATTAGATAAAGAGAAAATTTAAGAATTTCTATTAATATGTTTAATCTAAAATTGGAAGGATAATTGTTTACTAACATTTAATATGTCAATAAAATTAAGAGAAAGCTAAAAAGGATGCTTGTGAAAAAAATTTGCATCAAAGATAAGCTAAAAATAGAGGAAACAAAATGCCTTTCCTAGTCCAACCACCTCTTCAGCAGCCATATGAAGAGGTGAGACAAAAATTGCCCAATCATATCTGTCATGAAGCTCCTTTAAAAATTAAAATTATGAAGATTATTTGAAGGGTGGATTTCTATTCATATCATTAATGACAAACCTCATCCTATATGCTCTTATGCCTTGAGATATTAGTGAACATTTTGTGCTCTGGTGTGTGTGTGTGTGTTTGTGTGTGTGTGTGTGTGTGTGTGTGTGTGTGATGGACACTGTGTGTAACATGCACATGTACTCACATGTACCAGAAGTACTTCTTCATGTTTCTTACCCTACACAATCAAAGTTTGAAGAACATGAATCCTATGAGTACAATAGCTGTGCCACCTCTTTACTGAAGGGTGAATTTATTAGAAGGAAGGTTCAGCATTCACAGGAGGTTGCAAGTGCGTTTTCTTTGAGCTAAATATGTCTTATAGAATTATTTCATGCAGTATGTATAGTGTTGTTTTATTTTTTAAACTTAGTTGATTGCTTTTCTGAAAAAAATTTAGTTGTTATTGGACACCATAACCTTTATTTATTTATTTTATGTGGTGCTGAGGATGGAAATCAGTGCCTCACATATGCTAGGCAAGTGCTCTACCACTGAGCTACAACCCCAGCCCAGTGACTTGCTTTTAAGACTCATCAGGTTTTACTTTTTGGGCGGGATGCACCAGAGATTGAGCTCAGGGACACTTGATCTTTGAGCCACATCCCCAGCCTTATTCTGTATTTTGAGACAAGGTCTCACTAAATTGCTTAGTGCCTCAGTTTTGCTGAGGCTGGCTTGGGCTGCGCCCAGCAAGATTTCACATTTTAAAAGTAGAGAATTTTTTTTTTCTCTTTCAGAGCTCTGCCAAAAAGGTGCATGCTTTTCTGCATGGGAACCATTGAACCTCCTTAACCAGAGAATGTTCTTTTAGATTCTGTATACTTTCCACTATTCCATATAGGGAGGGCAGTACCCAACTTACTTTACTCATTTGTGTTGCTTTATGTATTACAGTTTGTGAAGTCCTCTTTCAAATTCAGAGAAGACTCTGAAAGAGGACAGAGCTATCAGATGGTAGAAGGCTGGCATCTGAGAAGCTTCCTCTAGACAAGAAACATACACTGTAAGAAGCCAGCACACTTTGGGGGCTTACTTGTTGCAGCTGTAAGCATCTCAGTATCCACTTCACACTAATATTCATGAAATACTAGTTTACATCATAAATACCTGTTGAATTTAGAAAGCACTGTTATGAATACAGACAAATGTCATGATAAAGTAAACTAAAATGACAGCTGCAGATAAAGTATATTGGCTGGGGCTGGGGATGTGGCTCAAGCGGTAGCGCGCTCACCTGGCATGCGTGCGGCCCGGGTTCGGTCCTCAGCACCACATACCAACAAAGATGTTGTGTTTGCTGAAAACTGAAAAATAAATATTAAAATTCTCTCTCTCTCTCTCTCTCTCTCTCTCTCTCTCTTTCTCTCAAAAAAAGTATATTGGAATTGAAGAAACAAATGTGCTACTGTTGGAAAAACTTTTTTGCTATAAAATGTCATTTTTGTTATTTTTAGAAAATAAAATTATGTCATGGAACGCATATTAATTTAAAAGGTGACAGACTAGCCCTGCTTCTCTTTCATACCACCAAGATTTTTAAAACAAAATAAAGCCAATTTATGACCAAATGGTACATGATGGAACTCACAAAACTTTTATAATTAGTGTGTCAAAATCGTTTAATTCTCTCCTACTCTCAGGTCCTTGCTCTGTTATTTTTAACATTCACATATACTACATCTCAATAAATATGGGGGAGAAAAAACATAATGAGTCTTTCTAGGTTAAATAAATGAAAATGTATTTGCTGGAGACAAGACTTAAGAAAGACCCTTAGCACCAAATAATTGTCAAACACACCTTATTTCACCATGAGATGTGAGGGGAAATAAACAAGTAGTCCTCCTGGGTCAACTTGACAGGAGAATCAATAGGTTAAAATGGAGCTGCCCCACCACTTGCTGTGTCCAAGGTGGGAGACACAGCCTCAATCTTACGGAGCAGAGGTTTGCCTATTGTTGGGTTTTATTTGGCATTAAGTCTACATGTATGCATGTGCATGCGCGTGCACGTGTGTGTGTGTGTGTGTGTGTGTGTGTGTGTGTGTTGGATATAAGCATGGGTCGGTCTCTGGAGGCCAGTATATAGTTGATTTGTCCTGGAAACTAGGCATAATAAAGGAAATGTCAGGTTAGCGGGAGAAAGGCATTTTACTATTACCACTCTTTATTAGACTGAACTGTTGGGGGACTTATGGAGTTTTAATCTCATAGATTTGTTGGATGGAAGGACAAGAGCAAATGGGAACACTGGTAAATCAGCACAGAGACCCTTTGACTGTGTTCATGGTTTCTCTAAGTCTCCGATCTCTGCACCAGATTCCAGAACAATCTCCAAGGGTTGTTAATAGTTCTACTTTATGACCACATAAACTTTCCAACCCCTGCAAGAACAGACTGCTTTCCTTAGACTCTGATATGGAAACATGCACAGGTTCCACATTAATAGCAAACCGCGAGAGATTGACTCAGAGGTTTTAGTTAATGCAATAATATAGAACTTCTTTCTTGTTTTTTTTTCCAAATATAGAATTAGAATTTCAAAAATCAAAAAATCTGTCCCAATTAAATTATTCCACACATTTTACTTTTTTTCCCTCTGGTTGGTCTGTACTTCACATAATTCTGATGCTTCTTGGTACTCAGTCCTTTATTTTTACATACAACTGTAATTGTTTGCAGAAGATGGACTAAATGACTTCAGTATACTTCTTGCAGCATATAAATTGAGTCTTAAACTTTTACTAGAGTTAAGGTTTCCAAAACCCCACTACTTTTTACTTTTTTTTCACTTGATCACTAACTCAGCAAGTCCTTCTTGAGCACAGGCATTACTCTAAGTCCTGGGAGTTCCAATGTGTGTAAGACATAGAGTCTGACCTCAGTAATCTACAGAATTCTTAAGCAGAACACAGATACTAAGTGCTATGCAAGCATTTTATTTTAATCCCCTGATATCTTTGAGTTAGGTTATACAGATGAAACAGAAAAAAATTAATTGGCTTGATACAGGATATTACTTGTATTTTAATCTGCATTGTTCCTTAAAATACTTCCTTTAAACCAGCTTCTCTAGTTCATTGCTTTTTTTTCTTATTAATGAACATAAATATTTAAGCAAGATCTTGAAGGCAAGTGGATTGACTTCATTCCCTAGTTTTCCAAACAATTAAAAACATTTTCACTTAGTATTTCTAAAAAGAAAAAGTGTTACCCTCTAGAAAGGGGTGCAGGAATATTGGAATGGGAAAGATTGTCAAATATATACCCCAAATAATGTTTAAATGCACTTGCTTATTGCTAATGTGATGAACAATTGATAAAGTTAGTACCCAAAATATGTCTTATGATTCCAGGGCTATTAACTTTTTAGTTATATGATTCCAGAACAATCTCCAAAGGATCTTAATAGCCCTACTTTATGACCCCATAATGGATTCAACTTATCCCCAATGTTGCCTGAATTTCTCAAAAATCTCTTAGCTTGCTTAGGAATTTGTATGTAATCTCAAAAAGAGTAAAGAATGACAATAATCATGGCCATTAATATACTTTAGAAATAAGGGTAAAGACAAAAAGGTTGTTTATATTGTTAAAAAATTAATTGGGAGGTGATTAGGTAAGACAGTCCCAGCATCTTGGGTTCCCACTGAAGCAAACTGAAATGCAAATCAGTGTGGACTGTGAAAGAAGACTTGAGCTTAGTCAATCAAAAAACATCAACTAACTTCCAACTGGGGACTTTGGCAATCCAAAACCACCAATTATCCTCTGGTAGGGGATTTTCAGTTTTACCTACCAAGTACATTTTTTTTTGTCTTGCCTCCTCAAACACTGCACAAACATTTCTCTCACATGCTATTCCGTGGAGCCCTGCGCCTGGAGGTCTCACACAACTGATTCATGAATCCCTGTTTCCTCAAATCAACCCTGGATTTTGAATGTGTCTAAGTTTATCTTTTTCACAGCATATATGAAGGAAACGATATATATTTAACATCCATCATAGTAATAAATATGGGTGATTTGAAGGAGAATGTATTCATATATATCTTAGAAAATTGATGCTTGTGACACTTTAAAAATAGACTATATTTATATTAAAATAAACATAGATTTATGTGGGCACATGAAAGGGTGCCACATGGCAATTTATATTAAGGGAAACAAGATATTGTTTAAAATTGTGGGTTTATTCTGCCCTCTAATTAGATTTTATTTCTGTCTTAAAAGTAAAATAAGGTGAAGTAACTGATTAGTCTTACATATTTATTATACTAGTGCAATTTCCCTTAAAAGAGATTTTACAAAGTTCCTGTCATGATACAGACATAGACAAGAATTTCAGTCAGGAGCCTGAACAGAAGGACAGAAGGACAGAGTGGTAAAGCATAAAGTGAAGGGCTCTGGAGTCACATGGTCTGGATTCAAGTCTCGATTCCACCACTTTCTTTTTTTAAATATTTTTTTTTAGATTTGTTCTAATTAGTTATACATGACAGTAGAATGCATTTGACACATCATACATAAATTGAGTATAACTTCTTACTCTTCTGGTTGTACTTGATGTAGAGTTACACAGGTTGTGTAATCACACATGCACCTAGGGTAATAATGTTGTATTTATTCTACTATCTTTCCTATCTCCATACCATTCTTTTCCCTTAACTCCCCTCTGTCTAATCCAAAGTACCTCTACTCTTCCCTACCCCTCCCGTTATCGTGAATTAGCATCCATGTATCAGAGAAAACATTCAGTCTTCAGTTCTTTGGGGTTGGCTTCACTGTGGGAATTTGAGCAAGAACTTACTTTCCTTCTACCTGACTCCATTTCTTCATCTGTACTCCATAGTACCTCACGGGTCTATTTTGGGATGAAATGAGTATTTTGCTACTTCTACTACTACCAGAACTACCACTGCTACCACTTCCCTTAATGTCCATTGCTACAGCTGCACTATTACCAACAATGAGCTGAATTTTATAGAAGTCAGCTAAGGCAGAATTGTCACACAGAAACATTTTTTTCTGATGTATAGAGTATAAAGCCCAATGCAGTTTAAGATTCAGGAATAGTGTAGGGGAGTTAAAATGGTGAGACCTACAAGAGGCTGTTAGTTCGGTGTTCTAGTATATGCTCTTCCTGTCCCCTCTAGACGCAGTGATGCTTCTGTAGTAGTTGGAGCATAAGTGGTTAGCTCTGATTTGAGAAGAAAAGAAGTACTGAAGTCAGTAGGTGGTCTGAATCCAATTCTTTGCAAATGAGATTGTGTATTGCAAGCACTTATTTCCTTAGATTTTACCATTGTTTCCAAATAATTGCTGCTTCTTCCCCTGTGTTGACATGAGCCTTGACCGTGCTTGTTTCTTTGATCAATGAAATGTGAGTGAAATGGTATGTGCCACAGTAGAGGAGAAGATTGAAAAGCCTTCACATGGTTCTACCATCAACCTTGGCCCTCTACTGTGAGAAGAGCATGCCCCTAATAGAGACATCAAAATGGAGCAAAATCTAAGCTGATCAATAAAGGAAATATTGATGAGTGAGATATAAAACTTTATAGAAAGATATCGAGGTGTTGGTATATTTTACATGTATGTATACTTATTATAATCTAATAAAGACTGGTTAATATGCTTCTTTTGTCCACACAGATACTTTTACCTGGTTACATTCAGGTTACCTTTTTTTTTTTTTTTTGGTAAAACAACCTTTTAGCGGACAAGGTCTGTGTCAATCTGTATTCATTATTAAATTTTGCCTAATTGATAGAATCAGAAAGAATCCATCACAGTCAAAAGGTTAATTGTGAATAGGATACATAGTTGGCATAGAATGATCTTAGAAATAGAAAAGAAACTTCACCTTTTTCTGAGGAAAAATGAAAATTTCCATTTTAAAGTATTTTATATATAATGCAATTAATGTTACAGTTAGTCTTATTGAGACTTGGAATGAATTGGCATGAGATTTCTGTTCCATCTTTCACTACTTTTCCATCCCTCTCTGAGAAGGTATTCCATATGTTCTTTGGACACAAGGAGAAAACATTTTCAGTATGTTAAACGACAGCTCTAAATGGAATGGCTCAGCAAAATAAATCCAATTTATTTTCTTTTGAAGTGCTAATACTATGAATAATCATTGTGTCTACAATTTTGGTTGGCTAATCTATGATTCTGACTTTTCTCCTATAGCATCTTCTTTGAGTCTGGGGTGTTATTCCAGAGAAAGAATTTTAGAGTAATGAATGAGTTCTAAACTAGAAAAGTAAATGGAACATTTAGAAAGAAATCAAATAAATTAAGGACTGGGAAAAAATAAGTGCAAAAACGTTTGCTGTAACAGGGACCTTGAAGATAATTTTATACTTCCTTGTCACTTGTTAATGGCACACATTTATACTATTTTGGAAGAAGCAGCGACCTGTCTTATCTACAGATTCAACCTCAAGGTTTGACCTGAGGCCTTTTCAGGTCTGTTTTATGAAAGCTGATGAAACCCATTGTTCACTCAGAAAAAAATAAAAAATAAAAAGCCTCATGAATAAACTAATTTACAATTGAAATAGCGTCTGAAAGATGACAAGATGATTGCATTAGCAGGTGCGGTGGTGCATGCCTGTAATCCCAGTGGCTCAAGAGGCTGAGGCAGGAGGATTGCAAGTTCAAAGCCAGTCTCAGCAACTTAGGGAGACCCCCCTAAGCAATTTAGCTATACCCTGTCTCAAAATGAAAAATACACAGGATTTGGTATGTGGCTCAGTGGCTAAGCACACTTGGGTTTAATCCTCAGTACCCAAAAGAAAGAAAAAAAAAAAAGATTGTGTTAGTTAGGCTACATAGGCTTACATTGTAAATCTCTATTCCTTATTTATGCTATCCTATTCATATTGGTAGAGGCTCCTTTTTTACCATCCTCAGGGACCCAGGTTGTTGAAGATTACATTGTCTACTTTATACCTGTACCATCTGGAATCCACGATTACCAGGTTTCTGAAGTAGCACAGTCAGAATTCTAGAGAGTCTTTCACCAGCATTTAAAATGCTTGGTCTAGAAGAGATGCAAGCCACAAACCATTAACCGAAGCTAATCATAGAGCCTTGCTAATTTCAGGGAAATGGAGAAGAAAATTCTTCTTTCCATTTGCTTAGGGGAAGAAGAGATCTAGTTACAAATAAGATCTATTGAGTTTGACATGTAAGTGAACACCCCACCTTTAAAAACATACTGGAAAATGTTCAATGAAAATATACAATAATCAAGATAAATGTATAATGAAATATTGTAGTATGATAAGTAGAATTTAGGGAAAAAAATCTATAAGCCAGAATTGAATTTTTGACCTTGCAGAATTATCTTACACCTGTCTTAAAAAAACAGCCATGCACCCATTGTTTTTAAAAATATTTTAATGTTATTAAACTTAACTAGCTTGTATCTAGAATCAATTTATTTTCTTTTAAGTCTGGGGCATTATTTTTGCTTGCTGCTGGAGATCAAATCTAGGGTCTTGAACATATTAGGCAATAGGCAAGCACTTCACCACTGAGATATTTTCCCAGCCCTATAGACAAGATTTTTCATTAAAAAATTATAGAAAAAATATATTTTTTCTAGTATATGGATGCAGACCCTGGTAGGAAAAGAATAAGGAGAAAATTTGTGACCGAGAAATGCTTTCTGATTAAAAGACAGTCACTGGAGTTGAGAGAGACTAACATGCTGGATAATTTATTTTTCTTTTTCTGCTGTGAAACCAGGCAAGAAACAGAAGGCCATTGTCAAAACTCTCAAGATCTTATAGTTGATCAAGAAAGTTAAGAAAGTTGTATATGTCATTTCTAATAGGGACATAGTCACACAATGAGTTAGTCTAACTCATGCTTGTGAGTAAAAACTAAACCATCAACCTGGGAATCACTGAATTTTAAACTCTTCCTTGGGAAACTTTGGAAGTAGAGCATTGATGCAGGTGAAACAGGGATCAAGTCTTGCTTTGTGGCCATTCCCTCTCCAGAGTCTAACAGAATTCCGAGCCCATGCAAGCTAAACATATTTTCTGAATAAATGAATGTTGAGATACTGTGAATATATGAAAAAAAAACTTTGTAAAATTTAATGCACTGTGTAAGCCAACAAGGGCTTAAAATGAGAAGTGTATTTATAATATTAAAATACGTTACAGGAAATGTTAGTCAACATCTCTTCAACATTGGATTGGACTGACAGAGTCAGGGGAAATATGTTGGCTAATTTCATAATGAACACAATTAAGTAATTAAATAGAAGATGTTCCCCCTCTGTCTGAAAGTCATGATACAGCAGGTATTAGCACTCAGGTAAGCACAACCCACTGTTCATTTAGATGCCCGAGTTTTCACAGAGCAGTTACACTTGTCTTTAGAGAGCTGTAATTAAAGAACTCTT
The DNA here is from genome assembly GCF_045843805.1 of Urocitellus parryii. Taxonomy (NCBI): domain Eukaryota; kingdom Metazoa; phylum Chordata; class Mammalia; order Rodentia; family Sciuridae; genus Urocitellus; species Urocitellus parryii. Next base: position 158,908,596 of record NC_135532.1, read on the forward strand.
TATAAGGGTAATTAAATATAATGACCACTATCATAATATACTTAGTACTCCTTTAGTTTACTTCATTATTTTTGGCCACTTATCAATTTTTGTTCTTTTAAAAAATTAATTTTAATTGGCAAATAAAAATCCTATGTACTTATCATGTACCATATGATGTTTTGAAATATCTATACATTTGTGGAGTGGTTAAATGGGGCTAATTAGTTACCTCACATGCTTACCATTTTGTGTGTGTGTGTGTGTGTGTGTGTGTGTTGAAAACCTTTACAATCTACTTTCACTGCAATTTTCAAGAATATAATACATAGTTATTAACTGTAGTTGCATGTTGTATAATTAATTTCTTCAACTTATTCATTCTATGTCAATGAAATTTTGCATCCTTTGGTTAACAGTGCCCCAGTTTGTCTATCCCCAGCTCCTGGTAGCCACCATGCCACTCCCTACTTTTACCAGTTTAACTGGTTTAGAGTGCACGTACAAATGAGACCATCTTGATATTTGTCTCTCTATGTTTGGCTTATTTCACCTAATATAGTGTCATCCAAGTTCATTCATGTTGTCACAATGATGGAATTTATCTTTTCTTAAAGACTGAGTAATATTACATTGTGTGTATATATACCATATTTTATTAATCTGTTGATTGACACTTATATTGATTCTTATTTTTTTCAATGCTACATTTTTAAATTTGTTCGAATTAGCTATACCTAACAGTAGAATGCATGTTGACACATCATGCATAAATAAAGTATAACTTTGCATTCTTCTGGTTGTACATATTGGAGAATCACACAAGTCATGTAATCACATATATACATAGGGTAATCATGTCTGATTCATTCTTCTATCCTTCCTACCCCCATTCGTCCTCCCCTCACTTCAATCCCCTCTGCTTAATCCAAAGTACCTCTATTTTTCCCAGCCACCCCCCACACTCATTGTGAATTAACATCAGAGAAAATATTCAGATTTTGGTTTTTTGAAATTGGCTTATTTTGCTTAGCATGATACTCTCTGGCTCCATTCATTTATCTGCAAATGCCATAATTTCATTCTTATTTAAGGCTGAGTAATATTCCATTGTGTATGTATTTTCTTTATCCATTCATCTGTTGTAGGGCATCTAGTTTGGTTCCATAGTTTGGCTATTTTGAATTGAGCTGCTATAAACATTGTTGTGGCTGCATCACTGTAGTACATTGATTTTAAGTCTTTTGAGTATAAACTGAGGAGTGGGATTGCTGGGTCAAATGATTCTTTATCTTATCATTTATTGTGAAAAATGCTACATTGCAAATTGGAATGCAGATATCTTCAACATACTGATTTCATTTCCTTTAGATATATATGTATAGTGTTGCTAGGTTATTTAGTAGTTCTATTTTTAATACTGTTGTCTGTAATGGCTATACGAATTTACATTCCCTTTTTTTCCATACACTCTCTATTCTCTCCAGTTCTCATCTTTCATCTTTCTAACTGTAGCAATCTAACAAGTGTGAGGTAATATCTCATTATAGTATTAATTTGCATTACCCTGATGTTATTGATATTTAACATTGTTTCCCTATAACTATAAGCCATTTTTTTGTTTTCTTTTGAGAAATGTATAATTGGGTCCTTTGCTTATTTTTTAATTAGGTCATTTTCTTGCTAGGGAATTGTTTGCTTTCCTTATATTTTTTAGATACATAAACCCTTGTTAGTTCTCTAGTTTGCACATATTTTCTCCCATTCTGTAGGTTATCTCTTCACTGTGCTGGTTGCTTCTTTTCTTATTTAGAAGCTTTTTAGCTTGGTGTAATCTTACTTATATATTTTTGCCTTTGATATCTGTGCTTTTGGGGTTATATACGCAAACACACTGACCAGAACAATGTTATGGAGGATTCACCCTATGTTTTCTTCTGGTATGGTCATATTTAAATCTTAAATTTACTTTGAATTAGTTTTTGGATATATTGTGTGATAAGGTTCTAATTTCATTGTGTGTTTGTGGATATCTAATTTATTGTAACATCATTTGTTGAAAAGACTGTTCTTTTCCCTTGCATGTTCTTGGCTTCTTTGTTGAAAAATCAGTTAGCTCTAAATATATGGATTGGTTTCTGGACTCTTGCTTTTGTTCCATTGTTCTGTGTATCTGTTTTTATTCCCACATCAGGCCATTTTGATTGTTATAGTTTGGAAGTCATGTAATATGGTGTCTCTAGCTTACTACATTTTTGCTGAAGATTGCTTCTACATACATTTTGTGTGTGTGTGTGTGTGTGTGTGTGTGTGTGATTCATCATAGACTTTAGAAATATTTTTTCTGTTTCTGTTAAAAAGTGTCAGTGTTTTGACAGGAATTATATAATTTAGGAAACTTGGGATGGTGTAGATATTTTCACAAAACAATTGTTTTTAGTCTATGGACATGGGAAATTTTTCAATTTTTTAGTTGTCTCTCTCATCAATGTTCTACAATTTTCAGTTGACAGATATTTTGCTTCCTCAGTTAAATTTTTTCATATATATGTTTAATTTGTTTTACTATTATATTTACTCAGGGTTTTTTCTTAGGCTTTGGATAAGTTCATTGTTAGTGCATATGATTTCTGCTGCTTTTTTTTTTTTTAACAAGGGCTTGAATCCAGAGTCATGCTTAACCACTGAGCCACATCCACAGTTCCGTTTATTTTTGGTTTTGAGACAGGGTCTTGCTAAGTTGCTTAAGGCCTCACTAAATTGCTGAGACTGACTTTGAACTTGCTACCTTCCTGCCTCAGCCTCCAAAGCTGCTGTTGATGATTTTTGCAAGTTAAATTTTTGTCCTATAGCTTTAACAATTTTGTTTTTTAGATCTAACAGTTTTTGATGGACTGTTTGACATGTCATCTGCAAACAGGAACACTTTAACTTCTTCCTTTCCTTCCAAAAGTTTAGATACTTTAAATTTATGTCTCAGGCCTAATCCTGCTGGTTTTTATTTTGAGTCACTTCTCACTATTTACTTCATTCATTTAAAAAAGTAAAATAGAAAAATGAAGCTCTCTGTCTTGTGTGGCAGGGAGAGTCTCTCTACATGATTTACATTTTTAAAAAAATCATTTCTATTTTTTCCTGTTTCAAAATTTCCCTCTACACTCTAAATTTTCCTTTTTCTGGGTCTTCATTTTCTTTCCTGCATTCTGTCAGTTCTCTTATTCCTTAAATCAGTTTTAGATCTGAGATTCGGAGTCTTGTTTTCCTCCTTCATTTTAGGTAGGTGATTCTGCAGACAGTAAGGAAGAGCCTCCTTAGAGAGAATGCCACTCGGTTTTAACTTTAACCTGACCTATGCTTCTTTTCTCTGACTAGTCACTCTTTCAAACATCTTCCCTCTGATACATGCCCTAAATCCCAAATGACATTGTCTGTTTCTCAAATATATCATGTATTTTGACACTATCTCAGTTAGAATATTTCCAGAAAGCATGCTGTCAGTGGCTTCCTTAAGCAAATACTTACCTCATAGGGAAACACCCAGAGAGAGCAATTCCAGTGTTGGTCAATCCCGTGGCATAAAGATTCATCAAATATACAAGTTCTTTCCTCTTTTTTCCCCACCATCTTCACCATGTTTTTTCTACTATCTTTCTGGTCACAAATTGACTAAACTAGCTCTAAGAAACTGCATTTTGAAACTTGAGTCTCCAGAGAGTGCTGAGTAGTTTTTTCTATCACTTGTAGCCTTGAATGTTTCTGGAAGTCTCAAGAATTTTGATCAACTAGCCAGAATTATATCTCATGTCCTTGCTCCTTATTGGGCCGGAGAAAGACGAGTCGAGTCATAACTCACCTAATGTGGCTGGGGAGACACCCATCCTTGTTGGAAAGACTGCTCAGAATTGTGAACAAAACTTGGTAAATAAGAAATTGGGAAATAGCTGTTGAGTGGGAATCTGGGTCTTCCATAAATACAGCTTTATTTTCCTGTCTTCTATGTTCCGTGCCTGCTTTCCCCCCCTTCACATAAATTGCAACTCTACCACCAGGACTCTACAAATGTCATGTTCCCTGTGGAGCTTTATTCAACTCCCTAGAGAGTCAGTTGCTACCTCTTTTACTTCCAAAAGGCAATTTGTTCATATTCCCATTGAATCATGTAGCATACATCTTTATGCATATCTATTTCTTCCATTATATGAGGAGATGCTGGAAATCATGGGCTTATTTGACTTTGAATTCCTAGAACTCAATATTTTGCTTGATTCATTGTGGGAATGACTAAATGTTTGAAAGAGTGAATGATCAAAATTATTATATCAGAAAATCTTACAACATGTGCTTTGTTAATGATTTATATCATCTAGTCTCTTAGATTATTCTTATCATTGTTCTTTTGTAATTTATACTAGTACAGGAAATAGTGCTGTCCCTACCTTTCGAAAATATCTGTAGAAGTCAGATATACCTTTAGAAGTCAAACTCACTTGAACATATAAATCCCAAATTTCTGTGTCAGGCACTGTGTTAGGATCTTGTGGCACACTGTAATATAAGTATAGATCTTGCTCTTAGGGAGATCAAAGACTAGTAGAGGAGAGAGACTTTTTAAATGACCATTAAAAATGTAGAATGTACTTGGAGAAACTCATCCTGGACCAAAGTAGGAGTTTAAAGAGGAAAAGGACTGAAGGTTTTTTAAAATTTATTTTTTCCCTAGATCCTCTTGGGAGCTCCCTTTCCATAGTGTGAGTGATGCCTGGCTTTGGTCTAGGATGATAAACAAGCCAGGGAGAAAGGCATTCCAGGGTGAGCAGGAGAGCATGCAAAGACACACTTAATTGAATGCATAGTAGAAAGTGAAAGTAGTTTTACAATCTTGGAACATGCATATGGAGGAAAACAATACCAAGAGAGGTCACCATACTGGAAAATAAGAGGATGGACGATGAAAGGTGTTTTGTGTCATAGGAATGACATGGAACTATTCCAAAAGCTTTTCTGGGAGCTAGCTAGCTTATTTCGCATGATTGCAAGGGAAATATACCCTTCAACTAACAAATGTTCTGTGAGTTCTCATTGGGTGGATGGTAAAGTCCTTTATTGGCAAATATAGAGACCCTCAGTAGACTAAGTTGATATAAAATGTCCAACTTTCCCTTTTACTTCTAAAATACTAGGAAATCTGAAATGGATCCTCTCCCCATGAGCATTTTTCATCCTTTTATTGTCACCTGGGGGATGTTAATGCATTTGGACTGCTGCCTCCAGCCTTGGCCTCACCACCTAAGTGGATATTTGGTGGTAGCAGTGCACCCTTATAAAGACAAACTGCTGATTACATTTCCATTAAAGACCAGAGCCAAGTCTGTCTGCTAATTTCCCTGCCAATAACACAGTTTTACAAAGGCCAGTTTGCTGTGGAGAACCACTTTTCAGAGCACAAAGAGAAAGCAGAAGAAATTTCAGATTGTAGGCTATATCAACAAACATACAATACAGAATTTTAAAAATAGCTTTGTATATTTTATATATATACTTATCATATGCCTTTCCTTATGATGAGCTACCGTACTGTCTTCCTTTTTTGGATCGGTTTTGTTCATGACAGGCATAAAAATGAAAAGAATGGATGCACAGGGTATAATTCTAGTGGCTCATTCATCAGGCACCCATGGAACCCTTATTGTGTCCCCGGCATTGTGCTAGGTGTAATAGCCTAAAAAATGAATGTGGCACAAGTGTTTGTCTCGGAGCTTACAATTCAAGCCTGCCCACCTTCAACACAAAGTATTTTGATAATAAATACAAAAACCAAAATTTGTATAAGGGAAGAAAATCTATGATAGCACCATTTTTTAGCAAAAAAAAAAATGAAAATAAAAGCCAATAAGAAAAATTTTAGAATTCAGATTTTCATTTGTAGTAGATTTAATTACAATAGAGTCTCTGTAACAATAATCAATAACATTCCATTATGTTTTTCTTTTTTTTCTTCACCCTTTGTTATAAATTGAATGCTGTATGCCACCAGAATTCACGTTTAAGTCCTAACCCCAACGTGATGATATTTAGAGGTGGAATCTGGTAGATGATTGTGGTTAGATAGGTTCATGAAGATGAACTCTCCTGATAGGATCACCTACCATGAGAAGGCTATGTGAGCACACAGCAAGAAGGTGGCCATCTGCAATCCTGGAAGAGAGCTCTCAGCAAGTCCCGACCATATTGACACCATGACCTCAGATATCCAGAATCTATATCAATGAGAAAATAAATTTCTGTTGCTTAAGCTCCACAGTCTATGATATTTTGTTAAGACAGCTTAAGCTGACTGATGCACCTATCCACTGGTAGGCACTATGCTTAGTACCTTCTTTTAACTTTTCTAATGCTTTCTGTGATCTTGCAAGGCAGCTATTATTGCCCTTATGTTATAGGTAGCACACTGGGGTTAGTGAGCTAAAGTAGTTTTTTTGGGTGTTATAGCTTATAAACGGCAAGCCAGAATGTAAGCCTCTATCCATTTTGTCCCCACAAATAAATGGCACTCCTTCATGATTTGGGTTTATTTAATCTTTGTTCCCATAGTGACAAAATATTCTACACAGATATTTGTATTCTAACTTTTTAAGCTTCTACTTCTTATCCATCTCATAAGTTAGCAATAATCACACAAAATAATTTGTCCTTGTTCCAAAGCATTCAAAATACTTGAGAATAATCAATCATTTATATAATGATTTTGGGAGCCACAGATGCAGAGAAGGATTCTTTTTCTTGGATCCAAGCATCACCTTCTTCACTTACGATTTAATTTTATGATGGTAAGAGAAGCAATATCACAGTTGTCTGACACAATGTGATAGCACATTCATCATATGATTACTGAGACTCTTTGGCTCTGTTTATGTTTATTGTGGAGAATATGTAATGATGTGAATTCGTGGCAGGTGAAACTGTCAGGTACATCATTTAGGAAGTCATTTGGATGTTCTGCAGCTTTTGCTAGGTTTACTTTCCTTGTCAGTTTTGGCCACCCAGCTTTACAGATAAGGAGTGAAATTAAATCTCATAGTACTTTCTCTTTCCCATACCTTTTTGAACTTGTGGGTTTCCTTGAGTGGTTGAAATAGTACTTATTTATTCCTGGTCAGTGGTTTTTTTTTTTTTTTGAGGGAATTCTAGATATACTAATATTTTTGCTTTTTTTTTCTTATAGCAAAATTCCATCAGAGTGTTATACTTTGACTGACTCTAATTTTTCTCCTCCCTTGCATTTTAAAATAACTTAAATCAGATTTTTCCATAACTATTTAATCAAGATCACTATGAATTTTACATTAGTAAATCTAGTGTTCATCCCTCTTGACTCTGGGCAGCATTTAACATTGAAACACTTTCTTCTCTAGGCTTTCAGGGTATCATATTCCCCTGGTTTTCTCTTTCTTTTTAGACACTGCCTCAAGTTTCCTTTGCTGATTTACCATCGAGTGTTTCAGTGTTGAAGTGTCTCTGGGATCAATCTTTAGACCTTTTCTCTTTATCTTTCTGTATTCCTCTGCACTTTGTGATGGCATATTGTCTCCTACCTGTAAATCACCTCTGTTTTACATATCTCTTTTTATATGACAAATTGACCCAACATTTATAAGTTTAAAATAAGAATGTTAGTGTCACTTATTTTCTTTCACAGTTTCTTGGTTGCTGGTTTGCAGTATCTTATACAGTTATAGTCAGATGTCAGCAGATATTAATATCATCTGAGGCTTAACTGGAGCCAGAAGATGTACTTCTAATATGGCTCACTACACAGCTGGAAAGTTGATACTGATGGTCTCCAGAGGCTTCATTTAAACTCTGTGGATCTCTTCAAATAGAAAGTCATGTACCTTAATTACCTCCAGTTTTCAAACAGGGTTATCAGATTCGGTGTGAGAGTGGACTATATAAAGACAAATTCTAGGAGGCTTGAGTTACTTGGGGACACTTCTGAGACTGTCTTTTATAGTTCACCCTCTAGCCCATAATAATTCATAGCCCTTCCTCCAAAAAAATGCACCATTTCCCCAATATCCTTCAAAAATCGCATCCTTTTATGCCTTAGGTGCAGGCTAGAGATCGGGCTTCTGATCATCTTCTTTGGTTTGAAAGTTTGAATCCCCTTGAAATTCATAAGTTGAAATCAACCCTCAAGGTTAAGATATCCGGAAGTTGAGCCTTTGGGACATGACTAGGCGAGGGGCACAGAGTTCTCATGGATGCGGTTTGTTCCCTGTAAAAGAGAAACCCCTCAACCCTTCCATCTGGTGAGGATTTAGAAAGAAGTCATCATTCATGAACCAGAAAGTGGGCCCTCACTAGGCCCTGAGTTTATCAGAGCTTAGATCTTAGAATTCCCTGCCTCCAGAACGGTGGGAGATACATTTCTGTTGTTTATAAGCTACCCAGTTTTGGGAATTTTATTATAGCAGCCCAAACAGATTAAAATGTAATTTAATTCAGTCCAGATGTTACTAGGCTCCTCAGGTTACATTCTTAGGTATATCATCCCACATAAAATTTCTGTTGACTTGAAGACCCATGAAGCTGGAGACAAGTTGTCCACCTGAAGCACATCCAATATATATATATATGCCAGACAGCACAAGAAAACCACCTTAAATCCTCTATTTCTAAAGGGGTGCAACAGAAGGCCCTCAGGAATAATTGCTCTTAAGCAGTTCTGAAACCTTGCCAGACACACCTTGCATCTCCTGATTAAGACTCACCTCTACTATCTGGGGATTTTTGATGCCCAAATCCACCACTTGAGATCTTGATTTCATGTTCCAAACCATTCTTTTAAATAGATAATTAGTATTTTTAGCTGAGTAGTTTTTCAGTCTGTTTTCAGCCCATAGTAATTTCAAAGTCCAAGGTCATCTTTTTATTTTTTATTCTCTCTTCCCCTTTTAACTCAAGCTGACAGTATTTGTACAAAATACAATTCATTAAAAATGCTATGTGGGCCTCTTATGACTTTTATTGGGGTTTGTACAATTAGAAAACTAAAACCACATTGATTAATAAATGTTGTCACAGTAAGGTCTCCTTTACCTTGGGCTTTCGAGATGGCTGCTATACGAAAACACATAAGATTCTCAGTAGTCCCATTATTTAATGGGCAGAGCCTATGTGGTCTGCCTCTAAGATGCTTAGTGGGACATTTTTATGTTGAATATACAACTTTAAATATTTCTGAGGTCTTTTCAAAGGATTTTTCAGTAACAATCTTTCTCTTTAGACAACATATTCCTGACAATGACTTGGATTTTAGCTTTTACTGGAAGCAATTTTCTTATTGTTAGCATTATTTGCTAACTGAAGAAGCATGAATTAGATAAAAAGTTTTATTTTAATATAGAAAGCCCTGGATAATTTATATATTTCCATTATCACTTCAGTTTAATTTTTTCATATTCATTTTACTATAAGCTGCAAGAAGGCAGAGGACAACTTTTAACACTCTGCCTGGACATACCTTTAACTAAACTATTCTATTTATTAAGTATATGTTGTGTTTTCTATTTTAATGCAGGTGACAATGTGGCTAAGCTTTCTGTTACTACATACTGACAATCTCCCTTTTTCTAGCTTCTGATAACATCAATTTAAGTTCTTGCTCACAGTCTTTTGAAAAGCCACTGAGTTTTTCCTAGCATTTTTACCAGGATCCTTAGAATTCTCATGAATTCTGCTTTTGAGATCCTGCCAATAATCTATTATCCAATCTCAGATTGCTATGCTTTAGGTTTTGTTACAGTATCACCTTATTCCTTTCACAAAAGATATGTTTTTACCTTGCTTCTGAAGAATAAATCACCCCAAATTTGCTTAAAACAACAAAAGCAATTGATATTTTATATTTCTGGTGCATTACTTCTGGTATCAAATTTTGTTTTCTTACAACTGGAAACACCCAGGATATATTGTCTTGGAATACAGCCACTATGCTGCAAGAGAATAAAGCCACCAATAATAGCAACAGGTAGACATTCTGGTTGACAATCCCAGCTGAATTTCCAGATAATAGCCTATATCAACTGTTAGCTATGTCAACAAGCCATTATGAATATTTTAGCCCAATCAAGCCTCCAGAAGTTTAGTGTTACCTAAAATCAGTGCATCACAGCTGTGCACCTGAGTCAAGTGTAACTGTGGAATAAAACAGATGAAAATAATGACTTTTTTAAACCACCAAGTCTTGAGCATGACTTTTTCATGACTCACTAAATAAAGAAATGTGGTACCAGAAGTGGGGTGATTATTTAAGAAAGACCTAACTTATGTGGTGCTGGTTCTTATTCTGACTCAAATGAAAGGTTGTAATAGAACTCAGATCTTGTTTGAAAGTTGAAGGAAGTAAAACATTGGAAACAGGAAAGGGAGGAGTTTTTTTTTTCTTTGACATTTGGGAAATTTCTTAGACTTTAGTATTTCTGAAAACAGTTGGTGAAGAAAATGTAAAATACAATTAAGATCACTCCTCTACAAGTCACACTGATTAGATAACGCCTTTCTCCATTTTGAAAAGAGTATGCAGAATACAAGAAGTACATCAGGATTGAAAAATAATGAGTTAGTTCATTGAGCAAAAAATCTGTTATGTTTTCCAGTATGGTAGTTGTGTCAATTGAGTGTTCTTTTGCATCACTTCCAACAAGTCAATCAAATAGTAAAGTAGAATGCCTTTCAGTAACAACATTAAGAAAAAAAAGAGATCCTCATTACCTAATATAAACAAGAAAAAAAGAAAAGGATAGCAAAAAGTTGAGGGTCTATGTATAGTTAACTACAGATACTTCATAGTCTGTAAAAGCTAAGTACAGTGTGAGGTGAGTGGGTTTCTTTAGGGAGCCAGGGAATTGACTTTGAGTGCTGGTACATTAATCCTACTTAGAAACACTTATTGTAAATAATTAAAATCTCTGATTTGGGAAGGCAGTCTATGCTGAAGGAGGTTCCAGGAAGAGAAATTGAATAAAATAATGGTGCCTAAGAGTTTAGCATGAGGATGTATAAATAGATAAATCATTCTGATATTATTTCTCTTGGAAAAACAATGTACCAATCTCCTTACCTTTGACCTCCAGAAAAATGAATGAGCACATGTTCTTCCTCAGATGTTCACTGAATGAGCAAAGTGGTACATAAATGGATACTGAGTTACAGAGAGGTAGAAGCAAGCCAGAATTACATTTGAGCCTCAAGTATAAGTGACGGAAAACACAGTGGCTATAAGATAATATGGAATAAAAAATGGAATGTATTTCCAGTCCATGTCTTTCAACAGGTCTGTCTCAAATCCTTCAAGTAAAAAAATAAAAAAAATAATTCATAAAGCTAGAAGTCAATGTGTACATTTTTCCAGTTAATACATAGGTAAAAACAAGTTAAGGTTTATAAGTATTCTAGACTTTTAAATAGGGAAATGATGAATCATGTTATCCTCAAGTATAGTCTTTCTCCTGAAGCCAAATCAGAAGTGGAACAGATTTGTGTACTGCTTGATGCAGGTGGTCAAAAGGGGAATTGAATTGTAATAATAAGAGAATGTAAGAGATAAGAATTACCCCAGTTGGGTTTGGGTAGCATGTTGCTTTATTCATTCAATGCATTTCTAAACTCTGTCTTTTTCTGTAGGTATGCTTGACAGAATGACCTCTTAATTGCAAGATCTTTAATATCTGAAAAATGAGTTATGAAATTTAGAAGAGTCATTGCTTCTTTGTATGACTTTTCAGGAAAAGACAGTGTGATAGAGTGCTTACTACCAAGCCATTTAGAGAAAGTAACACTAAACTACACAAAAACAGGAACTCTTGTTACCCAACAGGCAATTTTCCCTTAATTTAGGAGCACAAGATGACAAAGGATGTAAAGTACCTTTTAAAGAGATTTTTATGTGATTCTCTGAAACTTGACCCATGATGAATAATTGTTTTCTAAATTTCTAGTTTACATGAAAAGTACCACAGGTTAAAATCTGAGTGTAATATTTAAAATATTTTCTTTTTCTATTTTATTTTTATTTTTGGTACCAGAGATTGAGCCTAGGGGCACATAACCACTGAGCCACATCCCCAATTCCTTTTGCTTTTTATTTTGAGACAGGATCTTCCTCAGTTGCTGAGGCTGGATTTGAACTTGCTGTCCTCCTGCCTCAGCTTCCTAAGTTACTAGTATTGCTATTAGTTTATAATGTTGCCTTAAATTGTATTTAGGCTTACGAATAACAATAAAAGTATTCATGTTAATTATTCTTTTCATTTGATCTTTCGAAGCCATTAAAATAATTAGAAGAGATCCTAAATAATAACATTTACAACTAATAGCATAACTGTGTACTTTCTATTGTTAAGTAAATTCAGATGAATAAATTGAAGACAAGGGTAGTGCTATCTTGCTTTATAATTAAGTTATCTCAGTTTTATAAGGTGAAGTTGGAATTCAAACTCAAGACTGATTTCAAGTTCCCTCTTCTCTAAAAACAAACAAAAAAAAAGTGTTCTACTTTCTCAAGGATAGAAGTCTTCACATAATTCAACGTCATCTAGGATGAAGGTTTTATTCGCAATCAACACAACTGTACAATTGACTCCATGACAGTGCTTGATATCCTCACTCTGCACTGACATTCAGTAGTTAAACATGGAGGTGACCAGTGTCCTCCATTCTACTCAGTCACTGTGGCCACAGGAAGAGACTGTAAATAGGACCTCAGAATAAGCTAAGAGAGTGGAAAGCTTGGGTAATTTCTGAACTCTGTGCTTGGCTAAAGATCATAGTTTCTGATTTTACTAAGTATTTATTCTGTTAATTTGGTTCAGGTCAGATTAAAAAAGTGTTTATTGAATACATGACTACACTAGACTTTCAGTAATGTTACAAGTGTTTTTGACCTTTCGGTTTTAAGTAATTTTGTTCTTTCAATATCTATCATTCAAAACATCAACGATCTGAAGGTATTTGTGAAGTTATGACTTTTCTAATACTTAAGCAAAATTATACCTTATTTTTAACTGATTGTAATATTTCAGAGAATATTTACTTTAATGTATTTCTTTTTAAACTTTTCATTATAAAATCAAATCTATTGTGTGACTTAAATAATTCAAATAATGTAGTGGGTTAAATAAAATACCAAATCTAGTTGACTACCCTCTCCAAAGTTAAGTTAGTCAGTTTCAATATCTAAAGGAAACCATTATTAACTGTTTATTTTTCTCTTAATTTTGAACAGTGTATCCGCTTCATATATGACATAGTGGCTAATGAATGTCTACTATCGAAAATAAGAAACTGTACACATTTAGCTTTTATTTTAATCATCTTTCATTACTGTTTTTTTTTTGAGAGAGAGAGAGGAGAATTTTTTAATATTTAGTTTTTTTTTTTTTTTTTAGTTCTCGGCAGACACAACATCTTTGTTTGTATGTGGTGCTGAGGATCGAACCTTGGCCGCACGCATGCCAGGCAAGTGCGCTACCACTTGAGCCACATCCCCAGCCCCTTCATTACTGTTTTATGTTTTCAAAATTGATAATGTCCACTTTGCTTTTAAAATATTAAATATTCCATGCTATGTCTAAACTGATATTTCAAATAAACAAATGCTAATGGGTATCATTTATCATAGCATTTTCTAAATATTTTTTACTGAAAATTCAAGAATGTGAAAGGACCTTATAGAGAGGAAAATATGACCTGTGGCATTAGAAATCTGTGTGTCAAAAAAGACCCTTTCCAAGTGTTAATGTTAAATGGACTCCTTTTTATTTTCCTCTCAAGCTTCCTGAAATACTTTTGGGTTGTATATGGTGCATGGATGATAAATTTTCTGAATTATGTCATAAAAAAACTAACAATCTAAAACTTATTTTGGATGTTTCTTGTATTTTCTTAGTCCAATGGGGGTTGAGAGTATAATATTCCAAATACTTTTCACCCAATATTTGAAGACATTCTTTCATCTCTTATTTCCCATGAGAAAAATTGGACAGCATATGACTCTTACTTATTTGGTTAAAAATATTTGGTGAACGTCCCTTCTGCATAGATGGATTTTATTTCTCTCAGAGTTTTCAGAATTTTCTCCTCATCCATCAAACTCAAAATGCTGTGACCAGGTGTTGGTTTTAATTCTTTGACCTCCTCCCAAATCCTTCAAGTTATTTCAGTCTGAAACTTATTAAATGAGGGGACTGACCTGTTGTTTTCTGATAAGTCCTTCTCTCCAGAAGGACAAACATTTTTAAATTTTATTCTCCAGAAACGTTTTTAGAAAGATATTTTACTTTCCTAGATTTTCTGGATCCTTCATTCTTTTTTCTCTTAACTTCTATGTGTCAGTTTTTACTTCAATAGCTCACATCCATCTTTAAAATCACAAAGTTGATTTTCAGCCATTTTGCTTTTTCATTTTATTTTATTTATTTTACAGTGCTGGGGATCAAACTCAAGGCCTCATGCATGTGAGGCCATGTTCCTGTTTCTTTCACTCACTCTGTATTGGTCAAGTCATGGTAATTGCCTTGTTTTCTGATTATTTTCTTGTCACTTATGAAAATAACTTAGACATTCTGAGTAATTAAAATCTTCTGTTCCCCAATTTTTCTACTGGGATTTCTTATTTTATACATTCCTTTTCATGTTGTTGATGCTGTTTAAGTATCATAGAACTCTTTATATAAAGAATTCCAGGGCTGGGGATGTGGCTCAAGCGGTAACGCGCTTGCCTGGCATGCGTGCATCCCGGGTTCGATCCTCAGCACCACATACAAACAAAGATGTTGTGTCCGCCGAAAAAACTAAAAAATAAATATTAAAATTCTCTCTCTCTCTCTCTCTCTCTCAAAAAGAATTTCCATATATACATATAAAATTACATATGCCTGGAAAAAAATATATATATATAAAATGTATATATGCCTGGGAAAAAAACACTATGATGTTTAGTATGAGTAGGTATTTTCTCTGACTAGGTTCTTACTTCAGATCTTTCCTTTAATAAAAGGTGAGGAAAATTTTCAGGGGTGTGCAAAGGCAGGTGGGCTTCTATTAGGTATGTGGAAGAAAAAAATTTTGATGACATTATTCATTACTGTAATGTAGGAGAAAAATTACCTAAAATAGTTATCCATTGGAGGTCCAGTTGGGAATATGGGATGGCCTGAATCTTAGGTAATTCCTGTTCAGCAGTCATTTTCTAGTGACAACCACTCAACTATTAAGTCCTTGTTTCTCTTCCCTGAACTTTTTCCCAATGTGCATTTTGAATGAAACTTTGATAATTAACCTTACTCAAAAAAAGAAAGGATATTTGACTTGTTGTCCATATATGATCTTCTCCTTTGATAGATATCCTGCTATTAATAAAAATGTTATTTGGTGTGCTAAATGAAGTTCCTATTAAATATCTCACCAAAGGAAACAGTGAAGAACAAAAATGTAATGGAAATTATAGAGAAGTGATTGTGTCCTAGGGAAAGAAGAGAAATATCATTTTGCAGTAGAACATTCCAGAGCTCATTGGAAAGCATTAAGGGAAACTAAAGAAACTTAAAAACTACATGAAATATAAATGAGGCAGACTAATGGTTCTTGGATAGATAGAGTGAGGAAAGTTCTTTTGGCAAATGAAAAAACATGCTTAAAAATTTTGTTTTGCTCTTTGAGCATCTCTTGTATTAACTATTATAAAAATAAATAAGACATGGTGATGTTTGTCCTTCAAAATAAAAGACTAAAGAGAAATCCTGATAAAGTCTCTTGAAATATACTCTACAGCCATCTGGTATACTTGTTTGAAGGCCTGAGTTAGAACTATTAATATCATGTTCATTTAGTGTCAGGATGTCAAAGCTTGCTTCCATATAAGAGGACCATCACTTCTTTTCCATTTTATTCTTTTTTTAAAAAAACAAATCATATACTTTCCCAGCTTGTATTAGTTTCTGATTAGGCAAGTTGATTTTCATGGTACCAGCAACAACAATACCAGGATTTTAATACATACAGTGGGATTAATATACAATGTAGTATACAATTTCTAAATTAACTCAAATTTTAAAATTTCAATTACATTGTTTTAATTTTTTTCAATTGTGCTCAGTTACAAAAATAACAGTCGACCTATTTACCAGGTCAGAAATTATTTTGTCATTAGAAAAACCAACTGGCATATTCTGAGAATTCATGGTTATAATAATAAATAGAAAGTACAGCCCAAAATAAAAATGTCAACATGATTGAGCTGAATTGAATTAACTTTATCTTCAAAGGTCCAATAGGTTGTTTTGATGTTATGTAGCTCCAGATGCCCAAATGAATAGATTTTTATTACTTTAAGGTCAATGATTTTTCTATAGACATGGAGTTGGAGGAAAATAAAGAAAACTGCTGTTCTATCTTGATTTGTTTTGTGTGTGTGTATGTGTGTGCATGTGTGCACACACCTGCATGCATGCATTTGTATTTGTGTATACAAGAGCTAGTGTTTTCAGGAAATGTTTCAGGAAGAGATCTATTTACGCTCTCTATCTACCCTTGCTTGGTTGGTCCACTTTATCACTGTTACTTTATCTCGTGCAATGAATGCTGGCACACAAGGATGAAAAATTTATTAGTCAATAGAAGACTTTGATCTCTGGCAAGCCTTATTACTACTATGCTGATCAATTGAACAAATCTGCCATGCAACAAAAACATGGCTATAATTTTTGCTTTTGCTTTTTCTTGTTCTTTAGCCAAAGAAGGTGGAATTGTTCCAACTTAAGCTCAAGAGAAGAGATATTTTATGGTGTCTACTGTATTATAATTACTATAAAAATATAGAAAGTGTCAATAAAAGTAAAAATAAGGAAATTTTATGGTATTTCCTTGGATAATGTCAATTGCAGTTGGAAAGGGTGATTTTTGCTTAAGCAGGTTCTCAAAATGCAATAGCAGAAACTGAAGTCACTCGAAGGAGTTAAATGAAAAGGGAACTTTTCCACATTATCTATCTATTTATCTATCTATCTATCTATCTATTTTGTACCAGGGATTGAACCCAAGGGCATTTAACCACTGAGTTACTTTCTCAGACCTTATTTATTTATTCATATTTTGAGACAGGACCTCTCTAAGTTGCTGAGGCTGGCTTTGAAGTTGGGATCCTCCTGCCTTAGCCTCCAAAGCCACTAGGATTATAGGTATGCTCCATCCCCTCAGATTATTTTATTATTTTAAATAATTCTGATGTTCTTATTACATAATAGGATTTTTAAATCATTTTATTAATTCATTAAACTGTTAGTTTGATTGTTCCTGTAGCTTGGGTATGCATCACAACAAGCTCTAGTGTAGTTTATAATGTATATAGTACAGAAGCTCAAATAAACCAGTCTGCCTGATGTTTCACAAGGTCTGATAATCTCTGCATGGCACTATTACCTCTCTCTTGTATCCAATAAAAGTTTATGTAAATTTACAGTAAATATTAATGCAATTGGAAATTTGTTTTATTTGTCTTATATAAATTGGTTCCCTGCTTTTGAATGCCACCATTTCCCTTTTGCATTGGTATATTAAAAATATATCATGATTTAAATTAATTTCAAATTTGAAATGCAACAGACCATAAACTACATAAGAATTTGGGAAATTTGGATGATTTTGCATAGATTACTGCAAACTTGAATAAAAAAAGGCACACTACCATCACTTGTGTCATTCTCCTGTGTGTAAGTTTACCTGTATAAGTCCAATCCACACATAAAGCCTACTCTTGAATTTTTAAAGATTCTTTTTAATACAAGTGACAATAAACATGATTGGAGGGTCTAACACATAAATATAAATGCATCTCAGACTAATTAATGATAATTACAAATGACTGTTTTATGCATTTTGAACCAGTATATAAGAAATATATGTCATATCTATACATGTAAATGGATATATCCATGTATTGGACATATATAAATTTTATCTGGCTCGTTTCAGTATGGGAACATGGGGTCTGCTGACATTCCCTTTGTATCATAGGGAAATATATTCATGACAGAACATCTGGCATGAAAATTACTTTTCAAGCCATACTGGAGTGAAAACTTTTTCATAAACTCTATTCATATGTAGCTACCAGTGTTCTAAATTCAGTTGCACTTGAATCTTACTACCTTTTAGGAGATTCGTTCAGTTGCCCTGAAGTATACACATCATTAATGCAGTCATTTTAATAAAACTTTTCAGAGCCCAAGTGTTATAGAGCAGAAAGACAAACAAGCTTTCACTAAATGCCTAATTTTCAAGGTAATTTACCTTCTCAATGTGCATAGCTACCTAAGGTTATAAGAAAAGCATTTATATGGAGACAAAGCAATATTTCTAGTATGACATATATGACAGCAACAATGTTGGCTCTGAAACAAAAGAGATGTTTGGAAAGCATATTGTACGTATTGAATATACAATCACATATATTGTGATAAATTTCTTTAAACGTATTTTCAAACCCAGAGAATGAACTAACTTGATGCCATGATTCTTTTTAACAGAGCCCAGCATGTGTCAGTGCTATTATCTTAAAACTATAAAAAAAATAAAATAAATTCATTTGCTTTTTGCACAGAGTATAGAACATGACCCCTACCTTGAATATCTGTATAAGGAATAAAAAAAAAACACAATGCACTTGTCAAAAGTAATTTAAAATGTCGAGTTTGAGAAGGGTTATTCAATAAAATACTATTTTTTTCTTTCTTTTAACTGATACTGCTTTGAGAATCTCTAAATCTCTACATAAGAAAAATTAGAATCTCAGAACAGAAAAAAAAAAGGAATGCCCTTTGCAACCCAAAGGGAAGAGTTTTAAAAAAATGTAAGTCAAGAGATCTTAGGAAATTATAGGTATGGTCTCTAAAGCACTGTGTAGAAGTCTTTGTTTTACAAGTCAGAAAAATACTGACAGTGTAGAACCAGAAATAATTTAGAATGTTATTATTACAGAAATAATTTAGAATGTTATTATTACAGAAAAACTTTCATTAAAAAATAATTTAGATCTCCTGCTTTGCCCAAAGAATGTGAGTAGGTACAGTCATAGCCTTAAAGGGAAAAGACTGACCTCAAAGAATAATTGTTTCGAATGATATATTAAAATAAAACACATTATATGGGCTAAAGGCCATGCATTTATTCTCTTGGTATATTTACAAACTAAAATTATGTCTAATGTTATATAATTACTTTATTTGCTTTGGAGGAAAAGACAAAACAACAATTAGCTGCTAGTAAATGTATTCTGTGTTCCAGAAACTTCTATGAGAAAACTGATGCTTCTCATTTTTTTAGTTCCTTGTTTACAGATGAAACACACATGGTCAGGAAACTTGTCCCTCTGGTTTCATCTCCCTATTCAGGGGCAGAATGTCAGTATAAACCCAGGTCATTCTGACTTGAAATTTGATGCTTCTCCTCTGTACCAAGATGATATCCTACATTCTCAAGCAGTATTATTTTTTTTTATATTATCTGGGTTGATTTTCATGAGAACTGTGTAAAACTTATTGAACATAAATGGATATTCTCATTTTAAAGACAAGGAAATAAATATCACAGTAGATGAACTGTGGTTCTAATTTGTGACAGAAATAATTTTTTTAAATCTAAGTTTCCAATATCAGAGTGGTGTGTTCTCTCTATCATATTATACTTCTAAAGGCCCAAAAAGGAAGACAAGCTGCTTTCATAGAGAGAATGCAGACTCGGGATCTAGGTTGTATACGCTTCAGTATTTGTGTATTGGCAGGACTATTTGGACAATCCTGACCCCCATGCCATTTACTTAAGGGCTTCTTGCACATTATATTAATGGCAGACCCTGATTAGATGGTCTCTGGATGTCTGCTGAGCCCTGTGCCAAGACCATCCAACTTTTGGCCTCCAACTTTCCCTAGACAGGGTTAAAAAAAAAAAAAAAAAAAAACTTAAGGAAACTATTTAGGTGCTGGGAAATCAGTTTGGGAATGAGGGGAGGATTATATTTGAGGATAGCAAACTATCACTCAATTACATTATAATCCAAATTCTCTTTACCTATTTCAAGATTCAGAGAAGGCAGGGGAACTATGTTAAACAAACAATAAAGTAACATAACTAGAAGTACCACAAAAATTGGAAAGCATAATATACTGTTTTTTTTGTGTCTTAATAATAAAGATTGACTCAGATGGAAGTCATTTCCTTACACTCCAGCATTGTAACCTACAAAGCAAGACCAGGACACGGGGATCTGTGGATGGATAATGGCCAAAGTGGGAACAGTACTGGCCTGTGAGAGCCCTGAGAAGATCAGCTCAGCAAAACTTTCTTATTTTACATTTTAGTTTTTGAGTTTTCTGGGTTATAAATATGACATCTGCAAATATTATTGTGGATATTTCTTAATTATAATGATAAACAAGTGACACTAATATTCAATGAGTGTTTAACCAATGTCAGAAGCAGAAACTATATGTTTTTATGTATTATATCATTTAATAGTCATACAACATTTGTGTATTAGATATCATTATTATATTTCTTTTAAAATGGAGGCATAAGTTAAGCATAATAGAGAGTTCTCATAGTCCCATTTACTTGGGTGAGGCAGGAGGATCGTTTAAGCCTGAAAATTTGAGACCAGCTTGGGAAACATCTCAAAAACTAAAATATAAAAAAATGGAGACATGTAATGTTTTTAATTTGGAATGACCTCAGAGGTTCATGTGTTGAAGGCGTGGTCTCCAACACACTCAAGGTTCAGAGGTGGGGCTTTTAGGAAGGGATTGGATTGAGGGCTCTGACCTCAACAGTGGATTCTGGTACCTAACTGAAGGAGTGGGTCCTTGGTGGCATTCCCTTGGGGACTGTACCTTGTCCTTGACCCCTTCCTGTCTCTCTCTTTCTTCCTCTGTTTCCATCTACCATGAGCTGACAGCTCTCCTTTGCTACTCCCTTTCACCATGAGCTTCTGTATTTTAGCCCAAAGAAATGGAGCCAATTAACTAGGGACTGACATTTCTGAAACTGTGAACCAAAATAAATCACTCTTCTGAGTTGTTCATGTCAGGTCTAGTGGTAATAACAAAGAAAATCTGAACAACACAAGACATAAAGGGGATATATAATTAATTTAAAACCCAGCAGCCATTAAATTGTATGCCCGGTCTTTTTTCTCTAAAAATAAAGCTGTTCTACAACATTTTGGAAAAAATAAAATAAAATAAATAGACAATATCTATGGAGGCCACATGTTTAACCTTTAGGTAATACTTTCCCCCTAGTAAGATCCCGTATCAGAGTGTGATTTTTTTTTATTTTTTTATTTTTATTTTTTTAGTATATAACAGGCTACTAGAAGAAACAGAAGATTTCAAAGAATAAAGAGACAAATATTCAAATACGGAAAGATTAGTCTTAGTTTAAACTTCTAAATAATAGCTTTATTTAACAAAACAGAGTGTGATTTTGAGAAATGATGGAAATAGCAAATACTTTATTTTAAAACCATGTTTAATTTCAAACATTTTGTTATTGCAAGTGAAACAAAAAAAAATTTTAAAAATATTTTAATTGCCTAGACCAAAACCAAAATCTCTACTTTAGATGCGTAGTTGAATTCTATTTTAAAATCTGGTATCTTCCACATGTTTTTCCAAATTCAATTTTAATTATGGTCACCATTAAATAGTTAATGTCATTCATTCTTTCATTTTATATTTAATCATTTATGAAGTATCTACTAGGATCCTTAACTCTGTTTTTAAGTCTTTTTGTGTGTGTGTGTGTTGCTATAACAAAATACCTGAAGCTGGATACTTCATAAAGAAATAAAGTTTGTTTAGCTCATAATTCTGGCATCTCTCTGTCTCCGGTGAGAGCCTCATGGCAGATAGCATCACAATGGCAGAAGTACCTATAAGAATGATAAGAGTTGTGTATGACACATACTGAAGAAGGTTTCAGGTGTCAGGCTCACTTATCATAGTAAGTTCTTTTGGGAATTAATTCATTTCCACAAACTTTGGCCTTTTCCCACAAGTCAACATTCATCCATTCATGAGAGTAGAGCCACTATCTCCCAATTATCTTTCAGTAAGCTACACCTATTAAAGGTCCCATTGCCACAGCACTGCCACACGGGGGTCCCCGCTGTCAGCCCATGACCCTCTGGAGAACACACCTAAGCTGGTACCCAAAATACAGCAATAAACTCTGCCTTCAAAGAATTAACAGTCAAGTTTGATGTGCTATGAACAAGGGGAGGAAAATTCTGGGAGAGCAAAAGAAACCAGGCTTTCCTCTGCTAAGGACTGGGAAGTTTCTGCAGAGAAGGCAGCACCTGGTGTAAGGAGGCTGGTCTTTTGTAAGTCTTGGAAGGAACAGTATTCCAGGAGGGAAAAATGATTATGAGATTTGTCCTCAGGGTAGTCATAAAAAGAATATCATTTGATCAGAACACCATTAAAAAAAACTCAACGTTTGCTGAAAGCCAGGAGGTGTCTATATTTTTAGACTTTCAATGTTCCTTCTTGACCTGTTCTTTAACCACACTTCAGAGAACATGCTATACTGTCCTTTTTGCCCCCTCTTTATTTCTAGGCCATAGCTTGCAAAAGACTTTTGTTGCTCACATTGATGTATCATATCAGAAATCATCTGTCTTCCAGAACTGATGTTATTGGTAAATGTATTCTATGAACACGTGGGCTTAAGATATATGAGTGCTCCACGTGGTTATATCTCTCAGCGTGAAAAAGCATGCTTTATCATTAAAATGAAGTTCCCAGTTACACAAATGTTTCTTATTTCATTACTCCTTACACTGTGGTCAAAGTAACCTGGGTAAAGAATTTTCTATCACGTTGTAAATTCTTTATACTTTCCCTTTGCTGCACACACACATTTCTCCTTAATTTCTACCAGTCTCTGAGGTTCTTGTGACATTTGAAGCTTAGCATCTTCCTCTATTTTCTCTGCATTGTATTAATTTTCAATTTCCCAAGGTGAATCACATTTTAAAGTCCTTTTTAGATTCTCTGTTAGAGGCTTCCTGTCTTTTATAGTTTGTCTCACTTTCTATTTTGTATCATTTTCAAGCTTATTTCATTTATCTAAGAATTGTGGTTAAGAAAATTCAATTCCTACAGGTAAAGCCAGTCTCATTCCCACACAATTCAAGAGATTCTCGAAAGTCAAGATTTGGTGGCCAGTACCTGGGATGTTGAGATAAAAGATAGGTAAGAGCAGTAGCTTCTCTGTACCAGTTTTCCGTGTCTAAGTTAAATCTAACACGAAAGCAGAAAGGATTTCTCTGTGGAGGTGGTCATAAATCTCCAACTCTTATTTTCAGAGAACACCTTTTTTACGCCTAATGAATGATTCCTTAGAAATCTGTCAGAGCTGCCTTCTACTCACATCCCATGAAAGAAGATCCCTTTTATCATTCAATCAGATAATATGGTCCTTTTGAATATTTCCTTAAGTATGTTTTTAAAAACACCTTTCTGAGAAATATTAACTGTATACTATGAGAAAGTCACAAGTATTTAAATAGAGACAGTACCATTCAATCCCTTTGAATATTCTCTATAGATATTAAAGAACGAGGAAAAAATCTTGACTGAAGATTTTTGTTTAAGCTAAGGATTTCTAAAATGCATTTGATTAAGGAAACTTTGTGATGTGGTACAATTGCCACCCCGTTGTTGGAAAGTGTGCGGAAAGCAGGATCCACATGAATCTCCTGTTCCCTCTTGGAAGCAGTGCACAGGGTCCCAATATCATTCATTTGTTATAGGTGGAGAGCAGGGAGGGTTAGGCACTCATAGACAAAGAAAACTAAGGAGGAGCTGATATTCCATATCCATTTTGTGTTGGTACTTCAAAGCCCATGCCTTGGCCCAGCCTTGACAGTAGCTGTGGCCCTGGCTGACTCTCTTGCACCCAGACAACATCACCTTCCAGGCTCTTGCTTGCCTTCCCTACTTCTTTACCTCAGAACTCTTTTTTGAAATGCCTGCTAGGTTGCTCAGTCCAACCACAGAAGACTGAAAGTGCTGGGATGGAGGGTTTTGAAGGATGTTAACCACAAGTGGCACTCTCCAGTCAGTCAGGGGAAAGATGAATGTTCCAGAGTCTACCCTTTTACCCAATGGTTCTCAGGTGCATTCTACAAGTTTCCTTAAAGGGTCCCCAGGGGGATTAAGTTGATTTGTCCACCGTGGTAACCAACTAATTAACTCACATTTCATCGTGTTTCTTCCTATTGCTTTCTCATTTTCGCTCTGATTCCTGAGATCATCTCCCTGATAAGCTGAATTATCTCAGTCTTGTTTTAGGCAAAACTAAATTAAGACCATCTTTTTTCCTAAGTGGCAAAAATAGAAAAGGGTTACATTGCCATCTGGAAGGCTATTCCTGGTTCCTTAGACACATATCTTGTCCATATAATGTTTTGGACTGATTATTTTCTATGTGCCAGAAGAGAGATATAAACTAATGGTCTCTTAGCCTTACCAATTAGGCCCAAATCTTTATTTTTAAAAATATATATTTTTTTAGTTGTAGATATACATATACCTTTATTTTACTTATTTTGATGTGTGCTGAGGATAAAATGCAAAGTCTCACATGTGCTAGGCAAGCACTCTACCACTGAGCCACAATCCCAGATCCCCAATCTTAATCATAGTTTTTGCTTTGATCTCAAAAGATATCTCCACCTTATAAAACAAGAATAACTATTCCATTTTTATTTTTTAAAGCAGTTTTGGTAAATGCTATATGATGTTTAGAAAGTTTTCTATCCTCACAACAAATCTGTATAAATGTTATTCTACACATAAAAACAAATCCTGAAAACTAGAGAAGTTAGGTCATTTGTAGAAGACTACACTCTCATAATCAACCGAGTGAGAATTGGAACTCATATCTTTGTGGCTGTGTGGTCCAACCTCCAGAACATGGTGCTGCATTACTTCAACTGTACATCTAACTCTTATTTACCCATTATGGTTGTGCAACCTTCTATCTGTATATTCAACTAGAGATAACTTCATCTGTAAAATGGGATTATGATCTACTTTCTTTGTAGTGTAGTTGGGAGTAATAAATGAGTTCATGTGGTGAACATGAGATACACCCGATAGTATGTATAAAAATAGCTATAATTATTATTATTAATATTCCTATTATTACCAGAATTACATAGGGTTCATCCTTTTTTTTGACCCTCTGCTACTTCTAATAGGTGAGGATAGAGTGATAGCACATGGGAAACTACATGGGGATTATTTTAGTAGCTAAGGGCAGAAGTGCTATCTATGAGTCCTGACCATTCCATTGGCCAATATTATTTTACCAAACTGGGTTAGGAAATTGGGAAATATAATCTGACTATATGCCCAGGAGACAAGGAAGTAAAGTAAATTGAATAAGAATATCTTGGGGTTGGAGATGTGGCTCAAGTGGTAACACTATCGCCTGGCATGTGCAGGGCACTGGGTTGGATCCTTAGCACTACATAAAAATAAAAAAAATAAAATAAATAAAGATGTTGTGTCCACCAAAAACGGAAAAATAAATATTAAAAAAATAAATATTAAAAAATTCTCACTCTCTTTAAAAAAAAGAATATCTCATGTTATCCTCATTATTAATGTAATGTAAATTTAACTAATTCAAAGAAGTGCTCCACCCCCAAGCTCTATCCAGAATCCCACCGGGTCTCACCACAGCTTCATCATCAACTTTTTAGTTCTAGCCTGATGTGTGTACTCCCAGTGTGGCTTTCCTCCTCCACTGTTGCTACTGGTTGTTATTTAATAATTATTTGGTGGAGGTGGGGATAGAACTCTGGGCCTCCTGCATGACAGGCAAGCACTGTGACCCTGAGATGCCCCACCAGCCTGTCACGGCTGCCATTCCAAAACAGCATCTTCCAGTCAGAAAACTACCTCAGTTTCATCATGGCCAAATCATGCTTCCTCTGCCTTATGCAGAATCCTCTAGTGATGTCCACCATACTTTACATAAACGAACAATGCCACATTATCTGTTCCTGTCCATATCTTTACGTCATTTCCCATGGCCATTCGAATCTCAGTGGTCCTGCTACTCTGACCCTCCACGCCGCTTCCTGTCTTAGCACTGCTGTTTTTTTCTTCTTGAAATGTTCTTACT
The DNA here is from genome assembly GCF_045843805.1 of Urocitellus parryii. Taxonomy (NCBI): domain Eukaryota; kingdom Metazoa; phylum Chordata; class Mammalia; order Rodentia; family Sciuridae; genus Urocitellus; species Urocitellus parryii. Next base: position 158,934,828 of record NC_135532.1, read on the forward strand.
TCATATCTTTGATCCCCATCTCATTTAATTGATCTTTTCAAAAAGGTCCTTTTAATCATTTTACTTTATGCCTTTCTGATTCTCTAAACCCTTTATTAGCTTATTTTCTTTATAGCACGTGTAGGCTGCCTAAAATTATATCGCATATTTACTTTTTAGTTCAAATTGGGATTTCTTCATTAGATTATAACATTATGAGGGCAATATATTTTCATTTCTATATGTTTTCCTATTTTTAGTAGAAGAAAGCAACTTTATTATTATGTCATCAGGTTTTTTTTCTTTATTGGAATAATACTAACAAAACTTATAGTAAACAATGTAAAGTCTGGATATATATATATATATATATATATATATGCTGTGAAATGATTATCACAATCAAAGTAATTAACATACATATTACCTCATGGTTATAGTTTCTTTTTATGATAAAAACATTTTACATTTACTTTCTTAATTTTCAAGTATACTATATATTATTAGTAACATATTATGAAGCAGGTTTCCAAAACGCATTCAGCCATAAAGAATCTCTGTGCCCTGTACTCAACATTTCCTAGTTTCCCTCCCACACTTCTCATCTCTAGCAACCATCAGTCTACTCCCTGCTTCTATGATTTTGACATTTGGGGGTTCTACATATAAATAACATGCAGTATCTGTCTTTCTGTGTTGGCTTGTCTTCTAGGTTCATCCATGCCAATGACAGGTTTTCTTCATTTTTTATTTTCATTATTTTTAATTATTAAAAGTACAAACATATTAAGTTTTACAGCTGAATGAATTCCAACATGGCATTCTCTTAAGTGCATATGTGTGCTTTGATCACATCCACACTCCCTTCTCTTACTTAACACCATGTCTTCTAGTTCCATCCATTTCCCTGCAAATGACAGGATTTCATTCTTTTTACTTTTGGCTGAACAATACTCCATCAAGTATAAATACTATATATTTTTTTACCTGTTCATCAGTTGGCAGGCACCTAGGCTGATTTCATATCTTGGTGATTGTGAATAGCGCCACAATTAACATGGGTATGTATCTCATCTTCTTCAGATATATACCCAGGAGTGTGATAGTTAGATCATAGCATAGCTTTATTTTATGTTTTTTTTTTTGAGGAACTCTATACTATGTCTGCCATAGTCTCCCTAAATAGGATGAGATGAAATCTCAATGTATTTTTGATTTGCATTTCCTTGATAGTTCAAGATATTAAGCATGTTTCACACATTTACTTATAATTTGCACTTCTTTTTTGCTCATTTAATTGAATGATTATTTTCTTATTTTTAAGTGTTTTTTTTTTGCATTATATTATATTCTGGATATTCATTCCCTGTCAGATGAATAGCCAGCAAAGATTCTCTCCCATTCTGTAGGATGTCTCTTCACTCTGTTGATTGTTCCCTTTGTTGTGTGGAATCTTTTTAATACGATATTATCTCATTTGTCAATTCTCATTTTTGTCTCTTATGCCATTGGATTCCTATTCAAGAAATTATTGTCTAAGCCCATATCTTAAGGAGTTTCTCTTATGTTTTCTTCTAATAGTTTCAAAGTTTCAGTTCTTACATTAGGTCTTTGATCCATTTGGGGTTGATTTTTGTACAGGGTAAGAGATAGGGGTCTAGCTTCAATTTTCTATATGTGAATATGCAGAGTGTCGCATGTGGCCCTTGCCTGTCCAGTCAAGGCAATAATGGGTTCACAGGGACCCTGAGATGAGATTATGCAGGATTTTATGATCCACAGAGCAGAAGGTCTCAGACGATGATAGGACCCTTCTTAAAATGGTGCATGGCTATAACTCTCTGTTGGCTGAGAGATGCACTGAAATTGGGAAGGTTGGGATGCAGACTCCAGGTCACTCATTTAGACTTACTGCCTACAGGGTACAGGATACAGCACTGGGTCATGCTGTGATCTTTAATATTTGTCCCAGGAGAGGGAGGAGTCTCTTTTCCCCGAGTCAAGGAGCCAAGTGCCAGGTGCTGGGGTATTCTATATCTCTTGCTTTTTAAATTCTGTCTGGTCTTTGGATTTCTTTAGATTTCTTTTGCTTTGTTGTCAATTTTCAGTGGTGAACCATGGCCACTCACCTCCTCAAACAGTTTCTTACCTGTTGCTTTGTTTCTACCCCAGGGATGAACAAAATAGGGGTGGATGCCTCTATTGCACAGTATTCTCCAGGGTCTCCTTCTTTTTAAATGTTGAATTATATTTCACTGTGTACATCCCTCCCACACACACATTTTCTTTACCCATTCATTAATCAACAAACACATTGATGCCATGTCTTGGCATTTGTGAAAAATGCTGCAATTAATATAGAAGTGCAGATATTTCTTTGTTATATTAATTCCATTTTCTTTGTATATACACTCAGTGATGGAGTTGCTAGATCATACGGTAGTAATTCTATCTTGAATTTTTTTAAGAACTTTGTATTATTTTCCATAATAGCTGCACCAATTTAGATTCTCATCAGAGTGCAACAGGGTTCTCTTTCCTCCACATTCTTGCCAAAACTTATTATCTTTTAACTTTTTGATAATAGCCACCACTGTAGCAAGTATGAATTATCGTCTCATTGTGTTTTTAATTTGTATTTCCAAAATGATGTGTGATACTGAGATTTTTTTTTTCAAATATCCCTTGACCATTTATACGTCCTCTATTAAGAAATATCTGTTTCTCAAACCCATTTTTAAATTAGGGCTTTTGTCTCATGGTTGTTATAGTTTGTTTGAGTTCCTTGTGCATTTTGGACATTAACCTCTTATCAGACATTTGGCATGCAAATATTTTCTCCCCTTTAGTGTCTTAACTTTGTTGCTTACTTCTTTTGCTGTGCAGAAAGAAGCCTTTTAGTTTGAAGCAATGCCATTAATCTGTTTGCTTCTGTGGCCTGTGCTTTGAGGTTATGTCCAAAAAATCATCATCAACATGAATGTCAACAAGCTTTCTCCATATGTTATCAGTTTAGTTTTTATAGTTTTACAGTTTCAAGTTTTAAAAATATTTTAATGAATTGAGTTTATTTTGGGATACGGTGTGAGAAAAGTGTCCATTTTTATTCTCCTGCAGTTTTCCTAGCACCATTTATTAAAGAGACTGTCCCTTTCCCATTGTGTGATTTTAGCACTTTTATCAAAGATCAATTGATCTAAGTGAGCAGATTTGTTCTGGGCTGTCAATTTTGTACATTGGTTGAAATATGAAATGTTTATCTCCATGTCAGTACTATGTTGCTTCGATTACTATAGCTTTGTAGTATGTTTTTGAAATCAGTGTATTGCCTTAGCTTTGTTATTTTAAAATTTATTTATTTATTCTAATTTTTTATACAGGACAGCAGAATGCATTTCAATTAATAGTACATGTATAGATCACAATTTTTCATGTCTCTGGTTGTAAGTAGAATCACACCATTCGTGTCTTCATACCTGTACTTAGAGTAATGATGTCCATCTCATTCCACTGTCTTTCTTACCATGCCTCTGCCCTTCCCCTCCTTCCCCTTTGCCCTAGCTAAACTTCCTCCATTCCTCCCATGCCTCCCTATCCCTATTATGGATCAGCATCCATATATCAGAGAAAACATTTGGCATTTGGTTTTTGGGGATTGACTTCCTTTACTTAGCATTATATCCTCCAACTCCATCCATTTACCTGCAAATGCTATGATGTTATTCTCTTTTAATGCTGAGTAGTATTCCATTGTGCATATATATATATATATATATATATATATATATATATATATATATCACATTTTCTTTATTCATTCCTCTAGTGAAGGACATCTGGGTTGGTTTCACAATTTAGCTATTGTGAATTGTGCTGCTATAAACATTGATGTGGCTATGTCCCTGTAGTATGCTGCTTTTAAGTCCTTTGGGTATAGACTAAGGAGTGGGATAGCTGGATCAAATGGTGGTTCCATTCCCAGTTTTCCAAGGAATCTCTATACTGCTTTCCATATTGGCTGCACCAATTTGCAGTCCCACCAGCAATTTATAAGTGTGCCTTTTGTCCCCACATCCCCATCAACACTTATTGTCATTTGTATTTTTAATAACTGCCATTCTGACTGGTGTGAGATGAAATCGTAGCATAGTTTTGATATGCATTTCTCTAATTTCTAGAGATGTTGAATATTTTTTCATATATTTGTTGATTGATAGTAAATCCTCTTCTAACATGTGTCTGTTTGGTTTCTTGGCCCATTTATTGATTGGGTTATTTGGTTTTTTGATGTTAAGATTTTTGAGTTCTTTATATATCCTAAAGATTAGTGCTCTATCTGATGTGCATGTGGTAAAAATTTGCTCTTTCTTTAGGCTCTCTATTCACCTCACTGATTGTTCCGTTTGCTGAAAGGAATTTTTTAAGTTTGCATCCATCCCATTTATTAATTCTTGATGTTATTTCTTATGCTTTAGGAGTCTTGTTAAGGAAGCTGGGGCCTAATCTGACATTATGAAGATTTGGCCCTACATTTTCTTCTATTAGTTCTCTGGTTTAATTCTGAGGTTCTTGGTCCACTTTGAGTTGAGTTTTGTGCATAGTGAGAGACATGAGGTTAATTTCATGCTGTTTCATATGGATTTCCAGTTTTCCTAGCACCATTTGTTGAAGAGGCTATTTTTCTCCAATATATGTTTTTGGTGCCTTTGTTTAATATGGGATAACTGTATTTACGTGGGTTTATCTCTGTGTCCTCTTTTCTGTACCATTGGTCTACAAGTCTATTTTGGTGCCAATACCATGCTGTTTTTCTTACTATTGCTCTGTAGTATAGTTTAAGGTCTGGTGTAGTCATGCCACTTGCTTCACCCTTCTGGATAAGGATTTCTTTAACTATTCTGGGTCTCTTGTTTTTCCAGATAAACTTTATGACTGCTTTTTCTCATTCTATGAGGAATGTCATCAAAATTTTGATTGGAATTGCATTAAATCTGTGTAGTGCTTTTGGTAGTATGGTCATTTTGACAATATTAATTCTGCCTACCCAAGAACAAGGGAGATCTTTCCATCTTTTAAGGTCTTCTTTAATTTCTTTTTTTAGAGCTCTGTAGTTTTCATTGTAGAGGTCTTTCACCTCTTTCTTTAAGTTGATTTTTTTTTTGAGGCCATTGTAAATGCAGTGGTTTTCCTATTTTCTCTTTCGAAGGATTTGTCTGTTGTACAGAAATGCCCTTGATTTATGGGTGTTGATTTTATATCCTGCTACTCTGTGACATTCATTTATTAGCTCTAGAAGTTTTCTGGTGGAATTTTTTTTGTATATTCTAGGTATAGAATCGTATCGTCAGCAAATAGTGTTTTTTGCAACACATTGTTCATTTAATAGTATATTATTTAGTCCCCAGGTGTTGGAGTAGTTTCTATTTTTTATTTTATTATTGATTTCTAATTTCATTCCATTATGATCTGATAGAATGCAGTGAAGTATCTCTAGTTTTTTGTATTTTCTAACTTTCTTTGTAGCATAGTATATGGTCTATTTTAGAGAAGGATCTATGTGGTGCTGAGAGGAAAGTGTATTCACTAGTTAATGGATGATATATTTTATATATGTCTGTTAAGTCTAAGTTATTGATTGTATTAGTGAACTCTATAGTTTCTTTGTTTAGCTTTTGTTTGGACGATCTATTCAGCAAAATATTCCATGAACGAGGTGTGTTGAAGTCACCCAGAATTATTGTGCTATCGTCTATCTGACTCTTGAACTTGAGAAGACTTTGATGAATGTAGACGCTTCATTGTTTGGAGAATATATACTTATAATTATTATGTCTTGTTGATGTATGTTTCCCTTAAGCAGTATGAAATGTTCTTCTTTATTCTTTTTGGTTAACTTTGGCTTGAAGTCTACTTTATTTCATATGAAGATGGAAACCCCTGCTTGTTTCCACACTTCATGTGAGTGGCCTGATTTTTCCCAAGCTTTCACCTTCAGTCTTTGGATGTTATTTCCTATGAAATGCTTCTTTTGAAGGCAGCATATTGTTGGGTCTCTTTTTTTTTTTTTAAATTCAATCTATCAGTCTATGCCTTTTGGCTGGTGAATTTAGGCCATTAAAATTCAGGGTTATTATTGAGACATGATTTGTATTCTTGGGCATATTTACTTAATTTTGGTATTTAAATTGACTTGGTTTCTTCTTTTATTAGTATTTCCTTTAGTGTAATATTTTCCTTTGCTGATTTTCTTTGTTGTTTTCCATTTTCTCCTCATGGAATATTTTGCTGAGGATATTCCGTAGTGTAGGCTTTCTAGTTGTAAATTCTTTTAAATCATGGAAGGCTTTTATTTCATCAGATGTTGAGAGGATAGGAGGTGAGGATATAGTTATTAGATCTTAGAAAGTGTGAAAGCGGAATCGAAAGAAGTTGGTTAGTAGCAGGAGAAGAGAGAGAATATTATACTGGGAAGACAAGTAAGTGGCAAGACAATAGAGAGTACAGAAAACAAACAAACATAAAATTAAGAAAACTTAAAAATGTAAAAATGGGAGATAAAAGAATATACAACACAACTGTGATATACTATTCAGGCATCCCAGTACTCAATAGCCTAATTCATGAAAAGTACTTGGTTTTACACATGTTGGTGATGTGAGGGCACAGGAGTGGGGGGGGGGGTTGGGGGGAGAGAGAGATAAACAGAGAGAGAGAGAGAGAGAGAGAGAGAGAGAGATCTCAAAGGAAGATACAAGGATTGTTTATGTTGGAGATCAGTGTCTTTCCTGCTTCCCTTCTCATCCTAGAAGTGCAGTTATCTGTTGTTTGATGGTATCTCTTCCCTCAGATGGTGAAGGTTATTAGGGTGGGAGTGTTGGTCTTAGGAGTGTAGCTCCTGGAGGTGGGGTATAACACTTGCTGGTCCCAAATGGGAGACTGTACCTCAAGGTTCTCCTTTGGGGCCCACTTGTGTGATGTGGACACCTGCTCTTAGCTCTTTATATCACCTGTAAATATAAACTTCACAATTCCTGGTCTCTAATTTGTATCTCATTCACCCCCTCCCTTTCTACTTCCCAATCAGGAACCTTTCTTTCTGGACACCTTGTGGAATGTATTCTGGGGCCTGTGTGCCTGTCATGGAGAACTGTTTTATATTGAGCAGTTCAGGACCCTGTTTTGTGATCTACAGACGGGCTATGTAGCTGCAAGCACTGTGCAGGGTTAGTGGCTGCCAGAGAAACGGGGGAGTTGGGGACTAAAGTTACCTTGATATTGCTTCTAAGCCCCAGCTGATGTTTCAAGCTGGGTGTTGCCCCAACTAAAGATGGCAATGAAGATGTCCAAGATGGAGGCGGCTGCTTCTAGCAATGGGGTATCAGGTCTGGTGGGGCCAAGTGGTGGCGGTGGGTGGCCTGTTTGGAGAGGTGTGCAGTGTTGTGGCTGGTGGCTGTCTCCAAACCCCGTGCAGTGTCCCCAGGTGCAGGCTGTGATGTGTAGGGGACTATGACAGTGGTTTCAGTGTTCCAAGATGGAGGCCACCAGGGGGAGCCCCATGTTGGTAGATGGGGGTCCACAGTGGAGTGGTGGCTGAAGTTCCGGCATGTGGGCAGTGGAGTAGTCTTGCATGAGAGTAGCAGCTGAGATTCCTGTGCAGGTGGGTGCCAGGAGTCCTGCGTGGGAGCAGCTGTCAGGAGTCCTCTAATCACTTGCAGAGAAACAGTATTCCCACTACTTGAATCCCAGGTCACAGAGCTACACAGAATGCAGCCTCCCTCTAGCCTGCCATCTTGGATTTCCAGCTTTGCTATTTTTACTCAAGTTTACTTTGGGTTTTCTGGGTCTTTTACAGTTCCACAAGAATTTCATATTGTTTTTCTGTTTCTGTGTAGAATGTTGGTATTTCAATGGAGATTGCATTGAATCTGTAAAATGCTTTTGGTAGTGTGGACATTTTAATACTATTAAAATAAACATGAAGTATCTTATTTGTTTCTTCTCCAATTTCTATCATCAGTATTTTATGATTTTTAGTGTACCTGTCTTTCACCTCCTTAGTTCAATTTATTCTGAAGTATTTTATTCATTTAGATGCAGTTTTTTTAAAAGAGAGAGAGAAAGAGAGAGAAATTTTTTAATATTAATTTTTTAGTTTTCGGCGGACACAACATCTTTGTTTGTATGTGGTGCTGAGGATCGAACCTGGGCCGCACGCATGCCAGGCGAGCGTGCTACCGCTTGAGCCACATTCCCAGCCGTAGATGAAATTTTAATGAAATCATTTATTGATTTTTTTCAGATGGCTTGTCTTTAGTGTATAGAAATACTATTAACTTTTTAATTTAATTTTATATGCTAAAACCTTACTAAATTTGTTTGCTATAACACTGTTATGGTAGAGTATTTAGGGTTTTCTATATATAAGACCATGTCTTTGGAAAAGAGAAAACATTCTCTTTCTTCCTTATTGACTCTTATATCTTTCATTTCTTTTTATTATCTTATTGCTCTAAGTAGGACCAATATTGATAGAACTGCTGAAGATAAACATCCTTATCTTCATTGAAGACAATGACTTTGTGTGATTTGTTTCTACATTTCGAGCATTACCAACTTATCTGCAGATATGCTTGATCTCTCTCTCTCTCTCTCTCTCTCTCTCTATATATATATATATATATATATATATTTGTTAAAAAGATACATGACTTCACTCTTTGTCATTAAAACTTATGATCTTACTTGTCCTCACAGGGCTGGCTCATTTTCCTCTTCCAGAGATTATAACACACTTCACCTCATGTATTTATATTTATTTATTTCCTTGTTTGTTTTTATTCCTGAAGTTCTATGAACCAATAACAATTTCCATTGTTCTCACAGCCCAGCTTTATGGATATCTGAACATACTGGTCTCACCCACAGTAAAAAAAAATACTCTCCCCTCCTCTTTTCCTCTTTCCTTCACTATTCCTTCCTCCTTCCCCCTTCTTTCCTTTATCCTTCTTCCCTTTTATTATTGTCAAATGGCCACTCAACTGGAAATAAAATCTTAAACAGCCCTTAATAAACAGCTGGAACATAGATAATCAACAAATTTGAATTTTTGAAATGTAACTGTCTATTACATGAGAAGAAACCATAATTAATTGTTCATGTAGACATTACCAATATTTTTATTAATACTATTACTAATATTATGACTGATACCTATAACCAACAGCAGCTGATGTAAAAAGGAATTTGTTATTATGTCCCTTAAATCCAAAACCTACAAAAATCAAAGCAAACACTCTCTTTGGAGATATCTCTGTTTAGTAAGTGTATGACTATAATTTCATGAACTTCATTTTTTTTAATGGTATCTATGCTTCTGAAGAAACATGTTCTAGTAAATTCCCTAAGAGGTAGGGGAATAAAACTTTGGAGCATTAAAATTTTGGATTCTAGGAACAACTGTCACCATAACTTAGCTTGTCAGTTTGAGTTTTACTGCTTATAAAATATAAAAACTGAGTTTCCACTTTGCATTTTACTACTTGACTGTAAAGGATTTAGGTACTCCAAAACATTACTTGAGTAGTCAATATCCATGAAGGACTATATGTTTCAGTTAAATTTTTAAAAATTCATTTTTGGCCATTTCTTAAGAAGAAACATTGTGTCAATATTGTGTGACTTGCCCTGTAGTAGATTTAGAAACAGGGTTCAATGTGTATGGTTCTAAATTTGTTTCAGTTTGAAACAGCTTCCCCACTTCAGAAAAATGTTTCTATATATTCCCAGTGTTTCTTATATCATAAGAAATGTTAATTTTAGCTGTTATCTTCCAATAAATATCAAGAGATATTTTAGGTTAAAAAAGTGTGTGCCAATTTGAAAAATGAGACTTTGAATTAGAAAGGCTATTTGCTTTGTGCTCTTTCCTTCCATCATTTGGTTGCTCATGTGAATATCGATCTGTCTATTTTAAACAAAAGGTAATGCCAGCACTCACCTAAATGCCATCATGAGCATGTCTTAAAATTTATACAAGTTTCATGTCTTCAATAAAAAATTAATTGCAATCTACCTTCAAAACAGTTCATGACAACCAACTGTTTACCCGGTCTGATCTAGACACACCTTTCTATCTTACAGCTGCAATTTAAATCAGAAGACAAAGTTAATTTCTGAAATTAAGAGAAAAAAATTTTTATATGTAATAAAAAATTCATTAGGCAAAGAAATAGTTACATAATAGTACATTAGGTATTAAGAATAGTGCTATAATATTTTATTTTGTATAACAATAGACAGCAGCTAGAATGAGAAAACATACATTGAAAAGCTTTGAAAACACAATACCTTGTTAAAATGTGAAATAGTACTGGAGCACATATTAAACATGGCATGTAGGCTAATTTGGAGTAACACTTGGCTCTCTTAATCACCTCTGAAAATCTCACTTGTCATTCTTTCCTTTTGGAACATTCTGCCAACTCATGAGAGTTGAAAGTTTCTCTTTATTATTCTCTTTATATTTTTGCATTGCAGCATGAAACACAAGAATAAAAATGTAGAAGCAGTACATTATACCAACCCAACTAAAATATGGGAAATTCATAAATGAATACAAATTATCTTAAGAATTATCCTCAGTTAATAGTAATTAATGAAGTCTTTTGATAAAAACACAAAGTCAAAAAGTCAAGAGAAATAGTTGCATTCAAATACCTTTGGATGAATAAAGATATTGATGAGCAAAGAAAATGATACAGGAAAGAGAAAGGATTATTACAGAGATTGAGAGAAAATAAAACCAATATTACTTTTTCTCTGATAAAATTGGTACAGATTATTGTTGGTAAATTGCACTTTTCTGAGACCAGGAAAGGCAAACTTCTCTAGACTGAAGCTCAACTGAATAGCCAACAATTCCAGAGGATATCAAGGGAACTGTCAAAAAATAGAGGGACAGAATTACAATGTTTATAATCTGAATTTTCTGAATCAACAACCACAAAAAAGATATAAGTACTATATATGCCCCAAAATAATTGAATAGCTTCAATCTAACATCTGGTGGAGTGCCTACCATTTATAAAACACTGGGACAGACACAAAGTGGAAATAACAAAGATAAATAAAATATGAGCTTGGAATCTAGTTAGAAATCTTCTAGCCCACTGAATCAAAGAATATACATGCTAGAAGTCATTATAAATTCTGGCAAACAATCTATTTCTTTGCCTTCCAATATCTATATGCAAAATATTCAAATAAATTTGGATGAAAATATTTATATAAATATCACAGTTTTGTTTTCAGATCACTCTCTAGGAAAAAAAAAAAAAAACCTCTATGATTTTGCAATTTATCTCCAGGCCTAATAGATGGCACAGTCCTTCTTCAGACTAATCTGTCGGGTAGTGGAATGGAGCCTGGTTTGATTGGATCAGCACTTGTCTAAGTCCTTAATAAATATTTAATAATTTAAACTCAGACAGCAGTGAAAGATCTATCTATACACTTTGCATAATGACTGTAATGCCTGAGAAAGATGTTGAATTAACTGGAGGGAAAGCAATAAATATCACAGAATTTATGCCCTGAAGGAATTGCTACTGGAGAAGTTCGAGGGGAATTCACATACCACAAACAAATCTCAGTATCATTCACCTTTTCTTCTCTGGCTCCCTTATACCTACACATTACAGTATACAGTGTAATGACTTGAATTGAAAAACATACATCAGCAGTCTGGAAGATGAGGAGGAAGCAAAGCATGAAAAGCATCATTTAGTAATGTGTGGATATAAAAATGAAGTCAAAGTTCACTTCTGATTATTTAATGGAAGCTCTTTTGCTGTTCTAGTATATTTTTCCTTTAGATTTCTTATAAATATTGATATCCTCACTTCTTCATACTTCTCTTCTCATATAACATGGTCACCTGTATAATTTTATTTATTTTTCTGTTTTTTTTTTTTTTTTAGTTTTCGGTGGACACAACATCTTTATTTTATTTTTATGTGGTGCTGAGGATCGAACCCAGCACCCCGCACATGCCAGGCGAGTGTGCTACCGCTTGAGCCACATCTCCAGCCCCTATTTTTCTGTTGTTTAAAACATAAAAATAAATTTGGAATTTTTCCACCCAAAAGCAACCCACGCTTACAAATAAGAAGAAATTAAGCAAAACTTATATGCAAAGTAGAAAATTGATTTCTCCCTGAACTCCATTCTTTGGATTTGTTATTTATCCATCATTTGTTTACTGATGGTTTACAAACCCAGCTCTACTTCTTACTAAAGTTTTAATCATTCATGAAAATGCTTAACTAGATTTCCAACAATGTAAAAGAAAAGTCATAATGGCCAAGTTTGAACCTGGAATGTTTTTCTCCCACCATCCTAACAAAATGCCAATCAAATCTGTTTCCTCTATGTTCTCTAACATGGCTAATCACGTGGACATTTAAATGGCCATCTAACCTGAAAATCTATAGCCAATCTTAATTTTTCCTTCAGTTTTCAAGGATTGTTCCTCTTGAATATTTCCCTGCTATTTCCTGCTCTCTATCCTCATTGTCATTGCTACTATTTTAGATCAAACTCCCATCTCCTACCTGATATTCTTTTTCCTATCTTGTTCTCTTCTAATCACCTGTAACATGGCTGAAGTGATAAATTTACTTCAGCAGATATAGTTTACATTTCTAAACAGAGTACGTGAAACCCTTCATGATTAAGACCAATGTGTTATATATGCCTCTCCTTCCTAACTCAGAGCTCTAGTGACATTGACCTGCTGGTGATCCTCCCTGCTCTGCATGCCACCCACCCTTACACACTCTCAGTATTTTATATTTGGATGCTTTCTTATGTTCTTTCTTCTTCTAGGAAACCCTGCTCCTCACCTTCCCATAATCTTACTCTTATTTCTTGAGCCTCTTACTGATACTGCTGGTTATCAGTGACAAGTTCTGCTTCCTCAAATGTTGAAATTTGAACCTTAGAGAAGTGGCCAAGGCAAGTGTAGAAGGCAAATTTTATTTTAAAAAATATTAACACAGACTTCTTCAGGCAGGGAGAAGGGGACCATGGCTGGTATCCTGGTATCCCAAGCAATGAGAGCATCTTGCTCCTTTTATATAGTTCAGACTTTGTTCTCCTACCCTCTTACTGGTGGGATGGCCAAAAGGTGAGAAGCAGGTGGACGAGAAGGGCCAAGGTGGACTGATGGGGCAGGAAGGGAGCCGCAGCCCATGGAGCATTCATTAGTAGCTCCCTGTCTGTTCAGGGGTTGCTTCATTAACAGCCTTTGGGGAGGGCAGTCTAGGCAGGTAATCTTGGTAATCAGAGGGCTCTGGATGCATTAACATTCCAGTCTCCCAGGAGCATCTCCAACTTCCAGGACCCAAACTGGCCTCCATTTTCTTGATCCCTCCTGATTACCTATCTACACTGACTGTCTGTCTTTAATTCTTGCTTCATTACTCCTAAGTTGCATTCATTTCTTCCAGAGAGTCCATCCTGACCCTCTCCTGCTAGATTAAATGTCTGGGATCCCATAGCAATGGTTTGCTCATGTCTGTCTCTTTCAAATCTTGGGAAACATTCTTGAGTACTGGGAACATTCTTTTCCTGGCAATATTATTTAAGGATTCTACAGAATCCAGCCAAATAAATTTTAACACTGAGTACCAAGAAGCATAAGTAGAAGTGATGAGAAAGAAAGAGATAAAACTAGTCGACCACAGGACCCAAATGTTTAACTCTTTGTTCAACTCTTCATTTTTCCTATCTTAATCATCACCTTTAGGTGGGTAATTTCCAGCTTGGTAGATAGGATTTTGATCTATGTATTTTTTTCTTTGTTTCTTTTATTATTTTGTTTTCTCTTGATCTGTTGGTTCCCCTTTTCTTTTTCCTCTTATTTCTTGATCTTTTTCTTTTACATCTGATCTTGATCCTTCTCCAGCATCTCCATGGGTTCTGGATGTCTCTTGCTGGGGTAATGGACTTTGATATTCTCTGGAAGGGCATCCCCATCCTTCTAACTCAACATGCCGACTTCCAATCTAATCCATTACAAAATAGGATAGATTCTCTTTTGCAATACATTTTTTCTGAAATTATTCCTTTATATTCTATCATCATTCCATTTTAAATCCTTATAATCTTGATCTTAAGCAGTTCTACAATCAGACCCTTCCTTCCTTTGCTTCTTTTAAATTTTATATACATCTTGGTCTGGTTTGGCTCTGACTACTTTATTAGTCCTTTTTTATTTCAATAAATAAACATTTTTTTCCATCAGACAGGATGCAATAGAATTCATTTTTCTCCTCTCATTCTCTGTTTGTATTTCTGTTTCCGTCTCTCTGTCTCTTATTCTTCAGCTATCAACAACTCATACCTGAATTTCAAACACAAGTGTAAAAGCAAGCCAACGGTAGACAATTATTGATGAAGCTGTGCAAACAAAGATCCCTTGCTACTGGTTCACCTTGGCACTGTGAGCTGCATTGTTCTCGGGTGTTCCACTGCCTTGCCTCCATGATGATACCTTTAGCTCATCACAATACTTGCTAATTATGAAAAGATCCATTTGTATTTCATCTTATTTAATCTAAGGAATCAGGTAGCAGAAGAGAAAAATATGAGTGCTGCCATTAAGGAAGTTGAAAATTTGTTAGGAGGACATACATAATGACTCAGTGACATCACAAAATTTGCAACCATATCTGTTATTTTCCTGTATGGAAACACACCTGTTTTAATTGTATCCTTTTGTACATATTGATTAACATCAACATTAGGGAGCAAGTTTTGACGTTGCTTGAGTAAACTAATTTATTGTCAATCTTTTGGAAATGTTTAAAAGTCTACCAAGTTAAGGTCATGTTAATTGGGATGATTTCACAAAAGAGAATATCCACATTTAAAAGTATTAAAACTTCTCAAAGTATTTTGGTTAAATTCAAGACAGAGTACATAGGTCTAAAATAGAAGTGCTCTCAGCTCACCTTTTGCTGATGCTTTCTCTGTGGTTACTCTGTCTATGGGAGAAGATTCTGAAGCTGGAAAGACTATTTGTTTTTTAATAGCTGGTTGGCCAGACCACCAATTGCTTTAAGATGCTGTGGCTCTGAATACAAGTGCAGAGTATTAGATTAATAGCTTTTGCTTTGACCAGCGAGGACAGGAGAGTTAGGGAATGAAAAGCAGGACCCCTGTTTTCCCTGTGACAGAATCCTTTGTTCCCTGATCCACAGGGAGGATTAGTTTGAATAGTGGTGTGTAAAATGGATTCAGTCCCACAGATCTTATCACCTTTTATCACTCCAGTCAGGGAGGGTTCAATTTAATAAGACATGGTATTAACTGTTTTGGCTTTGTTTAGGTCTTTTATATAGATTAACATCCCTGGACTCTTTTTCTGGTTTTCTTTCCTTTTTATTTTATTGGATGGATGATAATGTGATTAACACTCAAAGGAGGTAATGGTGGCAGGAGGGGAAGAGATTTTGAAGGTGCAGCTTTGATAAATATCAGGGGTTTGGAAGTCACAGGAAGACACTGTGTCACATTTCCTTTGTTCTGAAATGTCCGTGATTGGTATCTGAAAGGGAAGTCTTAGTGGTTTTTGGTTTCAGCCTAATGGAAAACAAGCAAAAAAGATCTCTTTTCGGATGCATTCTGTGACTAAGTTGTCTATCAGTCAATCTGCAGTTTCACACACAGAAATTCAATGAGAACAAAAACGTCTTTCCTACCATGGATTCTGGGCCCCCATCCACAATCACAGCCACCACCCTTCCTCCCATACTCACAATCTCTACCTCTGTTTAGTATTTAATTTCCTTTTAACAAACATTTACTGAGTGCTGGACTTTGTACTAGGTGTTGATGGGGGTATAAGATGAATATAAAACCTGGCCTCTGCTCTTGCTTTCAGCACCTTAGAACTGCAGCTGTATCTCACAGAGTGATTTGTTTGTTTAGTAATTGAGACTAGCCCCACAGAATACACCTGGAGGCCTGTAAGTGTCATATTTAATGTCTTTGTAAATAAAGATACTAAATATATAAGGTCAGGTCACAGCATATGGTAGATAGGGAGGTTCTCAAGCAACACCTGGATACAAAAGAATTACAGCAAAGGTACCATCACATGGATCCTTTCAGATAACGTTAGTTTTTCTCTGCCAATCAGAGTTAAAAGACACCTACCTTTAAACACACAATGAGTACAAACCGCTTCTCTCAGCAATCAGACATGTGAACAAAAGACACAAATTGACTTGATTGGCATCTGACATTTAATAATTAATAATTTCCTGTCAATTTAAATTTAAGCTGTGAATATTGAATTGAAACAAATGGAGCCTGTTTTATTCTTTTGTCTGTTATTAACAATGATGATGATGATTTGTAAAAATTATCTTTTTTCCTGAAGGGACTTAGGGAATGCATTATGCAGATATTTTCTTTTCTGTTTCTATATAAATTAAAGAATGTGTAAATATTACTCTCATTAGAGAGAAAAATTGAGGCATTAAACTCTGTAATGGCTTTAAAAAACTTGGATCTGCATTGGAGGTGAAGATAGATTCTCCCAAAAAGATACATTTGCTAGTGTTCTTTGTCCTTAACCAGCTTATTTTGCTAGATTTTAGCATACTCAAAAAATTACAAGAACAAAGTGACTGTACAGGGCTAGGGGATATGGGGGAAAGTGCCTCTGCCCATTTTTTGGCAGAGCTGGTTGGATAGGAAGGAGGTTTGTATAAGTAAATCAGCTTGAATATAAACTGGTACACATGGTTTTGTGAGTTGAATCAAAGATAAATTGTTCTGAAGGAAACAGACCATCTTAATGGCAGAATGATAACCACTGCTTAGCTTTCTTCCCCAATTCATTGCAATGGAAAGATGACATAAAATGGTCTTCTGTGGCTACCTGGCCCCATTTCAGCCTTCTGATGGTTTGGAAACGTCAATCAATTAAGCATTTTTATATGCTTTAATTTTAAAAGATTCACAAGTTGAAATAAAAACACAGCTATAGTTCCAAGATGCCGAAACAGCTTTGTAAATTTCATGATCCTTTTAGGCTTTTCAACCTCACACTTCCAAACAGTTTGCAAATAGCTGAGAAATTCACACGGCAATTTAAGCACTTGCTGTTGACGCAGTGTCTAACATATTTTGACAGACACGGGAGCTTTCCAACAAGTGAATTGCTATTGTACTTCAGCAAAAAACTCAAGCTTCAAATTCATGCATTAGAAGAAGATGTTAGATATTTTCTTGGAGACAGCATCTGCTTTTGAGTCTACCAAGAGAAATCTTGCAGGTCTCACTATGAAAGGAAGGAGGAAGAAATTACTTCTTTAAAAACACTACTATAGAGACTTAGGCCTGAGAAGGAGTCTGGACAAGTTGTCAGTCTCTCCTCCCTGTTTCAAAGTAGAATTACACACACTACTCTGCAAGCAGGTCAGACCTGTATATTGTGGTATCAACCATTTCGCCAACACAGCCTCATTTCTTGGGCTATGTGTTATCTCGAAAGATATTATTTTAGATTATAAATAGCCTTGAGATGAGCTGAGGTTAAATAGAAAGAAAACATGATCTGGAATCAAGGAGAGTTTTATGTCCCAACTTCATCTTCGACCTTATGTACAATCCACAATAATCTGCTTAATCATTCTAAACCTTACTTTCCTCATTTACAAAAAGAGGATACTACCAACTCCATAAATTATTAGGAAGATTAATAATATATGGTATGTAAATTTGCTAAACATAATGTTTGACACCAGATATGGATATTTTATTTCACTTAATCCTTCTGTCAATATTATGAGAAAGACATAATCTCAATTTTATAGAATCTGAAGTTCAGGATGGTGATTTTGTTTTTCCACATTCTCATGTTAAGTAAAAAGAATAGCCAGGAAGGCCAAACAACTTTTATTTATCAGAGCAAATGAACTTTGGAAACTTCAGATATTTTTCCTACATTTCAAATTTGTTTCTCAGTTGCCTCTGGAGTAGCTATGATGTCAACCGTTTCATAGTTCGTGGCCAATGATGAACAACTTAAAAAAAAAGTAGAACCATGATTGCCACCTTAGCAAATAATTTTTGTTATGGAATAGAAAGAAATTAATGGCAAGTATTAATTGAATTTTAAACTTTAATGATTTTCATGATTATATATTAAGTGCCTGTCTTTCTCACTAAAATGAAAATTTCAGAAAACCACATATAAGCTCTATCCTCAGTGCCTGAAACCTTATAATTATCCATAATAATCTATAAGTATTTAAATCAATATTACTAATTGAATAACAATATTTTTACAGTGGTGTGAAGTCTCAGGGTTTTTTTTTTCCCAGAAAATTCTATTTATGGATTTTTTTTGTAGTCTATATTTTATTTCTTTTATTGATAAGATCAGTTCACATTGTGAAGAAGATCAAGAGAATATAGACAAGATGAAAGAAAAAAAAATGATGCAAACTCTCATATTTTAAATTTTTGGTTTAAAAAAAGAAAGCTGAAAATCAATTGTAATTGGAATTCAGAAAGTGTTCCCTGAGATTTCTTGTCCTAACAACTGGACTCTTCCCATTAGTAAAATGTCTTAATGGCATTACTTGTTTTTAGATTTCAGCCCCATGTCTTGGGGAAATGTTGCATGGACCTCCTCACAGTCTTACAGCTTCATTATCTTTTTGGTAAGATTTGCTTATGGGAAGCCACTCCCCCCAGGAATTTTATCATTAAGTTCTCATTCTGCCTCTTGATTCTGAGAGAAGTAGAAACCTTTTATTATTATAGATCATAACAACTCTGTTATGTGGACTCTTCTGGATTTTCTGAAGAATTCAAGTAATTTCTCTTCAGCAAGCTACCTAGGTAGCTAATAGTTTAACTCTGAACACTTTCATGTCTGATTGAAATGTATTTAATTTGCTTTCATACACAGAACAATAATTTATTTCAATCTTAACAGACCATAGCCTTTACTTTGGAATATCTATAAGGACTAATGCTTTGTTCTGGCCTGGAGAATTCAGATTTAGTTTTTTTTTTAACTTGTTAACCAAAAAAATCACCATAATATGCTTATGGATGAATTTTAGTTAAATAATTTTGCCTTGTTATCCATATTTTTAAACATAAATGGTTCTTTTTGTCAGTTGTGTTTCTGATTATGTTTTTTGTTCCACTTCAATTATTCTCACCTCTTAGAACATCTAAGCATCTTCTCTTAATGTTGATTTTTTAAAAAATAAAGTGTTTCAAGCATACAATTAAAAAATAAAAAAAATGGTATTAAAGGAATTATTAAGTAGGTGGAATTATTATGTTAATAATCAACTGTTCCTTGCTCCTCTCCACCCCTCCCACATATAGTTCTGCTTTCATTTAACTTTAGCTCTAAATCCCATCATTTATCTCCATAAGTTAAAGTAATGTTTCTAGATTGCTATTTATTTTACATATGAACTGCTGACTTCCTGTTTCTGTAGTTGAGATTTTGGTCACTACCATTATCCTTCATTTCAACCATGGCTTTGTTACATTGTTCACATTATGATTATTTAAGTATTGGTTATAATTGAGTCAAAAAGTAAACTATTATTTCAGTAGTATATTACCTTTAGTTAGTTCTGGAGTTTATAATTGCTTTTTGTTTTGGTTGGTTTTCCATGTGCCTATGAGTAATCCTTACTGAATGCTCTAACTGATTTGCCAAATGCCTAATAATGATTTCCTCCAAGTAGTCTAAGACATCAGATAATCCATAGTTATATTTACTATTCTTCCTGGAAACTTCTCTCTTTCAACCCTCACCTCATGCTCCAATATTCACTATTATTCTCTACTCCTGCTATATAGATAATGACTAAAATTTCTTGGTAAATTTTGTATAGTGAACCTCTGGTTTTAAATACCCTAACTCTTTATTTCATGTTTTATTGAAATATGTTCTCTAGTAACTCCCCAAGAAGAGGGAAATGGTTAATAAACTTTGTAGTTATTTTTTTCTGAAAATATCTTTATTCCTCCTTCTACTTGATAGATAGTTGAGTGAGAATATAATACTGGGTTGAAAATTATTTTCCCTGAGATGTTGGAAGGCAATTCTCCTTTGTCTTTTAGCATCCAGTGTAGCTGATGAGAATCCCAAATGCTATCATGATTCTCTTCCTTTAAAGTGTTTTGGTATTTGTTTTTGCATCACTTTCTGGAAGCCCTAAGAGTTTCCTGTTCTCCTGGGTGTTCTGAAGTTTTCTTATTTCAGTCATCAGCTTGGTCATTCTGAGAATTTCCATATGCATAATTTATTCCTCTCTAAATTTTCAAGTTCATTATTATGGAAGCGAGGTGATGATAAAATTGCATAATTGTCAAATTTTGAATTTACCAGATTGATCCTCAAAAATTGTCACAGTTTATATTTTCCATGTTATTTTCTGACATCTTTACTTGGCTTTGTGTAGTAGCACTTTTGGTTTTTAAATTTCTGTTATATTTTAACTTAAAGGCTTACTAATTATTTTTTTTAACAGTACTTATGCTTGTTTGCATATTTGACATTTTAGGGCTCTATAGCTTCCATTTTCTGTATATCTGTGTGTGTGTGTGTGTGTGTGTGTGTGTGTAAATTAATTTTCATCAGCTCTGTTTTGCTTTTTTTTGTATTTTTCTTTTTTGTAAATGTTTGAATTTTGTTTTGAATTTATTTGGCTTCTCCTTTTTACATTGAAAACAGTTTCTAAACAATTGTTGGTCTCAATCCTTTCATTCCTAGTTGAAAAGCACCAAAAATGCTCATCAGAAGCTGAGTCCCTATGGGAAGAGTGGACTTATTGTTTGGTGGGTTAATTTTCTAGTGGGTAGAAGGATAGCCAGGCTTTTAATTGCAGGAAGGACCCACAAAATGTCACAATGGGGACTTCCTTTCTTGGGGCTAAAGCGTACACCCAAGCATCTCCCTTTTGAGGTTTTTGAAGTCTCATTCAGAGACGAAGGCCTCCCATGCAACTTCTGGAATCCTAGGCAAGGGAAGAAGAAAGACACAGACCTCGCTGAATCCCACGTTTCATTTCTGTACTTTCTCTTGAACTTCACTGTGCTTCTATCAAAAAATCCAGAGCCTTTCTGAGAATAGGTGATTTTATTCCTGCCGGTACAGGGGATGTGAAGAATAACCCCTGGCTATGGGTATGTAGAAGGAGACCTGAGATGTTTCAACTTCCACATGTAGCCACAGTTTTCCAGCCAATTTCAGTCCTTTCAGACCCACCCTACTTTACTTTTGTTCCTGGTGCCTTTGAAAACTGAGGCTCTCAAAAGCTTTGGAGGGCCATGGCCTCATTGCATCACAGTACCTGGATCATTACTTTATCCAAGTTAATGAGTTCCAGTGCCTCCTTCTGTTTCCACTGTCTATTTGTCTTTGTAGTTTAATAGCAATTTTTATTTTCTACAGTGTCACTTCTGCAGTTTTACGGCCAACACCTCAGATGATAATGATGTCAGCCATCTCCCTTTTCTTCTGATTGTGTTCTCTTTTAAAGATACTGAGTTTCATTTTCATAAAATATCCTATCCAGAGGGCCAGAACATTTAGAGTGGCTTTGGCTCCTGCCTTAGTCAGGTGGTCTCTAACTTTAACTTGAGAGTATCATACTACACATACTTTCTCTTATTTTGTGGAATTTTTTGAGGCACCCTGTCTTATTCTATGTTTAGTTAACTACATTCTGGTCATCGGTTAAAATATCTCCTAAAGTCCATAATAGGGGGCTTATTTGTGCAGTTCTCAACAGGGTTTCCAGCTTGGCCACCCTGCTGAGCAGAGGTGGGTGCTTCAGACACCCCTATCGATGACGTGATTGAACTCCCTGTAGATGAAATAGCAGGTGCTCTATTTCTGACTTTCTCCCCGGTTTCCTTCTTTGTCTCATTTTGTTATTCTTTTTCTCTTTCCTCCTGGAGTCATCTATAGTCCTTCTAATCCCCCAATACTTCCTTCCACATCATCTTTGGGGATTTGCTGGCTTTTTCTGGCTAGAAATCATGGTATTTATTGCTGAGTATGGTTGCATCAGACTGACTTTGGAGGACAATCAAAATGGTCCTCACACAATATCACACACAGCTACTTGCCTTCCCCAGTTTTTAGATTTATACAGCTTCTACTCTATGCTAGGGCTCAGAGGAAATAGCTGAGTGTCAAAGGTGGTTTCTTAGTGCTGATTACCGGAATTGTGCACCAGGACTCTACATATATACGTATATGGATGGGGCCCGGGGATGGGGGTGGATTTCAAAAAATGTTGGTAATGGATGGTTTTCTGTCCAATTTTCAATGTTACATGCACTTCTGGTCATCTTGTTAGTTTGGGGGGAAAGTCAGAAAATCTTTTTTTTCAGACATCATTCAAAATGGAAATTTGTGCAGTCTTACTTAAATTTAAAATGGCATGGCCAGTACAAAATTTTCATGTATTTACCATGTGTTGTAAGCGCTGTTCAATACAAGTAAAATCAGATTTTGGAAATAATTTTAATACAAGACATAAGTAAGTGGGATTATTGTTTACTATCTTTTCAGAAGGACAAAAACCAATAATTTCTGACATTTTGTCTTTCAAACCAAAAATAAAGTTCATCATCTATGAAATAAGTTGAGCAGAAAGACAAAAAATCAAAATAGGGAAAAACACACTGAAGTTTCAATTTTAAGTTCTACTAGAGTCTATTTGAGTATACTTTTTAGTAAACCAAGGTTGTAACTATAACTACACACCAAAAATCGAAATAGTGTGGTTATACCTTGTAAAGGTGCAAACAAGAAATCATTAATAGATAATTCTAGCAAACAAACTAACACTCTCTGGATGTTTTAGTTGTCTTGATTGACCTGTTTTAGAATAATAAGCAGGGTCTTCAGAATCACCTTAGTGCAACATTGAGCAAATTATTTAAGCAGTCTGATTCTCAGTTTTTTTTTCCTTTACAAAGTAACAACATATTTTTTTTTAGTGAGGATTAAAAAAAGCTATATGTAAAACACATGGCAGTACTTGAAACACAATAAATAATAAATGTAGTTTGGGTAAAAATAAATTCTGTGGATTAATAATGTAAAAATATTTTTCATAAGTTTAGATCCATGAGGCTAAAACATGCATCTTCCTTTTATCAGTGTGCTTGTCCAGTGGTGTTTCCATTGGATAAGTTTAGTTAGTTCTTATTTACTCATTGGAACTAAAAAAACAAGTGACAGAAATAAGCTTTAAAGTTCTAGTATCTAGAAAATTATAAAATGCATAGTAGAAATTTGTTGAATTAATTAATTGCTGAAAGTTAAATCAGCAAATCTTTATGTATTACACCTCTTAAGTTTAATATAATATCTATATGTGGATATCAGGATTGCCAGCTATCTCCAAACCTCAGACTTCAATATTGTATTGTTTTCAGCTACTATAACAAAATACTTAGGCTGAGTAGTGTATAAAGAAAACAGGTTTTTTGTTTGTTTGTTTGTACTGGTGATTGAATTCAGGGGCACTCAGCCACTGAGCCACATTCTCAGCCCTATGTTGTATTTTTCTTTAGAGACAGGGTCTCACTGAGTTGCTTAGTGTCTTGCTTTTGCTGAGGCTGACTTGAACCCATGATTATTCTACTTCATCCCCCCTGAGCTGCTGGGAATTTGGAGGCTAAAAGTCCAAGATCATGTCACCTCATAGGTTCAACCTTTGGTGAGGGTCTTCTAGCCTCATCACAGTGTGGCAAATGGCATCATAGTGGTTACATGTGAGAATGAGACATCACATGGTAAGACAGGAATCCAGAAGGGCTTAAGGGCCAGGCTTCCTGTTCTTTTTATTACAACTCATTTCCAGGAGAACGAACTAGGGTCCCTCCATGAAATTATATTAATCTCTTTTGAGAGTGATATCCTCAATGACCTAATTGTCTCCCATTAGGCCCTACTTCTTAAAGATTCTACCACTTGCCACCACCACACTGAGAACATGAATCTCTGGGGGACACACACAAACCATATCCAAACCAGAGCTGATATTAACATAAATCAAATCTATTAATATAGACAATTTACCCATGCAATCATACGTTGCAGAGGTTTCCCTTGTTTTTCAGGTTGAAGACAATTTAAACAGTCTTCATAGAAAGATAACCTCTGATTTTCTGTGAAAAACTGCAAGGGAGAGTTTTGTATCTTTCCTTCTCTGTCCAGTTAGTGATATGTCAGGCACTGAGTCCATTGAGGGATTTAAGGACCAGTAATACATACTGCCTGTCTCTAAAATGCTTATGAGATGCTTGGAGAAACTGTAGAACTCAAATGCTAATAATGAATTTAAATAAATAATACACAAAATCTCTATAGATGAAAAGATTGGGTTAGGCAAAGGATTTCATAAAAAATTGAGGCTTTCCCTGGGCTTTGAAAGTAGAGTAGCAGGTGTATTTTAGTAATCATGAATGGGAAGAAAGAGTGAACAAAGTAGAGAAACTGGGACCAGACAAAGTACTTTCAGAGCTCTTAGATCTATTATAAACTTGTTTGTTTGCTTGAAGTGTGCACTGGTTTCTTACATGAAGTTTGTTAGTATTGAATATATTTTAATTTGATGGTGCTCCTGGAGAATGATATATTGTTACTCAAACTGCCAGGGAGAAAGGCTTTGATAAAAACCTATGAAAAGAGAGCAACAGATTGGGAGAAAATCTTTACCACATGCACCTCTGATAAAGCATTAATCTCTAGGATATATAAAGAACTCAAAAAACTTAACACCACAAAAACAAATAACTCAAAAAACTTAACACCACAAAAACAAATAACCCAATCATCAAATAGACTAAGGAAGTGAACAGACACTTCACAGAAGAAGAAATACAATCAATCAACAAATATATGAAAAAACATTCATCATCTCTAGCAATTAGAGAAATGCAAATAAAAACTACACTAAGATTTCATCTCACTCCTGTCAGAATGGCCATTATCAAGAAAACACACAATAATAAATGTTGGCGAGGATTTGGGGAAAAAGGTACACTCATACATTGCTGGTGGGATTGCAGATTGGTACAACTACTATGGAAAGCCGTTGGAGATTCCTCAGAAAATTGGGAATGGAATCACCATTTGACCTAACTATCCTACTCCTTGGTCAATACCCATATTACATATTACAGTGATGTAGCCACATCAATGTTTATAGCAGCTCAATTCACAATAGCTAGACTATGGAACTAGCCTAGATGTCTCTCAATTGATGAATAGATAAAGAAAAGGTGGTATATATACTCAATGGAATATTACTCAACTTTAAAGAAGAGTAAAATTATGGTGTTTGCCAGTAAATGATTAGAGTTGGAAAATATCACGCTAAGCGAAATAAGCCAATCACACAAAACCAAAGGCTGAGTGCTTTCTCTAATATGTGGATGCTAATTCAAATTAGGCGGGGGGCATTAGGGAAGAATAACATTACCTTAGTTTATGTAGAGGAAAGTGAAGGAAGGGAAGGGGAGGGGATGTAGGGATAGGAAAGATAATAGAAAGAGACAGACATTGTTACTGTATGTGTATATGTGACTACATGACCAATATGATTCTGCAACATGTATACTCAGAAAAATGAGAAATCATATCCCATTATGTATGATATATCAAAGTGCATAAATGCATTCTACTGTGATGTATAACTAATTGAAGCAAATAAAAAATTTAACAAAAAAAATCTATGAAAGAAGCAAAACTAGAATCCAGGTACAAAGCAGGGGCTCTGTCCAACGTTCACTATTTTTCTCCTTATAATTGGATTAGACTGTGATTATTACATGTTTCACCCCTATACTTTATCTTTAGAAACCCACTTTAAACCATATCAGAAAATTAAAGTTAATAGAGCTTCTGGTGAGGTTATAAAAATGCAAAATTGTATAACTATTCACAGTTAAGTTACTGCTCTTAACTACTATAGCATGCTGCATCCAGATGGAGTTCTCTAGGAAGCAGACAATGACATCATGGTAAGCCTGGAAATAAAGCTTATTATGAAGTGCTCTTGGAGTCAACACTTGTGGAAGGAAGAAATGGGAAAGCAGCAGAATGTGGAAGAAGGAGTTCTATCCTGATGCAGCCTCGGTGAAGGTCCTGGCCAATACCAGTTTTCTGGGAAGTAGGGATGAAATTTCTCAGTGAATTTATGTGGTAGTGAGGACCCAGATGAGCACTGCACCAGGTGGGAAATAGGACTTGTCTAGACAAGGGCAATTTCTTGAGTGGGCTGAGCCATAATGGCTGTTGGAACTCTTCCAGTTTCCAGAGAAATAATTCTTTTCCTCCTGTTCCATTCCCCAAGGATCATTACCATTTTACTGGAATAAAGAGGAACTGTGGGCCTCCGTTAGTGTGCTCAGACTGCCATCACAAAACACCATAGTCTAGGTGCTTAGACATTGGAAATGTATTTTTTCACTGTTCTGGTGGCTAGAAGTCCAAATCACAGCTTCAGCCAGTTGCCTTTGTGGTGAGGCCTCTCTTCTTGGGTTGCATATGTCCACCTTGTTACTACTCCCTCCAAAGGCCTTTCTTGGTTTTTATGGGAAGATAAGAAAAGAGCCACATCTCATGAGTCTACTCTAATAGGGCCACTAATACTATTAGATCAAATTTACTGACATGCTTTCTAAAAAAAAAAAAAAAAAAACAGTTCTAATGTTTAATTTATAACAAAATAAATTTTTATCATGAATCAACCAATACTCAGGAACTTTTTGGTGACATGAAATATAACATGGAAATTCCTAGAGTCTTACTTAGAAATTACAATAATTTCCTATGTTTTTTATAAATGAAGATAGTTTTAAAATATTTAATTGAACTGATTGACAGTTGTGGAAAATACATTTTTTTGTGTGATTACAAATGTTCAAATTAAATTAAGTTTTTTAAGTCTATAGATCACAGTATATTTCAATAATATTTGTCCTTTTGATAATAATTAAACATGTACTCTGCTCGACTATTAAAGGACTGAGGGCAATTCACTGCTTAAAAGAAAATAAGAGTTTCCCTTTTCCTTTTGAGTGTTTATGTGACAGCACAATGTAGACATCAGTTGCTTTGATGCTCAGGTATAAAAGGTAAAGAGATTGAAAATCTTGCCCTGTAAATATTGCAGAAATTTTTTTTGGGGGGGGGGGCTTGGGGATACAGATAATGGTTAGGTAATTGAGACGAGAAAATAAGTATTTTTAAATTGTAAAAATTCCAATATTTAGTGATCCTGCATGTGTTATATTCCTTTCCCTCCTGTTTTGCACATAATGAGGTAATGATGATGGCTAAGATTTTGAGACTCTTCCCTAAACCCGACCCTGCTGGTGAGTTGTTCATAAAACCCACGGCACGCTTCCTCCCAGGCATAGTACTGAGGATCTAATAAAATTTCAATCTCCTCTTCCTGGAATATTTCAGCTGCAGGGTAGAGAGCATTTCTGTGGCTCTCCTCTGTGACAGATTGATGTGTTCTTCAGAGGATGATGAGCAGCTGAATTTTTTTCTTTTCTTTTCTTCATACCTCTATATGCCAACTTTAAAAAATTTACAATTGAAAAATGTCACTTGTCACACCAGGCACTAACATTATCTTTGTATTGAATGTAGGACCCATCTAATCATACCGCTTACATGCATCCAGACCTGAAGGGTAAAACCATCACATTTAGTTCCTATTTTGTGAAGTTCCTATGAACTAGTTGGAATTCAGTTTTTCTGGGGCCATTACATTATCAATTATAAACACACGGGTTTTTTTTTGTGATGCAAATTGGTATTTGGAAAACCACTTTATGTTATTCTGTGGTATCTATGTATCAATCTGTGTCTCTCTATTCTTTCAAGCAATTAGCTATCATTGACTATAACTGAAAAAAACCTAATATTAAACAATTACTTGGAGTCACACTAATAGTGAAAATTAATGGAAAAGACAACTAAAGATAAAATTTATAAAAGCTAGGAAATATATATATTTTGATGGTGGGTGAGTACCGGAGATTGAACCCAGGTACACTCAATCACTGAGCCACATCTCCAGCCCTATTTTGTATTTTATTTAGAGACAGGGTCTCTCTGAGTTGCTTAGGGCCTCACTAAGTTGCTGAGGCTGGCTTTGAACTCTCCCTCCTCCTGTCTCAGCCTCCAGAGCTGCTGAGATTATAGGCATACACCACTGTGCCAGGCTGACAGCTAGGAATATTTATCATAAGATTGAAGATACAAACCAAATGTGGAGGTAGGACTAAAAAGACCACATTTCAGAACCTGTGAGCAAATGAACCAAATGCAAAATTGCCTAGAGGTAGTGCTTCCCAAACAAGGCCTATCTTTATCCAGCTCACCATTTTATTTTTTAAACTTAGTGTAAAGTCTGTGATAAGAGAAATTCTCAAAAAATACTTGTTAAATGAATGAATGCAAATTCAAACAGGACAAAGACAAAGGTAAGACTAGGTTGTGTGAAGATAATTTTCTGACCATTCTTAGGTAAAGATTTGACTTTTTCAGGGAGGCTTCTAAGTTACTTCATCCAACTGACCACTTGCCCTTTCCTGTCTGACAGCAGACAGATATACCAGTGGCTTGATGCTCAATCCCCTTTTCATCTACAATCTTACTGCCTCAAGCAGATAATGCCATTTTGCTATGATGAGAATCATGTACAAACTAGTGTTTTCTTTGATTGAACTTTGGAGTGTGAGAGGTTACCAATATACAGAGCTTAGAGCAAAATCCAAAAAGAAGCTGAGACGTGGCAAAAAAAAAAAAAAAAATAGGTCCCACAAAACAAGACATTTTCTTTTGGTCTGTGCTTCACACATATTCTCACAGCCAAGATGTGCTTAGAAACCAAATTGTCACTTCATGAGGAGAGAGTTTTGTTAGGCAGGAAAGCATCCAGGCGAGTCAATAGAAATACACTGTGCTGACTGGTACCCTGACCCATGTCTCAATTTCATTCTCAAGGCTCATATGGAAGCAGACTTGAGAGTCTCTGATTTAGGTGAAACAGTCAGAGAATATGATACCTGCCTTAATCTTTGTAAAAGCTTGGCAACCCACCAGAATAAGATGACTATAATAAATGTTTAACTGTTTTCCCACCTGTATGTTTGATTCACTCCAATTCTCTTCTCAGTGTGTTGTCAGATGAATGGTTGAAAAACAGAAATCTGAACACCTATCCCCACTTAAAAGTCCTTCAGCATATCTCTCTAGCCTAACATGGAGTCATTGGAATAGAGTACAAAGCTCTCAGGCACACTGTATTCCCCTTTCCCTTCTTTTTAAATTAGTATTTATTAAGTACATATTATGCAGCTAGAACCAGGCTCTTGGCCAAGTATTCATGGTGAATAAGGTATATGGATCTGCAGGGTGATTTTTACCCACTTAGACCAAACATCAAGGTCATTCGTTCAAATGAGTCCTTTTGCTTTTCCCATAGTAATATTTGTGCTGGTCCCTCCACCTTGCGTTCTATTTTTTGCTTGATTCGTTCTCACTAATTCTTCAACTGCATTCCCTCCCTTTGGAAGCATGCACTATTTCCACCTCTCTTATAGCTCTCAAGTGACATGCTTATCTCCTGGAGGAGGGCCTGTTTTTCATCTTTGTCCTTAGTAACTCGCCCAATGGCTCCCATGTAGTGCGACTTAAATAAATGTGAGTTTCTATCTTCATAGAATCCATCCCTTTCTTAATATCTTATTTTTCAGATGATTACTCTGATGTAGATTTTATTCATTCTCTCAACAAACATTTCTTGGCAACCTCCTATGTGTCAGTTCTAACACAGGCACATTTCACAGCTGATTTCTTCAGCACAACAATGGTGCTGAAGAGAAGAATCTTGGGTGTGACATTGCCAGTCTGTCGTACATTTCCTATGTGGAAGAAAGGCTTTCCAAACTCAGATTTCTGTGATTCTAA
Source organism: Urocitellus parryii (assembly GCF_045843805.1). Taxonomy (NCBI): domain Eukaryota; kingdom Metazoa; phylum Chordata; class Mammalia; order Rodentia; family Sciuridae; genus Urocitellus; species Urocitellus parryii. Next base: position 158,964,871 of record NC_135532.1, read on the forward strand.
AACTCATGATCTTTGTGTGTATGTGTGTGTGCGTGCACCATGATCTTTCCTCTATGATAAAGCTTTCTTTTTTATACAACTTGTAGAGCAAACAAACATATACTGCACCTTAAATTCTACCATCATAAACTCCTTAAGACTTATCAATTTACTTATCAATTGATAATGAGCCCATTGGTAGAAATCCATTTCACATTCAGTATCTAAACATGGGAAAACAGGAACTTAGGGTGTTTTTATTTACTAATTGTTAATCAATGATCAGATAGAAAACCAAATAATTTTTCACACCTTGTGGAGGAAAGAGAAATGTACAGTGTAAGCTTCATTCTCCCCCTTCTCCAGGCTTGTGGATAGAATGTCCTAGGACTGGTTGATGTAGGAGAACTATTTCAAATTTCCCTCTTCAATCACTCCTCTAATGGGGACATGTGGGGAATGATTTTTTTTCCACTGTTTCTTTTCCCTGTTATAAAGTTTATATGAACTCAGGAGATTACTTGACATTGAATATATTGTAGAAACAAGGATGGATGAGTTGGGGCTCAGGCAAATGGAGAAAAGAGTTCAGTCACAGTTGATTTTTTAGCCAGTGTTTGTCTAGCTGATTAAAGATGGCTGCAAATCCTTGACATTTCTCCCATAGAAAAATAGGATTTATTTCTCTGTCCACTGAATTTGGGGGGACTCTCTGATTGCTTTGAGAGAATACAGAGGCACTGCTACAATGCTAATTTTCGGGTCCAGGCTTTGATATATTGGTAGTTGCTGCATCCTCTTTCCTGTACCTCTCAACCTTGGAGCCCTGATCTACCATATAAGGAACCCAACATGGTGACTAAGTGAACAAGAAAAGAAGGACTCACTCAGTCGAATCCAGCTATCATTGCAAGCAGCTAATTTTGACACTTTTCTTCCCATTCCTGGGATAGCCCAGCCAACATCTGAGTACCACCAAGTAACTACAATTGATGCTGCTGCTGCTACTACTACTACTACTACTACTACTTCTTCTTCTTCTTCTTCTTCTTCTTCTTCTTCTTCTTCTTCTTCTTCTTCTTCTTCTTCTTCTTCTTCTTCTTCTTCTTCTCCTTCTTCTCCTTCTTCTCCTTCTTCTCCTTCTTCTCCTTCTTCTCCTTCTTCTCCTTCTTCTCCTTCTCCTCCTTCTCCTCCTTCTCCTTCTTCTCCTTCTTCTCCTTCTTTTTCTTTTTTCGGGGGGAGGGGCTGATATTATTTTTTATTGATTTTTTAAAAAATAAATGACAGTGGAATGCATTACAATTCTTATTACATGTATACAGCACAATTTTTCATATCTCTGGTTGTATGTAAAGTATATCTCTGTTTGTATATAAAGTATTTTGATACCCAATTTGTGTCATCCTATATGCACTTTGGATAATGATGCCTATCACATTCCACCATCCTTCCTAATCCCCTGCCTCCTCCTTTTCCCTCCCCCCCTCTGCCCTATCTAGAGTTCATCTATTCTTCCTATGCTCCCTCTCCCTACCCCACTATGAGTCAGCCTCCTTATATCAGAAACAACATTGAGCATTTGTTTTTAGGGGGATTGGCTAACTTCATTTAGCATTATCTCCTCCAATGCCATCCATTTACCTGCAAATGCCATGATTTTATTCTCTTTTATTGCTGAGTAAAATTCCATTGTGTATATATGCCACATTTTTTTTTATCCATTTATCTACCGAAGGATATCTAGGTTGGCTCCACAGTTTATCTCTTGTGAATTGTGCTGCTAAAACATTGATGTGGCTGTGTCCCTGTACTATGCTGTTTTTAAGTCTTTGGGGTGTAGACCCAGGAGAGGGATAGCTTGGTCAAATGGTGGTTCCATTCCCAGCTTTCCAAGGATTCTCCATACTGCTTTCCATATTGGCTGTACTAATTTGCAGTCCCACCAGCAATGTATGAGTGTACCTTTTCCCCATATCCTTGCCAACACTTTTTGTTGTTTGTCTTCATAATAGCCGCCATTCTGACTGGAGTGAGATGGTATGTTAGAGTAGTTTTGATTTGATGCTACTCTCTTCTGAGAACATAAAAACCTCCAGGATGTAGGCTTCTTAAATTTTTAACCTGGAGTAAATCGCAAAGGTTTGAAGTTGTTTGTTAACATTAATGGGTAATTGGAACAGTTTGCATGAAGTCATAAGTTAGCAGTTACTTAACTTATTCCACATCTATTGTGGGAATCCCTGAGGCAAGTTGTATACATCATGTCTTCCTTCTCTTTGGTAGTGATGTCACCAGAATATATATACACTAGTTAAGGGAAAGATATGGGTTATTTGTGTTTTTAAAACAAAACAACTGTGTAATTAACCATGTATATTTACCACATGGAATTTTCCAAGACATATTTACATCTATTTATCTAAATAGCTTTCTACAGATGGAGAACCTGAGGAACACAAAGGCTATGTTGACCCTCCCTAGGGTCATAGAGTTAAGATTCTCCGTGAACAGTGTATTTTTATTATGCATTATTCAGAAACTTAATTTTAGGAGGTCAGAAAACTTGTCTGTCTGATTCAACACTCTGTATTTAGAATCTAGATCAGAGAAAATGTTCAGTTACTGTTAGTTGAATTCCTGGAGAAGGGTCAAACTCTGACTGAAATTTAGGTTTCCAGATTCAGAACAGAGTTTCTATCACACCTATGAGTGATGAGAAGGCCCGAGTTATTTGGGAATATCAGTCAAAACGAGCAACCACCAATCATGACTCCCCATGTTTCCTTTCCACAATACATTATCTTTGTGTGAGGTTTTTGAAAAATCTTCCTTGTTATTCTAATACACCTCCTGTTAAGAACTAAAACTCAATACTATTATTCTTCCCCAAATACATTTTATTATTCTATACAAAGCAAATGCTCTGAGAAATATATGTAGTTATAAATTATGAGAGGATTGAAGTTTAGAAAAAAGGAAAAATTACTAAGAGTCAGAAGAAACAATGCCAGGAAAATAAGATGCAACCAATTTGTGTGATAATATTGTCTCTCTGTGCGTAATATTTATCTTTTTATTTTGAAAAATTTCAGTATTTTGATTATTTACTGAGATAACAGTTTTATAATTGGAAATAAAATACTCCAAACCCTGGGGTTTGTGTTCATTTTGAGATGAATGACAGAGGAGAAGACGATTCACTTGCAGGCATTTCAGCCCACTTTAGCTAGTGAGTACTATCACCCCAATAGAGGTAACTAAGTTTGTTTCTTCTACTCTTATCCTTCCTAAACACGTCTGAACTACAAAAGGCCCTTGAACTCGACCTTTGCCAGGTCCTAAGAATTGGTATTGATAGTTATGAGCTGACCATAGGCCACCATGCTTGGGGAATATGGAGCTGCCTCCTGAGCTCTTGTGCTACTCAGAGAACTCAGCGCAGTGAGCAACAGGAAAAACTGACCAGTATAATCAGGAAAGGGAGCTGTGAACCGTGTGCTTTGGTTACTCCCAATTCACAGAGAGCTTTGTGGATTTGAGTGTCTGGGATGCTGTGGCCCATAGTTATCAGTAAGGAGTAGGCAAAGGAGATACATATACTTTAAGGTAGTTAGAATGATGGTTTTCAAACCAGCAGCATCTTCTCCTTTTTGGAGTCAGAATTAGCCCTTCAAATCAGTGGAAATAAAGGAAACAGAGAGATATTTGGTAGAAAGAGGGAGGAAGGTAGAAAAGAGGGAGAAAGGAAAGAGAAAGGAGCCAAAGAGGGAGAGAGAAAGCTACAGCTAGAGAGATCTGAGCTCATGAACAAAGTTTTGCAGTAATATAAGTGTAAGTATTTATATGTCTTAGTGAAATCTCTATTGGGTTAGAGTTCTGTGTAGAATAAGGAACTTTAGGACCCTCTATGAGTTCTAATGGACAACTGAAGCTAAATCATACACGAAATACCAAGTTAGAAGATGGTACCAGAAGTTGCCATATAGATTGTCTCAACTGTAACTGAGGAAGGAGACTGTGTGAATCAGCTTTTCATTACTGTGACCAAAATACCTGACAAAAACAACTCGTTAGAGTAGGAAAGCCTATTTTGAGCTGGTGGTTTTAGAGTTTCAGTTCATGGCTTGAATCCCTTGCTCTGGGCTGGAGGTGAGGCGGAACACCATGGCAGAAGGGCATGGAAGAGGAAAGTAGCTCACCTCATGAGATCCTAAAAGCAGAGAGCACAGGTACCAGGAACGATATCAATCCCAAAGGCATTCCCCAGTGACCTACTTCCTCCAGCCATGCCCTAACTGCCTACAGTTCATACCCAATAACCCATTCAAATTATTAATCCACCAAATGGATTAGTCCACGATGGATTATTAGGTTACAGCTCTCATAATCTAGTCATTTCACCTCTGAAAATTCCTGCATTATTTAACACGTTAGTTTACTGGGAAACACCTCATATCCTAACCGTAACAGAGATGAAAATCATGGCTTTCTAGAAAAGGGTAAATCTTGCCTACACATTTCAGTCATCCTTAGAGAAGTGCCACTCCTCCAGAGAAGGCATACAGAGATTCTTAAGGAAGGCTCATGGACACTGAGGGAAGTTTTACATATACTCATTATATTTAAGGTTTGGGAAAAGTGCAATTGTTTACAGATGTTGAGTTTTTCATATGAAAGTTAATTGTTAGAAATATTTGTAGAAATCACAAAGATTGGGGTAAAAACATATAAAAGCTCACTTTTTGAAGAAAAATCCTATTAACATTATGGACTATCTAAAAAACAATTTTTTGGATTATGTTGAACTGAAATAAACCTTATTAAAGCTTAAAGCCACATCCCATTAAGACAAAACATGCCTATGTCCTCCCACAATGTGCAACACACTCTTGTTTGCAAAAGCCCACTGAGTCCAACAAGGCAGAAACCTTCAATGATACTGCGAAAGGTTGCTTCAATATCAGACTTGTAAAGCAGGACATAAAAATCAATTGTAAATGACTGAACACAGAACCTGGAATGAGTCCATATACATTTTATTTTGAAGATTACATTGGTGCAAATTTATTTTATAATCAAAAAAGGATACATGAAAGGATCTGCTATAAACTCACAGTTCTTCACCATTAAGGGTCTGATAGAAATACTTCATGACAGGTTGCTATGAATGTATTAACCAGAAGAAACAGTTCTGGTTTCCTCCATTTTTTTTTTTTATATATGTGTGGTATTGAGGACAGAACCCAGAGATGCTCTACCACTGACCTACAACCTCAGCCCTTTTAAATTTTTCTTTTAAGATAGAATCTAAATTGCCAAGGTTGACCTTGAATTTGTGATCCTCCTGCCTCAGCTTCCTAAGTCGCTGGGATTACAGGTATGCATAATCACACCTGATTTGGATTACTTTTTAATTTTACTGATTCTCTTTGGGAATCTTGCAGATTTATTCTGTGACATATACTTGTATTATTAAAAAACATTTTGAAGTCCTTATTCCTTGTCTTTGAATACTTTATAATCAAAGTTTACTCAAAATGTCTTTATTCAATTAGTTGAAGTGTGCTTCCTTGACTACATCTTATAGGATGCTATTGTCAAGAAACACCTACTCTATCCATTTACTATTGTAGCTCCTTTGCCACCTCTAGGCTTCCTGCCTCTGCCTTTTTATTTTCTTCTCAATTAACTTTATCAGTCTATCTGTGTTTATGAGTGTGTGAAACAGGGGAGAAAAGGAAACACTTTAGATATTTATGGCAGAAGGACTAATTTCCTCTTTAGGATTTAGATGACTAAGAAAGAGATGATGCTTCTTGTGTAATCTAGTTCCTTACCCTGTCCCTTCTACAGCAGCTTGTTAAACTGGTACTGACTGTTTTTCTACATAATATGATTTCTTAAACATTTCCTTTTATTTTTAACATAAAAATAAGTATGGCCACATAAACATAGTTTTATTCATTATCCAATTAATATTTTATTATATCCCCAAACATTTTTATACTTTCCATGAAAACAGAAATCATTTTTACTATTATTTTTGAGCCAAAGTTGCATCTTATTAATTTTTCTGTGTCATAAAATTAACATAAACTAATTTTAAATAATGAAAAGAAAGTAAAATTCTACCACTCATTTTCTTAAATATATTATATGCATTATAATATTTACATGTATGTATATATACATAAAATAGGTATTGCTTTATATTTTGCCATTTACTTTGCAAATATAATTATATGGGTGATTTTAATAACTTTGGTTTTATTTAAATATTTTTAAAAGATAATTTTGGATTACAGCAAAATTATTAATAATTTGTTGTGTGGTTTTAAACTAGACATATAAGCAGTATATGACAGTAATACTAAAGCAAGAAGATGAAAGGAGACTGTTATCAGTTGTTAGTCTAGATGTGAAGCAGTGTTGTGTCACTTGGAGGTAGGCTGTAGATATATGTTCAAGGTATACGTTATGTTATATATTTAAACTAAGTGCTAAAATAACAAGGAGATATAGCTAGTAATCCAACAAAGGAGAGAAAATAGAGTCATTAAGTATAATCAATCCAAAATGGAAAAAAAAATCAGAGGAAAGGGAACAAAGGACAGATGACACAAAAAGAAAGCAAATCAGAAGTTGGTAAATTTAATCCCAACCATATATCACTAATTATATTAAATGTAAGTGATCTAAACACAACTATTTGAAAGGGAGAATCTGATTAGTCAAGAATTAGAGATAAGAAAGTGTATTAATGCTTGTGAATAGTACAAGAGTAATACACTTAAGAAATAAATCTAAACCTTATTGATAACCAGAATATGGTGGTAATGTTAAGGTCTTAGGAGTTAATTTGGTACTAACTGAGCAAAAATTAATGTAGTTTGGAAAAAATGAGATAACTATTAGGTTAATGCCAAACATGATATATGTAGCACATTGCCAATAAACTACCTTTAGTAAAAAGAAGTTTTTCACAATGAGTTCTGAAACATTGTTGATATTCTTTTTATTCATTACATTTTTTATTTATCTTGAATCTGTAGGTGCAGTTTTATATTTTTTTAAAAAACAGTTTCATTGTGAAAATTCTGTAATTTTAAAGTCAAAATGTCCATAAGTGGGATTACTAGGGCAAGGTCTATGAAAAGTTTCAGGTTCTTGAAACATTTTGCCAACTTCATTGTTCTAAGTTGTTGAGACGACATACTCTTCTACCAAAAATAGTAGTTAATAAATTCCACTTAACTATGTTAACATTTACTGCTGACATTAATTTTAGTCCCCCACCCCCATGGTCAGTTTTCTTATTAATTTAATTTGAATGCATTGTTGGGGAGTTGAGTAGTTGAAGATACCTTATCTTTGAATAGCTTTAATTGTTAGAAATTACAACTGTTATAATCTAATCATTATACTGTTGAACTTTCTTGCATTGTCTCACACATGAGCTTTTGGGTGATACAACATATCCAATTCATAACATCCATTGAAAAATAAATAGCCAGGCACAGTGGTGCATGCCTATAATCCCAGTGGCTCAGGAGGCTGAGGCAGGAGGATCACAAGTTCAAAGCCAACTTTAGCAATGGCAAGGTGCTAAGCAACTCAGTGAGACCCTGTACCTAAATAAAATACAAAATAGGGCTGGGGATATGATCAGTGGTTGAATGCCCCTTAGTTCAATTCCTAGTACCAAATAAATAAATAGAAGAAAAATTGTAAGGAAAATAAAAGGGAGACACAGAGACAAGATGGAGAGGCAGAAAAGAAAGATGGCAGAATGGCAGAGAGGCCCAGCTGCCAAGCTTTATTTATATCAAAAGGTTACATTAGAACATTGGCATCATTAGCACATATTGTGCATTGTATTACTAAGCAGGTTAAAGATTTAGCAACATTATGCAGCTTATTCCTCAGCTATATACTAAGTTGCAATGTGCAATGTTCCAGCTCTGTGTAGCTCTCAAGAAAGTCCATTGTATAAAGTTACTGTTATGTGGACAGATTTAGCCTCAGTGAAACATTGTGGTTGTCTAACAAGAGAGTTCCTTTATTCCCAGGAGCTGTGTGCATGAGATCAAGGTGGAGGCTAATAAGACTCTAGCAACATTGCCTCAGCAGCTAGACATTGCACATGTATTAGCTTTCTTAGTAGTTCCTAGGAGAAACTGCAAGGCATTCTAAGGGTGAGAAACAGAGTACTAGTTACCCACCCCCGCCCCCTACCAAGTTCACTCACCAAAGGAACGCTTCCCTGTATATTTCCACAGTCAGAATCCCTACCCAAACTACAAAAGTAGAGGAAGGGAACCAAGAGGGAAAAGTGAGGTACTAGAAAATGAAATGCAGCAAATTATGTTATATGTTAGGTGACTAGTTATCACAGCATGATAATGGCAAAAATAAATAAATAAATAAATACAACTATAGCTACCCCAGATATCCATTTGCAGGAAAATGGATAATCCCTTTATGTATATTATTATGACATAATTTTTTTTCTTTCAGATGGAATCCAATAAGGGTATTACCTCTACTATTGAAGGTAAAAAGCTATCTAAGATTTTAGCAAAAAAGAATATTTCATAAGGAAGTTGTGCAGGCAAGAGATAGAGGATAGGTGCTGACATTTTCCTCTTCCCAGTCAACCCTGTGGTGGTGCTGTTCCTCGTTCGTGAGAACTGCTGTAACCTTGGTCAAGACACCAGCACATCCATACATCTCTGAAACTTGGTGAGCATGGTCGAGACATCCCCCCTCCATTTGTAAGAATGGAATGAAAATAATTTGGAGGGTAGTTAACATTGATGCTAAAAAGAACATACAAACATGTCATAAAATTCAAATATACAAATATTTATGTGCACACATTATAAAGTCAAAAGTCCATCCCAGTTAGCACTACCAGAGATGATGGCAGTGTTACATCTTTTCACACTGATGAACAAATCTGTTTCATCCTCCCCAATTCTATGAAATGATGTTATTTTTATTCTGGCTACTTTAGCCTTATCAGGGACTTAGTCAATGGCACAATCAGACTCAAAACTCTGTGAACTTCAGTTCACTTCTGAAACCTAATTAATTTATTTGTAGAAAATGAAATAATTTTTTTAGCTTAGAGGGTTGATGATCTCAAATATATACACGTAAATCAATGTCTGAAATATAGAAAATGCTGACAAATGATAGTTATTACTATTACATTTCTTGTAATTACATATATTATTGCTATTTTTTGTTTATTATCAAGATAACACAACACTTGAAATGCTCATTCTAAAAGTAAAAGAAAAGCCTCCTTAGTAGGAAATCCCAGTTCTAAATGTCAGAAGAATGAGAGAGTAGCTTTCGTCATCCCTAAATCCCCATAGATATTAGAGACCTCTCTCTAGTTCTTAACTAGGTTTTATTTCTTCCATAATATGATTACCACACAGTATCTCTTAGTAGGATGAATGTTAAAAAATAAAAAAATCAAGAAAAACTTTGGTCCAAAATTCTCAATTTTTTACCTTGCTTTCTCTCAGTTTATGTTTAGAAAAACTTATTAGGTGATCTTTCTAACTTAAGATATCATCAACTCTGCTTATTGCTTCAGATATTGTTTATGAAGATTTTCTTTCTACTGATAAGTGATTATGAAAATTATAACCACAATTTATTCATGTAAAATTGCCCCAAAAAACATCTCCACAGGGAAGGGATGTTATGGCCTGTGTGACCTCCCTAGTCTGTAATTAGCTGATTTTCTGACATAGAGTAGGTCCTCACTAAGTAATCACTGGGTAAATGATCAGCTCAACTGGGAATCCTTGCTATAGCAGCTTGACTAAGGCTGGCAGAGGCCCTAATCTTCTTACTCTCCTTTACTTATTTTTAGGACACAGTTATCTCTTTCCTCCTTAGTCCCACCAGATGTTTGTTACCCTAATCATTATGCAAAGAGAATTACACAGAAACAAAACAAATAGGTCATCCAAATGAAACTCCATGTGTCCTGTATCCTGTCCACATAGTACATATTAAATAATTTCTACTTTGATTTAATTAAATTTATAAATATAATTAGTGTGTACTGCCTGATACTACATTGGCCATTTCAAGGGATAGAAATTTCCTTCTCTGTTAATATTTTATTTTTCAATATCCATAATGCCTTTTCCTGCCTGCCCTATTCCTCTGAATAACAACAAAAACAAACAAATAATAATAATAATAAAAACCCAGGAAGCAATAGAAGAATTTTCTTTCTCCTCTGGTAATCGCAGGCTTGTTTGTTGATTGGTTGGTTGGTTTTTGTCAGCTGAAGAAAAATTCAGGAAAAAAATAAATATTGTCTTTAAGAAGTTGTGAAACTGCTCTAAATAAATATGCTCTCTCTAGAACTTAGTTCCTCTCCTCTTTTTAAGATACTTCTTATTGTCTCCTCTTATTCCTTCATTCCGTGATCAGCAGCATATATTTTACTCCACTACCAACTATGATATTAGATTCTTTTTGCTGTTCCTACTTAGAAATGTAATTGCCACTTATAAGGATGTCACAAGAAAGCATATAATTTATATTACATATATAAAAACTGAACTTGAGATAATATTCATAAACAGGGAGTAACATTTAGCAAATCCATTAATTAGGATCATCCTCATGGTCTGTTGGGACGCTTCTGTCCTCTTTGCTAAGATTGGCATTACAGGACTGATTGGTACACAGTCATACTGGGAAGTTTGCAATGGACTTTTATTTAAATGATATTTTTTTTCTCATTCAAGGGCAGAAATTACTGGAAGAAAGAAATTTCTTATTATAAGAAACTAAATAACATTGTTGATAACAGAAGAATGATCTCAATGAACAATTTCACTAATTTCTGTCTGTTGCAAATCTGAAACTTAGCTCCTCTCATGTCTTAACATTTTATGCTGTCATAATAGCATTTTATTGCATAAAAATTAATGTGTACATTATAAAAATTCTGAATACAAGAATGTGGTTCCCATCTGAATTTTGTATAGAATATTGTGGAACATACTAAAGTTTCCCATTATTTGTTTGTAGCCTTTGCATCTTGCTATAGAAGAAAGGAAAGAAAAAAAAAAAAAACAGAAAGAGACAGTGGTAAAGAATCTCTAGTTGGGCTGGGGATGTGGCTCAAGCGGTAGCGCTCGCCTGGCATGCGTGCGGCGCAGGTTCGATCCTCAGCACCACATACAAACAAAGATGTTGTGTCCGTTGAAAACTAAAAAATAAATATTAAAAAATTCTCTCTCTCTCTCTTTAAAAAAAAGAATCTCTAGAACAGATGTTTTAGTATCAAAATACCATCAATATTTAAGACAAGGAGACATGAATATAAATGGGATGGAATATTTGAAATTACATGTCATATAATATTTATTTTTTATAATATTTTGTTTAAAAAAAGCCTAAAACCATGCAAAGTAAAAAAAAAAAAATCACATCTCTTTTTACATAAATAATTATTCAAATGATCAAATAGGTCTGCCTAATAAGCATAACTTTACTAATAAAAAAATGTTACATACACAAAAGGGGAAAAATGATTTATATGATATCTGACAGAGAAGAATATCTTATTCAGTAATTATTAAACTTGAAAACTATTTCCAATGAATTTTCAGATGATACAGGTCATACAAATAAGGTTACATATTAGACTATGGCAGATTAATGGAAAAGATTTTGGTCACAAGGAATATCCATTTTCTTCAGTGACAGAGTGTGAATTTTATAGCAATAAGGATTTCTTAAAGTAAAAATAAGACTCCACTAAACTATCAATTTGTTTTAATAAAACAGAGACTAATGTTAACACATCCTGGTACCTACAGTAGGCCTCAGGGACCGAATGAAAAAGCCACTTACTTTCTAGACAAATTTCATGGAGCTGAGTAGCTGTGAAGAATGTTTACTTTGATGCTTAGTCTGGTGTCCGGCACATAGTGGTCAATCAGTTAGTGTCAAATAAGTGTGGAGTGTGAACAGCTGTGAGATGAGCAAATAGACTGAAGGGAGTCACTGAAGAGCAGTGCTTGAGGTAGGGAGAAGTGCTACAAATCTTTTATAGTTGTAAATCTACTTTGCCTCTCAATTTCTGAGTAGTTGTAAAAAATTGCAAAGAAGTTTAACCATATTTGTTTCTATTTTTTTTTTTTTTTTTGTGATGCCAGGGATTGAACCTAGGGCCCTGTGCATGCGAGGCAAACACTCTACCAACCCAGCCCTTCTAAATTTATTCATATATTAAGCAATATGCAATATAGTTAGAAAACAGGGCATGGACATAAAATGAGCACCTAAGAAAATGCCATCAAATCTAAAGAATCCAAGGAGAAGAATTTGAACTTTAGTGCTGAAGCTAAGTTTGTTGATTTGCTTATCCCATGTTTGTGCCACCCTCATAGCAGTGATCATCACACCTTTCAAAATATAGTTTTAAACCTGTTTGTGTTTTTGTAAACAATATTTGTTTTATTTGCTTTGTTGAGCTTTATAAAATATCCACCATATAAGGAATGGTATTTTGATTTAAGTTGTTACTTATAGTACAGTTTCTCCTATGTATTTATTTTTATTGTCTCCTATTTATTTTTAAATACATAGGTTTCTCCTATATATTTTTTTTCCTGTTATATACATAAAGTGATTATCCATTTTCTTGCAGATGGTTATCTGGGGTAGCTATAATTGTATTTGTTTATTTTTGCCATTATCATGCTCTTATAAATATGTACCTAACACATAAATTCTGCTCAAACAAAAGTATCTGCTTTCTTTATTTTTAACCTATAGTTATAGTTATTTTTATCCTTTTACGTGGTTTAAAATGAGTGCTTTAATTAATGCTTATCATTGTTGTTGTTGAAAGGGAAAGAAAAGAACAAAAATATTGTATATAATTTCTAAATGTACCTGTACAAAATTTTTCTATGATATATTTATGTATGTTTGTGTATATATACATACATATATATATGCATATATAGAGAATAGTTACATAGATAGTATATATACATATATAAAGAATAGTTACATAGATAGTATTCAAAATTTTATTCCCTATCTTAGTTTTGTGTGCTGGCATAACAGAATACCGGAGACAGACTAATTTATAGGGAATAGAAATTTGTTTCTTATAGTCTGGAGACTAGGAGTTCATGATCAAAGGGCTCACATCTTCTGAGAGAATTCTTTTTGCTGCATCATGGTATGTGTGGTAGAAGGTAAAAAAGCAGGAGACAGACTGACACAGAGAGAAAGGAAGGAAACAAACACATCATTCCCAAAATAATAGAATTAATCAATTTATGTAGGTAGAACAACACTTATCATCTAGTCAATTAAAGGTGACACTTCTCTAAAGGTGTTGCACTGGAGATTTAGTTTCCAACACAGAAGTTTGATGGGACATATTCAAACCATAGCATTCATACCTACCACCTGAAATTCATGTCCTTCTTATGTGCAAAATACGTTTACTCTATCCCAATAGCCTTAAAATCTCAACTCTTTTCAGCACAAACTCAAAAATCTAAAGACCAGATTCTCATCTAAATTGGAGACTCAAGGCACCATTCATCCTGAGGCAAATTCATTTATAGCTGTGAAATCAAAACAAACTACTTCCAAAACACAGTGGTAGTCCAGGCATACAATAGACATTTTAAATCTAAAGGGAGAAATTGTCAAAAAGAAAGGAGTAGGAGACCCCCAATAGATCCAAAACTCAAAGGGAAGATTACATTAAGTCTTAAAGATGGAAAATAGTCCCAGTTGATTGTCCCATATCCTGGGTTCACCGGGCTGGTGGTTGTACCCATAAGGATGTAGGAAACTTCTTTGACATTATGTTTTCATTTTCTTTGGATATATATATATATATCCAGTATTAGGATTTCTGAATCACTAATACTATTACAGTATTAGTGCACAATTGTCTAAAGTATTTAAAAAATAATTACTGAACACAAAGTAAAACTTTATTTGGATGAAAGATGAATAGGCTATTATTATTTGTATTTGTCCTTGTTCTTGGGATGAAGATCATCTAATTGTAGAATGAAACAGGATTCATGAGAATTTTACAGTACAGAAAGGTATTTGGCCACCTGTAATTGCATTAGTTACATACAGTGTTGCAGTGATCATTGCTAAATACATATTGTGCATAGTGGAATCCACTTTCTATTCCTGTAAAAAAATGAAGAAATACAGAAGTGGTTAATAAGTGCTAATAGAGCATTTAAAAAAATTTTTTTTAGTTGTAAATGGACACAATATTTTTATTCATTTTTATGTGGTGCTGAGGATTGAACCCAGTGCCCCACATGTTCGAGGCAGGCGCTCTACCATTGAGCTACAGTCCCAGCTCCTAACAGGGTATTTATTACTAATGAAAAGGCAAATAAAGTTTTTAAGTGACTAGTGATGGTGCGGACAAAATGCAGGGAAAGGTTTCTCCTATGAAGGTGAACAATTGAAAAAACATTAAATATTTAGTTATTTATTTACTTATTTGCTTACTTATTTTTTAACCTACAACATATGCCCTATTTTCTAAGAGGTGATGCTGATGTCAGAATTAAAAATAAGCATTTTCCATTGTAGAGCTTTGAAATCATGAAAAACATCCAATTGAGAAACAATCTCAGACAAGTTCATGGCATGAGATTTGGAACAGGTTTTTTTAATTGGAATGCACATTCTGACACATTTTTAAATAGATATGGGATATAGCCATAGGTTGCCATTTTGGGTCTTCCTTACCCTTACCCTTTTTTGCTTTGTTATTCTCCTCCAGAACCTCTCACTCAGGTATAATGCCTTCTTCTACAGTTAAAGAGTTTGGAAAAGTGAGGTCACCAAATGAAAATCACCATCACTCCCTGAACTTTGTTTTAAAATGAATATGAATTCACAGCACCACAGTATGGTCTATAGTGAGGAGAGATGGTATTTTTAATGCCCACTCTGTCTGTCACAGGACCAAGTCTTATTAGACTGGAAATGGCACAACCTGTAAAACTTGCTCAGGTTGTAATTATTAAAGAAGTCATCTCTGTCCCAAAATTTTGAGTTCCCTTCTAATTTTACAGTTTTATAAATTTTTAAATTTTAAATTTATTTTTAACTAATAAATTAAAAAATTGTACTTGTTTGTGGGCTAATGGCATTTCGGCACATGTATACATTGTGTAACATTTAAATTAGTTTAAACTTACCTATCTTTACATTTGTCATTTCTTATGGTGAAAAAATTCAAAATCCTGTCTTATAGCTTTTTGAGATATACATGTCTGTATTTATTCTATGCAATACTACATCAAAACATTTTACTCTTATCTAACCCATTGATCAACCTTCCTTACCCGTGTCCTCTCTCTCTGGCCTCTTGGTAATCACCATTCTTCTCTCAAATGCTACGAGATTGATTTTTCAAAATTACACGTATGAGATCATGGATCACTTTTCTTTCTTTTCCTGACCTATTTCATAACATCATGGCCTCCTGTTCCACCCACGTATGATGGACTTTCATGATTTTTTTTTTGTGTGTGTGGTTGAATGGTATTCCATGCTGTGTTTATGTGACAATTTTTTTTATCAATTTATCAGTTATTGAATATTAGGGTATTTTGACTTATTGGTTATTACAAAGAATGTTACAAAAGACATGGGAAAGCAAAAGCTTCTTTAACATTATGATTTCATTTTCTTTAGAAATGTGTATATACCCAGTATTAGGATTTCTGAATCACATGGTAGTTGCTTTAATTCAGATAAAATGTTTCTCAAGGGCCTGTATATTAAATATTTGGTCCATAGACTATGGAACTATTGGGAATTGGTCGAACCTTTAAGAGGGGCCTAATGGGAGGAAGTTAGGTCATTGACAGGGCATGGCCTTGATAGATACGTTGAGATTTTGGCCTTTTCCTTTCTCTCTTTTTGCTTTCAAGTCACTGTGCAGTAAACAGTTTTCCTCCACCACATATTTCTTGTATAATATACTTCAAAACCACAGTTTCAAAGCAACAGGACCATGTGACCATGGACTGAAATCTCTGAAATTATGAGCTAAAATAAACTGTTCCACTTTTTAAGTTGATTTTCTCAGATATTTTGTCACAGTGATGGAAAGCTGACTAACAAAAAAAATTATATCAGAATTTGGGTTATTCCTATTACTCTACCTGATGATGTGGTTTGGAAGGATTTGGAATTGGTCTGTTGGAGGAGTTTAGAAAATTTTGCAGTAGCAGGCTATAGAAAGTCTAGAATGTTGTGAATGGAGCTTAACTGAAAATTCTAGTGAGGACTCAGAGAACCAAAATGCTGAAAGAAATGTGGACAGTACAGTTCATGATCATGAGTTTTCACAGGTAAGCAAGGATGCTATTGGGAATTTGAGTATATTTGGTGCAAATTACAATCTTGCAGACAACTACATTTTCCTTCATGCTCTGAGACTGTGGGAACATAAATTTAAAGGTGACATTTTAGTTTATATGGAAAATGAAATTTTAAGGCAGCACAATATGCAGGCAGTAACACAGGCATTACTGGTTCTGTTAGCAATATGTACAGAAAAAATTGGGAGTAAAGGGTAAACAGAAAGAATTGTAAAACTTGAAACTCATCCAAAAAAGAAATGTGTTTAAATTTCTAGCCAAGGTGGGTATAGGGCTGAAGAGATCAGTACCATTAAAAAGAAGCCAAGAAGTGCTTTGCACTGGGACAATAAAAAACAAAAACCAAAAAACAAAAACAAACAAACAAAAAAAACTTCAAAGGCATCTCAGGAATACCAAGAATCACCCAACACAGGTTCAAAGGCATAAAAGTATAAACTCATTTTTAAGAGCTTCAGGAAACATTTCCCCATGTCCAACCATCAGAACATTCAGAAGTCACTAAAGTCATGGTTCAAGTTGACACAGGCAAGCTCAACACCTGTGGAAGTACTTAGTATTTTCCACATGATGCTTATTCTCCAGGGATGCAGACTATGAGTTACAGGGTCTTGGATCTTCCACCAAGATTTCAAAGGAAAAATTGTGGCAGGGCTTTGTGTGAAGGCCTGAGAGTGAAGCCACCTGTGAAATACGCGTGAACCCAATCAGCATGGAAGCCTTTGGGTAGGAAAGTCTGGTAGCTGGGAGCTCTCAGCAGCACTCCTGATGGTTTGAGACTGCCTAGTGTGATATCCTACCAAGCTCTGTCCGTTTCAGTACTACAATGGAGATGGGGTGACCTGGTGACCTGCTAGAGACATAGAGCCACACAGCCTCTCAGAGATGAGTGTATCTTGCAGTGGAAATCCAAGGAGTTTATAAATACCAGAAATGTGGATTTCCTGCTGCGAAAAGCTGTGCGCAACAAAACAGCCATACCAAAAGAGTGGCCATGTAGGCTACAATCAGTAAGGCCGTGAGGGTGGGGTTATCTAGGTCCTTTGGAGCTCAATATCACTCCAGCAGATGCCATATATACTGGGCATGGACCAGTAGGATTTAGTGTCTGATAGGTGTAGCTCTTCTTTTGGTTCACTTCTTCCTTTCTGTTCCTCTATTCCCCACGTTTGCAATGTGTATATGTTATTATGGTATGAATGACCACTGCAGGTTTGGCTAGAAGTCCAATGTACTATCCATTGTACCACAGAACCAGTTACTGGATTGATAATTTGAAGGAACTACCATACAGGTGATAACTGTAGGCAGGTGAGGCATGGATGGAGAGGGACATGAGGTTTGCAACTCTGGGTATTATGCTTTGTCTCCTTGTTTCCTCCCCTTCCTTCTCTGCTTCCTGGTCACCATGGGCAGAGTAGCTTTTCTCTGTCACACTCTTCTGCTATCATGTTCTGCTTTATCTTGGGCTCAGAGCAACAGAATTGGCCAGCTGTGGGATTAACCTCTGAAACTGTGAGCCCAAACTGAACTTTTCTTCCTCTAAAGTTGTCCTTGTCAGGTATTTTGTTCTCTGCCCGAAGCCACCTGTGAAATATGCGTGAACCCAATCAGCATGGAAGCCTTTGGGTAGGAAAGTCTGGTACCTGGGAGCTCCCAGAGGCTCTCCTGCTGGTTTGAGACTGCCTAGTACGTGTGATATCCTACCTAGCTCCGTCAGTTTCTGTGCTACATTGGAGATGGGGTGACCTGCTAGAGACACATAGCCACACAGCCTCTCAGAGATGGGTGTAGCTTGCCAAGATGCCAATCAACCTGTCAACTTCAAGACACCATGAAGCAAGACTCCACCTACTGAAACCTTATCCCTGTCTTTGATGTACTCTTCCTTAAATAAAGGACCAGAGCCATTTTCTAGTCCTTAGGTTACAGCTCATATGTGGACTGAAGGATTTATCAGGCGCTCCCCTAAAACCTATTTTCTGGCTCTGTCTTTTATTTCTTTACTAATTATTTCATACTTTCTTTTTTTCAGGTGGCTCATTACCTTCTGGCCACCCCACGATAGTTTACAGCAATGAAAGCCTGATAATACAGAAATTTATACCAAGAAGTAGGGTCATTGCTGTCACTAACCTGATCATGTAATTCAGGGGACTTTGGAACTGGTTTGTGGGAGGAGTTTGGAAAAGTTTGGAAATGCAGACTGGAGAAATCTTCAAATGTTGTAAGCAGAGCTTACTGGGTGATTCAGAATACCAATATGCAGATGGAAATGCAGACAGAAAACACTGTGCTTCTGCTCATACAGTTTCAGAGGGGAACAAGGACTTAATTGGAAATTGGATTAAAGGCCACTCATGTTATATTCTGGAACAGAATTTGTGTACATTTTGCACATGTCCTGAGACTGTGTGAAGCTAAATTTAAAGTTGATGCACTAATTAATCTTGAAGAGGAAATTGTAAGGCATCACAATATTCAGGCAGTAATGTGGATATTTCTGGCAGCTTTTAGTCAGGTTTACTGTGATAATTGGGAGAAGCTAGCATAGCTGAAGGATGTTAAATCCTTGCCATTTGGCCAAAAAGTGGATGTAAATTTGGGTCAAGGAAGGTATGGCTATTGAAGAGAATATCACCAATAAAGACAAACTAGCTACTTTTCATAAAGACAAAAGAAAATATGTCTTGATGGCATCTCAGGAATCAGTAATACCACATCCACTACCGGCTTCAGGATCTAGAATTGAAATCTCATTTAAGAGACACTAGGGGAACCCTGCTCTCCCAGGGGTGCCTAGGAATTTGTTTTTTCTGGATTTGTTTCACTAGGCTCAACTGCCCAGGCACTCAGAGCTGCAGACATGTTCCAAGGAGGCCCAGCTACTGCTCAGTTTGGCAGAAGACCTCGGCATCATCCTCATGGTGCTTATTCTGCAGGGATAGAGAATGCTGGAATTAAGGGGTCATGGAGGCTTTTGCCAGTATTCTAAAGGAAGGCCAGGCAAAGTGTGGCAGGATTGGAATCCCTCTGGGAAGCCCCTGAGGGCAATGCATGAAGCTGAGAGAAGGAAATCAAAGTTGCAGTGGATATCCTACGAATTAGATGCCGGTAATGTGGAATGTCTGCTGAAGAAAGTTTTTGACAGCAGAGAAATTCAGCCTAAGAGAGAGACCATAAATGCTGCAACCAGCAAGGTCATGGGGTGAGGTTGCCTGAGCCCTTTGGAGATCACATTTTGATATCATGTGCCTTGGATGCTGGATGTGGAATCAGAGGACCTGAAGTTTGCCCAGCTGTATTTTGTCTTTGATCCCATCTCTTCTTTAATGTTACTACTTCTTCCCTTTGCAACAGAAATGTTTATGCTATGTAATTACATATTGAATGCATGTAACTTTTGATCTTTACAGGGCTCACAACCAAGAATTTGCCTGGAGTCATAAAAGAGACGTAGGACTTGCACTTTGGGGCAATGTTATAACTCTTAAGACTTGGGGGACTCTTTTTCATTTTAAAATACCATGAGACTTAGGAGACCAGGATTGAATGTTATGGTTTGAGTATGAGGTATCCCCTAAAAATTTGTATGTTAATGCATCAATGTTCAGAATTAAAATGATTAGATTATGAAAGCTGCGACCCAATCCATTAATGGTGTGAATTAATCCATTTGATGGATTAATAATTTGAAAGGCCTATTATACTGGACAATAACTGTAGGCAGGTGGGATGTGTTACTGAAGGTATGCCCTTGGGGATTAAATCTTGTCCCCTTTGGTCCCCCTTCCCTCACCAGGAGCAGAATAACAACTCTCTATCATGCTTTTCTGCCATGATGTGCTTCCTCATCTTGGGCCCAGAATAATGAGTCAGCTGACCATGGACTGACTGACTGAAACCATGAACCCAAACTCAACTTTTCTTGCTTTAAGTTGTTCTTTTCAGGTAATTTGAACATGGTGATAAAAAGCTAACACAATTTATTTTACCCTTTGCTATTGTGTCCTGTAAATTTTTAACATTTATTTTCATGGGGATTCAGAGCTAAGATTGTACCTTGCACCATGGGAGACTTTAGATTTGAACTTTTGAGGAATCTTAGAACATTTAAGCACTTGGGAACTTTTAAAAATAGACTAAATGCATTTTGCATGATAAGATGGGCCTCCATAAGCCTTTGGGGGTCAGGGATAAAACACTGAAGCTCGGGTCTAAAATATTTCCCAAAGGTGCATGTATTAAAGGACTGGTCCCTATCCTGTGACTCTATTGGAAGGTTGTGGGACCTTTAAAAAGTGGGGCCTTGTGGGAATAAGTTTAGTCATTGAAGTTGTGCACTGGAAGGGGATATTGGGGCCCCAGTCTCTTTTTCTCATCCATCCATGTGCTGACTGGGACTAAACCGTGACATGTTCCAATCATGATGGACAGCATCTAACAGGCTGAAAAGGATATGGAGAAATTGGTCAAAGACTAAAACCTCCAAAACTTAGAATAATACAAACCTTCCTCTTAGTAAGTTTGTTTATTTCAGGTGTTTATTACTACTAGGAAGCTGACTAGCACAGACATTGTAAACATTTTTAAAATATCAATTCTTTCAGTACATGAACTCAAGATTTTCTCCTCCTCCTCCTCCTCCTCCTCCTCCTCCTCCTCCTCCTCCTTTCTTTTCTTTCTTCCTCCTATTACTTTTATCCATGTTTTATTATTTTTATAATAGAGCTCTGTCACATATTTTGTTAAAATCATTACTATGATTTTGTTGTTATTCTGTTCTTTAATTTTTGGTAGCCATTACAATTCCAGTTACTTTTGCCAGTTCTTTATTGATGTATAGCAATGCTTCTAATTTTTTTTTTAATTTTTAACCCTACAACTTTACTGAATTCATTTATTAATTCTAATTTTTCTTTGGCAGAGTATTTGAGATTTTCTATTTATCAGATCATGTCATCTGCAAATGGTGACAGTTTGACTTTCCCTTCTGCAATTTAGATGCCCAAATGCAATTTGAATTCTTATTACACATATAGAACACAATTTTTCATATCTCTGTTTGTATATAAAGTATATTAATACCAATTCATGTACTTTGGATAATGATGTCCATCCAGAGTTCATCTATTCCTCCATACTCCCTCTCCTTACCCCACTATGGGGGGTGAATGACCCAAATATTTTTGAATGTCTTGTATGTCTGTTAGATAGGTTTGCTCTAAGGGGCAATTTAACTCTATTGTTTCTTTGTTGATTTTCTGTTTGATGATCCATCTATTCCTTAAAATGGGTATTAAAGTTCCCAACTATTATTAGATTTGGGTCTATTTCTTCTTTTATATTTATTAATATTTACCTTGTATATTTGATTGGTTCTATATTGGGCATATATAAATTTACTATTGCTATTTTTTTTCTGACTGAATTGACCCCTTTATTATTTAATGACTTTTCTTGCCTCTTTTTATTTTTTTTTTTGAATTTTTACTATCTGATATCTATGTGGCTTCTTCTGAATTCTTTTAAGATGAATCTTATTTCATAAGATTCATTTATGCCCTATGCCAAGTGGGCTACAGTTCTCTCCCTGCTTCTTGAAGTTGGTGCAATTCTTTCCTTCTTGCAGTCTTCAATACATCTTTCTTAATAATTTAATAATTATTCAATACATCTTTTCTTAATAATTTAATAATTATTAAATCAAGTAAGACAATATGATCTCTCACCTCACTACTTTATCTCTTTTAAAGGTAGTATGAGTGTGCCTTTTTCCCCACACCCTCACCAATACTTATTGTTGTTTGTGTTCATAATAGCTGCCATTTTGACTGGAGTGAGATGAAATCTTAGAGTAGTTTTGATTTGCATTTCTCTAATTGCTAGAGATGATGAACATTTTTTCATATATTTGTTAATTGATTGTATATCCTTTTCTGAGAAGTGTCTGTTCATGTCCTTGGCCCATTTACTGATTGGGTTATTTGTTTTCTTGGTGTTTAGCTTTTTGAGTTCTTTGTATACCCTAGAGATTAGTGCTCTATCTGATGTGTGAGGGGTAAAAATTTGCTCCCAAGATGTAGGCTCTCTATTCACCTCACAGATTATTTCTTTTGCCAAGAAGAAACTTTTTAGTTTGAGTCCATCCCATTTATTGTTTCTTGGTTTTAATTCTTGTGCTATAGGAGTCTTGAAAAAGGCGCATTCATACACTGCTGGTGGGACTGCAAATTGTTGCAGTCAATATGGTAAGCAATATGGAGATACCTTGGAAAACTGGGAATGGAACCACCATCCCTCTCCTCAGTCTATACCCAAAGGACTTAAAAACAACATACTACAGGGACACAGTCACATAAATGTTTATAGCAGTACAATTCACAATAGCTAAATTGTGGAACCAACCTAGGTGCCCCTAGTTGATGAATGGATTAAAAAATGTGGTATATATACACAATGAACTCAGCAATAAAAGAGAATAAAATCATGGCATTTGCAGGTACATGGATGGTGTTATAATAATGAATCATTATAAATTTAAAGTTTATTGAGAATTTTTTTAGTTCAATGAGAAAAAGCATAACTTCATAAAGATAGGAATGGGAAATAATTGATGCTACACCTAGTTTTTATAAAAATCATATTCTAAGATGGGTGACTTTAGATTACATAGAGAAGTTACATACCTAGTAATTTATTTCCTTGAAACTGTCTGTTAGAAACTCCTTCTATGCCCAATAGTTACACATGGCCCTACTGAAGATTTCTGCTATATAACTAGAAACGGATTACTCAGTCATGGAATATGCCCCTTTTTTTTCTTAAGGAGATAGCTGCCAAATTAATAACTTAAGTAATTATTCAACTTATAATCATAATATATAAGACTTTTTATTTTCTCTATACCTTTTCAATATTTATAAACACTTATTAATCTTAGGAAATCTGATAGGTATAAAATAATATTTCATTTTGTTATTCAGTAATGTTTCCACGATTAAGCATTTACCATAATAATCAGAAACTTTAAAATTTTTCCTCCCCAGCTTATGATATCTTTCCCCTATAATTTTTCCAAGTATTTTAAAAATATTTCTTATTTCGCATTTAAATCTTTAATTCATCTGGAATTGATTTTTGTGTATAATTTGAAGTATAGGTTCAATTTCAGTTTTTGTGCTATTATCCAAAACTATTTATTGTTTACTGGATCTCCTGCCTAATTATCGGCAGCTCCATCTTCATTATGTATCAAGTTTCATTAATTGAAGTTTCTGTACTTTTCCTTTATTGTCTTCCTATCTCTATGAAAATACCACATTCTCCTTACTGCTATACTTTAAAAATAAGTCCACATATCTGTGGCAGATTAAAAGGGACAACATGTGTTTTTGTGGTTTTTTTGTAAAAGGATTCTGTGTCGGTCTTCTGGAAATTGTGCTGTACTGTGATTTCTTTGAGCAAACAAATATGGATCTAGAACAAGAATTTAAGACACTGGACATTTTCCAGTGTTATCTAAGGGATCTCTAGCTAGGAAGAAGGAAGATGAACTGCCTCAACAGAGCGACCAGATAGTAAGATCTTAATGACTACATGGAGGAAAAAGGGGTCAACTAAATCCACTCTGCTTGTTATTCCTGTCAGAGAACCAGGTATTTGTTTGAAACTGTGTGGGAAGGCCAATTAACCTCCAGCTGAGTAGCACTGAGTGATCCCAATCAACACTGCATGGAATTAGAAAAAATAAACAATAACTTAGCTGCGATGGCTTCCTGGCACATCAAATTATTCAGCCTGTGTACAGTGACTTCAGCCTACGCTCATATAGTTTCAGCTGTATATGAGCTTCTTTTTCTAATTTCCTGTCACACAAACTTTGGACTTATTTAGCCAGCCTCCAAAATTGCATAAGCAATTTCTTGTAATAAATAAATCTTTCAAATAATTTATTCTGGATTGACTTCTGTGACTGAAACTGGTTCTCTGATTGAAACTGATATGCCAGCCACACAGTACACAAATTCTTAATCTATAAAATCATGAGATCAATAGTTATTGTAAGCCACTGAGTTTGGGGATTTTTTTTTTTTTTTTGCTAGACAACAGTAGATAAACAAAACAGTATTAATAAAGTAAGTTATCACATCTTTTGGTATCTTAACTATTTCTAGCATTTGCTTTTCCATACAAGTTTTAAAATCAATTCACCTAGTTTTTTTTACAAATTTTATTGGCATCTGATAGGAATTGAATTGTATCTATAAACTAATTTTATAAGGATGGCATTTTCATAATATTGAATCTTTCTTTACATCTGATAATTTATCTATTCAATTATTTCATACTTTTAATAGCAATTTAAACTTTCCTCCAAACATTCTTATATATTTTGGCCATACTTTTCTAATTCTTTTATATTTGTATTTTTTATATGTATGTATTTATTTAAATGAAAATTTCTATTTGTTGCTATAAGTGGAAAATGATTGTTATACATCAATCTTATATTTCTTTTTTTTTAAAGAGAGAGTGAGAGTGAGAGAGAGAGAGAGAGAGAGAGAGAATTTTTAATATTTATTTTTTAGTTCTCGGCGGACACAACATCTTTGTTTGTATGTGGTGCTGAGGATCAAACCCGGGCCGCACGCATGCCAGGCGAGCGCGCTACGCTTGAGCCACATCTCGAGCCCCTCAATCTTATATTTCTGCAGTCATGGTAAAATCATTAATTTTTTTGTGTGGGGGGGTGTGTGTATCAGGGATTGAACTCAGGAGCACTCGACCACTGGGCCCTTGCCCTGTTTTGTATTATATTTGAGACAGATTCTCACTGACAGGTTCTCACTGAGTTGCTTAGCACCTTGCTAAATTGCTAAGACTGGCTTTGAACTTGTGATCCTCCTGCCTCTGCCTCCCCAGCTGCTGGGATTATAGGCGTGCAGCACTGCTCCACTGCGCCCAGCCTAAACTCATTAATTTTAATGGTGAGGTTTATTTTTCATGTCATCCTCCCCTATAGACTCCTTGTACTTACTTTCAGTCATTGATATCCAGTGTTCTCATGTGGAGACATATTAGGGGAAATGAAGTTCATAAAATTGATACAAAAGAATTTATGAAATTATGTAATATTTATGTCAGTAGATTAATGAACTGATTATGTTAAGGCTCTCATAACTCAGTCATTTCACCTCTATACTTTTTGCATTACCTTTGGGGGAACACCACAGATTCAGACCATAACAGCACAACTTAGTGAAAAGATTGTCCTTTTTCTTACCACTGTTATCAAAAATCCATTGGCTATAGCTCTTTGGGTTGACTTCTAGGCTCTGTATTCTACTTTATCATTATTGTGTATATTTTTATACCAATACCATGCTATTTTTATCACTACTGTTTTATAGTTTATTTTGAAGACAGGTAGCTTGATGGTTCCTATTTTGTTGCTTTCACTTAAGATTGCTTTGGCTATTCTTTAATAGTTTCATATAATTTGGGGATTGTTTACTTAAAGTTTTGTGAAGAATTTCATTGGCATTTTGATAGACGTTGCATTAAATCCATGCATTGTTCTGGTTAAAAAGGAAATTTTAACAACATTGAATCTTCTAATCAATGAACATGAGATTATTTCCTGTATTTATGTGTTTGCTTTAATTTCATTCATCATATTTTGTAGTTTTCACTAGAAATCTTTCATATATTTTGTTAAGTTCATTCGTAGGAATTTATTTTTTAGTAGCTACTATAAATGAGATTGATTTCCTGATTTCTATTTCAGATAATTGACAATCCGTATATAGCAATGCTATTGATTTTTGTATGTTGACTTTGTACCTTGCAACCTTACCAAGTTCATTAATTAATTCTAAGAGTTTTTTTTTGTGATGTGTTTGAAATTTTCTATGTATAAGATCATATTTGCAAACAAACAATTTGATGTCTTACTTTCCAATTTGGGGCCCTTTATTTATTTTTCTTATCTGGTTGCAATATCAAGGACTTCCAGGACAAGGTTAAGTAAATGTAGTTAAAATGGGCACCCTTGTCTTCTTTCAGATCTTAGCGAAAAAGTATTTAGGTTTTTTTTTTTTAAATTTGGAATGATGTTTGGTTTGGGTTTATTAAATATAGTCTTTTTCATGTGAGATAAGATACTTTTATCCTTAATTTGTTCAAAGTTTTTGTCATGAAGGAGTATTGAATTTTACTGAAGGCATTTTCTGCATCTATTGAGATGATCATATTTTTTTTGTCCTTCACTTTATGGATGTGGGGCATTCCCACAAACAGTACATGCAAGTTCTCCTTTTCCCACATTTCACTAGCACGTGTCATTTTTTAAAAATAATTTTTCCATATGCTTATTTGCATATGTTGACCTATCCTTACATTCCTGGGATGAATTCCACTTGATCATTTTATAATTTTTGAATGTGTTATTAAAATCACTTTATTATGTTTTTGCATTCTGCATCCATGTTCATCTTGCAGTTTGGCTTTTATCTCTCTCTCTCTCTTTTAGTTTTGGTATCAGGATAATGTTTATATCATAGCATGAATTTGAAAGCTTGTCTTCTTTTAATTCTTTGCAATAATTTAAGAAATGGTATTAGTCCTTCAAATGCTTGGTAGAATTCTCAAGTAAAGTCATCTTAGTCTGTGCTTCCCCTTGATGGAAAACTTACTACGATTCAAATGAATTATTTGTTATTGGTCTATTCTGGTTTTCTATTTCTTCATGATTCAGTTTTGGTAAGGTGTACATGTTCAGAATTCTTTCCATTTTTTCTAGGTTATCAAATTTGTTGACATATAGTTAGTTGTTCATAATAATTTCTAATGATTATTTGTATTCCTGCATTATCAATTGTAATGTCTCATTTTCCATATCTGATTTTATTTATTTGAATTTTCTATTTCTTTTTCTTACTTTAAATAAGGTTTTGTAATTTTTGTTTATTTTTTTGAAAAAACAGCACTTTGTTTTGCTGATATTTTTATTAATTTTTAGTTTCTTTTTATGTCTATTTCTACTCTAATATTTATTATTATTATTATTATTATTATTATTATTATTCTCATTTAGGATTTATTCTTATCTTGTTTTAAAGTTCCTTGAGGAGCTACAATGGGTTGAAATCTTTTTTGCTTTTTGATACAGTCTTTGATTCCTACAAACATGCTGCTTCTACTGTTGTATTCTGTGATTTGTATATTTTGTCTCCAATTTTATTTGTTTGAAGAAAATTTTTAAATTTTTTTCTTGAGTTCTTCCTTGACCCATTGGTTGTCCAAGAGTAAGTTGTTTAATTTCCATATATTTGTATTGTCTTCAGTTTTTCTTGTTGTAGATTACTGAACCAATTGCATTATGGTCAAAAAAGAAACTTGATTAGATTTCAATTATTTTAAGTTTGTTGAGATTCATTTTGTGGCCAAGAATATGATTTATCCTGGACAGTGTTCCATGTGATGATAAGAATGTGTCCTTCATAGTCATTGGATTGAATGTTCAATATAATATTTTATATATATATATATAAATATATATATGTGTGTGTGTATATATATATATATATATATATATATATATGTCAATTTGTTCTGGAATGCAATATAACTTTGCTGTTTTCTTGTTAGTTTTGTCTGAATAATCTGTTCATTCTTGAAAGTGGATGTTAAAATGCTCATTTATTATTGTATATAAGTGTATTTCTTCTTGTATTTCTATTCATATTTGCTGTGTATATTTGAGTGATCCTATATTTGGGGCATATAAATTCATTATTGTTATTTCTTCTTACTGGATTGGCCCCTTTACAATTACATAATGATCTTCTCCATCTCTTTTTACTGCTTTTTATTTAAAGTCTTATTTTCTGATGTCAGCATGGCTATTCCTACTTTCTTCTGGATTTCAAATCTGCATGGAGTATCTTATTCATGCCTTCACTCTCAGACCATATAGGTCCTTAGAGGTGAAGATATTTTTTTGTAAGAAACAGGTAGGGTCTTGTATTTAATCCCTTCAATCACTCTATACTTATTTGGAGAACTAAATCTACTTACATTCAAGGTAATTATTGATAGGTAAAATATTACTATACCCATTTTATAATTTATTTTCTAGGTTCCTTTCTTTCTTTAACCCCATCTTTCAGTCTTCTTTTGTGATAAAGTGATTCACTCTAGTAGTGCCCTCTGCCCCCTGACATGGTAGTGGGATTTGAAACTAGCGCCTCATGCATGTTAGGCAAGCTCTCTACTACTGAGCGTTATCATCAATCCCATTTGTAATGTGTTTCAATCCCTTATTAATTAAATGTATCGGTTATATATTTTTGCTTTGTGTTTACCATGAGACATAAAAATATTTAAGTTATAATAAATATTTTCAAATGATGGCTACTTAACATTGATTGTAAAAATTGGAAAATCATCAAAAGAAACGAAAAATATTCTAACAAACACTGCATTGTATACTCTATTCCTCCTCCAGTTTGAATTTTGATGGCCCAATTTATATTTTTTCTATATTGTCTGTATCTTATAATGTTGATTTATTTATTGTTTTTAATTGTTATATGTTTTTACTCTTCATACTAAATATATGAATGGTTCACATACTTGTTTACAATATTGGAGCATTTTGAATTTGTCTGTATTCCAGCTGTCACTAATGAGGTTCTTTTGTTTGTTTGCTTTTTTGGTACTGGGAATTAAACTCAGGGGCACTTGACTACTGAGCCCCAGCCCCAGCCCTATTTTGTATTTTATTTAGAGACAGGGTCTCACTGAGTTGCTTAGTGCCTCACTTTTGCTGACTTTGATCTCTTGATCCTCCTGCTTCAGCCTCCAGAGTTAGTGGGATTACAGTCACATGCCAAAGCACCCAGTGAGTTTTTATATCTTCCAATGTTTTCTTTCTTCATTAATGTTTCTCTCTTTGGAAAAAGAAAGAGTTTTTGGAGAACTCTCCAGGTCTGGGTGATAAATTCTTTCAGCTCTTTGTTTGTTTGTGATATTTGTTTAGAGTATCTACTCCTAAAGGACAGCTTTGCTGGGTACAGTATTCTTGGTTGTGTCCTTTTACTCTCCTTTTGTAGTCTAAAAATCTCATGCTACCCTCTCCTGGCCTGTATGGTTTTTGCTGAAAAGTCTGCTGACTGATGAATTGGTATACTTTCATGTGTTATTTGGTTCTTTTCTTTCTCTTGTATCATTGACAATCTTTCATTTATTAATTTTTTTTACCTTTTATCCTTGAAGACTTGATTATAATACATATTGAAGTAGATATGATTCATTTGTATCTTACTTGTGAGCTCTGACTTTTCTATACCTTGGTATTTTTCTTCTGTAATAATATAAAACTTCTTAAACCTAGAGAATAATAAAATATCAAGGTATAGGAAAAGAAACTCACCACTAAGATTATTAGGATTTGGGGAGGAATGATATTGGCATTATTTTATTCCTACCTTATTTAATGCATCTTTTCTTACTGTTATATTAAAACAAGAAACTGGTCTCTCAACTGACTTCCTTAGCTCTTGTAAAGAGCTATTTAAATTTGTGGTTCTGTCAGGACACAATCTTGGAAAATCTTACTCAGTCACATCTGCCTTTGTTATTAACAATTTATATACTTATTGAGACATTATTTATGTTTTTCTCTTATATTTTCTCTAAGAATATATATATATATATATATATACATATATATATATATATATATATATATATTTTTTTTTTTTTTTACAAAGAATTGGACCCAGAAGCACTGGGCCACTGAGCCACATCCCCAGCCCTATTTTGCATTTTATTTAGAGCAAGGTCTCACTGAGTTGCTTAGCACTTCACTTTTGCAGAGGTTGGCTTTGAACTCGCGATCCTCCTATCTCAGCCTCCCAAGCTGCTGAGATTACATGCATGCACCACTGCACCTGGCTCTAAGAATCTTTGACTACTTCAAGGTTACTGAGATATTCTCACATTTATTGTCTTAGCATTTATGTTGAAGGACATGGCTGATGCATCTCATATTGACTGATACTAAACAGACCAAGAGGACAGCATTCAGTCTTCAACTTACATGTAAGCAGTAGAAAGGAAGGTAGGTTGAGGTAACTTTACAACCAAATCCACAGTAGAGAAAACTCCTATCTGGAGTGTCTACTCAAATCTGGTATAATGAATTGATATCAAATTACCAAGTACTTTTATTTTCTAGCATGTTTGTTTACTTTTATTATATAGTTGTGTTATGCACCTAACTTATTTCACTCACCAAAACTTGTTTACAATTTATTTAGGTTGTTATATCACTAGTTTGTTCCCTTTATTACTAAATAGTATTTCATTGCTTGACTATATAAATTTTTCTCTTAATGAACATATGAATGAAATAAATACAGCTGATATAAGCATTCTCATACAACATATTTTAATAAGAATTTGTTTTTATTTCTCTTAGAAATAAAAGGGGTCGGGGATTTAGCTCAGTGGCAGAGCACTTGCCTAACATGTGCAAAATTCTGAGTTCTGTTATGGGCCCTAAAAAAAATCTAGAAGAAGAATTGCTGTGTCATAGATACATTTCAGGTGCAGGTTTTTACAGAAATGACTGAACCATTTTGAAAGTGTTTGGTTCACTTTATGCTTCTACCAGCAATATATGACAATTCTTTTTTCATTCTCATCAATATTTAAGGTTCTCATTATTTTTCATTTTAGCCATTTTGATGGTTATGTAGTGATATCTAATTGTGGTTTTAATTTGTATTTCTCTGTGTCTAATGATATTAAACATACTTTTTTGTGTTTATTGGTTATTTTGCATATTCTTTTGTGATAAATCTATTCAAGTTCTTTTTCCATTTATTTGGGGGTTATTTAAGTATTTGTTACTGAATCACAGGTGTTCTTTATATATTTGGAAAGCAAGTACTTGTTAAGTGTTTATTCCATGCACATTTCGTTTGAGTTTATAATTTGCCTGTTTATTTCTTGATAATGAGCAGAACTTTTCAGTTTTAATTAAGACCAGTTTATCATTTAATCATATACTGACATTAAGCAGTAGAAAGGAAGTGAAAGTAGGTAAATTTTTTAGCCCAATTTGCAAATGATGTCATTGCACAAGAGACCAAAGAGGAAACTTTTGTTTACTTTTTATGATTTAGTATTTCTAAGAATACACAGAGATATAATATAATTAATTCTCAAGTATTTGGAATAACAATATAACTCAGTTCTTTTTAATTTTGATGAAAAGCTTTTGTTAATAAAACTGGTTTTATTTTCAAACATGGATTCCAAAAATCATATACTTCATATTTTTTTAAAGAGGAACATAGCATTTTAGTATTGAACAAAAAAATGTATGTAAAGAGAACTTAAAGTTGAAGACTAAGAATTATAAGACATTCTTCTCCAAGAAGTGTGTATGTATTTGTGTGTGTGTGTGTGTGTGTGTATACATGAACACATGTTTCTGTGGGTTTACATCTTTTAAATTTCTTTTAGTTATAGTTGGGCACAATACCTTTATTTTATTTGTTTATTTTTATGTAGTGCTGAGGATCCAACCCAGCACCTAGCACATGCTAGGTGAGCGCTTTACCACTGAGCCACAACCCTAGACCTTGTGTGTTTACATTTTAATAGAGGTTCTCCTGGCATAGTTCTGCCTTTCAAATTGTCATGACCTCAGACAAGGAAAAAAAAAAACACCATATTTCAGCATGACCTTGTTAAATCCAACTCTGAAGGGAGTCACCAAAGAAAAAGACTTAATCCTAATTTGGATTTGTGTCTTTCCATGACCATGTCTTTTAATCATCCTTTTGTGGTTGTATTTCATGAACAAGGAACACATATGATATGTGAACTTAATGTGATAAAAGGGTTATCACCTTGGAGTAAAACTCTTAGAGCCTGGCTCTAACAACATGATGCTAGATTTGCAATTCACAAATAATTACTTAATTGACATTTTAGGTAGTTTTTAATCTTAACTAATTTTTAGGAATAAAAACCAATATATCTGCTCCAATAGTAATTTCCTGCCAAAGGTGAGAAAGAAGACAAGACCCATAAAAGGAAATATTTATAAGTACTACTGGTATGTTTAGTGGTAATATTGAAATCTGATCTTATTTATAAATGCATTAAATGGTTCATTTGCATTTTCTATTGAGTTTCAGAGCAGCATATAATTAAGAAAAATTATTTGTAACTGTAGAACACCCTGTAATTGCTTAATAATCTTTTTATGCTTTGTTTAATATATTTTTTTTACATGTTTCATTCTGTAGAAAGGGTCATGCTTACTTTCAAACCCAAGGACTGGCTTCAAAATTATAGGTATTGATTTTATGTAAATGCTATAAATTAGTAAATGACTATTAGCTGGTTAACAAATCAAAAGAGGGGAGGTGAGAATAATTTATGCAATTGAAAAAGGGAAAGATTGTTGAGAGGAAAAAAGTAAAAAAATATTTTTTTAATCTTATTTTTGCCACCAGGAGTGTGCAGCTGTGGGTACCCTTCCATCTGTGTCTAGTTAAAACATTTTCTCTAGTTAAAACTAGAGAAAAAGCAAGAAGCAGTTGAGAAAATTTAAGTAGGAAGACAAAAGGGTATCTGACTTCTCATGAGTGGTACCTGTTTTAGTCATCTGTTTTTCCTGCTGTGACTAAAAGACCTGATGACAACAAATGTGGAGGAGGAAAGCTTGATTTAGGGGCTCACAGTTTCAGAGGTCTTAGTCCATAGATGGCCAGCTCCTTTCCCCAGGGCTTAAGGTGAGGCAAAACATCATGGTGGAAGAGTGTGGCAGAGGGTACCAGCTCACATGATGGTCAGAAAGCAGAGTGACTCTACTCTCCAGATACAAAATATATACCCCATCGCCCCACCCCCAATGAACGACTTCCTCCATCCATATCCCACCTGCCTCCAGTCACCAGTTAATCCTATCAGGGATTAATTCTCTGATTAGGTTAAGGCTGTAACCCAATCATTTATCTTCCAAACCTTGCATTGTCTCACACATGAGCTTTTGGGGATACCAGATTAAAACCATGACATTCTGCCTCTGAACCCCAAAAGTTCACATGCATCTGACAATGCAAAATAATGTAGGCCATTCCCAAGAGTTTTCATAATCTCAACAGTTTCAAGAGTGCTTAAAGTTCAAGTCCAAAGTGTTCTCTGAGGCTCAATGCAATCTTGTATTGTGAGCTCCTGTAAAATTAAAAGCAATTTACAAGTGTCCAGAATATAATGGTAGAGAGCAAACATTTCTACTCATAAAATTAGGGGCATAGAAAGCAGGAATCGGGCCAAAGCAAGACCAAAATCCAGCTGGGCAAACGAGTTCTGTAGCTCCAC
This sequence comes from Urocitellus parryii, assembly GCF_045843805.1. Taxonomy (NCBI): domain Eukaryota; kingdom Metazoa; phylum Chordata; class Mammalia; order Rodentia; family Sciuridae; genus Urocitellus; species Urocitellus parryii. The sequence continues at coordinate 158,998,704 of NC_135532.1, forward strand.
GTTTGGATTTGGGGTACATGGCATGATGATGTTCTTTCCAAAGAGATTGTGTAGCTCTGCCCCTGTGGCCTTGTAGGTTGCAGCATAAGGAGCCTTTCTGTTGGCTTGTCTTGCTTGATTACTGCAGCTTTCCTAGAACAATGTCTCACATTATAGGCATTTCTTAATCTTGGGAACTGGCACTGCAACTCCACACCTTGGCTTCTCAGGGAGGGCCCAAAAGGACTCTGACCCTGCTGCACTTCGCCTGGCTTCCAAAGCCTTCCTTGGAAATCTTGGCAGAGGCCTCTATAACCCGCTAACTCCAGTATCCTGTATTCCCACAGAACCAGCACCCTGTGATTGATACCAAAGTCTACTGCCATCTTGAGCTGTAGCCAATCCTCCAGGGACCCTGGTTCAGCAACCTGAGTGTCTGGGTGGCTGCACATGTTGAAAAATCTTCCTAGACCCACTAGTGCCAGAAGGACTCTCCATTGGTCTCTTCTCAAGTGAATTCTCACTTTCACTTGCTTGAGCCTGAGATGGATGTGGCCATCTCAGTTCCTGAGATGCCCTCAGGCCATCTTTCTTATTGTCTTTGGGCGTAGTCTTTAGCATTTCTTTAGTGCCAGTAATGTCTTTTACAACTGCAACTTTCTTGGCCCCAGTTTTACTCCCAAATTTCAAGTCCAAATTTTTCAAGTCTTTCTGCTTTCTGCTCCTGATTATCACAATAAATTTGGCTAAAAGCCACCAATAATATTGATGCCAATGACTGAGTGCTATGCAGCCTAGACATTTCTTCCACCAGATTAAGAAGTTCATCACTTTTAAAATTAACCTCACAGAAGGTCTCTCAGGACACAGGCAAAATGTAGACAACTTCTCAGCCAGAACATGACACAGATGGACTCTACTCCAAATTCCAATAGAGTCCTCCTTTTCTGAATCCTCTTGAGCCCTGTCTTCACTGTCCATGGTTCTAGGTTCTATTGGCATTCTGATTTTCTAAGCTTCCACCAGAATCAGCCACCAATTTCTGTTTATAACAATCTAAAGTATTTCCAGGTTGCAGTGCTACATATCTCGAAATTTCTTTAACCAACTCCAACAAGCTCTTATACCTTTTGAACCATATGGACAGGTTAGTCATAGCAATATTCCCACTCCTGGTACCAATTTATGTTTTAGTTAGCTTTTTCCCTGCTGCAACTAAAAGACCTGATGAGAACAACTGTGAAGGAGAAAAAGTTTATTTAGGGGTTCACGGTTTCAGAGATCTTAGTCTATAGAAGGCCAGCTCCATTCCCTGAGGCTCGAGGTGAAGCAAAACATCATGTTGGAAGAGTATGGCATAGAAAACCAGCTCACATGATGATCAGAAAGCAGAGAGAGAGACAGACTTCACTCTCCAGATTCAAAATATGTACTCCATATCCATGCTCCCAATGAACCGCTTCCTCCATTCACACTCCAGTTGACTCTAGTCACCACTCAGTTAATCCCATCAGAGATTAATTATAAGGCTATAACCCAGTCATTTCTCCTTCAAACCTTGCATTGTCTCACACATGAGCTTCTGGGGGAAACTAGATCTAAAACCATAACAATACTATTATGGACAGAACTGTTACTCTCATCAAATTTACATACTTAAGCCTTTGGCTTCAGTGTGAAAGTACTCAGAGGTAGAACTTTTATGGAAATAATTAAATTTAAATAAGGTTGTACGGGTGACCTCTCAGATCAATAAGACTGATGCCTGTATAAAAAAAGAGGGAGACAGGTGTGCAAAGAGGAGAGGTCAGGTAAGGACCCCGAGAAGGCAGCTGTCTATAAGCCAAGGAAAGAAGTCTCACCAGAAGTCAACATTGCTGGAAACTGCTGACTTCCAGCCTCCAGACCATGATAAAATAGATTTCTGTTATTTAGACCATCCAGTCTGTGATATTCTGTTATGGCAGCCTGCGAAGACTGTTGCATCTCGGGGGGATCTATCTCAGGAGTTTTAATATCAACTTCATACTTCATACTTTAATGAAATCCCTATCAGCTGGACCCAGACAACCTTAGTTTTACCTTTATAAGCAATTATTATGTTAATCAAATATATATTAACATTTCAAATAGCAAGCTTTATATAGCAGTTTTCATATAAAATATTTTCACATGAATAAGCCATTTGATTATTAGAAATGTGATGTTCTTCGAAAGTTATATTCTGATTTCCTACTATCTATCCTAATAAAAGCAGCTAGTATGAATATAAAGAGAACTGTCTAAGTCAGAAAGAGCTTGTTAGCATCCTTCTTTGCATCCACAGAGGCAAAAGAAAGACAAAGGATTTATGAATAAGTTAGAGCCTCACGATAAAAAGCATGGTCCACAGGTCAATAGTATGGAATCTTGTAGAAAGGTAGATTCTTAGATTCTACCTAAACTGACAGAATCAAATTTCAAATTTGAACAAGATCCAAAATTGCAGCTTGTAGTGCACTAACTTAGAGCATGGAGCCATAAGTTAATTTCTAAAAGAATTGCTGCATCATGCCACTAAATCAGTCAGAGTCACTCCAGGTGAACTGGGCTAGCACAAAATAATCACACAGAGACAGAGAAAATACCTTTAGTTTGGGGTTCTGTGATGGCTCCTCTGACCCAGCTCCCACAAAGGGGGCAAGACAGGCAAGAATGAAAGAGCACGTCTCAAACCCTGGTTTTATTGGGGGAGGCTGTTTGAAAGAACATTCCATCCATAAAAGGCAGAGGGGTAATGTTACAAGGGGCAGCCCAGTCCCATTGGATAAGGCCCACTCCCAAAGCTGTGCTCCTTGCTGAGTGGAGATGGGGATCTATCTGCTTCCAGGTCAGGGAAGCCAGTCTCCACATTTCCATCCCTCAAAGATAGGAGGCGCTCAGCATCTATGTGTTCAGCTCCAGACAAGGAACCAAAGTGATAAGCAAACTAACTATGAAAGAAAAATGTATCTGTTCTCCCCAAATAAAAAGGACTGGGCTTCCAGAGAGAAGAAAGTGAAAGGTCCACCTTGGTAGGTAGGAAACTATGTAGGTGGGAAAAGTAGTTCTCAATAGATTTATAAGTGAATGCCATATATAGCAGTTAGGAAGAAAACACTTTTGTCCCCTTTACTTCTTTATGTTTGGCAATGATCTGCTTCGATAGTGAAAGAAATGTAGAGATTCTTTAAACAAAGCCTATCATTCTATCTATTTATCTATCTACCTGTTTTAGTCCTTTTTTTTTTCTGCTGTGACTAAAAGATCTGACCAGAACAATTGTAGAGGAGGAAAACTTTATTTGAGGGTTCACGGTTTCAGAACTCTCAGTTCATAGACATCAGGCTCCATTCCTGGGGACTTGAGATGAGGCAGAACATCATGGTGGAAGAGTGTGGCAGAGGGTACCAGCTCACATGTTGATCAGGCAGCAGAGACAGTCCACTCTTCAGATGGCCATCTATTTATCCATCTGTATCCCAAAGGCACACCCCCAATGCCCCACCTCATTCAGCCACAACCTACCTGCCTTCAGTTACCACTCAGTTAATCCCATCAGGGAATTAGTTTGCTTATTTGATGAAGACTCATAACCCCATCATTTCTCCTCTTAACTTTCATTGTCTCACATATCAGCTTTTGGGGGACATTTCACATCCAAACCAAAACACTATTTATTTATTTATTTATTTATTGGTACAAGGGATTGAATCTAGCTCATTTAACCATGGAGTTATATCCCAGACACTTTGTTATTATTATTTTTTTAATTTTGAGACAAGGTCTCACTAAATTGCTTAAGTCCTCACTAACTTTTGAGGCTGACTTTGAACTTGCAATCATACTGCCTCAGCCTCGTGTGTCACTGGGATTACAGGTATACACTATCATGCCTGGCTACCAAAGCCCATTATTTTAGATGTTATTTAATTTTTTACTAATTTAATCAGTCTTATTATTTTTATTGGGGAAATGGAGTAATTATTTTACTTGTTTTTCTTTTCAAAGTATTTGTGTCATATTCCAACACACTTAATCAGGTAATACACATTTCAATCGGATCAAAATAACATCTTAAGTACATGCTAAATTATTGTGTTTTCTCTCGTTTTTAAAAATTCTATTCCCTTACAAAACATGTTTTTCCTAGCACTAAGAAAACACTGTTCAGCTGGGCATGTGGGCACACACCTGTAATCCCAGTGACTCTGGAGGCTGAGTCAGGAGGATGGCAAGTTCAAAGCCAGCCTCACTAACTTAGCCAGGACCTAAGCAATTTAGTGAGACTCTGTCTAAAAAATAAAATATAAAAAAAGGCAGGGGATATGTCTCAGTGGTAAAGCACCCCTGAGTTCCATCCCTGATTAAGAAAAAAGAAAAACAAAAAAATATTGTTCAACTGTCTGAAGCTTTGGAAAACATTTTTAATATCTGTTATTGTTAATTTTTCATCATCAGTGTCTTTAAACTAAAAAAAAGCTCTCCTTACTTGGTTGTATTTAAGTGAGCTTTATTTTTATTTTAGCATGTTTCAAAAATATCCTTCTATTTAGAATGGAACCTCATTCAATTTATGAGCAACAGGCATTATGATTGCACTATTGATGTGACTCTGTATTGTGTACAGCCACAGGGATGAGAAGTTGTGCTCCATCTGTGTACAATGTGTCAAAAATTCATTCTTCTGTCATGTATAACTAATTAGAACAAATAAAAATAATAATAATCCAAATATGTGACATAAATTATCATTTAAATTAAAAATATCCAGCTTTTTCATAGCAAATAAAAAATAAATTTCAATGTTGTGCTTCAAAGAATGCTATCAAGAAAAGAAAAATTCATAACGGAAGAAAATATTTGCAATTAGCATATCTGATTAGGGGCTTGTATGTTGAATATGTAATAACCTCCTACAATTCAATAATAAGATAATCATCTGTTTTTTAAAAGGACAAGTCATTTCTCCCAAGAAGATATACAAATGGCTAATAATAATGAAAAAGTACTTATACCATCAATCATCAGGGAGAAAAAAACAAAGGCACAATGAAATGCCACATCATACTCACTACGATGACTTAAAAAATAAAAGAAAAGAGATGTCTTAACAAGGATGTAGTTTTAGAAATGAGAACCCTCAAACACTGCTGGGCAGGGGGATGTAAAATTGTGAAGTCACTTTGGAAAACAACTGGAAAATTTCTCAAAAGGTTAAACATAGAAATACCATGACCCATTAATTCCTCTCTTAGGACTTATGCCCCAAAGATATAAAATACTTGTTCACACACAAACCTGATATAAATACTTATGGCAGCATTTTTAACAATAGCCAAAATGTAGAAACAACATGAATATTCATCAACTAATAAGTGGATAAATAAAATGTGATGGATCTTTACAACAGAATGTTAGCAATAAAAACGAAATGAAGACTTATACATACTACAACATGAACAAACTTTAAAAACATTTTGCTCAATAAAATAAGCCACTCATAAAATGCCATATATTGTATGATTTCAGTATGAAACATATCCAGAATACAAAAATCTATATAGAGAAAGTACATTCGAGGTGACCTAGGAGTGGGAGTTTGGGGGAAATGGGAAGGGAGTGTGAATTGGTACAGCAGTACTCTTTGAAGTGATTAAATGTCTAAAATTGATTGTTGTTATGGTTACGAGACTCTGTGAATATACTGAAAAACACCAAAATGTATGCTTAAATTGGTGAATTGTATGTTATGTGAATTAAATCTCCACAAAGATATCATATTAACTTTTCCCCCAGTGTTACTTCCTTTATTCTAGCCAAACAAAAATTTTACCCAAGGACTGAAGAACAAGGGTATTATTCTTTGAAATAGAATATATCAAGTGTGTTTTACTTCTGTGGTACTGTTGCTATTACCATAAACTTCTCAATTTTATGCTAACCCTGAAACTTCTCCTAACATTGTATCTTTACTGGTTAATTAAAACATTCATTATTGCTTTAGAGAACTTTTATTAACAACTGGCTATGAAAAGGATAAAATTAAAAGCTAAAATATGTTTTGGAATAATCATCAAAATTCTTATTTGAAAAATAGAAAATGAGAAGAGCACAATTTGACAAACTCAAAGGAGAAATTTGCAGTATCTGTAAATTCAGGCCCAAGAAATAATAGAAACACCTCAAAACTGAAATAGAAACTCTTATTTCATAAAAGCAAAGCATTTCAGAGATAACTCTAGTTATAACTTTGATGCATCTATCAGGTAGACAAAAAAAATCCCCCTAAAATATACCTTCCAGATGAATTGATTTCAAAGAAATCACAATAGACAAAATTACTTGGAAGTATAGACTTTGATTTCCTTTTTAGGTGATGATCCATCATCCCCCTCGATGTCATTTTGTATGAAAAGTAAAGTGCTTGCTTACATACAGCAGGCTGTGTCTGTGGAGTCAATCCATGAATGCTGTCTGGATTTAAATAGTTCTCTTTTATTTGTTTAAAATGAAACTGTGTCACCTGAATGATTTAGGCTTTATGCCTATGTTTCATATTTTCCAAATTGGTTTGACCCATTCAGAATCTAAAGCAGGATAATGGAATGAGTCATTAGCCACTTGCATAGTTGCATAGCTCTGAAAAGAATAATTTCAAAAGAAAAGTTGCAAAAAGTAGAGTTAGTAAAAATAAGGAAGGGAAGAAGGGAGGGAGAGTAGGAGGGAGGAAAAGAGGTAGGAAGAGGAGGGACAGAAAGACAAAAAAGACAGTTCTAGCTAATATCCTACCCTCATTCAAAATGCTGACGTTTCAGTAGTGGGAATTTGTTATGTTCCATTTATAGGACACTGTTTTTGCTTCAGCTTGAAACTCTGACAGTTCACTAAGTTTTTGAGTGAACTCCATTCATTCTAAATGGGGTGGATGGAAAAACCCGTGACAGATAATCTGGACCCTAGCTGTCATTGCACTGTTGTTTTACCACAGGTTTGGCTTATTCATCAGGGCATCTAGTTAGCTACTGGGTTGCTTGTCCTTTGTTATCAGGAAATGAATTCCAGTAATCTTAGCAACAAAACTCATGTTTCCTTTTACTATGGTGCTTAAAATCTAATTACACTTGTCTTTATCAAAACAAAGATTTCAAATCTGAGTTTTAATTCACCTGGGAAGAATTATCAACTATAATGAATTATCTGTTGCCCTTTTTTCTTGGGATGACCATATAAATTGTTATCTAAATGTTTCCTTCTAAATGTTGCCTTCTTATGCAGGCAATTCTGGGCTGCTGGCATGATATTAGAACCCCCCTCCAAGTGACAGTGGTAAGCATTGTTATCTCATGCCTCATAGGGGTGCATAAAACTTATCATTTATGTGGCTGCTCTAGCTTCTGCTTAGGAAAGATAATTTAACTCACTGGGGGAAGAGTATTTTATAAAAACTATGGATTTTTAAAAGAAATAGAAAGTAATAACACATTAACTCTTGCAGATAATCAAGTGCTAGAGCTAAGATATTTGAGAAGAGAGAAAGGTAAACATGGTAGGTTGCAAATGGTTAATTGTTCACTGCTACTTATTTTAGCTTATACCTGGAAGGGGCTCTGAAATTTAGATGCACTGAGATAAGACTGTGAAAAGATGTACATTTAACAAGATGGAGAGGGTTCGTATTCCAGCCCTGACTTAGATTATTTCACCAGGGTATTTTGTATTACTTCTCTAAACTCAATTTCTTCTTCTATATATGGTTACTCCATAGCATGGAATAAAGGTGCAATGGGGTAACTTGGTGCTTGCACTCATTAAATATTAGAAAGTGCTCAAGAAGTGTTTTTTCCCTTTTTGTTTCTGCAGAATCTGTATGATATCCTCTGACTTTTCTACACTATCACAGGCTTTAGATTGCACCCTGGGTGCAGGGGATAGGTTTCAGAGCTACATATTTTCAAGACATGTGGGTTCAATCCTGGAAAAGCACCTCATTCTTTGCTTCTACCAGTAGCAATGCCTTCTTATTTTCTTCTAAGTGAAGCTGTTGGTAAATCCTGGTGTTATTTTTCCAATTGGAATTACACAACAAATATTTGTACTATTGAGAGAAGAATTGAAGACTGACATGCAGGAACATTCTGGCCAGAAAAGTGCACTTGATTTTGGTAGCTATTTGTGTTATTCTCTTTTTCTGTTTTTTTTTTTCCCTAGGATTTCTTGCAAGAGAATGTGTTTACATAGACTATGTTCTCATATACATGTATTAATGCCATTTTATTTTAATTAAGCACTTACATAAATTCATGTAAACTGCTATAAGTTACCATGATTATGCAAACCTTCTTGTTTCCATCATGAACTGATTTAAATCAACCTAGAATATTCCTGTGGTCTTTAATCCTATTACTATCAATTCTTCCCTTCAATCTACTTATCACTTCTTAATCATTTGCCCTACAGCTCCCTGATATTCTAGGCCTCTTTTCTTTGGGTATTTAAATATATATATATTGGTTCTTTCTACTGTGTTGATTTCTGACTACAGACATCATATGGAAATGTTTTAACATACTGTTCTTTTAAAACTTCCAACATTTTGAATCTCTAGTGAGTTACCTATTTATTTATTTTGTGTTCTATTTTCAATGTGAGCTACATCCAGACCCCTAACTGCAAGGAATTGACAATGCTTCAAATACAGAACCAAACCCATCTTACCACAATACCATCCCGACTTTTGGTCTGTATTTCTTTCAGCTAACACACACTTACAAAAATATCTTTTTCCTATTTTTAAAAATTTTTCAACAGCTCTAGTCACTACCTGAAAATCCTAGAGGTTTATACTAGAGTGATTTTTATCTATCATGGTTAATTTTTTATTCTTATTTCAAATGCCTTTTTAGAATTAAAAAATCAGACTAGAGGTCTTCAGGGTAAACTACCATATTCACCTCTTCATGAACTCTCTATTGGAATCTATTTAGCAATTGCCCACACAACTCATTTGGCTTTTAAAAGAATTAAGTAGTCTAAAATTGTTATGCTTTGTTTATATATCTATTCTCCAAGAATTAGATGTTAAACTCTTATGTAGTATTGTTTATGACTAAATACACTGAAGTCCTTCAGATCTGATGGTACCTCACATCCACAGAAAATCATATATTACTTCTCACACATAGGTGGTGACTATGGCACCTTTATTTACATTTTTGGATTGGATTGGTCTCAAAGTGTAGTTATTGAATAACAACTTGTATCTACTATATGATTTGGCAACCAGATTCAGTGCTGTGGCTACCTTAGTATGTATTACATCAGATATTTTGTGTATTTTATATTCTAATCAATTTTATATATTCTTATCTTTCATACTAATTATTAAAGGTTAAATATCATAGGTAGTTTATCAAGTCATTTTAACATTTCTAAGAGAAAACTGGGCCTATGAATTGAAAAAAGTGTTAAATGATACTCTGCTACTAGTTTGGTTAGTTGGTTTGTGGTAGTTATTGTTGTCTTTTTTCCCCCCTCAATTCCTAATGAGGACTTAGCATGCTTGTCTCCTTTTTATTATGTGTGTGTTTCAGAATGCTGACATATAACAGGAATTGAATCAAAGTTTGTTGAATACATGAGTAAATGATCAAATAAACTCAAATCCCATTCACATATCTAGAATAAGCATGATGGATTCTTCAACAAATTAACCAACATGGTAAATTTTTCACTTACGAATGAGCTTCTGAATTTTAATTCAATCAGAATGAAAAAAATTATATTCACTTGGGAATAAATTAATCTTCCTCATATATGTAAGTGTGAATTTTCACTGTCAGTAGTTCACAAAAACACAAAAACATTTTAATAGTCCTAGTCTTTTCGGAGTTGTCATCTCTTCATGGCACTGCCTTTTAGGATTGACTACAAAGCTCAAAGTGGTAGGCTCCCTATCAGTTTTAAGGCTGCAGCAGACGTCTTTATGTTCTCTTTGGATGAATGGTGGTATCCCTCACAGTTATTATCTCCACTGTTGAGTACTGCATATTCTTCCTTGATTGTACCACTGAATTGCAAAATGCATCTGAATCAAGGAAACAATTATTTCAAGTGATACTTCTATCTGCAGATTTCATTTTATACATCTCCCCAGTGCATTAAGTGTGTGAATTCAAATCTCAAACACTTGCATCTTTATTAGTCGCACTCATCTATTTGTCCCATTTTATTAAATGTCTATCTTAAAATATAAAACACAAGTGAAAAGGCATAAGATATACTTTTACATGTATCCATAGAATTAGTTTTATTTCCTTAATACTAAAAACCAATATGAGTGGCGAAGTATGGAAATTACATGAAAACACATGTGTCTATGTTTAAGAAATTAATTTGAATTAAGGTTATCTTCCAGTTCTTCTGGGAAAATGATTTGCTCTCAATTCTATTTAAGTTTTACCCATTTCCTCTCCCACCATGGAGATTATTTCTGCCATTATTGTTTTATTTTCAATTTCATCTAGTATACACTTTGAATTATGACATATCTCTTTAAATGTGTTTTCTTTTCAAACTTAGGAATTTTTTGGAAGGGTAGAGTTTTCCTTAGTTATCATAAGTAAAGAGTTTCCAACTTTAAAACTCTCTCCAACCTTGTTACTCCATTTGATCCATTATTATAAGACCAAGTTCTTTATCTTTGTTAGCAATAGAAGTACCATTTTTTTTCTTATTTAGTCCCACATATTACTTAATTTTATCAATGAGAAAAAGCAGTGCTCCAGGAAGTGATATATCTTGCCTTAGTTACATAAAGCAGCTGGAATCTCACCAGTTCTGATTCCAAAATCCTCTGCTCATTCTACTATTACAGCATTTCCAAATGCTTGCAGATATATATATATATAGCTGTTCTTAAATGTTTGACAAGTTTCCTTGCCAAGTTAAGTAAGTTTGACTTGCTAAGGCTATGTGCTAATTCATGTGAAATATAAAGATTATAAAAATATTGACTATCTTCAGCAGTTTTGATCTTTTGGTGTGTTCTACCAAGCTGTTGAATTACGGTGATCCTTATCTCTTTGTAGTTGTTCATGTATCCGAGAAATGAATAAAATCAGCTATCAGAATGGCATCCATGAATCTAGATCTTAGGAAGTAGTACTACCATTGTATAAAATAAGTCAAAATTTGTCAATTGTTGTCATTTACAGAATGAGTTGTCCAATGGCTGGGACATCTTACTACTGAACTCATAAAAAGGAGGCATCAATAGGATTTTTGAAAATATAATCCTGAAAAATTGTAGATGCTCTGTAAACTTACACTGAAGAATGTCTTCAGTGATCATAATAGCATCCCTCTGTCTTCTGAAAGAACACAGATTACTTCAGATGTAAAATGGGAATTTTATTTAACTTTAAATGTTAATTCAGTACATTCACTAGGAAAGAAAAATTTTGGCTGATGAATAAACAAATCCTTGGGCCTATGTTCTTGTTAGGAGCAATTACCATTTAGTTTCCTTGAACAATGAATATAGAAGTCAAGTATAATTGTCATATTAGCATGACATAGTTTGAGTGCACATTCTCATTATTTACAGAATGCTTTGTTTTATTATGATCCTATCCAGTCTAAGATTCTTTTGCAAGTGAGAAGGTGTGTGAATAGATGCTGTGCTAAGGGCTATTCAGTGAGTAAATATGAAGCAATTATTCTTATCCAAAATGAGACTGACATGTCCTATTTAGTATGTAGTCATAATCCTTATCAAAAAATAAAACAAATCCCTTACTAGCCCTCACACACTTCTCAGAATGTGCAGTTTGAATACTTGCAATACTTTTTCAGATTCAGTAATCCGATAAAACTTTATGCTTCTAAAAATGAAAATGACAAGACTGAAGTGTTTTTAAGCAGGCTATCTGTGCATAAAGATATGTGTGTTGTACGTGTGTGTGTGTGTGTGTGTGTGTGTGTGTGATGTGTTCTTTCTTCTTTAAAAATGGGTGGATGGTATTAGTCATTTTTAAGCATATTCCAAAAACAAAATAACCTTAGCTAAAAGAAATAGTTTCTCTTTTCCAGAAATTTAAAGCAAGTATCTTAAAATAGGTCTTGCTCTAACAGAATTATAGCATAATTACTGAGGGACATAATATATTTTACACTGCTCTGTTAGAAATTTTATTATTGTTTTACCATTTAGAAGATTTTGCTGCACTGAACTCAGAACAGAGGTCATAGTCCACACATCTGACAAATAAATAAGCACAAAAGTAATAATCCTAAATAGAAAATTCTTGTAACTACATTCCACAGAGCAAAACAGCATCACCTTTTACCCTTACCTTACTTATGTTAATCCATCCAGTAAACCACCCAAGATTCAATTAAATCAAAAATTCAGTAATATACTGTGAAAACTTACCTACACCCATAAGAAATCGCTTATTTTTAATTGTAGGATATTACAATCTCCTAAATAATTCTCTTTTCAGTGGAGGCAAAATGAGTAAATATACCTATCAAATCTAATTATTTGGACTTTAGTAGAAATACACTTCCTATTAAAATTCAGGTAAACATATTTTTTCAAGCTCAGTATACCTCAGAGAGCTTTCTGCCATCTCATGAAAAGAAGAAATTGCCATTTTAAAGATCCTATATCTCCAAGTAACTTTTTTTGAGAAAAAATAAATTCTGTTAATTAAAATTTATATTAAACAAAAATTAAAGATGTCTTCCAATACTCATTTTTAAAACTCAAAACAGTAACATTTATTGTGAACACAAATCTACAATTTTTATTTATATTTTCAACACTCAGTTTTATTCTAAAAATGATCTTATCATTCTTTCTCTTGTGCAACTAAATTGGATGGGTTGACTCAGAACTATGTATAGTGAGAATGTAAAACTTAAATGGACATAAAAGGCTATAGCAATATTTATTATATCAGAAAACTAAAATAACACAAGTTCATGATTTTAGGCTGTCAAATTATGCTCTGGGAAATTCTTAATCTTCTTTGTTTTCTGGGTTTCCAAAACTATATGACATCTATTTCAATTTCCAAACAAGTTTCTAGCAAATTCTATTCTATGTTCTAAAATCTGTTTAAAAGCATTTAATAACAGAGACTACATTTACATTCTCAATTCTAGTATTTAACCTGTACTGTCTGTATAATTTGTATGAGAAGATTGAAACTATTTTCAAAGCATGTGTAATATAGGATAACAATTCTAGCATTCCAAAACAACTCAATGACCCAGATGCCACCGCTTACCTTCAGTACTAGCATGACTACTGTTGCTGCACCCACTTTGCATCCTGGAATTAATCACTACCATGAAGAATGAAGTTATTCTTTAGTTGTACTTCTTTATATTCTCACATGTACAGGCATGTCAGATATTTACACATTTTAAAGAATCATACTTCACACAGTGGCCCTCTTTATTTCTAGTTTGTGTTTTTGTCATAAAGCCAAACTTTAAGGATTTTATATAATTAAACAAGCTTAAACTTGCCCGAGGTATTTTCCTTTTCTGTCTAATATTTTCATTTCTCTTTGCCATTGTATGACAGATATTTTTCTTGTGTTTGGCATATAATTTGAATTTGTTTTCATAAAGTCTACCTGACATTGCTTTAATTGGAAGGCATTATGGTTTGGATTTGAGGTATCTCACAGAAGCTCTTGTTAATATAGAAATATCCAGAGGTGAAATGATTAGAATATGAGAGCTGTAACGAAATCAGTCCATCTTAGTTTGTGTGAACTGACTTGGTAGTAATGGTACAGAGGTGGGGCATGGATAGAAGAGGCGGGCCATTGAGCAGGTGCTCTGGAAAGATACATCTTCCCTGCAGCCTCTTCCCTCCTTCTTTCTTTCCTTTTCTGTGTCTCTCTGGTTACTGATCCTGCCATTAACTGAACAGCTTTCCTCTGCTGGGCCCTCACAAGGTGAGGCTCAAAGCAATGGAGCCAGTTATGGATTTGACTACTGAAACTGTGAGTCCCGAATAAACTTTCCAAGTTGTTCTTTCAGGTATTTTGGTCATAGCAAAACAAAATTGACTAAAACAGAAATTTTGGTTTATTTAATTTGATTAGATATACGAATCAAGTATTTTATGTAATTTTTTTCAGTCCACTTTTTCTGTATTTTTTATATATATTGTTTTTCTATATATTTTTTTCTATATGATTTTTTTTCTATGCAATTTTTTTCAGTCCACTTTTTTCTACGTCATTTTTTTCTTTCAAAATAATTTCTAAATAACTTCAGGGCTCATTATTGAGTCACATTTCATTTTTCTGTTTTGTTCTTCTAATGGTTTAAAATTCATAGGTTTGTCTTAGTCCATTTGCGCTGCTATTTAAAAAAAAAAATCCTACATACTGAATAGCTTCTAAACAATAAAAATATATTTCTCACAGTTCTGGAAGCTGGAAGTCCAAGATCAAGGCACTGGCAGATTGATGAGGTGAGAGGGCCTGCTTCTCATTTCATAGACAGTGTCTTCTGTGTCCATACATGGAAGAAGGGACAAAGCAAAATCCCTCGTCCTTATTTATAAGGGTGTTAATCCCATTCATGAGGGCTCTTCCCTCAAGACCTAATCAGTTCCCAAAGGTTTCACCTCCTAATACTATCATATTAGTTACTAGGTTTTAACATGAATTTTGGGAGGAAACACATTCAAGCCATAACAATATTTGATCTCTTTTCTTTTGTGGTTATCTTAAACATTTCAATGGTCCTATTTAAATTTTTGTTAGAAAAAAAATAATTTACATTTATAGAATAAGTTGCCAAAAGTAGAATTCTCATTCAAGGGATATGAGTTTTGGATTTTAAAACACCCCACTACATGTCATCCTAAGAAGTAATATCAATTTATACTGTTTTGTGGTTTGATCTGAAGTTTCTCCCCAAACTCCTGTGTTAATGCAATGACATTTAGAGGTAAAACGATTGGATTATGAGAGCTATAACCCAATTAGACTGTCTTTGTTTGCATGGGATGACTAGGTGGTAACTGTAGGCAGGTAGTAATTGTGGCTGCTGGTGGGTCAGTGAGGGTGTGTCCCCAAAGGATTCACCTTCCTTGTGTTCCCTTCCCTTCTTTCTTTGCTTTCTGGCCACCATTAATGGAGCAACAATCTCCATCATGCCATTTTGTTACAATGTTCTGCCTTATCTTAGACTCAGCTCTGAAGTCAGCCCACCATTTACCTAACCAAAATTACCTTTTTCTTCTTTATGTTGTTCTTGTTAGGTATTTTTATCACAATGACCCAAAACTGATTAACACAGAAATTAGTACGGAGAAGTGGACCTCATTGCTTTGACTAACCTGAACTTGTGTTTCAGAAGCCTTTGGAAGTGTTTGTGGGCAGAGTTTGGAGAAGTTTGGAAATGACAGAATGTTGTTAAGCAATGTTAATGGGTGATTCTGATTTGAGCCAGATGTCCAAAATGCCGATAGGATATGGGCAGTAAACATTGTGCTAATAAGGTTTCAGAGGGAAATGGTGACTCTGTTGAGAATTGGACTCTCTCTGAATAGTTGCCACCCAGTTAATCCCTGTTAAGGGATGAATACATTGATTAGGTTAAGGCTTTTATAATCCAATTATTTAACCTCTTTACTTTCTTGCATTGTCTCACACATGAGCTTTTGGGGGACGCCTTCTATCTAAACCCTAACAAATATTATATGTCTTCACATTTTTGTCCTAGATTCTGGAAACACTCATCTTCATTGAGCTTATACACTTATTTAATAAAATATAACAATAAAATTGTAACAAGAATGATTAATTTTTAATATCTATTTATTTATCTTCATTTTAAAACTCTATCCTTTTAGTGTAATAAACACCCAAATCACCACCTCAAATGAAGATTATGGTATTGACAATATTCTACTTCTGATCATTTGATTTAGCTCTTCCATTCAACCATTCCCCTTCCAAGTTAATAATTACCCCAAATCCTCTGTTCTTTATTCCCTTGATTACATTTTATTGAATGTTTTACTAAATGCCCATGTTTCCCCAAAAGACGTGTGCTTCTCTGTATGTGTGCACATAGCTGTGAGGATGGGTTTATGTTAAATAAATGGCCACTGAGGTAAAATAAGGGACCAGTTGTTCTATCAAATCTAAGCAAATTTAAGATTTTACTGAGTATTAGACTTTACTAATAATTTCAAGAATAGAAACAAACACATGGTATAAGAGAAATAAGAAAATTTTGGGATACATCACAGGACTATGTGCTTTTTGCTTTGGACACACATGTTTGGGCTCAGGATAAAATATGGGGAGAAATCTGAAGAGGTTCAGGTTATTGTGCACTGGGAGCACTTAATTAATTGAAATGTCTCTAATTTCTAAGATGTTCTCCAGGGAGAAGTGAGTCATAAACCTATATATTTTTAGATGTATTTACATTAGACAAACCTAAATCAGGGACATCTAATTTAAAACATTGCAAAGACAAAAATCCTGAGGCTTTATTAGAATGCAGCATTGTCCTCTTTTTCCGGAAGGGAGATGTTATGTTTACAAGTAAATTATCCTGAATTTCTTATTTCCCTCTAAAGCCTTTCTTGCTATGTCATTCCCTTTAACCTGTTGAATGGGGTAAAGACACTCGAATGACATTAATCACTTCTTTCTCACTTTCTATGTTGCATTCAGCTATGCTTAATCCAGATGACCCCATCTGTAGCTATGACAAGTGAGGGAATGATGCATTCTGCTGCTTTTAGATCTATAAACTTCTCCAAATGTCCTTATACCACATATTACTAGTGGCCAGTGGTCAGTGTCCCATTGCATGGCTTGTTTACATCTACACTGTCTGTTTACACTGGTATCATCACTTTTTCAGGAGCCTAATTTTGTTTACTCACTAACCAGATACAGGATGAAAATGATTACATAAATATTACAACTTGGAATTATAATAGAAAATTGCACTTGTTATTCTAGTATAAATGCAGTATATGGAGTTTGATGTGCTGAGACAAGTAAATCTAAAAGGCTAAACTGAAAGGAAAGGAAACATAAGAAAACCTCTTGAATAACTGAGCACTGAAGTTATTGAGCTAATGTACATTTTCTAATGTAAAATGTATTTAATTAATGTCATGCTTTTCTCAAACGTAGAAGAGTAACCACTTTGGCAAATCAATTAAGTTTATCAAGAAAAAAATCAAATTAATTATTGAATGAAAATTGTGAAGAAAAAAACTAAATATCTGAAAGAATTGTTCTGAGAGGTACTGGATAAAATAAAAAGTTTGTCAGAAGTCACATAATTGCTGAGGATGTTAAAAATTGGGACACACCATTAATATTGTGATAAAAAGGAGAGCATCTCTTTGTCAAGTTATAATGATGGATGTCACATAATATCAAAATGCGATATCACGCACAAGTAGAATCATTATATTTCACTTAAATTTGAATAAAACTATCGATTTGCTGAGAATGGATCAGCTCATTATATCTGAGTTTAAAAGAAGTGAGAATTGCTTGGCTACTTTTCTTCTGTGCAATGCTGAAAGCCTCTGATAAAGTTTTTCTCTTAATTTTTTCATGTAATGATTACTTTGGGAGCCATTGGGTAAATGAGAGGAGGTACAGTGGTATTGAACATAGTATGGCTGCAAAAGCAGTGAGGAAGGAGAGTGATGTATATATTTTTGAAATATTAGATATGAATGATAAAACACATATTTTTATTTATAGAGAACGTTTGCAGTCATTAATAGATCTTGATTCAGAGTTGAAGGGTGCAGTTAAAAATGTCCATCACCACCCACTTTAGGGTGAGTGTTTCCAGCATACGAAGGAGATGGCAGACAGAATAAGATTCTGCTTTCCCCACTGAATATAGTGAACATCACATGGAAAGGTGCTCACATGCGATTTTGAAATGAGAAACAACATTTGAACAACGTGTTGTAGTCCAACAATGACTCTAAAGACTATTTTTAAATTATTTAATTGACATATTCAAGTGCACACATGAAGGGATATTTTCACCATCATTAATAAGTCTGCTACCCTGTCTTCTCATAGATGAGATATTCCAAATTTTAAAGTTTTAACATTGAGGATTAGATAATAATTTTTAGGAAGATCAAATAATTAACTGGTTTGATCACTAAGGACATGATATTTCTCAAAAATTTATAATATTCATTTCTCATTTTTTAAGTAAAATAATACCAGATATTCTTAGGAAAGCATTCTTTTCAAATCCTTAGTCCATATGATACAGAAGGTGACCAAGCCTGTGTGACTTAAACCCATTGTAACTACAGGACAAAAATAATTATTTAAAAGTGAATTCGTGATCAGATTTTTATCTGGAATGACTGGAGGGGAAAAAAAAATCTCCTGCCACTTCCTCCACCAAATGGGTAAATTTATACAAATAAAATCAAAGGAAAGCAGAAACTAGGAGTGAATGGTGGATTCGTCACTTTACAGTTACTTTCCTTATGGTAATATAGGTAAAATTCTGCTAGCTTACTGGGATTTGGCTATCATATTTTTTTTTCTGATTTCTTCGAAGGTCACATCTTACAAGTAAACAAGCTAAATGTTTGTGGTGTTCATGTAACTTCAGCATGAGTGACTCTATGCTTTCCAAACCAAACCAAAGCAGGACAAATTAAAACACACACAGAGAGAGAGAGAGAGAGAGAGAGAGAGAGAGAGAGAGAATGGAGAAGGCTTAATCAAGTCCTGAGTTTACTGTTTGAATAAGTAGATTAATTTCTTATGGAATCCATGGTAACTACAACTTGTTAGGCACTTTTTCCCTTTAGCCATTTTCAGTATGGTACTCTGTCATTTGAAAAGTAAAGAATCCTAAATACAAGGTATGTTTTGGGAATTAAAAGCCAAGATTCTTCAATGAGTAAATAGGTTTAAATCCTTGTCCCTCTACTTGCTAGTTGTGTGGCCTTGTTTAATTCTCTTAACTTCTTGATGCATCAGTTTTATCATCTATACAAAAAAAGAGGCCCATGGGAAATAGCGATATTTACTTCATGGTATTGTGGTAATGGTTAAATAAATAATATATGCAAAATATATATAAAAGATATATATGTAAAAGATCTCAGTTCATCTGGCATATTTTAAAGGTTTAATCAATGATCACTTTTGTTATTATTTCCTTATTACTCTTCACATAAGAGTTGTCAGCCATCACAAACTGCATCCATATCTATAAGAGAACCCACCAATACAAAAGTACTTTTCAGATCAGGATAAAATAAAAGAATGGAGTGTGAACATGTCAACTATAATCTTAGAGTGAAAGCTTAAAATATATTTCAAGTTTTGAATAGTTCAAGTAATTTGATTGAAATTCCTTCAGTGCTAGGTATATATGTTCCTCACCCAGTGCTTATGTAGACAGAAAGTATTGACCTACCAAGTGGTTCAAAGTGAAAAGGGCTGACCAAGGGAGTGGACTGTTGTGAGGGTACATAGAAACTTGCTTTAATTTCTTTGCTCTTTCAGGCATGTTAAAGGAGGACTGTATATAGACTTTCATTATGAATCTCTTAATAATTTCCATATCTATATTTAATTGGAATGCACAGATATTATGTTGCCAAACCGTTCCTGACACTTCAGCAAGTAAATGTAAAATAGAATTTTATTTTTAATTTAGTGGAGAGAATTGGTAAAATATGAAGCTGATGGGATGTGAGTGAAATGTGATTTCTGATTCTGGCTGTGTATAATCTAGTCAAATAAGGAGAGTTTGTTGGAAGATTCTAATTAAGCTTTATCTTATTTATCTTATTGATAGCACTGACACAATCATTTAAAATAATTAAGATGTTGTGCTTTATTTTTTTAAAGTATGATTTTTCGGAAGGTCGAAAACTTTTAGCATTCTCAAAAACAGAGAAACACTGACTTAAGAGAATTGAGGCTATAGATTTGCAATTTCTAACTGGGTCATTTAGTGTCTAGGGAAATTTTAGAGATCTCACTTGTAATTATAAGCATATGAGCTTCAGAGATATTCATGAAATTATGAATTTACCCAGTTATTGATTTATGTATTCATTGAAATTCTTAGCATTTTATAAATATTAATTCCTTGAAATAGATTTATAATGTATATGCTTTATATCTATATATTTTATAGATGAAAAAATTAAGGCAAAAAAAAAAACTGTGGTAATTTACCTATTTTAAACAAGTGGCAGAGTTAGAATTTCAACCCAAGCGATTTGTTCTCAACCACAGCCCACACAATCTGCTGTCCCTATGATTAGTAATCACTTAGAAAAATGTCATGATTCTGAATGACATCCTGTTTGTATTCCTTAACTCTCATTTTCCTGTCTTCATCTCATCACATGTCAAGGGCAACTTTGCTCTAGGTAGATAAAACATGTTCATCAAACTTTGATATAATTCTTGTGTTCATTTAAACCATTTTCATCATTCCTCTCCTCTAAAGATTCCTTCAAATTTCTCTTTCATACTTAACCAAACTAACTAGGACTTTTACTTAAAAATAATTTTATAACATCCATCTTCAAAGTGAATTGCTCATCTACATGTGTGTACATTATATGATTTTATAACATAAATTTCCCATTTTAGATTTACCTCAATATCTCAAGAATGGAGATAAAAGATTAATTTATCAATTGGATAGAAAATAGTCCCTGTTTGTTTTACATGTGCATATTGAATTTTTCAAAGCTTATATGAAATTATAAATGATTACATGGTAAAGTCTTTTATGTATAGTTTCTCTCAGGGCTAAGTGTTTCTGTTCTCTATCCAGTGGCCACTTAAGAAGGAAATATTACTGACTTAAGTAGTTCAAATTAGGAGAGTATCCCAAAGGAGATTTTCCAGTGTATGTTTGGGAATTCTTGTTTCCTGACCAAGGGGACTATAGAATCCCAGGTTAATTTGTCCTCTTTGGATATATTTTTCCTCATTTTAAAACTTCTGCAGGTAGAATATTCTTTATCCTAGGATTATTTAAATTACAGATTATCAGAATGGAAGGTAGAAAATTCCCGAAAGATTATTTACAAAATGAAACTTAGGAGAATACAAATCTTGCACCAAATCAGAGCTTATTAATAATGGAGCTAGTACCATAAAATTCACCAAGGAAATGTCAATTCATAACAACATTTAGAGTGTATAAGAATGAGGGCTGAGGAAGTCTCTTATTTTTCTGGCCCAATGCATTGTTAATGATATTATAATCATCACCATTTTTGTAAAAGTATTATTTTACACAATATTGTTAGTGCTAATATGAATATAACATATTTTAAACCGTGTAATATTCTAAAATAATTGTAGGATAAAATAAAATTTAAGCTTTGAATATTTAAATTAGGTGGAAAAAAGGAACCAAGAGAACCACTGACTATTTTTGAACAGTTTTTCATAAGTTACTTAACCTTGATATGCTTGGCTTAATAAAAAATATTCATATGTCACCTCACACTCATTAATGTATTGCTACTAGCAAAAAAAAGAAATTAAAAAGGAATAGAAAATACCAAGTGTTGAATTGAAGAGGATATTGAGAAATTGAAATTTCTGTGAGCTGTTAATGAGAATCTAAAATAGTACATTTGACATAGGAAACAGTGTGATAGTTCCTCAAAAAATTAAAAATAGAATTACCATATGATTCTGCAATTTAATTTGTGAGTATATATAAAAAATAATTAAAGCATGATATTGAATATATATTTGCACATTCACATTAAAAACAGCATTATTCACAACACCCCAAAATTAAAGAAACACAAGTGTTCATTGATGGAATAATGCATAAGCAAACATTACTTGGAATATTTTTCAGCTTTGAAAAAAAGAAAATTTGGAAACATACTATAACATAGATGAACCTAAAAGAAATTATGCAAAGATAAATAAACCAGTTGCAAAATAAAAAAAAAAAAAATGCTGTAGGATTTTATTTAGATAATGTAGTCAGTATAAACAAATTCATAGAAAGTAGAATGGTGATTGCTATGGTGATTGCCTGGTTGCTAGAAAATAATAAGGAATTGTTTAAAGCATATAAAGTTTTGACTTTGCATAGAGCTTTGAAGTGTGGTTGTACACCAGTATGAATACTCAATACTACTGAACTGTATACTTAATTCACTTATTTACTCTACTTAAAAGTACAAAGTCCAACTGGGTTTTGTATTTGATAAGCTCTGGCAAATATAAATATTCAGTGTTTTTAATAAAATAAATAAAATATCCTATTACAAACATTTAAAATGATACTTAATACTGTTTTATGCTTATCTTATATCATTTCATTTTAAAAAGTTTTTAAAAATCAATTACACATTTAAACTTGTAAGAAAAAAGAATCAGTATAAACAAAAGTGATAAAGTTTGCTTTATATGAACAAATAGATACAGATTGTTTCATATAACAATGAACATTCCCTGAATGCTTCTTAAAATATTTAACACCTTTTGCTGGGGCAAATCATTTTAGGCACTGGCCTTGGTGCTGAAGTAAAATTCTGTATTCCTCTGAGATCTGAGCATTTCTACATTGGTTTCATGATGATTACAAACTAAAGGGAGGGAATTCGGGGGAGGCACCAGGTGACAAAGACCTGCATGAGAATTTCAAAGTATCCACTAAATAACAAGTCATGAAAGTATTTCAATATTGTATCAGCCAACTGGGATGCACTGTTGTGTACTGATGAAATCGTCCTGGCTTTATTTTACTATTTGTTTTGTAAAGTTTATAATTGTATGTGTCTTCTAAATTATTGTAATTAGCTTTAGCACTAAAAATATTGCATTAAAATATGAAAATGGCATTAGATTTAAGATCTGTAGTTGAATTAGATCAAGGTTCTGGAAATTGGAGGTATTAGTACAACAGTAGGGGCTGAATTGTAAACTAATACAATACAAATAAAAGTCAAGAGTGATGAAAAACAAGCATGTAATCTTGCAAAATAATTATAGTCCAATGATGTGCAAGTCCTATTTTTGAAAACTTTGTTAAGTGGGTAAGAAAAACTGGGCAGAAATGCTCAACTAATTGGTGGAACAGACTACGTTTTTAAAAATGGGTCTAATAACATCTAATAAAATAATAATTCAAAATGATTGTTTCTGGTCCTGAGGGTTTTCAACATCTTGCTTAATACAATTTCAGTATATATTTTTGTGAAGTAGATTATCTTTCTGGTTATGGTTGCTAAAATATTGTGAGCTTTAATTTACACATGTAACTTATTTTCTAGGTTTTGTTTGTAAGGATAACTCTATTTTGTTCCTAGTAAACAGATATAAAATTTTTCTCAGACAAAGACTAGTTTCTTTATTTTCTAGCTCTAAATAACCTCTGAGAAAAATGGACAGAAATTACCAAAGATAGTACTGTATGGTCCCCCACCCCTCCTCTTTTTCCCTCTTGAATCACTGAAAGTAAGTAATGGAAAAAGTGCTCTATTATTTAGGAATATTCTGGAATATTTATCTTACAAAGAGAATATGATGTTACATAACCATACTGCAGCCACAAAAATCATAACATTAACACTGGCACATGCTAGTATATAATAAGACCCCCAAATTTCCCTAATAATGTCCTTTATAATGAAAGTATCCGATCAGGGTGGGGTGTGGTGAAACACACCTGTAATCCCAATGACTCAGAAGTCTGAGGCAGGATGATGGAAAGTTTCAGGCTAGTGTGGACAGATTAGTGAGACCCTGTCTCAAAATTAAAGTAAGAAAAGACTGAGGGGTGTAGTTCAATACCAGTGTTCCCACCCCATGTATATAATCAGTGCTCACTTGTTGCCTTTATTTATTTATTTATTTATTAGATTCTGATATCAATTTTATAGAACATTCCTAATTTGATTCTGTTTTATGTTTTCTCATGATTAGATTCAGGGTATACATTCCTGGAAGGAATATCTGAGAAATGATGTTTTGATTTTATTTCATTAGTTAATACATAATATGTTAGCCTTGATCATTAGGATAAATGGTGTTTGTCATGTTTCTCTATTATAAACCATTCTTTTCTTTATATTAAAGAAACATTTTATTGGAAGGAATGCTAAACTATGTAAATATCACACTGCTTATCACACATTCATTTACTAATCTTAACATCTATTGATGTTTTTGGCTGAATAATTATTTAAAAGGAGGTTTCCAAATAGTGATTTTTTTTAACTAGGCAGAACTAAAATATTTATTTCAATATCAATTCTTTTTTAATTTGTTTTAATTAGTTACATATCGCTGTGTGTGTATATGTGACCACATGACCAATGTGATTCTGCAACCTGTACACTCAGAATAATGAGAAATTATATCCCATCTGATTCAAATGTATGATATGTCAAGATCATTTTACTGTCATGTGTAACCAAATAGAGGTTTTTAAAATGAATTATTCTCCCATATTTACTTATTGGCATTTGTACTGTAGGTAACAGTATCTCTATTCTTAATTAACTAACTGGGTAAAACAGATTAGGCTGATGGATTCCCATATTGTTTAATGAGTTAAAATGAGTGACTACTGTTATTTAGCTATCTCTATGTTTTGCTTTAAAATTGACTTTTTAAAATATATTTTACCTCCAAAAAATTTAAAATATTTTAAGTGTGGTGTTATAAATTTTGGTAAATGTATGCATCAGTGTAGCTCTCAAGCCAAATAAGATATAGATAATTTCTTTTTTTTTTATTTTTTATTGGTCGTTCATAACATTACATAGTTCTTAATACATCATATTACACGGTTTGATTCAAGTGGATTATGAACTCCCGCTTTTACCCCGTATACAGATTGCTGTATCACATCAGTTTCCCTTCCATTGATTGACATATTGCCTTTCTAGATTCTGATGTATTCTGCTGTCTGTCCTATTCTCTACTATCCCCCCTCCCCTCCCCTCCCCTCCCCTTTTCTCTCTCTACCCCTTCTACTGTAAATCATTTCTTCCATTTGTATTAACTTGTCTTACCCCTCCTTTCCTCTTATATGACATTTTGTATAACCCTGAGGATCGCCTTCCATTTCCATGCAATTTCCCTTCTCACTCCCTTTCCCTCCCACCTCTCATCCCTGTTTAATGTAAATCTTCTTCTCAAGCTCTTCGTCCCTACCCTGTCCTTGTTTACTCCCCTTATATCAAAGGAGTCATTTGGTATTTGTTTTTTAAATATTGACTAGCTTCACTTAGCATAATCTGCTCTAATGCCATCCATTTCCCTCCAAATTCTATGATTTTGTCATTTTTTAATGCAGAATAATACTCCATAGTATATAAATGCCACATTTTTTTTATCCATTCATCTATTGAAGGGCATCTATAGATCATTTCTATTACTATGAAGCTTTCCCTTATGTTTCTTTGCAATCAACCTGTTTCCTATCCATCTATGTCATATGGTCCAAGGCAACTATTCTTGCTTTCAGTCACTAAAGTGCATTTTAACCTACTGTAGACTTTTATATAAATGGAACCCTGCTATATGTACTTTAATGTGTCTGGATATCTATGTGTTTGAGTGGCAGTAATTTTTCTTTTTTATTGTTACACAATATTCCATTTACATACTGAAATTTGTTTATTCACTGAATATTTTAATCAGCGTTTGGTTGCTTTGACCAAAAAGTTTTGACAAGAACAATTTCAGAGGAGGAAATATTTATTTGGGTCTCAGGGTTTCAGAGGCCTCAGTTCATAGCAGTTGACTTCCATTGCTCTGGGATCAGGGTAAGGCAGAAGAACATCATGATGGAAGAGTGTGGTGGAGGAAAGCAGCTGTTAGCAACAAGGAAGCAGAGAGAGCACTCCACTCATGAGGGACAAATTATAAACCCCAAATGCATGCCTCTTGCAACGTATTTTCTCTAGCCATACTCTACTTGATTACAGTTACCACCCAGTTAATCCATATCAGTGGATTAATGCACTGGTTAGATTAAAGCTTTTGTAACTCAAATCATGTCACCCCTGACCTTTCTTGCATTATCTTACACATGAACTTTTGATGGACACCTCATATCTAAACCATACTGAACAATAGAAATTTTGGTCATCTTCGTTGTGGAAATCAACCTACCATGACCATTTATATACAAAATTTTTATGGACTGGATATATTATTTTCTTTCATTTGGGCAAATATTTCTGTGTAGTATGGGTGAGTTTTGTGATCAATAAATGTTTTAACTTAATAATAAACTGCCCAAATGGTTTTCAAAGAGGCCATACCATTTAATGTTTACACCAGCAAAATGAGAAATAAATAAAAAGGGTTGGGGGATTTGACTCAGTGCTAAAGTACTCCCTTCCCCCCAAAAATCATGATGTTAAATACATGCAACAAAATGTGTATGGGTTTCCATAATGAGTAATAAAGTACATACTTAGAAAGGTCTAAAAAATGACTGAAATTTGTCATCTATAATCCTAACAAAACCTTGTGCCAAAAGCAAAAATTTGAAAATATATCAAAGTGAAAAAAAATGCCAGGGCTAAGGTAATTGTCAAAAGATACATTTCTTGGGGTCGGGTTGTAGCTCAAGTGGTGTGCTTACCTAGCATGAGTGAGGCACTGGGTTCGATCCTCAGCACCACATAAAAATAAAAAATAAAGGTATAGTGTCCATTTACAACTAAAAAATTTATATTAAAAAAGATACACTTCTACTTCTTTGAAATTCTTTGGATTATACTTAATATCTCCTCATACTTTCATTTACCACACTTATTCTTAGAAGGAGCTAAGTTTTCTTTTAAGACTACCAGTCACATCACCTTTGGACCATTAAAAATGTTCATTGTGTGGTACAGAATAGAGGACACAGAGACTAACCCACATAATAACAGTTATCTTACATTTGACAAAGGCACCAAAAAAGTACATTGGACAAAAGATAGCCTCTTCAACAAATAGTGCTGGGAAAACTGGAAATCCATATGCAACAAAATGAAATTAAACCCTTCTCTCTAACCATGCACTAAACTCAACTCAAAATGGATCAAGGACCTAGGAATTAAACTAGAGACACTGAGTCTATTAGAAGAAAAAGTAGGCCTAAATCTTCATCATGTGGGATTAGGCTCCAACTTCCTCATAAGACTCCTACAGTGCAAGAATTAATATCAAGAATCAATAAATGGGATTGATTCAAACTAAAAAGCTTCTTCTCATCAAAAGAAACAATCTGTGAGGCGGGTAGAGAGCCTACTAATTGGAAACAAATTCTTACCACATGCACATCAGATAGAATTAAAAAATCTTAACAAATATTAAAACACAAATAACAAATCACAACATATAACAAAATAACAACAAATAACAACAAAACCCCCAATAATCCAATCAATATATGGGCCAAGGAACTGAAAAGACACTTCTCAGAAGAGGATATAAAATCAATCAACTAATATATGAAAAAATGTTCAACATCTTAGCTATTAGAGAAATGCCAATCAAAACTACTCTAAGATTTCATTTCACTCCAGTCAGAATGACAACTATTAAGAATACAAACAATATGTGTTGGCAAGGATGTGGGGAAAAAGGCACACTCATACATTGCTGGTGGGACTGCAAGTTGGTGCAGTCAATATGGAAAGCAGTATGGAGATTCCTTGGATAACTGGGATGGAGCCACCATTTGACCCAGCTATCCCACTCCTCGGTCTATACCCAAAAGATTTAAAAACAGCATGCTACGGGGACACAGCCACATCAATGTTTATAGCAGCACAATTCACAATAGCTAAACTGTGGAACCAACTTAGATGCCCTTCAGTAAATGAATGGATAAAGAAAATCTGGTACATATATACACAATGGAATATTATTCAGCATTAAAAGAGAATAAAATGATTTGCAGGTAAATGGATGAAACTGGAGAATATAATGCTAAGTAAAATTAGTCAGTTCACAAAATTCAAATGCCAAATGATTTCTCTGATTTAAGTATGCTGATCTATAATATGCTGTGGGGTGGGAATGGGAGAATTAAATGAACTCCAGATAGGGAAAAGGGGAAGGAGGAGAAGAGAGGTGATATAGGTGTAGGAAATAAGAATGTGATGGACATCATTATCCTAAGTACATGTAAGAAGACATGAGGATTGTGACTGTACTCTGTGTACAACCAGAGATATGAAAACGTGTGCTATATATGTGTAATATAAATTGTAATGCATTCTGTTGCCAAATATAACAAATCAAAATTTAAAAATAAATTAATTTATTTAAAAGAAACCTGTTTATTGTAGACTTTTCACCTTCACACTCTTTACTAGAATTTCATCTTCCTGAACTCTGGACATGACAATATATGTGTTTTTGTTTTGTTTTTCTCATGCCATATTGTAACAATTATAAAGATAAGATAAATTGATAAGGGTTTTGTATGAGGAATTCAACTGTCACTGAAATTGATATTGTTTTGTTTCTAAATTCTCCAACTTCTTGGTGTAATTATTCCTATTCAGAATTATTAGACATACACAGAGAATAACTTGAAAGAAGCTTAGGCTACTTACCTTTCACTTTATATAGCAAAAGAAAATAAATAGAGATGAAGTCAATTCACTGCTCTCTTTTGTCTTTTGCTTTCTTCCTTGGTGAATTTAATAGAATATAATTAAGTTAATTATATTCTATAAATTCCATGTAGTAGGGAAATTGGATATTTGGCTACATGTGAGGATAATGTCCAATCTGTGGTAATAGATCATCTGCACATTTTATTTCACTGACTTATTATAAACTGTTTTTTAATTGAAAATGTTTTAATTGTTTATTTAGTTATTTTATAAAATAATAAGTAATGATAATCTAAAGAATTACACTTGCCTATCAATCTCTGTAGAATCTTTTAAACATTGTTAAGAAATGTAAGTATGAAATGCCATTTAAAATGGCTTTTCTAAGACAGAAAAGAGTTTTGCCAATTTCTGTACGGTTACTAAGATAGTGCTTCTCAACCTTCCCAGTGTCTAAGAACCACCTGGTAAACAGACCTTCCTCCAGATTTCCTGGTTCATTGCATATGGGTGGGGCCCCAAAACCTGCATTTCTAAGAAATACCCAGGTGGTATTGATTCTGCTTGGAGAAACTCTGCACTCAGGAAAACACATTATCTGAACAGAGCTGATTTCTTAAGGCAGAATATTTCACAAATGGTAAATGTATTTTCTAACTTGGCCAAGTGCCTGCTGTTGAAAGGAAACTATAAATATTGCATCTATATTATGTTTAAGTGTTTTAATTCCTGTATTTATAACAATAATATTTGTTGTGGTATTGCAGTTTACATCTATTATAGTTCCCCCTGCAATGGAATAGATTTTTTATTCTAGGAATGCTTAGACTATTGTACTTAGATGCAAAATTCATGTTTGTTTTTCCTTGTCAGACCAAATTTGACTTGAGAATTTCCACTGAATACTGGCTTGTGTTCTGTAATGTAACTTGCATTAGACTATAAGACAATAATACAGTTCAACTTAACATTGCACCACTAACTGTGTCCCCTTTTCTCTACCCTATAGTATAATATTTTCACCCTATGCACCTTTTTCTCACATATGGATCATGATGTATTATTTTCTGTTTCTAAATGGAAACACATTCAAGTCATATTATTAATTAAGGAGACTTGCATTCTATACACAACTTATATTTTAAAAGGTCAATACCTTTAACTCATTCAACTGGAATCATATAGTAATTTAGGCTTCTTTGATTCCTTAATTTATTTCTTTTTTTGTTTTTTTTTCCTCCTAACGTTCATATTCAAATATGTGGGCATAAGCACATACACATCCTACACATACTACATACACATACATATGCATAAACCATTGTTTATTCACCATAATAATATTGATGTCTTTTGTAGCACCTTGGATTTTAATATTATATACTGGAAAAATGCTCAAAAATTCACACGAATAAGAAAGTCCAGTCAGCAAACTCCCCTATATGACACCCAGCTAATCAGCATGGCTCAGTGTTTGTTGTGCTGTTTTGTTGAGATCAATTCTTAGGCATAAATATGAAAATATAATGACAGTCTCTTCATGGGGGAGGGAGTTCAGGTTGGAGTGTGGTGTGTTCCTGGAGAAGCCGCGTGTGTGTGTTCGGGAGAGTTCCCGGGGAGCGTGTGTGGAGTGTGCTGGTGGAGTTCAGAAATAAACTTTGTTCCTGCTTGAGTGGCTCGTGATTTGTGCCCAGCCAGACTACGGCAAACACACACTGTACAACATAAACTGTGTGTAAGTGACCAAGAGAAAATCAAATGTGGAGAGAGGTTTACACAGGGGACAACTGGTCATGGAAACCGACCTGGCACTACCTCTCCCTCTCCAATTTGGCTGCTTGATGGATCATCTGGGAAAGACACATCTGGCCTAGAAGTTGAAAGGGTGGGTGTGGGAGAAATTTTTTGGAGACTAAACCCAAGACCAGGAAATATGGGGTCCCCAGATGACCTAGGAGACTAAGAATCTATTCTGCCATTACAGGAGTGGAACCCAAAGGAGAACCCTGGATACAGTCTTCCAGCATGGACCAGCAATTACTCTATGTGTGCTGATTTAAAATCTCCAGACAAATTGACATTCAACAAAGAGTCTGGAGCCCACCTAAGCCTGCCTCCAGGAATTCTGCCTACATTACATCTCTCACTCCAACATTCTGAAGGTGAATCATCACACTCCAGATGATCACACCTAAAGCTGTAGAGAAGCTGAGAATCGTTTGAACTTCAATGGAAAGAATTCTTAAAATTTCATCAGGATTTTTCTTTTCTTTTAAAAATAATTAATTAATTAATTTCTCTGTTTAATTGTGACCTTAATATTACATGAACATTTATACATATTCATATTTTTTAAAAATGATCACTTCTAGCATTTTTGAAGTCAGTTATTTTTTATTGATGGGTTTTTTGAGGACTATGATCTCTCATTAGTATATTTCAGTTTTGTATTCTTTTATTTTTAAAAATTTTTAAAAATTTCTCTCTCTCTCTCTAAATATATATATTTCTCCTATTTCCCTTGATTTTCTTTTTTCTTCTAACAGTCAATCTCTATCATGCTTGCTTCTATTCTTCCTTTAATTTTTTACTTCTGTCTTCTTTCTCCTTCCTCACAATCATCACACTTTATATCACTTCTCTCCAATTGAAATCATAAACCTTTTGCAAACTTGCTATTTTTATTGTAGGCAATAAATGATTATATTATTTTTGCTTATTGCGAAAATTAATATTGTAGGAACTAATTAATGTCATAATTAATCAGAATTAATATTATAGTAGGAACTATTTGATTTAATGCTATATATTTTTTGTTTTTTAATGCTATATATATATTTGTTTGAATTGGTTGTTGTTATTACTTGTCTTCCCCTGAACAGTGAAGTACTGGAAACCTTCAGGAACACTTAAGTCTACAGGTTAGAAACTCTACTGTCTCAGATCCAAACTGTTAGATGGGTGGACACACAAACAACATGAAAAAACAAGGGAACAAATTGCCCCAAATAAACCAAGATACTCCAATAACAGAATACATCAACACCATAGTGAAAGATATGTCTGAGAAAGAGTTTAGAATGTACATAGTAAAACTGATCTGTGAAGTAAATGACAGAATAAGGAGTGAAATCAGAGAGAAAATACAAGAAGTGAAAGCGACAGAGATTCTTTAAAAAAAAAAAAGCAGAAATACTTTAAGTGAAGGAATCAACAAACCAAATTAAAAACTCAATTGAAAGCATCACCAACAGACTAGATCACTTGGAAGACAGAGTTTTGGGCAATGAAAAAAATATATAATCTTGCAAACAGTTGATCATGGAGAGAATATGTTAAGATACCATGAACAGAACTTCCAAGAAATATGAGCCAACATGAAAACACTGAATTTAAGATTTATTGGAATAGATGAAGCCTTGGAGATACACATGAAAGGAATTCACAGTCTCACAATCTTCTCAATAAAATTATATCAGAAAAATTTTCAAAATCTATAGAATGAAATGGAAAATCAAATATAGAAGGCTTAAAGGACCCCAAATATACAAAAGTACAACAGACACACACAAAGGCACATTATTATGAAAATGCCTAACATACAAAATATGCATGAAATTTTAAAGGCTGTTAGAGAAAAATAATAGGTAACATTTAGAGGGAAACTAATCCAGATTTCAGCTGATCACTCAACCCAGACCCTCAAAGCTAGGTCTTGGAATAATATATATCAAGCTCTTACAGAAAATGAATGGAGGATGAAATAAATACTTTCCATAATAAACAAAAATTTAAAAAATTAACAACTAGAAAGCCCACCCTACAAAACATGATCAATCAGATATTTCATGAAGAAGAAATGAAAAATAAAAATTAAAACCAGCAAAGGGAGGAACTTTACACTAAAAGAACAGTGAATCAGTGGAAAGACTCATTAAAATTAAATGCCAGAAATAAATTAAAATTACAGAGAATAAAAATCATACCTCAATAATAACAGTGAATGTAAAATGGCCTAAACTCATCAATCAAAAGACTTAGGCAGATTAGAATAAAAAACAAGACCTAACAATATACTGTCTCTAAGAGACTCACCTCATAGGCAAAGACATTCACAGACTAAAGATAAAACGATGGAAAAAAATTATATCATTCACATGGATCTCATAAACAAGCAGGAGATTCTATCCTCATATCACATAAAGGGACTTCAAGACAAAGTTAATCAAAAGAGACAAAGAAGGACATTTCATACTACTTGAGGGAATTATACATCAACAAGACAAAACCATCGTAAATATTTATGCCCCAAACAATGGAGCATATATATACATCAAACAGACCATACTCAATTACAAAAAGCAAATAGACTACAACACAGTAATACTGGGTGACTTTAACAAACCTCTCTCACCACTTGATAGATCCCCTGAACAAAGCCTAAATAAAGAAGCTATAGAACTAAAAAAAATACAACTGATAATTTAGACTTGACAGAAATATGTAGAATCTTTCATCCATCGATGACTGAATACACTTTCTTCTGAGCATCACATGGCTCCTTCTCTAAAATAGGCCATATCTTAGGTCACAAAGCAAGCCTTAGCAACTACAAAAAAAAATAAAAGGTAACATTAGATTGGATGGAGAGAAAAGATGGGAGAGGAGGGGAGGAGTAGGAGGGATTGGAGGGATAGTAAGGGCAGCAGAATAGAATAGAAAATATGATTGATGTATGTACAATCCATGTATGTATGATATGTCAAAATACATTCTGCTGTCATGTATGTCTAAAAAAAATAAAAATCAATTGTATGGTTAAAAAAAGGTAGTACTTTACTTTGCATCCTATCAGATTATAATGGAATGAAATTAGAAATCAATGATAAAATAAAAAATAGAAGCTACTCTAACATGTGGAGACTAAATAACACACTATTGAATGATGAGTGAATAGTAGAAGAAACCATGGATGAAATACATAAATACTTAGATATAAATGAGAATAGCAATACAACCTATCAAAATCTCTGGGACACTATAAAGTCGGGGCTAAGAGGAAAGTTCATGGCATTGAGCTCATTCATTAACAGAATAGAAAGTCAACAAATAAATAACCTAACATTACATCTCAAAGACCTAGAACAAGAAAAACAAAGCAACATGAAAAGTAACAGAAGGAAGGAAATAACTAAAAGCAGAGCTGAAATCAATAAAATTGGAAAGAATGAAATGATTCAAAAAATTAACAAAATAAAAGTTTGTTCTTTGAAAAAACAAATAAAAATGATAGACCCTTAGCCAAGCTAACAAAGACAAAGAGAAAAAACTCAAATTACTAAAATTCATGATGAAAAAGGAACTTTCATGACAGACACTACTGAAATACAAATGATAATCAGAATATATTTTGAAAATTTATACTCCAATAAAACAGAAAATCTCAAACACATCGTCAAATTTCTAGAGACATGATCTACTCAAATTGAATCAGGAGGACATAGAAAATTTAAACAGATCAATTTCAAGCAATGAAATTGAAGATGCCATCAAAAGCCTACCAGTCAAGAAAAGCCCAGGATCAGATGGATTCTCAGCTGAGTTCCACAAGACTTTCTTTAAATTATTTCATGAAATAAAAAGTGAAGGAACCCTTACAAACTCATTCTATGAAGCTGTTTCACTAGACATACACATCAAAGAAAAAATACAACTTCAGACCAATATTCCTGATGAATACATGTGCAAACATTCTTAATAAAATCCTGGCAAATCACATACAAAAACATATTAAAAAGATAGTGCATTGTGATTGAGTGGGGTTTATCCCAGGATGCAAATTTAGTTCAACATACAGAAATCAATAAACATAATTCATCACATCAATAGACGTAAAGACAAGAATCACATGATTATCTCAACAGATACAGAGAAAGTATTTGACAAAATATAGCACTCCTTCATGTTCAAAACACTAGAATAACTAGGGATAGTAGAACCTCAACATTTTAAAAGCTCTCAAGGCCAACATCAATCTCTAAATGGAAATTGAAAGCATTACCTCTAAAAACTGAAACAAGACAGGGGTGCTCTCTTTCACAACTTCTATTCAGCATAGTCCTTAAAACTCTAGCCACAGCAATTCAAGAAAAGACAGAAATTAAAGGGATAAAATAGGAAAACAAGAACTCAAATTATCCCTTTTGGCTGATGATATGGTTCTATATTTAGAAAACCCCAAAAACTTCACCAGAAAAATTTTTGAACTCATAAAAGAATTTATCAAAGTAGCTGGCTATAAAATTAACATCCATAAATCAATTGTTTTCTGTACATTGATAATGAATCAACCAAAAAAGAAATTATGAAAATATCCCATTCACAATATCCTCAAAGAAAATAAAATATTTGGGAATCTAATTAAAAGTATAGACTACTAAAGAAAGAAATTGAAGAAGTTCTTAGAAGTTGGAAAGTTCTCTCATGTACTTGGATAGGCAGAATTAATATTGTCAATATGGTTAGACTACCCAAAGCACTATAGATTCAATGCAATTTTTATTAAGGTTCTGATGACATTCTTCATACAAATAGAAAAAGCAGTCATGAAATTGGATTTGGAAAAATGAAAGGCCCAGAATAGACAAAGCAATCATCAGCAAGAAAAGTGAAGCAGGAGATATTCACAATACGAGACCTTAAATTATACTACAGAGCTACAGTAGCAAAAACAGCATGATATTGGCACCAAAACAGAAATGAGATCAATGGTGCAGAATAGAAAACACAGAAACAAACACACATAAACACAATTATTTCATATTAGACAAAAGCACCATAAACATATATTGGAGAAAAGTTAACCTCTTCAACAAATGGTACTGGGAAAACTAGACACTCATATGTTAAAAAAACAAAAAAAAAGAAAAGAAATTAGAACCCTATCTCTAAACCCTGCATAAAATTCAAAGTTAATAAGGGATCAAGTTATTAGACCAGAGACCTTGTGCCTATTAGAAGAAAAAAAATCTACATCATTTCAGTTTAGAAACCAAATTCCTCAGAAAAGTTCCAAAGGAGCAAGAATCAATAAATGGGATTGTATCAAACTAGAAAACTTTTTCACAACAAAGAAATCAATCAAGAGCCAGGCATGGTGGCACATGCCTGTAATCCCAGTGCCTCAACAGGCTGAGACAGGAGAATCATAAGTTCAAAGCCAGCCTCAGCAACAGTGAGGCACTAAGCAACTCAGTGAGACCCTTTCTCTAAAATAAAAAATACAAAATATGGCTAGGGATAAGGCTCAGTGGCTGAGTGGCCCTGATTCAGTCTCTTGTACCAAAAATCAAAACAAAACAAAACAAAAAAACATTAAGAACATGAAGAGAGAGCCTACAGAAAATCTTTGCCACCTGCACCTCAGATAGAACATTAATCTCTAGGATATATAAAGAACTAAAGAAAATTAACACCAAAAAATCAAATAATCCAATCATTCAATTGGCAAAGGAACTGAACAGGCAGTTCATGAAAGAAGAAATATGATCATTCAAGAAAAATATGAAAAAATGTTCAACATCTCTAGTAATTAGAGAAACACAAATTAAAACTACAACAGTTACTAATAGGGCATTATGTAAAATTGTGGATGTGTAACTGACGTGATTCTGCAATCTGCATTTGGGATAAAAATTGGGAGTTCATAACCCACTTCAATCTAATGTATGTAATATGATTTGTCA
This sequence comes from Urocitellus parryii, assembly GCF_045843805.1. Lineage (NCBI taxonomy): Eukaryota > Metazoa > Chordata > Mammalia > Rodentia > Sciuridae > Urocitellus > Urocitellus parryii. Next base: position 159,035,085 of record NC_135532.1, read on the forward strand.
AGAGCTTTGCAATGTTGTGAACAACCAATTAAAAAAAAAGAAAAAAAAAACTACACTGAGATTTTACCTCACTCTAGTCAGAATGCTAACTATCAAGAATACATGTAGTAACGAATGTTGGTGAGAATGTTGGGAAAAAGATTCACTCATACATTGCTGGTAAGACTGTAAATTGGTGCAACCATTATGGAAAGCAGTATGGAGATTCCTCAGAAAACTTAAAATGGAACCTCTGTTTGATCCAGTTATCCCACTCCTCCCTCCGTTTATACCGAACGGACTTAAAATCAGCATACTATAGTGACATGGCCATATCAGTGTTCATAGCAGCTCAATTCAAAATAGCTAAGTGATAGAACCAATCTATGTGCCCTTCAACAGATGAATGGATAAAGAAAATGTGGCATATATATATACAATTAAATATTACTCAGCCATAAGGAATAATGAAATAATGGCATTTGCCTATAAATGAATGGAACTGGAGACTATCATGGAAAGTGAAATAAGCCAATTCCAAAAAACAAAAGCCAAATGTTCTCTCTGATATGTGGATGCTGACTCACAATAGGAGGGGGAGTGAGGAATGGAGATTCAGCAAGTTGGACAGTAGGGAATAAAGGGAAAGAAGTGGAGATGGGAATGGGAAAGATATTAGAATGAATCGGACATAACTTTCCTATGTTCACATATGAATACATGACCAATGTAACTCCACATCATGTACAACCAGAAGAATGGGGAGTTATACTCCATGAATGTACGATATGTCAAAATACATTCTACTGTCATGTATAACTCAAAAGAACAAATAAAAAAAACGAATGACTTTTAAATATCTGTAATCAATAAAGTGATTTTTAGAATTATTGAGGAATTAAGTCAGAGTCAACCATTGGATACAAAATGTCAGTGAGAAAATGACTTTTTTTGGTTTTGTTTATTTAAGTTTATAAGAAATTAGATTTAAAATTTTGGGAAAAGAATTCCTTTGAGCTAATTATGTAATGAATCCCCCAATACACAGATAAAAAAAGTGAATTTCAGAGTCTAAATGATATGTTACACATATTCACGTTGGCAGAGTCTGGGTTAGACCCAAGGGGTGATTTCTAGGACTGTGTCCTTTCTAATATCCCTTGGCAGGAATATAAGTTCAAAAAAATAGTGTTCTGAATAGAAATTATCTGAATTTTATATGGAAAACACTATGAAATATCTTCTTTTTTTCTGTAATCTTCACTTCTTTCTCAATTTATGCTTAGATGGCAAAGAATTGAAATCTTAAAAGAAGCTGATAGTGTTGCCAACTCTCAGTGGGGTAAGAATAATATGCAGTAATATGTTATCAAGTTATCACAGTATGTTCAACATGAACTGCCATTTGATCACAGCAATAAAGACATTCACCAATGAGGACTTTCATCAACCCAAGGAATCATGTATTCTACCAGCTAACTGATCACATTGTACTAGGTATTGAGCTCTCTCTCTCTCTCTCAAAAAAAAATGTTCTTACAAAACAATGCCTGCATAAGCAAGTAGAATGGCTGTGTTGTTTTAAAACCAACCTGGGAAATAGCACTAAGATATACTTTTCTAAAAGTAGAAAATATAACCAAAAACCAAATAATCAAATCAGTGATTTGATGCAGCATCACAAATATTTAATTGAAGTGAAATTACACCTACAGTCTGACCAATATCCTGGTACCGGAAGCACCAACTTTACTCAAGAGGAAAAATACATTTTTAAAAGCCTTCACATCTGAGGTCGAATGCTTCCATCCTGTTTCTATGACATTGTTCTCTCCTTAAGCATTTGGCATCTCAGAATATTATCACTACAGGAACCGTTGAGTTCATGAACATCAATTTTCACTTCACAGAGGAGTAAAATCAAGGCCAAGAGGAAAGGATGCCTTTGGAAAGGTCACACAGTGATTTGCAGGAGAGTTGGGAGTGGAACCTGGACAGATGACTTCCAAACCATTATGCACCAATTACTCTGTGAAGACAAATGAAATTGCTGGCATTCTGTGCTGTGTGGTTACTCCTTCTTTGTTTATTTCCCCGAGTCACTCTTAGATTCACCATTCACATTAACTGAAATCTCTTGAACCCAAGCTCAGGGGGTTCAGATTGTTCTATAACTTTCAATTCAACTGATGTCTTACCTTATTTATTATAGCAGCAGCTCAAAAGGAAACTTCTTTTAATAATAATAAAAAAGATCAGGAAAGTGATTATTCAGTTTAGAGTATCTATAAAAAGCTCCTTCCCATTGATCTAACACAAAAGGTGAACTTTGCAGAAGTCTATAATTAAAATCTAAATTCTCACTTTTTTTTTATTAGGTGGCCAGAATTCCTGCTTTTAAAAGATGACTTTTTAAAACAATGACTAACTCATCTTGTTCGGTCCAACTTTTCTTTATTCCTTTTTCCATAATGCCACTGACATCACATTTTACTAGCTCAAACCTTGGGATTTTGCCATATTGTGATGCAGTGGATGGGAAAGAAACTATGATCTAAAAGTTAACAGCTGAATTCAAAGAAAAATGGGTACAGCTAAGAAAAAATACATTTCTTGAATTGAAAACACACCCATAGACATAATCATGTATTTGAGAAACACAAATTCATATGTGATTTTATATTATTGACACAACAATAAGAAGGTATAGAAAATGTAGAAGGAAATTATATAAGCATAGTCATCTGGATTCACGAGTGTGCGTTTTTGCTGGAGATTCAACCCAGACCTTTGCACATGCTAAGCAAGCCCTGAACTATGTCCTCAGCTCTTTTCATTTTATTTTGAGACTTGATTGTCCAAGATGGCTTTGAATTTGTGATCTTTCTACCTGAGCTTCCCATATAGCTGAGTTACTGGTATAAACCAACATACTTGGCTGAGAAAATTAAGATTAAATTATCATTCTGTTTCTTACCACTAGGATGAGTAAAAAAAATCATCAAACCTTTCTGAAACCTAGTGTACTCATAGGTAAAATGGTGACAACCGTATCTACTTTTCCTGCCTGCTCAAATATGCACACGTACAGAGTATCATAGATGATCATAAATTTGAAAAAGTGTGATATGTAATTTATTAAAAGCACTTAAAATTTAGTGGGTAGACATATGAATGCTACAAACCCATAGTTAAACATTACAGATTAAGTATTCTGTATATCTCAGTCCTGTAATATATATATATCTGTTTTAATTCATTGAGGTTATCAGAGATTATGGTCAAGGAGTAGAACACATTTTATTCATATGAGACAGTCCTCTCAGCAACTGACATAGGTGTTTTATGAAGTATACATATACCAAGAAGAAAAGGTATAAAGGTACAAAGAAAATAGAATTTGAGTCATTTTTCTCATTGACTTTTACCAATTTAAAAAATATGTTCCCAAGGCGGAACAATAGCTCTGGGATCTAATAAAAAGTAGACAAATTGAAAAATATTGTGAAAGAGGCACACAATGTTCTCTTCTGTGCAGTGAGTGGTGCCAGTTCCAGGCCAGACAGTGTGCTCTGTTTGAGAGAAGAGGACTCGTGTCTGAATGCCACAGTGACCCATGACAGCACTGAATCACTAGCTGCCAAGAGTAGGTAATGATGTCATCCTGGGACAGGAAAGTCCTTCTCTGGCCTGTCTACAGACTTGTGACTTCATAGTGAGTGCTCACTCTGACACTGATGGCTAAACAATGTCAGGAGAAAACAGATGGGAGTGGATGTTAGTGAAGCTTTTAGAAAGTATAGAGTAACAGTAGAGATGGGACCTGGAATCCATAATCTTTTCCACATAGAGTTTGGTTTATAAACTGATGGTCTAGCTGGTGCTGTGCTGGGTAATGTTGAGCCTTTGAGTAGACTTGAGTCTAAAGGACATGAATTTATTGTTAAGTGTTAACATAAGCAAGAACATATAACTGCATGATATTTAAGCATCAAGAATTACAGACACAGACTGTTTTATGGGGGAATACTAAGAGGTTTTAAACTTAAAATCCTTTCATATATTTAATTTAAATAAGCATAATGTGCCCATCATTGTTTTGCCTATACACGGTTTGTATTTAGAACTTCACTTAAATTTCAATAAGAAATTCTGTATCTATATTTTAGTTCAAAGCAGAATAAGTGTTTCAATTTATTGCTTTTCACTGAGACTTGTGAGATGTAATTTTGAAGCTACTATTAAATTAACCTTCAATAGGGAAGCAATGGGCATCAAAATTATAAGAGGCTTTTCAATTTTTTTTGTATGATGAATTTTTTTTATTTATATATGACAGCGGAATGTATTACAATTCTTATTACACATGTAGAGCACAATTTTTCATATGTTTGCTTGTATACATAGTGTATTCACACCAATTCGTGTCTTCATACCTGTACTTTGGATAATAATGTCTATCACATTCCACCATCATTAATAATCCCATGCCCCCTCCCTTCCCCTCCAACCCCTGCCCTATCTAGAGTTCATCTGTTCCTCTCATGTTCCCATTCCCTATTCCACTATGTATCAGCCTCCTTATATCAAAGAAAATATTCAGCATTTGTTTTGGGGGGATTGGCTAACTTCACTTAACATTTTCTTTTTTAACTCCATCCATTTACCTGCAAATGCCCTGAATTTATTCTCTTTTATTGCTGAGTAATATTCCATTGTGTATATGTGCCACATTTTTTTTATCCATTCATCTATTGAAGGGCATCTAGGTTGGTTCCACAGTTTATCTCTTGTGAATTGTGCTGCTATAAACTTTGATGTGGCTGTGTCCCTGTAGTATGCTGTTTTTAAGTCCTATGGGTGTAGACTGAGGAGAAGGACAGCTGGGTCAAATGGTGGTTCAGTCTTATTAATTTATGAAAGTACACTAATCAACCATTTATTGACTACTTACTGTATGGCAAGTGCTAGAGAAATGTAGAGCATCTTATAGCACTTTTTATACTGTAAGAAGCCATGAAAAGACAAGTTATTGCTTTCAAAAGTGGAAATCTAGTGACATGACACAATGTTATCAACTAAAGGGAAATGAAAAATAAGGAGAAAATAAATTTCAAAGTACAAAAAATTACATCACTAACTTGGAAATTTTAACAGATTAAGGGCAAGCTATATCTAAAACAAGTCTTAAATTACAAAGTATAGAATTTGAATTGCAGATTAAATAAAATCTTGTGAATAGGCTTTAAGTCTAGTCATTTTTCACCCTGGATGCAGGCTTAACAGCTATTTTTATTATTTACTAATCAACTCTGTTGTTTTTATTGGTTTCTGATAGAGAATATCTGGCAGAAAACACTTGGATATGGGTGAATTAAATAAAACAAAACCAAAAAAAAAAAAAAAAACAGATGATTTGTCAGAGAAAGACTAGCAAGCAAAGTACATTTGTTGGAGACCTGACTCGTTATAGACCCAGACCCAACTCAAAGTGCTACATTCTTGTTTGTAGGTTTAAAAATTCTTATAAAAACATTTAAAAATCACCACCAATGACCAAAACCAAAATCCAAACAAAAACAAAAGCCAAGAAAAATGAGAGGCACCAAAACTCACTTAGCAGCAAAATAGGCCTAAACTAAGGAGAAACACATTTGGGTCTTATTCCAGTAATATTCCCAGATATATACATTTTTTCAGCAGAAATATGAATGCACTTGATTATCCAGGGTTAGTGTACATGCAATTGAATTTTAATAAAAATCAAAAAAGTATTATTCTTAGTACTTGGTACATTGATTATAATTGAAAATATACAAATGAATAATTCATGTAAATTACAAATTTTTATAAAAGCAAAAGACTAAAATTATCCAAAAGTACTTCTCAAAACAAAGAAACATGATAGCAGAGTATTGAAAACATGAGACTCTGGAACCAGACTGTCTGGCTTACAATGTTATATGCCATGTGTTCACTGTATGGTCTTAGAAATGATACTCAGCCTTTCTGTGTCTTAGCCTTAGACTGAAGCTGGTTATATGATTAAGGAACCTAAACATTACTGAAGGAAAGGAAGAGTATTTAAGAGGAGAGCTAAAGATGGGTCATTACTAAGGGGAAGAATTAGATTGGGTTTCCATCTCACATGATATTAAAACAATGAGTCATATAGATTAGTAATTTTGATAAGCATAATCTAAACTTTAAAATTCTTAGAAGTATAGGTATAGGTATTTCTGATCTTGATTCAGAGAACAGTATTTTATAAAAGACATCAAAAATCACAAAATTTAAAAAAAACTTTTAAACCATCAGATGATGTAAAAATTAAAAATATTTAATTTTTATAAGACCCATTAAAGAGAGTGAAGAGTATGTGAGGTTACTTGCAATTCTAACAGTCAGCCAAAGATGATAATCAAGTATACATAGAATGATCCTATAAATTAAAATTATATAGAAAATTAACAATAAAATGGACAAAATATGAAATATGAATACACATGCCACAGATGATATATGTAAAGCTAGTAAGCATATAAGAATTTACAAAATTTTACTAGAAATTGGGAAATTGTCAATAAAGGACATAATGAGATATTATTCTCTATCATTCTAAATGAAACTTAGGAATTCATCTAATGGAGCCAAGGTTTGAAGAGTACATGGATCTTTGACACATTGCTGGTAACAGCATAAATAACACAACCACTTTGGAACACAATTATACCTTTCCAAGACATGTATCCAGGAGAAATTATTGCACATATGTACTAGAAGGCATAGCAAACAAGTGTGGTACTGTTAATAATACCCCAAAATTGCAAACACAAAACCATCTGTAGAAAGCAAGATGGATAAATCTACTGTGGAATTTTCTTAAAATGGAATGTCATGCAGCGATTCAACATGACCTATAATTAAACATTATACAGTGGATGAGTCAGTATCATACTCTGAAGTGAATGAAGTAAGTCTTAGAATAGCTACATAAATTATGATACTTATTTTAAGAAGTTTAAAATCATGAATATGTTGTGTAGGTGTGGATTTGTTATGTCATAAAACATAAAACAGCTATCATCAAACAAAATTACATTTTGGTCAGAATTCCTTCTTCCATTTGCCAAACACAGTGATTGTTTTAACCCTTCTTCAGATAGACCTCTTTTAGTATTTCTTCTTCAATAATAGCTTCAACTCTTATGTTTATTCAGCAACAAGAACATCTTGGATTTGATGAATTTCATAATTTTTGAAAATGTCATTGGTAGCCAGGCACAGAGGTGCATACTGATAGTTGCAGTGGTTGGGGAGGCTGAGGCAGAGAGATTGCAAGTTCAAAGTCACGCTCAGCAATTTAGTAAGGACCTAAGTAACTTAGTGAGACCCTGTCCAAAAACCAAAAAAGGCTAGGGATGTGGCTCAGTGGTTAAGTATCCCTGGGTTCATTACCAGTATCTGCACCGCCTCCCCACCCTCCACACACACACAAAAAATGATACACTATTTAACCATGAAAACAACCCTTGCATAAAAAGACATTTGTTTTTATTCTCCATTTTAAACATTTAATGAAATGATGCTCAAAGAGTTTGGAATGTCTTAAAGCTATTGAACTTAGAAGAAAATTCAGCATTTGGAATCAAAATCTTATAGCTTCAATTCTTATCCCTTTTCCACCTTCTCTTAAGTTTCAAATCACAATTCAAAAACCCAATGATTAAGCAGATACTTTTAATATCAACATTTTAGTAAAAGTGTCGGGAGTGACTAATGAAATTATGGTCCTTGAATTGTCCTGCCACAGAGGCAATGCCCCTTCTGGGAATTCTCCCCACAAAGGCATCAATTTGAGACTGGCCAGCTGCTGTGGTGAGACTTTGTTTAAAAGGAGGTTCTGTGCCAGGCATGGAATTATCAGTTCATGACCTAGGTTCAGATGCTAACTGCCCTGGGCTGGAGAATTAATGGGTGCAAGGCAGTAATCGTAATCCGGCTGCACAAAAGCTTGTCCTTCACCCTGTATGATTTGAAGAAACTTACAAAAAACCCCTTTGATTTTGAAACATATATAATAAACGTGCTGAGCTGGCTCTAAGTCATCCATTATTCATCAAAAGATGAAGATTCACCAGGCCTCAGCTTTTTCTCTATTTACGTGTCTGTGTGTCTATTCTCCATCCCTTCATCCCCCCATCCAGTATCTGAATTAAAAGCCGTGTCAGACGCAGCATAAAAGTATGTCATGATTTTTATTTTTTTTCCTACTAGAATCAGTTCATTATCCTCACTTGCTTTTTTCTTTGAATAATGTTATCATAATATAAGTTTAAAGCCACAAATTTATCTTTAATTTTTTCAAGTCTTATATATTCTTACTAATATCTCTTTTAACTTTATTATCTATTCCCTTTGTACTCTCCCTTCAAATATACCTGTACAATGTACTTCCTCAATTTTGTCACTTTTCCTCTTGCTCCTCTCTCTTTCTTTATCTGCCAAAATCCATTAAAATTTACCTGGAACACCTGTCATTTAGGAAGTATCTTATGTCTTCTCCAACCTTATTCTTTCTCTGTTTTTGCCTTTCTTTCCTCACGCCTAGATTTCTCTCTCTCTCTCTCTCTCTCTCTCTCTCTCTCTCTCTGTGTGTGTGTGTGTGTGTGTGTGTGTGTGTGTGTGTGTGTGTCTGGTACCAGGGATTGAGATTTTTAACCACTGAGCCACATTCCAAATTCTTTTTATTTGGTCTCATTAAGTTGCTTAGGACCTTACTAAGTGGCTGAGGCTGGCCTTGAACCTGCCATCCTCTTGCCTCAGCCTTCTGAGCCACTGGGAGATGGTATCTGACTGTATTTCTCTTAAAGCACTTGCTTTCGTTGCTTTGAAGTTAATGTACCTGCCTTACCACTATTACTATCAGCAGATTATAAAATATTTGCTGTACGCAGTTACCATATTTCAGTTATCTTTTTTGTTCCCTGAACAATAAAGGCATTGAATAAATGTGCAATGACTTAGACATAAATGTGAGGGAAACCTATAGGCTCCGTGTAGCCATAAAATAGGAAATTAGATGAAAGTTTAGAATTGACCGGAGATCCAATATATAAGCATATTAACACTTTCAATGAAAATAGTCACAATTGATTGTGGTTTCTCTTCAACTGATTTCACCTTGAGTTTTTTCCAAGTAAATTTTAATATTACTCCTTATGTATTTGATGTAAGGACCCAGAATATTGGGTGATTTTAGTGGGTTCCTGGCAAAAATAGTTCTTGCAAATGTAATGGAATTTCAACTTGCAAGTCCAGGTAAAAAGCCTGGGGTTTCAATGTATTGTGAATCCTGAATTACCTTTTCAAAGAAGTTGTTCATTTACTTGAGAGGAGTTCAGGCTATCCTCTATTATTAATATAGGTGAGCTATGCAAATAATGTCTATACATTCTCCTCTGAGTGAGAAGGACTAAGGAGCCCTGAACTCATCTTTGAGTCCAGTGATATTAGCAAACTGATACTGAGGAATTGGGGCTTATTTTGTGTTCTGTGAGGCGAATGTGATAACCACTACACTATGGAAACACCTCCTAATTTTGTGTTCTGGACAAGGAATAGAGTTTTGAGCAAAGGATAAATTTTACCATAATACTTCACTAAATGACTAACAAAGAGTGTGAATTCATGTTTTCAGATGCAAATCATCTATACACATCAAAACTCAGTGATTCTTCATTTATTATCATTATAAAAATTAATGACGTGCTCTAATGTCTTCCTAACATTGCAGACTCCAAATCCGTATCAGCTGCCTTTAAAGAAGTTAAAGAGAGGGAAGAAAGTCAGTGAAGCTAAAGGGAGATTTTGACCCTTGAATTCTCAAATGTAAATTTATTTTTGTTTTTCAAATTTACTTCCTGTCTTCAGTTTTCACAAATTATTTTCTTTATCTATTTACTAATTTTTATTTTTATTTTTGCCCAATTAAACTAACAAAATGTTTGACTTTTAATTATCTTTTTCCTATCACCCCCCAAATAAAACATTATGAATCTGTTGAAACCAGAATCTCATGAGTTTGTCAACTCATGGTTGGACATATCGTAAATGTATTTGTATTTTCTTTGTGAATAAAAATGTGTATAGATTTTTGCTTTCTAAAATAATAGTCTCTGGTTTCAGACTGTCTCCACTAAAATATTAGCTTTGATACTAGCTGTGCAACTCTGCAAAATTTATCTCTGAGAGAGAAATCTCTCATTTGAAAAATGGTCATCATCATAATAAAAATTTCAATCTATTTTGTGAAAATTGAATAAGATAGCATTAAAGTTCTCAGCTTTGTCACATAACATAGTGTTACCATGGAATGCTAATAATACTATTGATAAATAGAATATAAACTTTTGTAGTAAGGTCAGGATGGATATAATATGTAAAATCGTTATATAATCAAATCATCCTCCAACTTCTAAGTTAACACACATACATCACAGAAAAATAGTTACCATAAGACTTATTTGTGTAATCAGTTCTATATGTGGATACTGAAAATTTGCCACACCCAAAGGAGTAGGTACTAATGCCCAAGTTTCAATTAAGAATTCCATAAAAGACCCCTCTTCTGAAGCTCCCTCTCCCCACAGTATTCCAGTTGGGACAGTCAGCTGCAGGTTTCACATAAAATATTCTTTTAAAAAAATGTTCTCATAGTGTCTACCAATTATCTATATTATTAATCTTTTTTATTATAATTATTTTGTATTGTCTCCTTTAATAAAACAGAAAGAAATAAGGAAATAAAGAAAGAAATAGAAAAGAAGTAGTGAGAATGGCAAGAACATATTCACTTTTTTTTTTTTTTTAGAATCTTTTGCAGGTATGTGAAACTCAACACAAAAGATTGATCATCTATCCTCCTAAATTTAAACACAGATGTTTAGAGATTCCTAGCTGTCTATTGAAACTTCCTTATAAAATAATTATAAGAATTATATATAACTTTTGAAAACTTTTATGGGTTGAATCCTTACTAGTTATTTTTTTTTAAAGAGAGTGAAAGAGGGAGAGAGAGAGAGGGAGAGAGAGAGAGAGAGAGAGAGAGAGAGAGAGAGAGAGAGAGAGAAATTTTAATATTCATTTTTTAGTTATTGACGGACACAACATCTTTGTTGGTATGTGGTGCTGAGGATCGAACCCGGGCCGCACGCATGCCAGGCGAGCGCGCTACCGCTTGAGCCACATCCCCAGCCCACTTGTTATTTTATTTATTTATTTATTTTTATGATTCTTTTATTATTGAGTTTTATTTGGAGGAAAAAGCATCCTTTTTTTTTACCACACATATAAACAAGTCAGTAAATATACTATTCTGAGATTCTACCTTACTAGTTATTGATAATTCTTTTCAAATGATATACAAACAGTTTTAAGAGTCATTGTAACAGTAATTATTAATAATGTCAAACATGTTAACGTTAAGGGACTTAAAGCCAAATTGGCAGTGACCCAAAAATCCATTTAAAAATAGAAATAATATGACACAGAAAATATTGAGGAAGAAACCTAAAAAAATACTATATCCTGCTGAAAAAGAAAAATATAATGCATAATCATGCTATGGTTTAAGTGAAGTTAGCTAATTTTTATTTTGTTACATGATTCCTATTCCTAAAATTTCTGTATTTGTTTTCTTAAAAGTTGATTTTCTCAAAACTCCCATTCACATAGCTATCCAGAAAACCCAGGCTGTGGTTTTGAACATGGAAGTTCATAATGAAATATTATGTCCACCCCTAAAGAAGTACTTTGTTTTTCTTTAAATGTCATATTCTGTTGTTTGGAGAGACCTAGTTTAACTAAAACAACAACAACAACACACATACATACACAAATAAAATAAAATAAAATAAAAGCAAAACCGAACAAAATAATATGATATATTGGTAATCTTTGTTTCAATTTAGCTTGTTTTCACAAATGGAATAGATTGTGATAAAAAAAAAATAAAATTTCACAGCCTAGGTTAACTTGTTATCACCCAAGTGATTCTATTGTAAAGTTGTTATCTTTCCTTTTGTAACAAACATGTTCTGGAGAGGACCCCTTGCAACTACAGAAACATTTTGTTTCTTTTCAAAGTTTGTGCCAGTAATTTTAGCAAACACCAGTAGATCTTGTCTGGGACAATCATTACTAAGGATCACTAGTGACAGCTATCTTTTTAACATTTATCAATGACATAACAAATTTGAGAACATTACATACATAATCTCATTTAATTCTCACAAAAACACAATGATGTGAACATCACTACTATAGTAATTTTTCAAGTGAAGGATTTAACTTGGAGAGGTAGAGTGTCAGAGGCAATATATTAGTGACATATGTTAGAGGACACTGTTCTCTTCTTTTTGTGGGGTGGGTGGGTACCAGGGATTGAACTCAGGGGTATTCAGCATCTCACTGAGTTGCTGAGTGCCTCGCTTTTGCTGAAGTTGTCTTTGAATTCGTGATCCTCCTGCCTCAGCCTCCCGAGCCCCTGGAATTACAGGCGTGCACCACCAGGCTCAGCTGTTCTCTTCTTTTTTATCTTCTTTTTAAATTTGTTCTTTATAGATATGCATAAGAGTAGAGTGCATTTTTGAAATATTATTAGGGGCTGGGGATGTGGCTCAAGCGGTAGCGCGCTCGCCTGGCATGCGTGCAGCCCGGGTTCGATCCTCAGCACCACATACAAACAAAGATGTTTTGTCCGCCGAGAACTGAAAAATAAATATTAAAAAATTCTCTCTCTCTCTCTCTCTCTCCCTCTCTCTTAAAAAAAAAAGAAATATTATGTATACATAGAGTCTAACTTTCCGTTCTTGTGGTTGTACACAATGTTAATACTCTACTCTTAATAAACATAATCTAAAACACTAAGAGAGACTCCACAACATTTCAAATTTCTGTGGCTTCTCCTCCTTCTTGACTTAAAAAAAGCTAATAACTTGATTTTAATTATCAGAAAATATCTCATAAATCTAAATGGAGGGACACTGTACTAAATAATCAGTGATTGCTCTTCAAAAGTGACAAAGTCATGAACAATAGGGAGGAAAGCAAAGAATAAAAACAATAACACATGCAAGGCATGTGTCTGGGTGATTATGCTATTAATATCAGGAAAAGCTGAGTAAGGAGTACACAGTAACTCTCTGTCCTTTTTTTTTTGGCTACTTTTCAGTAAGTTTAAATTTAATTTGAAAATAAAAGTTAAAAAAGTGTAATATCTTTTCCCAATTCCCTAAATTGAGTAGAAATGTTTTATTGGAAACAAGGTCCCTATTATTTTTTTCCCTGCAGCATAGTACACATTGTGATCAAAATATTTTCCAGTTTAATAAACAGAACAATCAATTTGGTAGTATTTAATTCTATGTTATTTTGAAATATTAGCAACCTGCCTAAAGAAATGCTCTCATCTTCATATTTAATAATGTATATGGATCCTAAGTAGAATAGAATCCCCAAATGAGGAGTGAATTAAATTTAGTCAATTGAACTGATTTTTAGAAATATTGTCACTCAAATCTATCTAATCAGCAATGAGATTCACATCTACATTAGGTATTTCCCATAAGAATGTATCATTGGCCATATTCTATCAAGACAACAATGCTTTGTGCTAAAATGTCAAATTTATGAAGTCACATTTAATCCATTATGACCTAACAACCCTAATTTGCAACAACCAGAAGGAAGAAATTGTGGGAAAATGTCCAGTCCATTAAATCTGGATATAAATCCATGGATTAAGATGAAAGTACACAAGGAAAAGAAAGGGTTTTTGAAAGAAAAGTTCAATGAGACTTAGCCTGAGGCTTAGAAACTTCTGCATGGAGGATCTGATGACATCGGAAATAAAATTCCTCCTAAGTAGGCGTCAGAAAAATTAACCACAGCAACCAGACTACAAGGGCATGAATTTGGTCCAAGTTAATTCACAAATAATGTAGGTAATAAATATTTTTAAAAGCTATTATGAACCAGGATTTTTTTTTTTTACCTTAAAACTACCACTGAGGTTTTCTCTGCAACTTCAGGCAAATAATTATCTTTTCTCTCTAATATCTCAAGTGAGATAATACCTTATATATTAATTTATTATTATTATCATTCATTTCATTATAGGAATCTTTGATAAATAGATTATTAGTATGTGAAAACGTTTCCAATTCTTGGGAGGAAGGCTTAAGTCTTTTCCTATCACTGTACTGAGTGGACTGTAGCCTTTTGGTTTGTGGGGAAAAGCAAAGAAAGATGACATGAGCATTACTTTTCAGCCTTTAGAAATAAAGTCTTTACCAGGTAAGAGAAAAAAATCTGAAAATACTCTTACAGAGAGTAAAATGGGAGGATAGAATTTCCCCTCATATTTCATCTTATCAAATAATAATAGGGCCTGATAAATGGGAAGTAAGGGCATGGACTCCCTACTCAGAATTCTTGCCTTTGATCTGAGAGGTTATTTATAAGTAAAATGGCCAAGGTGAAACCCTAGGGGCACTCTGAATCCCTTCAGGCCGACACTGCCCCCGAGTTCACAGACAACACCGGTGTGTGCTTTTGTCTCCCAATAACATTATTAAAACAGTCAGTGAAGAGTTGTCTGAGCCCAAGAATGGTGCTAGAGAACACAGAAAGCCAAGCCCTCGGTAGGAAAGCCTTTTCTACAGAGAGGCTAATTTCACTTGGGATCTCTGGGTTGTCATGGTTTTCTCTCCGAGGGGAATCTAATCATGTCTGAGTGAGGCAGAAACAAAACGTAGAAATCTCTTGCCAAATCGTGTTTTAAACCAGATAAGCTTTGCACTCTGAGGTCGGTGCTGAGTCACCGCTAAATATACCTGAAGATCGTGAAATACAACAAAGAGATTACCCGTATAACCAGTAATATACAACTTTCTACATTTCAGTTCAACAGATAATAGTTATTGGCTCTGGATGGAGTGATTTTCCCCCTACTACTTCATGATGGAGTAATTTTCCCCCTACTACTTCATGACATCTTAAGTTCCCTTAGTGTTGAAATGCTGTCTAGCTTCACCAGTGATCAATTTCTCTCTACTATTACTGTTATACTTACCCCTTCCTACATTGTCACAGGAGATATGGTATTGAACAACCACCTGTAAACACCCCCCACCCCATTCATTTTTATTTGGGATAAATCTGAATGTCAGTGTGCTCCAACCTGGGGGAAATGATGTTCCTAACAAGTTACTATTCTGCAGGAACAAGCAGCTATTCAGTGAGCACTGTGATCAGCTCAGGTTGCTAGGTTTATCAGTGAGCTTTCTGTGTCTCTAATTCTGACCCAAATTTCCATATCAAAATGGAAATCCAGGTAGGAAATCTATAGGGAAATCATGCAAAATAATTCACGAGGTAAATTTTTCAGAATAATTCTGTTTCTGGATACAAATGAACTTTCAGCCCCTTTTCTTGTAATGGCAAAGTACTCTCCTTGAGAGCAAATTCATACTCATTGATTCATTCTGTGTTTTCTTTCTTAGCACATTTTCAGTAAAATTTATCATGGTTTTTCCAGATTAATAATAATACCACATTTCATAATATCTTAGTTTTCAGTACAACATATACATTGCATGGTCCTGGACTAGCTGCAGTAACATCATATTTAAGCTTGTGGAAAATTCAACATCTCAAGTCCCACTCCAGACCTACTAAATGTGAATTCTAATAAGATCCCCAGGTAATCTACTGTGCAAGAAAAGTTTAGAAGCACTATCTTGCCCTATTAGACTGGTTGAAAATGTCTGCTGTTCACTTGACATTTTATATCCCTTTGCTTCTGACCAATTAAAAGCCAAGTTATGGAGAAAGAAGATGGCGGCGAAGGGACTGCATCACCCCAGGGCGCCGCGTCACTAAGTGGGAGAAAGACAATGCAAAACGGCTGAAGGATATCTTTGGGAAGTTCCAGTGAAATTGAGGTGCTCCAGAATCTAGTGGACAGATTTCCATCGTGCGAAGTTCGGCTCTGAGAGCTCCATTTCCCCGCATGGAGGGTCGCATAGCCTGACAGGCGATCGCCCGGAGGCTGGAGTCTGTGGCGCGCGCCGGGAGCGGCAGGGTGCCGGAGCGGGGGAACAGCGATACGGATCCAGGGGGGCTCCAGCCAGTGGTACATTGGAGCCCTTAGTGCTGAGTTCCAGCTTTGAAACAGAGGAGAGAAGCGGCCCAGTTTGGTTCCAGACACCGGTCGGACCACAGTGGAGAACAGCAGCCGCCATTTCGGAGAGATGATGTAATCATCCCCGTGTTCTACTGATCTCAGCCCATTCAACTACGAACAGGTGATATCAGGCTGGTATTTGCCTGCGTCTAGCAGACAGATTTCTTGCTCAGGCTCGGGGCGGGGGTTCTTGTGGAGAATACTCCTAGAGGCTCGTGCCTGGCAAGGCGTGCGCCAGGCACTGAGCAGCTGGATTCTGGTTCCCGGAGGCTAACCTGGCCCAGGTCTGAGGAAACTGCGGAGACTGCCGGCGGAGGCCAGCTCCAAGTGGAGCGTGCGCTGAGCTTGGGGTGACTGGGTTCTAACTCCTGGAACAGTTTTGGCCTGGGGCTGGGGAACCCGTGGGGGTCGCTCCCTGGAGCCAGCTCCCAGCGGAGAGTGTATCAGATCAGAGAGGCGGGGTTCCGGCTACCTAAGCTGCTTTGGCCCAAGGCTAGGGAACCGGCGGTGACTGCTTCTCAATCAGGGTCCGGCAGGGTGTTGTAGGGGCAGATTGGAGCTTCCTCCTGCGCCTAGAGCAGGCCAAGTGACCCGCCGGCGTGGTACCATGACACCCCAAACGCAGCTGGGGCTGAAGAGAGCAGCCGCCCACGCCTAGAATAGGACCAGCGATTCCGCGGGGCAGTAGCCAAGTAACCTCATTTGGAGTAGGGGCTGTGCGGAGCTGCCATCCGAGCAAGCAGGGCAGGCAGACCTGCCCCCAACTGGCAAGACAGGCCAGGTAGCTTGCCACCGTGGTGGACACGTAAAACCGAGGCAGTCGCGTCACACTGGTTGGAGTGGGGGTGGAGCAGGGTCGCCGCCCGGGTCCGGAGGGGGCTCAGCGACCCATTGGAGAGGTAGTCAGGTACCCCCATTGGGAGTGGGTGCTGTGCAGAACTGTGACCCACCGGCCTAGAGGTCTGCCAGCGCGGTAGACTCATCACACCAATTGGAGTGGGGGCCCAGCTGAGCCGCCACCCACAACCAGATCAGGACCAACGATCCCAGGGCGCGGTAGTTACATTACCACAATTGGAGTGGGGGCAGAGCAAAGCCACCACCAGTGCCCGCAGCGGGGGCAGACCTGCGACCGATCAGCGGGGTAGACAGACCACCATAATTAGAGGAGGAGCACAGCCAATACCCTCCCAGCAAGGGAGACTTCCCAACTATACAAGAGCAACATAAATAAATAGGGGGTAAATTTCAAAAACACAACAGTGGCACCAAGCAGAAAGAAACGCCAGCAGTATGAAAAGACAAGGAAAGAAAGGACCACAAGTAATGCAGGTCAACTCAACTTTAGAAGAGGTAATAGCTGCAACAGATGGAATGTCAGATAAAGACATCAGGATTTATATGCTTCAGATGATCTGGAGTCTCAAGGAAGACATGAGACAGCAAAATCAGACAATGAAAGATCACATTGACAAACAAATCCAGGAAGTAAAAGATCAATTTCACAGGGAGATAGAGGTAATAAAAAACAAACAAATAGAAATTCTAAAAATGCAGGAAACTATAAACCAACTTAAAAACTCAATTGAGAATACTACCAGCAGAGTAGATCACTTAGAAGAGAGAACATCAGACAATGAAGACAAAGTATTTCAACTGGAAAAGAACATAGACAGCTCAGCAAGTCTGCTAAGAAACCATGAGCAGAATATCCAAGAATTATGGGATAATATCAAAAGACCAAATTTAAGAGTCATTGGGATACAGGAAGGCACAGAGCTCCAAACCAAAGGAATAAAAAGTCTATTCAGTGAAATAATACGAGAAAACTTCCCAGACTTGAAGAATGAGACAGAATCCCAAATCCTAGAAGCCTACAGGACGCCGAATGTGCAAAATCATAAGAGATCCACACCTAGACACATTATAATGAAAATGTCCAACATACAGAATAAGGAGAGAATTTTAAAAGCAGCAAGAGAAAGAAAGCAGATTACATTTAGGGGTAAACCAATCAGGATAACAGCTGATCTCTCAACACAGACTCTGAAAGCTAGAAGATCCTGGAATAACATATTTCAAACACTGAAAGAAAATGGGCTCCAACCAAGAATCGTGTATCCGGCGAAATTAAGCTTCAGATTAGAAGATGAAATTAAAACCTTCCACGATAAACAAAAGTTAAAAGAATTCGCAGCTAGAAAACCATCTCTTCAAAAAATCCTTGGCAAAACATTACAGGAAGAGGAAATGGAAAATAACATTGAAAACCAACAATGGGAGATAGGACAGTAAAGGGGGGAAGTAGTCAAAGAGGATAACAAATCAGGGTTAGTAACATCAATAAACAAATATGGATAGAAGAACAAACCATATCTCAATAATAACCCTAAATGTTAATGGCTTAAACTCACCAATTAAGAGACACAGGCTAGTAGAATGGATCACAAAACAAGACCCAACAATATGCTGTCTACAGGAGACGCATCTGATAGGAAAAGATATTCATAGACTGAAGGTGAAAGGCTGGGAAAAATCATACCACTCATATGGACTGCGGAAACAAGCAGGAGTGTCCATACTTATATCTAATAAAATAGATTTCAAGCCAAAGCTAATCAAAAGGGATATAGAAGGACACTTCATACTGCTCAAGGGAACCATACACCAACAAGACATAACAATCATAAATATATATGCCCCAAATAATGGTGCAGCTGTGTTCATCAAGCAAACTCTTCTCAAGTTCAAGAGTCTAATAGACCACCATACAATAATCATGGGAGACTTCAACACACCTCTCTCACCACTGGACAGATCTTCCAAACAAAAGTTAAATAAGGAAACTATAGATCTCAATAACACAATTAACAATCTAGACTTAATTGACATATATAGACTATACCACCCAACATCAAGTAGTTACACTTTTTTCTCAGCAGCACATGGAACCTTCTCAAAAATAGACCATATATTATGTCACAGGGCAACTCTTAGACAATATAAAGGGGTAGAGATAATACCATGCATCTTATCTGATCATAATGGAATGAAACTGAAAATCAATGATAAAAGAAGGAAGGAAAAATCAAGCATCACTTGGAGAATGAACAATAGGTTGCTGAGTGATCAATGGGTTTTAGAAGACATTAAGGAGGAAATTAAAAACTTCCTAGAGTTAAATGAAAACACAGACACAACATATCGGAATCTATGGGACACATTGAAAGCAGTTCTAAGAGGAAAATTCATTGCTTGGAGTTCATTCCTCAAAAAAAGAAAAAACCAACAAATAAATGATCTCATACTTCATCTCAAAATCCTAGAAAAAGAAGAGCAAAACAACAGCAAAAGAAGTAGAAGGCAAGAAATAATTAAAATCAGAGCTGAAATTAATGAAATTGAAACAAAAGAAACAATTGAAAAAATTGACAAAACTAAAAGCTGGTTCTTTGAAAAAATAAATAAAATTGACAGACCCTTAGCCATGCTAACGAAGAGAAGAAGAGAGAGAACCCAAATTACTAGCATACGGGATGAAAAAGGCAATATCACAACAGACACTTCAGAAATACAGAAGATAATCAGAAATTACTTTGAATCCTTATACTCCAATAAAATAGAAGATAGTGAAGGCATAGATAAATTCCTTGAGTCCTATGATCTGCCCAGATTGAGCCAGGAGGATATAGACAACCTAAACAGACCAATAACAATAGAGGAAATAGAAGAAACCATCAAAAGACTACCAACTAAGAAAAGCCCAGGACCGGATGGGTATACAGCAGAGTTTTACAAAACCTTTAAAGAGGAACTAACACCAATACTTTTCAAGCTATTTCAGGAAATAGAAAAAGAGGGAGAACTTCCAAATTCATTCTACGAGGCCAACATCACCCTGATTCCGAAACCAGACAAAGACACTTCAAAGAAAGAAAACTACAGACCAATATCTCTAATGAACCTTGACGCAAAAATCCTCAATAAAATTCTGGCGAATCGGATTCAAATACATATCAAAAAAATTATACACCATGATCAAGTAGGATTCATCCCTGGGATGCAAGGCTGGTTCAATATACGGAAATCAATAAATGTTATTCACCACATCAATAGACTTAAAAATAAAAACCATATGATCATCTCGATAGATGCAGAAAAAGCATTCAACAAAGTACAGCATCCCTTTATGTTCAAAACTCTAGAAAAATTAGGGATAACAGGATCATACCTCAACATTGTAAAAGCAATCTATGATAAGCCACAGGCCAGCATCATTCTGAATGGAGAAAAATTGAAGGCATTCCCTCTAAGATCTGGTACAAGACAGGGATGCCCTCTCTCACCACTTCTGTTCAACATAGTCCTCGAAACACTGGCCAGAGCAATTAGACAGACGAAAGAAATTAAAGGCATAAAAATAGGAAAAGAAGAACTTAAATTATCACTATTTGCAGATGATATGATTCTATGCCTAGCAGACCCAAAAGGGTCTACAAAGAAGCTATTAGAGCTAATAAATGAATTCAGCAAAGTGGCCGGATATAAGATCAACACGCATAAATCAAAGGCATTCCTGTATATCAGCGACAAATCCTCTGAAACGGAAATGAGGAAAACTACTCCGTTCACAATATCCCCCCAAAAAATAAAATACTTGGGAATCAACCTAACAAAAGAGGTGAAAGATTTATACAATGAAAATTACAGAACACTAAAGAAAGATATAGAAGAAGACCTTAGAAGATGGAAAAATATACCGTGCTCATGGATAGGCAGAACCAACATCATCAAAATGGCGATATTACCAAAAGTTCTCTATAAGTTCAATGCAATGCCAAACAAAATCCCAACAGCATTTCTTGTAGAAATAGATAAAAGAATCATGAAATTCATATGGAATAATAAAAGACCCAGAATAGCAAAAACAATGCTAAGCAGGAAGTGTGAATCAGGCGGTATAGCGATACCAGACTTCAAACTATACTACAGAGCAATAGTTACAAAAACAGCATGGTACTGGTACCAAAACAGGCGGGTGGACCAATGGTACAGAATAGAGGACACAGTAACCAATCCACAAATCTACAACTATCTTATATTTGATAAAGGGGCTAAAAGCATGCAATGGAGGAAGGATAGCATCTTCAACAAATGGTGCTGGGAAAACTGGAAATCCATTTGCATCAAAAAGAAGCTGAATCCCTATCTCTCGCCATGCACAAAAGTTAACTCAAAATGGATCAAGGAGCTTGATATTAAATCAGAGACACGGCATCTGATAGAAAAAAAAGTTGGTTATGATCTACATACTGTGGGATCAGGCCCCAAATTCCTCAATAGGACACCCATAGCGCAAGAGTTAACAACTAGAATCAACAAATGGGACTTACTCAAACTAAAAAGTTTCTTCTCAGCAAAAGAAACAATAAGAGAGATAAACAGGGAGCCTACATCCTGGGAACAAATCTTTACTCCACACACTTCAGATAGAGCCCTAATAACCAGAATATACAAAGAACTCAAAAAATTAGACAATAAGATTACAAATAACCCAATCAATAAATGGGCCAAGGACCTGAACAGACACTTCTCAGAGGAGGACATGCAATCAATCAATAAGTACATGAAAAAATGCTCACCATCTCTAGCAGTCAGAGAAATGCAAATCAAAACTACCCTAAGATACCATCTCACTCCAGTAAGATTGGCAGCCATTTGGAAGTCAAACAACAATAAGTGCTGGAGAGGATGCGGGGAAAAGGGCACTCTTGTTCATTGCTGGTGGGACTGCAAAATGGTGCAGCCAATTTGGAAAGCAGTATGGAGATTTCTTGGAAAGCTGGGAATGGAACCACCATTTGACCCAGCTATTCCCCTTCTCGGTCTATTCCCTAAAGACCTAATAAGAGCATGCTACAGGGACACTGCTACATCAATGTTCATAGCAGCACAATTCACGATAGCAAGATTGTGGAATCAGCCTAGATGCCCTTCAATAGATGAATGGATAAAAAAAATGTGGCATTTATACACAATGGAGTATTACTCTGCATTAAAAAATGACAAAATCATAGAATTTGGAGGGAAATGGATGGCATTAGAGCAGATTATGCTAAGTGAAGCTAGCCAATCTTTAAAAAATAAATACTAAATGACCCCTTTGATATAAGGGGAGTAAACAAGGACAGGGTAGGGACGAAGAGCTTGAGAAGAAGATGTACATTAAACAGGGATGAGAGGTGGGAGGGAAAGGGAGTGAGAAGGGAAATCGCATGGAAATGGAAGGCGATCCTCAGGATTATACATAAGGACATATAAGAGGAAAGGAGGGGTAAGACAAGATAATACAAATCGAAGAAATGATTTACAGTAGAAGGGGTAGAGAGAGAAAAGGGGAGGGGAGGGGAGGGGAGGGGAGGGGAGGGGGGATAGTAGAGAATAGGACAGACAGCAGAATACATCAGACACTAGAAAGGCAATTTGTCAATCAATGGAAGGGTAACTGATGTGATTCAGCAATCTGTATACGGGGTATAATTGGGAGTTCATAACCCACTTGAATCAAATTGTGAAATATGATGTATTAAGAACTATGTAATGTTTTGAACGACCAACAATAAAAAAAAATAAAAATAAAAGCCAAGTTATTACATGTCAGCCTAAATAATATACAGAGAATCTCCAAGAGTGTTGGGGGAGGAGTGGTGTCAATAGGAAAACATTGCAATGGGAATATGCCTACTACAAAAGTGGGGGGCATATTCAAAGAGGTTGAGGCAGAGGGAAGTTTTTAGAGACAAAAAGATAATTTATATAAGCTACTTGTATACAAATTCTTTGGTCTTGGAGAGCTGAGGCAGGAGTTGGGAGTACTTGTCAGCTCACTGGTGGAAGTCCACTTTCTGTGTGAGGGTTCTGTCAAGAACATTTTCCTGAATTGCTGAAGTTGTAAAGAATGTTGGATGTAAACTTGGCTTCAGAAATACATGCATACCTGTTATGTGTGCAAAGTATGGCGTGCATGTAGAACATGAAGGAAATTCTTTGGGGATTTTTTTTTTTTTTGAAAATCCTTGAAATGATTCTTAGGCGGGAATGAGTCCTCCCCCTTCTTTATTTCCCAACTCAAAATACATCCGGAGTTGACAAGGACAATTTCACCTTGGAATCTGCAACTTTCACATAGGTATATGGCATATTTACATGGACATCTGTATTACTAGAATTTATAATTTAGAAATATATCCGGGAGACTAATATAAAAAAATCAAGGCTCCGAGTGAATATGTGTAAATCCTACTTTTAAACCTTGTTTATATGTACATATATAAAATTTTACTGAGAGTTTTCTTTTGTTGGAAACAAGTCTTTCTATTGACAAGTTACATAGTCTATTTCTCATAGATTGAAACACGAGTAAAATACATCCTTTGCTAGATGCCATCAAGATTATTAGTTGAAAATTGACCAAAATTAAAAGCCAACTATGTATGAGGAAATCCGTGCAAGAATCACATCTCATGGTGTGAGACAAATATAAGAGATATTATATAATTACAGAGTGGTTTATACATAAACATTTGTGGAACACATTATGCATAAATATAACTCTTGCTTCCTGAGATCACAAGGTAATGAAATGCCTTTTTCTCTGGGTCTCCATCTGGTGGAAACATGGACTCCTGGGCTTATCTTTCCCCAGTAGGAACCTAGTCATTCATGACTTCTTCTGGGCTGCCTTCAGTGTCAACTCATTCATTATGTACAGTGCTCCAAATTCCCATGCTGGTATTTCAAGGTGCATTTGCTACTGGCTTTTCTACTCCTCCCAAACAAAAAGAAAAAGGCACAGCTACTGAGGTTAGACAGCGTCTTATCTATCTTATATAAACAAGGGACATGTGGAACTAAAATCAGAGTGGGAGCTATTATAGATTGGGCTGAAGACTGAAGGTCCCTCGATGAGGTGATGATGTTTGAAATGAAATCCAAGGATGAGAGTGATCCAACAAGCAAAAATCCCTGAAGGGGTAGGAGTCAAGTCTGGTCTACGTGAGCAGCAGCAGCAACTATATCACTAGGGACGGAACATACAAGAGAAAGTGATAAAAAAATAGTAAAGTTTATTTAAAATACAAGCATCAGAAAGACCATGAGCAATCTTAAAAGTACCAGGATCTACTACTTAAAGGAGAAATGGTCATACTCTATTTGATATTTTGGCATTCACTTTCAACATAGAAGACAGAGTGATCATTTCAGAAGGCAGAAAGAAGACTAGCTACTGCACAGCAGAGTGACCACAGATAGCAGTTGTGTCATACATTTCAAAAAGTTAGAAGAAAGGACTTTGGACACTTTAACATAAAGAATGATAAATGTTTCAGGAGACTGAAACATTATGAAATGCATACATGTATCAAAATCATCATTAATACATATATTTTTTATGTATCAGTTTAAAAATAGATTTTTAAAGATTCACATAGAAAAGACTAGCCAGAAAGTTACTTCAGAAGCACAGGTAAGAGGTGCTGGGATTTGAATCAAATGATCAAGGAGGAATGGGCCTGGGCATGAGGTGGTTAGAGTAAGGTCTTCCCATCACTGTATTCCAGCCAATATTAATTCTCAAAAATGCTACAAGAATGGAGCTAAAACAACTTGATTCTTACTTCATAATGAGACCCCCCTCAACCTCTGAGAGATGGGCAACGGCCTCATTCCCATTCTTCATTTATTAATTTCCATATCTTAGTATCCATTCACTTAGTAGGTACAGCTAGTTCTGGTAGTTGTGAAGGTAGGAATGGTGAGGCCTTTTCTAGGCTTCACAAGATACATACTGAAAAGTTACTTTAAAATGTAAGACTGTCTCACAAACTTGGGACAGCAATACATTTTTGGCCCTATGAGCACATACAGAGCTAGACGGCTGTTCATCTCCACTACTTTGTAGGCTGAGATCTCCTTGTAGACTGGTACATTTGGTTTCAGATAAAAGGAATAGTTTATGACCTGAGGTCTGTGAATAGAATACAAAGGCCTAAGTCCTCATTGGCAGAGAACCATAGAAAAAGTATAGAAATGCAGTATGAGATTTTGTGAATCATTGTTTTCTCAGACACCAAACGAAAGAACCAAATTGTCACAATTCTTTTCTCAAAGTACCATTGTATTTGGATGTCTTTGACTCCTATGATCACTCAGCTACCAGCCATTGTTCCACCTATTCTTGCATATTTGATATTAAGAATTACTTTCTTAATTATGCTCATGATTCTTAAAGTTGAAAGTATAATAGATAACCACATAGCATATCATAAATTAATGCTAATTTGCTGTTCAGGGTGACTTAGTTACTCTTTGATTAGAACATAGATAAATCAGCTATGGAGTTGTCAGAGACTGGAATCAATGACTTAATTAAGAAACCAAAAATATACTGCCCAATACTTATAGTATCTGGTGTAGAAGTGACCCTCCTCACACCCTTTTAAAATTTGGTTGATTGCTTTATGCTTATTATTTCCTGAAGGGATGATAAGCTCCTGGAAGGTTTCTATTTCAGAGGAAAAAAAGCCCAACTATGCATTTCTCACACAGAATGCACCTGGATTCTTTGATGAGTTGCTCTTGGTCTATGGAACTTTAATATATTCAAGTTCTTGCAACCTTTCTCGTGCTCTCAAACTGTATTTCTCAGCTTTGTGATTTAAAACTGCAATTATCATAGAACATTATTTGAAAAAGTTAGTATTAACAGTTTTTATTCTAAATACTAGGAATGAGACATATGTCTTATTTGAGGCACATTTTCATGGAGACTGAGGTATCTGTTCATCTGTTAAAACACATTGTTAGAGAAGAGAGAATCAATTGAGCAAATATCAGTCTTACAAAATCTTATTTTCTAGTGAAGCAATGATCATTCAGATTTGTTGGTAGGCCCAGATCTCCATGGGTTCATGCTTTAGTCTTAAATTCTAGAAGCAGTTTTACAAAACACATCTGTCAAAATATTAGGACATGAGTGATACTGTTTGAATATCCTACTTGGAAATGTAAAATAATAAAATGGAGAGAAAGAAGTATATTTATTTGCTGCTGGATCAATCATATCTGGTCTGTATCTGGAGGGTTTCAAAGAGCACATCATTGTGACACCTGGAGATTCAAACATATGTTGCCTGCCAGTAATGATGTCCATAAAATGGGAGAATCAGGTGGTCTTCAACAGTCTAGGGAGGCTCTATCAGCAACAGAAGTAGTCAGAGAACGTGGCTTACGGCAAAATTTTTCTTAGTCATGGTGGTAGGAGAATCACAGCGAGATGAACAAATTTTGACAAATGAGTGACCTGGGATAGTATTCTATTTTACTCACTTATTAAAGAACAACTTGGCTAAATTACCTTTTTGAGACTTTTTTTCCATATGTGTGATGGGAACTGTACTGTATACTTTATATATTTATAATGGAAATAAAACTACACAATAAAACATAGCAATTTGCTGCTTGAAAGAGCTTAAAATATTACTTCTTTTTTGTTCTCCATATCAACTTGGAATCACAACCACAAACATAAGGCTAATGGTAAAAAGAGAATCTAAATGAAAAAAATGAACAAGATAGTAAATCAACATAAAAGTGGGAAGAGAGATACAGAGAGGGTTGAGCTATTTAATGCAGTTTATGCCTTATATAAATAAATTTGGAAGCAGGAAAAGGTAAAAAAATGGAATAATTACTTGTGGAGAAAAATAAGTTAAATAGGAAAAATAACTAAATGTAGGAAAAAATAAAAGAACTGTAGTGAGAAATTACAGTGTACGAAAGTTTTTACAATTATGTTTTTAAAATTAATTGATGAATAATAATTTTGTATATTTATGAGGTATAATGTGATGTTTTGACACCTGTATACATTGTAGAATGAGCAAATCAGAGCAATCAGCACATTCATCACCTTCAATATTATTATCTCTTTGTGGTGAGAACATAAAATCCTTTGTTTTAGCTATTTTAAAATATCAAGTTTATTATTAACTGTAGTCACCATCCTCTGTTATGGAAGAACTGATTCCTGTTATCTACCTGTAATTTTGTACCTACTGATCAATGCTTCTCCTCTCCCCAGCCACCTCACCCACAACCTCAAGCTCTGGTACCAACTTTCTGTGCTGTAATTCTATGAGGTTGACTTTTTCAGATTCTACAAGTGTGGTCATATGGATTTGTTTCTCTGTGTCTGGCTTATTTCTCTAAACATAATGTTTCTAGGTTCATCCAGACTTTTACAAATGTCAGAATTTCTTGTTTTATTTCTTTTTAAGACTTGGTAGCATACGATCATGAATACAGGTGTGTGTGTGTGTGTGTGTGTGTGTGTGTGTGTGTGAAATCATATTTTTTCAATCCAATTGTCCACTCATGGACATGTAGGTTGTTACTATGTCTTAGATACCATAAATAATGTTGCAATGAAAATGAGAGTACAGCTATCTCTTTGACATACTGATTTCATTTCTTTTGCTTATATACACAGTAGAAGGATTGTTGGATCATGTAATCATTTTAGTTTTCTGAGGATTCACCATACGATTTTTCCAAAATAGATGTATTAATTTAAAACATAGAGTTACCAAAAGCATATGTTCCTTGCTCCACATCCTTACCAACACTATTTTTTATCTTTTCTGTAATAGCCAATCTAATAGGTTTGAATTGATATCCTATTGTGGTTTTAATTTTCATTTTTTTTTTCCTGAAAGAGACATGGAGTAGTTTTTCATGAATCTGTTAGATATTTGAGTGTTTTTTTTTGAAAAATATCTTCCAAGGCTTTTGCCTAGTTTTTAATAGGATTATTTCTTTTCTTGCTATTGAGTACTTTGAAGTTGGTATGTATTTTTATATTAGCTCCTTATCCAATGTATGATTTGAAAATATTTTCTCCCAACTCATGGGTTGCCTCTTTATTAACGGTTTCCATTGCTGTGCAGAATTTTTTTTAGCTTGATATTTGTTCACATTTTGCTTTAGTAGCCTGTGCATTTGGAGTCATAGACAAGAAATCACTACTCAGACCAATGTCATGGATATTTTTCCCATTGTTTTCCTTTGGGGAGTTTTATAGTTTCAGTTAAGTTTATAGTTATAGTTAAGTCCTTTAACTACTTTGAGTTGGTTCTTTCACAGAAGGTAAAACAAGAAGCCATTTTCATTTTTATGAATGTGGATATCAAGTTTTTCTAATACCATTTATTCATTAGACTGTTCCCCCCCGCACTGTGTGTTATTAGCACTCTTGTCAAAAATCAATTGTGTGTGTATGTGTGGATTTATTTCTAAGCTTTCTATCCTATTCCATTGGTGAATGTGTTTGTTTTAATGTGTCTGTTTTATTCTGGTACTATGCTTTTTTGACCTTAGCTTTGAATGTGCTTTGAAACCTGCCAGGGTGATTCTCTCTGGCTTTGTTCTTTATGGTCAAGATTGCTTTGGCTATTTAATGTCTTGTGTTTGCATACAAATGTTAGGATATTTTTTTCTATTTCTGTGAAGAATGACATTGGAATTTTAATTTAAATTTATAAACACAATATCTTGTAGTTTATTTATGTCAGCTTCAAAAATTTTTTTATCAGTATTTTACAGTTTTCAGTATATAGATCTTTCACTGCCTTGGTTAAATTTAATCCTAAGCATTTTTTAATGCTTTCATAAATGGAATTGCTTTATTAATTTTAGAAATCTTTTAATTAATATATATTATATTATATATTAATTGTACAAATTAATAGGATTAAGTATAATAGTTCATCTTGAACTGATCAAATTTAGCTTCTCTCTACCCACCCTTCCCCCCACATACATACCCTACCCAACTTCTAGTAATTACTATTTTATATTCAAGTCAACTTTGTTTAGCTGCCACATATGAAAGGTAAATAATTAGTACTTATCTTTTGTCTAGCTTATTTCACTAAATATAATGTCCTCTAGTTCCATGTATTTTTCTAAAAATGACAGGATATCTTTCTTCTTCATAGCTGAAAACTATTCCATTATTCATATAAACCAAACTTTCTCTGTCCTCTGTTCATGAGCACCTAGACTGACTCCTTATCTTAGCTGTTGTGAATAGTGCTTCAGTAAACCCAGTCACGCAGGTATGTCTTTGGTGTGCAGATTCCGTTCACTTTAATATATTCCCAGAATGGGAAAGATGGGTCATAAAGTAGATCTACTTTTAAATGTTTGAAGAACCTCCATACTGCTCTCCATAATGACTGTGCTCACTTACATTCCCACCAACAGTGTATGACAATTATTTTTTTACACATTCTCACAAGCATTTGTTATTATTATTATTATTATTGCAATTATTGGTAATAATCATTCTAACGGGGGTGACATGACAGTTTCAATCAGAGTTTCCCTGATGGGTTAATGATATTGAACATTTCTTCATTTACCCATTGACTACTTGTATTTCTTCTTTTGGGAAGTGTGTTAAAATAATTTAAATTGGATTACTTATTTTAGGTTACTTTTTTGCACTTCCTTACATATTTTGAATATTACTCCTTTATCACGTGAAAAGCTGGTAAACATTGTCTCCATTATATAGGTTGTCTCTTCACAGTGATTGCCTCCTTTGCTGCATAGAAGCTTTTTCATTTGTTGTAATCCCACATCTATTATTTTTAGTGTGTAGAAGCACTATTAAATTTTTTAGTTGAATTTTTATTCTGTCAGTTTACTGAATTTGTTTATCAGTTAAAACAATTTTGGTGGAGTCTTCAGATTTTCTACATGTAAGATGATGCCATCAGCAAACAAGGGTATTCCACTTTATTCTTTCCTATTAGGGTACACTTTATTTCTTTATCTTGTGTAATTGCTCTGGCTAATACTTCCAGGACTATGCAGAGAAGAAGTGGAAAGAGTGAGCAATCTTATGTTATTCACAATTTAAAAGGAAAGCCTTCAACTTTTACTGTTGAGTATGATTGTACCTGTACAGTCTTTATTATATTGAGGCACTTTCCTTCTGTACCCTTTAATTTTCTGATGTAAATTAGTTAGAAAGCAATTTCTCAAATACACCTGGAAGCGTATGTTATCCTTAGGTCTTGTGAGGAGAGTTTGGTGCATGAATCACTGTTCAACTTGGTCTGTCTGTGAGGAGAACACTGGAGGATCTTACTCAACCACGGCCATCCTTCACCTTTGGAAGCTGTACATTGAAGGCACTTTTCTGCAATACTCCTGAGGGATGAAGCCCCTGGAAGGGCTTATCTATCCATATAAAGCTCACCTTTACTGTGGTCTAGATAGACTTGCAGATACTTTATCCCCTCTTCTCCATGCATTAGGAGATAACCTACAGTTTCTCAGGTGAAGCAGTAAAATTTGAGGTATTCCATGTGTGGACAAACCCCTTATAGGAAGGAATAATAAATGTGGAGTTATCCCTGGAGCTAGGCAAGGTAACAGGCCTAAGAAGTGTCAACCTGTTTCTCAGATTGCTAACTAATACTTGTCTGTTCCTTTAATTTCTTGATGTACAATAAGTTCAAAGACTGTTTAGCAAAGAGCCATGGAAAGAGTATGTCATAAACTCCTTACCAGGATAAACAGGGGGCTCGCTCTTTCCACTGCTTTCAGGGGGTGAAACCCCTGGAAGCTTTTGAGCATCCATGTCTGGAGAGACTCACATGTGTCTCATCCCCTCCACTCCAGACTTGGTATATTGTGAGCCAGTGAGGGATCTTTGAGCTAGGTCACTATATTTAAAATCTATGCTCTCTTCTCCCAAAGGAAATGCTAAGCGTTGGTGATTCCTTTCTTGATTGTACATTGCTCAGCCTATAGGTGGTGTCCAAGCCTAAGTAAGCCTCAGTTTTTCCTTCCTCTTTGTGGAAGTTTCCTCAGTTGCCTGATGAGTAGAGGTCACCCAACTGGTCTTTGACCACTCATGGGGGCGTTAATTTACCAATAGATGATTATTTGGTGTATCCCTTGGTGAAAAGAGAGTCAGGAGCCCCTTATTTCCTGATTTTGCTAAGGTCACACCCAGGAGCTATATTAAGTGATTCGATATAACAATTCTTTTCTTTCTTTTAATTAAATCCTTCCAGAAACTAGGAGTCCAACAGACATAAAATATCTAACAACATTAAACATTGCACTAGAGAGTTATTTATAAAAGAAAAAAAATACTTATCTGAAAAAAGGGAATAAATGGATATTTAAGACCCTTAAAAGAATAAGTAGTCATTTATTGTTATTGAAGGCAACCCAAGAAATGATTGGTTATATATTACAAGCAGGATTTGTAGCAAAGAGTTCTAATCCATAGTTAAAACCAAGACAGAAACACACACACACACACACACACACACACCTGGCAAATAATTCCAAAGGGATCCCGAAATCATATATTGCTATGGCACATTGAAATAATAGTCAATTTATCTACATGACAGAAAATATAGATTAGCATCTAAATGAAATTATTAAAATTCTTCAAATTACATATTAAATTCTCACACACTTTATTGCCCTTTGATTATGGTTGAGCCAGAAGAGTCTCAGTGTAGATGTTTAAAACACATTTTTTGAAAGGTCAATGATGATTCACAGGCATTTTATGTAAATTTAAAAGTGTTTTTCTCCTTTTGATTCAACTCATGTGGTATAAAATTTGTTTGAATTGTTACCTGAACTTCAATTATTTTTATCATTACATATTTGAACTTAAAAAATAATATTAAAAGTAAAAAGTAATGGGCCAATATAAGTCAAGTTATACCTACCTTTTCACTCATAATTATAGACTGAACACTTAGTAATATTTTATATTCAACTATGTACTTCTATAGCTAAAACTGTCTAAAAATTAACAATGATGTAATTAGAGTACTTCCCATTCTCTTAATATTAAGCCAGTGATTTAAGAATATGCAAATGTATGGTGGTAACAGAGAGATATATATCAAATTTTATTTCTTTATGCTTTCAGTGATAAATATGCATTTTATTTCTCTCCATAGACCAAATTGTTGGCAGATATGAAAGCATAATAGTGTTTTGCAGTAAGAGTCTTGGGCCAAAGACAATAACCTTCCCCCCCAAAACTTAAAGAACATTTAAAAAAGAAAATATTTATAGGACGTCACTTTTAAGTTTTATCTTTGCACAAAGGCCATTTTGAATTCAATATATCATACTTACTTTTCCTAATTATGGAAAAAAAAATGTCTGCTGTATTTCAAACTACTTGGAAACTTTATAGAAACAAGGAAATGTTATTTTCCATCCTAGGAATTTCAGAAGAAATAGTGAACACATTTGCCTCTGAAAATTATTTTGAATATCTGTCTGTATTCATACTTCCTCAGTGATGCTAAAATTGGATCATTTCCAGTGGTGGCTACAGTTACTGTTGGGATCAGAGGGGCTAAAACTCACACTTTTAACACTGTGAATAGATAAAACAATGCATGGTCTATCTCAAGAGTCAGTGTTAATTTGGTGCTTCTGCCAACATGTCCAACATGGGGGGAAGGCAGAGAGAAGTTACTCCTTTGAAGGGGCACTTCTTGTTGAGTGACAGGATACCACTAATGTTATTTTTCTGCCTCCTTTGTTATGTTCACCTTAAGCAGCTATATTGCTGGGCACCCCAGTGTTCACCCCCTACTGGAAGTTGCTACTATTGAAAAGATGCAGACTCAGAGATTAAAGAGGGTTCCTGGTGTTTATGGCTGAGTTCCAGTATTGTTGTGGCTTCTCTGTAGCTGTATTTCCCAATGAGGATATTTACTACCAAAAGAGCTAATGGATTCAAGTAATTTAGAAAGATTTCTAAAGGGATTAAAACTGAAGTGGATAACAAAAAACAATATGTGTGACAATAAACTCCATGCCAAACTTGTAGGGATAATAGGAAAACAAAACAAACAAACAAAAAATGTTTGTACATTGTGATCAAATTGTTCTCTTCTATGGGTGTCCTTGCTGGAAATTTTCAAGCTCCTGAATGTCCTGCACCACATCTACTCTCCTCCTAGGGACTGTACACATTTTGGCTTCCATTCTCTCATTATCATTGATCTCTACTGCTTTGAATGCTATTTTTTGTTTGTTTGCTTTTTTTTTTTTTTCTGTGCTATATGTCAAGCCCAGGGCCCTAGTCATGCTAGGCAAGTCTCTATCACTGAGTGACACCTCCACCCCTATAATGCTTTAAAGGTAAACTTTCCACTTAATAGAGCTTCTCTCATTCAAGGATGTTGAGAGAGGCTCTATAAGTGTTAAGACCCCTCTCTCTTATTCCACAGTTGCCCTTGTTGTCTCTGAAGGCAGCAAGATACTTTCTCCTGGGTTATTCCCACTGCCATTCAAACATGCCAATATTTATATTCTCTTAAAAACAATTGTCTTGGTTCCAAACACATCATAGCTACAACTCCATTCTATTGTTCATCTCTATAACAAAACCCTCTAAATCAGTATTCAACACCTCTAATTTCTTTTTTCATTTTTCTTTTTTTTCTCCCCCAGGGAGAAAAAAAAAACAGGTGCATTTAACCACTGAGTCACATCTCCAGCCTTTTTATTTTTTATTTTTTGAGACCAGGTCTTGCTAAGTTGCTTAGGGCCCCATTAAATTGCTGAGTGCTGCCTTTGAACTCATGATCCTTCTGCCTCAGCCTCCAGAGACACTGGGATTACAGGTATGGGCCACCATGCCCAGCCACCAACTCCTTTGTTACCAGATCACCTTAATTTCATTACAATGAAAATGTCACCATCACCATTCCATTTAAATTAATATAATCAAGGTCCACCATGTTGCAATAGTTAATGCTAGAGCATATTCTTAGTTAAATTTAGTAATACTTTTTTCCCCCTAATGGTCTGTTCCCTCCTTTCCTCTGTTCTTTACTTGTGCCTAGGTGTTTTTTTTTTTCCTGACATTTAAACTTTAAGATAGTCTAAGACTCAGGTCTTTTCATTTCTTAACCTACACTCACTTATCCAGTCTTAAAAATGTAGGTTGTATCCACATATCTTCATATCTTTTCATGGTTCAATAGCTCTTTTTAGTGCTGAATAATGTTACATTGTCAGGATATACCACAGTTTATTCATTCATCTATTAAAAGAGATCTTGGTTGATTGTGAATTTTAAAATCACATACAGAGTTACAATAAACATCCACCCCAGGTTTTCATTTATACATAACTTTAAATCAATTTGAATATATATCAAGGAGTACCATTGTTGGATTTTTTCCCATATTTTCATTGGTACATTATAATGGTACATAATGGTGATAGTTGTTGTTACATATTTGTACATTCATTCAATATAACAATATAAGTTGATGAATATTACTCTTCAGTTGTTAAATCTTGTGGTAAGAGTATGTTTAGTTAGTTTTTTTTTCCAAAGAAAATGTCAAACTGTCTTAAAAAAAAGACTTCAGTATTTTGTCTTCTCACCAATAATGGGAAAGAGTTCCTGTTGTTTCACAACCTTACCAGCATTTGGTGTTACCAATGTTCTGGATTTTGGCTGTTCTAACAGGTGCATAGTGTTATCTCATTGTTTTAATATTCATTTGCCTGGTGACAAGTATCTTGAGAGTCTTCCTATGTATTTTGCCAACCTTATATCTTCCTTATTAAGGTATCTGTTAAAGTCCTTGGCCTGTGTTTTTTTTTTCTCCTATTGTTTGTTTTCTTCTTGTTAAATTTTAAGAGTTATCTGTACATTATGGAAGAGTTCTTTATCAGATATGTGTTTGGCAAATATTTTCTTGTAGCCTGTGGCTTATCTTTTTCTTCACCTGCCAGTGTCTTTCACAAAGCAGATATTTACTTTATGCAAGTTCAGCTTATGAACTCTTTCTTTTAAGAATTATGTCATTGGTGTTATGTCAAAAACAAAAACAAAAACAAACCCAAGTTCATCTAGATTTTCTTCTAGGCTATCTTTCAGAAGTTTTATAGTTTTCTGTAATCCCAGTAGCTAGGGAGGCTGAGTCAGGAGGATCGCAAGTTTCAAGCCAGCCTCAGCAGCGGTGAGGACCTTAGCAACTGAGTGAGACCCTGTCTCTAAATAAAATGCCAAATAGGGCTAGGTTTTTAATGTAGTTCAGTGGTCAAGGGACCTTAGAGTTCAATCCCTGGTGAAGAAGAAGAAGAAGAAGAAGAAGAAGAAGAAGGAGGAGGAGGAGGAGGAGGAGGAGGAGGAGGAGGAGGAGGAGGAGGAGGAGGAGGAGGAGGAGGAGGAGGAGGAGGAGGAGAAGGAGAAGAAGAAGAAGAAGAAGAAGAAGAAGAAGAAGAAGAAGAAGAAGAAGAAGAAGAAGAAGAAGAAGAAGAAGAAGAAGAAAGAAAGGAGAATTTTTACAATTTTGCATTTTACATCTAGGTTTATGGTCTGATTTTATTTTTGTGTAGATCTGTATCTAGAAAATTTTTGTTTTTGCATTGTAGATGTCCAGTTGTTTAAAAACCATTTGTTTGAAAGAGTTACTTTGTTCCAAAGACTCTGTGTCACTGGCTTTTACTCCTTTGTCAAAGATCATTTAATTCTTAATGTGGATCTGTTTATGGTCTGTATGTTCTGTGCCATTATCTGTTTATTCAGTTACTAACACCACACCCTCTTTATTCTTGCAGCTTCATGATAAGTCTTGAAGTTAGGTAGCATCACATCTCCAACTCTTCTCTGTTCAGGACAGTGTTGGCAATAATGAGTTCTTTGACTCTTCATATAAACTTAGGAATCAGTTTGTTGAAATTCACAAAATTTCCTGCTCTAATTTTTATTGGACTTGCCTTACTTTATTGAAAAAGATGGGGAGGAATGACAGCTTGAAAATATTGAGCCTTTTGATTCATGAATGTGGAATATTCACTTATTTAGTAATTTGTATCTTATCTGTTTTTAAAATTTTCCTCATATAGAAGTTCTATACATCTTGTTAAATTTATATCTGAGTATTTCAGTTGTGGGGGTATGCTAAAGTAAATAGCATTCTGTCTTTATTTAGTCTCATTTATTTTCTTTGTGGTGCTGTGAATAGAACACATGGCTTTTGCATGCTTGTCAAGTTCTCTACCATTGGACCACAATGTCAGTCGAAGCCGTGCCCTTTTAATTTCAAATTCCACTTGTTCGTTGATGATATAAGGAAAATGTTTGACTTTGAATATTAATTTTCTATCTTGCAATCTGACATAATTATGATTAATTCCAGGAGAGTTTTGGTGATTCTTTTAAATTTTCTGTAGAGACAACCATCTCAACTATGAACAAAGGAAATTTTGTTTCTTCCTTCCTATTCAGTGTAAATTTTCTTTTCCTAGTGTATTATCTAGGACTTTGCAGAGAATGCTTTACAGAAGTTTTTAGAGAAGACATTATTTGTTCTCAATTTTACTGGGAAAATTTCTTGTTTCTCACCATTAAGTGTGGTGTTGACATATGTGTTTTTATACTTATTCTTTATCAAGTTAAAGACGTATCTATTTTTAATTTGTTGAGGTTTTTTTCTTTGATCATGAGTTTTGTCATTGGATTTTGTCAAATGTATTTTCTGCATAATAATATGATCAGGAAATTTTTCTTTTTTAGCCTATCTGTCAAATATAAACAATTACATTAACTAAATTTCAAATGTTAAACCAGTCTTTCATACCTCAGATAAATTTCACATGGGTATGGTGTATAATTTTTTTAAATAAATTGGTCAATTTGATTCGATACTATATTATTCATAATTTTTGCTTCAAAGATCATGAGATATGTTAAACCTAGTGTTTACCCTTCTAATGTTCTTTTCTGGTTTTGATATTAGACTGGCCTTATAGACAGAGATAGGAAGTATTCTATCTGATTTTATTTTCTGAAAAAGATTGTAGGGAATTGGTGTAATTTTGTATTTAAATATTTAGTGGGACACATCTGTGCGTAGTGATGTCTATCTTAAGTGGTTATTAATTATTGGCTCAATTTCTTTAATAGATGTGGACATATTTAGATTGTCTATTACACCTTGAATGATTTTGTCATATTTTGTCTTTCAAGGAGTTTGTTCATTTCCTCTAGTTTATCAAATTTGTGAGCATAATTTTTAATAGCTTCTATTATTACCCTTTTAATTACAATGGTATTACTGGAGACTTTGAGTGAAGGTCCTGGCTCCAATGGTATTAATAGACCATGTGTGGCCACCCACCCCAATAAGCCCAATATGTCAATCAAAGAGGTAAGCAGGGACAAAGGACAGGAAAGGAAAGCTCCTTCAGCATGGCCCATTCTAGGAAGAACAGATATAGAGGTACAGTGACAAAAGATCTGTCTTCAAGAGATTGATGGAGGATCTGAGGTTTTATAGAAAAGAGGAACAAAGTCAAGGGTTGTGGTCTTGTACAGCCAGTGGATTTGGATAGCTGACAGAAAAAGGCATCCTCCTCAGATCGTGACCAGGTTGATTATTATTTCATTATGATTCAGCAAAGTGGCTCTGAAGAAGTCCTTATTGCTTGAGGGGACAGTCTGATTCCCATAAAGTGATAGCTCCTGTTTGGGGGGGGGAGGAGGTCTCAGTTAGCTGTTCTGGGATAATTGTTCTCATTTGGAGAGGTTGATCTCATCATTGGGTAATAGGTCTGTAAGGCTATGCTATTCCTAGAGTCCGAGGTGACTAAATATTTAGGAAAATGACTGGAGATATCTAGGCATCACTCCAGGGGCCTGAGTATTGAACAGCCTTATAAATCTTGAAAATATCCCAGTTACTCTTATCACGTACTGGAGATGAGGAGGTTGCATAAATTTAGTACTATGCTCCTTACATGACTAATATGTCTCAGTGTAGAAATAGAAAGAATCTGACTCAAGTTTTAAGATTGCAAAGGAGATTGATGCCACACAAGAGCAGAGATGCCAAGCTTTATCCTGCTTTTAGTTACTAATTAGGCATCTGCAGGCCCATGAAGAGTCAATGCTTTTAGCAAAATCAGTTTCTGATTCTCTGTTATAATCAGATGTGTAGTTATATGCCTTTTTCATTTCTTATATTAGTATTGTGTCCTTTGTCATTTTTCCTGCATTTGTTTCACTAGAGTTTGTTGATTTTATTAATCTTTTCAAAGAAACTGCTTTTGGTTTCATTGATTTTGTATCTTTAAGTTCATCGATTTCTGTTCTAATTGCTATTATGTTTTCTTCTTCTTACTTTGGCTTTCATATGCTCTTTTTTTCCCTCAGCTTCATAAGACAGAAACTTAGATTATTGTGTATCTTTCTTTTTTTTCTAATATCCCTGTTCAATACTATAAGTTTGCCAAGAAGCACCACTATTGCTGAATCCCACAAACTAGGTTAATCTGTGTTTTCATTTCCATTGAAATAAAAATATTTTTAAAATCTCCCTTGGAATTTCTTCATGCTCCTCTAGAAGTATGTTGTTTAATTTCCAAGTAGTTTGAAATTTCCCAGAAAACTGTGTTAAACATTTATAGATTAATTTTATTGTGGCCTGGGAGTAGACAATGTGTATTTTCTGTTTCTTTTAAAGTTTGCTAAAATGTGTTTTACGGCCCAGAATATATTTTATCTTGGAGAATATTCTATGTGACCTTGAAAATAAAGTAAAATCTGTTGTTGGAAAAGTTAGTGTATGGTTCTTTAATTTTTTGCTCCAAATATTTTGAGTTTCTGTTGCTAGGTACCCGCACAACAACAATTGATGTACCTTCTTGGAAAATCAACCATTTCATTGTTGAGTAATGCCTCACTCTGTAATAGCTCCCTTTATTCTGAAGCTTTCCCTCTCTGAAATTAAGATAGATACCCCCATGTGACTGTTACAATGTATCTTTCTTCATCCTTTTTCTTTGAATATATACGTTTCTTTATATTTAAAGGGAGTTTATTTTAGGTATAATTAAGTTGGGTCTTGTTTTTTAATGCACTCTGATAATCTTTTTTTTTAATTGGTACATTTATATCATTAACATTTTCAGTGATTATTGAGATAATTCTAATAATATCTACCATGTTTGTTACTCTTTGTTTATTTTTTTGCCTTTGTACCTCATATTTCATACCACTTTTGTATTCCACTCTTTTTCTGCCTTTTGTGGTTTCATAATATTACATTTTCTTTTCTTTCCTGGTGTAGGATTTATACTTCTTTTCCTTACCCTTTTGAGGGGTTGGCCATAGTTTGCAACATACATTTACAACAGCTTCATAGATAATGCCAGTGTGCTGTAAATTAAAGAATATCGTAATTAGTTCTTTTCACCTTGTATATTATTGGTATACTTCATTTTACTTGTACATAAGCAAACATAAGCACACATAATTAGATATTGATGCTCTTCAACTTATAATGGAGTTATCTGACAATCTATGGTAGATTCAAAATGTAAGTTAAAAATGTACTTAATACCTTGGCACAGTGGCCCATGGCTATAATTCCAGCAGCTCAGGAGGCTGAAGCAGGAGGATCATGAGTTCAAAGCCAGCGTCAGCAAAAGCAAGGCACTAAGCAACTCATTGAGACTCTGTCTATAATAAAATACAATATAAGACTGAGGATGTGGCTCAGTGGTTGAGTGTCCCCGAGTTCAATCTTTAGTACAAAAAAAATTGTATTTCATCCATCTAACCTACTGAGCATCATAGCTCAACAACACAGCACACGGTAGAGCAAGCCGGTATTTGTTTACTCTTGTGGACTTGTGATTGACTGGGACCTGTAGCTTGTTGCTGCCCAGCATTGTGAGAAAGTATTATACATCTCACTAACCAAGGAAAGATGATAAATTCCAAATTTGAAGTCCATTTTCTGCTGAATACATATTTTCTGCTGAATGCATATCACTTTTACACCACTGTAAAAAAAAAAAAAGAAAGAAAGTTGAACTATCATATGTTGGGTACCATCTTTTCATTGCTGCTATCATAAACAAATTGTTGTCTGTTATATCACTCAGGAATATTAAAGTTAAAAGGTATTTTTTGTTACTGCTTCTTTCTTCTCTAGTGCTCTTCCTTTCTTTATGTACAAACTAAGTTTCTAACCTATGCAATTTTCCTTATCTCTAAAGAACTTCTTTGAACATTTCTTGTAAGGCAAGTTCTACTGGCAACAAATTCATTTTTTGTTTGTCTGATAAAGTCCTCATTATCCTTCACCTTCAAAGGATAATTTTGCAGTGTATTGAATTTTACATGCACACTGAATTTTCTCTCTCAATGCTTTAAATATTTCACTCCACTCTCTTCTTGAATACATAGTTTCTGAGGAACAGTCAGATTTAATTTTATCTTAAGTTTCTTCTTACCCCATGGTTTTAAAGATTTTTTTAAAACTTTCTTTTATATAATTTTAATTATGCTATGTTATAATTCGGATCTTATATGACCCTCATAGGCCCCTTCTTAACAGTTTGGTCTCCAGCACAAAATGCTGTTTTCGAAGTGGTGAAACTTTTAAGAGGTGGATCCTACATGGAGCAAGCTGGGTCACTGGGGACATTGAAGGGATACTGGGACCTGTACCTCTCTCTCTTTGCCTATTGGCTGCCACAAGGTGAGCAGATAATTTCACCAAAGGCACCTACCACGATGTTCTTCCTCACCTCAGGTCCAAAAGCAATGGAGGCAACTAATCATGAACTGGAATGTCTAAAACCATGAGCTAAAATAAACTTTTCCTTTTTTTAAGTTGTTTATTTCATATATTTTATCACAGTACATAAAGATAACATGCCTATGTTCAGTTTCTGGGAATTTATTCTCTTTGCTATTCATTGAACTTCCTGAATCTATGGTTTGGTATCTGACATTAGCTTAGGGAAATTCTTCATTGTTTTTCTTTCCTTTTTTCTCTCTTCTTCTCATTTTCCCATTACCTGTGTGGTGTTTCTTTAGAATCATCCCATAGTTCTGGGATATTTATTCTATTTTGCTGTTTTACCTCCACTCCTCTTTTGCTCTTGGCTTTTCAGTTTGGGAGGTTTCTACTGAAATCCTCTCAACTTCAAGATTCTTTCTTCACTCATACCCAATGTTCTGATAAACACATCATTGGTATTTCTTCATTTCTATTACAGTGGGATTTGTTTGTCATTACTACTTCTATTTAATTCTTTGAATCTCCTTCTCTCGGCTCACCCTGTCCTTATTTTCTTGTGTGCTGACCATTTCAACCAATAGAACACATAACAT
This sequence comes from Urocitellus parryii, assembly GCF_045843805.1. NCBI lineage: Eukaryota > Metazoa > Chordata > Mammalia > Rodentia > Sciuridae > Urocitellus > Urocitellus parryii. Next base: position 159,076,589 of record NC_135532.1, read on the forward strand.
ATGAATCAAAATTGAATAAAATTCTTATATGTAAACTCCTAGTCTGATGTTTCCAACATTCCTACCATACCTAATCTTATGTATTGCTTACTCTATCTCTTCAAATGGTTCTTTTTCCCTTTCATATTCTTTGTAATTTTTTTCTTAGCCAGATATGATGTACTATATAAAATGAACTGCTATAAATAAGACCTTAATAATAAGCTTTTAAGATAGGAGAGGGAAGTATTCTATATTCCAATGATTAAGGCTTAGTTTTTAATTGTGCTTGTGTTTCTGGACTGTAGACTTTACAAGTATTTCTCAATTTCTCATCCTCATTAGGTGGGACAGGATGACTAGAATATGCTGACATTGGGCACATTTCTTCTTCACAGGGAAGGCTGGAAGGAGCTGGAATTAGGTATTTCACTTTCTTTAGTTGGAAAGCTAGAGTCACCTGGGGCTGAATATATTATTCAAGGTCAGTTAACCTCTACAAAAACTCTAGCAGTGAAGATCTGTTAAATAGTTTCTCCTGAAGGAAGACTTTGTTAAAAAGAACAGAATGCTCTGGGTTTTTTTCAAGGCTGTTAATTTTCCCCTTCCCCTGCCAGTAACCTGCGTGGATTTTTTTCTCTTGTTCACTATTAGAACTTGGGTAGTTCTCCAAGAGACAAAATTCATAAAATTGTAGGGGTCTACTCCTATGGCTGGATCCTCTTGTGGCCTTTATTTCTCAGACATCCATACTGAGCCTTCAGCAATTTTCCAATTCTAGTTCAGCATTTCCCACTCTAGCATTTGTGTCTACAGAGATTTCTATTGCCCCACACTGCATATTCTACACATGCACCCATCTGTCTAATTTGGTGGGCAGTGGTTTGCCCTCTGATCTCATCTCTACCTCAGATATCAAAGTTGTCGATTTTTTTCAGTTTTTTTTTTAGCTTTTTATTTGCTGTTAGAATGAAGTGGTCACTATTAAAACTTCCTTCGTTTTAGATCAGAAACCAGAACTCCAGAACTTCAGCAAAAAAAAAAAAATGAATTAGAAGAAAACTTCTTGGGTTGCTTTTGACACTCTAAAGCAAATCGCATAATTCAGACAGCTACAAACGTTATTGATTTTGATGAATCACTTATTTGATAAAACTATCTATGTTCCAGAAGTTTTAATAAGTAATTGTGATATTTTCAAATGAGTAGTATATTTTAGAATGAATTTTTAAGTCCTTTTCCAAGAAGTTGATCTCAGGTTATCAACTTCTCAGTTGTGGGATCTTGGACAAGTCATTTAATATCCCTGATTTAATATCCTTTTCTTTTAAATGTGGGTATTAAATTAAAAACCATTTAAATTCTTCATGACATTTAATCTTACAGATATAAAGTTTCTATTCTATGCCTATTATGTAAGGTTAAGTTCTATATGCTGTAGTATTTTTGTGCTTGTCTTTGTTCAGTGTGTTTTGTTTCCACCTCTTGGGCTTCACTGTTGCCCTCGTGGTTAAATGTGCTTGATAGAAAGCAGACAGGAGGTTTTTAGATGGAAGTGGAGATAAAAGGAACAAGGACAATATAGGCCAACAGATTACTACATAGAGAACGCTATTCAAGATTATCAGTCATTCCCTGATTGTTTACTATGCACAAATTTAGATATAGTCCTAGTTAACTGCTATGTAGACAGCTGAAATTTGTTCCAAAGTGAAAATGAGTGACACAGTTGTTTTCTTTCTCTATTTTTCTACTTAATGCAATACTTCAGACCCTTTGGCATTCATAAAGATGGAGTTAATTGTTAATATTGTTGCTAAGTTAGTATTATGAACAGCAAAAATCCGAAAAGGCTATTTAGAAATAAACAGAAAACTTACACTAAAACATATCATAACTTTAGCACTTATATAGTGATAACTTTATTATTTTAGTTGAATCTTGATTGTAGAATATAATCCTATTCTCTGGATACATTCATTTCCTGATGGTGAAGAAAGTAGAAATGATAGATTTTTTTTTCACAAAACAGAAATACATTTTTTACATTAAAAGGAATACAATAAATCATAACCACACTTATAATCATACTGAATTTCAACATAAGTTTTCTACATAGAAACTATATGCTATGATTTAAATATGATTTAATCCCCAAATATTTATATGCTGAAAGATTAATCACCACTGTGGTGATGTTGAGATCATAGAAATTTTAAAGAGATTAGGCCTCATGGCTAGTAAGTAGATGGTGATAATATCATCCTTATGAATGAATTAATGTTCACATCAGAGTGGGTCAAGTCTTGTGGGATAAGATTAATTCCCATAAGAATAAGTTGCTTCAAATTGAGGGTACTCCATTCACTTGGCACCTTTTTTACTCAATCTGTTCCCTTTCCACTTCTCTCCTATGTTGACACACAACCAGAACTCTGTAACCTTGATGTTTGAACTTTCCAGTTACCAGAATTGTGGGCCAACACCCCCACCATCCTTTACTTGTAAGTTATTGGTTTTTTTTTTTTTTTTTTGGTGGGAACACAAAATGCTCAACCAAAAGACTTCTAGATCTGATGAACAAACACAGCAAAGTAACAGGAGACAAGCTCAATATACTAAAATTTGGAATTTTGCCAATAAGAAAAAGATCTGAAAAATTAGAGCAACTTTGGAACTGTATAATGTGCATAAGTTAGAAGAATTTTGAGAAGCAGACTAGAAAGCACCTGCACTGCTATATCAGCAGAGGAAACTCTGGCAAAGGCTTAGGAGATAAGGAAGCTAGGAAGGAGCTATAATTTTTTAGAGATTAGCTACATGGTGGTGAAAAGAATGCTGAGAGAAATGTGGACAGTAATAGCCATGCTGATGAGGTCTCAGATGGAAATGCACTATCCTATTGGAAATTGGAGTAAAGGACACCCTTGTCACCTCAGTGGAAAGAATTTGGGTGCATCACATTCATGTCCTAGAGTTTTATAGAAGGCAAAATTTTAACATGATGAAAAACCAGTGAAGAAATTTCTGAACAGGTGGCAGCTCATTTCATGAAAACTAGGGAGCTCCAGGATGACTCTGGTGCTGGTTTGAGTGGAATGAGCAGAAAAACTTCAGTGAGTGACTTGAAACATGGCAAAGTGAAAACAGGCTACTAAAGAGTCTTCCTGTCAACAATGGGAAAAAGATCCATCCCAGAAGATGGGCAAATCTCAGAATAGAAATACAAGCAATATGAGAAAGCAAGGAAATAAATACCTCCAAAAGTCTATAACCTTCCATTAACTGAATTCTCACCTATTCATGCCAAAAACACTGGAAATTTTAAGAACAAAGGAATATATCTCAACAACATAAAGACTATATATAACAAACCCAAAGCCAACATCATACTGTATGAAGAAAAACTGAAAGCATTTTCTCTAAAATCGGGAACAAGATAAGAACATCCATTCTTACCATGCTAATTCAATAATTCTTGAAACTGTAGCCAGATCATTTAGGTCAAAGAAGGAAATTAAAAGAATACAAATAGGAAACAAAGTCAAATTATCTCTATTTGCTAATGACATGATTCTATACTTACAAGACCCAAAATACTCTACCAAAAGACTTCTAGATCTGATGAACAAACATAGCAAAGTAATAGGAGACAAGCTCAATATACAAAAATCTATTCGTTTTCTATGTTCCATTAGTAAATCCACTGAGAAAGAAATTAGTAAAATAATTCTGTTCATAATAACCTAAAAAAATACTCTTGGAAATAAATCTAACCAATGAGTTGAAAGACTCCTACAGTGAAAATTATAGAACAATGAAGAAAAAAAAATGGAAGACCATAGAAGATGGAACAACTTTCCATGATCTGACATACACAAAATTAATATTGTCAAAATGGACACATTATCAAAAACAATATACAGATTCAATATGATCCCCATTGAAATACCAATGACATAAATCATAGAACTATGGAAAAATAATTCTAAAATTCATACAGAAGAATAAAAACAGAATAGTTACAGCAATACTGAGCAATAAGAGCAATGCTGGGGGCATCATAATACCCGATCTCAAATTATACTATAGTGCAGAAATTACAAAAACAACATGCATTAAAACAGACACAATTAGCAATGATATAGAATAGAAGACAGAGACAAATCCATGTACTTACAGTCATCTGATACTTGACAAAGGTACCAAAAATATATTGGAGAAAAGATGGCCTTTTTAATAAGTGGTGCTGGGAAAACTATATATCTATATGTAGAAAAATGATACTATATTCCCATATTCACTCAACACAAAGGTTAGCTCAGAGTAGATAGGACCAAGGAGTTAGTTGGCACAGGCACAAAATTCCTTAATAAAATTCCTAAAACTCAATAAATAAAAAAAAATGAGGATCAATAAATGGGATGCCATAAAGTTAAAATGCTTCTGCACAGCAAAGGAACTAAGACCATTAAGTGATATCCTACAGAGAGGAGAAAATCTTTGTCAGCTATTCTTCTTATAGGAGATTAATATTCAGAATAAATAGAGAACTCAAAAAACTTAACACCAAAAATTTTAAAATAGCACAATCAATAAATGGGCAAATGAACTCAATAAACATTTCTCCAAAGAAAAAAATGTAAATGGCCCTCATATCTATGAAAAATAAAAGCTCAACATTTTTAGTACAATTACTTTGGAAAACAGTATGGAGATTCTTCCAAAGACTAGGAATAGGAAAACACCTGTAATCCCAGAATCTTGGGAGGTTGAGGAAGGAGATTTGCAAGTTCAAATCCAGCCTCAGCAATTTAACAAGGCCCTGAACAACGTAGCTAGACCCTATCTCAAAATAAAACATAAAAAGGGGTGGGGCTGTGGCCCAGTGATTAAGTGCCTCTGGATTCAATCTCTGGTTCCACATTAAAAAAAAGTCTAAGAATGAAACCAACATATGATCCAGTTATCCCACACCTTGGTATTTATCCCAAAGAATGAGAATTAGCATACTATAGTAACACATGCATACCCATGTTTACAGCAGCACAATTCACAATTGGCAAATTAGAGGACCAACCTAGATGTCCCTCAATGGGTGACTGGGGGGGGAGAAGCTATGATATATATACTCAGTCATAAAGAAAAATGAGATTATGTCATTTGTTAGTAAATGGCAGGAACTAGAGAATGCCATGCTGAATAAAATAAGGAAGACTCATAAAGTCAATAATCAAATGTTTTCTCTTACATGTGAAAGCTAACGAGAAATAAGGAATTTAAAAAAGGAAAGGGAAATCTCACAAAAATAGAAAGGAGAAGAGTAAAGTAGAGAAAGGGAATCAGGTGGAGGAAGAGGGATGAGGAAGAGGAGGAACAGGTGAATGAAATTAACCAAATTATGTCGTGTGTGTCACAATGAATTTCACTTCTGTATATAAAAACAATAAATCAGTTAAAAGTAAATAAGTAAAATACACAAATTAAAAATTAAAATTCTGAACAAAAAGACACTCAGATGGATACTTATTTACTTTTAACTGCTTATGCCCAGATAAGAGAAAAAGGAATGGCTTAAAGATAGAATTTACAATTAAAAGGAAAACAAACTTGAAATAATGCAGAGCCTGAAAGAAAGAGCAAAAATAATCCACGGCCCAGAAAGTGGTTGATAAAGACAAACCCACATAAGTACAGTTATATTTTACTAAACAAAGGTGTCATGAACATACATTGGAGAAAAGATAGGCTATTCAAAAAATGGCACTGGGAAGGCTGGGAATCCATATGTAGTAGAATGAAATCGAATCTCTATCTCTCACCCTGTACAAAAGTCAAAGTGCATCAAGGACTTAGGCATTAGACCAGAGACCCTGTGCTTAGTAGAAAAAAAGTAGGCCCAACTCCATCATGTTGGCTTAGGAACCAACTTCCCCTATAAGACTCCTAAAGTGCAAGAAGTACAATCAAAAATCATTAAGTAGGATGGAATCACACTAAAAATCCTCACTGCAAAGGAAATAATCAAGAACATGAGCAGAGAGCCTACAGAATGGGAGAAAGCTCTTTACCACTTGTATCCTCAATAGAGCACTAATATCCAGGTTATACAAAGAACAACAACAACAACAAAATAACATAAAAAAATCAAATAACTCAATCAACAAGTGGGCAAAGGAACTGAACAGGCACTTCACAGAAGACAAAATATGAATGGTCAAAAATAGTGGGCTGGGGTTGTGGCTCAATGATAGAGTATTTGCCTGGCATACGTGAAGCACTGGATTCAATTCTCAGCATCACATATAAATAAATGAATAAAATAAAGGTCCATCAACAACTAAAAAATATTTTTAAAAAATATGAAAAAATGTTCAACATCTCTAGCAATTAGAGAAATGCAAATTAAAACTACACTGAGATTCCATCTCCCTCCAGTCAGAATGGCAATTATCAAGAATACAAGTAACAATAAATGTTGTTAAGGATATAGGGATAAAGGTACTCTCATACATTGCTGATAGGACTCCAAAGTAGTGCAACCACTATGGAAAGCAGTATGTAAATTCCTTGGAAAACTTGGAATGGAAACACCATTTGATCCACTTATCCCACTCCTCAGTCTATACCCAAAGGATGTAAAATCATCATTGATGCAGCCACATCAATGTTTATAGTAGCTTAATTCATGATAGCCAAGCTATGGAACCAACTTAGGTTGGTTAAACAGACAAATGGATTAAGAAATGTAGTATATATACACAGTGTAATACTACTCTCTGTAAAGAAGAATGAAATTGTGGCATTTTCCAGTAAGTGGATGGAACTACAGAATATCTTGCTAAATGAAATAAGTCAGTCCTCCAAAACCAAAAAAAAATATATATATATATATAGAGTTGGGGATATAGCTCATTTGGTAGAGTGCTTACCTACTAGCATGCACAAGGCCCTGCCTAGTTCAATCCCAAGCACCACACCAAAAAAAAAAAAAAAAAAAAGACTAAATGTTTTCTTTGCTATATGGATGCTAATCCACAACAAGGAAAGGTGAAGAGGAGAAGAATAAAAGTCCATTGGATTAGACAAAGAGGAACAAAGGGAAGAGATGCAGGAGGAGTAGAATAGGAAGGACAGTCGAATGAATTGGACATAACATTCCTAGCCTTGAAACAGGACCAGGGTTACCCTGCATCATGTACAACCACAAGGATAGGATCCTAATTAGAATAAGTTATACTCTATATATGTATAATATGCCAAAATACATTCTACTGTCATTTATATCTAAAAGGAACAAATAAAATAAAAAATAACAACAACAAAAAAGAGGTTGCTAAAGAGATTAGCACAGATAAAATATAGCCAGGTGCTATGTTTCAGGATAATGGCAAGACGGACCTAAAATCATCTTAGAAATTTACAAAGATTCTCTCTCCCATCATAGGCCCATAGGCTTTAAAAGTCAAAATGATGCCAGGAAACTTCACCAGGCTGCTATGTGCTTGCAGCCCATGGGTGTTTTGGAATTCTGCTCCCTGTCTTCCAGAAAAGTACACCTCAACCATTCCAGTTGTGGTTCAAGTTGGCTCACTCACATGTTGAACCAGTACTCAAAAATGATCAAGCTATATACCTTGATGGCATTCAAATAGTATTATATTTGGGTAGGAGGTATCTCCCTCAAACTCACATGAGAGACAATGCAAGAAAATTTAGAGGTAAAATGATTGGATTATGATATCCTTAACCTAATTAGTGCATTCATCCACTTAAATGGTGGTAACTGTAAAAAGGTGGAGTGTAACTGGAGGAGATGAGTTATTGGGTGTGACTTCAGGCTTTATATTTCATCCCTGTGGAGTTTAGTCTCTCTCTCTCTCTCTCTCTGTTTCCTGATTATGCTCTGCTGAGCTGCTCTCCTCCATCACACCCTCACACAATGGAGTTTTGCAATAGGCACAGAGCAACACAGTTGGCTATCTATGGACTGTGACCTCTGAAACCATGACCACTGAATAAATTTTTTTTCTACTCTAAAATTGTTCTTATCAGGTCCTTTGGTCAGAGTAGTGACAAAGTTGACTAAAACACATGGTTTGATAATTACACAGGCATGAAGAATGCAGGAACTATTGGGATCAGAGAGGTTTCCACTGAGATATCAAGGAAAATCAAGAAATTTGCCAAAGGGTGGAAACTTGATGGAGAGTCTCTACTGGGATAATGTTCAATGGAGCCACAAGAGTGGACTGCTTGCAGCATATAACTCTGGTTTGGAAAATTCACAGGCACCCAAACTCCAACCCATGAGAGCATCCATATAGACAGACCTCGAAAAGCCATGGGTGCAGGGCTTCGCAAAACTTTGGGGCCCACCTCCTTCCCCAGTGTGCAGAGGATGCCAGACCTAGAATTTTAGGACTTAATGTTTTCCCAGGTTGGTTTGGAACTTGCTTTTGGGCTAGTGACCACTTTCTATTTCCATTTCTCCATTAGGGAAATTCAATGCTTATCCCATCCATATCTTACCATTGTATATTGGAAGTGGAATTTTGATTTGGGGTTTAGAGACTGACAGATTGAGGTGTTTGCCTTGAATCTCAGATGGGACATTGGGTTTTGGAGTGGATCTACAATGAGTTAAACTTTGAGGACTATATGGATGAAATAAATTCATTTTGCATTATGAGAAGAAGATAAACATTGAGGTCCAGGGGAAGAATATTATGGTTTGGATATAGTTTATCTTTCAAATGTTCATATGCTTTATGCTTGGTCTACAGTGTTGTGTTGAGATGTTGGAACATTTAAGAGGTGAGGCGTAATAAAAGGTAATTAGATCTTTGGGCTTCCCTTGTGAATAGATGAATTCTGTTTTGTAGGAATGGGTCAACCTGGCAAGACTTCATTAGTTCCTGCAACAATAGGTTTTAAAAATCAAGTCTGGGATCTCTTCTTAATCTTTTCATGGGCATGCCATTCACTCCTTTAATACACCCTCCATCATTGTGATGCCATGAGACCCTCATCAGACTTGGACTAATGATGGTGCCATGTTCTTGAACCTCCAGAACTTGGAGCTAAATAAGTCTCTTTTCTTTATAAAGCACCTAGCCTCTGCTATTTTGTTAGAACAACAGAAAAATAGATTAGGACACCATTTACATTAAATAGACCTCCCTTATTGACATCAAAGCTGACCAATTATGACCAAACCCAGAACAAACATCAAAGAATGAAATTAATATTCAAATCCTGAAATAGCCTTGCTAGTCTGATTCCTAAAATTGTAATCCTAACTTCAAAAAAAAAAATATATATATATATATATATCTCAATGATCCATTACTCAAAACCTAAGAAAATGTATAATCTTATTCTATACTTCATCATGTATCCACTCCATCATGCTGAAATCTTTGTTTTGGATACAAAATTTGTCAACCTATGTAAACAGAGAGCTTAGGTTACTACATATAGCAATTCTTGATTACTAGTAAATGTGTAGGGACTTCTTAATTCTTGCAACAGAACATTTCTCATTCCGTAATTTTATTGTCTGCTTCTGTGTTGCCTGCTTTGTCATTTAGAAAATGTACAATAGACCTTGGACATCTTATTTTAAGTCAACACAGCACATTTAATTTATCTTATAATTAGAAATTTCTGTCCCTTTATAAATGAGAAAGGCACTGAATGTTTCTAGCCTTTCAAAGTCAAACATGTTTATGTCATTTGTGAAGATAACTATTGTTCTCCAAGCTTGGGATGTATTCATTGAAAGAGATCACTTTCCTTTGCACAGCTGGGTCCAATTGCTTTTCATTTGAATGTGAATTGCTCATTCACCTGAGTATTTTATTATGTTGATGTCCCATAGTTATTTTTTTTAATTAAATAATGGCACAAGGTAATATACTCATGAAGGTATTAAGAAGACTCAACATACAAATGAATTATAGGATAACAATACCTGAAGCAGTTTCTAGAGCAGAAAAGGCATAAGAAAAAAATGGTGTTCACAAAAAAGTAAAGGTTTATTTTTGCAAATTTTGTCCTTTTCTATGGTAAATGAATACAAGCTAAGACCTTATAAAGTTAATTCAATGTCTTTCAGTTCAAGGTTGACGATTTCTCCTGAATAATTTCATCATAATGTCAAAACAATACTATATTTACTCTTTTGTTGCTTTGGATAAGTATCTAAACTGTTAGCAGTTGAAATTTTACTATACATGTCATGGTTCACTGGGGGTTCCTTTCATTAGATTCAATTTTGATTTACTTCATTTACTTCAAAAATTCCAATCCACACCAGGCTTTTAAATATTAGTTGGTTAATTAAAAATGAGAAATTTTTGTGACAATATGTCTAAACCTTCCCTACCAGGTTTTGAATGCTTCGGTTACATGTGAAAACCCTTTCAGATAGTCTTGGAAGAAGACAATAGCTGCCTTTTCAAATATGTTGGTTGCATGACTTTTACTAAAAAAAAACTCAAGAATGTATTACACATTTTTTCAGCAATACTAATACTGTTGGAAAAATTTCTACTCTTGTCATTTCACAAACATTTTCTTTCAACAGTGCCAGGACTTGAACTATTTCTCCATCAAATTTATGTAACTTTATCATTGATGATCTTGAGACCAAGAACTCTGCTGCCAAGTCTCTACTTGGTCCATTCTGGATGTCTCCAATAGCATCTTTGGAACCAAGAAATGTCAGGATGTCTTGGGACTCTAATATGTCCAAGACTCAGTGTAACTTGTTACTTGATTCTAATTTTTGGTATTTAAACATTTTTTTTGAGAAATAATCTCTACCCATCTACTTACAGGATTTTCAAATGAATATTTTCAGAAAAGTTGGTCTTTTATTATAAAATTTTCAAAACCAAGAACTTTTTCTCTAGGCTTATCTGATGACAATTTCAGAATTGGGAGGCCAGGGAGCTCACACTGAGAAACATACATGCCTACATTTTGAATGTATAGAAGAGACATAAGCCTATGACTTAAGGAAGAAGGGTGACAATCACATGAACTGTAATTTATTGATCATTGTTCTAGTCAGCTTTGCGTCGCTGTGACCAAACGACCTGACAAGAACAATTTAAAGGAGGAAATATTTATTTGGTTTCATGATTTCAGAGGTTCAGTTTATGGTCTCTCAAATTCAGAACTCTGGGCCCTCTTGAGGAGGTGAGGCAGAACATCATGGCAGAAGTGTGTGACAGAGGAAAACAGTTCAGGACTTGGCAACTAGGAAGCAGAAAAAAAAATTCTGGTCACCAGGGACAAAATATAAATCCCAAAGGCACACCCCAATAATCTATAACCTCCAGCCCCACAATACCAGCCTATAGTTACTGGCAAGTTAATCTGTGTAAGTGGATGAATCAATTAGGTGACACCTCATAATCTAATTTCACCTCTGAAAATTCTTGCATTATATCACACATGAGCTTTTTGGGGATACCATATAGCTAAACCATAATAATCACCCATGGATATCATGACACTTCTATTTGCTTTAAGAATATTATTTATACACTTACAACATTTCTGCAGAGTAGCTATGATTATCTATATTTGACAGTCAATAAAAGAGAACATTGCAGGGTTTAGTTACTTGACCAAGATCACCTAGCCTTAAAGCTGGCTCTTATTCTGTTTTTCTGATCCTTTCCACAAAACCCACTCTTGTTTTCTTATTGTCTCTAATTCCATTAACAAAACTCCACTCTGGCTGTGAAAATTTTATATGAGTTATTTAATCCTTCCTAGTCTCTAATGTGTTTTCTGTAAAAAGAAAATAATAATATTTATTCACCTCAATGAGCTTGAGTGAAGATGAAATAAAATTATGTATATAAGCAGTCATGCAAATTATAATTCATCATTGTCATTAATAAACATTGTATTATTATTAACTGCAATATTTTGAATAATAATTATAATTTTTTCTCAAATGTTTTGAGCAGTGAAAGTAAGTTTATAAAAAATTCCAATCACACTTAGTACAAATCTAGTCAAAACATAGTATCAAAGCTATTAAAAGTAGATCTATTTGCTTAAAATTATGCACTATACTTGGAAACACATATACAAGAAATAGCTTTTCATATATTACCCAGAAAAGGTAAAACTTAGAAAATATAATAATCAAGGAACAGGGGAGATTATGCAAATTTCTCAATGAACAATGGATAGAATTACTATCACTTTGATAAATGAGCATGTGTCATTTTCCTTCACATTTCAGATGGGACCTGGGTTAGCCTGGATTCTTCTATGTCTTCCTTACATCTCTTCATTGTCTAACTTCTCCACCCAGCCTCAAACAGTCATGAGAGTTGGAATTTATAATCACAATCTGCAACATCCTCATCTTTCATCCCACCCCCAGTCCCCTAGTGGCTGTGAGCAAAAGGAAGTTAGCATTGTTCCTGAGGACTGCAGATCTGATGAAGGCTCCAAGTATATGATCTAAAGCAGAATTGTTCTCACTTTAGCTCCCCGTTGTCAAATAGAAGGCATTGTTGCACACTTGGGCATGTTCCAAAGTAGACTTTATTGTCTTTTGCCCCCCTGTGCCCCTTACCTCAATTTATATAAATAATAGGTGGAGCTACATTTCAAGTACAATTTAGAGATATTATTTGCTTCTCTTCCTGTCACTTTCTCTCTTTTTAATATTTCCTCTCTCTTGATAAATTAGATTAGATACATATAGATTTATACATATGGATACACATACACCATCTCTCTTCCTACCCAAAGTGTAATGGTACTATGTGCTTTGATTTCCATCTCTATTTTGTTTCTTGAGCTTAGATAGTTTCAAAATAATTGTATTTCAACCTCACAAGGTATAGGACAGTTAAATGCTGGCCATGGGAGTACAGTGGGTAAAGAGTGTATGAAGAATAAATAGATGTGGTATGATGGGGCATTAGAGAAAGGAATTATGAGGCAAAATCTTCAATCTAGATTCCCAAACTTTATTCCTGCCACATTCACATTATTCCTCTGAAAGAGGAAGAAGCTGTAGTAAACATGAAACTGTATTCTTATATAGCTAGAAACTGAAACTATACTCTTCAATAACTCACTGGGTTGCCCTCTCTAGTGCATTGATATTTCTATGTTTTACAAGTCTTCTGTATCCTATGGGAAACCATAGTCTCTTATATTTGGTATTTAAGGATGATTTGTTGACAGTGCCTATATGTTTCACAAAATAAACCAACTTATGCAAGTGGAAACATACTCAAATCATCAAAATATTTGTAAAGTACTCAAAGAGAGAAATAATTTAAATATAAATTTGTGGGTCCAGAGGACTTGACCACACATCTTGGCTACATACATCTTAACAACTTATTAGAAAGAAATATAGGAAGTAGAAGAGATGCACAAGTTAAATCAAATCCTATGAAGATAGTGAAATGCCTGCATGTGTATAACAAGAAAATATGTAGAAAAAAAATGTGTAAGACAATCAATAGCATGAATGTGACCGGAAGAAACTCATTGTTTGTGACTATTCAGAAACAAAATCTAATTTTTAAAACATCTCAAACCAAAATTACTTTTATCTTTGAAAAACCCATGTATTTAACAATTCAAAAGAAGTAAAATGAGTTTCATGTATTGTTTTGATATTTTAACTTCTTCGAAACTACACCAGAAATCAAATGAAGTTTGAAATATTTTATTTGAAATATTTTTAAGCCAATCAGAATATTGAAAGTGCTTACAAAAATTAAATATTTGTAAAGATGTGGTCCATTTTCTTAAATATCAATTGTTGCTGCCTTGTCCAGAGCCAGGAAATGCCCCACCTGGGTGGAGAGGAATACCTCATTTGCTCATAGAGGAACACCACACAGTTCACTATCAATCAAGGGTGACAGCACCCAATCCTTCTTTATCTTGCGACACTGCAGCCACTGCCTTTCCTGTGTGGTAGTCTCCACAATGGGACAACAGACAGGGCCTAGAAGCAGCTGCCCCTTGCAGCACCACATTCCACAGTGTGCCATCACTAAGCAGGCTGCCCAAAGCCATCACACAGCCCATCCTTCCAGGCCCATTTCTGAAAAGTGGTTGCCTCCATCTTGGGACACCTCCACCAGCATCTTGGGTTACCTCCACTGCCACCTCTACAACCTTTAGTTGGGACAGATTCCATCTTGGGACTGAAACCTTGAATCCCAACAGCAAGGTACCTACAGGCTTGATGCTACTGCTGCCACCAACTAGGGACATGGCCACTTCCATCTAGGAACAACAACCAGGACCTGGAAGACTGTCACCAAGGTAAATGTGGGCCTGGTTGCACCATAGGTATCTCTAGTAGGTGTGCTAACAATCACCATCCTGTTGCAGAGTCAACAGGAAGCCTTGCATAGGGCTGCCCATCACTCTTTTTTCTCTCCTGCTAACAGCCAACTTGTGTTGATTTCCCCTTTAACTCATCCTATAATCTAATACCTCTGTATTCTCACATCCTACCTCATAAACATCACATCCTACCCCCGACCCCTTTCTCTCTCTGTCTACCATTAGGAACTATAAACCCTTATGCAAACCTATTGGCTATATGGTAGAAGATAACCATACACAACATTTCTGTTTATAGTCGCAAAACTATAAGTGTCTATATAGAAGCTAATTGATTTATGGCTGCATATTAATTGCAATGGGTGCTGAAAACATTGATTTCCCCCTTAAAAGTGAGGTATTCCTAACCTGCAGGGACACTACAAGATTATAGGGTAGAAACTGCAATACCTCACATCTGTACTGCAAGAGAGGAAGACACACAGACAACAGGAAAACACAAAGGAGGAAAATGATCCAAACAAACCAAGATACTATAGTAATAGAATATACTGACAGTGGAGTAGATGAAATGACAGAAAAGGAGTTCAGAAGGTACATAATAAAAATGATCTGTGAATTAAACGAATTAAGCAAATACAGACAAAAATTGATCACATCAACAAAGAGATAAGAGAAGAAATACAGGTAGAAAAAGATTACTTCAAAAAAGAGAGATTTTGGAAAACAAACAAACAAACAGAAATCCTTGAAATGAATGAAACAATACACCAAATTATAAAACTCAATAAAAAGCATTATCAATAGACTAGATTGCTTGGAAAACAGAACTTCAGGCAATGAAGACAAAATATTGAATCTGGAAAATAAAGTTGACCACACAGTGAAGATGGTAAGAAATCATAAACAAAACGTCCAAGAATTATGGGATAACATTGAAAAGAGCAAACCTAAGATTTATTGGGATAGAGGAAGGCTCAGAGATTCAAACCAAAGGAATGCACAATCTCTTTAATGAACAGATATATATAGAATATTCCATCCATCAACAGGCGAATATACTTTTTCACAGCAGCACATGTATCCTTCTCCAAAATAGACCATATGTTATTCCACAAAGCAAGTCTTAGCAAACACAAAAAAATAGAGATACTGCCCTGCATCTTTCTGATCATAATGGAATGTAATTAGATATCAATGATAAAATTTTTAAAAATGACGTTACTCCAACACTTGGAGACTAAATAATACACTGTTGAATGATGCATGGATAACTAAAGACATCAGGGAGGAAATAAATATGTTTGTTATTAAAGGTAAATGAGAACTCTGATACAACATATCAAAATCTCTGGGACACTAGGAAGGCAGTTCTAAGAGGAAAGTTTATTGCATTTAACCTCATTCATTAAAAGAAGGAAAAGTCAACAAATAATGACCTGGTATTACATCTCAAAGCCCTAGAAAAAAAGAACAAACCAACACCAAAATCAGTATTAGAAAGGAAATAATTAAAATCAGGGATAAAATCAATGAAATTGAAACAAAAGAAACAATTCAGAAAACCGACAATACAAAGAGCTTGTTCTTTGAAAAAAATAAATAAAATTGATAAACCCCTAGCCACCCTAATGAAAAGAAGGAGAGAGAAAAAAACTCAAGTTACTAAAACTGACGATGAAAGGGAAATATCATGACAGACACTAGTGAAATATAGAAGACAATTAGAAAATATTTGAAATTTCAAATTCCAGGAAAATAAAAAATCTTGAAGACACTGACAAATTTGTAGAGGTAGATGGTCTATCCAAAGTAAACCAGGAGGACATACACAATTTAAACAGATCAATTTCAAGCAAGGAAGTAGAAGATGCAATCAAAAGCTTATCAACCAAGAAAATCTCAGGACCAGCGGGATTCTCAGTTGAGTTCTACAAGACCCACAAAAAAGAATTAATACTAATACTCCTCAAATGAAATAGAAAAGGAGGGAAACCTTGCAAACTCATTCTGTGAGGACAGTATCATTCTTATACCAAAACCAGACAAAAGCACATTAATGAAAGAAAATTTCAGACCAATATCCCTGGGGGATTTTTTTTCTGGGGAAAAGTTTCCCCCAGAAGATGATGAATCTCTTGGGGCACCATATGATTGAGGAGACTGTGGCATATCTTGTAATGAAGCCCAACGAGGAGATAGAAATGTCAGCGTGGACACAGAACCGAGGTCTGAGTAAGTCATCATTTGCAGGCAGAAGTCTGCTTTTGCCTCTTATACATTCATGAATGAATAAATACATACAAAGCTTAGGACAATGACCAGCACAGAGAAAGAGTCAGGTAAATGTTAACTACTACTATGATCTCTGAGGAAGAATTTGTCAAGTTAGGAGAAAACTAGAGCAGACCTTAGAAAAATACTTCTCATCTGAAACTCATTATATACAAAACCAACACACACTGAATGAGGACATCATCAAAAAATACAATGACTCTCAAAATACTTGACTAAAGTTACTAATATACCAATTGCTTAACACAGTTGCAATGACTATGTTCTTCTCACTTTTCATTTTAATTGATTTGTTTTTACATTGTGACAGATAAAATATTCATTCAAAGCAAAACAAAAATCCCATTTCACCTTGGCTAATAGACAATATTTACTGAGAGCTCAGTCCATATCTTCTGCTTATTGCTATTCCTTACAGATCTCTCAATATTTTGGACAAGGTGCACTTCTAATAAACATCAGATAAATGGGCAAAAAAATGAATACTTATTTTGCACATTGTTGATTTGAATAATGATCATCTTTGTTACAGTTTCCTAAATGTGAACCTGATTGGTTCACTTCCAGTGAGAAATGACTATAGACAAGTACCAGTAAAGGAGAGAGAAGATGCTAAGATTGAGAAGAATAAGGTTTCAGGGATCCAGAGGAAGCCAGAGGTCTGGGGTCTGAGGCCAAGCATAATAGTTGAAAAAGGAGGAAAAATCTGAAGCCCAGAGAAACAGCTTTAAAAGGTAGTTGAGCTGAGCATGTGGCACATGCCTGTAATCACAGTGGCCTGGGAGACTGAGGCAGGAGGATTGCAAGTTCAAAGCCAGCCTTAGCAACTTAGTGAGGTCTTAAGCAACTCAATGAGAATTTGTCTCTAAATAAATATTAAAAGAGCTGGAGATATAGCTCAGTTATTAAGTTCCCTATGTTAAATTCTCGGTGCCAAAAAAAAATATATAAGTAGTTGAGCTGTGAGCAGACATGGAGGATATTTTAAGGCTCTGATACTTTTCTGTATTAAATGTCCATTAATTTCTGTTTCAGACCATTATCTCCCTGAGAAAAAAATGCCCCATGATTAGATTATCTGCATAAAGGGATCATAACTTTCCTACTAAATACAGTCATTCCTTGGTATCTGTGGGGGACTGATTCTAGGATCTTTCACAGGTACCCAAATCAGTGGACACTTAAGACCCTTTTTAAAAATGACATAGTATTTGCATATACATTATGCATATCCTCACATATACTTTAAATAGTCTCTATTACTTATGCCTAATATAATGTAAATAGTTGTATTGTTTATGAAATGTTAAGAAAAAAGGCTAGTATGTACATGCTCACTAAGGTGCAATTTTTGTCTTCAAATACTTTTGATCTTTATTTATTTGAATCCACAGATGCAGAATCCAAAGATGTAAAGGGTTGACTGTACCTGTCTCAAACCAGGAAAACCAATAGTTTTTAGCAAAGTGATGAAGAATGTTTTCTACATACAGAGTAATTCAGACAACAAAACAAAACAGCATGACTCACAGAGTAGAAGTTGTTCTCATTGGAAATAATAATCACTATTTGGAGGCTATTCCCGTGCCCTTCCCTACTGAATAAGACCAGTGAGAGATACCAATACTTCTTGATCATAAAAATGTTACTACTTGGGCGGGCATACATGAAAAGTGGCAATAAAGTTGCAATAAAGTTCTACACAGTGAATGAACTTTCAATATCAGCCTTATTTAGTGCTGGCTGTATGGCAACCTGGGTATAACTGAGTTTCAGGAAGGCAGAGATTTTTTCCGCCTAGACATTGAGGATTTAGCAGTGAACTAAATCAATACAAGCAGCACACCTACTGCTAAGGCCCCATGATAAGCATGCTACTTAAACTTTTAGGTGACTGAATCAAGATGCTGAGATGAATTAAATTCTTTTTTTTTTTTGTACTGGGGATTGAACTCAGGGGCACTCAACCACTGAGGCACATCCCCAGCCCTATTTTGTATTTTATTTAGAGACAGGGTCTCTGAGTTGCTTAGCGCCTCCCTGTTGCTGAGGCTGGCTTTGAACTCATGATCCTCCTGCCTCAGCCTCTCAAGCTGCTGCAAGTACAGGCAGGTGCCACTGTATCCAGCTTGAAATCCTTTTTTATGAATGTTACGTGGCACTGGAGCAACAATATGCATGGCCAAAGAGACTCTGACTATGTTGGGCCACCCTGTGCTGTGTTGGTAGTTTCTGAAGTCAGAGAGATCCATTCATCTCAGCTATTTTCTGGTTTGCTCATGTATGGAGATGAGAAAATTTAAAATGGCCCCAATTTATTTGAATTGGTTTATATAAAGTCACTCTTCCTAGTCTCTTTTTTCCCCCTTACTTTTCTGCTCAGGATGAATAGAAAGACTCCTGAGTACAGAACACAGATTATTTGAGAAGAACACACAGGGGTTATGGATCAATAGGCAACATTTGTCAGTGTTCTATTTTGTAGCAAGGTCCTAGACCACCAGCACTGGGAATCACCAACACAGATTTGAGTGTACCGCCAGCCTCTTTCTGATTTGGAATCTTCCAACTCACATTAAAGTTTGAAAATCAGTGTCTTAAGGTCTGTGGAAGATGTGGTTTATGTTCATATAAGTCATTTCTTAAGTCTTCAAATAAGGACTCAAACCAAATATGCTCAGAGGTCTCTAGATTATACTATTAGAAAATTAGAAACATCTCAGCAAACGTGTGGTCTAGCATCTGGATTTAAATTGGGACCCATGGAACCTCCAACACAAGTTATCACAAACACACGGTGCAGTGCATGTGGAGTACTTTAGACTCACAAGAAGCATTTATTGAATGAATGAATTTATATTTTCAAGACTCGGTTCTCATCTCAGATGGAGATTACATTTTACAATTATTTCACACCCCCTGAAGATATATGGAAACTTAATATCACATTTCTAAGGATTCTAGGTTCCTGGTTTATTTTCACATTAGCAATTTCACCAATAAATATCTCCCCAAACAAAGAGTATTTGGGAAGCTCAGTACCATTCCTACTAAGGAGCTCTGTTCCTATTAGTCTCATGACACTTCCTGCCACTGCAAGGTGACACTGGGTAACAAAAACAAAAATAATATAATTAGTGCTTGGCAACATTTTAAAAATATCCTGAACATCTGTAAAAATTAGGAGGCTCTCCATGGGATGTATATTTATTTATTTATTAGAAGAAATACTGAATTGCTATCAGCAGTCAATCTAGCAAAATGCAAGAAGGTAAATACTTTCTTCTTCTTTGTTTCTACAACATTTATAACCTCTACAAAGCAGAGAACAGCTGTTACACTGGCAATCTGCAGTATATTTTGGGCAAGTAGGGCAGAAGGGTGACTAATGTGCACTGTAATGGCATTATAAGTGACTCACTGGAGTGCAATTATCAGTATAGTTGCCACATGCTTGCTTTATGATTAAGTTAATCGGTTCCTTAGCTGATTTCACTCTGTGTCTTTCCTCTGGTAAACTTGAACACGTTATTCTCTTGCCTGGGGAACCTACTGATAGGCTTTATTTCAAGTAGTCCCTTAGCTAAATTTTATGTATTTTTGGCTGAAAGTTGCTATTTTCTTTGGGTCATGTTTGACCCCACAGACCAACTGGCAAACTGAATCACTATACAAAATTCAAACAACGCAGAATTCTCAAGACATCATTTGTCTTAGCAACCAGGAGTCTCTCAAGAAAGCATGCTATTTTTCTTTATTGCTTTTCTTATTTATTTTGTTTTTTTTTAATTGTCATTGGGACACTCTGGGAGGAGTTGGTACAAATTCTTCAGGTGAGAGTGAGCACTACATAGACAACTCTTGGTAAATGTATACTTGCAAATGACCAGAGGAGAACGGTTTTAAGATCACTCAATTAACTGTAACCTACCATTAGAATCCCAATCGAGGCAATACCTTAAAAGTGTATTTCTTTAAACCTGAATTTTCTTCCACTTTCAGAACAATTCTGATCATTTTACTCCCCTACTCAAAATCTTTGATGAATTTTTGTTATTCTAGATAAAGTCTTATAATTTTTAACATAGTAATCTTGGTGGACAGACTAGGTCTTCCCCACTTGAATCCATCATGGTGCATCTCTTAAATATGGCAGAATATATAATTGTTCTTAATAAAATATGGTAAAAGTTATGGCATGTTATTTATACAATTGCTATATTTTGTTGATAGAATCGCCTTAGAGACTCGTCTTGGTATATTGATGACTTAAGTGGCCATAACAGGAAAGCCCTCATGGAAAGGAATTTTGATGAGTTTTCTGCTAGAATCTCAGAGTGACTTCTGGCCAACAGTCAGCAAAAGCAATTATGTCCAATATTACACATGTAAGAAACTGAGGTCGTAACATCTTGAAAATCTAAAGTAGTGGTGATTTATTACTTAGGCATACAAACTAACGCAGCACTCAAAGGTTTCTACCATTTAGCTAACTCTTTAGTTTCTTCCTACATTATGTATGTGTTGTAAATTCCTGTCACACAAAGCCATTCTTAAGTAGTCAGTCTTCTTATCTGCAAAATGCGTATATTAAGTAACTCATGGGACAATTCCAGGAATAATGATACTTGGAAAAGTTTTTGTGTGTATTAAATTAGTTAGCACAGAGAACACTGATTATAATTCTTGAAACACTGAATACATTCAATGAACACTAATTTTCACTCGTTTTCATGTTTCTTCTTTTTTTTTTTAAGTATCATTTGACCCCCCATCTCTGTGTCTTTGATCATGCTGTTCTTTCTTCCTTTCTGGAATGCCCTTCATATTCATCCCCATGAGAATTCTCTGCATTTTAAAGTCTGACTCAGGGTTACAGCCTCTGTGAAACATTTCTCCATGACAATTATAATTCCACCCCATCTCTTCCCATTTAATACTTAAAACTATAATAAAAGTTGCAATTGAAATACAAGCTTTTAAAGGAGAGAAAATATATGCATGTAAATAGTTGAATATGTATCAAAATTATATTTACACTGTATTTATGAAGCACTTTTTGGTGGTATACATAGTGAAGCATTGATTTATTAGGAAAATGCAAACTATAAAATAGGGGATAGAATTAAGACCTAACACAGTTATTTTGAAATGTCTGCCAGGATCACCTTGAATGAGTAAAAAAAGAAAACTCTAAGAAAAAAACAACCGAAGCTTTTTTTTATTAATTAATTAATTAATTTTAATTAGGTATTTATTACAGCAGAATGAATTTTGATTTATTGTACACAATTGCAGCTCAACTTTTCACTTCTCTGGTTGTGCATGATGTAGTGTTGCACCATATTTGCAATCATACATGTACCTAGGATAATGATGTCCCTCTCATTCCACCATCTTTCCTGCTCCCATGTTCTCTCCCCAACCCTGCCTATCTTTTTGCCAATGTATGTTTTTTTTTTTGGCACCTTTGTCTAGTATAAGATAACTATATTTATGCCCAGTAAAAGTTTCTCCATTTTTCCCATGACCACTCACCTGACCCCCATTATGGATAGGCAACCCTTATCAGCTTAATGCAATAAACCAAAAGCCTTTGGGTTTTGGGGATTAGCTTACTTTGCTTAGCATAATATTCTCCAACTCCATCCATTTAACTGAAAATGCCATAATTTTATTCTCTTTTATTGCTGAGTAATATTCCATTGTGTATATATGCCACAGTTCCTTTACCCATTCATCTGTTGAAGGGCATCTAGGTTGCTTCCACAGTTTAACTATTATGAATTGAGCTGCTATGAATATTGATGTGGTTATGTTATTATAGTATGCTGACTTATTAAGTTTTTTTGGTATAGACCAAAGAGTGAGACAGCTGGGTCAAATGGTGGTTCCATTCCAAGCTTTTTAAGGAATCTACATATTGCTTTCCAGATTGGCTGCACCAATTCGCAGTCCTACTAGCACTGTATGATGAGTGTGCCTCTTTCCCTACATCCTCGCCAACATTTTTTGTTGTCTGTATTCTTGATAGCTGCCATTCTAACTGGCCTGAGATGAAATCTTAGAGTAGTTTTGATTTGCATTTCTCTAATTACTAGAGATATTGAACATTTATTCATACATTTGTTGGTTGAATGAATATCTTCTTTCTAGAAGTGTTTGTTCAGCTCCTTGGCCCATTTA
Source organism: Urocitellus parryii (assembly GCF_045843805.1). Classification (NCBI taxonomy): domain Eukaryota; kingdom Metazoa; phylum Chordata; class Mammalia; order Rodentia; family Sciuridae; genus Urocitellus; species Urocitellus parryii. The sequence continues at coordinate 159,099,404 of NC_135532.1, forward strand.
TTGATTGGGTTGTTTTAGTTGGGGCCTAATCCATTGTGATGAAGATTAGGGCCTACTTTTTTCTCTATTAGGGGCAGGGTCTCTGGACTAATTCCTATGTCCTTGATCCACCTTAAGTTGAGTTTTGTGTATAGTGAGAGATAGGGGTTTATTTTCATTTTGCTGCATATGGATATCCAGTTCTCCTAGCACCATTTGTTGAAGAGGCTATCTTTTTGCCAATATATGTTTTTGGCACCTTTGTCAAGTATAAGATAACTATATTTATATGGGTTTGTCTCTGTATCTTCTATTCTGTACCATTGGTCTACCTGTCTATTTTGGTGCCAATACCATGCTGTTTTTCTTCCTATAGCTTTGTAGTATAGTTTAAGGTCTTCTATTAGATGCCTCCTGCTTCATTCTTCTTGCTAAGACTTGCTTTGGCTCTTCTGGGTCTCTTATTTTTCCAAATGAATTTCACGATTGTTTTTTCTATTTCTATAAGGAATAATGATGGGATTTTAAATGGAATCTGTATAGTGCTTTGGGAAATATGGCCATTTTGACAATAGTAATTTTGCCTATCCAAGATCATGGGAGATCTTCCTATCTGAGGTCTTCTTCAATTTATTCCTTTAGTGTTCTGTAGTTCTCATTGTAGAGGTCTTTCATCTCTTTCATTAAGTTGATTCCCAAGTATTTCTTTCTTTCTTGCTTTCTTTCTTTCTTTCTTTTTTTTTTTTTGAGGCTATTGTGAATGGGGTATTTTTCCTAATTTCTCTTTGAAAGAATTCATCAATGATGTAGAGAAATGGATTTGATTTATAGCTATTGATTCTATATCCTGCTAATTTGCTGAGTTAATTAATTAATTGTATAAGTTTTCTGGTGGAATTTTTTGGATTCTGTAAGTATAGAATTATGCCATCAGCATATAATGATAGTTTGAGTCTTCTTTTCCTATTTGTATCTCTTTAATTTCTTTTGTCAGTCTAATTGCTCTGGCTAGAGTTTCAAGGACTATGTTGAATAAAAGTGGTAAAAATGGGCATCTCTTTCTTGCTACAGTTTTTGAAAGGAATACTTCAATTTTTTCTCCATTTAGAATGATGTTGGCCTTGGGTTTAGCATGGATAGATTTTACAATGTTGAGACAAGTTCCTACTATCCCTAGTTTTTCTAGTGTTTTGAACATTAAAGCATGCTGTATTGTATCCAATGCTTTCTCTGCATCAATTGATATAATCTCATGATTTTTATCTGTAAGTCTCTTGATGTAATGAATTATGTTTATTTATTTCCATATATTGAAGCAAACTTTCATCCTTGGAATGAAACCCACTTGATCGTAGTGCACAATTTTAAAAAAATATTTTTATGCGATTTGTTAGAATCTTATTGAGAATTTTTGTGTCAATGTTCAGCAGAGATATTGGTCTCAAATTTTCTTTCCTCGATGTGTCTCTGCCTGGTTTTGGTATCAAGATGATACTAGCTCTATAGAATGAGTTTGGAAGAGTTTCTTCCTTTTTTATTTCATGGAATAATTTGAGAAGTATTCATATTAATTCCTCTTTGTAGGACTTGTAGAATTCAGCGGTGTATCTGTATGGTCTGTGCTTTCCTTGGTTGGTAGGCCTTGCTTGAAATTAATCTGTTTAAATTGTGTATGTCCTCTTGACTCAGTTTGGGTTGATCAAAGAAATTTGTAGGTGTCTTAAAGGTTTTCTATTTTAATGGAGTATAAATTTTCAAAATAGTTTCTAATTGTCTTCTGTGTTTTAATTATGTCTGTTGTGATATTTCCTTTTTAATCACAAATTTTAATAATTTGAGGTTTCTCCTTTTCATTAGGGTGGCTAAGGGTTTGTCAATTTTATTTATTTATGCAAAGAACAAGCTCTGTGTTTTGTCAATTTTTTGAATTGTTTCTTTTGTTTCAATTTTATTGATTTTAGTAATGATTTTAATTATTTCCTGTTTTATTCTAATTTTGATGTTGGTTTAGTCTTCTTTTTGTAGGGCTTTGAGATGTAATATCAGGTTGTTTTTTGTTGACTTTTCCTTCTTTTAATGATTGAGCTTAATTCAATAAACTTTCCTCTTAGCACTGCCTTCATAGTGTCCCAGAGATTTTGATAAGTTGTATCAGAGTTCTCATTGACCTCTAAGAATTTTTTAATCTCCTCCCTGATGTTTTCTGTTATCATGCTTCATTCAATAGCATATTGTTTAGTTTCCAGATATTGGAATAACTTCTCTTTTTAATTTTATCGCTGATTTCTAATTTCATTCCATTATGTTCAGTTAGAATGCAGGGTAGTGTCACTTTTTAAAAATATTTGCTAAGACTTGCTTTGTGGCATAACATAGGATCTATTCTTGGATAAGGATCCATATGCTGATGAGAAGAAAGTGTATTCACTTGTTGATGGATGGAATATTCTATATATGTCTGTTATGTCCAAATTATTGATTGTATTATTGAGTTCTATAGTTTCTTTGTTTAGTTTTTGTTTGGAAGATCTATCCAGTTGTGAGAAGTGTGTATTAAAGTCACCCAATATTATTGTGTTGTGGTCTATTTGATGTTTATATTTGATAAGGGTTTGCTTGACATACATAGATGCTCTATTGTTTGGGGCATAGATATCTATGATTGTTATGTCTTATTGATGTATGAATCCCTCAAGTAGTATGAAATGTCCTTCTTTATCCCTTTTCACTAGCTTTGGTTTGAAGTCCATTATATATGATATGAGGATGGAAACCCCTGCTTGTTTATGTGATCCATGTGAGTGATATAATTTTTTGCAACCCTTCACTTTAAGTCTGTCAGTGTCTTTTTCTGTGAGATGAGTCTCTTGAAGGCAATGTATTGTTGGGTGAAGCTTTTTTTAGGTTTTTCTTTTTTAACAGAAATTTTTTTAGTTATGTATATTAGGATACATTCTGACAAATTTACTCAATATTTGTTCACTATTTTTCTTTTCCCTCCCCTCCTCTCCCTTCCCTCTACTCTACTGATCTATTTATTTTTTTTAATTTTTAATTTTTAAAATTTGTTCTAATTAGTTATACATGACAGTAGATTGCATTTTGACACATTGTACACAAATAGAGAACAGCTTTTCATTTCTCTAGCCGTACGTGGTATAGAGTCATACCAGTCATGTAATCATAAATGTATAGGGTAGTAATGTTTGTCCTATTCCACTATCTTTTCCACCCTCATATCCCTCCCTCCTCTCTTCTCAATCCAAAGTTTTTCCATTCTTCCCTACCACCCCTCCATTATGGATAAGCATCTGCTTCTCAGAGAGAATACTCAAGCCTTTGGTTTTCTGGGTTTGGCTTATACTTAACATGGTATTCTCCAGCTCCATCCATTTACTGGCAAATGCCATAATTTCATTTTTCTTTAAGGCTGAGCAATAGTCCATTGTTTATATGTACCACGTTATCTATCCATTCATCTGTTGAAGGGCATCTAGGTTGGTTCCATAGTTTAGCAATTGTGAATTGAGCTTCTGTAAACATTGATATGGCTGCTTCACTCTAGTATGCTAATTTTAGGTCTTCTGTGTATAAACCAAGAAGTCAGATAGCTGGGAAAAATGATGATTCCATTCCAAGTTTTCTGAGGAATCTCCACACTGCTTTCCACAGCAATGTATGAATGTACTCCCCCGCTCCACATCCTCACCAACACTTCCTATTTCTTCTTTCTTGATTATTGCCATTCTGACTGGAGTGAGATAAGATCTTAGAGAAGTTTTGATTTGCATTTCTCTAATTGCTAGAGATGTTGAATATTTTTGTTGATCGGTTGGGTTTCTTCTTCAGTTAAGTATAAGTTCAGATTTTTTAAAAAACATTTATTTTTTAGTTATAGGTGGACACAATATCTTTACTTTACCCTTATGTGGTGCTGAGGATTGAATTCAGTGTCTCACACATGTCAGTGAGCCACAACCCCAGCCCCATCTGTTCAGAGTTTTAACCCCTGGTCTTCTCTGCCATGCAGTGAGACAGAGGAAACAGGTTCTGGAGATATGAAACCACTGTCACATGCTACTCCTGTTCCCTCCAAATGCACATTCTTCATTGTACAGGAGCCCTGCTTTTATTGGTAACCGTCTTGCTGTTGTATTCCCTACTATTTCATAACATTGCATATGATGAAAACAGCTGGGACTATTTATCATTTGTATTTTCAAATGAAACACAAGACAGAAACAAGTCCAAGAGAACTTGTTCATTGGTAAGGAAAAAGGTTGAGCGCATTTTTGTTGTTACTCAATCACAATATTGTTATTACATATACTTACACAGTGATGATAGCCTTCTTCATGCTTTGTATATATTGGTTTCTTTCCTGTGATTGACATGAGTTTTTCATCTACAAAACAGGCAAAGTCAAGCTTCTCTAGTACATTACATCTGGAAGAAACACAGGTAAAAATGTAGTTTGTATAATTAAACTTTCCTATTGTATAAAAATGGAAATGCCAGTTTCTTGAATCTAACCATGCTTTTTTCCCCCCTTGCAGTTGTTATCTTTAAAATTTGATATGACATTGACATATAAAATAATCATATCATACTATCATATATTTCCCTTTTCATCTCTCGACTGAATCCAGCTGTTAGTTTTTCATGAGATCCTGCAAGGTAGATGAAGAAGTAACAGTTATACTATGAGAGATTAGCTTTGAAGAGAAAACAAATGGCACTACTATTTTTTTTTTTTAATTTGCTAAGTTTTTTAGAGTCACATTTTATCTTCTTTAGATAATTTCTTCTTTGGGACAATCTGTTGCATATTGGAGGAGTGCAGTCTGTTTCATGAATTGTACACATGCGTACGCACTAATTGAGTGGCTGTCTAGCAATAACAGGTGGGAAGATGTTCTCTGCATGTTCAGTTGTTCCCAGGGGGATTTTACAGGATGCTGCTCTGATTCTGTGGCATATAATCTGGTTATTTATCTGTCCTTCTTTTGTAAATGTACACATAACTCAATGACAACTTTTTTTTGGTAAATGTTATTCTAATTTTTGACTGCTGTAGTTATAACTTGTCTGGTTTAATTTGTATCAGAGTATATGAATAAACTTGAAATATAACACAAAATCATACACAAAAGGGGAAAAATGAGGTTCAGTCCTTATCAAGCAAAGGAATGTAAGATGTCGTCTAGTTAAATTTCAAGTTATAATATTTTCTTTATATACAGGTAACTTGAGTGTGTAGATTGAAGCCCATAAATAAGAATAACTTAGAAGCTCTCTTTGGTTGTTTCAGAAAGTGTTAGTGCCTATTCAATGAGATACAGTGTTTCATTTTTAATCTATAAAAGGTTTGCAACATATATTTAAAATTAAATACTATTAAAGTTAGAATATTTTGAGTCAAAACTACTGTAGTATACTCATCTCTCTACTACAAAATAACACATTTTAACAAGAGACAATTTATTGCAAAGAACCATGTGTTAATGTAAATGCTCTCAGAGCATCTACACTGAAGTACCTTGCATTTCTCAGTCAGATCTGCTTTTCTCTCACACCTTGTTCAACATTGTCACTTTTGCCTATTCATTAAAATTAACTAGAAGGTTGTATTCATAATGGCAAAGTTTTGTATATATCCTACCACCCAATATTACAAAGCAATTAAGTTTTATTATCAGAAAAAAAATGCACAGGGCTAACTTCCTGTAAAATCTTAGTGTGAAAGAAATTCACTTTCCATAAGACCTCATTACAAAGGATATAATAGGGAAGGGAAACCTGGAAATACAGCTGCCTTATATCCTTTGAATGTTTTTTCAGACTGCTTTCAATATTTGGGCATCTGAAGATAAGGGATATTTATTGTGTGTGTCCCAAAAGAGTAAAAGTAGGACCAAATGAAAAAGGAAGATACATTTTACTCTATTAGCCAATTTCCCATAAGGTTTCTAGCAGTAAGCATGGACAAATAGAGGGGATGTCACAGAGGGAGTTCAAGTGCCGGATGAGATATTAAACCAGGTAAACTTATGAAACTCCCTAAAAACTTAAGATTCTACCATTAGATTTCCTGAAGGACCAAACTTCAAGTTTCTAAAAATGGATCTGGTTCCACAATGGTCTTTCTTTCTTCTTTAGACATGTACATTGTCATTTTAGATTTTTCACTGATGATACTTATCATTTGTTATCATTAACTAACACTACAGTAGATTAGAATGTCTACAAGAAGCATCAGTGATGCCAAAATGATGAGAGAATACTCTGCCTCACAACCCACCATAGATTGGGTTTGTTCTTGAATACACACACTTACTATCAGCTCCCTGAGGAAATAAGCAAACATACGTGGAGAATGTCTGACATTTCAGGTTAGCCTTAGGAATTGTACCTTTCTTCGGATGAAGATCTGTTTTCCCTATCTGAATGTATTAATTTTGTCATATTCTTTCTAAATAGGTATAAGGTAATTGTAATGACTTTATTAATTATGTTATGTTCAATTGAGATGTAACTTAGAGAAAAAAATTAATTACAGTTGCATTAGTCAGGGTTCTCCAGAGGAATGGAATGTATAGAATGCATATGTTTATAAGAAAGACACTTATTTAAGGAATTGGATCACATGATTATGGAAGCTGGATAATCCAGAATCTGCAGTGTGGTCTGGCTTGCTGAAGGTGCAAGGGTGTGTAAGTCCTCCAGGGTCATCTTTTGGCAATTTCTTCTTGCTAGAGGGAGGTTCAGTCTTTGTTCTTTCCAAAATTGATTGAACAAATGTGTTCACATTATGGAAAGCAATTGCTTTAATCAAAACCCACTGATTTAAATGCCAATCTTCTAAAAACAAAAACAAAAACAAAAACAAACCTACAGACAAATCCAGAATAACATTTGCCCAGATTTCTGGGTACCATGGCCTGGTCAGATTGACATATTAAATTAGTTGGATTGACACCTAAAATTAACTGTCACTGCAGGAATGTATCCATGGAGGTCTGCTAGTCTATATTTCTTTATTATGGAAAATGATCCTGTAATATTTTTCTCTGTTCCTTGGACTATACTATTATATTATAAGCATATAGTTAGCAATAATTCAGGGTTATGTCTCATAAATTTCCACTGACTTGTTTTTTTTAATCACTTTACACATAGTAATTGTTTGACCAAGTATTGTCTATCAGAAACAAACTTAACTTTTAGCCTTATGTAGGTACTTGGGCTTTTTAGATCTATGCTATTAAGAGTTGTCAATGGGCTGGGGATGTGGCTTAAGCGGGAGTGCACTCACCTGGCATGTGCGGGGCGCTGGGTTCGATCCTCAGCACCACATAAAAATAAAATAAAGATGTTGTATCCACCAAAAACTAAAATAAATAAATAAATAGATATTAAAAAATTCTCTCTCTCTTAAAAAAAAAGATTTGTCAATGGATCAGTACCTTGTAGCAGCAATAGTTTAGAGCTTTCACGAGGCTACTAAGAATAAATATTTTTAAGCCTAATATTAGCCTTGGCACTTAATTATTTCTATATTTTAATTTGGTTGCATGAAATTTTTAAAATTATATTTCATGTGGATAAATATTTGCAGCTACCTGTCTACCTGTGATTATTGACATTGGAAGTTTACATTGCATTATCAGTGTCAATTTAAGCCAATTTAGAAGTTTGTATTATAAGAACTATTTCTTTAAAATTAAACTACTAAGTATATGTTATCATTTTAAAAATTGGCTTGTTGTTAAATGGCTACTTTGTAAAATATTAATACCTTCTGCCTGACAAATTATCAAATCTATATTTTAACATTATAATGGAGATGTCAATGACTATATTTTTAAAAAATTTTCAAGTATCCTAGTACTTAACTTTATGAGACATTATTGAAAAGAGTTATGTAAAATTAAATCAATTAAAGTAGTTTATTTGTCGTTGTATTCCAAACATTTGCCAGCACCTCTTTGGGTAGCAAATACATTTGTAAATTTTATAACTTCCTTTCCATTACATTATAAATGTACCTAAATTATTTGTCAGTTATTGGTCTTACATAATTGTCAGCATCACTATAAAATATTTACATCATTTTAACAGCCACTGTTTTACACAAATATTGATTACTTAGCCATATTTTTGGAGAAACTTTCATAGCAGTCACCATTCCTACTTTGAAACAATTTTGCTCCTGTTGTTTTTGCAGCAAAAATATGGATTTCAACAAATCTTGGCCACTCTTTTATTATAATTTTTTTGTATAAAGTATCTTGCATACTAGTGAATTTTTCTTGCATTCCCTGAATGAGCATTAAAAAGTGTAAAATTAGAAGAGGTAAAATATCTATGTCATTGATTTTCAACCCTGGCTGCATTTTAGTATCATCTGGAGAATTTTAAGAATATAAATATTCAGGTTTCCACTAAAGAGTCTCATTTAATTGGTAGGGAAATTTGGGATGTTAATATTTTTTTGGTGTGTGAGGGGTGGTACCAGGAATTGAACTCAGGGGCCCTCGACCACTCAACCACATCCCCAGCATTATTTTGTATTTTATGTAGAGACAGGATCTCACTGTGTTGCTTAGCACCTCATTTTTGCTGAGGCTGGCTTTGAACTTGAAATCCTCTTTCCTCAGCCACCCAAATCACTGTGCCTGGCAGGTGATAATATTTAAAAAAACAAAACAAAAAACTAGATTATTTCAATGTGCAACTTGGGCTATGAACTCCAATTTATGCTCTTATCTACTGTACAAGTTCCATAGGATCTCATGCTTAAAATTAAATCAACAAATAAATTGGATATACATTCTTAAACTATGCTCCATGAATATTTATTCAGACTTTTATTCTAGTTTTGTTTTCTCACTAATGCAGCTGTTGCAGTATACAATAAGCTCTTTGATAAACACTGAAGAAAATGATCTGAGTTTTACTTTTGTACTTATTGGTTTTGAATTGAAATTTCCATGTAATTTGTGCATGATTTTTTCAGAAAGCACATTGGATTATTGGGAAAATTTAAATATACCTAATATTAAATCTAAATACAAATAACCATTATACTATCTTGACATAGTAAAAATGAATAAAACTTCTGGGCAACTTCCAAGAAATCAATATATATATATATAATCCCATATTACTATGATTTATATGACGTATATTCAATTTATTTTTATACAACTATCATTTGGTTTATTAATTGATAATATTTTTGTTCAAAATATTTAATATAAATTGAAGATATGGACTCTATAGGAAATAAATCCTCATTTTATTTTATATGTAATATTCAAGCTATAAGTTTTATTTTATAAAACTAAGTTTGAAGAGAAAAGCTTTCAGTGGGATATTCTTAGAACACAGACATCCTACCATCACTATTGAGAACTGCTGGATTATTTCTCAGTTGAAATATTTCATGTGAGCCCCTTATTTTGACACCAGAACTACTTGAACTTACCTAAAATGAGAAAAGGATAAAGAAAGACAGGCACAAAGAAAGAGAAATATAGAGAGAATAAATGATTATGGGTTCAACCTTAGCCTTCCATTTTTATTAAAACTACTCCAAGAAACCACTTATTTATTTCAATTAATTGGGAAATTTTTTGTAGGACCCACCTAAATATAATTGTCTTTGCCAACATATTTGGAGTATTGTTTTTAATTTTTAACTTGGTCACATTTTTTCTCCTAATATATCTTATTTTACCTTTCATTCTCTTTCAAACAATTGGTTACAACTTTTTGAGATTCTCAAAAATCTTTTTACAAAAGCTTATAGTGAAGGGAATACCACATCTATGTCTTCAACAGCATCACCATCATTAGGAATTCTTAGTTTTCAAATCACTGGCTGATTCCAATATGTTGTACTATGAATTTTTGGCAGAAAACTTTATTTTAAACTGTGAGAGTAAATGACATTATTTTTCTTTCAATAAATCACAAATAACCCTTTTACTTACCTTTTATTTTCATTGACTTTATGTGCCCAGGACCATAAAAGGGGGGTTAGAACATTCACTACATGAATGCTATTCTCCAAAGTCACTCAGTTCAACAACCTGCATAGCTGTGCAGTACCTCATCTATAGCCTTCTTCACTCATAACAGGAAAAATTCTCTAATTTATAACATGTGTATCATTTCACAGACAATATGTTAAGCTCCTGTGGCACTTTTAATATAATCTTCCCAACAAAGTCTTACAACAAAGTCTTATAATTGCTCCTTTATGAAAACTAAAACTAAGACCCAGACAGCTCTGTTTAACAACAATGCAAAGTAAGCATTAAAATTTCCATACCATAAAAGCTAAAACTTGGTGACAACTACCTGTTGGCTTTAGGGACCCATTTGGGTGATTCTGCAGCTTAAGACGCTACCAACACTCTTGATGCCTTCTCCCATACAATGTTGAACGTGGCCATCAAGAGATTCAAGAATATAAAAGAGAAGCATCAGTTTAAGTAGTTGTCCTTTACTAACTGCCGGTTAAAATGGAAAATTTTGAATGATTATACATATGAGAATCAGGTCTGAGAAAACATATTAAGTCATCAAAAAACAAAAGGAAAAAAATCATATTATAAAAATCAACCACATCCTGAAGCACTCTTCTGAGAACTTTTCCATACCTTTTAATCTCATTATTTTGACTAATAAAGTATTCCCTCCTTGCTTCTATTATTAGACTTATCTGTATTCTACCCTATCTTTTATTTTTTTTTCTAATATAGAAAAATAATGGTATTTTACTCTTTGAGAAGCTTAGAAGTCAAACACTATTATATTGCTTCATTAAATAAAGAAAAAGTTCAGGAAGAAAAGTAATAACTTTAATAATAATAAAAATTACTTAAGACTATGCAGTTTCAATAAATTCTTTTAAAAAAAATATCAGTAATAGCATTGTTAAGAGTTGCCTCAAGCTTGGCATGGTGGTACACACCTGTAATCCCTGTGGCTTGGGAGGCTGAGGCAGGAGGATTTCAAGTTCAAAGCTAGCTTCAGCAAAAGCAACTCAGTGAGACCCTGTGTCTAAATAAAACAAAAAATAGGTTTGGGGATGTGGTTCAGTGGTTGAGTGCCCCTGAGTTTAATCCCTGATACACTCCACTGTCCAAAAAAAAAAAAAAAAATTGCCTCATGAGTCCTAATTCCCTTAAACCTTTAGATGAGAGTTTGTCCACCTGAGTGCACATGAGTTTTCCAGAAATAGATATGAGACTGTAAGAGGGAGAGAGAGAGAGGGAGAATTCCAGGCATTTGCTCATTCAGTATGTAGCGATGGCCACAAGTAAAAATACGAGTGTGCATAGTGAATACTGTGGTGGTATATCATGATCCTTTACAAGTTTAACTCTCATGCTCATCCATATCCTCATGTTTTTAGGGTTGATAGCAGTCACTAAGAAAACAGACTTAAATTAAGAGGTTTTAGTGGGATGATCTATAATCACAAGGCTACAATTAATAACCATCAGCCTATCCTTCTCACCACCCAGATCTTCTTATCCACAACCAGCATATCAGTGGGTCAAGGTGACTTGCCTGGAGGGAAGACCAGATTTTCTTACTATGTGCCTGTTCCTTGATTGACTTGGCATTGCCAGCCTTGAGTGAAATAATTGCCTGTTTACTTTTATCACTGAGATCAAAACACCAAAGATCCCATGACTGAATTCATGGCTAACAGAGATGCTCTTCCTTGCCTCTGTTATACAAAAGCAATATTCACTGCTTTTCTTGCTGTCCACTGGTTTTAGGATCTAATTGCTTAGATAGAAGATGCAGCTTTAGATTCAGTGAAACTCTTAAAAGATACAATGTCATAGCTATATCATTTCTGCCTCTTGGAGGGACCACTAATCTAACAGGATCTAGAATTATAGGGAAAAGAAGCTTGAATTCAAAATCAACTCATAGAAAGTGATGATGAGAAGGATAAATTTCACCTTTACCTCTTGTTACCTAGGCGTATGCACTTTAGCACTCAAAGTACAAATACCATCTTGTTTGATAATATTTTAAACCTCTAGTTAGTGGCTCTTAGCCCATGCCTTAGTTAGATCTTTACAAGGCCATTCCAATATTTTATCATGCAGTCTTCTTTCAGATAACATAATAAATGCTTTATAGGGACAATGGATGCTTTGTCAATTGATAGAGAACCTTCATTACAAAATAAGTGCCTTGGTAGATGGTGATGTTACGTGGAATCTCATATTGGTAGTTCAAACACTGTATAAGCTCTGGGATTGTCGTGCTAGCAAAAGCATAGTGAGAAAAGGGTCAGGTTCATTTCTGGAATAATAATTAATTTCAGTAAGAACAAACCTATGATTTCTTCCAGAGTAGAAGAGGTTTAATAAAATTGATTTTTCAACAGACTCTCTGCTCCCTATCATATTATTGGTTCAGTAACTCTACTGCCATCAGGTAAAGTATTCAGCAGTATTTCCAGTTTGACTGCTCTCACTCAAAGGGTTCCCAACAGAAGGTTGAGTTTATGCAGAGCCTCTATTTCAAACACCAACCCTGATATGTTCTTGGGCCCCTTGAACAAGCACAGGGCAGTGGTGGGGGTAAAGAGTTAAAGACTGAGATTGGCTACCAAGTGATTCTCTGTTTGGTTGTCATGAGCCTCTTTGACAGAGATTTCCCAGGAAGTCACTAACAAGAAACACAAAGGCATTTATGCCATTTCCATAGGTTTATATTCATGCTTCTTCTTCCTCAATTTTGTTTTTGATTTTATAATCCTACTACTCTCAGATCTCAATCCAACCACTCAAGCTATTTTCCACTGTCCAGGATTATTAAAGAAAAACAGAATTCTTCTTTAGTCTACTTCTCTGCAAAAATAATTCACAAATATACTGTTCTTCTTCTTGAAACTTTTCCTGATCCCTGTCCTCATCTCTACAAGTAAAGCTGAGGGAAAAAAAAACATCAAATTTTTACTCATACCAATGTATAAAGATGATGTGTTTATGAAGCAAGTTGAAATTTTCTTTTTCTGTTTATTGGAAGATACCTCCCCACCATCACATGCTCAGGTATGAGCTCAAGGAAAGGTTTAATACTACAAAGATGGATGACATGTTTGCTTTGGGCCAACTATTTGCATAATTTACTTTTGATTTCTGAAACTATATAGATTTCATGCCAAATATATCATTTCCAGCATATGGTAGATTGATGCTGTTTCTATCCAACAGCATGCCTTTGAAGAGCTGACAACATTGGCTTATGATGGACAGCTCCGGGTTCATCATTACTTGGTGTCTCTATCTGGGACTTGGGTTCTACTAAGCTTTAGTAGCACAACAAAATATGCTTTTCAAGAAGATATAAAAGGAAGAGAATTACACCAAAACTCTTCAAATCTTCTACCAGAGTTTAACCAGAGACTTCCATAAGACTTCTCTATCTGTAAGTACCTTTAGATATTATATAGTTTCAGAAGTACGGTAGCTTGTACTGCAAACCAAATTTGATGCAAAGCCCTCTCCTACTCTGGGTCCCAACTAAAGCTGTAATATTCCAAGTCACTGAGGTGAAAGGGTCAGAGCAATAGTGACAGTGGTGCATACTATCTTTAAAATCTGAAGAAGTTGCCTGTAATTTCAGTGGCTCAGGAGGCTGAGATAGGAGGATCATGTGTTCAAAGACAGCCTCAGCAATGTCGAGGTGCTAAGCAACTCAGTGAGACCCCGTCTGTAAATAAAATACAAAATAGGGCTGGGGTTGTGGCTCAGTGATTGAGTGCCCCTGAGTTCAATCTCTAGTACCAAAAAAAAAAATCTGAAGAAGGAAACCAAGAATGGTGCTGCTTTATTTGTAGAAACTATGAGTTATAATAACATATCCCCTCATGGAAAGGACATCCTTCAGACCATTAGATCTTTAAAACTTTACAGATATATTCACTGAATATTTGTAGAGTTGTGTTCCAACCTTACACAATGTCCTTCTAAGGCATCCATAGTTCTTGCCACTTATTATTCTCCATGTACAATTAACACATCACCAGTATAATAGACATTGAGATGTTCTGCAGAATGCCAAAACAATGAAAGTCCTTGCAGAGAATAGAAAAGTTGGAAGAGCCCTGGGAAGGCAGTGAACTAACAACTAATGCTTTTCCCTTGTTAAAGCAAAGTTCTTATTCTTCTTTATTTACCAAGGTAAAAAATAATGCATTGAGCATTCCAATAGCTATACCCAAATTCCCTGAGCTGTTCTGATATACTTTAATAACCAGGTCATATCTTGTGGAGCATTTATGATTGTGGCTAGTACTAAGTTTATGATCTATCTGTATGTACTATGATCTTTTGGTTTCTTGTAGGCCACAAGTGGAGACATGGCAGATGTTGGTAACATTAACTCTTGCACACTTCACTTCTTTGACACTAATCTGTGCCCAACACATAATAATGGTTGTGATTTAATATCATAGATAGGGCAAGCATTTTGGAAAGCCCTTTCTACAATAATGGTAGTAAATTGTTCTTAATCCAAAAGTAAGAGAAGACTAGAGAAATTAATATAGTAAAACCATATTTTCCTTTGACCACTTGTGCAAGGGACTTGGGCTAGGACTTAATTTACATTGACATTCATATACCCAGGTCTTACTGGAGGCCTTGATGGATTTAAGTCTAGATGTGTTCCTTTATATAGTATTTACCTACTCTGTTAAGTGTCTTTAAGTTTCATTGAGGAAAGTATTTGGGTAGTATTAATCATATAAACATATGATAGCATTATAATGTCCTAACCTAAGGAAATCTGTGCATCCACCAAATGACAAGCTCTGTATATAAGAGCCAGCTCAGATTAGGAAGCTGAGTATTCAAATGTTCCATTATAGTATATATAAAAGAAAGTCATTCCTTATTACCCTTTTCTTACACCTCTCCAAAAAATCTTAAAAAACAACAATAACAATATCAACAAAAGATGAATGTATTACTTATGCAAGGGGGAACTGGTCCTAGAAAACACTGTGTGTCTGAGCAGTATTTTATTTGAGAAGTTTAAGAAGTGTGCCATTCAGGGATTGGCAAACATTCATGGACACATAGCTGCTCTAACAGCCTGGCTGATTGAAACAGCAGACAAGTTTGTGCACTGTTACTGACTGGCTTCAGGCACATGGTTTCTGAGGCAAAACTGTTACTGATCAATTGGGATGGGTTTTAAATGGCTATAGCAGTACTTGCTCATGAATAGGGCAAAGAATCTATAGAGGAATCAATACTTTTCTTTCATGAAGTTTCAGAAGGGAACTTTTGTTCTCAAGCGTCTGACAACCTTCCTCTCACTAAACCTTTTTATTTTTTCTCACTATATGAGCTAAAGTATACACTAGTTGCTGTCCATCTTTCTTGTCTTTGGGAACACCATGTCTTAGTAGCCATTGTCAGAGACCCCTGTGACCAAGACTTCCTCATTAAGTTCTGTCTGATAAGATCATTATATTCATGCTTCTGCTTTTCTGAAATTGTATTATCCTTATTGACACTAGAAAATTCAGTTCCATGGTAGCTTTTGCTACTGTCAAACAGCCTCTGGAGTTTATAAACTGCTGATATTTTTTTAGAGATGCTGGTGATATCCCTCACTTAGGAATTTCTCAAAGTATTAATAAAACGGGTTTCCTCTGGTATTATCAAGGAATATAGGGAGATGATAGCTCTCCATACTTGGTCACACACAAGTAGATAATGGCCAGTATCATTTCCAAGCTTTAAGGAGCTTATTTCAGCAGTGAATCATGACAAATCCAAATGTTCTTGTTAGGTTGCTATGTCTTGAATCATAGGCAAGAAAATCCAAACAACATAATCAGTAGAAAGAAAGAAATTAAGGTTGAATGTTTAACTCAGTGATGGAGTGCTTGCCTACTACGTGTGAGGCAGGTCCTGGGTTCTATACCCAGCACACCCACCATCTGAAAAAAATTAAGAGGAATAAAATTTAAAATTAAAGTATATGACTTGTAGATTATATGTTTTTTCTGGTAAAAATCAGGGAGTTAATTAGAACATTGTTATAAGTCTTGAGAAATTACTGTAAGGTGCATGGATACGAGAGTATTATCAAAAACACTATCCTTTATATTTACAAATAAAACATTGTAAAATGTAGTAAAAGACTTCATAATTCCATACAAATAAAATTATAAAGAAATAAAATTAAGTGAAATGTGCTGGATCTGTATGAAGATACTATTAAAACCCAAAGGATGTTTGAAATATTTTTTTCTAGAATAGGCATAGTCTGGATTATAATGATTAATTTTAAGATAATATATAAATTCAACACATTTCTCATTAAAAGGAGATTTTAAAGAAAACTAGATAATCTGATTTTACAGTTCATTAGAAAAGATAGGTTAAACAAGAAATTTTTGAAAAAGGATTATTTCAGTGGGTAATTTCACTGGATATTAAACTGCATTATAAAGCAACAATGATTAATGGAGAATTCAGTGAAATTGAACAGTAAGTCCAGGAAAAGACCAGATGTGAAAAATTTATACATGACAAATAACTGGCATAGGAGGTGTTATTCTGAAAATGATTTTTGAACAACTTAATCAATACATTGAATTCACTAAATAGTGCTTAGGAAATATATCCTATTTATATGGTTTTAGGTTTTATATAACTGTTGACTGTTTAAAAATCACATATATGTATACATGATCTAATGACCTGAAAAATTAATTGTGTAATCAATATACTCTCATGCTATAGTAGGGCCTTGAAACATTTCTTTTTTCTATGTTAAATTTCTCTCACTGAAATATAAGAGTTAATTCAGCAATCACCTATGCATGACAATTCCATTAGCTCTGGCTCTTATGTTTTATAATTCTCATTTTGACTTTATTTCTTAAATTATAGTCAAGTTCACTCTTCATGATTACCTAATTCTTTGTTTCGGGGGGTTAATTTGGGGTGATTGTCCCAGATCAATATTTACAAATTACTAATTTTCATTTCCTTCAACTATAGCTATTCTGCTGATTAACCCATTTATGCAGTTTAAATATTAGTGGCTATATTTTATAATTATAGATTTTTATAGTTTTTTAATCCATTTCTTTTCTTTTTCTTTCTTTTCTTTCAGGGGGCTAGTTCTTAGATTTTGGATCAATCTCTTGTTTTATTTTAGGCAAGTTTATTTTCTCTTCTTTATTATTGATCCATTATGCCAACATTTGGCATCTTTATGCTTTGTAAAGTTTTGTGTTTGGGAGATGTACTTAGCGAAGCTTTAATTCCTCCAGACTGGGCTGTGAGCACCTTTTTTGTTTTTACTGGTCAATAAGTCCAAATTGAAGACATACAGGCTTTGATACCTCCGTGTAATGAAGACAATGTTCTTTGCTAATCTTCTATGAAATTTATGAAGATTTATTATTTCTATAACCTCAAAAAAGTCCATCTTCTGCCACAAAACGGTATTTAACTCAAACTCCTAGTTCACTAAAATTCAATCTTTCCCTGCTCTTCACCCTTTTATGGCCCCAACAACTAAAGAACTGCTTTTACTTCTCTGGTTTTCATTTAAGTCTGTATATCTGCATCTAGGGGGCTAAATTTTGTCTTTTTTAGAAAAATATTTGTTATATATAAACATTTCCACATGGCTTTACAGAGGATTTTTAAAAGAATTTGGCCTTCAATATTTCATAAAGTATATATTTATGATTGAAAATTTCAAACATTCAAACATAAGCAAAGTAGCACACACCCTTCCTCCAATCTGAACAATATTATTTGATCTATACCCTCTTACTCCTGCTCATATTATTTTGAACATGATCCAGACATGAAAAGATTTCATCCACAAATTGTCCTATATGTATTACTGAACCAAAAGGGAGTTTTCTTTTGTAACAAACACAATAATTATGTCATGATTAACATGATCCCTATTTATCTTAATATCAACAAACATTCAATTATATAATGCATTTTAAGGGTGTTCATTGAAGAAACAGGGTAGTTTGTGCTCTGTAGTTTCATCTAAAATAGTTTAGCTCAGGCCTGTGATATCTCTATTACTTTCAGATTGAATCTACAGCTCTGATCTGATTTGTGTTCAATTTTTTGGCAAGAACACTTCACAGGTGGTGTCATGTTCTTCCAGCAGGAGACACAAATTCTAGCTGTCTCTATTTTTGTGGTGTTATCAGCTGTTCATTTCCAATAACTAGATCTATTCATTTAATGGGACTTGCAAAATGGTTATGTTCTAAATCTAAAACTAATCCTTAAATTTCTAGTTGGGATATTCCTAAAAAGAGAAGTACTCCTCTTTCCATAGGTAGAATGTATACAGAAAAGAATGGGAATGTTTAAATTTTTCCACAATTAGCAGTTTCCAAAATAAATTTTCTCTACTGTCTTTTAATGGGTATAAATAATTTTTTAAAAAATAATATATTATTACTTCATGGATTAAATCATATATGATGTATTGTATATATTGTAATTTTTCATACCCATGTAAACCTCTTCACCAGAAGAAGAAATTAGAACACATATAATTATGTACATGTTTTATACTACTACTCCAAACATCTTCAATTTCCTTATCATCTACAATATAAACTTCTAAAACATTTTAAAATTATATTATGACTCACTAGAGATAACCAGTAAAATTTTCTTTTAATTCACTTGGAGCAGATCTCTATATTAATATGCTATCCATTATATACAAATTTAGATTTGTTTTCTTTTCAATTTTTAAAATTTTATTTTTGACATGTAATTTTATTTTTGATCACATAAGTAGTAAAAGTTCCAAAATCAGATAAATAAAGCAATGCATACTCATAAAGTTTTGTCATTACCTCCTGTACTATGTCATTTCTATTTTAAATAGCCAACTTAAAATATGCATACATCATATATTTTAATCTCTCTCCCTGCTTAATACACAAATAGAGTATAACATGCGTATTTTCCTCAATTTAGACTTTTTCAGTTTAGTAATATACCAGGAATATTATATGGCATGATTACAGAGATATTTCTGAGTTTTATCACACTTGCCAAAAATACCAAATTGCCACTGTTTATCCAACCAATGTCTTGGAAATAGGGTTTTTTGAAACACTTAAGATTCATTGTTGCACACTCAAGAGAGTACTATTTTCACTTCATATGCTACATGCTGAATTTTTAAAAATGTAGTATGTGTTTGAACTTAAAATTAGTAAGTATACATTGATCCTTTAAGTGTTTATCAAGAGATGTTAGAGAATCTTATTTATCTGATTTTTAAGTACTTAAAACTCATCTAGAAGCACACATGTATCTTTGACATATTTTAGATTTTTTGAGCTAAGTCCATTCCTTCAGGATGGGAGGAATTTTTTCTTTCTTTTTTTTTGTGTGTGTCCCTATTTGGTCCAAAAAATTATAAGTTTGACAAATATGCTTTCTACTATTTTTTTTAAATTGTTGATAAAAACTATAGTACATCTCTGAAGCAAGTGCATAACCTGAGAATACTCCAATGGTGCTGCTCCCAGATGTACTGACTCTCCATCAGTCCTATTGGGAGTAGTTTGCAATCAGGAATAATTCAACTTGACTTTAACTACCCCAAATAATTTCTTTAAATATTCTTCAGACTACACACTTTAAAAATATTTGCATTTTTTATTTAAAATCTATAAGAAGAGTTAAGAAGCCAAGAATATTTTACAGATTAGAATTTAGAAATAGCAAATATCTTAGATGCTAACAAAGTATGAACTGTACAGACCTGATACTGCCAAATACCAGAAAAACAAAATGCATTAGATAATGTCTTACATTTTTAGTGCTTTTAATTTTACATATTTACCAGCCCCCTCACTTTATTTGACCCAGACAAGACCTAAACAGGCAAATCTAGCCATCCTCATGGGGAAACTCTAACCCATTAAGGAATAGCTAGCTTTAGTGGGTATGCAATTATCTATCTAAGGGGAAATTTTGCTACTTATCCATTTTACTTTCATTACAAATACCACACAGAAACCAGTATAAATGAGAGCAAGACTTAGTGGTTATTTTGCAAGAGAACCTCAGTAAACTTGCTTTAAGCCAGTATTTAACCTACTTCTTCAAGAACAATCTGAGGAAAATCTAAAAAGTGACACAATTCTGTTTTAACAGAGTTGGTATTAATTTGACTGCAATATCATCTAAACTTCTTTTGCTATGGAAAGTAAACTGCACACTGTACACATAGAGACAGACAGACAGACACAGTTATCAAAAAGGTAAATACTAAACTACAACATAATGTCAAGTTGATACTCTTAAACCCACCACAGATGGAGACAATGCTGGAACGCAAGGAAACTGTACAAAGACTGTCAAAGCAATTTTCTCCCTGATTGTAAAACAAGCTGAGCTTCTGAAGATATTTTGATCTGATCTTCTGAAGATGGTTTGTCTGTTTTTGGAAAAGGGAATTCAGTGGCTACTTCTGGTTATCCACTTGTTTCTTGAGCCCTTGACGTGCCCAGATGTTTGGAAAAGACCAAAGTCTCTCAAAGTCTGCTCCCATTCAGGCTGACCTGAATCTTTCATTTCAGTGCCATTTCCTAGACTCATCCACATTTTACCAAAATAAAATTTTAGTAGATAAGGAAATCTAAGAAGATCCAACTAGCAAATATGAAGAATTTCAACTTTACCCATAACCTTTGATGACAAAAGAACTATAAATGTTATAAGAAAAGGTTGGATATAAAGTATTGAAAGTGACAGTGGTGATAATGGAAGTCACTTTATGTAGAAGAAAGGCCAAACTTGTGACGTTAAAGCATTTTATGTCTTTATCCCTTCAACTGAAATCCCATAAAATTTTAAACACTGTGTTACATCCCCAGTTATTTCTTATATTTTTATTTTGGGACAGTCTCTCTATGTTGCAAGAATTTGCTGAGTTACTGAGACTCACCTGCCTTAGCCTCAAGAGTCACTGGTATAACAGGCATGTACTACAACACCCAGTGAGTGATTGATGTTTTTAAGCTCCTAGAGCAGAAACAAAAATCTCTACCACATTAACAATTGACCAATATGCAAGCAATATGAACAGTTGTTGATATAAGAAATGCAAATATATAAATAAGAAATACAAGACTTAGAATATTCTAAAGCTAGTGGATCGCCATGTTGACTACATGCAGGGCTCATATTTCTAAGATGAAATAGATGAAATAAACTCTATTTTTTTACAATAATTACATGTGCATTTCCCAGCCACTCCCATATCTTTTGTTAATTATTTTCAAGTTCCATTGGCACTGGTCTTGGATATGATTTTTTTTTTTGCAAGATATGACACCAAAAACACAGCCAACAAAAGAAACAATAAACAAGTGAGACAACATTAAGCTCAATAGCTTCTTCACAGTCAAGGAAATAGCAAAATTAAAAGATAACATATAGAGCCACATATCCAATAAGAAGTTGCATCAAAATATACAAAAGACTCACATAATTAGCAAAAGACTTAAATGGCCTACAGGTATATGAAACATGGACATAATCAATCATCAGAAAAATGAAAAATATATCCTTAATGAGATATCATCTCATACCTGTTGGAATGTCTACTATAAAAACAAAAAGGATAACATGTGTACAGATAAGGAACGTGTGGAGAGAAGGGAACCCCTGCACATAGTTAGTGGGAGTATACTATGGTTTGGATATGGTTTGTCCTCAAAGGTATATGTGCTGGAAGTTTGATCCTCAATGTTTTGCTGTTGAGGTGGTAGTATTGGGTTCATGGGACAGCACACTCAGAAGAAATTCATGAAGTTCTCCAAGGACAGGGTCAGTTCTCATGAGAGCGAGTTGTCATAAAAGAGTGATCCTGCTTCCTTTTCACTATGTGAATGTCTTGTACCCCAGCATTTGTTGTCATCTACCACAGTTGACATAGCTAGATATTCTTCACCAGTGGCTGCTTAGATAGAACTGTCTGACCTTGGATTTTCAGCATCTAACCTCCCATATTTTGTTATAACAACACAAAATGTACTAAGACAGAATGTCCGCTGATAAAACCATTATGGAAGACAGTATGGGATTTGTCAAAAAATAAATAGAAGCACCATGTGATCCAGAAATCTCACTACTGAATATATATCTAAATAAAATGAAATAATTTCATTTCAGTTGGTCATAGAGACATCTGCACTCCTATGATCATTGCAGCACCATTCACAATAGCCAAGCAATGTGAACAACCTAAGAGTTCATTAACTGATTAATTAATTAAGATAATGTGGTATATATACACATGGAATACTATTTACTTATAAAAAGAATGAAATTATGTCATTTGGACAACATGAATGGTACTGGAGGTGATTATGTTAAGTGAAATGAATCAGACACAGAAAGACAAATACCACATAATCTCACTCACATGTAGAATCTTAAAAAAGTTGGTCTCAGAGAACTTAAGTGCACAATGGTGGATATCAGAGAATGGGAAGAAGGGAGTAGGGGTGGTGAGCAAGGGGCTGATCCATGGTATTAAATTAGTTAGACAGTAACAACAAGTCCTGGTGTTCAATCATACAGTAGGGTGAATAAATAGATAAAATAATGAACCACATATTTCAAAAGGTTACAGAAAATATATTGAATGTTTTTGCCATAAATAAATAATAAATGTTTGAGGAGACAGACATACTTAATCTGACTTAAACATTACACAATGTTCCCCATGCATCAGAATATCATATGGGATCCTATTAATATGTAGAATTTTTAATATTTTTATGAGTCAGTTAGAAAAAATATTTATGAAAAAATTATGTACATGTATAAAATGGTTGAAAGAAATGTTACCATTTTTTACAGTATGGGCAAACCTGGATAACATTGTGTTAAGTGAGATAAACCAAACACAGAAAGACAAATACTATATGATCTCATATGTGAAAAAAACAGTTGAACTATTGAAGGAACGAATAGGATGGTTACTGCCAGGGACTGGGGGTGGGGGAAGTGGAGATATAGGCCAAAGGGCAGAGACTTTCAATTTTGGGAATATAATATACATTATGGGTGGTTATGGATTTGTTCCTTAATTTGGTTGTGGCAATCCTAATCTTCTATGTGTATTAAAACATATTGAACACCTTAAATATATTCAGTGTTTATTTGACAACTGAATATTTTTAAAAAATAATAAAAAGAAGCACATTCAGGATTTGGATTTCCTAAGCATCATGTGTCCCCCACAAACATTCTGAATGACGAGAAGCTACAGGTGTTGTCAGCTAAGGATACCCCAATGCGGTACTTGAATGGAACAAAGCCCATATATTTACCTTTCATACAAAGCACTTAGCTCAGTAGCTTAAATGTAGGGAACTCACTAAAGTAAATGTTCATCCAGCAAATACATTCCCCAAAAAATAACAAAAGAAAGAGCAAATAAGGGCAACATTATTTACTGATCGTTTTTCCTACTAATTATTTTACAAAAAAAAAAGAATTTAGAACAATGAGTTCCTCTACATTCTAAAAAATCCTTTGACACATGAAAATGTTTTTGTGTGTTATAAAATGTTCTCAAACATAACCGTAAAAGAGCTGAAACCCATATGCTTTGCTATATTATGGCTAAGTATTTTCTTTAAGTTATCTGAACACAGATTTTTCTTAATAAATGTATTTGTGAAAAACAATCAACTTATCCAAGAAGGCAGATTAGGAGAGTTAAGTCTGCTTCTGAAACACATTCTGAAATATAATATGTGAACTTGAAAATACCTAGTTAAAGATAGTTACTACATGTAGTAACCGTGTATCTTTTAAATTATATTTAGGGAGACAGAATCTGTAATAAATATACAAATAACATATGCTTCATATGGCAAGCTTCACTGGACTCAAATTTAATTTTTTATTTATTACTGTGAAATCACATTTTGTCACAGGGAGATTTTCTGCTGAGAAAATTTACATTTGTGATCCTTAGAGGTAATCATAAGCGATGAGACTAAATCGGAATAGGATTTGTCCGCTCTTAACTGGCATGATACTAATGTATCCTTGAAATGGGTGACTTGAAGAGATTCTTAGATTCCCAGAGGGTAGAGGAGTGGGGAGTAAATCCAGATGGTTTCTGTCACCTAAAAATAAATGATGTCAGAAATACTTGACAGTGAAATGTTTCAGAACGTCTGAGAAACCACTGGAGTTTTCAGAGCAGGGGAACAGGATGGATGCTAAAGCGTAAGTGTACGTGGTTATTAAAGATTTTAAAGTCATTCCTTGTATGGCTTGTTTTACTTAAATGGTAGAATGGCATATTTGAAATGTAATTGAGGTGATTTTTAAAATTATTTTCTTTTGTTCACTGAACTTTGATGAACTGAGGTAGGAGTGTTAAAGAACAGCATGATACATCAGAGATGCAAAGAGGAGAAAAGTAAAACACTGTTGTCTTTGAGTGTGAAATCCTAAGGCCTCTGTGAGAGAGACAGTTTCCCACACAGAAGTGAAGAGAAAGGCTGAATTTGGAGAGATTGGGAGAGAATACAGAGAAGTTAACCCCTGATAGGAGGGTACCAGAATGGGGAATAGGTGCAGAGGTACAAAGCATACAAAAAGTCACCATTTAGAGTATTCCTAGCTCTTGAGGAAATGCCATCCATCACCCACCCCAGGAAGCTAAAAGGTCAGGCACACAAACTCCTAGCCTACAAGCATTGTAGGCCTTACTGCTGTCAAGAATTTATATATATAAATATAAATTTTCATCAGCCATGAGGACTTCCTTAGTCAGCATTCAAGATGTCTCCTTTAGACTTTCTAGAAATGGTGAAGCCATTTGACATTCCTTAGCCCCCACTTGCTTAAGAAAGCCTCTTTCTCATTTGGCAGAATATGGGAAAATTGGGAAAGTGGGATCTTGGTTATTGTCAAGGAAACGGCTAGAGTTAAACAGGCAAGCAAGACCTTATTAAAGACCATTGGAACAGGGGTCAAGACTATCTTCATAGTCCTGAGCTTGACTATCGTCAAAGAGCTTGATGGCAACACAGTGAGGATTTATTATCAATGTGCAGGTGAAGGAGTGGGTGGGATATGACTGAGAAGAACTTGGTTAGGCAACAAAAGTAGAGGAAATAAAACTTGATTAGATCAAGTGTTGGGAAGAGGAACCTGTTTGAGTTGGAGAAACTTCGGAAACTGGTTTGGCAATATCATTTGCTAAAGCAAGGCTCAGCAGGCCAATGACTGAAGGGTGTGGCCTTGTTCAAAGGAGCAGTTGAAACATGCTGCCCAAAGTTTGTCCAAGTGGCGAGTCCTTGTCAATAACCAGAGGAAAAGCAGCCTCTCTTTTTCTTCTTTCCCATCTACCGATCTCTATCAGCCTAAATCCTCACTGTTCTCCTGGCTTCATCGTTTATATAATAGTACTCTTCAGACCAAAAAAAAAACCATCCCTGATGGCCTGTCTTAATAACACCCATTTTTCTTTAAAGAAAGAGAGAGAGAGAGAGAGAGAGAGAGAGAGAGAGAGAGAGAAGAGAGAATTTTTTTAATATTTATTTTTTTTTTTAGTTTTTTGGCAGACACAACTTCTTTGTATGTGGTGCTGAGGATTGAACCCTGGCCGCACGCATGCCACCATGCCTAAGGCAAAGCTCCTTGCCTCTGGCCTCTGTTGTGAAGGAAAATCATCAGGTTAAATGCTCAGTGAGTTAAAATCGTCCATCCTGCCTTTCTTCAGCGTTCTGCATGAACTAGTTTTGGGTGAATCTAAACCAATGGATCTTAGCTCATGGAATTACTTGTGGAACTTTGTAAATACATAAATACTTTAGACACAGTCCTGGACAAACTGAATAAGAATCAATCTAATGTGTGCTAAAGATGGAGACAGACTTAGTTTTTACAATGTTCTTAGGAAACTGTATGACTATACACATTTTGGAAATAGTCATCTTGACAAATGTCCTCCAGGGCAATACTCATCCCCCAGAACTCACAATAAGCATGCTGGTTCATCAAAATATCAAGAAAAAAAAGGGGGGGGGTCTAAGGGAGTGGATTTTTAGTGTTTTATTTTTTAGATCAAAAAAAGAAAAATTATAAGAACTTTACAATTTTAGTTGTAGCTACCAATTATTGAGTGCATTCTCTTTACCAACCTCAATACAAGAATTGTATAATCTTTACACTGGGTCCAGGAAGTCATTATCTTTACTCTGAGATGAGAAAGCTGAACTGGTAAAGGTTGCATAATATCACCAAAGTCATGCAGAATGTGACAGGACTAAGAATCACACGTTCTTGTCCCTATTATGTAATAAAGTCTCAACATTTTGTCTCCTTGGATTTTTTTTTGTTTTAATTAACACTTACAGTTACCTAATGAGGCTGAAATTAAAAGACAGGAAAAATAAAAGGTAAAACTACCATATGCCAACTATGAAGTTAACTATTGCTAATATCTTCAATATCTTTGCATGTTCTTAGTAATATGTACAGCTTTTATTTGTGATGGGATATATCCATATAGGAATGCATTCTGCTTTTAAGAATATATTTATCAGAAGCATTTCCCCACATCTTTGGAAGTTTTATCCTCAATGATTTTATAATATTCTATTTGTATAATATAATCATTCTGGTTTTGGTCACCTTAATTGTTTTTTTCTTAGATTTAATAATGTTGGATGCCTCAGTATAGTATAATGTGATAAATATGAATAAACACACACACAAACACATACGTTCACTATGTATCCAAATAGCTATTTTTAAAATATTTTCCTTAAATACTCAATTGTTAGTAAAGTAAATGACTTAGAAATTCTAAACATATTACATGAACTTTCTTCCTAGAAAGACATGTCTCTGGTCGGGCATCTATAACAAAATACCATGAATAGGTAATTCAACAACAGAAATGATATTTTGCCTTTTGGCTTCCTATTTGTTCAAAATTCTGGAGGCTGGGTAGTCTAAAATTAAGAGGCTGCCATGTTTGTTTTCCGGAGAAATCCCCTTCCCGGAGTAGGGTCACCTGTCTTCTTTTATGTGCAAGGGTGATATATAGAGAGAGCTCTTCCCCTTCCAAGAGGACTAGTGTTATTGTGGGAACTCCATATTCTTGGTTTCTATAAGTCCATTCATCCTCTTGAGCCTCCACCTCCTGATACCATCACATTTGGCGGTAGTTTGCAGTATGCACATTTTGTGTATAAACTGCAATAAATTATGAATATATTCTTAGTAAGCTGGGACACAATATTGCATAACTTAATTATAATCAACATAATTTCTATATTTAATCACATTATCGAATGTATTGATATGCAAGAAAACAAATCACTTTATCTTTACAAATATGTATTCAGTTCATATTATGCTAAGGGTTAGGAATAAGAAGATAATAGATCATGGCCCCTGCCTTTAGAAAGCTCATACTCTCAAGGTGTTAAATACATGCTAAATAAAACACACTATGTTTGATAATAAGGGATCCAAAGAACTAGTATGAAGTTGAAAATGTCCAACTCATGAAAAGGTGAAGGAATGAGAGAAATCTCAGAGTTAGTGCTATTGGAGTAAAATATGAATAGATCCAAAGATCACATTATTAGGCATAACTATATTTTGCAACAAAAAGTAGGCTCTAATGGTGTATTTTTCAGAACTGGGTATCATATTTTAGAATAACATGGACCAATAAAATATGCTTTTGAACAAAATACATATCAGAAGATAGCATAATGGCTAATTTTCTGTTGCTACAAATTTTCTTACTCATATTTCACCTACATTTGCAACTTTTATCATTTTTTCAATACTTTAATCTTGGATGTTGACTTTCTTCTACCATAAAAATGATATTTTGCCTTTTGGCTTCCTATTTGTTCATACACCAGAAGCTTTGTCATCTGTTGTAATTCTGTTATCCCTAGCTGATTCTTTGTTCTCTATATGTAAGAATAAGGTGACTGAAGAGGTATATAGGTTACATTTTGTAACAAAACAACCCAATTAGAATTCACAAGGATTTATGGAGCTTTTACAGTATGCCTGACATTGTACTCCCAGATAAAGGTAAAAACAGAAATCCATAACATGTAGACTTAAATAAGAAGAATTTCTTTCTCAGCTGGATATTTAAATAAACCACAAGATACTGATCATGAAGTAATTAAACATGAATGCTCCCCTCTGTTCTATAAGCAAAGAAGATCTTACCTGAGAAAGCATTTCTACCCAGTAGGGAAACCCATATACAATTGAGACCCTAAAGTAAGAATGGTTCTTTTCTGCCCAAAACAGTTTTAATTCTAGCATCCATATTTTCTCCTCATTATATTCATAACCAGTAATAGATCACAGTACGCAGAAGTCAACACAAAAGGTCATTCAAAGTTACTAAGTAAATAATGGGCTATTCTATAGTTTTATTTCAGTAAACAAACCTCTGGGTAAGTCAATTAATTGATAAAGTTAGGACTACAAGTGAACTTATATAGTGGTAAAAATTGAATAAATGTCTTTCAACAAATAATATCTCATCCTAAGGCAAAAGGCCTGGAATAAGGCTGTGTGGGACATACAAAAAAAAAGATGACAAAGAAACTCCTAGAATTCAAGCATATTTTTTAGTCAGGAAAATTAGAAACTCATATCAGAATCTTTCCACTGTAGTCTGTAGATTTTGCTCCATATTTTTAGTAGAAATAAACAGTTTAAGTCCTCATAAAAACAAGAAAATGATCTGTCCAAACACTTTAAGGTAAAGAACTGCAAGTGAATTGGATGGATTGAACCTACTATTCAGAGGAAAGATTTTGAATGCTGAATGTTTTCTTTGATATACGGAGGCTGATTCATACTGGGATAGGGAGAGGGAGCATGGGAGGAATAGATGAACTCAGATAGGGCAGAGGGGTTGGAGGGGAAGGGAGGGGGCATGGGGTAATTAATGATGGTGGAATGTGATGATCATTATTATCCAAAATACAGGTATGAAGACATGAGTTGGTGTGAATATACTATGTATGCAACCAGAGATATGAAAAATTGTGCCCTATATATGTAATAAGAATTGTAATGCATTCTGCTGTCATATATAAATAAAAAAGGCAAGATTTTAATTCTGTATAGTGGTTATGACAGATAATAAGTTCACCTATCCTCTGGATGCCATTTTAACAAGTCCTGTGTTTAAGGAGAATACATGTTAACAATCCCATCTAGGAGGATCACTTAATTATCTCAATCTGATATATCAATAGTGTCATCTGTAATATCATTAAAAAATGAAGGTTCCATCCCATTTGATAATCCTTTCTTTATTTGACGTAATATTGTTGCATAAGTGCTCTTGAAAATTGTAGAAATAATGATGGTAGCCCTCAGAAGAACCACACTTTTGAGATCCTCAACTAGTCATCCCAGTTCTTTCTTGGTAGAAGGGAGAGCTGGGAAAGGAGGTTCTGATGAATCATCTCCAACCTCACATTTTTCTTAGTTGCTTTCAATATATAAATATCCTCTAAAACGTCATGTCTCAGAATTTGAATGAGAAATACACCAGAGCTTCATGAGGATGAGCCAGGTTCCAGAGTCAGCAATTGACCTGGTTGATTCTACTAGTCTACTAGAGACCATGCATGGTGTCTCTCTCTCTCTCTCTCTCTCTCTCTCTCTCTCTCTCTCTCTCTCTCTCTCCTCTCCTTCTCTCTCTGACTTCTCATTTTCCAGGTTAGTGCTTTTTACTTTAATATTTAAGTACTACCTAGTAACAAATTCCACAAGGTTTCTTAGGTCAAGCAAGCATTGAGGCTTGTCTAGTGGCTCTAAGTCATACATATTTCAAATGTCAGGTAGAGATTATAATTGGTCCATCTTGGGTCAGTTGTCCCTTGCTCATTCAATCAATTTTACCCAAGGTACTAGAGGGCTGGAAAAGAAAGTTTTTTGACTGCAAAACAGAAACCAAATGACAGGAGAATAGAATAACTTACCTCTTCAATATGATTGCTATTGACAGGTTGCATCAAGTCTGAGAACTAGGAGTTTGGACTAAGGATCACTAGGGTCTTTTCCAGGAACACAGGTAAAGCCATAAAATTCCCAGTGTAATATATTAATAGTGATAATATTAAATAATTAATAAATTTTTATGAAAATATTTACTGATATGATTAATTGCACAATCAACCACTGAATACTTTCTACATAAAACTGATTTCATTAAATATCATGTATGACTTATTACCTGCATATTACATATCACTTCTATATTATATATTATGTATTTTACAGAATATATGCCACATCATAAGGCCATGATAGTACATAATACTATATTATATGTATGTATCAAATAATATTATTGCAACTCTAGAAGATTACAAATTTATCCCCAATATGAAATGAAAAGCTGATAGGTACTTATTTTTACTATATATACTTAGGGTATACAACATTTATATATATATATATATATATATATATATATATATATATATATAATTATAATAAAGCAATTATATTCCTTACCTCACATAGTTAGCTTTTCTTTTTGGAGTAGGAACACTTAAATCTACTATTTTAGCAAATTCTCAGTAAACAATATCATATAATAAGTATACTCTTCATGCTGTCCATGTCTCTTGACTTATTCATCCTTTATAATGACAAGTTTGCACCTTTGACCTACATTCCCTCTGCCCTTGGTAGCCACCCTGTGATTCTCCATGTCTGTGCATTTGATCTCTCCTTAGATGTGGATGCAAGTGAGGTCATGCAGTATTTTTGTTTTTGTGTCTGGCCTATGTCACTGAGCATAATGTCCTACAGTTTCATCCATAGAGGAGCAATAGGCAATAAAAATTCTTTGTCACATCTTCAACTTGGAGCTCATGAAGTGTCACAGCAAATGGAAAAATCAGGGGAATTTCAAATATTGGATTCTAATTTCCACTTTTCTATACTTCATATTAATGTGAGGAAAATAAAATATCCATAAAAGCCCTAAGTTCCATAGGCTCTTAAAAAATTCTTACCTCATAAAATTTTAACATTGGAGGAGTCCTTAAATGCCCTCAATTTCTGATTCTGGGCATTGCCAAGTATAGAATATTTTATGTGTGAGATAATTATAGAGTGAAGTAATATGACTAGTTATAGGTCAAAATGGGCCCCAAATAAACAAAAAATGTATACAAGCTATAAGTCATATAGGTTAATATTTTTAAAATTTATTTTTGAGTTATTTCTCCCAAAAAAACTCAGGAAAAAAATATGAAATCTATTCCATGACTAATACTCATTGAAATGAAATCACCATTTTCTAAGTGTTTTTCTTAACCAATCTAATGATTAAAAACAGATTTTTTTCTCACAAAGGACTAGAAACAGAGATTCCAAAGAACTTTTCTTCCAAAAAGAATATGAAAATCATGTTAGAATCAGCCCAGATTACACTTAAGCAATTTAGCATAGTTTTGTTTTTAGAGAGATAGTAGTTTGAGAAGTTTTTCTTTGAGGACAAATTTCTGGGACAAATGTCCAAAGGGCAAGGACAAGGGTTTTTCTTTCCTTAAGAATTATTCACATTCTGTGTTTTGACTATTATGTTAGTTATCAAAGCTGTCTCCTTGTCTATATGGCTGAATACTTATCACTAGACAAGAAATAGTTGTGGAATTTGTTCTATGAAGGATCGGCCAATGCAGCTGTCCATGAACATCACCATCAAATGCATGATACTCCTGGGATGCTTGATGGGGAAGAAAACTGAAATTTAGAAAGTATACAGACAGTATG
Source organism: Urocitellus parryii (assembly GCF_045843805.1). Classification (NCBI taxonomy): domain Eukaryota; kingdom Metazoa; phylum Chordata; class Mammalia; order Rodentia; family Sciuridae; genus Urocitellus; species Urocitellus parryii. The sequence continues at coordinate 159,131,287 of NC_135532.1, forward strand.
ACAGTATGTTTATGGAGGCCAAACTCCAAAGCCAGTTTTACTGTAAAGCTGTAAAGCATGCCTTTTTGTTTTAGATTAGAATAATTGTAAAATTTGTTCTAAAGGGTCTTTTTTTCCTAATAAGTTGAGTTTTTCAAATATTAAATAAAATAAAATGATCAATAATATAGATTTCACAGATACGAACGTGGTTTTACTTTATTTCTACATTTTATTTACTACTATAAATTTATGTGTATAAATGTGTATACATATATAATACTAATACATAGATGTACATAGATTCATGAATTCAAAAATGTACCTAGAAACACTACACCCACAGAAAAGTTTTATTTTTATTGCACTGTTATCATTTAAAAGATTTTACCCTAACCACTATTATAACTTGTAGTATATAAATTATTTTTTTTCTTTAAAGAATTCTTCTCTAAAGAGCACATTCAAAGCTTTCAACAGGGAGAGGCAGCTTGTCATTTCTTTTTCTAAATGTAGATGTGATTCTATTTCCCAATCACTGATTCTGTACAATAATGGCATGATTGCCAGCTATGATCCAGCAGCCTTCCAGAGTGGTTATTGTCTCTTACAATTCCTCTGGTACTCACTGAAATAATATGGCATATTGTTATTTTTGTGTGTGCTAGTTTTGTCTTTCGAGCAGATGCTAAGTTTCTTGATGATGTATCTCTGCCTTTAAGGGAACTTGCCCATTGTCTCAATTGGGTAATGTTTGGGCTAAAGGACTGAAACTGAAAAAGTAAGTAGTTGATTTATTTTGATACTAGCTCTCACAGAAAGTAAGGGTAGCAAATACAGTCAGGCCTCATGAGAAAAGGAGCTTTTGCGGTAAAGTCAGTGTAGGTGACGTTGAGTAGGATTTTTTATGATAAGCTGGAATTGCAGTAAAGATCACTATAAACTTAGCTCATGAGAGGCCCTAAGTGCTTCATATTCTAAAGAGAACTCTGAAGAACAATGCAATGCACAATGGAGGCCAGATTTCTCTCCACAGGACTTGTAGCTCTCACTCTTCCTCTTCTTCCCAAGTGAACAAAAAGTGAGACTTGAGGGATGATGGAAGTGTCAGAGGCTGTTGACAGTACACTTGGGAAGAGTGGGAAGAGGTAATTAGTAGTCCTCCAGTCCACCCTCCCCTTCTCAAACACGGAACAGAGACAGTAAGTTCTCCTCACCACTAACAAAGCCAGATTTAAGAGATGGTTGCAGAGATCACAAGATCAGGAATCCCTCTAAGAAACACAACAGAGCATCTCATTCTGTGCCTGGATGTTGGTTAAACTGTAGTACCTTGAACCCCATTAGCATGTAATGGCTAGAGAAGAGGATGATGGGAAAATTCTTAAGAGAGCTTGACTTGTGTCCTCTGAGGGTGGCTTGTTATCTGTGTATTTTCTTCAGATTCTGGCAGACTGAGGATCATCTGGAGTGTCTTACATTATTAGGACTGGGAGGAAACATAATGAAGCATATTTTTAAAAAGTAAAAGCAGCCTCTATTCCACCCCTATTTTCTCGGACCCTCAGTGTGTGAAAGAGAGAGTTTCAGTAGTTATTGGATATTTGATTGAGGGAGAAAGGGAATTAATGAAGTGCTAGAAAAGACAGAGGTGCTCAGGCAGCTGCCAGCCAAAGCAATCAGATACCCAAAACAGAAAAAGGTACAGAAGTCAGATGGCAAGCAGGATCATAGAGGGACACAGCTGCCTTTGCCAAAGGAATGATCAACTGTAGAGAGATCCAGTATCAAGATGAAGTCCGTTCAAAAACACCACACTTCCTATGTCCTCAGAGACATCCAGCATTAGATCAATCAGATGCAACCAAATGTCCAGGGGCACTCACTGCAGAGATAATCTTGTCCAGCCAAGCAGGGACAAATGTCTTTATTTTTATGCCTCTCTTCAGCAATGCTAAGCCACTAGAGGAGCAAGAGAAGGGATGAGAGAGGCAGGGTGGAAGCAAACGTTTTGAATCCATGTGAGATTACAGCATGAAACCAGACTAAACTTAATTTTAACAATTCACAGTGGCCAAGAAGATATAGAATCTTTCTAAGGCAAGCTAGGAGGGACTTAGAGGAGTAACATTTGAAAGGAATAATTGAAAAATAAAATCAAACGATGTTAATAAAATCTAGTCTTATTAAAGTCAACATCTTCTCTCAAGAGTTATTTATCTTTTGCCTTTTTCCATTTCCAGGAGTGGCGTGGTCTCTCAATCTTCTATTTTCATTACCTCCAGCTCCTCTCTCTACCTGAGTTTGTCATGTCTGAATATGATTTAACATGGCCCCAATGTTCTGCGACCCCCGTGAAAGCCACAATCTCACTATGTGCATCCTGATATAGGCTTTCAGAAGAGGACTTTTTTCTCTACTCATCTAACCAGTTGATTCTCCTTAGGTCGATCATTGGTTCAATTAGCTACAGCTATGTTGTACACACACACAGTAACAACAGAGGCTGTTGGAAATTTTCTTAAAAAGAGACATGGCAGATGGTCCCCATTAGGGGACACAGCAAAACTGGCTTTGGATCAGAAACCATCATTTCTAAATGTTTAAAAAGAAGACAAGTTCCTACTGGTGATGCCTGTCTGACTAGTTTGGTAATAAGTAAGAAGCAATGAAGTTCTGAAGCTTTTCTCTTGATGACCACGATCACTGAAAATGGAAGGAATCCAGATTATCTCAGTGTCTGGTGTAATCGACAACACCAGTGTTTTGCGTCTGTGATGTTTGTGTTGGGTGTAAGGATGAATTGTCTCCTGGATAAGGGGAGAAGGGGGAGCACCAAGCTAAAATTTTGTTTGCCAATCAGATTCTTTGGTCAATAATGGTTTATGAGCTGGGCACAGTGGCCCATACCGATGGTCCCAGCTACTGGGGAAGCTGAAGCAGAATCCCCTAATCCCAGAAGTTTAAGGCCATCCTGGGCAACAAGGTGAGACCCTGCCTCAAAAAAAGAGAAAAAGAAGTTTGGCTTTGGGTAGAATCATATCAGGAAAATTATAGGACCCCAGGGTGGCAGGGTTCCAGTTGAGGCCTTAGTCTTCTGACATTATGAAGGGACCATTCCCTCATGGAGGGGACCACTGGCTTGGCTTCTGGGGTCTTTGGTGATGTCTGCCCTTGTTTCTTCAGCACTGTCCTCAACTTCCAGCTACAGTGGGGACAGTGAGTCACAGATAGGACACCAGTTCGCCCTTTGTCTCCTGTTGAATGCAGTGTTTCCCCACTCCGAGAGGAAGCAACACTGTTTCTGCTGTACTCGGAGTTTTGTTTTGTTTTGTTTTCTGCTTTTGATAATTGCAATTTTGTATTGAAGGGTTTGGTTTTCGTCTGCTTATGAATGGGCCACTTTGCTCCTTGCCGAAGTTACTCATCAGAAGCCTCAGGAGAATCCCTGTTTGTCCATCTGTTGTTCGTTGCTCAATAGTATTTTGATCCCAGGTTTTGAGACAATTGCTGGGTAAAATAGGAAGACACAATCCTGACGGTGTTATTTATGAAAAGATCTTGCTGAGTGCCTTCACCAGAAGCTGTGGATCTGCGGTTGAATTGTTCTCACTGGTGAATGCAGTTTTGCATTGCAAAGGTGCATGGTGGTAGTTTATGATTATAGTTAAGTGATTCCTCAAACATATCATTGAACTCCAAAATGAATTATGCCTCTGTTTGGGTTTAATGAAATTTCTGATGTTACTGAAATTTGCCTATTAACATGTTTTCCTTTTCCAAAGCAAGACATGCTGGTGAGAGGAAATGACTGTCTAGTTTTATTATGGTTTATAAATTAATAAATGGGATATTTAATTCTGTACATTAACGTACAGCAAGTCCATACACTGGAATGAATGCGACAATCATGTTAGAGCAACTTGTCAGGTTAAAAGTCAATGCTTTCAAGTCTTGAAGGTTCCAGCTTGACACTGGGTCTTTTTGAGGCCTGTGCCCTGGCCTGCTGCCCCCTCCTCCTCGGGTGGGCAGCTCTGCTCTCCTCACCCTCGTTGATGGGGTTGTAGTGCTTCATGCCTCTGTGACGTGGTCTGGCCTGTGACAGTAACTCCTACCCAACTCCTTCATTTTACAGAAGGAGAAACAGGCTTAGAGGGCATTTTTGAGTAGTGTTTGTTCACTGTTGTGACTTGGTATGAAATTTTTATGCACCTTATTTTAAGTCATTCGTTTTGGGGAAAACCAGACGTTTATGACAAAGGAGATAAGCCAAATAACATTCAAATGAGGAAGGACTTAAGTTTTTGAATTTTGCTGTGTATCTAGTCTACACCATGTATCAGACCCTTTATTACCTCTGGACCATAACCAGACCTGAATACCTTAAGGTCTTACAGCCTTAAGAATCCAGAACATTAATTTATTAAAAGACCTGAAAATTCCAATTTTTTTTTAATTGTCACCTGTTTGCAAGACTTCAATGCTATCGACTGTTCTGTGGGAATAACTGTATATTCATGATGGCATTTACCAAAAATAAATGATGGTCTCCAGGGAATTGAAAAAAAAAAAAAGAGAGACATGGCAGGTAGGTTTACTGGGGTTTACTCTGAATATTCACTTAACATTTTGTGGATTGTAGTCTCTCTAGGATAAGTCAAATTCTAAAAGGCATAGCTTCCTTAAATCACAAAGGGACTCTAGCATTACATCAAGGTGAACCCTATATGGTCCATTGCCTACTTATCATTTGTGAAGCAAGAGGAAGTCTTGTTAAGCAGGTCAGATGTGACATCTGGTTTTGGTCAGAAGTGAAACAAGCAAGATAATCTTCCTTCAAATTACTTGCTCACGATTAGGCAAAGAGCTTCAGGTAAATGAAAAGTGCAATTGCATTAGTAACGTACTTGTTTCTCAAGGCGGGATGTGAAAAAATTATATAGAAAACTGAATTCCGCAGTAGACAAGTTCTGACCTATGTGGGGTGAGACAGGCCTGAAACTTGGGTGTTGCAGGGTTCTGAATGATATCTCACTCATACCACGTCCTTGAGGACAGCCGAGGGTTTTGCATTTGATATGCAACTGAGGAGACACAGATACGTGCTGAACACTATTTTCCTGTTACTTGGCAACAGTTTCTTTTCCCTCTTAGCAACAGTAGAGAGAAAAGCTTTTTGAAAACTGAAAAGACTGCAGAACAGAAAAGTCAAAGCCTTTCATATATCCTCCAGCTGGAGGGCATATTAGAAGAAGCTGAATTCAGCTGTGGATAAAATGAAGTAGACTTGTTATCCTGTTAGGAAGATGCTCCTATTGAAATTTAACCCGAAGTTTTAATATCTATTGAAATGTTACACAGAGTTTTAATATTCTAATCATCTAAGTACTTTGCCTCCATGCCAACTAGTTAACTATTTCAAAATACAGTCCTCTTTGTCAATTTGCATGAAATTCTAGTTCTCCCAGCATTTCGGCCTTAGACGAAAGAGAAACGTATTGGGAAAGGCAATAATTTTCACGAAACCCCTTATTACTTGATTAACCAATCACATCCTGGATTTCCCATTGAATTAAAAAGCTAGAAAGACTGCAGATGAGCTGTAAAAAAGAAAGGTAGAAAGAGAGGTTGATTTTTGGCAGAATCTTTGATGTGTAAAGAGATCTTTAGTCTCCTCTCCTTTGTCTTAGTAGAAATGACTTTAAAGAGACTTTTTTGAGTCGTGAAGAATTTCAGGATTTTTTGTTGGTTGTTGTTATTGAGCAGTTTGTGTCACTCAAGACACAAGAGGTGGGAATAAAGAATAAAAGAAAATAAGAAAAAAGATATACTAATATACTAGTCTGCAAGAAATAAAAACTTACTAGGAGCAATTTCAAATCTCAAATGGTTTTAAGAGGTAAAAGCCATTACATTAGCTGAAAAAAGTAGCCACCAAGATTGTCACATGTTCAGATAGTCTGACCAGACAGTGAAGACTCAGACTGTTGATGTGAACCCCTAAGTCGCTGTTCTGTTGATGCTGATTTTCTACTAGGGGACTGGCCGTCACTGTATTTGCAACTATCACCTAGTTTTTCCCAGGCTAGAATAAATGACTCTGTACAACCTTGTACATACCTACAGACATGCAGGCATGTACCCATTCTCTATAGGCCCCAATAACATTGAATATTCTGTAAAAACCACCATCACTTCTTCTCAAAAGCTACTATAGATACATAGCTTGGATCGGAATAAGATCATGGCCTCGGACCACTGGTTTGAATATTCACTTTGCCCATTATTAGCACTGCATCTCAATTCTTGACTTGTAAAATGGAAATGATAACAATTTGCTGTAAAGATTAAATAAGCTAAGGCATGCAAAACGGAACAAATGGTGGCATCATGAACATCCCATGGGTATCCCCTAAGAAGCCAGGCTGCTCTCTTGACTCTGCTCTCTTGATCTCTGCCCTCACCACCTACACTGGCACTGGCATCTATTAGTGTGAGGGGAAGATCTTTGTCCTGCTCCCTGGTTGCCTTCTTCTGTTATTCTGTTTACTCTTTTCTCCTTTTCTACTTCTGCATTGAAAAACAAAAGAAAGAAAAGAAAGAAATTGCTCAGATCATCCATCAGAAAGGTGAGAAATGATTAGACCTGTTTCACTAATGGGCAATTCGCTGTGTATGAAAGCCACTGCATGTGTACCCATGAGCATCTGTCTCTCTTTTTCTGGGCATGATAAGCCAATTCTTTATAGGACTCATCCATCTTGCTCTCCACTCTTCTTCCAATTTCCTCTAAGCACATTCACAAATGCAGCCATCTACTCTAGTACCCAGCCAGTCCAAAAATGGTGAAAATATTAGGATTTTAGTATTATAGATATTCTCTCAGGCTTCTTACACTTGGCCATGTTTTCTAACTCAACTTCATTGGTCTGCACTTGAATTTCTTAGGCATGAGACTAATAAATTACAATTCAACATTCCCTCTCATTTGAATGTAAAATAATTTTTTGTATGTAGAATAATTCCCATGGTCAATTGATGGGAAGGTGCCTTGTCAAGATTTATTCAGGCTCCTGGAATGAGGCTTGATTATCGTTACTCTTCTAGAATTTGCTTTACCTACTTTTAAGTTGAACTTATCTTTAATTCATTGTGATATATAAATTATTATTAAAAAAGAAAAGAAGAAAGATCAGTACACAAAGGAGAACAAAGGGAACAGAGAAGGGATGGGTTAGGGAAAGACAGTGGAATTAAGTGTCCTATGTACATATATGAATATACTACAGTGAATCTCACCATCATGTTCATCTGTAAGACACTAATTAAAAAAAAAAAAATATATATATATATATATATATATATATATATATAGAGAGAGAGAGAGAGAGAGAGAGAGAGCAGAAAGATCAGTAACGGGAAGGGAACAGGGAAAGGGAGATGGGTAAGGGAAGGAGAAGAACTTGGGACAGAATTAGAGCCAATTATATTCTATGCTTTCATATGTCAAAATGAATGCTATTTTCATATATAACTAAAAAGATCTAATAAAATTACATGAAAAAAGAGAAATTACTGTTTTGTAAAGCACAGGTGAATTCTATTAAAATTATAACTCAAATTTATAAACTCATGTCAGCCTCTCAGAGATCTGGATTCTAAACTCACCAAGGAGTAAGGACATAGTAAAGAACCATGTAACATTGGACAAATAGTTTAACCTGTGATGTACCTCCCTCAAAGAAAGAGGCAAAATACATTCTACCCATTTCAGTATTTTACAATGGTCAATAAAATAGATATTTTAATTATAGTCATCCTTCAGGATCTGTGGGGCCTTTGTTTGAGGCATCCCCCATGGATATCAGAATTGGTGGAAATCAAGTCTCTTATCGAAAATGGTGTTATTTGCATATAATCTACATATTTTCTCACACACTTTAAGTCACCTCAGGATTTGCATATAATACAATATAACTGGTATACCAATACAATATAACTGGTATACAAATGATTGCTATACTGTATTGTTCACTAAATGACAAGAAAAAAGTCTCTACATGTTCAGTACAGACACAATTTTTTTTCTAAATATTTTCAAGTTGTAGTTGGTTGAATTCTCTGACCAGTAACTATGGATATGAAGGGGCTGAATGTTTAGATTACAAAGTTTTCCAAATGAAGAGTTTGAAAAGTTAATTAAATTGTTCAAAGAACCAGATTTTTCAACTAGAAAAAATTGCTGACCAGTCTTCTTTGTCCTCTTTTCTTTACCCTTGCAAAAAAAAAAAAAAAACCTTAAGCATTTACCTTCTCTCTTTCTCTCATCCTTTCTTAATACCTATAATGTAATAATTAGTATTTATACACTGATAATTATTGAAATTAAGTGTTACATAATTATTACAGTACAAAATAGAAACACAAATTTTAAGTTGCTTGCAACACTGCAATAAGCCAACCCCCCTTTGGAGAAAGACAATGCTCTATTTTTTTGTCCCATTTTTTCTTACTATCAACCCACCTAGGAAAGCTGATTCTGAATCAGACCACCCATTCAGATTTTCTATACTGGACCCAGACTGCTGAGCTTGGTTAGAAGAACTACATAGGCAAATTTTGGTTTTCATTATAAATGTGTGTTCTCTGTTTGAACTGAGTGCTCAATGCCACCAATTATTCTGAGTATATTTTCTCAGTTAGCTCTGCCTCATTTTTTATAGCTAGCAATTTAATGCCTTTCTACTCTCTTAAACTCTAACCTTCTTGTCTCCCTGCTTTCACACTTGCTGTGTCTCAGCTTTCAGTCTCACCAGATAACTCCATGCCTCACAGAGCATGGAGAAATCATCAAATAAATTCTCATCTCTGCCATCCTATCCAAAACCTGTCTCTGCACACATATTTTTCTTTCTGTTTATTAGAAAATACCAGTTTGCCCAAGGCAATCACAATATATTCATATCTTCCCAGGGTAATTATTATTAGGGCCTCTTTCCATTAAAATATCACCCTCATTATACTGGAAGCTCTGCTCCACCAACTTCTGTCTTTCAATATCAGGAGACCATCACCTTTTCCTATCTGTTGTTTACACTGTCCTTTTCTTGCATCTTCTAACTACTATTTTCTTCTGGCTTTCTCCCATCAACCTTTATGATTTTCCCATAGTAAAATTTAAAAATCGCCACTGTTTTTTATCTACCTATTTTTCTCCGTCTACATTTCTTGACTACACTTGCTTTTTTTCTTGACTACACTCCCATTGCTATGTTTTGTTTGTTTGGTACTAGGAATTGAAGCCAGGGGCGCTTTGCTTCTGAGCTATATATCGCAAGCCATGTTTAAAAATATTTTTAATTTTGAGACAGGGTCTCCCTAAGTTGCTGAGGCTGGCCTCAAACTTGTGATCCTCCTGCCTCAGCCTCTTGTGTCTCTGGGATTACAGATATTTGTCACCACAGTCTGCCGATGTTGGAAATTTGCACCACAAAATTCCACTGAAACTATTCTCAAATATGAATGATTTGTAGATGAATTTACAGGCATATTTGTCCATTTTCTTAAGTAAATTCTATTACTCATGCCTTAGTTTTCAAAACAGACACTATACTCTTCCAGTTTTCCTTTTCCTCTTCTTTTCTTTACTTTTTATTGGTGCATCATAATTATATACAATAGTGGGATTCACTATGCCACATTAATACAGGCACATAATTTGATCAACATCATTCCCCAGTATTTTCTCTGTCCCTCTCCTCCTACCTCCTCAATCTACTACTCTCTTTTCTATCATTATTATTATTATTATTAATGCATTATAATTATATGCATACGAGGGATTTATTGTGGTACATTCCTACATGGACATAGCATAATATGATAGATTTGGTTTCTATAGTTTGTTCCTTTTACTCCTATAGTCACTCCTTAGATGCCTCATGAGTTCCTCTTTTTCCCATTCATCCCTTCGATACTGACATTGCCCAGGGTTCTCATTTTCTTCTCCCCTCTTAGTTCTTGGGCAATTTAATCTACCCATACAGTTCTGTTGAATCAAAATGTACAACCTAGATTCTTCTCCAGTCTCTGTCTTGATCTCCAGTCTCCTACACCCAATTGCCATTGAGACGTGTTCTCTTGAATGGCACTCTGTCATCTGGAAATCCACAGGCACGGTCATCTCACTTCCTCCTCTCCTTCCTTTATCCCCACACTCAGCCACCCATTCATCATCCCCTATTTCCTTTCTTACAGTCCCCAGCTCCTGCACTCTAAGACTGAGGAAACTGAGGATTTTCATCACCTTATGGCACTTCATAGTTCATCGCTCAGCAATTCTTCCAGTTTTGATTAACAGCACCCTGATCTTTCCACCTTTTTCCTTTCTGACCAATCTGATGTCTAAGTGACCAACATGGTTCTTCAGAATACTGAAACAGTTTCTTAACTGTGGCTGGAGTAGCCTTCATACCACACCAATCTCACAACCTCCTAACCTGTTACAAATAATTTAGTAATGCCCGGCTTACCTTAGGATTTAATGGACTTAGATATGCCTGCAGAACTCTACTTTCCTGACCTCATTTTCTGTAACCTATTCCTTTTATCTCAGAGGGATGACCCAACTTTTCCTCCCCACATGTATCACGCTTTTTATGAATTTTAGCACTTCTCATGTGCCGTTTTTTTTTCTGTTAAACATCTCAAATTCTCAGATCAAATAAAATCTCCTTGAGAAATGCTTCCTTGATTCTACGTGGCACCTTCAAACTTGTAGTAGGTTTCTCCAGAGATGTGGAATCAACAATATTGTATAAAATTTGTTAAAAGGAATTGGCTCATGTGATTGTGGAGGCTGAGAAGTCTCAAGATTTACAGGTAACAAGCTGGAGACCCAGGGGAATAGTGGAAACTCAGTCTGAGTATAAAGGCCTGATGGTGTAAGTTTTCAGGCCAAGTGTGAGTTGGAAGGCAGAAGAATAATAATGTGCCAGATCAAAGACAGGCAAGAGAGAATTCTTCCTTACTTAGCCTTTTGTTTTATTCCAGCCTTTAACTAATTAGATGAATGCTGCTTATATTAAGTAGACATTACTCAGTCTACATATTCAAATATTAATACAGTTTAGAAACATCTTCATAGACACATCAGAAAAATTTTTAATCAAACATCTGGGAAACTTGTGATCAATCAAGTTGACACATAAAATTGACCATCATAGTAACGACCTGTATTAATGGATAACTTATGCAATCCACATACTTATGGGAAAAAGAGTGTTCATCACAATGTTCTGTCTACATTGAATTTTTGATCTTCATTTTATGTTTTGCCTCCTTAATGAATGCTTCTTTCTCCTTTTGCACAGCATTGCTGGATACAACACAAATCCTAGGCACACAGTTATACTTACAAATACATATATATATATATATATATATATATATATTCTATTATTTTGATTTATCACAGATTCAAGATTGTATGACTCAAAGTGTAAAAAAAACTAAGAGAATTAACAATATAATCAGCACTAAACAGCAAAATCAGCATAATCATAAAATACAGGCATTCCTGCATTTTAAAGTACCTCACTTGTATATATCACTAGAGAGACTAAGTAGTCATTTTCTCTTAAAATTCTAATCTACTCTACTATTCTCAGATGCGCCTTCAATCCCATGAATTTTTTTTCAACCTTCAACTTTCTATCTACTCAATTTTGATAATGATTATTCTAACACTTAGTACAACCCTGTCATTATTTGAAGGCTATCTCTACATAAGATATTGGGCAAAGTAAAATAGTCCATTTTTAAAAAATTCTTTTCAAAGGAAAAAGAGAAAAACATGAATTCTGCTAATATTTGTCTTACACTAATATTTTCTGCTAAATCACTCATAATAACTGTAAACTATTTCAGAGTTAGGTCTCCATTCTCTTGTTTCATTGTTTAACTAGCAACCACTCTCATGTCTATATTAAACATTAGGGGAACATGAGTAAAGAATAACAACAACAACAACCAAAAAAAAAAATCTCAAAATCTTAATACTAAGTCAATGTTACTGAGGCAAAATAAGTGATTTTTAAAAAGTCCTTTAATCTGATAACACAGTTTAAATGATCTAAGCATTGTTCTAAGTAAAACATTATCTATAAGTTCATTTGAGAATCATTGTGTCAGTTTTTCACTGTTGACACATAAAATATTGGTCAAAGTAAAATAGTCTAAATTTTAAAAAGAAATTCTTTAAAAAGGAAATAGAGAAAATATGAATTCTGCTAATATTGTTGTCACCAAAATACCTGAAAAAGAAAACCTAGGAAAAGTTTATTTTGGTTCATGGTTTCAGAGGCCTCAGTTTCAGTTCATGGTGGGTTGTCTCCACTGTGGCACATCATGGAGGATGGGCCCTGGGGAGGAACAATGCGCTCCTTAAGGCAGCCAGGAAGCAGAAAGAGAAAAAAGGACCACAAGGAAGGTGAATCTTTCCAAAGCACAGCCCCAGTAACCCACTTCCACCAGCCACACTTCACCTGTCTACAGTCATCACCTGTCTGGTTGTGTTTGTGGGGGTAACAGGTGAATCAGTAGACATAAAAAAGAAGACTCATGCTTACCTTTGTAGATAAAAGGAAGGCAACTTCTGTGCTTTTGTGCCGAGACACCCATCTTTTCCTGCCATTGGATAGTAGATCTCATGATTTGGGGGCCATTGGACTCTACTTCCCCTTCCCATTCTCAGATCTTTGCCCTCAATTAAGACTGTCTCTCTCCTGGTTCTCAGGCCACCAAACTCAGATTGAATTACACTACTGGCTTTCCTCATTTTCCAGCTTATAGATAATATATCATAGTACTTGTTGGCCTCCATAATTACATAATATAAATCCCATAATAAATCTTTTTTTTTAATATGTAGTTCTCTCTGTATATTTCCTTGTTTCAGTTTCAATGAAAAACCTTCACTAATATGGTGGTTATATTTACTTCTGTCTTTTTGTAGTAATACATAGCAGCATCTGGTTGCTGAAAAATATAAGTTCTTGCAGTCTCTTCTATAAATGACATGGAATAACTGGTTATCTACATACATAAAAATGACTTAGACCCTGATCTCATAACATGTACTAAAATCAATTTGAAAAATGGTTTAAATATTTTAAAAATACATGAAAATGAAAATTATGGAAAAAATGAAAGCTCTAGGATGTTTTGTACAATGATTTTTAGATATAAAACATTAATAAACAAAAGAAAATATAGATAACAAGAACCAAAGGCAAGCAGACAAATGGAATTGCACTAAACTAACAGGCTTCTGAATAGCCCTGAAACAAAGAACAGAAGCAAGAGACAACAGACAGAGTGGGAGAAAATATTTGTAAATTCATCTTATAAGGCATAAATATTCAGAATATATACAGAACTAAACTTAGCAGTAAAAAAATATGTCAGTTTAAAATAGGCAAAGATCTGGGCACAGTGGTGTATACCTGTAATCCCAGATGCTCAGGAGACTGAGGTAGGAGGATGAAAAGTTCAAGGCCAGCCTCAGCAAAAGCAAGGTGCTAAGCAACTCCATGAGACCTTGTCTCTAAACAAAATACAAAACAGGGCTGAGGATGTGGCTCAGTGGTCAAGTGCCCCTAAATTCAATCCCTGGTATGCTCCCCCACCCCCAAACTAGGAAAAGAACCTGAATAGCTATTTGTCAAAAAATACAAATGACCAATAGATATGTAAAAAAAAAAAAGACACAGCATTAATCATTAGATAAATCCATGTTTAAACCACAATGAGCTTCATCTCACACCACTTAAAATGGCTATTATGAAAAAAAAGATGAAAGATAAGAATGTTAGAAATGATGTAGTTAAAAAAGAACACTTGCACACTATTGGTAACATTGTAAATAAGTTCGGCAATTCTGAAAAACAAAACAGACATTTCTCAAAAATAGAACTACCATATAATATAGCAATCACACTACTGGGTGTGTGTGTGTGTATATATATATATATATATATATATATATATATATATATATATATGAAATAATGTGTGTGTGTGTGTGTGTGTGTGTGTATACACACACAGAATACTATTCAACCTTAAGAAAGAACTCTTCATTTGAAGCAGCTTGAATGGAAATGAAAATAATTTTGTTAAGTGAAATAATTCAGGTACAGAAAGACAAATGCCACATTATCTCATTTATATGTAGAATTTACAAAAGTCAATCTCATGGAAATACAGACTTTAATGGTGGTTACTAAGAGACTGGGGGTGGGAAGTTGCTGGCAAGAAGAAACAAAACTTTCATTAGGTAAGGGTGTATTCAAGAGATATACTGTGTAACATGGTGAGTGTAATTAATCAATCACCAGGTATTACATTCTTAAAAACTGCTGAGAGTAGATATTAAGTGATCTCAGAAAAAAATTGATAAAATATGAGATGATACGTGTGTTAACCAGCTTAATTGAGAGATTTCAGTGTATTTACATTTTCCAACATCACTTTTGAGCATGAGAAATATATACAATATTTATCTCTCAATTAAAATTAATAAAAATGTTAAGTTGAAAAAAAAATCAGGCCTTACAAGTAATCGGGATCAATCAGTTGAAACCTCAATTTTAAACTTTCTACCTATAAAAATTTGTACATCTTAGAGTCTCTATACACATATTATCTCAATTATACAGTTAAAAATACCTTCGACTCTAATTTTCAACACCTAAAAATAGTATACATAAAACATTTAACAAGCCTACAGAAATGAGTATATGATCACTTTGTGCAAAGCAGAATAACTTTGTTTTGCTCCACGTTCCATTACCTAGGTGTCTAGTTTAATCGGTGCTCCAAGGTTCCTCACTTTCCAAGCTGCATACAGAACACTGGCTCTGTGGTTTTCTTGTAGCTATTGTCTTCAAGAATTTTAGCAAAGGCACTGATCTGAATACCAAGGAACCATTTCCTTTCAATAGCCACTCCACCTTCCCTATCAATTGAAACTCAGTCAAGTAGTATTTCTTCTTGTTGCAGTTATTTATATTATCCATCTGTCAAAAAGACTAATCTTAGTAGATACTAGACTGACCTTCAATATCTTCAGACTCAAATTGGTATCATATAGTTGGACCTCCAATTTTAGGATAAAGTGGTTCATGAAACATTTTAATTTTAAATGATGATTCTTAATTTGGTCTCCTCCAGTATGTTTTCAATATTTACATAAGTGTGTTTTAAATAGTCCTGAAAAATAGAGTACTGAAGGAAACAGATTTTTTTTGTTCAAGGTCATCAAGACATGTGGAACTAGGGGATGCTCTTAGATGAACTTGATGTATAGATTAATCAAGGATGATTGTTTGATCAGCAGGAACACTAATAATTAATAACAGTTTAAATATAGTCAAGAATTTTTCATTATAAACAAAGTTATGATGTAAAATTTATTTGAAAATTTATATCTATTTAAGCATAAGCAAAAGTTTAATTATCTGATACATGTATTTTGCAAGTTAGATAATATTAAAATAATTTAAAAGCTGATTTTCAAATAAGACTACTGACTCCCAAATATTTGTTGTTTCTTGAAACATTTTGCCTTTTTAGCTATCTATCTACTCACATTCTTCTTTGAAAATATAGAACTAACAACTTTGAACTCATCAGTGGGATAAAGGGTTAATTAACAATATAAATTTATATTTCCCTTTGATTGCATAAACTCCTAAACTCTTTTTTTGCATGAGTCACATAAAGGATAAGATGTTTATGTGCATTTATGCTAATTGTTGACCTTCTGTCTTGATTAACTAAGTCTGTATGCAATTATAATTATAAACATATTTCATGCTTAACTAACATAGTACATATTTAGTCTATATACAGAAAAATATGTCATGTGCAAGTGCCATAAACCAGATCCAAAACAGAGAGGTTTTCAATAAACAGCTCTTATGGAAACAGTAATTGTTTGGGCATCCTAATTCAGCATGACATAAAACCGTGAGGAATTTTAGAAATAAATAAGCAAATGCTGATATTGATCAGATGTTCTATGGATGCTTACCCCAAAATGGATTCATCTAATTGTTGAACAACAAATTCAAGAAAATATACAATTATCAGAGTTTGGGGAGATAAACTTCATTACTAAAAAGACTATGTTCTGAGCATGGTATTTAGTTATGGACATCAACCTTGAAGGGGTAAACTTATATACTGGAGTTTGTATGAACAAGAACCACTGGAGTTACTGGGGTCTTAGGTCATGGCATATAATTAAGTAGTGTGCTAAGTAGGTATATTCAGTGTAAAAAGAAGGTCATCCAAAAACAAACGAATATACTAATAAGCGCACTTCAGGGACTCGGTTTTAAAGAATATCTATGCTTGTTCTAAGACCTTCAGGTCATAGGAGGTAGCTGAAAACATAAGGCTACAACTTTTATTTTAACACAAGAAAACTTCCATATATTATTTAGAAATATATATAACAATTTGCATTATAAAATGAAGGGTACTTCTTAACCATATAAAGGGTCAAGGGACATGTTGGATTATCTCTGTATTCATGCCCTGGTAAGTTTGATTATTTCTGAGTATATGGTACAAAAATGACAGTAGAAACTAATTTAAAAAGTGATGTCATCAAAAACATGAAGTACTTAGAAAAAAATTTATCAAAATAATTGTTAGTTTTTCCTACTGAAAAGTACAAAATACTGTTGAAAGATATTAAAGAAGACCAAAATAAGTGGTGACTCATGCCGATTAGATGTATAGGGAGATTTAGTGTTGTGAAAGTGTTCATTTTCTCCTAAGTCATCTATGAGTGAAATAAAATCAAAATAATAAAATTTCCAGCAGACATATTTTGATAGAAATTGACAAGTTGATTCCAAAATTTCTATCAAAATACAAACAATCTGAAATAAAGTAGTTTTACAAATTAAGAATAAAGCTGGAAGACTTACACTACTATGATTTTAAAACTGACCTTAAAGGTATAGTAATCAAGACAACATGGTATTGGCAAACGGGTAAACATGTAGCTCAATGCAATACAATAGTGAGTTCAAAAATAGATTCCCACATAAGTGGTCAGTTGATTTTTGACAGAAGGGTAAAAATAATGCTATGAGGAAAAAACAGTATTTTCACCAATTTGACCTTACTATGAACAAAAACAATTGATTTTTCACATGGAAAAAACATGAACTCAGATGGTACCTAACAAAATTAACTCCATGTAGATCATTGACCTAAAGGTTAAAAAGAGGATAATAAAACTTCTGGATAAAAGCATAATTAAGCAAAAATTTCTTATAGAGACAATGTATACATTACAATAAAATATTATTCAATTTAACTTCAGGAAAATGAAATATTTTCTTATCAAAATGACTGTTATAAAAATGAAAATTTCTATGATCAAAAATTTGTGCCCCCATAACTTATATTGAAATTGTTATGGTTTGGATGTGAGGTATCCCCCCTAAAACTCATGTGTGAGAGAGTGCAAGAATGTTTAAAGGGGAAATGATTGGGTTGTGAAAGTCTTAATCCAATCAGCAAATTAACAACCTGATAGGGATTAACTGAGTGGTAACTGAAGATGGATAAGGTGTAGCTGAAGGAGGTGGGTCATTTAGGGGTGTGCATTTGAGGTATATATTCTGTATCTGGTGAGTGGAGTCTGTGTGTGTGTGTGTGTGTGTGTGTGTGTGTGTGTGTCCCCTTATCTTCATCATGTAAGCCACTTCCCTCTGACACACTCTTCTTCCATGTTCTGCTTCACCTCAAGCCCCAAGGAATGGAGCCTGCTGTCTATGGATTGAGACCTCTGAATCTCTGAGCCCCTAAATAATTTTTTTTCTCCTCTACAATTATTCTGACTGGGTCTTTTAGTCACAGCAGTGAAAAAGGCTGACTAGAACAGAATTCCTAACCTCCAAGGTAATTAAGGTTGGGGCCTTGGTGGATGATCAGGTAATGAGAACAGGCCTCTTCTGATTTGAATTAGTACTCTTATAAACAAGAGGATTCAGAGAGCTAGCTAGATCCTTTCTCCATATTCAGGAACCATTAGAAGGGCTATCTATGAACAAGGAAGCATGCCTTCACCAGTCATGGAATCTGTCAGAGCCTTGGTCTTGGACTTCCCAACTTCTGGAAATGTGTGAAATAAATTTCTGCCTTTTTAAAGCTCCCCATTTGTTATGGTTTGCACATGAGATGTTCCTGGAAATGCTCATATGGCCATGCAGTGATGGTCAGAGTTGGAATGATTAGACTATGAGTGCTGCAGTTGAATTGGAGGATTAATCTATTTGATGTATTACTAATTTGAATCAATTATAGGTTGATAATTGTAGGCAGGTGGAGCATGGCTGGTTGAAGTAGGTTGCTAGGAGTATACCCTTGGGGATTATATTTTTTTCCCCTGGATCTTCACTCTTTCTGTTTCCCATATGCCATGAACTGACAAGTTTCCTTCCGCCATGATGTTCTCCCTCACTTCATGGAGTCAGTGGACTATAGATGCTGAAACTGTGAACCCAAACCAACTTTTCCTCCTCTACGTTGTTCTTGTCAGGTATTTTGGTCACAGAGACAAAAGGCTGACTAGCACACCAATATACAGTATTTTGTTGCAGCAGTCTGAATGGACTAAACAGAAAGGAAATCCACACACTGGCAAAAACAATATTCACAATATGTACATCTATCAAAAGTTTGTATTTTGGGCTGGGGATGTTGCTCAAGCGGTAGCGCGCTCGCCTGGCATGCGTGCGACCTGGGTTCGATCCTCAGCACCACATACCAACAAAGATGTTGTGTCCGCCAAGAACTAAAAAATAAATATTAAAAATTCTCTCTCTCTCTCTCTCTCTCTCTCTCTTTAAAAAAAAAGTTTGTATTTTATATGTAAACCACCCAGCAATCATGGATGCTGGGCATGGTGGCTCATTCCTGTTATCCCAGTAACTCTGGAGGCTAACGGAGGAGAATCACAAGCTAGTGACCAGGCTCAGCAACTTTGAGAGACCCTGTCTCAAAATAAAAAGTAAAAGATTCTGGGGAAGTAGTTCGGTGGTGGTTAAGTGTCTTGGGTTCAACCCCCAGTACCAAAGCAAAACAAAACAAAATATATAAAAAAAAAAACAATCATTGAAAGAAAAACAAATCAATTCAATAGTAAAATGAGTAGAAGAATTGGACAGTTCACAGGAGAGAATATATGAATGGCATGTAAGCATTAAAAAGATGCTCAGCATTATTAGTTATTATCAAAAGTCATATTTAAACTATATTTAAGTACAGTGCTCCACCCAATAAAATAAAAGGGAAAAACAATCATTAGTAATAGGAGGAAAATCATGGATTTCCAGCAGTTGTGATAGAGAAGCTGACTGCAAAGAAAAATTTAACAAATTCCTTGGCAGTAGAAATGCATTATATTTCAATTTCAATGGGGTTACAGTGGTATTTATTCAAACTCAATAATTGCACACTTAGAAAAGAATGCACTTTTTAAAAAAAGATTCAAATTAACTCTATTGTGCCAATCAATGTTCTGAATATAGTTATTTAAGATGTCCACTTTGGGGGAAGTAGTATGGTATACAGAACCTGAGTAACATTTTGGAACAATTTTTGAATCTATAATTATTTTTAAATGAAAAGTTTTGAGAAATAAAATCCTATTGTTCATACCAAAAATAAATAGAACCCTGCAAAAAGGAATGCATTTTATTCCTGTAAGTTACACTGCAGTAAAATTACTTAAAAAAATAATAGTGCCAAAATGCCCATAGCAATCAGAATGTGTGAGCTAAAATATTATGGAAGCATCTCAAGTATCAGTATTTGAGAAATAAAAACAATAAAAGACATTATTCAAACGATTATTGAAGAAACTGAAGTCACTAAAGAAAATACAGATGTTCACAGAATGAAAAAAAAAAGAGAAAAGTGAGTAGAGAAGAAAGAAAAGATTTATTTATACTGATAGACACTTTTCCATGTAAACAATGACTAAATATATTGTGTAGAAATAAAATCTGATTATAAAGAAAAATGGGAATGTTCTGATGGTGTTTGCAGGAAATGATGTTTTCAGTTAGTAATAATGTAATTTAGAACAGGCATGAAAGAATGTTCTCTTGGTACATCATCCCAAACTGTCTTTTCAATAAAGAAGACATATGGCATTAATTATGAGACAGCGATGTGAGAGGCACATGTTAATTTTCATATGAAAGAAACTGCATAAAATATCTTTATGACTACCATCATCATTATAGTAACACCTCCAAGATACTTGCCCAGCTTGGAAAAATAATTCAAATTTATGTCAATTACAGCCAGCTAAATCAAAGAGATTGCTGTTATCACATTGAGAATAATAGTGCTTTTTCTTTAATATCAACGGGGAAAATTTCAGGGAAATGAAATGCACCTGCTGATATTCTTGAATTTTCTTAGATTTCACGTATTTGTGTGCGTGGGTACGTGTGTGCATGTGTATTTGTGTGAGTGTGAATACTCGCTGGGTGCAATATTTCTGTGTTCTAACTATAATTAGGTTGGGGAAGGATGAGTTGACAAAAGCTTTGGCTATAGGTTCACACTGCCTTATTAGTGATTTTCCTATCATAGACATGTTTTGCAAATACCTGCTTTTTGGATTCCAGTCTCCTTCTTTCTGCCTTGATTTTGAATATCTACATCTTCACTGCTATTATAACTGTCTTCTTTGAACTCCAGCTCCGCTTTATAGTTTAGATATCCATCATGCTTGAGTAGCTCAGAGGACTCCTCTGGTTTTCCCTTGGATAACATAACAACACAGCTACAGAGAATATCAGTTAAATTAGGGTAGGATAGGTAGCTGAGAATAATACTCTCCTTTTTGATAATAATACAAGTTATAAGGAAACAAAGTTATGCATGCACAGACTAATGGAACAAAAGTGACAGAAAATCTACAATAAAAAGCAAACATGTACTTCGGATAATATAAATAAAATAAATAAATAAAAGAAAAAAAAAAGCAAACAACCTGCAGGTGCAGCTTATTCCTGTACTTCCCAGTGTTTTCCCCCCAGAGGAAACCAATTTAAATCATTTTTACTCTTTTGCTATTTTTCTAGGTATAAATAACAGACATATAATACTATTTATTGGTTATTGAGACATTATTTACTAAGTATAAAAATGAAGACATATCATTAGCACACTTATCTACTATTATTTTCATCTGTTCTTTATACAAATGTGATTAGTTTTCATTTATCTGTTGATATATTTTTCCCCTACGCTGCTGGGGATTAAACCAAGGACCTTTGCAAATGCTAGGCAAATGCTCTACCACTAAGCTACACCCCAGTACTCCATTGATATCTTTAGTAATCTTCAAAAAATTGATATTTCCTATAATTTGAGTTTTTTACTATCTTTCTTTTATTTTTAAACTTTCCAGCTTTTGCCAGCTATGTTTGAATTTATTAACCCCTGTTGTTCTACCACACCTCGTTCCTTTCTTAAACCTCCTAACTTCTGTTAGCTATTTTACTACATTTTTGAAGATAGGTAATACTTGCATTTTTTTCTTAAACCTTATTAAATGTGTTTCCCCATATTCCAAAAGTTTGCTTCAGATGACATCTCAGTTTATAAATGTTTTCAGTTTTCTTTCTTTTGGCCAATCTGTTCCCCTGAAGCATCAAGTCTATAATGCAATTGTGTTTGTTAAGGAAATAGTGTGAGTCATACATTACAGTCCACAGTAACATTTTGAAACAGGATCCTCAGGGTACACTTTCAGACTGACCAAAGCATTGTTAATTGTTCTACTTTGCTAACTTTCGCCTAGACAACTCTTCAGATCTGGATTTTAGGGGAAAGTGTCATGGCCAGAAAAGTCCTGTTGGGTTGAAATCAACAGGCTTGGTGCATGGAAAGATGGGTCAGAATCTAATCTCCTTCAAGGATGAAGAATTCTTAATGAATCACTTAATGGAGTTTTTTGCTAAAATCAAGTTTCGTAAAGAAGTCTACAGAATGGAAATAAGATTCCTTTAAATCTTTCCTCCTAGCAGTCCTCTTACTGTTAGCTCAAGATATAATATCTCTCTCTCTCTCTCTCTCTCTCTCTCTCTCTCTCTCTCTCTCACACACACACACACACACACACAAACTTACACCTATTCATACTAGTACTAGTTTTGACAGTTTTCAAACTGGAGGAGGTGGTTTCTCAGGTGTTTTTTGTTTTTTGTTTTAGTTCCTGACATCCATTATCTTCCAAATTAAGCAGGAACTCTAAACCTAAACCTGAATATAACTACTTACATACATAAATCTCTAAACAATTTTTCTTGAAATACTCTCACTCTTGCCAGCATCTTCAGCTGATTGTCCTATTGTCTTTCTATGATAACTTCATGCAGAAAAAAAATCAACCATGGATGAATTTAACTGGCCATATTTTAGCTCTGTTCTTTTAGGCAGCTGAACTGAAGAAAACTCAACATTAAGACTGATGATAATATGAGTGTAGCTTTAAAAAACGGAAACAGTTCTTAAATTGTCTTATAACATATTAAAATTTTTCTTTCTTATCTATTCTCTTACTCATTCTCTACATCTATTATGGAAAAATTCTTTCTCTCATATATCCCACACTCTCATCTTCTCCCTGCCTCACCTTAGGCAACTGTTCTTTCAATGTACTTTATAGAGACACCAGAAACCACAACAGGAACTTGTCTCAATTTTTATATTAGTGACTATATACTGACCTATATTTTACTCACCCTTGCTTCCTTCCCTTCTTCACAATGGGAAAGGCTTCTTCTCTAGATGAAGCCTTTTAAGCTCAGATAACAGAGCTTGAAAATCAGTAAACTCATTCAAGAGTTTAAAGACAGATTTAGAAAAAATCATCTTGTCAAATCAGTTAAAAGTAGAAATCATGATGATATGTAAGAAGATATTGTGGAAGTACACAGAAAAGATGAAAACTTGAATTAAAGAGACAACAGAAATCATAGATTTAGTGCTTTTCAGAGTATTGAAAAACTTATTAATCCATTGACTATCTATAATGTGAGAGATGTCATTCTGGTCATTGAATATAGAGCAGTAAATACAACATACAAAAATCCCTACATTCACTTCATTTTTTAGAGGAAGAGAAATAATTAATGTGTGATGCATGTTGTTAAGATAGATATTAGTCTGGGTTTTGGAGAAAGATATGTTAGAATACATGGGTATAGGATTCCAAGAAAGGTCAATAAATGTTCCAAGGGAATTTTAAAGAGGAGATCAAGAGATAATGAAGGTCCAGATCATGTAGAAGCCTTGTAGACCATGGTAGAGTCCTGGATGACATTTATGCTAAATGAGATGGGAAGACAGTGAAGGTATTTTGTTGAGGGCTGAAATCAAGTCAAAATGGCACCTGGCAATTTGCCAGGAGGAGTGGTTTGTGAGGCAACGCCACAGAGCCATTAAGATGGTGGAGATTACTTATTGGCTGATTGCTGTATCTGGATGATGCTAATTGAGTCAAGCTGTGTGTAATTAGTTAGGTATATATACCCCTGCTGCCCCACAATAAAGCAGTTCCTGCTTGAACCTTCAAGTTGCTTGTCACCTCCCAGTTATTTGCCCAGCCAGACTACGGCAGTATTTGACTAAAAGACTTACCTTTAGGGAGTCTTGCTCTATAGTGTGGAGACTACACTAGACCGGGAAACAGGCACCAATGTGAAAGCTCAGTAGGAGACTCTATAGTTCAGGGAAGAAATTATAATAGTTTGATCTAGCGAGTTAGCAGTCAAAAGGATTTAAATTTTCAGATTGTGGATGAAAAGATAAGTCCAACAGAGAGTGTTGAAAGAATGAATGGGCAGGACGTGGTGGTATACACCTGTAATCCCAGGGGATTGCAAGTTCAGTCAGCCTAGGCAACTTAGAGAGGCCCTCAGCGACTCAGTGAAACCATGGTTCAAAATAAATAATTAAAAAGGGTTGAGGTGGCTCAGTAGTAAAGAACCCCTGGGTTCAATTCCTGGTACAATCACCCCCCCCCCAAAAAAAAAAAAAGAAATGATGAATGGTAGATGTGATAAAAAAAAAGGCAACGATATGTCCAAGATTTTTGGACTAAACAATTGAAGGAAATCTTATTAGTTTCTGAGTATTTTGGGAGAAGATCAATTTAGGTTGGCATGTTAATTTGAGATGTCTCTTCGACATCTGAGTAGATATCTTAAGTGGATAATTCTAAATCTGAAATTCAGGGAAAGCTCAGGTTGGACATTTGCACTTACAAACTATAAACATACAGATGGTAATGAAAGCATAAGATCAAATGAGGTCACCAAGGAGATGAGTGGAAGCATAAAGAAAATCATCAAAAACTGAATTGTAGGGGCTGGGGTTGTGGTTCAGCTGTAGAGCGCTCGCCTGGCACTTGCGAGACCCTAGGTTCGATCCTCAGCACCACATACAAAAATAAACAAGTGAAATAAAGGTATTGTGTCCAACTACAACTAAAAAATAAATATTAAAAAAACTGAATTATAGGTTATGCCAAGATTTACTTCTCCCAGGAAGATAAAAAGGACCATGAAGAGGAACTGAGAAAGAGTAAGGAAGATTTTACTGATCTAGGAGCCAAGTGAAGGAAATGTTTCCAGGAAGAGATGATGATAAAAAAAAAATAACAAATCCACAGAGAGATGAGTAAGATGAGGATTTAGAATTGCCTGATATATTTAACAGTATGGGCGGAGAATATTAGTAACCTTGTTAAAAGCAGTTTCAGTGGAAATAAGGCAGAAAGGAAATTATAGAGAGTTTTCAATTTGACAGTTTCTTAAAAAGTAGAGTATTTTTCAATTAGCTTTAGATTTACGCAAAATTGAGCAAAGGTTACAGAGATTTCCCATATTCCTCCTTTATCTGCATCATAAGAACCTACATGTATATATCATTAACACTCAGAGTACATGGTTTGTAGTAGGGATCCTTTTTTGTGTCATGCATTTTATGGGTCTGGAAAAATGTATTTTCATGTGTATCTTACATTAGAGTAGTGTTGTTACTCTGCTTATTTTTCATTCCCTTCCCCTAATCCCCAGTAACTTCTGATCTCTTCAGTGTCTATCTACATAAGACAGTTAATGAGAGGAACTAAGAACAGAGCAGGGAGGAAGAGCAGGAAGAAAAGATTAACATTAAACAGAGACATGAGGTGGGAGGGAAAGGGAGAAAAAAGGGAAATTGCATGGAAATGGAGGGAGACCCTCATTGTTATACAAAATCACATATAAGAGGTTGTGAGGGGAATGGGATAATAAACAAGGAGGGAAATGAATTACAGTAGATGGGGTAGAGAGAGAAGATGGGAGGGGAGGGGAGGGGGGATAGTAGAGGATAGGAAAGGAAGCAGAATACAACAGTCACTAAGATGGCATTATGTAAAAATGTGGATGTGTAACCGATATGATTCTGCAATCTGTATTTGGGGTAAAAATGGGAGTTCATTGTGGTGAGCCGTTTCTGTGAACTGTGGCCGCCATTACAAGATGGCGCTGGTTTCCCCTGTAGTCTGTGACAAACAACTCCTTATCAGAATGAGTTGGCACGCTGTGACTTGGCACCCTATGAGAAAAGTCCACGTGGCAGTTGTGCATTGGGGCTTTATCTGCTTTATTAAGGCTGGGGCACACGGGAGTAGGAGTAGTGGCAGTAGCAGTAGAAGTAGTAGTAGTGGCAGTAGGAGTAGCAGTAGAAGTAGTAGTAGGAGTAGCAGTAGAAGCTAAAAGACATGTCAATACAAAGGCCTGAATAAACAGCTGAAAGAAGAAAAAGTATCGAGGACCTGAATAAACTGCTGAAAGAAGATTCCTGAGTTGCGTCTTCCTTGCGGGCAAGGGGTCGCGACAAGTGGTGCCGAAACCCGGGAACCAGAACTTTCAGTCAGTCAGGGGTGGTGCACCGGTTAGTCCCAGGTAAGTGGGATCTGCGATCAAAGCAGGGATAGTCCCAGTAAGTGGGATCCGCGTCCAAAGCGGGGTCAGCTCCTCTACAAAGAAAGAGAGAGCCTCATATTTATTGCAGCTGCACTGTGTACTTTCACTTTTGTTTTCTGTGTTTCTTTTGTTGTGTCATTTCGCTTTTGTTTTTTGTGTTTCTTTTGTTGTTGTGTCCTCTGTAGATAAAGAGAGAGCGGGGAAAAAATAAATAAATAAATAAGACGCTCCTCTGTAGATAAAGAGAGAGCGGGGTTTTGTATTTTCACTTTCTTTATACTGCTTGGAACAGTATGGGTGCTACTCCCTCAAGCCCGATTTTGCTGGCCTTGGATGGGTTACTGCGTTCTAAGGGACTTAAAGTGAAGCGGAGCACATTACAGAGGTTTTTAGAAGAGACTGACTCTGTAGCTCCTTGGTTTGCTTTTTCAGGGAGTCTCACGATTCCCAGTTGGGACAAATTAGGGAAAGATCTGGATTTCGCTTACAAACAAGGAACTTTAAGGGGCGGTACCATTCCGCTTTGGAAATTAGTGAGGGGGTGTATAATGGATGGTAAATGCCAGAAAGCTGTGAGCGAGGGTCAGGCCGTTCTTGAGCAATTGCATGAAGAAAAATCGGAGGGGTCACATAGCGAGGTAGCAGAAAGTATTAGAAGTAAGAGTGGTGAAAAGATAAGGGAGTCTGAAGTTAAACAGAGGAGAAGGCTCTATCCGGACTTGACTGAGTTAAAAACTCCCAAGGACACAAGTAGCTCGGACAGTTCTGAGGAATTAGATCCACCCTAGCCGCTCTCAACCCCGCCTTCTCATCTTCCCCCTCCCTATCAGGCCCACAGAAAAGTCTTAATTGACCTTCTCCAGAATATTCACCATGGCTTATTTTAGGACTTTCAGCAAAAGAATCTCTACAAAAAGGTTTAATGTAGATAAACTTCCTATTTTCATGTTGCCCTGTTTTATTTGGCTACTGTCTGAAAAAATCAGCATTCCAGGCACTGGACACTCCCTTACTAGTTTTTCACAAAAATATGTAACAAGGCCTCTGGCCTTGAGCTGGGCTTCACAGTGCTGACTACATTTCTAAGATAAGGGAGTTACTAACTGGGCTCCATGGTAACAGCTGGCAGGAGGAAGAATTGGAAAGGGAGATAGAGGAACTGGAGGGTCGATTGTAAAAGTCAAGATTTAAAGCACCTACAGCCCTGATCGCTGTCACGCTCCCTCCTTATAACCCCGATTGGGACAAGGACAACCCCAGAAGGCTGGGGGGTGTTCAGTGGCAGCCTAAGACGGCCCAAACTTCCCAGTAATTGAAAACTTGGATGCCGATGGACAGCCGGCCAGAGTACATGTTCCTTTAGCCTTTAAGGATATTAAACAACTAAAGGAGGCAGTTACTAATTACGGATCCCATGCCCCCTTTACATTGACTCTCTTCGAGTCTTTCTCTGCCAATCAGCTGACACCTAGTGACTGGCAACAGCTTTGCATGGCTGTGTTGTCCGGAGGGGATTTTTTGTTGTGGAAAAGTGAAAATCAAGAGAGGTGTCGCGAGCTAGCCTGAGTCAATCAGGACGCCGGCTTCCCACGGCATAACCTTGAAATGTTAACAGGCTTGGGACAATATGCTATCATAAATCAACAAATTAATTATAATCCTGGGGTCTATGCTCAGATAGCTACAGCAGCCATTTAGGCTTGGAAGGCTCTACCTATTTCAAATGCTAAAACAAAAATTTCAAAAATTGCTCAAGGACCCTCTGAGCCTTATTCTAACTTCCTTGCCTGATTGATACAGGTAGCAGAAAAAATATTCCCTAACTTGGAACAAGCCATGCCGGTCATTAAGCAATTGGCTCTTAAATATGCAAATTCCTATTGCCAAAATGCCATTAAATCTACCAGAGCAAAGAGTGTTGATGACATGATTCGAGCTTGTAAGGATATTGATGGAGCTCATATTACAGGACAGGTTCTGGCCGCTGCCCTCAAAACGGAAACAGGGGCCCGGCCCGGGCCCCGGAAGCCTAGGTGTATGGGGCAATCCAGGGACGGAATGGTACCCCGGGGAGTGGGCGACTTCGTCACCTCCCACGGACCAACCCCTTTCTATCTGTAGACTCCCTAGGGGAATGCCAGGAAGTACAGGATGTACAACTGCAACCGCAGGTCACAGAGACAGAACAAGCTGCTACCGCAGTAAGATCTTGGCCAGGCGGGGGAAAATGCAGACAAAATCAAACAAAATACAATCGGCTAAGAAAACTTGGAGAACTTTTGCCCTGAAAATGGGCACCAGACTCCATGTTGTTTGCATCACCATGGTAACCATGGGGTGCCTGGCCGGCATAGCTGCTTCCTGGTCCCACCTCCCACACTTTTGCGGGCTTCTGATTGGTTCTTCCACAGTCACTCAGACAGGACTTCTGGTCCCGCTTTCCAGCCACTAACCTGTACTGCTGTGTTTCAGATTTCTACCGGAGCTGCTCAGAGCCTGTATTTTTTAAAAAAATGCCTACCTGTAAATGCTAACAAAAGATATCTTTTTCAGACAAAATTTAATTCCACAGGTGTCTATGTTACAGTCCTAAATTTAAGCTAGTTCTAAGTTAAATAACCTGACCTTTTCTCTATAGTTGTGTTACTGAATAATGTTCTATTGATGGGAGATATCAAATATGCTTCTTTATATTTTACTTTTAATTTTGAAGGTTATGAGGATGCATTTGCTCGCCACAGGAACAAGCCGGCAAAGTTCCTGTGATGACCAAAAAATCCTTATTTTCATTGCTAACTATAAAAATAAAAATGTATACTCAAGGATCTTATTTCAGTTACATCAAGTGACGTCACATAGAAGAGTGCACTCCTAGTTAAAAATAAATTAAAATGGATCCAAATATTTTAAGACCACGTGGTTACATAAAGTTAATAAAATTATAAGTCATATTCTTATTCTTAATATATATATATATTTTAGATATTTAGATAACCTATATTTGTTAATCTATAAATTAATTAGTACATGCCTAATTAATTAGTTAATATATATTTGCCTAATTGTTTTTCTTCAACAGAAAACCCATAATTTATGTTTTATATTTACATTTATCAGATACTCTGCCTTTTCAGTTACAGATATTTGAGATAAATGTGTTTACTATAAATTTGCTTTTCAGTAAAAATACAATCAAGTAATTTCTAAATCTCAAAGTACAATTAATCAACACATTTTATCTGGGATTTTGGCTGCTAATCAAAGGATAGAGTTACTTCAAGTTCAAGTTGAGGAATTGTCTGACCTAGTACATTTGGGTTGTATTGATCAAGGAGCACATTTATGTATAACCTCTGTCAGATTTTATGATTCCAGAAATGCCTCATGCATCATTGGAGAGTATCTATCCGGAACCTGGTCCATGGAAGCAGAAAACTTGATCCAGTCTCAACTAACTCAGATTGCTGTTTTGAATAGCACCCATGTCGATCCAGTGACCTTGAGTCAATTCACCACTTGGATATTTTGGATATCTTCTGCCTTTTCCTTTTTTAAGGAGTGGGTGGGAGTAGACATTTTTGGCACTATGTGTTGCTTTGGTGTGATTCTTTGTTTGTGGCTTCTCTGTCGTCTCAAGGCCCGCAATGCTCGGGATAAGGCTATGCTCGTCCAAGCTCTTGCTGCTTTAGAAAATGGCAACTCACCTCAAGTCTGGCTTGTGCATCTTAAACAGTAAACCTTTGACATGGTCGTTACACCCCAAGTTATTATAACATTGCACTGGGATCGACATGTCCTTCTTTTGTCACTCTTCTAGTGTTGGAACTTCTACCATATCTTTCCTTTGTGCATACCTCTCCTCCCTGCCTTTCTGCACTAGGATCTTTGCTAGCTAATCTTACAGTCCAACTACACCTGCCATTTGATGGTGATGGTCATGGGTCCTGTTTATGGAGGCGGTTACCATAACAATGTCCTGTTGGCCACAACACGCTGAGCTGATCTTGTAGTACCCAGTGACGGGCAACTTCCACGCTTGCACTGCAACCTAAGACAGGGGAGTGGGGCCTCCCCAGAGACGGGTAAGCAGTGCAGGGGCGGTGGACGACCTAAGACAGGGGCTACTTGATTCCCTTTGACATGCAATAAACAAAAGAGGGGAACTTGCTGATAGCAGGCCTTCCCTGGCCCCCGGGGCCCAGCCCCCAATTCCTTGTTCTGCATGTCAAAGTGGCCAGTTCACAAGGCCATGACATATGTGCTCCACGGGAACGTCTTGACCTTTATCTAACAATGGCAGATGTCACAACCAAATTTCTCCCCCTCTCTATTGTCCGTGCCTTTCTCTTGGGGTGTTGCCAACTTAATTTTGTCTGCACTACAAAGACAGCCTCAGCTGTCCCCCTTTGTCTACCATCGTCACGATACAGGATGCGAGGCAAGGCACTGCACTTGAGTGATCCACTTGAGTGGACCTCAAGGGGAGCATGTCCTATTGCATGCGGGTGTGACGTCCACGCCCCGCCCCACGAAAAAAGGCGTTGGCTGATATGGCCTCAGGTTTGGGGAAGGGCCCTCCTTAAGGCTGGGCCATACTATGCAGCCACTTCTGCACAGTGGGATAGGACCTCTACTTTCGCCTGTATTGTCGTAATAAAACAAAAAAGGGGGAACTGTGGTGAGCCGTTTCTGTGAACTGTGGCCGCCATTACAAGATGGCGCTGGTTTCCCCTGTAGTCTGTGACAAACAACTCCTTATCAGAATGAGTTGGCACGCTGTGACTTGGCACCCTATGAGAAAAGTCCACGTGGCAGTTGTGCATTGGGGCTTTATCTGCTTTATTAAGGCTGGGGCACACGGGAGTAGGAGTAGTGGCAGTAGCAGTAGAAGTAGTAGTAGTGGCAGTAGGAGTAGCAGTAGAAGCTAAAAGACATGTCAATACAAAGGCCTGAATAAACAGCTGAAAGAAGAAAAAGTATCAAGGACCTGAATAAACTGCTGAAAGAAGATTCCTGAGTTGCGTCTTCCTTGCGGGCAAGGGGTCGCGACAGTTCATAACCCACTTGATTCTAATGTATGAAATATGATATGTCAAGAGCTTTGTAATGTTGTGAAGAACCAATAAAATAAATAAATAAATAAATAAATAAATAAATAAATAAATTCAATTAAAATCTATAGTTTCATTAAATAATAAAACACAAACTGAAATCTTTATTTACTCTTTTACAGAACACTAGTGTTTTAGCCATTTCCTCTGCTCAACTCCAAATCCCCAAAGGTCAAGATCTATGCACGTGATAGTAGATTGGGAAGAAATTATTAAACTCTACATTAAATGTGAATTTGACCTGTGACACTTTAGTATAATGACCTGTAATGCATTTTCATTCCCCTCTATACTGTGATTTTCTTAAAGGCAAAGATCTTCTACACTAGAACTAGACCTTAGACATAAGAACAAGTGTTTGCCAAATGTGTATATGAATACTTGCTGAGTAATTCTAACCAAGACTTCTTCCTATAGATAACTAAACATTATTAAACATTTTTGAAAATTTATCTCATAGAAGGTGAGAGCAGAATAGTGGTTACAAGACAGGAGAGAATACAGAGAAGAGTTGAAATAGATTAATGGGTGCAATGTTATTGTTTGTTAGGTAGAATAAATTTTGGTATTTTGTGTTACAACCGAATCAATATAATTAACAATAGTGCATTATATATATATATATATATATATATATATATATATATATAGTTATAAAAGAGGAATTTAATTGCACTCACCATAAAGAAATTTTGAGTTTAAGGTGATAGGTAAGCTAATTATTCTGAGTTGATCATGTGTAATGTATACATGAATCAGAATATTACATCATACCTTATAAATATGTGCAAATTTGGGGTCAAATAATAGTAACAACAAAATAAAAAATTCTTAAATTTTGATTGAATCACCTGTCTGTGCAAAAATATCGTGTGCATATAACTTTGTTCTTGTGCATTTAAAAAGAAATAGGTTTTATTTCTTAGAGAAGTTGCAGATCTATAGAAAATTAAGCAAAAACTACAGAGATTTACTATAAATCCATAAATTTTCTCATGCTTCCCCAACAGTTTCCCTGACTGTTAACATCATGCTTTGGTATGGTACAGTTATTAGTTTTGAGGAGCCAATGTTGATATATTATTGTTAACTAAACAGTTGATATCAGGGCTCACTGGGCTCATACTTTGTATTTTATATTTTGTGCATTTTTACAAATGTCAGATGGCATAAATCCACTATTAAAACATCAAGAACAATGGTTTAGTTGTTCTAAGAAGCTCCACCTATTCATCATCCTTCCAGAGCTCCAGGCAGTATGATTACTGTCTCCATACTTTTGCCTTTTCCAAAATGCAATACAGTTGGAATAATAGAGTGTGTGGACTTTTCTGATTAGTTTCTTTCACATAGTGTTGTGCATTTAAGGTAACCCTATGTCATTCCATTGTTTGGCAGTCCATTCCTTTTCAGAGCTGTACAATATTTCATTGTGTGGATACATCACACTCTGTTTATCCTTTCTCCATTTCCGGACAGGTTGATTGCTTCTGAGTTTTGGCATTTGGAATGAAGCCGTTATAAGCCTTCATGTGAAGGTTCTGTGTGGACATAAGTTTTCAATTAGTGTAAATACCAGTAAGCACCACTGCTGGATTATATGCTTAAGAATGTGTTCAGTTTTGAAAGAAACTGCCACACTGACTTTTAAACCAGCTTTGGTATTTTGCATCCCATCAGCAAAGAATGAAGGTTTCTGTTGCTCCATGTACTCACTAGTATTGATGTTATCAGAGTTTTTAATTTTAGCCATTTTAGTAGATGAGTAATGGTATCTCAATATTTCACGTTGCAGTTTCTTAATGACATAGGATGTTGAGTGTATTTTATTTGCTTATCTTTAGTTTCTCAATATTTTGCTGATGTGAGATCTTTTCATATGTTTTGCCCAAGATCTATCATGTGCATAGATCTTGGGTTGTATGCTTTCTGACCACTAAGATTTTTTTCTGTATATTCAGTATTAATCCTTTAATAGATAAGTGTTTTGCAAAGATGTTTTTTCTCTCAATCTGAGGGTTGTCTTCATAATTGCTAAATGGAGTTTGATATTTTTAACAGACTTTATTTTTAAAGCAGTTTTAGGTTTGCAAAAAAGTTGAGCAGAAGGTACCCAGAATGTCTGCATATTTCTACCCCCACATATGTGTATCTTCCTTTGTTATCAACATCTCCCAACACAGTGGTGCCTAGTACAATTCCTACCTCATACTGGCACATCATTATCACTCAAAGCCCATAGTTTGCATTAAGGTTCACCCTTATTGCTGTGTATTATATAAGTTTGGACAAATGTGTAATAATGTGTATCCAATATCATAGTATCAGACAGAGTAGTTTCATTGTGCTGAAGTCCTCTGTGGTCTTTCTATTCACCCCTTCCTCCTTCCTAAATCCTGGATGGCACTTTTTTTTTTTCCAGGTGCAGAAAAAATTTAGAAAGATGGAAGAATGTAAATTAATGGTAAATTAATGTCAGATGGCATAAATCCATCTGACATTAACAAAATGACAGCTCACCTAGAGTTTTGCTAATTTTTATGGTATTATGTCCTCACCCAATATGACCAGTATAAATGATAAATCTTAACTTTGAAATAATAAGTAAGAACTCCATTCTATTTTGTTCCGAAAAGCAGCACGTTACATTTGATACTAGCTGGGAATTATCACTGAGCAGGAGCATCTGACAGTAAAATCCATTTATAACTGACTTTCACATGTCCATATTTATTCATAAGTTGTTACAACAAACAAAAACAAATAAAATTTAAACAACACTTTGCCAAGAATGCATTGAAATATATAAATTATGATATGAAAAACTAAAACAAAGCTGGTACTTGTCAATATTTATATTCTTGAAAATAAGCCTTTTCTTTTCAATTATTCTTATGCTTAAATAAGAAAAAGATAAAGATGATATTGTGAAAAAAAGTCAAGATTTAAATTTCATTTGAAAAACCAAGTTCATGGAAGAAAAAATTATTAACGTGTATACATTGAAGATTTTGTTTTCAATCTAACATCATTTTGGTAGAAAATTTCCATATTTTAATTTCAAGGAGAAGATAACATCATTACAATTTATTAAGGCCTGTTTTAGTAAAAAAGGAGTAAGAGACATAAATGAAAGTAAAATGATTATTTTATAACCTAATGGATCAATTCTTTCTAGTTAATGCCACCAACTCAATCTGTTTTTAATGCCAAAATAGAAAGACTCATGGATAATAAATAGCAATAAATAACATTATCTGCTCAAAAATCTAATCAAAATCTCCAAAATGACTTTTTTATGAAGAAAGGAGCATTCTACAGCAGAACATAAGACCTATTAAATAGATTTTCCTATTTTTTATCAAATTTTCTTCTTTCCTTTAAGCACAGTTTTCCTCTGCATACCCCAAAGTCAGTAATATTTTGTTAAGTTAAAGACAAAGATATAGATTTTTGAAATAATCATAGATTTCTTTGTCAAAATTGAACAATATTTTCTTAACAAATTCTAGATGATATTTTGTTTCTAAGTGAAACCAACATACATTGGAAAATAAAAAAGCCACTTCATCAAAAAAGAAGAGGAACCAACTGTAAAGATGTGTGTCTTACAGGGTGAATATATTTTTAGGGTCTTCAGAATTTAAATACTAATAAAGCAACAATAAAGTTAAAACATAGTATATTGATTCTAGGAAATTTAGAGATCAACAAGAGGGTCAGGGTATGAACTGAACCTAGAAATTTGACTACAGCAAAAGAATCATATATTTTTGCAATGAGAAAAGGGCTGGTAGAAGCAAACTCGGATCCAGGTTATTGTGTATGTGCAGTGATGACTTTGAAGGTTAGGAGACCTAGCTTAAAAGGTCTGAGTTAAATGGCAGTGAAAACGCAACCTCAATGGAAAGTTTCAGGAAATAAATAGAATCTAACAGTGACAATAACATGAAATTTTTATTCTTGGATTTATGCTTTCATATATTCAGCAAGCAAATATAATTTTATTGGTGTTATTATCTAAGCATAAATTTAATTTTAATTTTTCTAGAAAAAATTCTACCAGTGTTATTTCAAATCTAAAATTATGGTTTGGGGACTATTTTGAGATGGAAACTGAAGCTGCAAACATTTTAAATATTACCAGAATATATCAGGTATGCAAGATTGCACAAAGTCCATTCATAGGAAGGAATATAATTGATTGTAAAGTTTTTTTCTTTCAAAATAATCACATACACAAGAGGTTATTGTCCTTTAACTTTGTCTTCCCATTTGCTACTCCCATTGCTACTCTTTCCTTCTTTCAGAATTGAGACCTTTCCCTCTTACAACATCAGTCACTCTAAAAGAAGCCAGTTGGTATGTGTGTGGTTCTCAGTACTCCATGTATACTATTGTCAGTGGAGGAATGCACCCACCCAAGCCTACTTAAATCTGAATATCAGGAGAGTGCAACCCTAATATTTGATTTTTAAATATTCTTGTTATTGATTTTAATGTGCAACCAAGTTTGAAAAACTGCCTTCTGTATACTGTTAATAAGGTAAGTTGGGAACTGTTTATGGGCCACTTACTACATACTCAGCAGTTGCATTAGTATCATGGGCATATGAGAGCTATGTGAATGTTAATCTGAGACTTCATGTTGCCCACTTGAAAATATAAATATATAAAATAGAAATTTCTAAAATGTAAGTTAGTAAGTAATCCTTCCTATTGGTCCTTAGGTATTTGTTAAAGAACAATGTAAAAAATTTTAGGATCAACTGACATGGTGATATTGGTATAAGTTTACATTTATTAATTAATTTATGCATTATAAGATGTGCATAAAATATTTGCTTTTCACAAAAGTTAGATTCTCTAAGGTGGTGAATTATGTTTTTATCATGTGCTACAAAGTTTACAGTGTCATTATTTCAATCAAGTGTAACTTGATGTGTTTTCCAATGGGTAAGATTTTCAATTAGAGCTGAAAGGTCCTGAAAGTTTAAAAGTAAAATCTTGGTTAAAAGCACAAGCTGTGGATTTGGATTGCATAAATTAAAGTCCTACTTTTGCAATTTACTAATTGTGTTTTCTTGAACAAATCTTTCAACTTGCTTGTATTCAATTTCCTTATCTGTAAAATTGTGATAATAATATTAATACTTTATCAAGTTATGAGGAATAAATTAGAGTATCTGACATATGGAGAGTACTATGTGTTACATATTATGTTACAGGTTTTCATAGTTGACAATATTGAAGGACTATTAATATTTATTCAAATGTTCTAAACATGCTTGTGTGTATCAGTATAAAAATGTTGTACAACCGTTTGCTTTATATTGCAGTGAATTTTTTCTGAGTTATCAAAATATGGGTAAGCTTGGAGAATAGATGATTGATGCAGATATATCTGTTATTTCTTGTGTTAAAATATACTGGGAATCACTGATATAGATGCAAAGGAATTTGGAAAAGGATATTTAATTGAATGCTAATCAAAAAAGGAATGAGTTGAGCTCTTATACATTGAAAACATGAAATTTCACTAGTCAAGAAAAAAGTAGAAGGGGATTTCTGAGGAGTTTCAGGCTGAACTATGAAACATGATATAAATTAAACTAGTTGTCTGCATCTAAAACTGGTTCT
Source organism: Urocitellus parryii (assembly GCF_045843805.1). NCBI lineage: Eukaryota > Metazoa > Chordata > Mammalia > Rodentia > Sciuridae > Urocitellus > Urocitellus parryii. The sequence goes on from NC_135532.1 coordinate 159,168,098, forward strand.
TTCCTTCCTGCATTCCATCCTTTATTTGTTTATATTTTCTTTCTTTTTTTTCTCCCTCTATCCCTTCCTCTCTTTGAATAAAAAATACTGAAAAGTATTCATATTACTATGCATTAATAAAAAGACAGTTTTTCAGGATATGTTCAAATTTCCCTACATAACCAGTGAAAGATGATTGAAAATATATCAACATATCTGCTATTTGTTAGTCATACTGTGATAAAAACACCAACAATAGATTTCCTGTATTATTATATTCAAAAGGCATTTTTGTAATTACAAACTATGTAACAGCATCATGATCATTATCATCATTTTTTTATTCTAATGTGAAAATAATCCTTTGTCTAAAAATCTGGAAGTTTGAATTCTCTATACCCTAAAATGTGTTTTCTTTAATGCAGTAAAGTTTAATTGAGAAGATCCCACCCTTAGCACACCTGGCACTGGAGGCTCTAATTCTTATCACAATTCCTTGATCTCCTAAAGAGATATTTAATTTTGAATAATCTAATGCTATTTTAGTCTTACAATTTGAAAAATGGGGAAAATAAGGTCATATAAACCCACAGGATTATTGTAAAAGATCAAATATAAGTATTTCAAATGTTTTGTAAGAATAATATGTGTTTCCACATGTGTATATGTTTTCTGAGACTTGAATTTAGCAATATCCTGTTATCTTTAATTTGGGTACAATTTTGAAGATGATGATACATTCTTTGTGGTAGACATCATTGAGCAAGCAGCATCTGTGAATGATCTGTGCCTTTTCTCTCTGTATCTCCAGCATCTACAGCAATGCACAGTTTACACTGTGTCTAGTTTAAATGTTGTTGTTTGAATAAATGTTAAAATATGCGGTGTAAAACAGTAGGTTAAATCATGGAGTTTGAAGCAGAAAGCCTGGGGTTAAATTTACCTTTTCTGTTTATTGGCTCAGTGAATATAAACAATCTTAAATTCCCTGAATTGTCATTGTTCTCAATCTTAAGAGTAAAAACACTGGATATAAATTCAATGGAAACTATTAAGTTTTTAAAATATATTTACACAATTACATGAAATGTTAGTGGGCTTATTGGTTCAATGAAATCCATTCATTAAATTATTTTACATAAAATGTCTCTTTATGTGATAGACATATATCCAACACTTCCTAAGTGGCCCAAATCCAGCTAAGACTTTGGTTATAGCTAGGAATGATAAAGATATAGTTTCTATTTTTTGTGATGCTTATAATTAGTGAAGGGTAAAAGAGATTCATAAAACCATAGTCATGTTTAAAAATCATCTTGAAGAAAAATATCAGTTCTCTGAGAATACTGAAAAAAAAATGATGATTGGGAAAGATTATCCTGAAAACATAAAAATTAAATAGAAGTTTTATCTTTACCACCTGTACCTCAGCAAGAGTGTTAATATCCAGGATATACAAAGAATTTTTAAAAACTTAACATAAAAAACCTGCAAATTAATCTAATCAATAAATAGAAAAGGAACTGAAGAGACACTTCACAGAAGAAATATGGAAGGCCAACAAATATATGAAGAAATATTCAAGATATCACTAGCAATTAGAGAAATGCAAATGAAAACAATGAGATTCCATCTAACTTCAATCATAATGGCAATTATCAAGAATACAAGTAACAATAACTGTTGGGAAGAGTATGGGGAAAAAAGGTATACTCATACAATGTTGGTGGGACTGCAAATTGGTGTAACCACTGTGGAAAGCAGTGTGGAGATTCCTTAGAAAATTTGAAATGGAACCACCATTTGACCCAGTTATCCCACTCCTCAATCTATACCCAAAGGACTTAAAAATCAGCATAGTACAGTGATGTAGCCTCTTCAATGTTTATAGCAGCTCAATTCACAGTAGTTAAGCTATGGAACCAACCTAGATGCCCTTCAACAGATGAATGGATAAAGAAAACGTAGTATATATACACAATGGAATATTACTCATCCATAAAGAAGAATAAAATTATGGTATTTGCCAGTAAATGGGTGGAACTGTAGACTGTCATGCTAAGTGAATTAAGCCAGTTCCCCAAAACCAAAGGTCAAATGTTCTCTTCAATATGTGGATGCTGACACACAATGAAGAGGAGAGGAGGGAAGAATAGAAGTTCACTGGATTGTACAAAGAGGAATGAAGGGAAGGGAGGAGGCAGTGGGAATGGGAAAGACAGTAGAATGAATTGGACACAACTTTCCTATACTCATATATGAATACATAACCAGTGAAACTCCTCATCATGTAGCCTAGTTAGAATAAGTTATACTCCGTGTATGTATAATATGTCAAATCACACTCTACTGTCATGTATATCTAAAAAGAGCAAATACATTTTCAAAAAGATAAATAAATAAATAGATATCATAAAGAAAGTTTTAGACAAAGGTGGGAATGGAAAATGTAATCCAGAAGGAGAAAATAGCATGTGCAATGACCCAGTGGCAACAGACAGCATGATTCTTTTTTTATTTGTTGCTGGGGTCTAGCTCAGTTGGTAGAGTGCTTGTCTTGCAAGCACAAGGCCCTGGGTTCAATCCCCAGCACCAAAAAAAAAAAAGCTTATTTGTTATATATAACAGCAGAATGCATTACAATTCATACACACAGCATGATTTATAAAAAGGAAACTCTTTTTTAAAGAGTGCCTTTATGGAGAGCTGAAAACAAAAGAGAATAGTGTGAGAGGCAAGGATGCCTTTGTACGATGCAGTAAGGACTTTAGTCTTCATCCTAAGAAAAATGGGATAAAAATCTCTAAAGTTCTTCTTAATGCCAAAATTAAATAATAGAAATTAATAAATAATGAAGTTCTCTGAGACCCTCAAGTTATTTTTTCATGTAATTTCATTTAAAAATATTTTCTAACCTTTTCTTCAGCATCATTCATGATAATGGTAATTAAAAGCAAGTTCATATGAATAAATATTATTTCTATGAGCATTTCATTGATTCCAAACAGAAAGATTTTTTTTAATTTTTTACTTTCTAGAACAGTTATTTCAAATTAGTAACTAAGAGACAATAGATCAATAATTTTAAAAATGTTAAGTGCAACCTTGCTTAGGAAGCCCCCTGTTTCACCATCTCTCTCTTATTTTATGTAATTCTGATTCTGTTTTCCACAAATTCATTACTGGAATGCATACAAACATAATCATATATGAAGACACTTACTAATTAAACTGCCACTTATTCAATTAGCCCCCACTCAGACATCCCTCTTAGTTTAACCTGGAATTTTTTCTTACCCATTAAACAGATTAATTTGTCAACATTTGAATAATTTTCTTGCTAATATGCATAAATGCTTATCTTACTATTATTATCTCTCATCTGTCTGTATTTCTGTCTGCATATCTTGAGCATCTACAATGAGGATAAAAAGGTAAATGAATTTCAAGCTTAAACTATAAAGCTTGTAAATCATGCCAAAGCTTCAAAATCTTTGCGACAGTAAATTTGGTAATATTCCTAAAAATCAGACAAACTACTATCAAATAAAATCATAATGGCAATTTATATGTATTAGAGATTTATGTGTTAGACTCTCTCTCTCTCTATATATATATATATATATTTTTTTTTTCAGTCCTTACCACAAACCTATGAAGAAGGATATTCATCCCCATTTTTAGAGAAAGAAAATAATTCACACAGAGGTTAGTAATTTGCCTCTGTGATTTAAATGAAAGTCGGATGAATGAGGCTTTATATCCACACAATCTGAACCAGAGAACACATCATTCGAATGACTCTTGAGCTAATAGAATTAAACCAAAAATAAAGTAAAAAAAATAGTGATAAGACCAATATTCTAAGAGACTTGAATATCAAAGGGCAAAAGAAAGCTATTGAGGAAATTGATAGAGTCCTTGGATAATTTGCAGAAATGACTGTCTCTATTACTGCTTTAAAAGTTAAAATTTAGAAAATTGTATTTGTTTAATGTGAAACTTGGCTACAAAAATCACATATAAAAACTCATGATTTCCCAAGCTTTAATTGAGTCCCAATTTCTGTAAAATATATGACAAAATAAGCTATTTTTTTAGTAAAATTTGGTTTTACTTTTGCCATCTCAATTAAAGTTTTTTTTCATTACGTTCCAAAAAAAATGTTGATCTGCATTTGTTGCGAATGTTTTTGATTGTTTCCTTTCAAATGTATAAATTTTGTCTTATTTAGTTTAGTTCCTCATCACATGACATATTTGTGAGATGGGGTGTATTGCCTTTCTCTAGAATAATCTAAGGGACAATATTCCTTTTGCTGTCATTGGTATTTCAGACACAAATCCAGGTTCAGCTACTTCCTGGCACTTTGAATCTTGAAGGAGTCATGGGAAGTGAAGACACAGTTGAGAAACTATTTTGGGGGATGGGGTTGCTGCTAGAAAGAGAGAAGCAGGAGCCCGGTGATAGTAATGGTGACCGTTCATTATGATGATATTGGACAAAATAGTGGCCATGTTGCAGTTGATAGTGTTTGACCTGACTTTTCCTGTGAAGAGCAGTAGTTTTATGGCTGAATCATTCTCCATGGCATCCTCCACTTCATGGTTTCCTTGGCATTATCATCTTAAGAAGATTTCTCATTTTTCTTAATAATCAAAATTAAAAGCATAGGCCCTTACCTGCTCCCATTATCTAGGAACCACCTAATGGTTTGGATGTGGTGTCCCCCAAAAGGTCAAGTGTGAGACCATGCAAGAAGGTTCAGAGGAGAAAGAATAAGGTTGTGAGAACCTTAACCCAATCATTGAATGGGTTTATGAAGGGATTATTAATTGAGTGGTAACTGAAGTGGTAGGGTGTGGCTGAATGGGTCAATTTAGGGCATGGCTTTGGGGTAGATATATTTTGTATCTGGAGAGTGAAGTCTTTGTCTGCTTTCTGATCTCATGTGAGCTGCTTCCCTCTGCCACACACTCCTCATCTCTAGCCTCAAGGAATGGAGCCAGCCTGCTAAGGTCTAAGACCTCTGAAACCGTGAGCCCTCAAATAAATTTTTCCTCTTCTAAAATTTTTCTGGTCTGATTCTTTAGTCACAGCATTGAAAAGCTGTTGAGAGACACAGCCAAGGGGGCCCCGGCAAACTTCCAGCTGCCAGCAAACTTCCAGCTGCCAGCTGATGATTGGCTCACAGCGGCCCCAGCAAACTTCTAGCTGCCAACTGATTGGCTCCTCTGTGGTGATTCTCATTTGGTTGTTTCCCTGCCCTTTCAGACCATGGAGCTGCTCATTGAGGGACTTTTTTTGGCTCCGCCCACACAACCCAGCCAATAGGCCTCAAGAGCAGGAGGAGTGGGGGAGGTTGAGAGGCTTGTGGGAAGCCGGTGGTGGCAGTTGGGCTCTAAGGGTTTTTCCTGGGGAGCTGTGTGGTGTGGTGTGTGTGTTCTAAAAATAAAGTTCATTTCTTTCGACAAGTGGCTCCTGAATTGTGCCCATCCAGACTGCAGCAAAAGCTGACTCAAACATACTTATATCTTATGTCTATGCTGGTACTGTTTTTTTCCCTACTTTGTTTTCCAGTCTCCCTGATGTTTTAGTTCCTTCTAATAATTTTGGGTCCTCCAAGATGTATATGGCAAAGTAGGTGTTCTTGGGTTCAATGGACACTTCAGAAGGACAAAAGAGAAGGGGACAGAGAAAGAGCCAGTGCTTTAGGCAAGCTTTTTCTTATATCTATGAAGGAAATGAAAAGAAAGGAACAGCTAAGTACTACAAAAGTATTCCTATCTCCTCCTGCTGATGATGTTTAATCATTTATTTATATTCATAATTTTTGTTGTTGTTTAATTGTTTGGATTTACAAGGAGTCCCAAGGAGTCCAAGTGCACTAGTGGCAGCCATAGCTCATACTTCAGTGGGACATATTCCATGTCCCTTGTCTTAAGGGACAAAAACCTTCAACAATATAGACCCAAAAGATATATGGGAAACCCCAAATCTTCCTATAGATTACTGGGAAAAAGGACCAGTAGAGTCACTATTCGTCTTCCTTTTGTTTTGTTTGTTTTCTTAATTCATGTAACATTCCTTGGGGGAACACAGCACCATCCATATTTTAAATTTAATGAATACATTTCATTATAAAGGAGGCATCTCAATCTTCCACAGCGCTTCCTCTAAAATGTTTTTCAGCTATGTTTTCAATAGGCTATCCAGCTGCCTCTGGATAGCATGATATGTGGTATCACCTAAGATGGTAATGGGGCCATTTATGCACCTCCTTCATTGTGAAGTGGGTCCTCAGTCATGCACTTTGTGTGACAGTATATACCTGTAGACCAGGTCTTCTCTAACTGCATTGTGTTGTTGACTGGGATTCTGAAAGCAGCAGAAGAAAATATATACTTTGAGTATGTATTTGTCTCTATGTCAGTGGACTATTAACTCACAAAAAATGAAAAAGGCCAATGCAGTTGACTAGGCAACAAATGGCTGGTTAGTTCCCTTATATGTCATTCCCAGGGTTCAGCTTTGGCTATTGCTTTCTTGAGTTTTCTAAGAGCTATCCTAGCAGAAACTTTGTCCCATCAGTTGAGCTTCTTGCAAATAAGTAAAATTTCATGCCTTGAAAAATTTCCCCCAACCAATGGATTCCTGCTAATAAAGTCTTATATTTTTCACCTTTTGATCAAACACCCTTGAAATCAACCCTACAGATACTTCTGCTGGTATGTACTAATTCTTGCATCTACTTCAGTATGTAGGTTTCCTTCCTTATTAGAAATAATATCCCCAGCCAGGTTATGCTGGGATATAACCTTAGCAGCTAAAAGACGGAAGGTGCATGCATATCTTGAGGAAGTCATCAGTTATTCTGTGGGTGAGAGCCCTCTGCCAAGTCTTCTAGAATGGGGGCTTACCAGCTTTCATTAAGGAACTGTGGGCTAGATCTAATAAAGGTTCTCAGGGTCCAGAAGAGTCTGAAGTGATCCTCAGGAGAAGCTACCAGATACTCCTATCTCATGTTTCAAAATCCTAGGATTTTTCCAAACTAAGACTATTCATAATACACATCTTGTTTATTTAAATGAATCTGAACCTCTGACATTCTATAAATTCTCAGTCAACTCTATAAAATACACCAAAGAAGCTCTATGATCCCTACATTTAGATTTTTTCAATAGCTGACATCTCTCATATTATTATCCTTCTGGGAAACAATACAACTTAGCAGTTTCCTGCCAACGCCACTGTTCTTGTAAGACTTTGTGTTAGCATACAAAGTATAGTATGCATAGCAATCTGGGATTAAATAGGCAAAGGTGTTATTAGGAAATTTTCTGTGAGAGAAAATGAAGGGTGAGTTCCAGAAGGGCAGGGGAAATATGAGACATGTCTGAGAAGGAAGGAAAGTAGGTGAAATTGTCCTAGACTGGTATGAAGTCTAAGGAAGCAAGCACTTACGTGGCCAACAGAGAGTCCTCCAGCTAAAACTACCAACTGGGTCAGTCCCTTGTTTTCCAGACACAGGATTGCCTTAATACACCCCACAGTGCTCAGTCACTGACTGGGAGCATCCTATGAGAAGCATGCCTTAGGGATAAATTCAATGTATTTTGGTGCATAACAACTGAGACTCTTGGGCACATTCTGTATAGTTGAAGGTCTGTAAGGTATATTCTCATGGCTACTACAGCATATCCAAGTCATATTTAACAAATGCCTGTAAGGTTTTTCCCTTCCAACAGATGTCTTAATCAATTTGGTGCACCACATGGTATTCATGATGGCATCTTCTTCACTTTCCAGTTAGTGGATATGGTTATTCAAAACCCCATATCACTGCCTCTCTTCCTGCAGTGCAGACACTACTGTGTTCAATCAGTTTCTCTGAGAAGAAATATTAGGATGGAATGAGATGTGCAAGTTTTCTGGGGATACATAGTAGGAAAGAAGGAAAGCCTGTAAAGACGGGGAGAACCTTAATAACACAAGATGACATGACACCAGTAAAAGAGAGAGGGAAAAAAGGAAGATTGCACAGGAAGAGCTGCAGATTGCAGCACAGTTCAGTTCCAACAGAATTTAATTAACAAAATTAATTAATCACATTATTGTCACTCATGAAAAATATCTCATACCTCACAAAAATGGGTTGCATACTTGGCCCCACCATGATCTCCCAGTCGGAGCAAGCTTTTGAAAATGTGGTCTCAAGTGAATGTGGGAGACGATATTGATGAGGAGCAACTAGTACTGCCAGTTCATTAGATTCCCCATTGCAGGTGCCAAGGTTTCTGCAGCTATAGTGCCTTTGCATATTCTTTTTAGTTTTTTTTTTAATTTTTTTGATCAATTCTTTTCTACCTAGTATTTATTCATGTTTTAGGTCTGTCTTAATAAAGTGCAACAAATTGAGTGCTTAGAACAACATATAATTTATTCTCATGTAGTTCCAGAGCCTAGGAGTCTGAGATCAAGGTGTCAGTGGGGTTGATTCCTTCTGGAGGCCCTGGGGAAAGCTGTTTTATGACTTCCTCATAGTTTCTGGTCATTGCCAGTACTCCGTGACATCAGATCTGTCTCTGCCTGATCCTCACATGGTCTTTTCCCCAGGTGTCTTTGCCTTGGCTTCTCTCTTTGCTCCCACTGGGAGATCATGGTGGGACCAAGTATGCAGCCCATTTTTGTGAGGTATGAGATATTTTTCATGGGTGACAATAATGCAATTAATTAATTTTGTTAATTAAATTGTGTTGGAACTGAACTGTGCTGCAGTCTGCAGCTCTTCCTGTGCAATCTTCCTTTTTTTCCCTCTCTCCTTTTTTGGTGTCATGTCATCTTGTGTTATTAAGGTTCTCCCCATCTTTACAGGCTCTCCTTCTTTCCTACTTTGTATCTTCAGATAACTTGCACATCTCATTCCATTCTAATATCTGCTTCTCAGAGAAACTGATTGAACACAATTTTTACTGCATGATTGCATGTCTCTGTTCTAATTCCCCTCTTCTTCTATGGACCCCAGTCTCTGGATGAAGGCCCACCCTCATATGCTATAACCCCATCTTAAATTGATTACATTTGTGAAGATTCTATTTTCAAAAAAGAATGGCAGTCTAAGGTTCCAGGTGGTCATGAATTTGGGGTGGAGAGCATTCATCCCTTTATATTCTTTTCTCCCTCTGGCCATTTTAATTTCCAGTATCTCTTCAAATTTAGGTTTCTGGTTACTTCCTGCTAATTTTACATGACTACCTTCATTTCCTCTGTTTCTAACACCTTCATAGAATTATATACACTTTGCAGCACTTGTCACAGGGTAATTTTGTATTTATGTGAGTAGTCTTTTATTGATGACCATCTTCCCAGGCTAACTTGTTATACTTAAAGGGTCAAGGAATTACTTAAAATTTTGTTCACTACTGAATTCTTAAAATATAGCAGAGGGCTTAGAATGTAGTAGGTACAAAGACTAAAAATGAACAAATAATTTGTATTGTGGAATAAAGGGCAAAGGAGGCAGGGCAAGAGGGTGGTGATAGCACTGTAGAAACATCTCTGTTGGTGCAGAAGAAGCACTGAGAAAAGTAACCCTTCCTTCATGAACTTTGGTTAGAGAAGTTGGAGAATTGAAGATTGGAGTTTTGAACCATTCCAAACTGAAGGCAGAAAGGAAGAGAAGAAAGAAAAGTACCAAAGAGCAAGAGTGTGTTTGGTAAGCTGACTTGCCCCACCATTTATAGGGATAATATAATGTGGGTCTACCACAATTTAGGAATAAGCAGAGCAGGTCCTGACTGCACTGAGGGTAAGGATGGGTTAATGCCTGTCTTCCATCAAAAATAGACGACATATCTATTTTTCTTAAACAACATATTGCCACTTGCTATTAACCCCAGAGGTTTCTAAGTATGCTGAAATAGGATTTTTATGCTGTATGGAAGCCTCTACTTGTCAGTGGAAAATAAAAGAATTGAGATTGGTGAAATTGCATGAAACTAGGATGGGGAATAATGTGGACATTTTCAAGGCAACGTTAGCCAACAGAAGGCACCATCCACAGGTGGCCTCTTCAATTAGAGAGACTTGAAAATATGATGCCACCAGGAAACAAGAGCAAAGAAACAATCTATGAAGAAAACAAAGAAAATAGCTAACCAAATGGAACCTAGAAGAAGGACATTGATGATCAATCTATCTGACAGAACTTAGCTGGGTCTTTTTCAAGCTCATGAACTTTTTGCAGAAGTGCAAACTTCGATGCTTTTAATGTTTTATATGTGATGATATTCAGGGGGGTAACTTGTTAATTCCTTTCTTAGTGCAACTAGAGGGATAGGGGAGAACAATTTACCAATTTAAATTTAAGTTTAATGCTTTGTAGAATTAAGACCTAATATTTAACTCCAACCAAGAGGATGGCAATATATCATAAAGTACACACATGTACTCAAAAGTATCTGTTGAAATGGGCAAAGGGGAATGAAAAAAGTAGGACATGTTTAAAGAAAACTACACATAGTATCAATGAATACTTTGGAAAACTAATCTTATAAACAGACTATTTCAATAACTCATTTGGAGTTGTTCCTATTTTATGAGAATTTCCCCCTTGATTGAAGCATTACAACCTCAATCAGATATTACTCTGTAGAATGGTTGGAGACTAGGTTTTTCAAGCTATGAGTTATTTCCTCAAATACAGAGAAAACTTGCTTCAGTTGTCTCACATACACACACAGGCCCACTGACACACACACACACACACACACACACACACACACACACACACAGAAAAAAAGGATTAACTTTGTACATGTGAACTTTAAAGGACCTAAGCCACATCATGAAGAGGTAAGGGATTCCTAAAGATTTGAAACCAAATTCTGAGTTGTTGCTGTTATGCATTTTTATGAATTTAAAAAAAATTAGTCATAAGTGGATCTTTTAATTATTTATTCATATGCAGCGCTGAGGATCAAATCCAGGGCCTCACACATGACAGCCAAGTGCTCTACCACTGAGCCACAACTCCAGCCCCAATAACTTTTGAGCTCAAAAGCAATGACTACCTTTGATATTTATCGCAAAGGATGGTTTTTCCAACACCTATAAAGAAAGCAACAACAGAAACAACTTCTTCAGAAACACAGCCAATAAGTAATTCATGTCTTAGAAGAAAAATTGATATAAAACAAGGAATAAATACTTGGGTGGAGTTCATTGAAATGTTATTAAGTGCACCTCAATAATAATATTTCTTAAAGTGATGATGACATGTATTTTATTTGGGCAAGAGGTTTGTGTAATCTAGGTTTTTAATCCAACCATTATCTAAAAAGATATATAAATGGTCAGAGTTTTTTTGTTTGTTTGTTTGTTTGTTTGGTACTGGAGATTGAACTCAGGGACACTCAACAATTGAGCCACATCCCCAGCTCTATTATGTATTTTGGTTAGAGACAGGATCTCACTGAGTTGCTCAGGGCCTCACTGTTGCTGAGGCTGGCTCTGAACACATGATCCTCCTGCCTCAGCCTCCAGAGCTGCTGGGATTATAGGCATAAGCTATCACACCTTAATTACTTTTTTAACATTCTTTTCTATTCTAAATCAAAAGGGTGAGGGTGATACATTTTAAAATTTACATCCTTAGAATGCTAACAGAAGGATGAATTTAACTCCCCCCACCATCCTTAAATTAACCAAGATGAGGGACATAAAATAAGATTGCTATTTTAATTACTGGAAATTTATGCAAATAAAAAATACTCTCAAGAGGAAAAAATGCAGTATAAAAATATAAGAAAATAAGATGGCATTAAGTCAGAACACTATTAAAGAAATTATGGTGCATAAAAACTCTCATGTAAGAGTAGAGAAGTAAATATAAATGATGTGAATGTAACTGGCTTTCAAGGATAGATGTATTCTATAAACCTAAGAATGAAGATTGACCAAATGTCTTTATCAATCCACTCTTTAAGGGAACTATCAATTTTAAAAGCCAAGGACCTCAAGGCTCAGAATTGAGCTCAGAATCATAATAGAAAGTGTATAAAAAGCCTCTCTTTCCCAAGGCACCACACTGACCTGACCATCTTTGATATTTTCTGGAGAAACAGAATGGTATGAGGTACCAGCCTCATAGTAATCTAACACTTGCTGAAGCCCAGGAAAGATTAGAATAGCATTCAGAAGGAAAAACCACAAAACTCATGGAAAACTATCTCACATGTGCTTCACTGGAGCACATGAATTCTTCCACATGAATTGGCTTTAGAAGCAGTTTTGACAAACATCTCAAAGTCTATTTCTAATAACTCAACCATTTATTCTTAGATTAGTAAGATATTGAGCTAATTTCAACATCTTCTGTAAGTTTCAAGTGGAATTCTAAATTGTAAGTGATACCTTTCCCTCTTGTCCATAACCTCTGATTATCAGATCCATGAGGTAAAAATATCAGGAAAGAAGTATTGCTCTTAGGAAATAATTTCCTGTTCCGGGCAGAGGTCACAAGAATAAAATTCACTCTTTTGTATCAAATTATGATTATTTCTCTTTTGTATTCAAGGACATTTATGTGACCAATGTTGCCCATGTTGTTGCTTCTTAATTTTACTTCTTTGAATTTTTATATTAAAAAGTATGTGCAGTATTACCTATCTTGTGATTCATTTGTGATTTGAAATTTATTCATGGGTATCCATAAGGTTCAGACAGAATAACGCTTTATTTTTTCTATTATATCATAAGGTAGCCTTAATAATTCTTCATCAGTGATTGCTAAACATTTGCCAAGCACTTGCTTATTGTCACCTTAGCATCACACAAATGCTCATCATTAAACCTGTGGAGATGTTTGCATTATTGCACTAGTTAAATCTTTCTGTAGTATTTTATCTCAAGAAACAATGAAAGAAAATTTTGAGATGGAAAATGTTTACCCTTAACCCCCAAATAATCACTTCTTGCCTAAAATAAGGTGCAGAATATCGAATTTTATTCATTATTGAACTAGTTTTGTTTTAAATTTTAGTTTATAATTTTCAATGGCTATACACAAATATTATTAATTTTTAAAATATGGAATATATATTCTCTGCTCTCTGTACATTCTTTGGGATTTTCTATGAAGATGTTTTTGTTTTCTACAAATAAGGTGATTTTAATCTTTTACTTTCAAAATTTTATGCTTTGAGTGATTTTTTTTTCTTGCCCTATTCCATAGATTTAGACCACAGGTCCAATGGAGTAAAGGTTAGTATTAAAACTCTTTTGTATTGAGGCATGGTGGCTCACACCTGTAATCCCAGTGGCTCCAGAGGTGGAGGCAGGAGGATCACAAATTCAAAGCTAGCTCCAGGAAAAGTGAAGCACTAAGCAACTCAGTGAGACCCTGTCTCTAAATAAAATAAAAAATAGGGCTGGGGATATGGCTCATTGGTTGAGTGTTCCTGAGTTCAATCCCTGGTATCCATCACCCTCCAAAAAAACCTCTGTTGTACCTAAGTGTGCAGGCAATATTGACTGTAGTTTTGCTCTTTCTCCTTTTCCCTCCTCCAATACTCCTCCTTCTGCTGCTCCTGCTTTTTTCTTTTTCTTTCTTCCTTTTTTCCCCCATAATATCTGCCTGTCTTTTGTTTCAAGGTAATCATAGTTTTAAAAGATTTTCTTTTTATGCTTTCTTGTAGCATTATCATAGAAATTGGATTGTTTCCTCCTTGAATACTTTCTAGAATTCCTGACAGTACAGGTCTAGCCTTTGTATAAGGTAATTAACTTTTTATTTGTTCTAATTAGTTTTACAAGATAGTAGAATGCATTTTGCACATTATACATAAACAGAGTATAACTTCTCATTCTTCCGGTTGTACATGATGTAGAATCACACCAGTCATGTAATCATATATGTATGGAGGAAAATAATGTCCAATTCATTATACTACCCTTCCTACCCCATACCCCTCCCCTCCCTTCATTCCCCTCTGCATAATCCAAAGTACCTCTATTTTGCCCTAGCCACCCCCCTGCCTCTTATTGAGGATTAGCATCCACATATCAGATAAAACATTTAGATTTTGGCTTCTGGTGACTGGCTTATTTTTGCTTAGCATCATATTCTCCAGTTGAATAATATTCCTTTGTGTATATAAATACCCTTTTTTCTTTATCTATTCTTCTGTTGAAGGGCATCTAGCTCGGTTCTATAGTTTGTCTATTGTGAATTGCTTAGAGTTCACTTCTTCAAAAGTTAAAGGAATATTAGAATATTTATTTCTTCTGTGAATTTTGTGAGTTCTTTCAAGAAATGTATGTACCAATGGTAATAAGTTTATTGACAAGTCTACTTATAATATCCATATGTCATCCCTTTATGGTTTGCTGTATCCCCGGGGGAATTTTTTTTAATTGTAGTTGGACACAATACCTTTATTTTTATTTATTTATTTTTATGTGGTGCTGAGGATTGAACTTAGGGCGTTGCACATCCTAGGCTAGTGCTCTACTGCTGAACCACAACCTAAGCCCGGAAATCTTTCATTCTTTCATTCTTACTCTTGGTAATTTGTTCCTCTTTTTTCCCCTCTGAGCAGTGTCCCTAGATATTTGTCTATTTTATTCATATTTTCCTGATTTCATTGACATTTACCAATTTGTTTCTGTTGTAAATATCATTGATTTCTGCTCTTAAATTGCATGTGCATGTGCACACGCACACACACACACACACACACACACACTGCCTTTGTTAGCTTTGGTTTTTAATTTATCTTACTATATTTAGTATTTCATGGTAGAAAATATAGTCACTTATTTGAGAACTTTCTTCTTTTCTAGTGCATCGATCAAACTATGAATTTTTCAAGTATAACTTCATCTCAAAACTTTTTCTGTTTTGTTTTGGAAGACTTTTATAATTTTCCTCATTTTTCTTTAATTTTGCCAGTGGATTATTTTGAAGTATATTGCTTAACTTCCAGTATTTAGAGATTTTCTCACATATCTCTTTGTTGAATACTTCTGTTTTATATTGTCATAACCAGAAGACATTTTTCAATTCAATATTCTGAATTTGTTGAGATTTGCTTTATGATTCAGAGTTCAATCTATTGTGACATTCATTCTATGTGAAATTGAGAAAAAAGTGTATTCACTATTGTTGAATGGGTTATTCTATAAATTTAAATATGATTATGTTAAAATTTTTATATTTATCCTGATTTTTTTGTCTTGATGGTCTATTGTATCAATTCCTAAGATGCAACTGTTGAATACTTTATAAATAATTGCGAATTAATCTATTTACTTTTTTCAGATCATTCAGTCATTGTTTCATGCACAGATATTTAAGATTATTGTACCATTCAATTATTTTATTTTCCTGAATGATTTTTATACATATATGTGTAAATATATATGTATGCAAATATATATTTAAATATATATATATATATATATATATATATACATATATTTGGAAAAAAATATATGTATATTTGCATCTTTGGCAATAATTTTGTTGTAAGTCTACTTTGTATATCAATAGTCAGCCTCTCCCAATATTTTTGGGATTCATATTAGCATTACAACCAATGCCTTTATATTTAAAGTGAACTTCTTGTGTATAGCATATGTAGGATTTTAGTTGTTGTGAATCTGAAAATTTTTATCTTTTAATCAGTTATTTAGAACATTTACATTAAATGACATATTAACATAGCAAGGCTTAATGTTATTACCTTTAGTTTGGTTTCTATTTGTGAAATGCGTCTTTTCTTGTTATTGTTCTTGAGTTACTTGACTATTTTTAAATTACCATTTTAGAGCCATTATGGGTTTATTAATTATAATTATTTTAATGTTTGTATTGGTAACTAGTCTTCTAATAATGCACCTTTAACTGTCATAGCTTGCATCCTAATCACATTATGTCAGTTAACATGTGCAGTGTGAATATATTGAACATAACCTTATGTTTTAAATTGTTATGTGCATTCACATTAACATATATTTAGCTATGCTATGTTATAAGCTACACAGTGCAAAGTAATTATTTAACATTGATAATTATCTTATGAAGATTAAAACATTGAAAATGTCCTTTAAATCTGCTCTCAATTTTGTATTTCCAGCACTCTTCATTGTGTGTGTATGCATATGTGTGTGTTTGTTTGTATGCATGCAGGATTGTTATCTAAGTTTCTGTTATTAAATTACTTTCATTTGAAGTTTCTTTATATATTTTTCATCTTTAGGCAAAAAAAATCTGTAGATTTTAGCCTGAAAAGGTTTAATTTGCCTTTACTTAGATTTCTTTTTTATTTCCAGTGTATGAATGCCCTTGTATTATTTTCTGGTTTGTATAGTTCCTTTTCTGCTGTTTCCCTTAACTTTATTTCTCTTTATGCAATGTGTCTCTCCATCCCCCTGGTTGCTTTCAATTTTTCGTTGCCTTTCACCTATTTGGCTGAAATGTATATATTTTTGGTTGATTTTTCTTCCTACTGAGTTTCCTGGATCTGTACTTAGAATTTTTAATAAGTAGAATGATGACTCTTCACTCTATGTCCACACCCAATGCCTTGGTACCTTTGAATGTGATTTTATTTGGATAAAGAGTCTTTGCAGATATAATTAAGTAAAGCATCTAAAGACAGGATCATTCTTAATTATCTGAACATTCAGTTCAATTGCAAGTGTCCTTATTAGAGCCACAGAGAGCAGGCCATGAGAACATGGAGAACCACAAGCTAAGGAATATCTGACAGCACCAGAAATCGGAAGAAGCACAGAAGAAGGCTTCTCTGGAAACTTTAGAGGAAGCACGGCCCTAAAAACACCTTGATTTCATATTTTTATTTTCCAGAGGTAAATGAATAATTTTTTTCCTGAACTCTTAGAGATTTTAGACATGTATTACAATAATCCTAGAAAATTAATACAATTGTTTTTGATTTGGGATCTGTTCTCACTTCCTCAAATATTTCCTGAGTCAATAAGCTCATTAATAGAATTCATCCTTGCTCCATTTTTCTGTTTCTTCGTTTCTAGCATTTCCCATTTGACTTTTAACATTGTTTTCCTCTCTGATGAAATTCCTTAGTTTCCTGGATTTTGTCTGTCATTTCCAGGGATGCGTTTTGTTTATGCCTCTTCCACATGAACAGCGGGTCTTAGACTGAGCCCATGGTGTCAGAGGGTTTGTGACCCTTCCTTCAGAGGTTTATGTTTTGTTCTTTCTAGAAGAGAAAGGCCCAGAGCAGCATGTGGGGCCTCCTGCCTTTCCCTCAGCAGTCACTGATCCTCTCCTGAAGGCCACTCTGCATCTCTGCATGGCCCTGATTGTTCTCATGCTACCTAGAAAACATTCCAGGGGAGCACCTGTCTGTCTGGGCTCTTGGATGTCCTAATCTGACAAACTAGCACATTCTTGACCTTTAGTAATTTGCTAAAAGTTTACTTGTTCTTGCCATGACTGCCACTTCCTCCTGTAACTTTCAAATATGGAGCCCACTCATCTTTTACTGAGAGGGACTCAGAATATTTGAAATTCAGTTTTCTTGCATCTTCGGATATATTTTGAGCTCAAAAAGCAAAAAAGAGTCACATTTACAGATGATTTACTTCTCTTTGTTATGTGATAATAACGGTCTCTTGCAGATTTTAGCATCATAGGGAGAAACAGAGCTTCCTTTTGTTACTTTTCCAATGTTGACATTTTATGCAGTTATTTCTCCTGTTCATTCTGCATTTCATTCATGACTTCTTATTTTTTTTTTTTAATTCACCATCTATTTTTCTTTTAGCCATAGATTTGTCTGTATTATCTGTGTTTTCAAGGAACAAATTTTTGGTGTTGTTAATATTGATCTTGTTATTTTTAGTCTTTCCCTATTTTGTTGTTTTATGGCATTTATTTATTTTCTTATTTAAAAAATTATGTTGATTAGGCTACTATTCTTCCAGTCTTAATGTTTTTTTTCCTTTTCTAATCATGTATTTTGGTAAAATTCTAAGTGCTGTATGGACTGATCACCACAAACTTCAACATGCAATGTTTAGACTGTATTCACCCTCAGTTCTAAATAATTTTTGATGTCCATATGACATTGCTTTTTACCTTAAGTATCATGGGATTATGGTACTTATTTTTGCTTTTTGAATAGTATTTATTTTTTATCTTGTGGCATTTTATTAAAATCCCTATGGTATTGAATTTCAATCATCTTTTATGTTCTAAGATATGGTCCACTGCACAGGTTTTTTAATGAAATGATTTTGTTTATTATATGGAAACTTATGTAGCAAAGTTAGAAGAGTAAGGTGTGGTGTTGGGACCTTTATTTTACACATAATTAAATGTGAACTTAGAAAGCTCAAGTGACTTATAGAATTTCATTCAGTGTATAAATATTAAAAGCCAAAAATAAAAGCAAGTCATTTCATAGTAGAAACACTATTTCTACTACATTAAGTATTACTTTGTAACCAGGGAAGTCCTTACTTTGAGTATATAATACGTGGGATTAAAATGTTACAGAACATCAGAGAGAAATATCACAGTGAAAATTAATTAAAATTAGTAGGTTTTTAAAAATTCATCTTGTATGATATAAAACATACTCGAATATTTAAAAAATAACTAGGATTATATGACCTCATAGAGACTTTTTGCCCTGAGATGCTATAATTATAAGAGTGGGATACTCTAGCCATATTTATTTTTGCGTGTGTTTGTTTCTTTGTTTGACCTACTTTCAGGGACTGTCAAATAACAACCAGTTCTCCTTGTTAGTTTGGAAATACAGTACTTTGTAACTTGAAGTGTAGTATTTTAAATTTCAACTATTAATGTTAAATTTTGCTACTATATCCATTGCCTCGTTAATAAAAACTTTGTAGAATGATTGCTTTATCTGAATTTAACAGAGGTCTTTTAAAGTCTTAAAGCAAGTCTTAAGGTCCCAAACCATAGCAATGATATTTCAGAATAAGTTCTCTCCACCACTACCCCCCACAGTTATTTTCTCAGAAAATTTAATTATTTCTCTCCAATGAAGTTTTTTTTTTAAAGAGAGAGTGAAAGAGGAGAGAGAGAGAGAGAGAGAGAGAGAGAGAGAGAGAGAGAATTTTTAATATTTTTATTTTTTAGTTCTCGGCGGACACAACATCTTTGTTGGTATGTGGTGCTGAGGATCGAACCCGGGCCACACGCATGCCAGGCGAGCGCACTACCGCTTGAGCCACATCCCCAGCCCCCAATGAAGTTTTAAAATATTGTATCTGCAAACAAAATTCTTTGCACACGTGGCCCTAAATCAAGACACCCAAGAAAAAATATTAAGAAATATATATTTTAAATCGATGGAAAAAAAATCAAATTTCCTCATCTGGAAGGATGTAGTCCTCAAAAGAAACCAAATTAGTAATTGTTAATCAGATGCAACCTTTGCTTAACCAACAAATGATAATTTATATTCTGTCACAAACCTTGTTCTATGAACTTTTAATAAAAACGGGTATTGTTACCGAAACAGGGAATGTTTAAAACTTTGTAAAACCTTAACCCTGGAAGTTCCCGAGTATGTTTTCCTTGAAATCGTCAAACAAAATACAGCATTCCTTGGGTCAAAAATATATAATTTTGTTCCAATCTGTTCAATTTGTAATTGATTATGTTTAGACTTCCCCTCAGTTTAAAAAACTTATAAATCAACACACTATAAAACTGACCTATTTTTTCACATGCAGTTTTGTGAATTTTATGAAATTATAACCCAACTCAGGATCAGAACAATTCCAAGACCTCAAAATTTTCCTTTACCATGCTTTTATAGTTACACCCTCCCTCATTCCTGTTCTCTAGAAACCCCCTTGTCTATTCTTTGTTATGATAGTTTGGTCTTTTAAAAAAATGACATCTAAAGCAGTTACATAATAAGTATCCTTTTGAGACAGACTTCTTAAAGGGAGCATAATGTTTTAAGATCCATCCGTACTGTTGGGTATTAAAAATAAGTTCTTGTTTAATGTCAAACCTTTATGGATTTACTATAGATCCATTTAGTGGTTCAAAGACATTTGGTATGTTTCCAACTTTAGAAATCATCAATAAAGCAAATATAATATTCATGTATAGGTTTTTGTATGAACGTGAGGTTTTGTTTTTTAAATTTTTTTAGACTCAACACCCAGGACTACCAAAGTCATATGGAAAGTGTCCGCTAAACTTTATAAGAAGTTTTGGAATATTTTCTCGAGTAACTGTACCATTTTGCACGGAAACTGCATAGATTAGAATTCCAGTGCCTTCAGACCCTAATCAGCACTTGATATTGTCAGCTTGTTGTATTTTAGCCGTTCTAATGGGTATGTAATTCTGTAGAATTATGGTTTCAATTTTAACCACAATTTATCTTGCAGATAATGTGGTTGAACTTCTTTTTATACTCTTATTCACCATTCACACATCCTTTTTAATAAGCATATAAATGTAGTTAATATCCCTTGTCTCAACATCCTGATATTTTAAAAATCCAACTCCCAGGTATTTACTCTAGAGACTAAAGATGAGAGGGACTTCACAAAAGATAGTGTGAATTGCTGTATAGACCCTGTCTCCAGCATAACTGGTAAAAAAAAATCATAAAAATAAAATTAAACAAAATTTCAAGCCTCTGGAAATCATCCTAAGGACATATAGCTAATGAAGATGTATTCATTAAAGAATCTCTACTAAAATTTAGTGATAACAAGAAGTGGCTGATACTTGAACTTACACCACCTCCCTCTCTGTCTCCCATTCCAACTCAACACAGCAGAAGTTCCACTCTAGAAACGTACATTCAAGAACTCAGGGCTCTCCTTCCCCCATGCTATGGTTTAGATATGAGGAGTCCCCTCAAAGCTTATATGAGACAATTCAAGAAACTTCAGAGGTGAAATGATTGAGTAATGAGAACCTTAACCTAATCAGTGATTAATCCAGTTATATAGATTAACTGGGTGATAACTGTAGGCAGGTAGGGTGTGGCTGGAAGAACCACATGCCTTTGGTGGTTTATGTTTTGTCCCTGGTGAGCAGAGCTCTCTTTCCTTCTTGGTGATCATCTCCTTACCCCTCAGCCATACTCTTCCATTATGATATTCTGCCTCACCTTGGGTCCAGAACAATGGAGTCAGCCCTCTGTGGACTGAGACCTCTGGAACCATGAAACAAATAGCCATTTCCTCCTCTAATTTTTCTTGTTGGGTCGTTTGGTCACAGTGGTGTGTGAACTGACTAAAGTTCCCTATCTCCTAATCAGAAGGAAAATTGTGGGGTCGGGGAGGCAGTACACCAGCATTTCCCTTGGTCCCCCAGTTACCAGTAGCTGAGAGAAATTCCATACTGCTTTAAGTGAGATGTGGGGGCTCCCTTCTTCTGCCCAGACTCTACTCAAAGGAGAATGGTTCTACCTCTTGAAGGCATCACCAACTATACGAGGCCTGATTGTTCTTCCCCTTGCTCATGAGATGGATCTCTTGTAAGGTGGTTCCTCCGTACAGGAAGAGGCAAGCTAAGTAGACCCAAAGCAACAACTCCACCTCCACCACCATTTTTAAAGTGAGGGTGGCAGCAAAGAGGAGCAAACCATTTTCCCAGTATCCCAGAGCCACAGTCCGGAGAGTGTCTGACAGGGTAGCAGCAGACCTTGAAACAGAGAGCTCCTCATCTCTTCTCAGAGGAACTGATTTCATTTATAAAAGAATGTGTACAAATTCAAGCCCAAAGATGCCCTTACAACTAGTGGGTGGTGGTGGTGAATGGCCACTGGGAGGAGACAGGCAGATTCTTTGTTGACATAGGCTAAACAATAGGCTGGCCAGTTTTCCTGAGAACCTGGAGTGAGGGCAAACCTCAAACCCTGATCTCAGGTATTAGTTCTTCAAAGAACTCCAGTTTAGCTGTTTAGTTAATGGAGCTATTTATGCTTCTAGGACACTGTTGTGAAAAATTAGAGTAATAACCAGGTAATCAGTGAAGCTCAGCTTCTGGGAGTAGTCAGGGAAACTGACAAACAGAATCCTTCTAAAGCTACACTCATCCCAGGGTGAACTGAAATGTGCTTACCCAGGGTTATTACCCATGACAAGCAATATCATAGCTGTGACCCATGGTTGTGGGGGGATGCCAGAGGAGTGGGTGAGGATAAGGATAAGACAGCAATAGACCCCCCAAATAAGACAACCAATCACAGAAACGTAACAAACAGTTCTCAGTAACAAACCCCATGTGTGGGACACCAGTGCCTAGAGTTGCTACAATATATTGTTTAAAATGTCCAATAGCCAACAAAATTTGTGAAACATAAAGAACCTGGAAAAATATAACCATACACTAGGAAAAAAAGGCAGGAAACAAACTGCTTGCAAGAGCAACCAGATGTGAGACTTAACAGAAAAAAAAAGACTTCACAATGGTCCTTTTAAATATGTCTAATAAGTAAAGGAAATAAAATCGTGATTTAAAAACTTAGATGTGGTGAAAATGTCAATAAAAAATATCAGTAGAGAAATAAAAATTTCTAAGGATACCTCTGATATGCTTTAATTTACATTAGAATTGTTTTAGAGACTCTACCAAGAACTTCTTTCTCTTCTTGGAGACTCCCCATAGCAGAAGTAAAATGCTCTGGTGGTTTTACTACTTCTGGACTATGCCAGGAGTTCCATATGCTTTAGAGGATAAGAGCACTGGGCACATGGTAAACTGCTGTGATTTACACCAAATTGAGGAAAGCCGCCCTGCCTGTTACAGGTCACTCTTTAGTGAAGTGTGTTGTTAATCAAGTGGCCACCTGCACAGATCTGTGAGTCATCCTAAGAATACGCTTGATGGAAACATCTTAATGCTATGAGTACCCATTGAAATGTTCTAAGACATTTTTAGCGTCCTGTGAACTGGCACAGTTTCTCTTAAAATTGAAGAGCAATGCATACACAGTTCATAAGAGAAGAAAGGAAAAGAACACTTACAACCAGTGTTTTGCATTCAAGGTGCCATATTTCTTCCTCCCCACCTTCAAACCAATTCTCTTGGAATTGTAGAGCTCTTGTAAATATCAAAAGGACCATTCAGTGTGTTTGAGGAGAAATGTGCTCTGTTGGAGCGTTGCACTTTGGTACAAAAATCAAGGTCTTCTTAAGCGTCAGCTTTCCCATTAAGAAAACAGAAATAAGTGAAAGAATGGTTTTCTTGAGCGGTCTAATTAGTAAAGTATAAATTCTTTGACCATTATGGAAGAAAATATGTATACCAATATGTAAATGAAAGGAGGACACATTAGCCATTTATGTGAACGTATCCAGTTTCAGGAGCCAGAGTTAAATCAAATGCTCTGCAAAAGTTATCACAGAAGCTCCAAAGAAGATGTATTGGAGTTTAGATAAAGGTTATGCCCCTAGACATTCAGTAGGATAGAGTTTAATTCTATAGTCCTGGAAAGGTCAGGAAATTTAGTTTATAGATGTTCCCTAAATGGATTATTTTTCATTTGTTCTTTCCAAATGCTATCCAATCATAAAAAATTCCACTATACACTTCGTTGTGGTGGGGATTCTTTATGCTCAGACTATGGATATAAGTGTTACTAAAAGCTATTTCTCTAATCCACTGTCCCGGAGGTGGAAGCACAATACAGACAAAGCTGTAGAAAGCTGGCACCGATCTAACAGTAAGCAATGCTTAGTGTTTCGTGCCAGAAGCTAGAATTGTTGCTGCTATTATAAGAAGGGGGAAAACAAGTGGCAAAGCCTTCTTTGGAAATGAATACACTATTGGCCCAAGGGCAGATGTGAAATCACAATGCCATCGATGGACCCTATTACACAAAGAAAGCATATTGAATGAGCCCACCTTTGTATTAAGAGGTAAGAAGCCATGTGGGAAAATATTTTCCATTACTGGACCACAGCTATATCTGAAATCAAGGACTCAAAAGTGTGAGAGAATGATATCTATCTGGAGAAGCAGTTCCTGTTGCTTTCTGGGGAGCAGGGGCAGGATGTGCTGAGAGAGTCATCTTCCCAGCAAAAGAATTGAGATAGAATAATGAGACTAGGTTTCTAATGGACTTGCCAGCCCCTTTTAGAATTTTGTAAGCAAGCATGGAAAGAGGCCACTGGTTGTGGCTAAACCCTGGCAGAAACTAAAGATCCAAAAGAGTTAATTGTTAAACAGAATGGAGTCCTGTTACTTTCTTTTAAAAATGTTCTTTCTATGCGTCTGCAGCATGGCTGTGTTATAAACAAGAAACTCACATCTATTTGGGGCATTTGCCTGATTATATGAAAAAAAAACTGTCAGATGGTGTCCTAGATAATAGAAATATGAAGGCTGTTTCTGGACAAGCAGAGCCTGATGCTGGCAGGCACATTTATAACAGAATAGTAAGAAAAATTCAGGTCTAAATTTAGAGCATCTAAAGAATAGGTGGAATGGAATGTCGTTTCTTATTGATCTTTACCAACCTTTACTCCTTTGCCCCAGATACATTTTACATCTCTCACTTTTCTCTTTTTCATATCTTATTTTATTTCACTCCTTTTATCTGACCCAAATTGAAATTTCTTCATTATTTTCGATTTGTTAGAATTGCATCCAATTTCATCAAATGATAGCAGCTTCAGTAAATAGGAGTTTACTTTTGAAGTCTGAAGGCAAACCATTGTGGGCCTGTGAAATGGTTCCAAGCTCATGATGTAAACAATTCCCATCCAATTTCAGTCTTCCTTCTACACCATTTTTTAGCATGTGGCCTTCATCCACATGATTCCAAGATGGCTTCTGGGTGGTAGGAAACATATCCCCAGTCCAAGAAAGAGAAATGAGGATAAGGTAGTAAAAAGGGCAAAAGAAACATGCCAGCTGAGTCTTCCTGCTCTTAAAAATGTTAGAATCTCTTTATATCATATTAGCCGAAACAGGTTTACACTGCCACTTTTGCGATGGGGCTGAGATGCAATTGGGATTCTTCCTAGTGATGAGCAATGGTTGGGATAAACAACTACTGTGTGTTATCTGAGTTAGTATTATTTTCTGCCTCCTGTTTTTATTATAATCAATTATAATCAATTGTATAGATTGCAATTATGTTTAATTTTTTTTTAAATAAGAGCATTTTCAGTATCTAATTCTAACTCATTATGAATGATTTTATAAGTTCAATGTGCACCTTTTTTTAAAAAAAGCAATCATGTCTCAATTACAGACTAAGAATCACTAATACAATGAACTTGAACTTGAATTAGAAAAAAATTAAGATTCTAAATATAGTTGCTAGAGAATGTCTTAATGGGAGGAGTGTCAATGAAATTTTTTCTCTACATCCAATATGATCATTAAAAGACTAGTAAATTTTAATTGGAAAAATAAGGCAAAATTAGTAAAACCACACTCTTCCTATGAAAAGTTATATATAATCTTCTGTACGGATAACGATCATACATGAAAACACCAAGATATGATCCCAGGAATGTTAGAGAATCTGCTCTTAGAATGATCTAGTCATCTAGTCATCTAGTCATCTTCTTCCTCTCCATCATCTTCAGTATTTTGTTTCCTCTTCTCCACCTGGAGACCTTCCTCTTCCTCTTTCTCCTCTTCTTTTCCTTCTTGAAAATCATCATCATCATTATCTTCTTCTTCTTTATGATTTTCTTCTTTCATCAAGTAAGAGAAGCCCACTTCTTCTTGTCCCTCTCCCAATTCTGACCCTGCTTCGATTCATCCTCCTCCTCTTCTTCCTCACATCCTTCATGTGGACCACCTTCATCTTCCTCTTCATCTCCATCATCTTCATTTCCAACTACATAAGTACTTCATTCTTCTCCTCGTCGGAGTCAGGTGCTTCATTATCCTCCTGATCAAATCCATTTAAGTATGTGATTTGTTGCAGCAATTCAAAAATATTTCTCTGTATTCTTTCAGGTTTGCAATCTCACAGTTAAACAAATCAAGATTTTTCAAATTTTTATGATTTTGCAGAGCTTCTGATGTACTGAGATCTTTGATTTTTGTTTCCACTTAGATTGAGGTAAGTAAGATCTGGGCAATTTTCTGCCAGGACTTCCAAACCTCCAGAAGTGATATTGACACTAAGTTCCAACTTTTGAAGTTTATTTAAGCTGGGAAGTTGGGCCAGTGAACTTAATTACACATTATCTATACTCAGAAACTCTAGTTCTTTAAAAGTGTCATTCAGACCTTGATTTTCCCATTGACACACAAGCAGTTGTCAAGAACTAACTCTGTCACTTCCTCTAGGGCTCTGTTCAGTAACCCCATGTTCATCCTCTTCTTCATCTCCATGTCTGCCTCCTGCTCTTCTGCTACTACTCTCCTCCTTTCCCCTCTCCTGCTTTTCCCACTACCTCCCAGCCCTAAACTTTTAAAACATTTGGAAATGAATGAAAAGAAATGCAAATATAAATGCCCACACCAGATAGATGTGGAGGAGAAAGGAAAGAATAAAGGAGTTGGGACTCTATCTCGGCTGCCCCTATCTCCTTGTCCACACACCAGTGCTCACACACTTGCATACACACCCCCCCCCCACACACACACACCAGCAGTTCTTTTCCCTTCAATTCAATGTTCATCTTTAGCAATACCTAGAGAACTTATTAAAACACAGACTGTTAAAATTCTGCATCCTACTTCTAGAATTTCTGAACTTGGAGGTCCACAATAAGGGGATTAAAGAATTTGCATAACTAACAATTCAAAGGTGATCTAAGAATTTGGGCCCAAGGGCCATAATGTGAAAGGAAGTAGTATTTGGAAAATTTCAGAGAGATTTTATAGTGTATGATCATACTTCTGTAAAGGTTGGGTGAACGTTGGAGGAAAAGACTATCAAGAGACTGTCTCATGCAACAGCAAAGGGTTTATTGGGGGTCCAGCATGCTGGAGCTCAGACCTCACTTCAGAGGAGCAGAGAACAAAGAGCCCCAAGAACAACTTAAGCAGAGCTTATATACATTCTTTGGAGGGGGGCAGGGACTTTTACATACATCATAGCATCCCTTAGCAAATCATCACATACCACGGGAAAATCAAATAACAACTCTAAAACATGATTAGCACATTCTCTGGCGGGAACAGGTCGGGTAGGGGTGATTGGTCAGTACTAAGAAGGGTATACATTCAAACTGATTGGTTTAAGCCCTGAGGTGTGTACGTGCTGGACTGCACAGTTTCTGGGAGGGGGTTGTTTTTGCAGAACAACCAGATGGTCAGGGGAGATTTCAACATACATTCCAGTGGCTTTTCCGGGAGTTGTTTTAACTGCCACATGAATTTCAGGTTCTGAATGCAACTTAAAAACTTTACAGGACAAACCTTATCCTTTACATTTCAATTTCTTTATCCTTTCACTTCCAAAGACAAGCTTTGGTGGTCATGCTTTCTACATTCTGCAGGATGCTATGTGTTATGGTTTGTATCTAGAATGTCCCCAACAAATCTCATGTGTTGAAAGCATGATCCCCAAGGTTCAGAGGCGGGGCTTTTAAGCAATGATTGGTTCTGATCTCTTCAGTGGACTAATCCATTTCCTGAATTAGTCCATTGATACCTGTGGACTACTGGGTGGTATCTGTAGGCAGGAAAGGCTTGGCTGGAGGAAGTAGGTCACTGGGGACCAATCCTTGGGGACTATATCAGTCCTGGGTCCCTTCCTATTTCTCTCTCTGCTTCTGGTTCTCAGGTATTTTGATCACAGTGATTAAAACCTAAATAACATACCATGGAAGATCCAAAAAAGCCCCTTTATTTAATGTAATGTGTTTAATAACAAAATAGTTATTCTCTTTGTGCAAATATTTTGAACAATAGAAAGACACAAAGCAACCTCCTGAACATTGATCACACACCCAGTCTTATAGTTCTTTCCATAGAAATGACCCTTGTGAGAAATTTGATATATGTTTTCCAGATTTTTAAATGTGATTATATCATAAGAGTTTATATATGTAGAGACAATAAATATATATGTACCTATTTACTGAAAAAATAATTATATGAGGTTAAAATATGTTGTGCTACATGCATTTTCCATAGGTTTTCTGTTGTCTGCCCTACACTATCTTAGAGTGTTTTTTTATTAAAATTGATTTTTTGAAATTAGAAACTCAAGCTTTGTAAAACAGAAACAATCAGCAACATTTTGGGTATGGTTTGTGTCACTCTGAAAAGGGTGGGTGACATAAGTACTAAAATAAAAACAGAAAACTTTTTTAGTTCACATAGAACATAGCTAAGCAAACATGGTTTTCCTCTATGTCCTTTTAGGTAGATCTTTTCTTCTCTTGCACTGGGAAAAATAAACAGTTTATCATTTTGTCCAAAGTTCATGACTGTGTGTTAACCTGAAAATATACCTCAAATATATGTCTTAAAATACAATTGACTGCATTTTTGTTTAGAAAAGTGATACATATTCACTATAACAAATTAGTAACATGAAAATATAAGAACTCAGTGAAAATGATTCTGAGACAGATACTTTATCAATGTCTTTTTTTGATATTTATTTATCTTTTTACCAATTTATGGAAATATGTATGAATATGTATTTTGAATCATGCTATTTATATTTTACTTTCTACTTTTTTCACTTGCTAAAACTTTGTGAGAATTACATGTGCCCTTTAATTATTTTTGAAAATAATACTTTAAATATTTTTGTAATAATCTGTTACAAAAGCCCTAACTTAGCTTTCCTCCTTGCTTGTTATACATTTTGCTTTAAATTTTCCATATTTATTCATTGCAATAAATATTCTAATTAGTTTTGATTATTTCCATAGTTTAGATTCCTAGTAGTTATAATTCTAATGTGAAGAAGGTTAATATACTCAGGTCCTGATACATATCACCAAACTAGTGTCTAGTAAATAAGATTTCTAATAATGCACAATTTTTCTGTTGTGATTTTAAAATAAAGATGAAAAATATTTTTGGCTTTATTTTATTGCAAATAATATAGATCGTTTTACTCAATTAACAATTTTCTTTTATAATTAAACTTTATTTCCTATAGATTATTTTGTATTACAGTATTAACTGATATTTCTATAATTCATATTTTAGATACTAATTTGCTACTCTTAATATTTCTGAAAATTCTTATCATTTGTCTTTTTTAATATTTTGAAGTTCTGAATATATTTAATCAATTTTATTAATATTTTCATTGAGAATTTTCATGTTCTTTTATGCTTAGAAATTTTTAAAACATTCTCAAATACATATTCTCCTGTATTTTATACTTATGCTTTCTCTTTTGTCTTTATAAAGATAATTGTCTAATTTACCAGTAACTAATTTTAACATAAGGTTAATTTTGTTATAAGGTACAATATGCACCATCACACCTGGGTGATGCGACATTTTTATATACTATATATATTAGTAAAATTTCTCAACTTTACAATCTGAAATTTTTTTTCCAATTTATGTTGTGGTCTCCTATTTTTTGATAATCAATGCTTTGTTATGTGTTTTCTTGGTTTCTTAGATATTTATTCCTCCAGGAAAAGTGTAGAAGCACTTTACCATATTGAAAAAGTTGCTGTTTGTATTTTATATATCTACTTTGAAATTTACAGCTTCTACCCTTTCTAATTAAAGTTGTATAATGTATATAGCTTCTGCATGATTCTATATTATTTATAACCATTCACTTTTATCTGAAGCATATAATGACTAATATAATAAGCATATAACTATGTATAATCAACATGTAAAACACCATGATTTAGTATAATATATATTGTGTAATGATTACCACAATCAAATTAACATACCCATTACTACCAATAGTTACCATTTGTGTATGTACATGTGTATGATGACAACACTTAAAATGCAGTCCCTTTTCAAATTTCACTAAACAATACAGAATCATTAACTATAGTCATCATGTCAGGTACTCAGAACTTACCCATCTTATACCTGATAATTTGTATCCTTTGACAAACATCTCCCTATTTCCCCACCCTAGGTATAGTTCCTGAAAAGTATGATTCTACCCTCTGCTTCTTAGAATCTGACCTCTTTTGATTTCACATGGGATATCATAGTGTTTGTCTTTTGGGGTCCAACTTGTTTCATTTAGTGTCCTCCAGGATCCTCCATGTTGTTGCAAATGACAGCGTTAGTTTGTCTTATGGCTAAATGATATTTGGATATATACAATGCGTTTCTTTAGCTTTTCATTCACTGAAGGATATTTAGATTGTTTCCATATATTGTCTATTGTGAATAATGTCAAATGGAATACGAGGTGCAAATAACTCTCTGAGGAACTGATTTCACTTTCTTTGGAAATATACCCATAAGTGAAAATATTAGATTGTGTGATCATTCTCAATTTAATTTCTTTCTGGAGCTTCCCTTTTTTTTGAATATAGCTATAACATTTTTTATCTCCACTAACAGTGTACATGGTTTCCCTTTTTTTCCACACCCCTGCCAACATTTGTTATCTCTTGGAGTTTCAATTATAACCCTCCTAAGAAGTGTTAGGTGATATCCCTTGTGGCTTTGATTTGCATCTCTTTGATGATTAGTGTTGTTGGGCATCTGTTGACCATTTGTATGTTTTCTGTGGAAAAACACCTATTCGGATCCTTTGCCCATTCCATAGTCCAGTTGTTTGTTTTGTTGTCTTCCTTTGCATTCTCTCTCTCTCTCTCTCTCTCTCTCTCTCTCTCTCTCTCTCTCTCCCTCACCACTTTCATATTTATTTATTTATTGCTTTTGTTAAGTTGTGTTGAGTTCTCTATGCATTTTGACTATTAACTCCCTTATCAGATATATGATCTGCAAATATTTTGTCTCATATTTTGAACACTGACTTTTCATTTTGTCCTTTGTCATATCTGAAATAGACATTAGAAAATACGTTTCGAAGATGTGAGCCATCAAAGTTCATTTAAGTTTCACTCAGTTATGATCTCTTTTAGTCCTGGTTGGTGGGATTTTGACCGTACATAACTTTCAAGAATTTAGATTTTCATCTATTGATTACACTCAGATTCATGTGTCAGGAGTCAAATCTATAATTGTTATGTTACTTTGATTTCTCTCACCCATGCTGTTCTCTACTCTTTCTGTCTGTCTCTCTTCTATTTCTACTCCTCTTGATCATCGTGGGCTATTAAGTTTTAAGGAAGAACTGCACAATTAGTCTCCCTTTCCTGAGCTGCTCTTTCCAATAAAAAGTTTTCTGTTTAAATTATCCTTAATTAAATCCTTAAACTGTGATATCTTAAACCATCCATAAGTTTTGTAAGGGGTATGATTTGTCCCTTGATCTAGGATGAATTTTAACTGACTTTTGCTATGAAAAGTTAGTATACTCTGGGTGTGGTTTGAGTGTCTCTCCAGGATCTATTGTGATTAAAGCTGAGTCTCTAGAAGGCATTGTTGGAGGTGGTGGGACCCTTTAGGAGTGAGCCCTACTGGGGGGACTCTTAGGTCATTAGCAGCCAAAGGTATTTTTTGTGGAGGTCCATCAGCCATTCTGATGAGAGGATTGTGTTAAGACTGAGTTTGAACCCACATGGCTCATCTGTTTGCTGGCTTCAGATGTGACTCTTTGCCTTTCCTTGCTATCCCCACCATGAGGACATGCAGTCAAGGAGCAGCCCTTGCTATGCCATTTGGGTTTTGAACTTCTAGAATTGTGAGCTACATAAATCTCTTCTCATTGACAAATAGCCTGTGTCAGGTATTTCATTCAAGTGATTAAGGATGATAAGTATAGAAGTTTTTCTCAATTTTTAATAATTTGTATTGAGAAGAAACTTTCATTTCTTCTTAAAACTTTATGAATCCTATGATCACTTCTTTCCTATAATAATTGCTATATGCTGCCATGGACATCCTATCACATGCTGTTATCAGTTTTCCAAACTTTCCCCCTAGGATTACAAGTCCGTTAGGTACAAGTTATGTCTTCAAATTGTTATTGACAATCATTTACCAAATGTTTTAACATTACCAAACATTCCATCCTTTCACCTTCTGATCAGCAACTTCCATGTGTTGCCTTCAATCAGTAGAAGAAACTGAGGTGATGGGAAGCTAAGTAGATGCTCAAGGAAACACATTTAAAGCCAAGCCATCTCACCTAAGAGTCCATTGTTAGCTGCTGTGCTGAATTGCCATATTTAAGTTACACTCTATATGAACAGGAAAGAAAAATGTAGATTATTCTCATTCATGTATTTGTTTTGCTTGCATTAAGCAAGATCTTATGCAAAGGCACATGCTGATTTTTTTTCATATTTAGGTAAAGACACAAATAGTCATGAAGTGAAGTATGCATTATCTCTATTCATTATCAAATGAGAGCTTATACTTTGTACTTTGCACACTTTAACACACCTGCACATACACATACATGTCTCCAAATGATGTTATTTTCTTTTTAAACATAAATTTTATTTTTAAACTGATTAAGATAAAAAGGAATTGCAAAAATATGTAACAGAGAGATCATGTATATTCCCATCACGTCCAGTTTCTTATTATCAACATTTTTATTAAAATAACAAATTTTAGTAATTAATGAAGGAATATTAATTGATGACTAGCAACTAAAGTTTATGTTTTACTTAGATTTCCTTAGTTGTTACCTAACGTTCCTTTTTCAATTCAGATTCTCCATCAGGATACCACATTATATTTTTTTGTCATGTCTCCTCTGGTTCCTTTGAATATAGTAGTTTTTTCATATTTTACTTGTGTTTAATGACACTAAATATGGTTTTGAGGAGTGTTGGTCAGACAATTATAGAGTTCCCTGTATTGGGAGTTGTTGGGTGCTTTCTTCACCATAAGACTTAGGTTGTGGTTATTCTGAGAGAGACACAGGGGTAAGAGGATTGTCCTCATCACATCATACTTTATCAAGCTTCCACCAGCATAAGGTGTTGCTAAGGATGCTGACCTTGGTCATCTGGCTGCAGTGGCATTCATCATGCTTGTCCACTGTAGTGCTACTCCTTCTTCTCTCCTTTTTACACTCTGTGGAAGTGTGCTCAGCCCACACTTAGACTGGGGAGGTAGAAGCCATGCTCCACTTCCTTGAGGGCAAAAATTTTGCAAATGCTTGTAAATGTCCCTAAATATAGTGGCTGTTTCCTTATACTAACAATATTTTTCAAACTACATAAAAAGACATTTCCTTTCTTTTGGAAAATGAATTTAACCGGTAGTCAGTGAGAGGATTTATGAGTCATCGTGAGCTTTATAGGATAAAAAGCACACAACATGAGGTTCAGAGAGAAAAAACAAATGATAAATGGAGACGTGGATTGCCTAGATTTATAAGGGTATGTCACTGTGTTTACTTGGCAAAATTTGAAGATAAATTATTTCTATATGGTTGAATAATAAGACTAAAAGATAGCAAGATGAAAGTTACCAAAATATCAAAATATGAGAGTGCTAAAGGTCACTTTGTCTAACTTTTGTTGAATAGCTGACAAGAAATCTACAGTTTTTATTTGCATGTGATAATGATGTCATCAAAACAATGACATTAAAAGTCAGAATGTTGAATTCTTATTATTTTGGGGGTGGGGGTGCTGCTAGAGATTGAACCTGGGGCCTCATGCATGCGGAGCACATGCCCTACAACTGATCTCCACCCCCAGCCCCAGAATGTTGAAACTTTTCCTGAAGTACATTACTCATAAAAAAACAAAAATCATAAGTTTACAGTTCATCGCATTTTTAAAAAGTAAATTTACTCTTTATTGCCATGCGGTTCAAGAATGATTACATTACCAGTACTACAAAGCTGCCTCAAACCTTCAGTCACTGCTTCCCCAAAGCAAACATTAACCTAACTTCTAAAATAATACATTATAATTTTTCATGTTTTTGCAGTTCATACAAATTGAAGCTTCTAGTATATATTTTCTCATGCTTGACTTCTTTTTCTCAGTATTATAATCATTAGATTCAATCATTTTGTGCATGCAGTTGTACTTCATTCATTATAATTGCTACATAGTATTCTCTTTGAAAATATACCATTTGTTTTTTCATTCTATTGTTGGATATTTGAATACATTCCAATACTGGATATTAATAATACTTTTGTTTTGCATACATCTGTTCACTCACTACAAGACAGATGTATGCATTTCTATTACATATATGTCTAGGAGATGAATTGTTGGAACATGTTCACCTTTAGAAGATACTGCATTTTTCACAATAACTATACTAATTTATACTCCCATTAATAGTGGATGAGAATGAGCTCTTGTTGCTTCACATTTCTGCCAACATTTTTTTTGAGGGGATCCTTTTCATTATAGTTCTTCTTGCTGATATATCACAATTTTATGTGCCTATTAAATAATAAAATTGATTTTTTAATAAATTTATTGGCTACTTAAATACTATCGTGAAAAATCAGTTTATGTCTTTTGTTCAGTTTTCTAAAACATTGCATTCTCTTTACTGATTAATAGAAATTATTTATAATATTTTTGATTCTACTCCTTAGCTGGATATTTGTATTATATATCTCTGCCCACTGTATTGTATGTTTACAATTTTTAATGGTGATTTTTAACTACAAGTCTCAAATCTAATACAATGCTCATGCACACTCACAGAGATGCAAACATCTACATATTTACTTTATTGTTAGTGTTTCCTTTTTCCCTGCTTTTAAAAGAAAAAAATATTTTCCTACTCTTAGGGCCTGAAAATGTTCCTCTATGTTTTTTTCTAAAACTCTTATTTTGGTATTAGGCCTTAGATGTCAAAATTATTAATCTATGAAATACTAGTCTTTATAAGTGGGGCCATGAAGCCTCCTATGAAAAATAATTTTACATTTAAATCTATAATATATCTGGTATTGATTTTTGCATAGTCTGTGAAGTAGAAGTCAAGGTTCATTTTTTCCCCTATTGATTCACCATTTTTAAAAATGGCTCTTCCTTCAAGGTTGAACTGATCTTCCATATGTAAATATTTGCCATTGATCCGTTCATCTATCCCCATGCCAATTCATTACATTTTTATTCTAATTGAGGCAGCATCGTACTGATATTTGTAGTTTAAATTCTCCAGAGTTGTGCTGCTTCAAAATTGCCTTATCTACTACTGGTCCTTGGTCTTTGCATGCAACTCAGTTTATAATCTTCCACACATATGCACAAATATTTGTTGAGATTGTAATAAATGTGATGATTTATTTGGAGAAAATTGCTGTATCTTTTAATTCATTAACAAAACATATACCTCCAATTATTTAGAGATATGTGTATCACCAATTTACTTGGAAATCTTAATTCTCTCTCTCCTTAACATGTATTGACATATTCATCTCTCTGTACACACACACACACATACACAATACTTGATGATTTATTATTATGAATATATATGAATATTCTTGGTTAACAAGATTTGCACATCTTTTATTAAACTTATTCCTAAGCATTTGATGTTTCTGAGATAATCATAAGTAAGAACTTTTCATAAATTTTTTGTACCAGGGATTGAACCCAGGGCTGCTTAGCAATGAGGCACCTCCCTAGCCCTTCTTATATTTTATTTAGAGAAAGAGTCTCACTGAGTTGCTTACGGCCTTACTAAGTTGTTGACTCTGGCTTTAAACTCATGGTCCTTCAGCCTCAGCCTCCCAAGCTGCTGGGATTACAGGCATGTTCCACTGAGCCCAGACATAAATTTTATTTTCTATATATTATTATTGATATACAGACATAAATTAATACATTAAATTGAGTTATGCAGAATACTCAATGTCATTTTTGGATCTATGAAAATGTTAATTTTGTATTATTAAACATAATGAATTCTCTTTGTATGTAGTGATTTGGATATATTTACATATAAATTTTTAACAGTTGGTCTGTTGATACTTTTGGATTTTGTTCTCATTATCATGTCCAGAAATAATGACAATTTAATTTTTTTAATTTTTATTGCTTTTATCATTTTCTTGTCTCATTGCATTGGCTAGGATATTAAAGTTAATTTTAGGAGTCACTGTAATTACTATTATAGTCAATAAAATTCGGCCATATGCATAAAAAGAAGTGGAGTCAACTAACTGATTAAATAAAAATAGCATCTGCAGCTTCTGCTTTTTATATAATCAATTTTTATATAATCAATAAGTATTATAGATTTTTGAAAAGAGAAATTCTAGGAAATGACTACACAGTCATTATAAGATGTTTACATTCTCTTTATATGACTTTGTATAATATATATGCATACTTAATAGTATCTCCTTTTTCATTTATACTTGCTCTGTGATGGTGTTCGTTTTAGCAACTCAATTACACTAACTCTTTGTGGAAAGAAAGTATGTCTTTTTTATTCTATATATGTCTAACTGCATAAAAATGCAGACCCTTGTGTGTCTATATACATATATATATACATATACATAGGTGTATATGTATACATATATTTATATGTGTATATAATGTTTAATTATCCTCTACCATTTTCAATTTCTGAAGAGTTCTTTTTTACTTAGATATGAAAAAAGCAATGTATTATGTAAGTACTATTAGTACTTTTAAAAGCACTTCACTACTGTGGAACAGTTGATTTCAAACAATTTTAATGTAATCTTGTTCTTAAACCTTTCAGGAAATTTTATTATATAAGCATGTGATACACATATAATATGATTTTAAATAATGACATCTATATAACCATAACTTTACTATCCATTGGTGGGACCTGCTTGACACAGTAATATAATAAGATATTTAGAGCACCTCCTGTGTCCTAGGCATTATGCAAACTACTGTGGAGTAAAGAGATTTGAGGAGATCACAATCTATTGATTTAAGGATTTCAATGTCCGGGTTGGGAAGAGAAACTGGAATTCCCATTTGGCAGCAGAGGGAGAGTCCCATGAGCTAAAATTTCCTTTGCAGAGATTTTTATCCAGATGGTTTCATCCTAACTTTATGACTCACTGCACTGGAAAGAAAACAACATATGGCCTAACACATATGGATTATTGCAAGAGCTTTCTTGTTTATGACTGTACCCTGGAGCTTCAGCCTATAATCCCCTTTGCACAAAGTTCTCATATCAGATTAACTTTTTCTAAAAATGAAATATATGACTTCTCTATTCAAGCTTCCAGGTTTCCTTCACCCTATCTCTGCCAATATAATACCCCATTTCTCTTTCTTAATAAAATATAAATTCTTCAATCTTATTACCATATACTAACCCAATTATTCCTGGGATGTACACTCTCAATCCCTCCACATAGTCTCTGAATGTGGACATGTTCATGATAAATCTGAAACTTTTGATCATTACTCCCTCATGTTGGAATAAATTTGCCCTATGTTTTCTACATATTCCAGTGATTTCTTAGTCTTTTCCCATCATGAACCTTATTAACAAATTGAGAAAAGCCAAGTCCTGCCTCTAAAGCTTAACTATGCTATGCTATGGTTGATTAGAAATCTTTATATGGTTTAATCTACATTAACCTTCAATATTCAACTACCCAACTCTCATTTTATTTTATTTTCTCTGGTGCTGGGAATTGAGTTCAGGGGCACTTTATTACTGAACTGCCTCCGTAGTTGTTCTTATTTTTATTTTGAGACAGGTTCTTCCCAAGTTGCTGAGTGTTTCACTAAATTCCTAAAATTGGCCTCACACTTGCAATTCTCATGTTTCAGTTTTCCAAGTCCCTGGGATGACAGTCATGCACCACCAGCCCCAGCTCAACTCCCATATCATCTCCATGATAACTTCTTCAACTACAAGCTGGTTACTTTCTTTTCTAAAGTTTTACAATAATATGTCTCATTGATCATAGTCCATATGTCCTGTAAGATCCTAAAAGTTTACTCTTTTGTAAATTTTATTGTTCTCTTAATATTTAACACAAAACACTTTTTTAAATAAATAGTGTCCAAATTCCCCAGAAATTTGAATTCTCTAATAAAAAAATCTTATTACGTTCTGCAGTAGTGTTTGCTAAATTCTAATGTCTTCTAGTATAAACTGTAATATTTTAAAATACCCATTGTCTTGCGATGACTCTGATTAATTATTTTTGGAAGATGTCCGTGAGTTTCACTGTTTTTCTTTGTTCTTATGCTTCACAGAAAATCCTTAACTGTATCCATGATTGTTAGCTGCTATTTTATATGCTGACAATAAATACCCTTCAATATTAGCCTTTGTTTACATTAATAAAAAGTCATATGCAAACTGTTATGTATTTTAAAAACTAATACTTTTTTAACAACAGGCACCATAATAGTTTAATCTATATATGCTTAGATAGTCATCATTATGAAATATTAATCATAAAATCCTGCTGATACAAGAGGTTTATCTTTATCAAATCTGTTTGTGTAGTTGTGATAGGTCAGTAGGTGTAATGAAGAGAAACTTAGAATCCTATGCTGAGAAGAATATAGGAACATAGTAAATAC
Source organism: Urocitellus parryii (assembly GCF_045843805.1). Classification (NCBI taxonomy): domain Eukaryota; kingdom Metazoa; phylum Chordata; class Mammalia; order Rodentia; family Sciuridae; genus Urocitellus; species Urocitellus parryii. The sequence continues at coordinate 159,206,618 of NC_135532.1, forward strand.
TAGTTGATTAATTGATAACCTGTCTGAGTATTATGATTTCCAAGTAATTTTTAAAAAATCCTTACCATGAAATAGAAGGGAGATTATTTTGAGCTAAGAAATATTTCCTGCCTCACTGTTTTTTTATTTTAGAAATGAAGGAGATGTTAAAAAAAATCCTTTATTTTGTGAAACTTTGTGGAATCACCTGTTCTAGTAGAATCATGCCATATATTAAAGCAATCATAGATACAAATGCTTATGCAAAGTGGTTAAATGAGAACTAGTTCTATCCCTGAGTGTACTAGGTGACTTTCTTTCTCCTTTGTTTAATTTCAGTAGGCCATAATTAATATGTTTTCCTAAAAGACAAAAATCAAACAGCCTAAATATTTACTATAATAAAAGTCTTTGCTAATATCTCTGTGGTGACATTAGAAATCCTTACTTAATCATATTGGCTGAGCCAACTGATGGTGCTACAGAACTACATAACAAGACAATGTTTTTTTTTTTATTGTTTCTTTTGTCGCTATTGTTGTTCTGCGCTGATTTTTTCTTATTTTTATTTTTTTTTTACTTTTCTTTCCCATTTTCATTCACTAAACAATAGTATAACGACATTTGCACAGGTATTATAAGTAAGCTAGAGATGATATACTGCTGTTTTATATAAGGGACTTGAATATCGACAGAGTTTGGTATCTCTGGGGGGTCCTCAAGGCCAACCCTAGAATACTTTTCTTGTTATTAATGTGTACTTTTACCTAAGAAGTAAAAGTTTCTGTTTATCCAAATATTCATAGTCTTCAGCTCACAGGCATATTTAAGCTCATCCTATTTAAAATTATTTCTTTGCTACTATCTTAAGAAAAAAGTAGGTTTTTCTAAGCAGAACTATCTTTTCTACCTTCTCTTTCCTGAACCTCTATACTCTATACTTTCCTTCTTTATGTCTGGTGGCGATCCTACGTAATAGTTCAAATTCATAAAGCCATGCAAATTAACTCCAAGCAACCTTTGCCCAATACTTTTGTCACCCATCACTAACAGGTACACCTAAATGAAATTCAGTGGAAGGCAGGGATTTATGTTAATGCTAAACTTGATACATGCAATACTGTTGGTCTTGTCAGGCAAGAATAGAAAAAGACATCTCACCAAAACTGGGGGATTTAGATTCCCTGTCCCTAGTGGATAGACCATTGTGATATGTGTTGAGTGTCTCAGCTTTTGCAAAAGAAGCTTGCCCTTCTTTTATACAAGTGGTGGGCGGGGTGGGGAGAGTGTTCATTTTTTTATGTTTCTTTAGTTTCATCGTCATCTATTTTAGAGCTGACATCCAACCCAAATCCAAGAGCATTGTTGAACAAGACTTTTTAAAAATTGCTTTACTTTTGTTATATTTTACTAGATAACTTAAATTGAACCCAGAACTCTTGGGTATGGGTGGAATATTTCCTTATATAACTCAGTCATGAAACTCTGCCCGATGTTAGAGTTCCATGCGGAAAGAATCTCAGTGCTCTCATTAATATTTTGTATGAATCCACGGTTCCATAAAAAGTTGACTCCTTAATACCTTTATATTTTCTCAAATCTGCTCCTTTGCTCTTGCATATTTCACCTAACTCTCTCCCCTCCTACTTACCATGTAAGACTTACCTCAAATCTCTGATTATACTAGAAGATTCTTCTTATCTTGTTTGTTCAATGAAATTTTAGTTTTATTAACTCCTACAATGCTTACACTCAAAAGAACATAACTAGAAATTATATACAGTCTGGTACTAATCTTATTTTTCTTTTTTCTTACTCTGCTTTGCTATTCCCATTTCCACTCTTTGAACATGAGATCTATAATTTATATTTCTTTACATTCTCCATAATATCAAACATAACAACTTCCCCATGAAGATTAATTAATATGTGTTGGATGATACACATTTGATGGTAAATTAAATCAAACTCAGTTTGTAACTTCTGTATTAAAATTGACAAATATTTACATGGTTTTGTGCCTGAGAAACATTTCTGAAATTCTAATTGTAAGCAAATTCTCTGTTCTGATCCATTTTTCTGTCAAAACCCTGAGTGGTTCATTACCCACATGCTGTAGTGTAATAATAGTGTGTTCTATAACAAATAGTGGGATCCAGTTATGGAAATTATACTGGCAAAGATTCGTGGCTATGCAAATATATGTTCACAAAACACATTAAAGTTTCAACAATGATTTAGTTAGAATCTTCTAACTGGCTAAAAACAATTTTCATTCCCACCTCCAAAATTAGCCTTTAAATAACAACAATTTTGGAATTATCTATTATCAAAATAGTAATAAGGCCCAGTGCAGTAGTGCACACCTCCAATCTAAGCAGCTCAGGAGGCTGAGGCAGGAGAATCATGAGTTCAAAGCTAGCCTCAACAAAAGTGAGATGTTAAGCAACTCAGTGAGACCCTGTTTTAAAATAAAATACAAAATAGGGTTTGGGATGAGGTTCAGTGGTCAAGTGCCCCTGAGTTCAATCCCTAGTACCCCTGGCCAAATGACCAGTGTTAATAAATTAGTGATACAAAATTCTTGAGATCCAAGCATCAATCATCCAGTTACCAGATTTTGTAAATTAGGCATCATCAGGGTTTGATTGAAGCCTCTCAGCTCAGTGAAAATGAAACAATGGGCTCAAAGTGTGGAAATTTGAAAAGACAAAATTTTATGGAGATATAGTTCATGGTCTCAGACACATACCATTCTTGGTAATTTAAGCGTGCTATCATGTCACTAATTTTTCTAGAAAAAGTTTGCTAATTTCATAGTTGCTCTCACATTAGAAAACACAAGCTTTGATATTTAAAGAGATTACAACCATGAAGTTAAAGTTCATGTTAAAATGTAATATTTTTCCTGAATATGATCAGAAAAAAATGTTGAAATAAAAAATAATATCAGAAGAGTAAAATTAAAACTTGGATTGGTTCACTAGGCCAGCATACTTCCACCTTGGAAGTGTGTATAATTGTGAGTTAAAAGGCATCTTGACATCATGGGATTAGATCATGTAGAGTTGGAAGAGGAAATTGACTATAATAGTGAAGCTGCAACCAATGATAGGATGACAACTGTGCAGGATGGACAAGTTTTCATCCGTTCAGAAGCCACTATTTTCATTAAATCTTTAATTTATCCAGATTAAAGATCTGGATAAATAACATACATAGCCTCCTTGGATATATATACAGACTTTGAACATTTTCACTACTCCAGGCCAATATCAACCTTAAGCATTTCAAAAATAAGCATGGTAGGAGTTTTTAAAAAAACTACAAGATTAATATATACAATTATGGTATGTGTCTGAGACCATTGAACTACATTCCCATAAAATTTATCATATCAAACTTCCACATTCTGAGACAGCTGAATCAATATCTATAATGAAGTGCTCTTTCTATGTTATGATTGTCAGAAAACTAAAGCATGATACTTGTTTTAGAAATACATAACTACTTAGTTGTAACATTTGCAAAAATGGAAAGCATTCTTCAAAGCATACATCTGGGACCAATATTCTAAAACTACTTTGTCTAAACTGACTAGTCATTATGTTTCTGACATTCACTGTCATTTAAGGTAGTGTACCTATTTTTATTAGCAGTAGAATTAACTTGCTAAAAGAAATACAACTAAGTCAACCTTGATTTTATTGGTAGAAATAGTAATTATCTAATTGCATGTAAATATCTTTTAAAAGACCAATATTACATGTTACAATAATGTCACTTTAAACTAAAACAATATTTTTAACACGATTAGTTATTCTTATTCATTTTTAGTCTATTTCAGAAATGATTTTCCAGAAAGGCTACAAATTTTGTTTTAGGGCTTACAAAATATTCAAAATTATATTAAGGCACTCAGCAGGACCACTTCATCCTGAACAGCATGTATTTTGGGAGAAGGAACATGTTAGGCTCATTTCAGGTTTTTGCATAATGAGGCTTTGCCTGGTCCATAGACATGTTTATGTGGGGTGACAAGCTCAAAATAACCCAACACGGATTCTTCAATAACCTGCCATTTGGAATAGGTCCACACTCTACCCAGAAAATGGCTATTCCTATCTAGACTGGCATATATCTCACCACAGACATGGTGGCCTGTAACAGGATAAGAAGATCAAAATGCTGCCGCAATAGTCATCAGTGGAGCATGTAATGAAAAAGCAGTGAGACTAATCCACAGTTACAAAAATAGAGTGATCACATAATTTAGGCCAAGTGAGCTCCTAAACATGTTGAGAATTGGGTTTCGTGTTTTTTGGATATGTATATTTTTAGTCTTTATAGTCAACAGCATAAAACCAGAGTTGTGAAAGTGTTGCTTTCAAAATATACTGTAGAGTGTAATCGTTAAGAGCTTAGATTCTGCAGTAAAAGAGAATTCAGCTTGAGCCCTAGTGGTGGCTTTCAATATCCAAGAGTCTGGGAAAATGACTTAAACTTGATGAATCTTCATTTTTTTTTTCTTGATAAATTAAGGATAGTAATGACACCAACTGCAGAGAGTTTAAAGGCCAAAGTGAAATAAATAGTGTAAAGTGCTCAGCAAAATGTTTGGAAAAACAGTAAGAGTTACATAAATGCTACATACTTTTTTAACATCATCTGTTTTAGTCAGCTGTCCACCTTTGTAACCAGAAAATCTGAAAAGAAAAACCAGAGGAGGAAACGTTGACTTCATGCTCAAGGTTCAGAGGTCTCAGTCTATAAATGTCCAACTCCATTGTTCTGGGTCAGAGTGAGACAAAACATCATGGTGGAGGAGTGTGGAAGGGAATGGGTGTGTCCTGAAGCAGCCCAGGACATGACAGTCAGGAATCAGAGAGGTCCACTCATCAGGGACAAAATATAAACCCCAAAGACATGCCTCTAGTGACCCACCTCCTCCAACTATTCCCCACTTGCCTACAGTTACTGCCCAGTTTATCTATATCAGTGTATTAATACATTTATTATATTAAACCTCTAATACCCAGTCATTTCACTTTTAATGTTCTTACATTGCCTCACATACAAGCTTTGGGGTAACAGTTCATATCTAAACCATATATCATCCAAGAAAAGAAATTCAATTAACACAGTGATAAAACCAACATAATGATATTTATTCACTAAATCAAATCTTTTAAACTCACTAGTAGTTCACCTTTGCCTATTAAAATTGAATTGAGCAAACTATAGGTTAATTTGGGTCATTTCTTACATAGATGAATGTTTACCATGTCCATGAAATAAAATATATGATGATTTAAGCACAAATACTTCCAAGAACAACACACTAAATTCATTGTGAGGATTCACCCCAAAGATTAACTTGTATTATGGTTCATTGTTGAATAATTTAATAATGGTGATATTGTTGTTTATATGAGGAGAAAAGATATATATTCATTTCCATTCAAATGTAATATCAAAATTATACCAAATGTTTCTTTGAGATTTAGACTTAGTGCTCAAAACATATGCATTGTTCCTCAGTATTTTTTCAAACTTCTATGTAACTACACACAGTTACATAGAATGCTAAGTAATGTCATATGTTAATAAAGAAAATCAATTAGTAAAAATTAAGCAATCAAGTTTGAATAAAGCAATGCTATATGTATTTGGTGGCTAGGATAAAAAACTATGATTATGAGACTTCAAAAATTAGGTAATTGTCAGAGATGTAAATTATTATAATAAGGCTTATCTCATAATATAGTTTTTAATAATGTTCCATAAAAATACCGATTGCAACTTATTAATTTCTAGTAGACATCTTTGGTAGAATACGGTAAAAATAACTACAATTTATCCTGTACTCTGTTGGTAGTTTAGGAGTATGCATTAGAGTAGGATATATTTAAAAGGCTAGATATTAGAGTTGCTATGTTATAGGATAATGGGTTTTACTGAAAATGTTTTAAATGATAAAATTCCTAATCTTATTTAGCTAGCTTAGAATGTGGGAGAACTAATGAATTGGAGTTTGAATGGACTCTAGGGAAACATGAGCACAGGAGCATCTGGGAAGGAGGGGACAGCATGTCAAAGACACATCCAGGCTCTCACAGGGAGGCAGTTGCTGGTCCTGTGAGATCTGAGTTAGGAAGGTGGAGTTATGCCTTGGGTTTGTGGAGTGGGGAATCATAAAGAAAATGTATCTTTTAAAAATTATTTTCCAAGTGTTTCTCCAATATCTTTTTGTTTTGTAATAGCAATAATCAAGGGACTATATAATCTTACTTTTTCCCTTACATTTTTAGATGAACACTGAGTAAAAGCATACACTCCCTTTCCATACTTATTTTCAACTCTGACTTTGGGGCATATGTGTACTTGATTTAATGATGATCAAAGTACCCTTGCTAAAAGTTACACCTTTATTTAGCATCCAGAATGTAATAATAGATTAATGAATATTTTTTCTGAAAAGAACATACCTATAATCGGTACATGTGTGGCCTACTTTTATTTGTTTAGTTGTCAATTTGGTTAAGCTTTTCATAATACATATCCTCAAATTCTTGGTTCAAAGCAAAAACTAAAACCAAAAATAATTTACATTTAATCATATCTTTCCCCATCTCCTCCCTCTGTTTCTCTCTTTGTAGGTAATAATAGTCTAAATACTGAGTTCTTCATTCCCTACATGTTGTTTTCATGTAATATTGAATTGACATATACTACCAAAGTGTTTAAAGATTTTTATTGTCCTCCAACTATAAAAATGCTTTAACACCACAATAGTTTTTTACTCTTTATTCATTGAAAGATTCTATTGCTGACATTCATTCAGAATCATTGCTTGTTACTGTAGTTCATACATTTTGACCACTGAAAAATATTTTGTCATGTGAACAGACTTGGGTTATTTATTCATTCCTAATTTTTTAAGGCATTCTCCAAAAGTCATGAGTTGGAAGTTGATATTCATTGCAACAGTGTGGGGAAATGAGTTGGAGCCCTCAAGAATGTATTAACTTCTTCATCATAGGAGTGGTTTAGTTGTCTTGAGAGGAGGTTTATTACAGAAGGGAATCCAGGGTCTGCTCACTCTCTCGCTCAAGCATGCCCTCTTGCCATTTCACCACGGGATGAGGCATCATGAAGACCCTCAGATGCTGTCCTTCAACCTTGAACTTTTTATCCTCCTGAACTTTGAGAGTTAAATATATTTTCTTTATAAATTATCCGTTCTCAGATATTCTCTTATAGCAAAGACATCCACTCTTTTGTGAATAAGAATGGGTAGTTACTAAGATTTTAATATTTCAGAAGTATTACCACAAGCACTCTTGATTATATCCCTTGTTGAAGTACAACTGTACTTTTGTTTTATGTAGACTTAGTGTTTTCTTGAACAATCAGTTTAATCTGTAAATAAAACAACAGAAATGTAGACTTGTTTCTTTTAAATATGTAGGCACTAGGAAGATGAAGGTACCTATCAGTGCTTACATGATCTGGCCCCCACTCGTCTCTGAATTTCCCTTCATATCATTTTTCTCTATTTCTCATTGTATCTAGAAATAATGTTTTTCCTTCAAACCCTGGAACATGTTAACTATCCTGTTATTTGGTGTCTGAAAAATTCTCATTAATTTAAGGAACTTTTAAATTTGGTAATTTTTTGGAATTGTTAATAAATGGGAAGTCACAGATAGTAAAAAAAAATCATGTCAAGGATAGCTTTTAGATTAATGAGAAGTTGGTTGATCTGTGAATTGCTAAAAAGACTTTTGGATCATCGAAATAAAATTTATTCAAATAATATCTGTGATGTTTCTTGTGCTTATTTCTGAGAGTGACTACTCTAGAGATGAGCTTTATAAAAAAGCAATCTAACAGGACAAGAACTGAAGGAACATTTTGTGTATTTGCCCAACATGTAATGGCTTAAAACAACATTTATTTCTTACTTCAATTTTCTATAGGTCAGGAATCTGGGAATGACTTAACAGGGTCTTCTGCTTCAGGGTCTGTCCTGAGGCTGCAGTCAAGGTGGTTGCTGAACCGCATTCTCATCTTAAGACTCAATCAGATGGACTCAGGTATGCTTCAAAGCTCAGTCATGCAGTGCTGGCCAGGATTCACTTTCTCAAGGACTGTTGGACAGAGGGCCTCCATTCTGTTCTGGCTGTTGGCCAGATGTCACCGTCAATTCCTTTCCTATTGAAGCCCTAATTGGAGAGCTCAAACAGGGAAGTTTGTTTCATCAGGTAAAAAATAAGAAATGCCAAAGCTAAAGGGATTGTGAAATGGAAATTACATTTTTATGCCTCAATTTCAGAAGTAGCATCCCACAACATTTAATTTAGAAGAAAGTCGCTAGGTACAACCCACGCAAAAGACAAAAGGGCATAGATATCAGGGGAAAGAGAGGATTATGTGCCGTTTCATACGCTTCCCATCACATTCACTGATCAAAGGGCCAATAATTTTCTTAGGAAGCATATGAAATTTCCAAATGTCATTTATTAGATAGAGTTCCTCTGAAGAACTTCTTGAATGTTTTAAAAAGATAAATGAAAGAGTAGAAAGTCACCACTGTGATTCGTTATTGTTGTGTCTTTGTCTACTTTCAATATCAGGGTCTCAAAGTGACTTTTTTTTTAACAATAAACTCATATTGATGACCCAATCTGCACAAATAACCATTTCTTGACATTGTCAGCTGAGCTAATATGATGTCAATTGTTGAATGAAAAGTGAAAGCTGGAAAAGTTCTACTAAAGAGAATTTTAGTTATCTAAATCTGCACATGCTTTATTGCGTTTTATTCAGTATTGATCCAGGAGTTCCATTGATTACAGCCACCCTTTATTGCTAAGGTGATAATGTGCTGTCTTTGCCACAAATTGCATACAATCCTGTAAAGATTACTTGTCTGAAAAAAAAATAAAGTAGCTTCTGAGTTGAAAATCGGCAAAATACACTGTGAGGAAACTAATTTATCATAGTCCTGTATACTAGGAGACTGGTCATCTTATACCAAGCAATCTTTAATTATACAAGAAATCCATACATTCCATCTTCTGTGAATTTTTATTAGAGATTTTCTAATATATTAAAGATTAGACATCCTAGAAACAGCACAATTTAACTCATAATAAGCTACTAACTGTATGCTGCATTATTCTAAAAAGATGAGGAAAAGGATTTAAGTTAGAAATGTGTATGATGCATGGTGTAGATCTTGTATCCCTTTCTGTGGGATAGAATTGTAAAGTCCTTGGCATTCAACATGAAGTGACATGATCCCAATATTACTCACACCCTCATTCCTTTGGGACCAGCCACCTCCCCTGGAGCTGTCAGTTGCCTTAATCTCTGAGTCACATTTCTTGCTCCCTGTACTTAAGCAAACTGCCTTCAAACAGTGGTGAAAAGCTTGGCATCTTTTTTTTTTTTTTCTCCTTATCACAGATTAACTGCTAACCTCCTATGTTATAAAGAAATTCTTTGCCAAAGTTTATGAACAATCTACATTTTATTAAATGCTGTAAATATCGCCCTTCTCAAGCCCTGAATCCCTATAACCTTTTACTCTGTCTAGCAGCCCTTGACTCCCTCTTCTGCCTTAGGCTCATTTCCCCAGGCCTTGGGTTTCCAACTTTTTCTGGCTTTTTAAATTTTGGAAGGTCTTAAAATGAGGCTTCATTTCTTTGCTCTTCTTTGACTAGACCTTGTTTAGTCACTGTTCCTTGAAGAAATGGTCCTCTTTAATAATCTAATCTGAGTTGATGACACTCAAATCTGTATCTTTAACATTGCCATCATTATGCTGCGTATTTGTGCTTCCTCAAATAAAAGAAAAATGGCACTGAGTTACATTATATCTTAGAATAAATGAACATTTCTTTAAACTTTGTTTCTCCTGTCAAATTTAACATGTTTTTTTCAGCAAAGTATAGAAGTTTTCTATGATTTTATTCTGTGACTTTATTTTCTAAATTAAATTTATATGCACTCGTCATATGTGATGTTTAAAGTACACATTATACATTATGGACTAGTTAAATCTAGCTAATTAACATGTCCATTAGCTCATAAAATTATCATTTTTGTGATGAGAAAATAGCATCTCTCTTAGCATTTTTCAAGATTACAGTATAAAGCAATTTTGAGCAAAATACCAAAACATCATACAATCTGATTTCAAAATATACTGCAAAGTGGTAGGAACCAAAGAAACATAGTATTTGCATAAAACAGACCAAAAGTACAAAATGAGATTCTAGAAATAAATCTACATGTTTATAGGCAAATGATTGTCACAAAAGTGCTCAGAACACACAATGGAGAAAGGAAAATTTTTTTTCAGTAAGTGATGTTGGGTAAACAGCATATCCACATGCATAAAAATGAAATCAGAACTTTATTCAGTTCCTCTTATCAATTCAAACGGTTTAAAGATTTACACGTAAACCAAGCATGGTGACTCGCTCCTGTAGTCTCAGTCATTTGGAAAACTGAGGCAGGTAGATTGCAAATTTGAGGCCAGCCAAGCACAGCAAATTAGTGAGCTCCTAAGCAACCTAGGGAGAAGGGGTCTTAAATGAATAAATAAATACATACATAAATAAATAAAACAAAACATGGAAGATGTTGGGGCTGGGGTCCTGGCTCAGTGGTAAAGCACTTGCCTGGCATGTGTAAGGTACAGGGTTTGATTCTCAGCACTACATATAAATAAATAAAGATCCATTGACAAATAATAATAAAAAAAAAGAAATGGAAGATGTTGCTGAGTTGTAAAGCACCGCTGGGTTAAAAAGACAAAACAAAACTTCCATGCAAGCGTGCCCCTGCCAATGATTTTTCTGGATATCTGTAACTCTTGAGTTGAGACACAGAAATTATTTGATCATTCTAATTCTAAGTTTTCTTACCTGAAAATGAGTATGCTAACAAGACTTATCTCACAGTGTTTTTCTAAAGGTTAAGTGGTATTAATCATTCCATGCAGTTTGCACAGTAATAGGCATGTACAAAGCTTGTTGATCACAAAATGTGATCATTTAATACATTGAATATCCCTTATCTGAAGTAACTGGGACCAGACATGTTTTGGATTTCAGAATTTTTTGAATTTTGGAATATCTTGGAAATGGAACCCAAGCCTAAACAGGAATTCATTTTTATTTAATATTCACCTTTACACATAGAGTGAAGGCAATTTTATACAATATTTTTTTACATATACAATATTTTAGATAATTTTATGTATGAAAGTTTCATGGTATGGAAATTTCCACTTGTGGCACTGAAAATATTTTAGATTTTAGAGTATTTCAGATTTCAGACTTTTAGATAAAAGGATTCTCAACCTACATTTAAATATATACTTCTTTCAATATGTATACCATTATTGAAATATTCAATAAATCAATGAAATATATACAGAGATGAGGAATTATTCTATATGTGTAATAAGAATTGTGATGAATTCTGCTGTCATGTATTTAAAAAATAAAACAAATTTAAAAAATAAAAATAAGAGAAAAGAAATATTATTTGTTTAAGAAAGTATATCTAAATGTGCAAGATTAGCCAGCCAAATTCTGAAAATGAATAATGGTAGGAATTTAAGTCTATGTACATATTTTATAGTTTAGTATAAACATTTCATAAATGTTTATTTGTGCAATAAGGAAATAATTTCTAAATAAGATAATTAGTTGAGAATATTACAAAGGCAAGCTATTTATTGACTGAAGTATAAAAAATAAAATTTCTTCCATAAAAATCAGAAACAAATCTTAGGACAAATGATTCCACAAGCAGGAAATAACTGCCACTGATACTTTAGATACTTTATCAGTAGCATATGACTATGACTCTTTTATAGCAGCATGATCAGTATTAAATACAGGAATTTGAAAACAAAAAATAAAAATCATCCTTTAGAGGATAATTTTTATTTTTTTAGTTTATAAATAACAGTGGAATGCATTACAATTGTTTTTACACATATAGAGCACAATTTTTCATATCTCTGGTTGTATACAAAGTATATTCACATTAATTCGTGTCTTCATACATGTACTTTGGATAATAATGTCCATCGCATTCCACCATCATTAGTAACTCCACGCCTGCTCCCTTCCCTTCCCACCCCTCTGCCCTATCCAGAGTTCCTCTGTTTCTCCCATGCTCCCCCTCCCTACCCCACTATGAATCAGCCTCCTTATATCAGAAAAAACATTCAGCACTTGGCTTTTTGGGACTGGCTAACTTCACTTAGCATTATCTTCTCTAACTCCATCCATTTACCTGCAAATGCCATGATTTTATTCTTTTTTTGCTGAGTAATATTCCATTGTGAATATGTGTCACATTTTTAAAGGTGCATTGTTGATAGCTAGATTAAGAATATATTGTTCCCTGACTGAATAAGTTCTTATCAGTAGAGATGTCTGAAAAAGGTTGAATGTCTTAGAGACAAAAACATACAGTATTTTGCCATAGTATAATAAATGTGTGATGACAGAATTGGATTTTCTAACATAGTAGAGAAGTTAGCTGCATCTTGTAAAGTAATACAATACTGACACTGGTGCTTTCAATAAGTTTTGTTTACTTTGAGAAGCTTAGGAGCTCACTAGAGAGAGCCTAACTCTGAACTACATAGAAAAATATTTTGAGAAGTTCAGGAATAGCAAGTATTATAAACAGAATTTAAAATAAGACTGTCATGTACTTGTTGTAGAAAATCAACTAATATTTTTATTATTCTGCACAATAAAGGCTTTCTGAGCAAAAATTACTGGCAAATAGGAGGAAAGTGTGCTTGAATGATAAACATGTCTTGGAAGTTGAGGACCTCCAGAGTGATTTACAGTCCTATCTTCCCTGGAGCCATTTATTTACATTCCAAATGGTTGTTAACACCTAGGGATGTTTTCCTCTTCCCCTGGAGGATATCTGTTTATGTTAGAAAGCTAATGTTCTATCTTCTCCCTGGAGAGGAAGACGGACTGTTATGCAATAGTTTCTATATAAACTGCAAAATTTTTAATCCTGGGGTTTCCTCCTGTCTTGGAGATTGTGCCTTTATCCTCATCAGGTTACCTTGAGGAAAAGAAAGGTGAATAGAAAACTTGTGTAAATAATTGGATTGATATCTGGTGCAAAAGCCTTGTATTTGATTCTAAGTTAAAATAATATTACAAACTTATCATGTGCTTGTGTCATTTGTAGATATCAAAAAGTACTCATAGTTAAAGTGAAGAGTTCCATTTTCTTTTATACTGTTAATAAATGTTTCATCTTACTATTGTATTCTTATATTTACAGAGGGTGCAAATAGTACGAGTTATGTGTACAGGACAATGGGTCTTTAGAGACTTCAGAGCTTGGGAAGGGGAAATTGCCAACAAATGCAGAGGCAAAATGAGACCCTATATGTAAACAAAAACAGTAACAATCCTTCTAGGGCTCTGAGCCATAACTTACTAAAATTTAATCAGCTGGATTTGCAAAGTCCCCGGAGGTATTATTGCCAAACAGAGTTTAAAGTCTACAGAGATGAGAGGAGAGACATAGGGCAAATTTATTTTACTGTTTCTATAATACAAAATTTACTCACTTTTAAGGACTGACCTTTATTCTGAGATTTGTTACCTACTTTTTGGAGTTCAATCATTCTTTTAAATAATAATGATAATGTCAAATTCTGTTTGATTTGTTGGTTCATGTCATGGTTGGTGATTAGTTCTTATTATTATTTTGAAGTTTTCTGATAATAGAACAGTCTTGGAACCACTCTTTAAATGATTGTATTTCTTATTAGGCTTGGTACCTATTGTTCTAGCAGCAACTGTTATATGAAATGGATGCCTTGAGGTAAGGTGTGGTGAACTAAACCCAAGGTTTTGATAACTCAGAGAAGTGTGTTCATATCAACAAGTAAGTCATTGTTAAATTTGAAAGTAGAAAATGTGTCACTTTATTAATATCTGCATAAGTATTAACTATATTCTCAGAAATGAAAGACATGGAAAGTTTAAATAAAAATAACATCATGGTAAATCAAATTCCTTTCTCTGTGAGTTGCGTCTTAAAAGGTGTTTGCTTCTTATTGGAATTGAAAAACACACTTGAATGCATAGTTTTATAAAAGTTCTTAAGAAAATTGAGAGAGTCAGAGGATTCAGGAACTTATTAACCTTTTTTAGGGCAAATGGACTTCATCTCTGTAGCAATGAGAAGTAATTGAAGAGTTTTAATGTGTGTGTGTGTGTGTGTGTGTGTGTGACAAAATCATGTACATGAATATTTTTTGCCTTTTTCTTGGTGCTGTGGTGCTGGGGATTGAACCCTGGGCCTTGTGCATTCGAGGCAAGCACTCTACCAACTGAGCTATCTTCCCAACCCCATATACATGAATCTTTATAAATGATCCCCTCGGGTTGCTGAGTACAGAAGAAATTGTTGGAAGGAGGCAAGAGAGGAATCCTGAAAGCTAGTAAGAAAATTATTACAGTAAATGAGAGATACAAATGGCAGAAGAAGTAGAGTGAAGTCAGAGTTGTGATGAATAAAGATTAGTGAGTGGTTCAACTTGAATGTGTAGATGAGTGTCTTCTATATAACTATTTAGAGTGATAATCATTCTTAATATAGTAAGTGTAAGTAGATAGAAATTATCCCAACAATTTAAACTATGTAGTCTAGAAATTGTTCTAATAACTCCTCATATTTGAGTCAGGCTATACTCGTAAGCAATATTGTGTGTGTGTGTGTGTAACTATATGCCCTTCCATTATTCATGTAATTTTATAAACAATGAAAATCAATAATTACTGTATAATGGCCAAATTAAAAATGAATAATATCCAAGCATCTTGTCACTTTTGGAAAGTAGGGAAACCAAATTCCTTTTTAATTTATGAAAACCAGAAAGAAAAAAGTATCAGGGGAAAAATACTTTAAAGAACCTCATTAGTATCTATACAACCCCTAATTTCAGCCTGTCTTCTCTCCATTGTAATTAATCCACTTTAGTCAAACTCAATTAGCTAATAATGTTTTTGTATTTCAGTGTCACAATTTTGTTTGATTAGGACCCTTAATGTTGGAAGAGAAGCAAATTAAGTTTGCACAAAACTCCAGTGCATTACTATGTGTTTTCTCTTTTCTCAGAATTTCTACTTCTGTTCTTTGAACTGTCTCCAGTGATCTTATGCTTAGAGTTGCATTTATAAACTTCTCTAGGGAAAGTTTTTGATAGCATTGTTTTGAAGCAGGAAGCACATCAAGAAAGAGTTGCTCAGATGTTTGTGAAAAAAAATTGTAGATATGCCTACATATTTAGGGTGAAATATGCAAAAGCTGTACTTTTTCAGATGGACTGGGAGTTAGGTCAACTATATTTAGACTTTCACCTTATTCTACCTCTTCCATTCTGTTGAAACCTGAATTAAAGTGTTATTTGTCTAAAAGATGTTTAAGGAAGTCAATTGATTCCCTACAGTGTTAAGGTAATATTCATCCTCTTAAAGATAAAGGCTATGTACACCTGATGTGCAAAGATGTGGGTATTGACTTAACTTGCTCCCATCAGTCTAGCTGAACAACAATAAAAGAGATAACTATCCTTATTTAAATGCCAAAGACCAAACACATTTGAATTCTATTGTGTAGTAAGAATCTATAAGAAAAATTGAACCTAAATTGAGAATTAGGTAGGTTTGGGCTCCAGTCATTTTTGTCATCCAACAGTAGTGAGATGTTACACTAAGGTCATAAATTCCTTTTTACTTTATGGAAATGGAAGTTTTGTGGTTGTAAGTGACTGAGGACCAACAAAAACATCTTAGGCAATTGGAATAAAGTACTGATTGATATAATCAAAACTGCACCCAGGGCAAAGATGGAGTACAGGGATGCCTAGAATTAGGAACTTAAATACCTCTAGAATTTCTCTACTCATTTCTTTCTTTCTTTTTTAAAATCTCATTCCTCTTAGATAATTCTTTCCCTTCATGGATATTTTACTAGAAAGAACAGAATTTCTGTCTCTTGGATCTAATTGGAAACATTCCAGGGAAGAGCTTTGATTCAACTGGCTTACATCAATCATCTACATCCAAATCCAGGGAGATGAAATAGCATGATAGACCAGTGCCTGACTGAAGTGAGATGAGGATGTGGCCCCCAGATAAAGGAGATACTAATCAATGTAGGGGAAAGTGATGAGCAAAAAAATGTAGATGTCAAATATGTTAACAAAGTTGTGGTGAGAATTATAACTATATATGCCAAAATATAAAACCTAACCTAGATAGCACATACTAAGCAATTAATGTGTATAGATTTTATTTTTCTTTCAGTTCCTTCTTTAGAACTGTCAAAACAGCAAAAATCACTCTAACACATCTTAATTCTACTCTATCTCTTATCTTTGTGGTCAAACTGGATTTATTTCATCTCTTCAAGAATGCCTTTGATATCCAAGCTTGTTCAATAAAAAAATTGGTTTCCAATGAAGAAGCCAGCATGAAGTTGTGGTAAATAAGCGTATATTTTAGTGTCATATGCAGTTGGGTTCTAACTTCACTTCTGCTACTTGCCAGCTCTCTATACTCAAGCAGTTACTTTTTCCTTATTTACAAAATAAAGATAATGTAATGTTTATAAATCTATAGTAATTTCTTGGGAGCATTTGGAAACAAATAAGTAAATGATAGTTTCTATTAAGACAGTTCTAGAGGTCCTGAATATTCCAAAGGATTCTTCCCTGCCAACTTGTTCTGTGCAGAAGGGAGGGGAACCTAAAGAAGTCCCTAAAGGTCACCAGTAGACATTGAATAAACAGAAACTTGTAAGCAGCTCTTTTTCATTGTTGCTCTCATTGATTTATACTTTATTTTTGACTTTCTTTCTTTCTTTTTCTTTAAAAAAAAACAAATCAGTATGTCCACATAGTTCATCAGCTGTGAACCCCAGTTTCAGTTTTTCCAGTTCAAACATTTTCTGACCTTGAAGCAGTCCTGATCTTCTTACATTCTTCTGCCCAAAGTTCTCATCTGTAAATCTGAAATTAGACACATGTTTCAGCATAATAGCTTTTTCTTGCAAAGAAGTAAATAAAAAATGGTACTATAAAAAGTCATATTGCAATAGTGAACTATATAATTATCCTATGATATCAGGTTTTAAAAAAGAACATATAGAGCATTGAATGTATTCACTAGTCATAGGTATCAAAGTAGAAATTAAATATTTTGGTCAATCTGGGAGTTCTGAGGTTTATTAATTTTAAAGAATAAACAAATTACTTTCACAGTGAGGAAAACACTACCTGCCAACTCAGGTTAGCTCTTAACATGTAACCTCTTAACAAATACACTCACAGGCATGCTCTGTTCCCCATATTGGCTCAGGAGATTAAAAGTACAAAAAAAATCTACATGATTTGATTTTTTGATGCTCACATCTTTGGTAAGATTTCATAGAGACAGTATTAATCAGCAGCTGAGGCAGCCATGGAGGTGCGCAGATCTTTCATGAGAGAACTTGCTGGAATCAATAGCTGCAGCTATTCTCTCCCAGGACTAGGACTCTTTCTACCTAGTGACTGTGCATGATGAGGGTACTCCAGTTATTCCACAACTGTAGCCCAATATCTGAGCCACCTAATGGACAGGCTTTACCCTGGGCTTCCCATATGGCCACCCAAAGCTTTGTTTCAACATGGTCTGAAGCTCTTCTCACAGAACCTTCCTTTTTCTTTCTTTCCTTTCGCAAGTGTCAAACTTACACTGAAATCTGCTCCTACCTCTTTATTTTTTATGAGTATTTCATCCAATTAATCTTTTACATAAATGATTTCATCTTGATCTGCTTCCCAGAAGAAGGTCACATGGATCATTTAAATAAAGCATTAAAATCAATATACTGATTAGGTTAGAGCTATATGGTATTACTAAAATCAAAAGGTCACACTGTTATTCTCAAAAATCCTAATGAAAACCACATGCTTACCTGACTAGTTTTGAATAAATTATTATTTGCAAGTTTCAATTAGTTTACCAAAAAAAAAAAAAAATAGTGAAACGATCAGTGTTTTGTGTTGTCCTCCCTGTCTACAGTACTAGTTTGGAATGGATTTTCTTTCTAGTGACTAGAATGTCCTACCTCTAGGACATTCTAGTCACTAGAAAGACAGTCTTGGGAGAAAGCTAAAATAAAGAAGTAATATTATCATGTTGATATTTATCAAGGTTGGAGATGAAAATTGAAGTGGAAATTTTTTGAAAATATAAATTTTAGAGATATCCTGTGGTGAATACTATGTGAATAAAATGATAAGAAATAGACATGTTAGTCAAGCAAAGGATAATTAATGCATTTGGTTTATACCAGGCTACACAGAGAAGAAGGAAAAGTAGGCATATTTTGCACTGCAGAGACTCTTAATGTCACATTAAAGAAATGAGATTTGGCAAAACAGCTATAAATGGTGGAGGTGGGGGAAGAAAAGATACAAAAAGTTTCTACCCAGGAAGGATAGAAAAATGGTGGCCCTTGAATGAAAATAAAAAGTTGGGTACAAGAATGAATTTTACAGGAAAATGTTATAGTATAGATACGAAGGAAGAAACTTTTAGGACAAACGTGGTAAATTTGAGAAAGCTACATAGTCTTCCTAAAAATACTTTTAAAGTTAGAATTTGTTTTTCAATATCCAATCCTAACTATTACAATTCTAATTCACTCTTTGACTATAGCCTCTGCCATCCAGAGTTTCCATGATTCCTGACATTTTTTTTTTTGTACCTGCTATAAGCCCTCTCACTGGAGCGCAAATTGATTTGTATAAATATCTACTTCTCCGAAGATTATGTTTTAACATTATCATTACTCCCCTTAAGGAATGTGAAATACCAGTGATCAAGCTATGAGACCTGTGCTTCGACATACAAAAAAAAAAAAAAATCCTTGACTTCTCCACTAATATTAAACCCTGAGACACCCTGCCGACTCTGCTTGTACACAGGCTAACCCTGTATAATCTAAATGTATGTAACTGAAATTACGGAGCAGGAGATAAATTTGGATGTGTGGATTGGAACGTAGACTCAACAGTTAGCATCCAAAAAAATAAAAGAAGGTCACTCATTCATTTACTGGACAAATATTTACTGATATTTATTTTGAGTCAGGCATTTTTCTAAGTGATGGGGACACAATGGTGATAAATACATAAAGTTTTGCCTGTGAATTTTATATTCAAAGATACAGACAACAAAACTTATTTATAAATAATTACTACATATTTTCATAAATATAAAATTTCATTCATAATTGTTAAATACAATGTATAGCAGGGAAAGAAAGGAGAGAAGAGTTGGAGACCAGGAACTTTTAAAAAATCAACTAGAAAGAATCATTAAAAAGGTAGAATTTTATAAAGGAGAAAAACTATCAAGGATGAAATGGATAAAATGAAGTTGTTATAGTGGATAGAATAAAGAAACATTCCCATTCTATATTTGACCGTGACCAGCAGTAGCCTTTCTACTCTGGAATATTTTTAAACTTCTTCTACCTGGGTTTTCACTCATGGTTTTAAGGGTTAATGACACGTTTTATTTTTACCTTGAATGTTGTTATTGTTGTTTTTCCTAAATTCTGATCTCTTCTTATTTGTGTTTGATTTTTAGGATATCACTATCTCCACCTCTATAGCCCTAGCTCATGATGGATGTTCAGCTTTTCTAATTTATCTATCACTGTCATTTAAATATCAGTTGACATCAGTGCACAGATGGTTAGTGCCATTTCAACATAATCTCCACGAGACCTTTTCTGAGTTAGCTGTGAAACCTTTAGGCTCTACTCTGGAGTTTTTACCTACTTGATTTTTCTTCTTTATTAAGCATGAGAGAAACTTGGTTATATGGATACACCAATAAAAGATTTTACTTTTAAAAAAAAAAAAAAAAAAAAAAAAAAAAAAAAAAAAAAAAAAAAAAAAAAGATTCAACCGATATCTACCTATCTTTGCCTCCAAGAAAGAAACATCTAGTGTTCATAGATTCATCAATTTCATGCAATATTAAAAATTTTGATTTTCATATAAAAAAAAAAAATTTCATACTGGGAACTGAGCTGTCAATCGACATAGTATTAATGTTGTGATATCTCTGAAATCTCATATTACATTAAATTGTAGTTGTACAGCTATGTAATGAGCACCGGGAAGACTTTTGGTCACTTTTCTTTAGAAAGCACCTTTTTTTTTTTTTTTTGAGGAGAGGAGAAATGAACCTGTGCAAACATTAGCCCCCTCTAGCCAACAATCAGACCTGAAGCCTCCATAATCTCTAACCAACTGAAGTTTTCAAATGTCTCCTACCGGCTTTATCAAGTATCATGTATATTCATAGCCTACATCATGATGTTTTGATATATGTATACATTATAAAATGATTAAATCAAGGTGATAGCATGTAAAAAAAAAAAAAAAAAAGTTCTGTGGCATGAAAAACAATCTTTGGATTCTCTTTTTTTATTTTGACATATGTATTTTCATAAACATTAAATAACTGTTTTTTAAATGAAAAAAAAAAATAAAAATAAATAAATATCAGTTGAAGTAAGGATGAACCTTTCACACTCCCAACGTAGAGTATCACCAGAGATTACTATAATTAATCAATTAGCTATTGTGCAATCTTGTTATAAACAATCCCCAATGCACTATAAAATATGAGTTGATAGAAAAAAATAATAGAACTTACACCAATGTTTACAATAATGCCTCAAAATAAGGCAAAAAAGAAAAGAGGCAAAATTACTGTTGTAGAACTAGGTTGACAAGTTGGTTCTTTAATTTTGTACTGAAGGAGTGGTAAACTAAGCTATTTTCATATATTGAAGAATATGGGTCATTGAAAGAGGAATTAACTATTTCCTAAAAATCAATAAATTATGGAATGATGAAAAAAATATTTTGTAGTGTCCTCTGAGGGTACATTAATGCTTTTCTAGAGGCTGAATAATTGCTTTGCTCAATTATTTGAAGAAAAGATTATAATATGTTCTTTAAAAAGAAACCAAATTAGAACTGTGTCAAACTCCACAGCAGCCAGTCTCCAGGGACTCATGAGAAAGAGTCTTTCTGTGTCCCCTCTCAGTGTTCCATTTGTAGCAGTCTAGTTGGTTACACCTGGGGATCTCTCTAAGGGAAAAGATGAGTCCTTATATATTTCCAAGGTTTTGGCTACTGGAATGCAAGGTACATGTATGGATCACACAATTCTCTCTCTGATTATGTTTTCTTTTTCTTGATATATATATATAGTGGGTCAATTGGAATATCAGAAAATACGAGCACTTTTGTGAAATGGCTGTTTCCATATTTGTTTTTCCCATTCTTACCTCTAGAATCATGAGTGTAGGAGACAGAGATGAGGTACCCTGTTTTGGATTTCTAGCTTTAGCAAGCCCAGGAATTTTTTTCCTTTTAGTTTCTTCACTCTTTTCTGTTTGTTTTTGTTTTTAGCTAGGACTTATGAAAAAATAACAAAGTCATTTGGTGGACTTGAAGCCAATCCTATACATCTATACAGTTTACATAATTACACATTCAGAGCCACAAAAGAGCTACTTAGTTTCTATCTCTCCTTCAAGAAGAATAAACTCCTATGAGATCAAGAGAACAGTTTCTGTTCTGAATTCCACCCCCCCACCCCTGCCTGCTTATTTTTCAGTTTTACTTGGATATAATTGGCTTATTGAAATCCTGTATATCCGAGGTGGGCAAATTTATGTTTAATCTATGTATAATTGAGAAATTATCTTAATTAATCTAATCTATTGTGAAATTATCACCAAAGTCAAGTTAATTAACATTTCTGTAACATGGCAACTTGTGTGTGTGTGTGTGTGTGTGTATTGGTGTGTGTGTGTGTGTGTGTGTGTGTGTGTGTGTAGTGAGAGCACTGAGGATGTGCTCTCTTAGTCTATTTCAATACACAATGCAGTGTTGCTAACTTCAGTAACCATGCTGTGCTTTAGGAACTGACTCGTCCAACATAACTGAGATGTTCACCCTTTGAATGCCATCTCCCTATCCCCTACTTATTCTCACAAGAATTGGTAACCATTTTTCTATGCTATACTTTCAGGAATTCTCTTAGTTTAGATCCCATAAAAAATGACATCATGCAGTAATAATTTCTTATTCAGAGTTTTATAGGGATACTAAGTTCTAACTTCAGAGCCTTATTTCTAGACTCAGAATGTTTTTAGGTCATTGTTGCACCCATTTGTAGGAGAGTCTTTCACTCTGAGTCTTTATCACTTATTTTCTATGGAAGCTTTGGCAATCCTCTGATAAGCTCTGCAGATGGATGGCTTTTTCAATGGTGGGAATGGTTACATGATGCTGTGTTTCCAAGTCTCTCCCTATTGTCTAAGTACCAACTGTTATAATGTGCTACTTTTAATTTGCTCATCACTTATGATCATGAGTTTGGAAGTTTATTCTAAATTCAAACCACAGATACACACACACACACACACACACACATACACACATATATCTTAGAATCCCAGCTGAAAAGTTTATTCCCTCAGTAGGAAGTACCTTGATTAAAACATTCCTGGTGGCAGAAGCTCAGGATGGGGTGGTGCCCTTAGTGATTTTATATCTGTGATATTGTGAGACACTGGTCTCTCGGCTGCAGATTAAGAATTTGTAGCCTAAAGTGAGAAGAGGAAACTGAAAGCACAGCCAAGTTCAGATGCATGAACTGCCAATGCACCAACTAGCTGTGAGAGGCCTTACCTAATGATAAAAACAAGCTGCAGGCGAGCCAAGAGGCAGTTCGAGGACAGCAATCCTTTGTCTGCACCTGGGATTTCGGTTTTGAGGGAATGTGTTCTAAATGGTTGTGGTTATAAATTCATGAAGAGAATGAATTCAATGCATGTGAAGTGGAAGGAAAAAAGAATAGCAAGCTCTTGTTTGTTCTATTTCTGTGAACATGGACAGGGGCACCTGGATGGACTTCAGTAGGCTCTTGGGAACATCAGGGAATCCAGCTTTGAGGAACTGGGAAAAACAGAAATTAGCAAATTCAAGGCAGGGTAACAGGTTAATTAAGGAAAATCATTCAAATGTAAATGTTCTTCTGAAAGTCATTCAGTAGGGAATACTCTTTCAGTTGGGAGAATCAAAAAACCTAACTCTAGGAAAAAAATAGTAAGAGTACTACCATAAAAATGTGTCAATTTAAAAAAAAATAAATGAATGAATACAATTCATAGAACACAAAGAGATTAAAAAGAGTGTATAGCTGGGTTTCTTGGGACATAAATTTAAAACAACCACAAGAACATCAACAATAACAACAAAAAGCATGAAGCTAGGCTAATATTTTCATCTCTCGGGGACACTTGATTCTTACAGTTTTGCACATGGAAGGGTGAAATAAGTGACTCTGGGTGTTCTATATCCTCCCCCATTTCTCTGCAAACCCACTGTATCACTGTGTGAGTTAGCTCTTTGTTGCTGTGACTAATAGTCAACAAGAACAACTGAGAGGAAGAAAAGTTTGTTTTGGTTCATGGGTTCAGAGGTTTAGCCCAAAGCTCAGGGATGTTGAGGCAGAATATCATGGTGGAAGGATGTAGCAGAGGTCTGCTTCACTCATAGCAGCTAGGAAGCACAGGAGGAGAACAGCGAAGGGGGTCACAGGGAAGATGAACCCTTCCAGAACACACCCCCAGTGATCCACCTCCTCTGGCCTTTTATCAACTGCCACCCAGTTCTTTCAGGTTACAGCTCTCACAGTCCAATTATTTCGCCTCCACCCATTTCTGCATTAGCACTGGAGTTCATGTAAACACCTCATATTTAAACCACAACACCCACTTGCCCCAGCCTATATTTATTAACCAACATTACCTGCATGAGTTTATTGAGGACAAAAATAGTTCTATTGATTTAACAATTCTAAGAACTCAATCTGGTTGCACACAAGCATCATCTGAATTAGAAACAGAATTTCCTGAGTTATAGAAAAATCTTTATTTTTAATTAAATGTAAAGAGTCATTTAGAAACTACAATTGTAACTTGTGATATTTTTCCAGAATATTTGCAACAGAATTGTTTCATAAATTTTTATCAGTGTAGCATGGATATGAAAATGCTTCACTTGATAGAGATTAGGGAGCATTAGTTTATGATCTCAGTATATTGGGTGGCACAAAGAAGGCAGAAGAACTAATGGATCGGAGATACCTGAATTATAAGTGACACCATTTCTCAGAGGTAGAGTTTCTCATGGACACATGCCTATTAAAATCACCTAGTCAAGCAAGCTTTAAAATCTTGAAAGTGAAAAGACTATTAATGCTACAGTCCCATTGACTAAAATTTTGATTTTAATTATTTTGTTGTGGTGTCTTCCTAATGTTATATTTTTAAAATTACCCTATAATTGAGAATTATTATATTGGTGTTCAAGTATACAAAATTCCTCTAGCATTCCCTATATCCAATTTAACCTCATTTCCTGGTACCCAAATAACACCTGTGCAGTGAATTGAACTCATCATTTTATTCCTTAAACTGATTATGCATATATATAGCATTTTTTTGTGCTTAGCTTATTGGGAAGTTTTACAGTGAAATAAATAGAAAAATGGCAACTGCATAATCAACATCTTGATGTATGTTTTAAAGAGTCCAGTATTCTATTGCATTTTTAGCTAGACCTACCAATTGAACTATTCCAATTTCTCATTTCCCCTTATATGAGAAGGATATAATTTATTTATTTATTTTTTTTTCTATTTTTTTTTTTATTGGTCGTTCATAACATTACATAGTTCTTAATACATCATATTACACGGTTTGATTCAAGTGGATTATGAACTCCCGCTTTTACCCCGTATACAAATTGCTGTATCACATCAGTTACCCTTCCATTGATTGACATATTGCCTTTCTAGTGTCTGATGTATTCTGCTGTCTGTCCTATTGTCTACTATCCCCCCACCCCTCCCCTCCCCTCCCCTCCCCTCCCCTCCCCTTTTCTCTCTCTACCCCTTCTACTGTAAATCATGTCTTCCATTTGTATTCTCTTGACTTACCCCTCCTTACCTCTTATATGACATTTTGTAAAATTTTGACCATTTCTTTCATTTTGTCTTAATATCATACAGTTCCAAAAGGTTTGTCTGGCAACTGAAATCTGTTGATAAATGTGCCATTCCACCTGATATATTACCCATATTTCACCATTGCATAACTTTTTTAAAAAGCATAAGACAATTGTAAAAGTTTTACTTCTTATTAATTACTAAATTTAGATAACCTTACACCATCCAACATTCTATTTCAGAAACCAAGAGATGGGATTGAATCCGTGGTCGTAAGTCCTTGACCAACTGACCTCCCTGCTCTGGGCCTGTGATGAGGTGATGCCACTTGACAGGAAGCACATGGAACCTCATGATGGCTATAAAACAAAGACAGGGGAGGAGCAGTGGCCAGGGTCCTCACACCTCCTTCAAGGAATGTCCCCAATGATCTAACTTACTTTCAGTAGGCCCTGTCTCCTTAAGGTTTTGATACATCCCAGTAGTGCCGAAGGGTAGGAACAACATCAATACTTGGGACTTTAGGGGACACTAATGCAAACCATAGCAAATCAATCTACCCTTCTTAGCCTCTAGGCTAACCAACCATAGCTGTAAGATGGTAATGGAGAATGGTTAAGAAGATAGGCTCTTTATTGGGTATGTGTGGCCGATGACTAGTTCTATAACTACATTCTCCTGTCCCTGGTTGTTTTGATTTTCTTTGTGCTTCACATTGCTCTCCTATTAGATCATCTCAAGCACAGAATTGATAACAAATGTACAGACAGTGAGTACTCAATGAGCAAGTTGTAATTTAATGAATATTTTTGATGTGAATTTCTTTCTCATTCAGGATACACTTTTGAAAGAGAATCTCTAGTACATCCTTTTTTTCTTCTATCTCAAAGCTAAGTGAATCCTTAGAGGTGTGTGTATATTTTATCTTTATTATTAACTTATCATGTATAATTATATAATATTTATGTACTCTATAATTTACTGAGTACCTTCAGTGCAGTAAAAAATTAGTAGTGTCAACAGAGACCCTGTACCTATTTTACTAACATTATTGTAATATTTTAAAAATACTTAAAAAATGTTTACAGCTTTAATTTTTCCATTGAAATGCTCCCACTTCAATATACAGAAATTAAAAAAAAAACAGATTTACCCCAAGAACACATTTGCATATAGAAAAAAACATACTGCTCAGAGTAGTTATCTCATAGAAGGATGACATAGATATTTTAATTTTTTTTTTCTAGCCAGTTACCCTACTCAGAAGGTCAAGGCAGAAAGATGTCAAGTTTGAGGCTGGCCTCAGTAAATGAAGGAGACCCTATCTCAAAATATCAAAATAAAAAATGGATAGTTATATAGTTCATAGGTAAAGCACCTGTGAATTCAATCCCTAGTACCAATAAAATAATAAATTTTCTTATACTTTATTTATCTTCTGATTATTCTAAAATAATGCAATTTAAATAAGTCATTTAAATAACAAATTATCTTCACATTGATATTGTAACTTTGATTATGATGCTACACAAACTTGCTATATAAAGTGATTCAACTACATAGTTTTGAAATGCAAAAGTTATTTACATTTAAAGGAAACTTTAAACTAATGTAAAATATTATATTAATCCAAAGAATCATGCAGGTAGTAAATGATTGACAGAAAAGGAAATATTATGTCTAGTTGTCCATCAAGAACATACCCTCATGATTTACTATATAATATATAAATCACCTTCTTAGTGGCTAATAGAATTGATTGTTAACTTTGTCTGAATATCACAGTTGCTCTAAATGATGGTAATAAAAATAAGTTTACATAATTCTTCTGGCTTTAGTCCCAGCTACTTTGGTTGGTCACTTGAGTCCAGGAGTTTGAACCCGGCCTGGGCAACATAGTAAAGCCCCTGCATCAAAAAGAGAGAGAGAGAGAGAGAGAGAGAGAGAGAGAGAGAGAGAGAGAGAGAGAGAGAGAGAGAGAGAGAGAGAGAAAGAAAGAAAAAAGAATAGAAAGAAAGAAAGAAAGAAATTCCTTCTCTCCTTTTGGACACTTAAATATATTTTTTAAATTTATTTGAAAAAGTTAAAACAACTGTTTTGAAGCTTACATTATAGATACTTTTATTTTAATTTGATGTGTATTAATTGAACATACGATGGGTAAATTTAATGTTCAGAGTTTGAAAGGATAATTTTTTCCTGAGTCTGAAAACTTAAAATGTTCAACAAAAGATTTTAAAACAGTCCTATGCTTGGGAGATGTGGGGGGTAATTTACCACCTAAAAGCTGTCACAGGCTCTTTGTAAGACTTTATTTTATCACGAGTTGGATATTTGTCCCAAACTAATTGCTTCTTTTCAGTTTTTATACAATGCATGTGTATTTTATGTCTCCCTTGCTTTCAGGGTTTTAAAAATGATGAAAACTGTAATAGACTGCTTTGGATAAGATTCAAACTTTTTGGCAGTCTCCTAAGTAACAAGAGCCAGTACTTAATCAAATAGTATATTTTAGTCTTTTTGCCTTTTTTTCCCCAAGCTTTGAATCAATGTTGTTTAACTTAACTGCTCATCTATCTCTAGTATAAACTTTTATTGCTTTTTAAGTGATAAAATGTTGTAAGGAAAATAGAACCTATCAGTAATCTAAATGTCCTTAGAGTGCTTCTATTTCCAAAATTTATTTCTGTTCATGTCAATATTTTCTACTGTGTCATAGAAAGCAAACAGTGAAATGACTTTTTTCTTTTTTTATCCACACTTTGGGCACTTTCTGAAGTTAATCTTTGAGACATTTCTTAACATAAACATTTTCTTACATACAATTTTTTTTGTATTCATGTATATTTGGATTCTATATATTCAGTCATCAGCTAATTTCTATTTTTCACGTCTTTCAGACCTGTTTTTCTTTTTTTAAATAACACTGGTCACATTTTTCATTTTAGATAGAGATGTAGTATACACAGGGGTCAGATGAAGCAGAAAAGCCTCACAGATGCTTGTCAGAATTCAAACCCTTTGGTATACTACAATGTCAGTTTGGTATTGCAACCCCAAGGACATGAAGTCCACTGTGATTGGTCACATTGCTATCTCCTGCAGTACCCTGCTGGGATACTGTTGCCATAGCGTTGAAAGGCAAATCTAGCAAAGGTCTCCAGATGCTCTCTGTAGGATGAAAAATGATCTATTTTTTTCCAAAAAAATAATCTACATGCAAATCCTCTGCCTACTTCATATTGCTTATAAGGTACTACTAATTATTTAACAAAATTAGGGAAGATATTTTAAAAGGAACACAATTTCTTCTGTTTATTTCATTGATTTTTGCCAATCTACAAATGAATAATGAATTACATTGGGAACATATATTGATAAAAGTTACATTGATTGGACATAAGGCGTTTTCTAACGTTGATATGAAATCATGCATTTCTCTGTGAGATAAAAAGTGAATATATATATATATATATATATATACACACACACACACACACACATACATACATATACATACATACATATGTATGTATATATATGTATATATCACTAACATAAAATACTCATTTCTACTGAGATCATGTGTATGTATGTTTATAATTCCTATGAAAAGTTCAGAAATAATCCTATTGCTTACCTTAGTATACACACTGAGCTAGGAGACC
Source organism: Urocitellus parryii (assembly GCF_045843805.1). Lineage (NCBI taxonomy): Eukaryota > Metazoa > Chordata > Mammalia > Rodentia > Sciuridae > Urocitellus > Urocitellus parryii. The sequence continues at coordinate 159,235,440 of NC_135532.1, forward strand.
AAATAAATTAAAAGATAACATATATTTTCTATAAATGTAAATACAGTATTCCCTAGTTATCTGCAGTTTTGCTTTACATGTTTTAATTATCCATTATCAAACATAGTCAAAAGCACATTATTTGTCTTGACTCTTTCAAGAGAGACAGATCACATTCACATAATTTTTATTATGGTATATTATTATAATTATTCAATTTTACTATTAATTTTGTTATTAATATCTGACTGTGATTAATTTATAAATTCAACTTTACTACAGATAAGCACATATAAGAAAAAAAATTGTGTTTATAGGGTTCAGTATAATCCACTATTTCAGATGTTCAGGGGATTCTTAGAATGTATTACCTGTGAATAAGGGGAAGTCAAGTCACCTAGGGCAGCATCCAGACTACATGAAACTGCTGTCTCCTACTGCTACTGAAAAAGATGCACCAATTCACACAGCCATAGGCATTTCAAAATTGCTTACCTAGATAAATTATTTCCATAAAACTGGGTTAAATTAATTAATTACATATTATTTCTGACCAAACATACATTTAAGAATCTTCCAAATCTTTAAAAAGTTAAAACTTAAAATATCTTATAGTATAGCCAACATATGTAAATCCTGAATATACTAAACTGGTCACAACTAAATCAAACATATTTGATATAAATAATTGCAAATTCAAGTGCAACTAATAAATTAAACCTATATCTGAACATATAGCGTTTTATGTTTCACATACACTTTAAAAAATTTAAATACTGTAGAAAATTGAAGTCAGGATAATTTTAACTTTCTTTTTTTTTAAGCTAAATAAAGAAAAGTAATACATTTCCTAACCACTCAAGTGCTTGAAAATCATTTGGATTCTCTTACATATTTGTACATTGATGAAAATTTTTAAATTCTTAGATTTCTGCATCAGAGATAGAGCAAATTTATACTTATTCCTTCAAATTTATTAAAAACTAAAATAAATTTTAACTTAATCTTAATGATTTTTTGGATTATTTCCAAAATATTAAAATACAATGAATAAAAATAATATTCACCAACTGTGATCATGCACTGTGACTGTCTCTAGTGCTTTTTATATTATCGGATCCTCCCAAAGTACAAGTAGTAAACATTTTAATCTCTACTTTCACATAAGTGAATTGAGATTTAGAGAATTTAAATAACTTGCACAGGGGCATATAAAATAAAATTATGGATTCAAGCTTTGAATGACTCCTCTTTAAAAGCACCTACATACCTAATTAAATCTTTCTTATGGCCATTTCCTCTTCTGGCAATTGCTTTCTCCTCTGCTTCTATTTAAGAACATAATTTTCCAGAAAGAATTATACAAACCCTCATATTCAATTCACTCTTTTTCAAATGTCTAGTTTTGAAATATCCCATATTATAAACAGAAGGAGATACAAGATAAAGACTAATATAACACAAGATAATACAAATTATTTTATAAATGCTGATAACATCAATCTTAAATGACAGAACATTACTAATAGACATGTTTGTAATATATTTGTGCTTACTTTATCACATTACCTTTGTGACAACATATTTTAAAAAATTTCTATATTGTGCTAATGAGTTCCTGTGGAAAGTAGACACCAAGATAGAGTTCAAAGTGTAGTAATTAAATAGGGAATAACATTTGTGATGCACAAAGGGGGACAGAAGGAATAGGTTGATGGCTCCAACATTTCCTTATCTCTTATTTTCCAAAATCATCTTGGCTATACTTCTTTGATATTTGTATGACTTCTTTGATAAGATGGTTGTATAGTGTTTTGTATCTATTTTGATTATATTTTTATTTTCTTATGGTTGAGATTTAAATGTTCCTCCTATAATCTGAGTACAAGTTGTCTATCAGATACGTGTCTCAAAAGGATTTTCTCCCAGTCCATGGTGTGTCTTTTCATTCTCTTAACACTGTTTTTTTAATGCATACATTTTGAATTTCAATAAAATCCAATTTATTGATTTTTCTTTTTTAGACAAATATTTTGGTATTGTATCTAAAAACTGAATGAAAAATTCAAGACAACAGTTTTTTTCTATATTGTTTCTAGCAGTTTTATAATGTTGCATTTCACATTTTTCGTCTCTAGTTTGAATTAATTTTTCTAAAAGATGTGAAGTCTTGATTCATGTTTTTCATAATATCCTGCTTCAGCATCATTTGTTGGAAAATTAACCTTTATACATTGAATTGCCTTGTTCATTAATCAAAGATCAACAGACTATCTGTGTGTGGCTCTATATTCCAGGTTCTTTATTCTATTTCATTCATCTGTGTCTGTATTTTGCTATTACCATGCTGTCTTAAATACACAAATTTATAGTATGGTAAAATATGGTAGTATCAATCTTTCATATTTATTGTTTTTCAGTAGTGTGCTGACCATTTTGTGTTCTTATTTTTCCTTCCTGGATAAACTTTAGATTGACTTTGTTAGTATATTCAAAATGATTTGATGAGTTATTGGTTGGGATTGTGTTAACTTTGAAGATTAATTGGGAATCATTGACAATAATTTAAGCCTTCTAGTATGTGGGCATGAAATACCTTCTCATCTATTGAGATTTCTTTGTTATGTTTTTCAGAGCTTTGTAATTTTCTGCACACACATACTATAGACACTTTGTTAGATTTATATATAAATAATTCATTTTGGGGTGCTATTGTAAGTGCTATGTCATTTAAAATTTCAAATTATAATAGTTCATCATTGTTATATAGGAAAAAATAACTATTATATTAACCTTGTACCTTATGACTTTGATAAACTCATTTATTCCAGGTTAAAAATTAAGGTAGGGCAGGGAATTTTCTACATACATGTTCATGTTGTCTACATAAATCAGCAATTTAATCTTCTTTTCCAATCAATGTATATTTATTTTACATTCTTATCTTGCATTAGCTAGAACTTTCAATAGGACAGGTAAAAGAGAACATTCTTTCCTTGACTCCATCTTAGGGGGAAAGTATGCAGTATCTTATCACAAAGTATGTTGTTATCTATAAGTTTTTTTAAGATGTCCTTTACCAATTGAAGAATTTTTCTTTTATTACTAGTTTGCTGAAATTTTTTATGCATGGTATTGGAAATAGTCAAATGTCTTTTATGCCTCAAGTATATAAATGTATGTATTTGGGTTCTTTAGCAAGTTTATATGTTGGGCCAATTTGATTAACTTTCTTAAATTGAATTAATCTTGCTTACTTAGAGTAAACCCCAATTTGTCATGGTATAGCTTTTTATTCATAATTGCAATATATGTAATATTTCCTTAAGGATTTTTATATTTGTATAAATAAGAAATATTGATATGAAATTTTCCTTTTTTTGTATTTATCTAGTTTTGATATTAAGATAATGCTGACATCATAGAATAAGATAGGAAGTGTTCCTTTCCTCTTATTCTACTTCATGGAAGCAATTATGAGGAATCAGTATAATTTCTTTCTTCAACATTTGATAGAATTAGCCTGTAAAAACATATGGATCTGTGTTCTATTTCTTATATTGTTATTAATCATTGATTCAATTTCTTTATAATAGGTATTAGTTTATTCAGATTATCTACTTTTTCCTGTGTGTGTTTTGGTAGTTTCTGTTTCTCAAGGAACTGTCCCAGTTCATGTAGGTTATACTATTTGCAGACAGAGTTGTTTCACAGTACCAAATTGGAAGCATCCATAAATCAGTAGTAATAACTTATACTTCTAATATTTGCAATTTGTTTCTTCTCTTTTTTTATTTTAGCTTAGCTTAGAAGAATGCTATCAATTTCATCTAAAAAAAGGTGATGCTTTTCAAAGAGCCATGTTAGTCTTCATTGATTTTCTCTATTGATTTCTTGTTTTCAATTTCATTGTTTTCCATCCAAATTTGTATTATTTCCTCAGATTGTTTAAGGTTTAATTTATTCATTATTTTTTGTAGATGGAAACTTTTGTAACTTTGGCTTTCCCTTTTTGTTTTTATTTATTACTGTAAATTTCCATTTAAGCATGTTTTCACAGTTCTAATATTAATAAACTATATTTTAATTTTTATTTAGCACAAAATTTTTAAAAATACATATATACATACCAAGACACTTTTGACACATTTGTCATATGGAAGTGTGTTTTGTTCATATGTATTTGATTATTTCCTATCTTTCCATTATTGATTTTAATTCCATTGGGATCTGAAATATTCTTTGTAGAATTTTAGTTCTTTTAATTTTGCTAAGGTATAGTTTATAACCCAAAATGTAGTTTACCTTGATAAATTTCTATATCAGCTAGTGAAGAATGTATATTCTGCTATTGTTTGATCGAGTCTAAATCATTATAAATGTCAATTAGATCAAGTTGATTGATAGTACCCTTCAGGTCAACTTCACCCTTATTTATTTTCTGTCTACTTGTCCCATTGATTACTGAAAAAGGAGCATTGAATTATTTAACTATCATCATGGATTTTTCTACATTTTTCAATTCTATAAATTTTGTCCTATGTATTTTAGTACTCTGGTGTTAGATGTATGCCTGTCAAGTTTTATTGTTTTTTTAAGAAATGATCTATCTCTTTATCAGTATATATTGCCCTTCTTTAACTATGATAATGTTCCTAATTCTTAAGTCTGCATTGTATGAAATTAAAACACCTACACCAACTTTTCTTGATAAATAATATCATAGTTCATCTTTCTCAATTCCTTTACTTTTACCCTATCCAAATCTATTTATATTAAAAAGGAATTTTTGTGAATAACATATGAAGATTTTAAAAATGTATCCATCTGACAACATCTTTCATGTAATTGATATACTTATGTAATTTATATTTAAAGTGATCATTGATGTAGTTGTATTAATACAACAAAGTTTGTGACTTTTTATTATATTTTTCATATTTTATTCCTTTTGTAGCTTTAACTGAGTATTTATATGATTCAAATTTATCTCTTTTGTTAACGTATGAATTATACTTTTGTCTCATTTTTATTGGTTATTCTAGAATTTGCAATATACCTTTTAAATTAATAGAAATTCATTTTCTAATAACTTTATACCACTTCATGTGTAGTGAATATATCTCATGTAGTATTTATAATTCCTTGTTTTTATCCCTTGTTATATTGATATTATTTCATTTATCCATGTATTATATTATCCAGTTCTTCAAATATTGTTGACTTTATACTTATTCAGTTTATTCCTTTTGATTTTGTAAGGAATAGAATGATGACTTCCAAGTTTTTGACATGTTAGGGCTGAAACTGGTACTTTGTGTTTGTTATTTAAGTTTTCAATGTTTGTGTATGTGTGTGTGTGTGTGTGTGTGTGTGTTTTCATATATATTTTTATAATGTATATTTATTAGTTTTATACTTGAGTATTCTATTTTTTGTGAGATTTTATTTTTTTAGAGAAATTTTAGGTTCACAGCAAATAGAGCAGAAGATAGAGATTTTCCATATACCACCTGCCCCCACATAAGCATAAAGAAAGATTTATTTCAGACCATGGTTTTGCAGGTTTCATTCCATGAAGGGCTTGGAAAAACATCCCTATGGGACAGCATGGCAGAGGAAAGGTGGTTAGTTTATGGCAGCCAGGAAGCAGAGAGAGAAATACAGGAAGGGGCCAGGAACAGATAAAGGCCACAAAACCATGCTCCATTCTCCTCATCTAATCATTTCACCTCTGGACATTACTGCAGAGCCTAACACAAGAGATTTTGAGGAATATTCCAGATTCAAACCATAGTTTAGAAATATAGCATACTTAGAAATAAAGTTTGTTTGTGTTGTTTAATTGAATTTATAACTTACTACCCTGCTAAAAATACTAATTTAAATCTAGGAAGTCATTTTATAACTTAATTGGGCTTTTCTGGGTAGGTCATCATATATGATATTAAAGAGATCTTTATTCTTTTTCCATCAAGATGAAATTTTGTCTTATTATTCTGACTAGGTCTTACATTTCTAAATTCAACAGGGGTGGCAGAAGTGTGCATCATTCCCCCATTTGAAGGAGAAATATTCAGTCCTTTTTATTTTAGTATGATGTCATCTGCTGGATGCTTTTAGATACCTTGTTTGAGGAAATGCCTTTTTATTCTTTGTTTGCGTAGAGATGTTATTTTGGATGCTTATTGATGTGAACTTGATTTTCTTCCTCTTCTTTAGTTTATACATATGATGATTAAATTAATTAGCATTCAAATGTTGAACCATCATTGCTTTCCCAGGATAAATCTTAATAACTCATGAATTATCCTGTTTATGTATAGCTATGTTTGATTTGCTTATATCTTGTTGAGTATTTTATGTCTATGTTAATCAGAGATATTGGGTTTTAGTTTTCATTTCTTACAAAGTCTACCCTTTAAGTATTAGAGTAACTCTGTCTTCATATCTTTGATTGGAAGTATTGTCTGTCATCTATATTCTGGAGCAGATTATGTACAATTGATTTTTTTTCCAGTAGTGAGGGAGGTACCAGAGATTGAACTCAGAGATACTCCAACCATATCCTCAGCCCTATTTTGTATATTATTTAGAGACAGAGTTTCACTGAGTTGCTTAGTTCTTCACTGTTGCTGAGGCTAGCTTTGAACTGGTGATCCTCCTGTCTCGGCTTCCCAAACTGCTGAGATATAGGCACCCAGCTGATATTCAATTCTTAATGTTTGGAGTAATTTACCTACGAAACTTCCTAAATTAAATGTTTTCCTTACTGGAAGGATATTAATTATAATTTCAAATTTTTAGTGGGTAAAGAACAAAAATAATCTGTTCTTTAATGAATTTTGGTCATTTAGCCTTTCAAGGGATTAATAAATTCAATTTAATTGTTAAATTTATGACAATACACTTGTTCAAAGCGTTTGTTATGTTTTTACTCTCTGTAGTTAAAGCTTTTCATTTACAATATTGAAAATTTTCGTTTTTAATCTTTTTTAGTCTGGCTATAATTTTGTTGATTTTTTGTTTGTTTTTTATTTATTTTTTTTGGGGGGGTAACTTGTATTGAACTCAGGGGTACTCAACCCTGAGTCACATCCTCAGCCTTTATTTGTGTGTTTTTTTAGAGACAGGTCTCACTCAATGGTGGCTAAGTTGCTTAGCACTTCGCCACCATTACTGAGACTGGCTTTGAACTTGCAATCCTCCTGCCTCAGCCTCCCAGTCCTCTGGGATTACAAGCGTGTGCCACCATGCCTGTCAGAATTTTGTTAATTTTATTGATATCTTTGAAGACATTCCTTTTAGTTAAAATAATTTTTCAATTATTTTTCTATTTTCTAGTTTCATTGATTTCCAATTTTTAAAATTGTATTTCTTCTGTTTGCTTTGTTTTTACTTTGTTAAAGTAAAATTTAGATTATTACTATGAACTATGCCTTTTAAAAAATTGTGAATATGTGATGCTACATATTTCCCAAAGAACAGTATTTTGCCTTAATTATAAATACATTCAAATTATATGAGCACTAGGGATGTAGCTCAGTGGTAGAACAAAGCCCTGGGTTCAATCCCCACTATGGCCAAATAAAACATATATGAATGAATATGTCAGAAGAAAAGAATAGCCAAAATCTCTATTATAATTGGGGTCTTCAGCACTGTTGTCTCAATAACTGACAGACTAGGAAAAAAAATCAGTAAAGGAAAACAAAAAACTGTGTGTCACATCCACCAATGAAATGATTGCCATTTAGAGAAATACTACAATATAAATTCATTATTTGTGTGTGTGTGTGTGGTGGTGGGGGTACTGGGGGTTGAACTCAGTGGTGCTCAACCATTGAGCCACATCCCCAACCTCTCTTTTATATTTTATTAGAGACAGGGTCTCACTGAGTTGCTAAGTGCCTTGCTAAATTACTGAGACTGGCTTTGAACTCACTCTCCCCCTGCTTCAGCCTCTTGAGCCTCTGGGATTGCAGGCGTACTGCTGCACCTGGCCACAATATAAATTATTTTGTAATACACATAGTATATTTACTAAGATACCCTAATCTTCAACATTTTAAGTTATTGAAATCATAAAAAGTTATGCTATATTCATAATCTGTATGGACTAGAAATAAACAACAAAAAAATGCCCAGTGCTGTCTATTGTATCCACTTGAAGTTTATGAGTTGAATTGAATTCCTGGCCCTCTATGAGTTCTGAAGGAGCTTGGTACTTTCTGCTGTAACAAATGGAAATACAATAATAAGTTGTCATCTGCAATCTGGAAGAAGGCTCTCACAGACACATATATTCCTGGAAACTTGATCTTGAATGTCTAGTCTCCAGAACTGTGAGGTACACACACATTTCTGTAGTTTGTAAATCAACCATTTTGGTAATTTTTATAATAACCCAATTGGATTAAGAAACCTGGAAAATCTGAAAATATTTGGAAATTAAGCAATATATATCTATTTCATGTGAGTGATATGTAGTAAGCATTAAGGGAAATTAGAATGCATTCTGAACTGAATGAGATAGAAATGCAATACATGACCATCACACTCCACTAGTGTCTTACCCTGTCTGTCTAAAGCTTGGGCAATGTTACATACCGCCCAATTTTTGAAATTCATGTTGATTATGATTATGATTATGACCATTGTTTCATGAATAACCCAGAATTTATACATAGATCCATTTGACCTGTTTTATTTCTTCCTAGGTATATCTTGACTTTTAATCATATATATGAGCCATAAGAGCTCATATTCTGTTACGGCTTTGTGTGTGTGTGTACTAGGGAGGAACTCTATGCTGCCAGCTTTTTCCTATCCAAGTGAGTTAAGTCAACAAAATTGTCAAAATATATCAGGAAAAGTTTAAGAGAGTGGGACTCTATTATTTTTAAGAAACCAAGAGGGAGTCTTAAAATGTGAATATACCAATCTATAGAGCAATGTTTGGAAAGTATACATCTGTGCCTACATCTAAATATACTGTATAAGTATATGTAAATATGTATATATAAATAAGAGGACTTCAGAATATGAGTGCATTATAGATTAATCTTTACAACACTGTGAGGAAAGTATTGTTATAGCTATGATTATACTTACAATTATAATCTTCCCATTTTGAAGAGGATGAGACTAATGTTCAAAATGATAAGCAATGACTGGATACTTCCAGAAAACAGATAGATACTTTCAGTTTCAAATCCTGTATCATCTTATGATTTTTTGGATTTTGAGGGTTGACCAAGCATTCCAGCATTATAACCATGTCTGTTTACAGTAACAGAAACTATGAGTTTGGAGAAGAGGCACAGCCTGATTTTCCAAGGTTTTGAGATAGTGGTATAAGAAATTTGGACTTTACTAAATCCAAACCTGGATCCACTCAAACAGTTTAAAATTGGGAGTGACTCAAAGCAGATCTTTAGCAAGATTGATGTGACAATAGAGTGTATGATCAATAAGGACACCAATAGAGAAGTCAGACAAGAGTGCAGTTAATGAGATACTGCAGCAGTGAGTGGAATGTAGTTTTCAGTATGCTATTAGTATGTGGAATCTATCGGGACAGAACGCTATTTTATAAAACGAACACATATTTATATAAAGCAAATTATTTATAATTATATAAATAGAATAAAAATATAATGGAACACAAGTTTCTATTTATTAGATTGTATGATCATATCCAGATGGCATCAGAAGGGTATGTCTGCCGAAGTAGTGTAGAGATTAATTAACATCTTTTTACAGGGTTTACTTTTACTTTAATCCTTAGGAATATCTGGAATTAACCAAGGTTAAAAAAAAAATGTCACAAAGCTATGTATTGCTTTGCTACAAAAAGTACAATTGGGTATTTCTGATCCTAGCATATGTTGCATTCATGCCTTTTTAATTCCTTAATAATGGGCCTTAAACATCCACTTTGAATACTTGCTAGTATAATTTAATCATTTCATTATCATCTATCATTTAGAAAATTACCTGATATAGTGAAAGCTTCTGAACACACTAACTGACAAACTACCCCAGAGGTCACAGCACAGAAAGTCACTTCATTTTAGACTAATCACAGTTTATTAGATGTATTTGAAACTTGAAGGAAGGAATAAGGGAGAAGTTGTTGTAGTTAATCACACTTTGGATAGTTTATGAGTGAGACAAAAGAACTTCTAATGAATTCTGGGTTGTGTATTGTCCAAATATCCTGTCTCACAACATGCCCTTCATTGCTGATGGTCTAATTATGAGAAACAGAACTGAAGAATGTGCAAGGGAATCTTAGACAAAAGGTCCCAGGTGCAGTGATACACATTGTTGCATCAGTGAGGAGCAGAGGCAAGTAACTTGTCAATTTGTATGCTAAATAACTATGGACTTCTACCTTTCTTGTGCAAAGCATATCTGGGATCATGAGACTGTATTAGAAGTCACCATTGGGTGACTACATGGACAAGGTGTCTTTTAGCCTACAAGATGGATTATTAATATATGCTCTTTCTATCCTTTTTAAATATGTAACACTTCTGTTTATTTCAGCTTACCATACAATTAATTCTTCGGTGTGTAGCTTGCCCTATAGGACATTCATTGCTATGTATATTTAACTCAACTTATAGATTTTTCCTGTACCTCATGTGCTACTTGTTTTCTCATTATGCATATTTAAAACACCCTAATAGTTTGTAGCTAAATAAAACACAAAATAGGGCTGGGGATGTGTCTCAGTGGTTGAGTATCCCTGAGTTCAATCCCTGGTAAACCCCACCCCCACAAAAAATAAAAATAAAAACAGATCCAAAATATGAGACAATACAATCATGCAGCTAGAAAAATTAAAAATATTTTTTAAAAATAACTTATAGCGAAAACATAATAAATCAAATTTTTGGATGTTACTAAACTGTGACTTAAAATTATATCTTTAAATGATCATGTTTTAAAAATGAAAATCCTGAAGTTTATGATGTCTTAAAGCATCTTAATAAGCTAAGAAAAAGGGTAAAGAAAAACCAAAGGTGAGTACAAAGAATAAATTAATAAAGAGTAGGGATAAACCAGTAACCACTATAATAGAAACCTGCCAAATAATAGGCAAAATTAACAAAATACAAAGTCAACTTGGAGGATGTTAAAAAAAAATCCCAACCAGTAGTAGGCAGTAAGGCAGACTATGAACATGAATTAACAATACCAGAAATTTTACAAACCAATTTCCTTAATATTAAGTCATTATGCCAGGTTCAGTGGTACATGCCTATAATGTTAGCTTACTTGTGAGGCTGAAGCAAGATGCTTACAAGCTTGAGGCCATGATAGGAAACTGAGTAGGACCCTATCTAGAAATATAATAAAGACTAGAAATGGCTCAGGTAGAGTGTGTGCCTGAAATGCACAATATTCTTAGTTTAATTACCAGTACTAAAAATAAAATAAAATAACTCATATCTATTATTTCATTATTTCTGTTTCATATGTCAAACACCTCATTTTTAAGCTTCCTTTTTTATATAAAGTTTTGTAATATAAAGTTGCTTTTAATTAGACAAATTTAGATATACACAATAATTTAGATCTAGTATTTGTGTTATTATCAAATATTAGCCTTGAATTTTTTCATTTGTTTCTTCTTTTACATATGACCTTCTCAGGTGATTTTGTTAAACTTTCTAGTTGTATGTTTTGATATTTTTGTTTGTTCTTAGTTTTTAAAGAATGATTTATTAAGTTAAATACATCATAGGAAGAAAACTCATAATGATATACATTATTTGAATATTACTATGATGTTCTTTGGGCCTTGTGAAAAAAAAATGTGTATTTGTTGTAGCATGATGCTTAGACAGATTAGATGATTTATGTTAGTCATATTGTTAAAATAGTCTAGGTCCTTACTGATTTTTTTGTCTATGCATCTGTCAATTCCTGAGAGATATCTGTTACAATATTATATGGTTTTAGGGGATGTACTCATTTCCCCTTGTAGTGCTTTCAAATTCCTTTTATTTACCTTAAAGACATGTTATGAGGGGCATACTTTAGAATATTTATATATCTTTTTAGTAAATAAAACCATTTATCCTTAAATAAAAATGTTATTCTATCTATTCCTTTTGGCTTAAATTCTATTCTAAATTACTTTTTGTCCAAGTAATTTTTTTTCTTTTGTCTATGTACCTTCTTTTGCTTACATTATCAAAGAACTCATTCTTGAGTTGTCAAATTAGTATACAATATGTCTGTAATCTTTTCCAGAAAAAAACATAATGTACTAAACCAAGTCAGAAGTTCCTATGGCTTTCATTAGAGTCCCTCAGTGGTTGAACATCTTCTCAATGAAAAGATCAAACCTGTATAAAATTATAAAAATAAATCAGATTAAAAAATTCAAAATTGCACAGATACCTTCAGAGAAAAGAAATATTAGCTACATGAAAGTAACCATGTAGAAAAATCAATTCATCAATAACAATTTTGACTTATTCTAGGAATAAAATTCTTTTTTTTTCTTTAATTTTTTGATTTGTTGATAGATCTTTAATTTACTTATATGCAGTGCTGAGAATCAAACCAAGTGCCTTGCACATGCTAGGCAAGCTATCTAACACTGAGCTATAAGCCCATCCCCTTATGCTAGGAATAAAATTCTTTATATGAAAAACATTTCAAGGTCTTTTAATATAATTGAGCTCATGAAATGCTTAAAAGACAAAAGTGACATGTCAATTAAATAGCAGTTATCTTTTCATGAAAAAAAATGTTCAGGTTTTTGCTAAAGAACCAGATTACACCATTAGCTCAGAAGAAAACACTAGGCTGAGTTTGCAGCAACCTGACCATATGGGTTAATATTCTAATTAGTGCACTTGATCCACTGGAAAGGGTAGAAGGCAGGGGCCCTGAAATAACACAAGTCCATCCAAAGTAGGAGTCAGTAATATTGTTTGGATTTTAAATGTCCCCCAGAGGATTGGTGTCTAGCCTGTGATGTTATTGGGAGGTGGTACAACCTTTAGGAAATGGGCCTTGCTGGAAAGAAATGAGGCCACAGAGGGGTGCTCTTAAATGGAATATGGAGACTTTGGCCCCTCCCCTTCTTCGCTTCCTGGCTGTCACAAGGTGGGCAGCTTGGCTCCACCTCATGCTCCATGCCATGATTTTCTGCCTTATGACAAACCCAAAGCAATGGGACCAAATGACCATGAACTTAAACCTCTGAAACCATGAGCCAAAATAAATCTTTCCTCCCTCAAAATGATTTTCTCAGATTATTTTGTCACAGCAATGGAAAACTGATAAACACAAGGTCATTTGTATTACATTCTAGCAAAGAAATTATCTACATTTTGTCCTTTCCCTGAGACTTTGTGAGAAGCTGAATAGTTTAAAGGTGACAGACTGATTTATTAATAGAAGATATTTCAAGTTAGCATAGCCCTCGGACAGTGCTGGCTTCCTTTAGCCATCTTTCCAGTGAGAGTCAGGAGCAAAACACAGCAGAAAGATTTTTAAAAGCTTGCAGTTTTAGGGCTGGGATTGTGTCTCAGGGGTAGAGCGCTTGCCTAGCACGTGTAAGGCACTAGGTTTGATCCTCATCCTCAGCACCACATAAATCAATCAATCAAAGGTATTGTGTTCAACTACAACTAAAAAAAATAAATATTAAAAAAGCTTGCAGTTTTGCAAGAAAAGGAACATCTTTAAAACATTGTGGCCAAAGAGGGTATAGTTACAAAGAGATTATTTACATTAAAGAGAAGCCAAACAATTTGCACCAGTACAATAGTAAAGATGTCTTGAGTGCCTCTCAAGAGTCAGCAAGACCTTGCTCATACAAGGCTGCCTATGAAAGTTTTTCCTTGAGAATTCTTTATCCTTGTTTAGCCATCAGGCACTCAAAGGCAATTGCTGTCTTGGTTCACGACTACAATTCAGTCTAGTGGCAAAACTTGGCATCATCTCCATAATGGTGATTCTACAGGCATGCAGAATGCAAGAATTATGGAGGTATAGCAGCTCACACTAAGATTTCAATGGGAAGCCTGGGAGGTCAGGCAGTAAGTGGCATGGTCAGAGTTCCTGAAAGCGGCCCCTTGATAGACCCAGCCTGATTTTCTCTTAAAATTGGGAGCCATCTCGCCACAAAGCCATGAAAAGATAATTTCTGTTTTACTATAAATTACTGCAAATTCTGAACTAGCTTGGAATGCCTGCCCATGCCTTGAACTCATCTATGCCTGGTTCTCTCTGAACAGATAGCAGCCCTCTCTGAAACTTTAGTGACGCCTCATAAATCTTGGCCTTCCTTGGCCAGATAATGACCCTCTCTGGGGTTCTAATGACCTTCATAAATTCTGAAGTCGGGGCCAGCAAAAATGTAAACTAGCCTTTGTGTTATGCTCCTCAGAGTTCTGTTATCTGTAAGGCTACTTTGTGTAACTTTCTGGGCTATAAACCTGGGCTGCAAGAAAGAAGCAGGGCTGTCTTGTTCCCTCGGTTTTTGTTGGGAGAGGCAGCCTGGCTGGTCGAAATAATAAGCTTGCTTTAATTTGATTTTAATTGGAGTCAGTGGTCTTTTCTTGCATCCTGGTCTAACACCCTGAAAGGATAGTATGTGACGTTGAGAGGGAAACTGGATCTGCAATGGAAACAACAAGAAATTATAGATGTCACTTATTGTGGAACATCTGCCAAGGAAAGCCACAGGCAGTGAGCCAAAGCCAGCCCAAGAGAATGATCATGGAGGTTGTAGCCAGAAAGACCACATGGGCAGAGCTGCCCGAGTCCTTGGGAGTATGTGTCCCACTAGCATGGGCCAAGCATGGAGTTATAGGATTTAATGATTGCCCTGATGGGTTTTGGTCTTTATTTGGTTCCCATCCTTTTCTTGATGACCCTATTCCTCCCTTTTGAAATGGAAATGTTTACTATATTTCTTAGATGCCTATTACTTTCCTTTTGATTTTTAAAGGTATCATAGCCAAGCATTTGCCTTGAGTATCAGAGGAGATTTGGGACTTGAACTTTTGATCAATGCTGAAACAGTTCAGACTTTGAGGATACTTAATGGCCTGAGTGAATTTTGTATTGTGACGTAAACACGAACCTCTGGTGGGCAAGGGTAGAAGCTTATGTTCGGGATCTTAAAAGTCACCCAAAGGCCATGTGCTAATAGCTTGCTTGTCAGGCTAAGACTCTGTTGAGAGGTGGTGCAGCCTATAAGTAGGTGGGGCTCATTAGAATCAAGTGGGGTCACTGGGGGCATTTCCTTTAAGGACAAATTGAGACATCAGCCTGTCGTCTTTTCAGCCGCCATGAAGTGAGCAGCTCTGCTCTTCCACATGGTCCCAGCCCTGCCACAAACCCAAAGAAGTGAAACCAGTGACCATGGACTGAAACCATGGGGAAAACAGAATTTGTTCTTATAATTTGATTTTCTCAGGTATTTTGCCACAGGGACACAAAACTAGCACAGTCAGGAAAGAAATATCCCCAAAGGCCTGGCTGGGGAAAAGAGAGATGGTGAAAACAAGTGTTTCTTGTTAGAAAAATAACAAGCAGACAAAAAAAAATCAACTCAACAAAGAAGAAGGCATAAAATAGAAATTAAAGCCTTGAAACCAAAGAAATTTTAGGAAATTGGGGGAAGGAGGTAGATTATAATATTATAGGCAGTAAGTGTCTTGGAATACAAACTTCAGAGGTGGCAGAGTTCATAACCTTGTACTGAAAATACTGGGATAGTGTTGATGGAGCTGGAGTCATATTTCTATACATGTCATCCATAGCACTTCACAGCAGACCTACTTAGGGTATGAATAAATACCTGCTAAATTTTTTTAAATTTAATTTTTTTTTACTTTTTTATCTTTAATTTCTCATTCTTACTTGTTCTTTCTAGCGATACAAGACAATACAATGTATTTTGACATTTTATACATACATGCAGTATAACTTCCCATTCAGTAGAACTTCCCATTCGTGTGGTGGTACATGATGTGGAATTTCACTTTTCAAGTATTCATATATGAACATAGAAAAGTTATATCCAATTCATTCTACTGTCTTTCTTATTCCCATCCCCCTCCCTTCTCTCCATTTCCTTTTGTCTAATCCAATGAACTTCTATTCTTTCCTCCCCTCACCCCTGCTTATTGTGTGTTAGCATCCACACATCAGGAGAAGATTTGTCCTTTATTTTGGGGGGACAGGTTATTTCACTTAGGGTGATAATTGATAGTCTCCAGTTCCACCCCTTAACTGAAAAATGCCATAATTTCATTCTTCTTTAAGGCTGAGTAATATTCCATTGTGTATATGCACCTTCTTTATCCATTCATCTGTTAAAGGACACCTAGGATTGTTTCATAGCTTAGCTATTGTGAATTGAGCTGCTAGAAACATTGATGTAGCTGTGTCATTGTAGTGTGCCAATTTTAAGTCCTTTTGTATAAACCAAGGAGTGGGATAGCTGGGTCAAATGATGGTTCCATTCCCAGTTTTCTGAGGAATCTCCACACTACTTTCCAGAGTGGCTGCACCAATTTGCAGTGCCACCAACCATGTCTAAGTGTGCCTTTTTCCCACATCCAACTCATGTTGAAAATTTCATCTCCAAATTCATATATTGATGGTATTTGAAAGTGGGACCTGTGGGAGATAATGAGGGCTAGAGGAGGTTGTGAGGATGAGGCCCCAGGATGGGGTCAGCAGCTTCATATAAAGAGGAGAGTCCTGAGCTGTCTTGCTGGCTCCATTTCACTATGTGATGCTTTCTGCCATATTATGACATGACACAAATGCCCTTACCAGATAGATAGCCCCTTAACCTTAGACTTCTCAACTACAGAATTGTAAGAAATAAACTTTTATTATTTATAAATTATCCAGTATGTGACACTAGATTATAACAACAAAAAATCAGATTAAGACACACCCAGATACCAATGCCATTCTCTTCCATCCAAATGCAACTGAGTCAGAAAGCTGTGAGGTAGGGGAGGGAGTGGTAAACAGATCTCACGGAAGATGCTCAACAAACATCCCAGGTGATCATGATATCCGTAAATGTGGATGATCCCTAGCCTAGGTAATCCCAGTACAGATATCTCATTCTCATCCATCTGATTTAAATTGGTATGGTGGACAATAAATGATAGGAATTAGGTAAGGGACAGGTGGGAAACCATCCGTGAAATGTGTGAGGAACTTTTTGGGCATCATGGCCAAGGAGAGGACAGGCCTGGCACTGGGAACTTCCTGTGGCACTTCCACCTAGACAGACCTCTGGATGCATCCATGCGCTGACCTTCCCCCTCCGCTGAGCTACAAAGGTCCCGAGAAGCAGCACCAGAGATGAGTGTCACCCAGTAGGAACTAACTGAGCTGCCTCTTTGCCTCCACCTCTATCCTATTTTGGTGAAGATCTTTCCAGGAACTTCTTTAATGTTTTCCAATATAAATAATGCAGATGTGGGCTTCTTTCATTGTTAGAAACTGGACCTGCCTGGTCAGCTTACCCATCCTACCCTCACTTTTTTAAAGTGTTTTTATTAGTTATTAATGGACCTTTATTTATTTATTTGTGTATATGTGATGCTGAGGATCAAACTCAGTGCCTCACACATGCTAGACAAGGGCTCTGCCACTGAGCCACAACCCTAGCCCCCTGCCCCCACTTTGAAAATACTTTCTGTGTTCTGTGGCCCTCTCACTGTTCTATTTTTCTTAGTTTTGATTTCTCGGTCAGCCCATACCACCTTGCCCGCATGGATATGAGTGATAGGGACAAATAAAAATTTGCCTAATTTTTGACTAAATTATCTAATTTCTAATGTTATCTATTGATTAAAAATTAAAATTTATGTTTTCTATTGTTAAATTCATTAACAGGAGCTGGGGCTGTAGCTCAGTGGAAGAGCACTTGCCTAGCATGCCTGAGGCACGGGGCAAAATATAGGCATTCTGCCCATCTACAACTACAAATTTTTTTTAAATCATTAACATTTTCTTGACTCTAGAGTTTAAAATGTACGCTCATGGTCTCATATCTCACTTCAGTTTTTCTGGGAAATTATTCAAAGATATAGACATATAAATTTGGAAAAATTTATATAATTCTTTAACTTCTCACCAAAACCAAAAAGATATTACAAGAATAATTTAATAACTACTTCATCGATGCTTTTTTTGGAATTTATATGGTATTTAAGACTTAACAAAGCCTGGAATTAAATTATATTGTTCACATAATATTTTCTTTACAACATGTTCATTAGAATGAATAGAAATGGATAGAGATGAAAGCAGTACAGTATTTTATTAAAAAATAGTTATTCCCCATTGTATTCTAAAATTTTAATTAAAGAGATTGTATAAATCTAAAGCAAGGTGGTATAATGAATGAAAAATAGCAATTGATATTAGTGAAAGCCATATATGATAGTTTTGAGGGTAACACAGCTTTCACAACAGCTAATATAATATTTATAAAAGTTTAAAATATAGGTAAGAAAGAATAATGATATCTCTGCTTAAATTCTGTGCGAGTCAGACTGTACCTGTGATGATGTATTCAGTTTCTAGGGCCATGCTTTGCAGTAAGTATGTATAAGGTTGTGAGTACAGTTTGACCAAGATGGAAAATCCACACCTGAAGAAACCAGTAATGTTTAGCCTCACTCTGCTGCCAGAATACTCCAGTATGGAGCTGACATTTTAAGGCACAATAATATTGGAATATTGATGGATGTGGTAGTGCATACCTATACTCCCAACAACCCAGGAAGATGTGGCAGGAAGATCACAGCCTCAGCAACATAGCAGGGCCTAGAGCAAATTAGAATATAAAAAATAAAATAAAAGGGCTGGAGATGTGGCTCAGTGGTTAAATGGCCCTGGGTTTATATTTTTTCCACATAGTTCAAAGTAGAAGTTCATGAAAAAGTTTTTGCTGTGAAATTTCAAGATGTAGAACTATACACAATGTGAGGGAACTATAAAAACACATGGAATGGATTAGAGAACAGTCATCAAGGTGGAAGGCTTTGTCTCAGCAGTGTAATCACCCCTGGAAGTCTTCATAGATGCACAAGGTACTGGTAGTTCTACAACATGATCCAATAAACAATCAAGAGGCAGGTATGTGGTCCTTCCCCTACAACATCCCCTTGGGACTGCCTCACTGGGAGAATGTGGTGAAAATGATGTTTTGATGTTTTCTAGCTGGAAGCTTCTACTTTCCATCTCTTGCTACACTCACTTGCTCTTGGAATTCAATCATCATGCCATGAGAAGCCGACGCTATCTCCCAGAGCACGACACAGAAAGCAACTGATCACTGGCAACAACTTGCAAGCCTCATGACTGAGCCGTCTCGGAAATAGATCCTCTAGCCTAAGTCTTGCTGCCTGAGCTGAAGCTGTGTGAAGCCCTGTTCAAACTAAAGATTGACGATCAATATATGTGGCATTGCATACATTACTATGCTGGCTTATCAGTAGACAACCAGAAGAGACCTGGATACCTAGAAGTGAGTTCCTCACATTGTGAGTACTTCAAATTGATACTGGGACTGAAAAGAAGACCCCAAGGAGAGTATTAATATAAAATCTTTAAAAAGCCTCAAAGAGAGTATTAACAGAGGATAAATAACCCCAAACACTATGTGAGTGAGGGCTTAAGGAAAAATTAGAGAAATATTTATGGAAATTTTAATGTATTAATCATTGTATGCTCCGGTGGGAAGTTTGGAAGCTTCCAGGATTTGGAATATATGTATATAGTAATACAGAAAACAGAGTACACCCAAGGAACTCACATACCAAACTCAGGAAATTTCCAGGTAGAATACTGAAAATGGCACCAATCTCCTTTCTACTGTCTATAATGAAACATAAGATAAGCTTCAGAACAAACTGTTGATATACATTTTAAAAATGACTTACTGAATCAAATTTAGAAGTAGTTCTTACTCCCAGGATCTCCAGAAGGCATGTTCTTTCAAATTAAGAAAGGACATTAGGACAAGACTAAAACGAGGGCATTTCTCAATACCACCGAAAAGTTTAAGGCAGTATTTCATAAAACGTACAAGACAAAATAAAAGGCCTTTGGCAGATTTTAAGACTATGGTTCGTAGATCTCACTTAAACAATAAAGCTTTCAAAAACCTTAAGAAATTTTTATAGAACAGTTTCACTGGGGATCTACAGTAGAAAAGGGATTATTTTTTTAAAAAAAGATAATTGTAACATGTTCCATGGAGTGGATGCAATAACATGCATGGGAGACCCACAATATTTTTAAGAGAACTGTTCTGGTAAAATTCCTGCCATCTTAGACAAAAAGAAGGATCATACAAAATAAGAAGCAGCATTTGAACCACAAACATTCTGAGAGTGTATAAATTTTCTTTTCACACAACAAATTACCACAAGCTTAGCAATTTAAAACAAAACAAATTATACTTCCAAAGATTTCAGTTAACTATGGCCAAATGTGGGCCCAAAATATTAGATAGAAAATCCCAGAAATTTAAAAAAAAGTTCAAATTGTGTGCCTCTACATGTGATGTGAATAATGTAACAGACTTTCGTGTCATCATGCTCCATATCAACTAGGATGTGAATCATCTTTGTGTAGAGTGTATACTTGCTATATGTGCTACCTACTCAGTAATCACTTCATAGTCCTCTTGGTCATTAGATCTACTGTCTTGATATTGCAGTGCTTGCATTCAACTAGTTTTTCTTTCATTTTGTTTTAATTTTTTTTTTAGTTGTTGATGGACCTTTATTTTGTTGATTTATTTATATGTCATGCTGAGAAATGAACCCAGTGCTTTACACATGATTGACAAGTGTTCTACCACTGAGTTACAACCCCAGCCCCTCAGTACTTTTTATTTTACTTAATAATGGTCATGTAGTATAAGACTAGAGATAAAAAAATCACCACTATTCTAAAATATGAAAAGGCAGATTAACTCTGGTTCTATGGCAATGGTATAGGGTATGTAGGGAAAACACAATATATATGGGATTCGATTGGTGGTTTCAGCAATCCACTGTGGATCTTGGCACCTATGCTTGAAGCTAAGAGGGAAATACTGCAGTATGGACTTCTCACCATGGCTGATCTACCCATACCCACTAGTGGATGTCTCATTTGCTGATCACAGAGGCTAACACTGTCCTAAATGTGGCACCATTTTTTGGCTACCTTGTTAAATTTTGTTATATTGGACAAACATCATTTTACAAGGAGTAGCCCTTTCTTTATACTTGAATTGGTATTTATATTAGATATGAATTTTCCTCCATTGTTTATAACTCTTTTGTCTAAAACATAATCTGTGAGTTCTAATTTTTATTTAAACTGACAATGAAGGGTAAAAAATAAAAGTCTGCATACATTTTAAATTCATTAAATTAAAATTTCTAATGACCTTGACGCAAAAATCCTCAATAAAATTCTGGCGAATCGGATTCAAATACATATCAAAAAAATTATACATCATGATCAAGTAGGATTCATCCCTGGGATGCAAGGCTGGTTTAATATATGGAAATCAATAAATGTTATTCACCACATCAATAGACTTAAAAATAAGAACCATATGATCATCTCAATAGATGCAGAAAAAGCATTCGACAAAGTACAGCATCCCTTTATGTTCAAAACGCTAGAAAAATTAGGGATAACAGGATCATACCTCAACATTGTAAAAGCAATCTATGATAAGCCACAGGCCAGCATCATTCTGAATGGAGAAAAACTGAAGGCATTCCCTCTAAGATCTGGTACAAGACAGGGATGCCCTCTCTCACCACTTCTGTTCAACATAGTCCTCGAAACACTGGCCAGAGCAATTAGACAGACGAAAGAAATTAAAGGCATAAAAATAGGAAAAGAAGAACTTAAATTATCACTATTTGCAGATGATATGATTTTATACCTAGTAGACCCAAAAGGGTCTACAAAGAAGCTATTAGAACTAATAAATGAATTCAGCAAAGTGGCAGGATATAAGATCAACACGCATAAATCAAAGGCATTCCTGTATATCAGCGACAAATCCTCTGAAACGGAAATGAGGACAACTACTCCATTCACAATATCCCCCCCAAAAATAAAATACTTGGGAATCAACCTAACAAAAGAGGTGAAAGATTTATACAATGAAAATTACAGAACCCTAAAGAAAGATATAGAAGAAGACCTTAGAAGATGGAAAAATATACCCTGCTCATGGATAGGCAGAACCAACATCATCAAGATGGTGATATTACCAAAAGTTCTCTATAAGTTTAATGCAATGCCAATCAAAATCCCAGCAGCATTTCTTGTAGAAATAGATAAGAGAATCATGAAATTCATATGGAATAATAAAAGACCCAGAATATCAAAAACAATGCTAAGCAGGAAGTGTGAATCAGGCGGTATAGCGATAGCAGACTTCAAACTATACTACAGAACAATAGTAACTAAAACAGCATGGTACTGGTACCAAAACAGGCGGGTGGACCAATGGTACAGAATAGAGGACACAGTAACCAACCCACAAAACTACAACTATCTTATATTTGATAAAGGGGCTAAAAGCATGCAATGGAGGAAGGATAGCATCTTCAACAAATGGTGCTAGGAAAACTGGAAATCCATTTGCATCAAAATGAATCTGAATCCCTATATCTCGCCATGCACAAAAGTTAATTCAAAATGGATCAAGGAGCTTGATATTAAATCAGAGACACGGCATCTGATAGAAGAAAAAGTAGGTTATGATCTACATACTGTGGGATCGGGCTCCAAATTCCTCAATAGGACACCCATAGCGCAAAAGTTAACCACTAGAATCAACAAATGGGACTTACTCAAACTAAAAAGTTTTTTCTCAGCAAAAGAAACAATAAGAGAGATAAACAGGGAGCCTACATCCTGGGAACAAATCTTTACTCCACACACTTCAGATAGAGCCCTAATAACCAGAATATACAAAGAACTCAAAAAATTAGACAATAAGATAACAAATAACCCAATCAATAAATGGGCCAAGGACCTGAACAGACACTTCTCAGAGGAGGACATACAATCAATCAATAAGTACATGAAAAAATGCTCACCATCGCTAGCAGTCAGAGAAATGCAAATCAAAACCACCCTAAGATACCATCTCACCCCGGTAAGATTGGCAGCCATTAGAAAGTCAAACAATAATAAGTGCTGGAGAGGATGCGGGGAAAAGGGCACTCTTGTTCATTGCTGGTGGGACTGCAAATTGGTGCAGCCAATTTGGAAAGCAGTATGGAGATTTCTTGGAAAGCTGGGAATGGAACCACCATTTGACCCAGCTATTCCCCTTCTCGGTCTATTCCCTAAAGACCTAATAAGAGCATGCTACAGGGACACTGCTACATCGAGGTTCATAGCAGCACAATTCACGATAGCAAGATTGTGGAATCAGCCTAGATGCCCTTCAATAGATGAATGGATAAAAAAAATGTGGCATTTATACACAATGGAGTATTACTCTGCATTTAAAAATGACAAAATCATAGAATTTGGAGGGAAATGGATGGCATTAGAGCAGATTATGCTAAGTGAAGCTAGTCAATCTTTAAAAAATAAATACCAAATGACCCCTTTGATATAAGGGGAGTAAACAAGGACAGGGTAGCGACGAAAGTTTGAGAAGAAGATTTACATTAAACAGGGATGAGAGGTGGGAGGGAAAGGGAGTGAGAAGGGAAACAGCATGGAAATGGAAGGCGATCCTCAGGGTTATACAAAATGACATATAAGAGGAAAGGAGGGGTAAGACAAGATAATACAAATCGAAGAAATGATTTACAGTAGAAGGGGTAGAGAGAGAAAAGGGGAGCGGAGGGGAGGGGAGGGGGGATAGTAGAGAATAGGACAGACAGCAGAATACATCAGACACTAGAAAGGCAATTTGTCAATCAATGGAAGGGTAACTGATGTGATTCAGCAATCTGTATACGGGGTAAAATTGGGAGTTCATAACCCACTTGAATCAAACTGTGAAATATGATGTATTAAGAACTATGTAATGTTTTGAACGACCAACAATAAAAAAATAAATAAATAAATAAAATTTATGTGTGAAAGAGAGGCCAGGTAATTTAAGTTTCTGAAAGGAAATAAATTTCCATTACTACAATTATACTTAGGACAAATGACTAGTGAATTGCCAAAGTATATTCACTTTCTGAGATGGTTCTAGAAAACATCTTGGGGAGCCAGAGTCTATTGAATCTACATTTCATATTATTCCATCTGTGAAAAGCTAACAAATGAAAAGACCACTGAAGAGTATATAAGGAGATAACTGTGGGGCTATTATAATCAGTAAACAATTAGGGTTGCTGAGAGAATTTAATAATATAGTTAATGTTTCAGAATATCTTGATCAAAGTTTTATAACCAATGGTACTTTAAAAAATGGTGCCATCAAGGTATGAGTATGAATGTATTATAGTTTGAACTGTTGGAGATACAAGAAATAATGAGGTGTCAATAAATAAAACTAGTGACTTGGGTAACTTGTCTGCAAAATAAGATGGCAGAAAATTTCACAAGCTCAAATATTTTTCCAAAAATTGAAAGAAAAAATTTTCTTGATACTGAAAGAACAAATCTGTGCATAGTGAAATGTTGACCGTGATCCCTAACTGATTGATTTTGAGACAGTTATCATTCAACATATCATAGAGTGTTTCATGAAAGGACAAGAGAACCATCTTCTCGATCTTTACATTCACAGATGGGGAAAAAAAAAAACAAAACACTTTTCACCATTAAGGGGTCAAATGAATGAAGGTAAACCATAAGAAGACTCACTGAGACTGAAATGTGGCAAAATTCAGGGTAGTCAGACTTATACTGGTGTTTTCATATAAGAATAATCATTTAACATAAGGACTCCATTAGAGAAAAACAAATTCCGGGGTGGATGTGCTTTACATATAAGAAATCATGTATAGGGCAAGAGAAAAAATAAAATAAAGTAAGATTCCCTCCTACTTCTTTCAGTGAGTATTCCGTCTTTGAATTCTTTCAGCATCCTTTCTCTGTCATGGAAAAAATGATAAGAGAGAATAAATATCTATTTTCTGGAGTTCTCATGTGGTAAAAGTTATACATTGGAGAAAATACCCTTTTGCTGTTCAATAGGAATATACAAGACACATTGAAAACTACTACCTTCCCTTAAAAATTCCAGTTTCCACTGACAAACCATGAATGGTACTTGCTTGTCACTTGTCTCCTTTACTCCTGAATGTGGAGACAACTTGTATTTTCCCTGTTGACTTTTGGGTTTTTGGTTACCTTCTCTTCTTGCAATTCTTGAACTTATAGTATACACCTATTCCCTTTTATCAAGATTTTTTTGTTGCTGTTCAAATCTCTCTTGTTTGTTCTTGACATTTCCTGTGGCTGCCCTCCCATCAGAAAGCAAAAATTTCCTTTCTAACCTATTTCAGTGTTTCTTGTCATTTCGTTTAAATCTACACTCTTACCTAGGCTGTTCCCTGCCATAACTTTGTCCCCAGTCTGAGGCAGTTCTTTGTATTTCTTTCTTGAATGAAGCAGTAGAAAATTCAAAATTTCATCTATTTAGTCTTTCTCTATTTAGTACTTAAACTTTCATGAAACCATGATTTTTTTGGGGGGAGGGGGTTATTTTTATTTTATTTTATTTTATTGTTCTTAGTTTCTTCCAAGAATATATCACATATCAGTCAGTCTTAACTTATGCAAACAGGTTGTCGGCTTGGTTGGCCAAAAATCCAGTCTGTCAAAAATTTGACTTAGTACAATTAATTTCACATCAAAATCTCTTATTTACTTTGTAATTGCTTCAGTATAAAAAATTTGCTTTGGAAAGATGGGAATATTTTTTTTCTCATGGTTTTAATATTACCAACAAGTGCTTTAAGGGCTGAGAATGTAGCTCAGTTGGTAGAGTGCTTACCTTGCATGCACAAGACCCTGGGTTCAACCCCCAGTACCAGAAAAAAAATAGTGTTTCATGTAAAGGGAGCATAGTGGTGTTAATGTCATCACTGATTTATTAATGAGAGTCTCAATAAAGTATTATGGGAAGAAAACTGGCTTTGATCCAGAAAGAAATTTCTTCAATGTTAGCTTTCCCACTTGCTCTATAGTTCCAGGTTTTCTCTAGGTATCAATGTCTTCATTGGTAAATTATGGATAAAGATACCTGCTTTGAGAGATTATCATGCGAACTGACTGAAGATATTCCTATTAAACTGCTCTGAGTGCAGTTTTTGAGTCAGTTGGCATTTTAAGTAATACAGTCACCTGCATTGATAAGCCTGGAACAGTTTGATATGGAAAGTTATATAGAGCATCATGTGTGTTCAAAATAAACAGTGATTCCTTTTCACACAAAATGCTGAGAGGTGGTAAAAGCTGGGTAGGACATGATGAACATGCAGGAACTTCTCATTTTATTTTTGTAAAGAATTTGGGACTGCCATAGGCTTACATAAGGAGAAAGATTTTATAAAAGTACTGATGCAAATATTATTTTTCTGGGAGTTTCAAGTGATGCAGAAGATAGTTGAGAAATAAACTTGAAGAATTATTACTTTAAATAGATATAAAAAAACAACAACAAATCAGTTTTTAAAAAGATGCCATATGTTGTAGATAAAAAGGTAAGAAGAAGAATGAATTTGGGTTTAAACAAGGGACACATTATTTAGAAGAAAATATTATTTAAATTAAAATATAGTAAGTATATGTGTTTTTTTTTCTGAAGTTAAATATTTAGTTAACTCATTTTTGGCCAAGGCATAATATGTTGTCGTTAATTAGCCAGTTATAGCTACTTAATAAAATGTGGATTCAAATATTTTTGTAACTTTGGTGTTCACTTCTAATTTCAGAATGTTTGTGAATTGCTTTAAAATTAAGTTTGATTTTATGGGCATCACTTTAGGTATTTTGGTAAGAGGAAACATAGATGGAATCATTACTCATATTTAATCTTACTCTTCATTATAATCACCTATGAGTAGCAGAATTACCCAGGGTGCTTTTCACACACATGCATGAAGTCTTGCTTATAATTAATAAGTACCAAAATGAAGCACGATTTTGATAAATGAAGTACTCACAAAATTATACCATCTGGTATAATGACTCCGTACAGGGATGAGTAATGAACTGTGAAATATAGACTAAAGCATACATTGAACATCTATAATAGATCATGATAGTAATAAAAAGGTAAATTTGTTAGGACAAATGTAAAAGACCTTGTCAAAGTACACCTTTATTATATATTAAAGTTTTGTACCTTGAAGTGTGTCCTTATAGAAATTTGATTTTAAATAATTTTATTTATTTATATTTCAATCAATGTATAAAAAATTATACATATCATGGGGCACCATATGATATTTCATACATGTATACATTTTACAATGTTTAAATTGTTGGGAACATATCTATCTCCTCAAAAACTTATTATTTCTTTGAAATAAAAACTTTGCAAAATCCTTTCTTCTAGCTTTTTTGAAATGTACTCCACAGTTCCATTATCTGTGGTCATCCCATTGTGTGATAGAATTCTAGAACCTGAGAAAAAATTTGAACTAAGACTCAAAATATGGAATGAACAGCAAAAACACATCTCGTATCCTTGGTCTAGAGAGTAGGAAAAATGACATAATGGAACCAGTAAACTGTTAAATCTTTAGAAATGTTGTGAGCTGATGGACATCCCATTAGTGACTTGAAATCAGCTGTGGTGGGAATGTTTACACCATGGATACTGATAAGATGCCACACATTAGGGCTTCTATCTCTCTGGAGAGCCCATTCTTATATACTTAGAGCTAACGATTAATTAAATAAATCACAGTTCCTATACTCTCTTTAAACAACAATTGTAGGGTTGCAATTGAAAACTCTTCCAGTAGGCATCCTAATTTTGTTAGATTATATTGTAATGACTGTAGTCCTCATGCTGTGGATCCTGTTTCTAAACTTGTTCATTCAACATATCTGCTAGTTTATATCCTTTAGCCACCTGTCCCCACTTACTGTCCTCTCCTCATCACTGGTAACTACTGTTGTATTCTCTATCTTTGTATATTTGATCCTTTTTTGTTGTTGTTTTTTATTCCCCATATAAGTGAGTTCACGTAACTGTCAGAGAAATTAACAACTGAGATTTCTTAAATTATATTTTATGAACATTTTAAGTTAGAAAGATAAATTTTTAATAGCTGGGCCTGGTGACACACACCTGTAATATTAGCAAATTGAGAGGCTGAGGCAAGAGGATCACAAGTTTGAGTTCAGCCTCAGAAACTAAGCAAGGACCTAAGCAACTTAGTGAAATTCTGTCTCAAAAATTAAAAATAGTAAAAAGGACTGGGGATGTGACTCAATTGTAAAACACCTCTAGGTTAAAATCTCCAGTACCAAAATATAATAACAATAATAATGATGATGATGATGATTTTTATTACAGAGATCTTCCACTTGGAAACACAGTATTTTATTCTAAATACAAATGTTGACCATTCCCTTCTTCTAGGAATCCATTTTCATCAGGAAAGTGGTATAAATTAAAGTTGTTTTCAGTTGAAATACATTTATATGTGCAACAAATTTAAAAGCAGAAATAACTACCCCATGTGAGTTTTATTATTATACTACCTATAAAGTAATTTTACTTTAAAAACACATCCGTATCTATACAACAATCACACAATATTTTCAAGAGGATACTATCATAACTCAGGCTCCTTTGTGATCATGTAAAATATTAACCATGGGCCTCAGTAGAATCTGACCACATTTTCATTTGTCAAGTTATTATCTGAGCTAAGTTTTGAGGATTATCACTTGATGTGACTGATGAGTGGATTGATTGAGATAGGATCAAGTAAAAAATTCAGAGAATGCATGTGGCTAGAGCAGCAATTATTTATGTAAGAACGAGACACTCTCATGAAACTCCATAATTCAAAGGACAAAGGTGATGTATTGAAAACAAAGTGGATGATTCACCGATTCCTCCTCATGCCAACTCTACCAACCTTTCAACAATATGTTCATTGTTCTGCTATGCTCAGTAATTTTTTTCTAAATCTTGCCACAATCTTCTTAAATTGATGGCAGACATTGATTGTCCCAGACTCATTCCCTAAACTCCTTCCTTTTCTCTCTCTCTTCTTTTCTCTTCTATTTTGTAATTCAAGGTGAATATTCATCATGCTCAGAGCACACCATTTTCCTTGTTTCTGTCCCAACAAAATTAATAATTATAATTCTACTTGCAGCTATGACATTGGTAGCAGTATCATGCTAAACATTCCTCTAGAGATTTTTTTTTTTTTTAGATTTTAAGTATCTTAGTTCAGACTGCTACAACAGAAACAATATTTACACACAACAAACATTAATTTCTCTAGTTCGGAGGCTGGAAAGTTCAAGATGAAGACAACAGCAGATTCTGCGTCTGGTAAAAGGTCTTTTCCTACTAGATGGAGGCTTTATGCTGTGTTCTCACTTGATAGACAAAGAAAACAGATTTCCTACATCTCTTTTTTAAGGGCACCCGTCACACTCATGAGGGTTCCATCCTCACAACCCAATCACATTCTAAAGGACCTCCTTATTAACACTATTACATTGAGGATTATGATTCAGCCTATCCATATGAGGGGACCACAAACATTCAGATCATAAGAATAAGTTACTCTGCTACATCTAGGTAGCTGAAGTCAGTAGCTTTTACAAATTACAGAATGTTTCATAAATAAAAATTCCTAACTCACAAAAATTTTGGTTCTAGGTACAAATTATCTTTAATACGTACTGAATATTGTTCTAAATGCTTTATATGTTAAACTATTCAGATTTTAATAACATTTTTATAGAGTTGTTTTCAGTAACAGTTCCATTTTACAGACAAAAAACTTGAGGCACAGACAAAATAAGTGGTTCAAGGCCAGGAATCTGGATTTTGACCATCTCATAATGGTAGATTATCTCAGGGCATTTGAGAAAAGGCATATTTCATAAGCACAAACTGAGCAATATGAATGAAGATACTTTGATTAAAATGTCTTTGGTTTGATTAAGCTTTGGCAGGGATGCAAGCCAAATCTATGCTTTTGCTATTCTCCTGGGGTCCAGAGAACTGCCTTATCCTAACATGAACTCTGCCTATCTTCATATACTGCTCTTTACTTGAAGCTGGACAAATTATGGACATAGCAAAAATTCTTAGTTATACTATCTAAAGAAAGAGGTGGGAATAAAAGAGAGATAATGAAAACTCCAGCAGCACTGGATTTTAAGAGAAAAATTACTGCTGATTAGGGTCTTCTTTAACTCTCCATATTCTTTATTGAGAGACTACAGCACTTACTGTGCTTTCCATAGCTGCTCATGTGGATTTTTATGTCTAAGAGACTGAATCAGATTAATTAGAAACCTGTCTCTAAATTCTTGCTTAAAGTTGGAAAATTAAAGTTTTTTTCTTTTCCTCTTATAAATCAATCCCCCCCCATCACACACACCAAAAAAGAAAAAAAAAAAAAAGCAGACAAACCAAGTCCCAGACATGCAGAATAAGAAATGAGACTTCATCCTCTGGCATTTATAAAACTTAAATAGTATCCATAACCGTGAAGAACAATGTATGCAGTGGGAAAATTAAAAGAATGGTCTCTGATTTAACAGAAACATGAAGAGTATATCTAGGTATGTAATGAAGGAGATATTAACAAATCATTAATCATTTGCTACAGTTTGATAATTGAGGACATCTGATATCAGGGAAATCAGTGGACTGAAATCAGGTATGCTCATTGAAATTCTGTACAAGGAAGTGTTATATGCTTCTAGTTTCTGAATTTCACCATATGATTATCTAAATGTGACTCACAGATGATAGTGACTGAACCAGAATGCATCCAAAGCTGGAGATTGTAAGAAAAGGGATGAACACTTTGGAACACCTGATTTTAAGCAGGGAATTTCAGAGAGGATCTGCATATATATTAGTGTGTGTGTGTGTTTTTTTTTTTTTATCTCCTTCCCTCTCCTATCATCCAGAGATGCAGAAACCAGCTTATCGTGCCACAGAGAGGAAAGGAAAGGATTTTTATTTCTAGAGAAACTGAAGTATCCTAGATCTACTTAACAGGACTTATTAAAACTTGAAGCCTCCCAGTTACAAAATATATCTCCATGCCAAATTAATCATCCTCAGTCAACCAGAGCAGTTAATAAGTTTATTTTTTTTTCAAAAAGACCTTCAAGTCAACTCTTTAGCACCACACCCCTAAGTATAAATGTAGTCAAGAATCAACAGATACTTATGAATTGCCTCTAACACCTGGTTAAAAAACAAAAGCAATAAGCCAGGGTAGAGATTTAGAGGAAACAAAAATAACATTGGGAAAAAATGGGAAAAATAATTCACAGTCTCAGTGAGATAAAAGATTATATTTCAACCTTTCTTGAAACAAGAGTATGATGTTAGAATAAAAGAAGAGGGAGAAATAAAAGCTTTTGGAAATTAGAAACACAATAACTGGGAAAATGGTGCACATCTGTAATCGCAGCTACTTGAAAGGCTGAGGCAGGAGAATTGCAAGTTATAGGTTATCCTGGGCAACTTAGTAAGATCCTGCCCAAAATAAAACAAAAGGGGATGGATATGTAGCTCAGAAGTAAAGCACCCCTGGATTCAATATCCAGTGTTGGGAACAGAGAATAAATTACAAGTTTCTTTGAGCCATCCCAAGCAGAGGTGATGCCCTTCTGGGAACTCTCTGTAGAAAGGCATTGAAGGAAATTGCTTAGTCCCTGGTGATGATGCCCTGTTCAAAGAGGATGCTGTGCAGCTCACAGAATTGATTGGTTCATGGCCCTGAGTGCAAATGCCAGCTGCCGGGAGGTAGAAGAGATATGGATGAAGGCTGATAAGCTCCAATTAGGCTGTTTTCTCACAACTTTGGCTTGTTTATTTTGAAGAAGCATTCTTACAGTAAATCCTTTTGATGTTTATACCTATATAATCAACGTGCAGAGCCTGCTTGTGGCCTCTCTCCAGTCAGGAGTTCCGTGGCTCCACCGATCCAGAAACTGAATAAACGTCACAGGGGCAATCCAATACTGCCCCTGCCCCACCCCGCCCCCCAAAAATGTTACAAGAATTGAGAAATATAATTTTAAGAAAATCGTGGATTAGTCCAGAGGGATCAATATCTGACATGAAGGTATTCCCAGAGGAGTGAACAAAACAGAGGGAAGAAAATTTAAAGTATCATGAGAAAATTCAACAGCAATGTTAAGTTTTAGGTGGGGGGATGTGATTCAGTGGTACAGTGCTTGCCTAGCTGTGTGCAAGGCTCTGGGTTCTATCCCCAGCAAGAGAGAGAGAGAGAGAGAGAGAGAGAGAGAGAGAGAGAGAGAGAGAGAGGAACTGTTAGATTTCTGCTTACAGTCTGTTAGATTTCGAAATGTTGCAGTGAAAGCACAATAATAAACAACATTTTCATTCCATTTCATGCTTAGATACCAGTGGGAAAATTTCAGAATCTATAGGATAGAATGAAGATCCTAAAAGCATCAAGCAAAACAAAAAGGCAATAAGAGTAAATAGCAATCACAACAGAATCAGACTTCTTAGTGGTAATTCAAGATACTAGAGGACCATTGAAACAAAACTTTGAAACTTTTCCAAATAGATATTGATGTCTGGCCAAACTACCAACACACAGGAAAGTATGATAAAGAAATATTCAGAGAGGAAATGGTTGAAGACACACCTATCTCTTGCAGACCTTCTCAGCAAGCTATTAGAGACTAGGCGCTGCCTAATAAGCAAATATGGATATCAAGAAAGAAGGAGACATTAATTCTAAGATAAAGTAAATAAAATATAACAAAGAAAGACACTTCGTGATATAACCGCCCTCCAGAAAGTAAACATCCTGATTTTTTATGGGGAGATAGAGCTTTAGAACAGAGAACTTTACAGAACAAAAATTAATATATTACATATAATTTTTGCATGTGTAAAATTATGACTATGGAGTGATTTGGATATTGCAAATGAAAATATATATTATATATTATTAATTCCACAAAAATAGGAAGTGGTAAAGAAATGTAATCACAGACATTAATTGGTCATAACAATATGTACATTGATTATTGCTTTGAACAATATGTTGAGAGAATGAGAAGAGAGGAGTGCAAGAGGGATACTAAGAATTATCTATGATAAGAATTAAAGAGGAACATCCAAAACTGACATATTGAGCTGGGGGTGTGGCTCAATGATCAATCATATGTTTATCTTGTTTAAGGTTCTAGATTTGATCCCCAGCACCCCAAAATAAGTAGGTAAATGAAACTGACATATCAGAGTAGACCTTTATCATCTGTCAGCTGCTTTTCCTGGTCAGAAGTTAGCTGCATTTGAATTCACCAATACTGCATTCACAGTTCCTACTCAAATTACAGAGAAATTGGTGTTTCTTCCTTTTCGTCTCCCTGTCCACACCACTTGCTCTAAGCTGAACCATCTCAATTTCTTTCAGTGCTTACAGAATAAAAGCTGGTCCTAGGAGCACTGATGTGGCTGTCTTATCAAATAGTATCTTCTTTTCATGATGCTGTAGGCACAGAGCTCCATACAAGTCCCTCTACATCTAGTCAGGAAACAGTGGATTTATTTGACATTTATATTAGTCAGGGTTCTCAGTGAAACAGAACCAAAGAAGTCGGGGATGGGAGATTAAGAGAAACTGTTAAAAGTTGACAGGTCCTACACTCTGCCATCTCCATTTCCTAGAAATGCAGGAAAGCCAGTGGTGTAGTTCAGCTCAGGTTCAAAGTATTGAGAACAAGGGAAGCTGATGGTATAAGTATCAGTCTAAAGGCAAGACAAAGTCCAGCGTCTCAGTGCAATAGTTAGACAGGAAGAATAAAGGCTGAATTCTCCTTTTCTTTGACCTGTATTCTGTTCAGGTTCTCAACAGATTGAATGATGACCATATCGAGGATGGAAATTTGTTTTACTGAGTCCACTGATTTCAAATGCTAATCTCATCCAGAAATGCCTTCACAAATATATTCAGAAATAATGTTTAGCCAAGTAGCTGGGAACCCCATGACCCAGATAAGTTGAAACATAAAATTAACCAACGTGATACTATAATGGTACATTTTGTCTATTGAAGTAGAAGACTTTACATCATAAGTTGGGCTAAATACTAATGAGATACCTGGTCATTTTTTTTTTAGAAGTTCATGTTTAGCAAAAAGGTTAAAACAACATTTAGATAAACTTGGGAAATACCTCCACATATAACCAACATCTGGTTTTCTTTTTCCTCCTGTGTCTAAACTGGGCCCTGTAGCTTTGTCCAAGACACGATTTTCTGTCAATTTCTCTTTCAAATTGGTTACAGAGCAGTCTTGCTAACATAATGACAGAATTTGTTTTCAATGATGTATGTTAACTTCAGTTATTTTTTACTTTAGATTTTTGCCACAAAATCCAATAAAATAAATGGCTTTTGTCAGGAGACAACATCCAAGTCTGTGAGTGCTATAAGATGCTGAAAAAATAAAAACCAAAGTGACATATTTTGTGCTACAGTTGAGAACCTTGCTTGATGTGTATTATTAACATTTCTGCTTCAGCATTGCCCAATATATTTGTGATGAGTTCATTCTGCATTAGGGTGGATCACTAACTCAATGTGACTGGATCCTTATGAGAAGGAAATTTCTGAGTCAAAAGCACACAGGGAGAATGTCATATAAAAATGAGGGCAAATGCTGGGATGATACCAGCTCCCAGAACTACAAGAGAGTAAGACTTTGTGGTTGACGCTAGCTGATGGTACTTAGGGGTGCTTTGTTATGGAAGCCCTAGCAAACTAATAAGGGTAGGGAAACGGAAACGTTGCAGTACTGTTTTGTCTCATAAATTTATGATCAGAAGCCAAAAAAGTCCAAAAGCTGAGCAGGAAACAATACCTAAGAGACTGAAAAACTGAGACAATCTTTTAGCAGGGTAATGATGAAAGACAAAATTTAGTATTAATTTCTTCTAAAGCAGTCAGATTTAAGGGGCCAAAGTTCCAAAGAGAAAGGAAAAACATGAACATTACCTAGTGCCTTTCTTTCCAAGGCTTTTGGAAATTTCTAAGCGTAGATAATGGAACAAAGTAGTGTAGATGCTATGAAGCCAAGCAAGGCTTTTGACAGACTTACACTGCTAGGGAGATAAAGAGGGGGGAAGAAGTTTACCCAGATTCCTCAATTATTATTTTCTCTTCCCCTTTGGTTTTCTTTGTCATTTGCCTGACTCACCCATTTAGAGTTGTCTCTTTCTCCTGTCACTCTCAGACCAAAACACACAGAAATACACACACACACACACACACACACACACACACATAACTTTTCTTCATATAACATATAATACATGATATATATACTATTTCATTTTTGTAATATTATAGAATATATAATAAATCTTATTGTTTTTTATGGTGTTACAGTTGGAGAGCTATGTTGTGGTTTGGTCACTTAAGAAGAGTAAAATCCTTCAAAAATTATAAAAATATGCTATAAGATAATATTACAGAGCATATATTAAATATGTATCACCTAAAACATCTATAATTTTCAAAACACAATTCTGGAACTGGGTTCTTAGTTTAGTGACGGAGGATGTGCTTTTATGCACAGACCCTGTCTTAAATCCCCAGAAACAAAAAATAAAAACAATCAAATGAAAAACCCACAGTACAGTGATCATATTAACATATTAAATGTTGATACAACACTCTAAGCTAATCAATCATGTTTTTCAGTCCTGTCCATTAAAGCAGTGATAACATTGAGGGGATTTTTCTTTCCCTCTGGTACCAGATTTAGTCTAGTGATAGCTATTGCACTTAAATATAATTTTATAGATTGCATCTATTAATCTGAATCATTTCCACTACCCTTCTTTGTCTCTTATAATGTATTATTTTTGATGAATACAGTGACACTCCTCTCTTGATTTTTTAATTTGCTTACCCCTTAGTTATATCATGATTTTTCTCATAGATTATATGTGTAAGACCCTAGAGTTGCAGAGGATGATGGGGTAGGTAAAGAATAGATCAATTTTTAGCCCCACCTACCATTCTGCTGATATATTAACTTGTAATTCTGCCAGCCATCATAGGAAATAGCTATTTAATCTCCAATTATCTCAGGCAATAAATAACAGATGCAGGAATCTAATAATTTGCAACTAATAAGATCACAGTTCTGCTGCTAATATCAGAACTCTTGGAGGAAGGAAGCTCTTCACATAGCAGACAGGAAACGATATTAGTGCTGCTTCCATTCATTTACATGGTGCCATAGCCAGTAGCCAAATTGTTACACATGTACAGAGTTGATTCATTCTTTGCTGGATTAACGTTGTTTTCCAGTATGCAAAAGTACCATCTTCACATATTTACTTGAGAAGAAAGATCTAAGTATTTTTTTCCTCAAATGTCAAGATCTAGTCAGAAAATTAAGGCAACATTGACCATTGCTAAGAAGTGCACATAATTTTCTTATGCAAAGATAATTTTATCTCTCTAAAACATTTTATAAATAGTATTGTAAACTGGAATTTTTTTCCAGCTTTATTGAGAAATAACTTGGATGGTTTGTCCTCCCTTTTCATTAACGACTTTTCCTTATTTTCTTATTAGTTGATCTTTCTCAATGGGCCAAAAAACAAGCAATATACTTCAATAAAGAAAAGGAAAAGATGAAACAAACTTCCTGAAAACTTACAGATCTTTTTACAAAACAGATAAAAGATTTTATTTTGGAATTTATTAAGAATTTTTTCCTGTTATTTATTGCCTAAGATAATTGGAGATTAAATAGCAAATGTATGTGATTTATTAAATAGAAGTATACAGTCATTACTATACAATAATATAGTTGTTTAAAGAACTAAAACTTATTTTCTTTCTCAAACATTTCTTGAGTTATTTTTCTATTAACATATATCAGAAACATTGGGTAACAAATAGGTACAGGTCAAATGAATAGGATTACACAATAATATTTATCCAAGTTCTGAATGATTAATGAAATTATAAAACATGTCTTAAATGAGCAAAGAAAAGAGAGAGTCCTGAAAGAAAGAAGGAAATTATCAATTTCCAAGACCATGCCATTTAAATCCATTTTAGGCCTAAATTAGAAAAAAACTACTTGCAACTTCAGAAAAGTATTTGTAGATTCTAAGAATCTGGATTTATTTGTTAGTCTGGGCATTGTGAATGGGATCAGGGTTAACATTTCTCACGACTATGCTTTTCTCTTTGTTCTGGTGCCCATTTTTCAATGAGCATATTGTTCCTGTGAGCAACTCCAAGCCAATTGGAGCTGATCAAATTCTATCCAACGCCCTACAATTGAACTCAACTGTTCTTCAATGAGCAAACCAAAATGCAGTTACCCAGTTGTAACTGATCTCCGCATCTCTCCAGCTGGATCTGACTTCTTTATTAGAATCTTTTCAGCATTTTGTCCCTGTCTTATAAAGCTGAGTCTTATAAAGGTGTTTTCTCCAATGGTTTCTGTATTAAATGGGACCACTGCTTCATGAGGAACATACATCACGTTCCTTAATATCTAATGGTTAATGTTGAGGTTGGAAAACTTTTACTAGTGAAGACCATGTTAATGTTCTTCATTTAACTCTAAAGCTGTCTTCATATAAAATGTATATAAGGTTAGTATTTTAAAAGATACAAAAACAAGGAGATATATATATATATATATATATATATATATATGTGTGTGTGTGTGTGTGTGTGTGTGTGTGTGTGTGTTTGTATAAAACAAGAATATATATCCTTGTTTTATATACATATATATATATATATATATGCATATGTACATATACATATGCTTGTCAATGAAAAAAATGAATTTTGATTTGCCAGTTTGGTGTGAGAGCCTCAAAGGTTCATTTCTACGAACAAGTTTAAAAGTTGTATAAAGGAAGTAATATATAAAGGAGAAAATGATCACAGAGAAATTGTAGGAGGTGCTGGTCATGGCAGTGAGGGTGATAGTGGAGAACAAAGAGATGAGTTAAAGAGAGAAGCTGCATCCATGGAATAATAAGTACATGATCAATAAGAAGGACTGCATCTTCCAAAGGAGACCGGAGTTGAATGTTTTGTGACATAAGATCTTGTTTTCTGGAGTGAATGTGATACTTCTAAATGCAGAGGTGCTCAGAGGATATACGACTAAATCAGTCAGGGTCATTACAGGGGGGTTGGGTAATCACACAGAGACAGAGAAAATACCTTTTTCTTGGGGTTCCTCAGCCCCATCTCCCACAAAGGAAGCAATAAAGGCAGACAAAAGAGAGAGAGAATTCCCTATTTATTGAGGGGAAGGCACTAGAGAAAGTTCCACCCAAATGAGGCAAGGGATTGGGTTTCAGGGGGGTGTAACCCAGTCTCATTGGGTGACGCCCACTCCCAGAGCTTCATTCCCCTGTGAAGCGGATATAGGGGTCCACCTGGTTCCTTGAGCAGAGGAAGCCAGTCTCCACATTTCCATCACTCAAAGCCTGGGGGTGCTCAGCTCCTATGTGGCAGCTCCGGACAGAGGAGCAGGTGTGAGAACAGACAGTAAAACATAGAATAAAATATAAACATTTTAAGAAAAATAAAAAGGTTGAAAGATGACTAAAACTCTAATCTATTTGGTTTTGGTTCTTTGTTCTGTCAAAATTATTTTTATAGGTCAGGAGAAAACAGGGTAAAGCATGGCAACAAGATCAGAAGTTTTCTTTAAAATGTCAGGATCATTGGCAGTTTTCTTTGGCCTAGATCCTGTAACATGCCACACCATTAGCAGAACTTTTCCCCTCAGTGAACAAAGGTCTTCTCTTCAGTTTGAAGGCCCAAAGAATGCAGCATTTGCAATAGGCCATGAATGCTGATTCATCCTTCTCCGGGAAATGCAGGCCCTATCTGTACTGTTTTTAACATAAATTGGATTAATCAGAGATTCATTTATTCCAAGCAAACTGTTTTGAGGTCCTGTGAAGGAGCATTCGCCTTGGGATCTCAAGGTCTTTAGTTCAAATTCCAGCAGATGAGAGCTCTGTTTCCTAGGGGGGAAAAAAAAGCAGAATTCTCAATCTCCAATGTATATGCATCTACTGAGATTGAAATATTTACCATATTCTGAGTCAAGTATAATTTCAGAAATGGTTCTGGAATTAATCTTTCACGTGATAAAGAACAACAAATAAGCATAACTAAAAGCAAAATTTTAAAGAAAATACATCAAGACCAACCTCTGTGATATATATACTAAAAACACACAACACATAAAACCTGTTCAGCATGCCATCATCTTTCACTTCCTGTCCCACCCAAACATTTTTTTAACAGATAAATTGTGTTGTATTTCTAAGATGCAAGTGTGGATAGAATGTTTTATGCAGCAAAATTCTGTAGCCCTTTCATACACCCTTTCTTCTTCATCATCTCCCAGTTACCCCAAGTCCATTTGTGCCCTACTTCCCAATCAGGAAAACCCTATAGATGTGTTGAAAACATAGACTTGAATTCCAGTAGTCACAGCTCCCACTCTGCCCTAAGGAACTGTCTCCTCCAGTGTTTACCCTTCCTTTGGCTGAAGTTGTGTCTTTTTCCCAAATTTTCCTCTCTCCTGTTCCCTGGGCCATTACTGATACCAAGGGACACAGCGCAGGAAATCACTGCCTTTGCTCAGGACTCGTGCTGGTTTTTTTTTTTGCTTTGGAGATGTAGGGTATAGATTTCTCTGATTCATCAAGAATGTTAAAGGAATGTGCATCTGTCCTCTCAAAGTGTATTCCACTACTGACAGAAATCAGGAACACCAAGTCCAGAAGTCAGCTTTTGAAGTGTAGGAGGTCTTTATTGGAGCAGCCTCTCATCCTATAATACAACTAGTAATCGTAGCACTTTTGAAGGGAGTTTTCACAGCTTTGAGAGCACAGCGCTCATTTCCAGAGGAAGCTGGAAAAAAATATAACAAAATCAAGAGCCAGTGTATGTTCTCTTGGTCAGGCTATCCCAGTCACCAGGGCCACTTTTAATTCACACAAACAAACAAATTATTGCTGATAAATTGTTATAAAGGGTATTCAAAACATTCTGCTATGTGCTTCTTAACTTCTTTCGGGGAAAGCAGGTATCACAATTGAACACATAAAACACCTGTCAAAACCTGATTTCCTATAGGAGGTAGATAATGTTGCAGCACAGATGCAGCAACAAATATTTTACCAACATATCCATATGCGAATTATATCAGAATTAATCATTTTCAGCCCTGAAAGTATTTTGTGTTGGAAAAGAATATGCAATGAAGCTGGGCAAGAGGCTCACATTCTTTGTTAGAGAGGCACAGCACATAAGTTATGGGAATAGAAAATGGATGAGACACTGCTATTGAAGGTCATTGGCAAGAGAAAAAAAAACCTGCCTTTGGCCTTTCACTTATTTTTTCTTTAAACAACTATAGTTAGAAGGTTATGATTGCTGTTGGGCTTTGATACAAGACAAAAGAAAGAGAAAGAAAGAAAGAAAGAAAGAAAGGAAGGAAGGAAGGAAGGAAGGAAGGAAGGAAGGAAGGAAGGAAGGAAGGAGGGAAAAAAATGAGTAATCATATCAACTAGTGGACAAATTATAAACAAAACAAAAAATTAAAATAATGGTGGGGCTTAGACAATTGCCTGCCTTTACTCCTTAGCCACCAGTGTTGGCTCATAGATTCTGTTAATATTTGCAACCAAAGATTTCAGTTGTGTATCCTATGACTTAAGCTGTGTGGTTCCTTCTCCTGAAGTGTTTTCTTTTCTGCCTATGACATTTACGGTACGCACTGCTCAGATCTTCCTTTAAGAGAGAACTTGAGGGCTGGTGCTGTAGCTCAGAGGTAGAGCGCCTACCTTGCACATGTGAGGCACTAGGTTCAATCCTCAGCACCATATAAAAATAAATAAAATATATTGTGTCCATAAACAACAACAACAAAAATTTTAAAAAGAGAGAGAGAGAAAGGACTTGGATCAAGGAATTCTGAAACCTTCCAGCTGCCACCTATTTGGAATTCACCACAGCATTGGTACCAAGGCCATGTTGTTCCCGGGAAGC
Organism: Urocitellus parryii; assembly: GCF_045843805.1. NCBI lineage: Eukaryota > Metazoa > Chordata > Mammalia > Rodentia > Sciuridae > Urocitellus > Urocitellus parryii. Next base: position 159,276,713 of record NC_135532.1, read on the forward strand.
TCCCAGCAAATAACTGATTGTGGCTATCCTGTAATGAGTGATCTTTGCTCCAAGGCTTCCCCATCTGCCTGTCTAAAATTCTGTCAAAAATTCACTGCAATATGAGACTTTCTATTCAATTTTCCTACTACCCTCTGTCATACCATAGGTATCAGATCTACAGCATGTTTTTTTTTCCATGTATAAATTTCTAAAGTTCTTCCTATTTCCGCTACCTTTCCTTTCATCCTTTATTTTTATTTTCCCCATTAATTGTCTCCCATATTTAATTCATTCTTTTTGCTTCTAAGAGAAAATGACCCAGCATACATCACCAAACTGATCACATTTAGTTATAAAAATATGAAGGTTAAGTTCAAAAGTTACTACCTTCCTGAAATTTTGCTTACCTTTCCAATTAATTATATTTTCTTGTTCTGTGAATCCCTTCCAACAAGAAAAATTTGCTTTTATTTTTATGAGTTGTATAACACATAGACTTTTTTTAAAAGGAGAGAGAGAGAATCTTTTTTGTAGATGGACACAACACGATGCCTTTATTTTTATGTGGTGCTGAGAATAGAACCCGGGTCCTGCCCGTGCTAAGTGAGTGCTCTACCGCTGAGCCACAATCCCAGCCTGTAGTCTTTTTATTTCATTTTCCCCTTGCTTTATCTCTCTTATTAGAAGATAGAAAGTGTTGTGCAATTGAAAATTTTTATTCCCCCACATTCCTTACTGCACTGCCTGACATACTGGAGATGTCAATAAACTCTTTACTCAGTGCGATCAAATGAATTCTCCTCCTTCATAGGACACACACAGCCACTAGAAATCAACTTGCATGTCTGGCTCATTTTCTTCAATGCACATCATTCTCAAAGGGCAAACCTGTCTCCTTTTTATCTCTAGTATTCTTTTAATGTTCCA